>NC_137795.1:107683362-109093362 GCF_963383645.1 Muscardinus avellanarius
CAGTTCCAGGAAACTTATAGAACTCCCTTTAGACAGGATCGGAGAAGAGGATCCCCACGCCACATAATTGTCAAAATGACCAATGTGGAAGCCAAGCAGAGAATCTTAAAGGCAACAAAAGCAAAGGGCCAAGTGACATTCAGAGGCAAACCAATTAGAATCACTCCAGACTTCCCAAACCAAGTTATGAGAGCCAGAAGGGCTTGGAGTAACATATTCCCAATTTTGAAAGAAAACAACTTCCAGCCAAAAATTTCCTACCCAGCAAAACTTTCTATCAAATTAGATGGAGAAATAAGAAGCTTCCATGACAAACAGAAACTGAAGGAATTTATGTCTTCAAAACCAGCACTAGAGAAAATACTTAAAGAGATTAACTACAAAGAAGAAATAGATAACACACATCAGAACTAGAGAAACAAGATTTTCCATGCAACAGACAACTAAGATTGGTTATCTGTGGAGATTAATTATTTATGTTAGTCTTTTACCTATCTCTAAAGGGTATTGTTTGCCTTTATTGTTTGTTAATTTTTAGGATTTCTAGTTGGAATATTAATATACCTTCAGATATAGCATTTGGAAATATTTTATCCCATTCTATTAGTAACTGTTAACTCTGTTTACATTGTCTTTGGATATACAATATGTTTTTTTATTTTTTTAGGGAGTTTGTATACTCTTCTGTTGCCTGTGCCATTGAAATCATAACCAAGAAATCACTGCCAATTTCAATGTTGTGAGGTTTTATAACCCAGATTTTCTCCTAAAAGTTTATAGTCTTAAGATTTATATTTAGGTCTTTTATCTATTTTGAGTTAATATTTGTATATGGGATTAGGTAAGGGTCCAATTTTATTCTTTTCCATGTAATTATTATTTTTCAATAATATTTAGTTAAAAGATTATTATTCCCACCACCAAATGTTCGTGGAAATCTTGTCAAAAATAACTTGACAATATAGGGAAGAATTTAGCTCTAGGCTTTTATTTAACTCCAATGGTTTATATATCTGCCTTTAGAATATTACTACACTGTTTCAATTATTGTAGCTTTATATGGCTTGAAATCAGAAAATATACATCTTCTAGCTTTGTTCTTTTTCAAGATCGTTGTGGGTACCTAGAGTCCATATTCCATATTAGGATAGTTTTTTTTCTGAAAAATAAATATATAAATATATGATAGTTTCACCTAAAAAATAGAAAAAAAATATTCTCTGGTAAGAAAGAAAGCAAAAATAAATATTGAAATGTTATCTTTAGGTCATCAAAAGCATGGTATCAGACAAATGAAACTGTTATGTGAGATTATCATTTTTAATTTTGGATAAATTGCTATAATACTAGATGTCAATCACTAAGCCAAGCATGGGAGGGAGGGATGGGGAGAGAATGGGGTGGGGATTGGGTGGGGGCTGACTGGGCAATGTGTGCATGTATGTCTACAAAAGTATGTATCCCACTATGATGTATGAATACAGTGCACCAATTAAAAAAATAAAAATAAAAAAATAAATAAAAAAAAAAGATTTATATTTAGGTCTTTTATCTATTTTGAGTTAATATATGTATATGGTGTTAGGTAAGGGTCCAATTTTATTCTTCTTCATGTTATTATCTTTCAACAATATTTAGTTAAAAGATTATTATTTCCTCCACCAAATGTCTGTGGAAACCTTGTCAAAAATAACTTGACAATATATGGAAGAATTTATCTCTAGGCTTTTATTTAACTCCAATGGTTTATATATCTGCCTTTAGAACAGTACTACACTGTTTCAATTATTGTAGCTTTATAACATTTGAAATCAGAAAATATACATCTTCTAGCTTTGTTCTTTTTCAAGATCGTTTTGTGTATCTAGAGTCCATATTCCATATTAGGATAGATTTTCTCTGAAAAATAAATAAATAAATGTGTGATAGTTTCACTTAAAAAAAAAAAAGAAAAAAATATTTTCTGGTAAGAAAGAAAGCAAAAATAAATATTGAAATGCTATCTTTAGGTCATCAAAAGCTTGGTATCAGACAAATGAAACTGTTATGTGATATTATCATTGTTAATTTTAGATACATTGCTATAATACTAGATGTCAAACACTAAGCCAAGCATGGGAAGGAGGGATGGGAGGGAACGGGGTGGGGATCGGGTAGGGGCTAACTGGGTGATGTTTGCATGTATATCTACAAAAGTTTTTTTTTATACCATTATGATGTATGAATACAGTGCACCAATAAAAATAAATAAATAAATAAAAAATAAAAATGCAAAAAAAAAAGAATATGGGGTAAAAAGCCTTTTGGAAAGCCAGGTGTGGTGGTGCAAGCTTGTAATCCCACCATTTGGGAGGCTGTGACAGGAGGATCGTGGTTTGCGGACAGCCTCAGCTACTTGGGCCCTTTGCAACTCAGTGAGACCCTGTTTCAAAATAAAGAATAAAAAATAGGGCTGGGGTGTTGCTCTGAGGTAGAATGGCCCTGGGTCCCATCCCCAGTACCACATACACACAGCCTTTCTGAGTGAACTTGTAAGGAATGTTGTTAACTAACAAACAGGAGCACAAGGACCCTCTCTGAGGCCCGAGTTCCATGACTTACCCCTAGAGTCGAATGCTTCTTACCTAGAGATAGTAGAGTCTCATAGTTGGTTCTCATGACGAGCTTGTAAAGCTCCCTCTGCCATGCCTCTAACGTCCACCATTCTTGCTCTGAGAAATAAATGGCAACATCTTCAAAAGTCAGAAGCACCTGAAATAAGAGACACAATACAATCACGAGTGCTTCACGACGGCTCCTGTTCCTCCGCCTCATCACTTTAAGAGACCTGCGCAGTGGACACTGATCTGTCAGCAGCCTCTTCCTTGGCAAATGCTCATGCTCCTAGTCTAGTTGTGTGGCTCTGCCACTCATCACCACAGTCCCCTCCACGTTTCTTTATGCTGTGCAAACCATGAATTCTATTCTGTTTATTTATTTATTTTGTGGTACTGGGGATGGAACCCAGGGCTTTCTACCTGTAAGTTACATCCTCAAACCAATTTTTACATTTTTATTTGGAAACAGAGTCTCGCTAAGTTGCTAAGAGCCTCACTAAGTTGCTAAGGCTGGCTTGGAACCTGTGATACTCCTGTCTGAACCTCCCAAGTACTGGGATTACGAGCATATGCCACCATGTCTGGCTTAAACTATGAATTCATATGAATGGTGTGGAAACTTTTCCTTACAAAAATGGGAGCAAGTCCTTATGTAACTTCATTAATTTAATCTGTCATGGCCACTTCTCTAGGTCAATATAAAACTGTAAAGTCATTTTTGGGTAAATTGTCTAAGATTCCATGAGTAGCTGATGAGACATGCCCAAACTGATTCTGTTTTCTTTATAACCTGTAAACATGCTCTGATGTACTTCCTCTTGTTCTATTGCTTTCATCTTGTAATACAGTCTAAAAAGGAGACCTACTAAATGAAAGGGCATAAACAGCCACACCTGGCTTAAAACAGGGTCTTGCTAAGTTACCACCCTGGCCTGGAGCCTACAATTCTCCTGTCTCAGCCTCCCAAGTACTGCGATTACAGGTGTGTGCCACTAGGCCTGGCTATTGATTTTTCTTTCATTTTTTTTCATGGTGTTGGGGAACAAACCCAGGGTCTCAGGCATGCTAGGCAAGTGCTATATCACTGAGCCACACCCACAACTGCAACATCTTTAAAAGTGCTACGGTCTGAACCGGGCATGGTGGCGCACGCTTGTCATCCCCGCACTTGGGAGGCTGAGACAGGAGGATCGCACAGGTTCAAAGCCGGCCTCAGCTGCTGAGTGCCGCTCTCAGCAACTTAGTGATACCCTGTTTCCAAATAAAGTATAAAATAGGTCTGGGAGTATAGCCCAGAGGTAGAAGGGTTTCCAGGAGCCCCAGTACCACCAAAAAAAAAAAAAAAATAATAATAATAATAATAATAAATAAAAATAAATTTAAAAAAAGAAAAAAAAATATATATATACTAAAAAACAGGACCGGGCGTATAGATCGGAGGTAGACTGCCCCTGGGTTCCATCCCCAGTACTGCAAAATAAATAAATAAATAAATAAATAAACAAACTAAAAAATAGGGCTGGGGTTGTGGCTCAAAGGTAGACTGTCCCTAGGTTCAATCCTCAGGGACACACACACACACACACACACCTTTATTATACTTAATATTTCCATCAATGGGATAATATATCTCCCATTTACTTAAAATTCTCTCTGTAAAGGTGCTGCATATCTTTTGTATTATTTAACCCTAGTAAGGTTTTCTTTTAGATTGTTCAGAGTATTTCAAATTTAATGATCTCCATTTAATAATCAGCAAGAATGTCCAATAGAAAAGTTAGAATAGCAGTAAAAATTAAGCGCTCCCTCCAAACCCTGATTTCCACAGAAGAGTAAGTAATCCGACGGCACGCACTCGACACGGCTTCGGGTCCTCTGAACCCGCCACCCTTCTCATCCTCAACACAAACACCGTCCGGTCGGCAGCCAGAGTCTGGCAGGTGCGACCCCGCAGAACCGCTCTTTAGGAATCCTCCATCTTTCACAGGCTGTCCCTGACCCCAGCGCGGCCGGGCTGTGGCCGCCAGGCGGGCTCCTCCGGCCCCTCGGCCCGCGCTCGGCTGTGTGTCGGGGTCTGGCCCCCGGTCCCTCGGAGGTGGCCCCCACGCCGGCCCACCCGGGTCCTCCCGGGCCTGGCCCCCGAGCCCGAACCCGGAGTCCGCGGGGTCAGCCCCTTACCGGAGCCGGCTCCCCCATGGTCCCGCAGCCCGGCCCCGGCGACGCCAGCGTGCCTGGGGCTCCGCGGGAACGCCGCGCCTCGGGTCGGCCGGGACCCCAGCCCAGCCCGGGTCTCCCCCAGCCGGGGTCCCCCAGCCGGGGTCCCCCTGCCGGGGTCCCCCTGCCGGGGTCTCCCCAGCCCCGCGCCGGCGCGCGGAGCGTGCTGGGACCCGGGCGCCGCCCACAGCGCCCCCTGCAGGCCGGAGGAGCGCGCGCCTCGGCCGGCGGCACCCCAGGGTCTCCCAGCCTAGGCTGGACGAGCCGACTCTCCCGGGATCTCCCAGGGAGGGAAATAGTCGCCACGGAGGTGAAAGAACGGAAGAGGAAGTAAAGCTCGACAAGAAAGGGACCAGGGGACCCTCTTCCCGGAGACTTTGAGGGAGAAGAAAGGGGGCGTCCTGCTCGGTGCTCCAACAGCAGCCCAGCTCCAAGGACTGGGCTTCAGGGAGCATCTGGGCGGTGGTTCCAGGAACCACGCCTGAGGATTGGGAGAGCTGACCCGGGAGGGTGCGGCTGGGGAAGAGGAAACCCCGAGAGCAGGTGCCGAGGGGCGCCAGCTGCCGGCAAGCTGGAAGCCCGCACGCACCTTGCACCTCGCACCTCGGTGCACACACCTGGGCCTCTTCCCACCAGGGGTAGGGGCAGGGTGTTTGTCCACAAGTCCTGTCCTCGCGGGTGGGAGCTTCTGGTGGCCTGGCGCAGGCCGAGCTCGCTCCCTCCCCCAGAGATTGCCCGAAGACAGGGAGATTGGGCAGCGACCCAGGAGCTGCCCAAGGAGGAGGGCGGGGCACTCACAGCATCTCCAGGGAAACTGGGACGCAGGGAGAGAGAGGCAGAGGGGACGAAGCCCAATGAGAAACAGGGTCAGAATAGGAGGAGAGTTGGAGAGACACAGAAGGGAGAAGGGATGGCAGGTGTCTGCAGCAACCTTGGCCTCCATCCCACGGATAATGGTTACGATTGTAGCGATAGCGGCGCTGTGGGCTCTCCCTCGATTCAAAGAGACAAATTGAATTGGGAAATTAAAACCAATAGCTCAGCCGGGCGCGGTGGCGACGCTTGTAATCCCCGCGCTTGGGAGGCTAAGACAGGAGGATCGTGCAGGTTCGAAGCCAACCTCAGCTACTTAGTGAGGCTCTCAGCAACTTAGTGAGACCCTGTTTCCAAATAAAATATTAAAAAAAAAAAAGGTCTGGGAGTATAGCACGGAGGTAGAAAGCCTCTGGTTCCACCCCCAGTACCACCAATAAATAAATAAATAAATAAATATAATAAAACTAATAGCTCAGTTGCAGCTTCAACAAATCTTTATTACAGAGTAATTGGGAAAAGCCGGGCATGGTGGCGCACGCTTGTAATCCCAGCATTTGGGAGGCTGAGACCAGAGGATCGCGGTTTGAAGACAGCCTCAACTACTGAGTGAGGCCCTCTGCAACTCAGTGAGATCCTGTTTCAAAATGTAGAATAAAAAATTGGACAGGGGGTGTAGCTCAGAGATCAAATGCCTCTGGGTTCCATCCCAGACCCGCAAAAACAAAAACAAAAAACCACTGGGAAATAGAGAGGGTTAGAGGGGAGAGGGAAGGGAATGGAATGGAGATGGAGAAAGGGCTAAATAAGTGATGTGTACATGTATGCACTACCATATTATACCTCATACTAATGTATGGTTACAGTGTACCAATAAATAAATAAATATTTTAAAACCTCTGTTTCGCCAGGCATGGTGGCGCACGCTTGTAATCCCGGCGCTTGGGAGGCGGAGACAGGAGGATCGCGCAGGTTCGAAGCCAGCCGCGTGTGCTGGCTTAGGAGACCCTGTTTCCAAATAAAAATGTAAAAATAGGTCTGGGAGTGTAGCCCGGAGGTAGAAGAGCTTCCAGGAACCCCAGTACCACCAAAAAATAAAATAAATAAATAAATAAATAAAATAAAAACCTCTGTTTCCAAATAGAAATAAAATCAGGCAGGAGGTATTACTCAAAGGTAAAATACCTTGGGTTCAATCCTTAGTGTCACAGAAAAAAAAATGTACAAAATTCTCATTACCCATGGAATAAACACAATAAAGGCTATGAGCATATTTATACTATAGTTTGGTTCCATATTTGGTTTTATACAGAAAATGGTTATAACTTAAGTTGGTGTAATAGAAAATTACTGGTTATATGCAGAAACATTTTAGACCACTTCCACAAGTTTTCTTCAGCTAGTAAAAAACAAGATGGAGTAGTGATCATTACAGGTTTCAAAGGCTGATAAAATGCAAGCTTTAATTTTGTACTTTCCAGAAAACATTACCAGTGTAGGAAGATTCTCTAATAACCAATGGTTGCTTACAGAGAAAGCAGTTGAATTACAGATAATTTGATGTGGCGTGTGTGTGTGTGAGTGTGTGTGTGTGTGTGTGTGTGTGTGTGTGTGTGTTATGATTGCTGATGGAAAAAAGCTCCCATTTGAAGCTACTCCATGGTGTGCACCCAGGAAAGCTAGGCTGGAGGTGGAAACTGTGGTTATTTTTTTTTAATTTGTAAAGCAGTTAAATTACTCAATTTTCAAATTTCTAGATCCCAACTCTAAGGCTTTGTGTTTGTTGTACTGGGAATTGAACCCAGGAGCATTCTACCACTGAGCTATGTCCACAGACCTTTTCACTTTTATTTATTCTTTTAATTTTGCAACAGGGTCTTGCAAAGTTATCATTCACTAATTTGGACCTGCAATTAGGTCCTCCTGTCTTTGCCTCCCAAGAAGGCCAAATTTTTCTGTAGTGATTGTGCAGAGCAGCAAATATATTTAAAATCAGAAATTAAAAGCCGGGCGTGGTGGCAGAAATTTTTGGCTTGGGAGGCAGAGACAGGAGGATCGCGCAGGTTCGAAGCCAGCCGCGCGCGCTGGCTTAGGAGACCCTGTTTCCAAATAAAAAATATAAAAATAGGTCTGGGAGTGTAGCCCGGAGGTAGAAGGGCTTCCAGGAACTCCAGTACCACCAAAAAAAAATTAGAAATTAAAAAATAAGCCATTACAACAATCTTAAACTTGGTTCTGAAAATATCATGGACTTTTTCAAACAATGTGCAAAATTATAGCTTTGCAAAATCACTTAATGAAAAGCCATGGCCATCCCCAAAACCTTTAAAGTCAAGTATAAGTCTTGACCTTAATTTCCTATGAGGGGAAGAGATATTTAATCAATTGGTGGCAATGTTACCATATCATACACTCAGAGCTGGTGTTACTGCTCCAAGGAGCTCAGTGGAAGGATTCTTGCTCTCAGTTCTTGTTTCATAACATCAAACTTTGAAATTATGACTGTGTTTTTCTTATATGTATGTATGTGGTACTGGGATTAAACCCAGGAGCATTCTACCTCTAAGCTACACTCCCAGCCACCTTTTCTTAAAATTTTTGTTTTGAAACAGGGGCTCAGTGAGGAGATTCTCACAATGCAGGTTTGATGGCCATGCTCCTGGGTGTCCTATCTTAAGGAATCTCCACCTTAAAAGCTTCAAAGAGAAGAGGATGCCATCCCATGGTGCCCCATTTTCCACCATGTGTACCCCGTAGCTATCCCCTCTCTTGGTATCGTATAATAAGAAATTGTAGGCTGTATTCACACTCTCGAAGTGGCCTTCATTTCCCCTGAATGTGTATGTATCTTTGCTTTTCTTGAATTATAATCATGTGCCACCATGCCTGGCCTAATTCGTAATTTTATTTTATTTATTTATTTATTTGTTTATTTTTTTTTTGGTGGTACTGGGAGTAGAACCCAGAGGCGTTCTACCTCCGGGCTATACTCCCAGACCTATCCTATTTTATATTTTATTTGGAAACAGGGTCTCACTAAGTTGCTGAGAGCCTCACTAAGTAGCTGAGGCTGGCTTTGAACCTGCACAATCCTCCTGTCTCAGCCTCCCAAGCGCGGGGATTACAAGCGTGCACCACCACGCCCGGCTAATTCATAATTTTAAAAGATACTTGATCCCTTTGTTCAGGGAGAATCCATGGCTTGTTCTTGAACTCTTACCTGGTTTCTTTGATTTGCTAGCAAATCGATAAATTTCTTTTTTCCTTCTTCCCAAAGGCTTGGCAAATTGGGGAAGGTATTGGGATTCGGTAACAAAACAGTTTTCTTGGGAAGAAAATTCAGATATTTTCTTATATCCTAGAAGTCCATTCTGCTATGATGATATTCCAATTCTGAAAATGGAGATTTTACTATAAAATAGTCCCCATTTGACCAAAATGGGTATTCAGGTATGTTAGATTAGAGCAGGGATGTTGGCAGCCCCCCAACCCCTGGAAGTTCCAGTTGACTGATGTCATGTTGTTGTTGATCCAACAGCAATGGCCTAACTGCCCTGGCCAGTGCGCACAACCGCAAACACAACACAGGTGTCGCCAAGTTCCAAGAACTTTTTTTTTTTTTTTTTTGTGGTACTGGGGGTAGAACCCAGAGGCATTCTACTTCCAGGCTATACTCCCAGACCCATTTTATACTTTATTTGGAAACAGGGTCTCACTAAGTTACTGAGAGCCTCACTAAGTAGTTAAGGCTGGCTTTGAACCTGCGTGATCCTCCTGTCTCAGCCTCCCAAGCGCTGGGATTACAAGTGTGCACCAGATGACTTCCGGGAAGATGGCGACCGAGAAAAGCGGGGCTTAAGAGCCCCGCTAACAACCAATCTCCATTACCACAAAATCAGCGCCTTTCATAGCCAGAAAACACCATCACCAGAGAAACAAAAAATCACCAGGCTCCAGAGAGAAAGCGGACTGAGAACAGAGCTCAGAGCCACAGGGGAGATACACCAGCCTCAGGCCCGAGGACGCGGCAGCAGCGCCATACTTCCGGCGGCAGCGGCGAGTTCACCGGACGGCTACAGCAAGCCGAGGTGAGCCGCTGTGGAACAGCCAGGCGGGATCTTTCGGCGCAGGGAACATCTAAAGCTCCCAGTGGCTGAGCTCAGCACATGCTGCAGGGACTCAGAGTGGAACTCAAAACCAGAGAAGAAAAAATACGCCAGTCTCACAGCTGAGGGCGTGGCAGCGGCGCCATATTGCCACTGGCAGCAGCAGCAGTGAATTCACCGAGTCCAGTATAGCTACATCTGCGTACTCAAGAACAGTGAGTCAAATTGCAGGCCACAGAGGAGAAATCCCAGTACTGTACTCCCTGGGACTTGACCAGGTGGGGGAGTGGCGGTGGCAGAGATATCACACCATAGGAGAACGTGCAACCTGGCACCACCCATAGTCTAAAGCAGCCTCTATCGACTCCCTGGGTCGGAGACTCTGTGATACAACCCAGTAAAGGAGTAGTGGGGTCAGAGATACTACAGACTCAAGATCCAGAGCACCTTAAGGGAAGTCATAGTGACCCAAGGGAAGAACCCAGAGAAGGCACAAACTTCCGAAATCATGGGAAAGAGGAATAACACTGGAGCAATGAATGCCCACAACCCCACAACATCAGAACCTGATAAAACAGAAAATCAGAGATTTCTAGAAGATCAAATCAGGAAAATAACTGTAGAAATAATAGAGGTGCTTCGAAAAGAATTCAGAGAGAGCCAAAAAGAGATAAAGGATGCAATTAATGAAGTAAAGGTCTCAATTCAAAGCATGAACAACCGATTAGACCACATGGAGAACAGAATCTCGCTCTTAGAAGATGATCATTCCAAAAATGAATGCATAGTTTCTAACCTAGAAAAAAATATCCGACAGCAGGAATCTGACATTGAAGAAATATGGGCCCATTTTAAGAGAGCTAACCTAAGAATAATTGGAATAGAGGAGGGAAAAGAAAGTGAAACCAAAGGGATCAACAATCTCTTCAAGGAAGTAATAGCAGAAAATTTTCCAAACATAGAGCAAGAGGTCGATACACAGATCCAGGAAACTTATAGAACTCCCTTTAGACAGGATCGGAGAAGAGGATCCCCACGCCACATAATTGTCAAAATGACCAATGTGGAAGCCAAGCAGAGAATCTTAAAGGCAACAAAAACAAAGGGCCAAGAGACATTCAGAGGCAAACCAATTAGAATCACTCCAGACTTCCCAAACCAAGTCATGAGAGCCAGAAGGGCTTGGAGTAACATATTCCAAACTCTGAAAGAAAACAACTTCCAGCCAAAAATTTCCTACCCAGCAAAACTTTCTATCAAATTAGATGGAAAAATAAGAAGCTTCCATGACAAACAGAAACTGAAGGAATTTATGTCTTCAAAACCAGTGCTAGAGAAAAACCTCAAAGAGATTAACTACAAAGAAGAAATAGGTAACACACACCAGAACCAGAGAAACAAGATTTTCCATCCAACAGACAACTAAGATTGGTTATCTGTGGAGATTCATTATTTATGTTAGTCTTTTACCTATCTCTAAATTGTATTGTTTGCCTTTATTGTTGTCAATTTTTAGGATGTCTAGTTGGAATATTAATATACCTTCAGATATAGCATTTGAAAATATTTTATCCCATTCTATTAGTAACTTTTAACTCTTTTTACATTGTCTTTGGATATACAATATTTTTTTATTTTTTAGGGAGTTTGTATACTCTTCTGTTGCCTGTGCCATTGAAATCATATCCAAGAAATCACTGCCAATTTCAATGTTGTGAGGTTTTATGACCCAGATTTTCTTCTAAAAGTTTATAGTCTTAAGATTTATATTTAGGTCTTTTATCTATTTTGTGTTAATATTTGTATATGGGATTAGGTAAGGGTCCAATTTTATTCTTTTCCATGTAAGTATTATCTTTCAACAATATTTAGTTAAAAGATTATTATTTCCACCACCAAATGTTCGTGGAAACCTTGTCATTAATAACTTGACAATATAGGGAAGAATTTAGCTCTAGGCTTTTATTTAACTCCAGTGGTTTATATATCTGCCTTTAGAACAGTACTACACTGTTTCAATTATTGTAGCTTTATATGGTTTGAAATCAGAAAATATATATCTTCTAGCTTTGTTCTTTTTCAAGATCGTTTTGGGTATCTAGAGCCCATATTTCATATTAGGATAGATTTTTTTTCTGAAAAATAAACATATAAATATACGATAGTTTCACCTAAAAAAAATAGAAAAAAATATTCTCTGGTAAGAAAGAAAGCAAAAAGAAATATAAAAATGTTTTCACGTAATTTTAATTTTTCAACATTATTTAGTTAAAAGATTATTATTTCCTCCACCAAATGTTCATGGAAACCTTTTCAAATATAACTTGACAATATATGGAAGAATTTAGCTCTAGGCTTTTATTTAGCTCCAATAGTTTATATATCTGCCTTTAGAACAGTACTACACTGTTTCAATTATTGTAGCTTTATATGGTTTGAAATCAGAAAATATACATCTCCTAACTTTGTTCTTTTTTGAGATCGTTTTGGGTATCTAGAATCCATATTCCATATTAGGATAGATTTTTTTCTGAAAAGTAAATATATAAATATATGATAGTTTCACCTAAGGAAAAAAAAAAGAAAGAAATATTCTCTGGTAAGAAAGAAAGCAAAAAGAAATATTGAAATGTTATCTTTATGTTATCAAAAGCTTGGTATCAGACAAATGAAACTGTTATGTGAGATTATCATTTTTAATTTTGGATAAATTGCTATAATACTAGATGTCAACCACTAAGCCAAGCATGGGAAGGAGGGATGGGGAGGGAGTGGGGTGGGGATTGGGTGGGGGTTGACTGGCAATGTGTGCATGTATGTCTACAAAAGTTTTCTTTGTATCCCACTATGATGTATGAATACAGTGCACCAATAAAAAATAAAAAAAAAACAAGTGTGCACCACCATGCCTGGCAAGTTCCAAGAACTTTGATATGAACCACTGCTTAAGAAACAACAACCCTCTTTTCCTCCTTGCCTTCCTGAGGTTCTGCCGCCATCATGAATGACACAGTAATGATCCGGACCAGGAAATTCATGACCAACCGTCTACTTCAGAGGAAACAAATGGTCATTGATGTCCTTCACCCTGGGAAGGCAACAGTACCTAAGACGGAGATTCGGGAAAAATTAGCTAAAATGTACAAAACAACACTAGATGTTATCTTTGTATTTGGATTCAGGACCCATTTTGGTGGTGGCAAGACAACTGGCTTTGGCACGATCTATGATTCCTTGGATTATGCAAAGAAAAATGAACCCAAATATAGACTGGCAAGACATGGCCTGTATGAGAAGAAGAAGACCTCAAGAAAACAGCAAAAGGAACGCAAGAACAGAATGAAGAAAGTCAGGGGGACTGCAAAGGCCAATGTTGGTGCTGGCAAAAAGCCAAAGGAGTAAAGATCCTGAAATGACTTTATCAGCAGTGACTATGTGAATTTTTCATGAAGACTAATAAACTATAAAAACTTGAAAAAAAACAACAACCCATCTGCCCAGAAAACCCCCAACTCCCTGCTCTCCTCTGCTCTCAAAAAACAGCCCCATAAAAAGTTTCTACCTGCCGACTCTAGGTGCGCTCTTCACTGGTCCCACTTTGGACCCATGAACCTCCCCCCAGAGTGCAGAATAAAGCGCTTCTTTCTTTTTATTTGGCCTGCTTACCTCATTCCCTGCATCACAACTTTACAAGGTAGACCACAAATTACACATTTCATAGCCACAGTCTAAAATGAACTTGGTATGATACAGGCAGGTTAGCACAAAACTGTAATCCCAATACTTGGGAGGCTGAGACAGGAGGATCACAGGTTGGAGGACAGCCTCAGCACACAGCAAGACCCTGTTTCCAAATAAAAATAAATGAATGAATACATAATAAATACATTAATAATGATGGGAGTGTAGCTTGGAGGTAGAATGCCCTTGGGTTCAATTCCCAGTACCCAAACAAAAACAAATGAAACTGTCACGGGAAAACACAATAATTTCTTGGGCTTCTTGGCTATCTATCATTGTTAGGATAAACAGCCCAGTCATGCCAAAGATGGCACCTCTCCGGCTTCTCTTCCAGATTGTGCTGACTACCTCATAGCCAGCCAAAGAGGGCCACAGGATGCCCAACAACCAGTCCCCTGATAACACACTCACTGGGGTATGAACCACCCAATCAGTAAACGCCCCGTACTTCGTGCAATCTTCTGCTGTGAGCAGAAGCCCCCTCCTTTTCAAAAAATCCCCAGCTGCCTGATATAAAAGGGAGCTGGGCTGTCTTAATAAAGCTTTTGCTCGCTTGCTTGCTTGCTTGCTTATCTCCAACGGCTGGCCTTGGGTCTTTCCTGTGCCGAACTTCCACTTTCATTGGTGCCGAAACCCGGGAGGGAGACCCCTTTATCTAGAGGACTCCCTCCTCCTGGCTCTCCCCCGGCTGGCCATCCTTGTCCTCCTTTGTCGCAGACCAAGTCAGCCGGGTTGTAATCGTCCGCTCCCGGTCAAATCCTTGGAAAGATGGGGCAAAAGGCAGGTGGAGTTCTGCAGAATCTTATCTGCAGTGATTTTTTCCCCTCTATGAAATCCTTAAGTTCTTAGGTACAATGCTTTGGGAAGAATCTGAGGTGGACAAAGACTTCTTGAGCCAATGACAATTACAGGAACCCAGAAAATTTATACCCTTCACCAGTGAGATTAATAATAGGAGAAAAAGAAAAGGGGGGCAATCACAGCAAAACAATAGTGAATTACATGTAAACAAAGTAAAAGATTAGTCCAGCATTTAAGAGATTAACTCTGGATCTTTCTTCCGATATTGCAGCAGAGCAGGTCCAAGGGATAAATTCCAGAGGCAATACAGGCACGCCCAACACCCAGGGCTTGGAGAATACGCCTTCTCATGGAATCTTCTTTTGCTTTCTTTTTTGAAGTTTCCATCTATATCCATATGACAAGCATGGGGAGATATGGCGGTCCAGGGAGATGCGATGGAAGTCTCTCAGATCTCATCTGCCTTGCCTTCTGAAGTCTGAAAGCTTACAAAAACTCACAACACAGCTTGGCAAATAAAACACCAAAAAAACACCATGAAGTTCTTAGTTGTCAGATGTATTTCCTTAACTGCTGAACACTCTTCCTTAAACAATAAGCCTATTAAAAGCCTATTCATCTTTAATAATCCATTTCCCTATCATAAACCCTCTGCAACCTGCTTCTAACTTTCTAATTCCTCTCTTTCCCAGTTGGGACAATCTTATGATAAGCTCTTCTTCATGCAAAGGTGCTTTTCTTACTCTTACGGTATTTCCTTTCTTTCATACATATATATTTAGAATATCTGTCCTTTATTTTGTCATATTCATTTCTAGCCATGCGGCGTCTCCCTGTCTCAGGGAACGCTCATACTGGGCGTAAAAGTCAATAATCTTTTTCCTTCGGCTCTATTGTATTTGGGCAACTAAGTTGTTCATCAACTAAATTGTTTTTTTTTTTTTCTTTCTTTTTTTTTTTTTTTTTTGGTGGTACTGGGGTTCCTGGAAGCCCTTCTACCTCCGGGCTACACTCCCAGACCTATTTTTTATACTTTTTTATTTGGAAACAGGGTCTCATAAGCCAGCGCGCGCGGCTGGCTTTGAACCTGCGCGATCCTCCTGTCTCTGCCTCCCAAGCGCGGGGATTACAAGCGTGCGCCACCACGACTGGCTAACTAAATTGTTTTGAAGTCACACACAAAGTTTTATCTTCTCTGTCTCTAGGCAGGATCTCAAGGGTAAACAGAGTTACCTTAAACTGAGCTACCGGTTACCGGAGTTAATGGCTTAACCTAAGTTAGTGATAAGAATGAGGGTCGGAGACCATTTGTAACTGCTGCAGCTGGAATGCTTATCACAGCATCTGAGTTCTGGCCAGTTTTTCATTACTATTGAGCAAAGCCAATGGTGTTTGGACAAATTATTAGAAAATTTATTTCCACGGACTCAATTTCTTTCATAGTCCTGATCTCACATTACCGGAGCAGTTCGTGTAGAGAGTTAAAAGAATCATTACCAAGAGAATAATAGTTATTAAGGATATCTAAAAGTGGGGGGTACTTTGGCCAGAGACGACACCCCCTTCCCGGGGCTTGTTGCCGATTAGCTATGTGGAGTGGGGTCTCAACACATAGATGCTGAGGCAGCAGGTGGTCTCGGCACTCCTTTTTGGGCGCTAGCTCTCCACGTCCACCACCACTGGCCATCTCGACCATCTTTGTCCCTCCACTCCAGCTGGGTAAGTCCCCTTTAGGCTATCTGCCTGAGTCTGGCTACAGCAGGGTATCTGACCATGATCGTCCGGCTCTGCCCTCCCGCCAGGCTTGGGGGGAGACTGCACCCCACCATGATAGTAGTAGACCATGATAGTCTACTGCTTCATTTAATTATGAGATAACGGGAAGGAAGAACAGGCCCTGCTATTATTTCCACTCTCATTCCTTCCTCCTCCTAACACTCTCCATTCTGATAACATTCTGATACTGTTCGACCGATACCATCCAACTGATAAAGTCTGACCAATACCGTCCATCTGAAAATCCTGGCGCTAGGTGTCCCATGACCTCCGGCTCCGGCCTGGGCAGACTGTTCTCAGGTAATGACCTGAGGACGTCTTCAACCAATTCGACCCTACTGGGTTCCAGGAATAGTCAGCCATCTGGGGACGCCCATTTTGGTCCTTTATTTCTTTACCGGTCCGGGACTTACCGTTCTCTCTCACTCACACCTCTTCAAACACTGGAACACTCCGTTCTCTCTCTCTCTCTCTTATCCTTACCTTACCTCCTCTCTCTCTCTTTTAACCTCTCCCTCCCTCTTTCATAACCTTTCACCATGGGGGGCCTCTTCTTCCATCCCAGATACTGCCCCTTTAAGGTGTCTACTTAATGATTTAAGCTGTCTCTCTCTTATTCCAGACATTAAACCTAAATTGGCCTCATTACTTTCTGGACAATAACAACCATTGGCTTCCCGAGAGATCCCTTGACCCTCTACTCCTCTGTGATTTGTTTCATTACTGCGAGCGTGCAAAAGGGTGGAAGGAGATCTACACTCTTACCCTGATCTGTGTTCTTCCTGCACCCCCCAGCAAGTTCTGTTAGCCTGCAAACCTGCTGAAATTCCCTCTAAAAAACCTTCCTCTGATATTCTCCCTGAGTCAGATATTACTGCCTTTGACCCAGCAAACGAACCCCCCCCCCATAGGCATGCGTCTTCAGCACAAGCGTCCTTTTCTCAGCTGCCTGCTCTCCCACAAACTCCAGCATGTTTATCTCTTTCTCTGTGTTCCGCCCTCCCATAAATTCTACCCCTCCTCCACAAACCTCAACCCCTCACGGGCAACCTTCACCTCCTAGTCTCTACCCCTCCCCCGTTTCTCAGATTTCTCCCCAACCAGCCTTTAGTCCTCCGTTAACAAGATCTTGTGCTCAATCTCACTCTCCCTCAGCCACCCCCATGTCTTCGGTCATGGCTCCTCTCCGTGAGGTGGCTGGGACAGAGGGCATAATCACAATTCATATCCCCTTCTCCATGGCAGATTTGTCCCAGATTCACACCAAGCTAGACTTCTACACCTCCAACCCTGATATCTATGTCAGAGAATTCCGTTATATCACTCAAGCCTACAGCCTCACTTGGCATAAACTTTAGAAGTGCCACTGTTTGTCTTTTAATATTTGGAGTTCAGTTGGGATAACAGCCAACTTTTAGCTGACCAAGGTCAACACTGGCTGCAGCTTAGAGGCAGAAAAAGATTTTGTTGTTTGCCTATGTATAAAAGTTTAAAAATTAATACACTTTGTTTTCTTCAGGCTAAGACAACTACCATTGGCTTCCTGGTAATAGATGTTCAAATTGTAATGTCATTCTGAGGATTTATTTTGTTTAAATGATGGTTTAATCTATTGGCTATTATTAAGCATCAGAGGAGACAAACGCAAACACAGGTACAAGCCCATTTAATTGTCCTGCATTGGGTAATACGTCTTTGCCCCTCAGAGATACCAAAGGCTTCTCATACAGCGAGAGAAAGGGGCTAATGGCTTGGTGCCTGCCAGTACAAAGGTGCCTGATTTCCTCCACTCCTGCAAGGAGTCCATCTCCATCTGGGCTGTGCCGTCTCTGTAAGAGAAAAATACTGGAAAGCATGTTGCCCTCACCTCTGAAGGGAAGTGAGGTCGTCTGCTCCCATCATGGCTGCCCTCGAAGACTGAAGACTGAAGCTGCCTGAGGCTTGGCAAGGCCCCTCTGATCAGCCCTCTAACCAGCAAGAGAAAGCCTGGGTAGCTCTTGAGTGTCAGGCAGAATATTGATTTTTTTTTATACAGGGCTTAGTTCTCTGCTTGCTTTGTCTCTCCTAGAGTTCTCTTCTATGGAGACCTATTCTGTTAAAAATTATGCAGAATCATTTCAAAATGTAAATTCAAGAAGGGAATTATGGCAGAAAGGAACCAGTATGTAGGAATGAGAGAAAGATGTAAAGAAGGGAAATTTTGGTAAGGAAGCACAAAAGGAAAGGAAAAAGGTTTATACTAAGATTATCCCAAATGGGAAAGGAAAAGATAGGATCAGAAGGCTAAAAGCAAGTTGCAGAAGGTCTGAGTATGTTAAAAAATGATTGTGTAGTATTAAGTTTATGGCCCATCCTCTTCCTGTTAATACCACCAACCAACAGGCCGAGCTAATGGCAGCTATTAGAGCCTGTACATTAGCTGCACAGAAAACTCTCACCCTGTACACAAACTCCAAATATGTTTACCACATCTTAGTTTCACATGCTGCAATTTGGAAAGAACGTGGCCTTCTCAATTCCAAGGGATCAGCCATTATTAATTCTAAACTGATAGCCAAACTCCTCCAAGCTCCTATCCTCCCACAGCAGTTAGGTATTGTTCACTGCAAGTCTCATCAGACGGACTCATCCCCAATAACCCAGGGAAATTCTAGGGCTGACCAGGTGGCACGGGAGGCAGCCCCTAAAACTTATCAACCCCTTCCCTTCGTACTGTTATTACACAATGCTAAGGACATACCTTCGCCAGCCCCTAATAATTCAGACTCCCCCTCAGATTCCAACCCATCCCATTCTGATCTTTCACAATATCTACATTCCTTATTTCATTCAAACCCACAAAGCCTTGAGATATTCCTACAATCGTTCTTTGTTCTCACACCCGAGGACAAGAAATTCCTTCATCAGATTACATCCAATTGTATCATCTGCCAAAAAACAAATCCAACCACTCCCCTTAGACCTCAGGCCTTTCCGGCCCACCAGGCGAGGGGACATACTCCAGCTGCTGATTGGCAAGTAGATTATACCAATATGCCCAGGGTTGAGAGATTCAAATGCCTTCTCGTCTTCATCGACACTTTCTCAGGATGGATCGAGGCCTTCCCAACCTCCAATAAAAGGGCCTCTACAGTCTCTGATCTCCTAATTTCTCAAATTATCTCCCGCATTGGCATGCCTTCCTCTTTACAATCTGATAATGGCCCTGAGTTCACTTCCCAGATAACTCATTCTGTAGCCCGAGCTCTATCTCTGCCTTGGCATTTTCATTGCCCATACCATCCTCAAGCGTCAGCAAAGGTAGAACATTAAAATCGTACCCTCAAAGAAATTCTCACAAAGCTATCTCTGGAAACACATTTAGATTGAATAAAATTACTTCCCCTGGCTCTTTTACATGTTCGAGCCTTACCAAAAAACCCTCCCTTTTATCTCCCTTTGAGATTATGTTCAGCCGCCCCTTATTCCCCCCAGGAATTTCTCCTCATTCCAATGTCTTTCCTCCACAAATAGCCTTTCCTCTCTTATCCCATCTCAGATCAGAACTATGGAAATATTAAGACTGGCTACTCCCAGATCCTAAGCAGACCCCTACATTTCCTCTTTGACCATAGGACAACAGGTCTATTTCAACCTCCCGGGAGACAAACCTATCTTACAACCAAAGTGGAATGGCCCAACTCAGGTTATCCTATGTACTCCTACTGTTGCTAAACTTAATTTGAATGACAACCAATATACTCCCTGGATTCATATTTCTTGGCTCAAAGCGGCTCCAGAACATATCCAACCACCTGATTCAGCAGCTTCACAAAAAACCCAGATGCCTCAAGATAATAGACCAACTTATATGTCCACTATCTCTCCCCATAATCCTCTAAAACTCCAAATATCTCGACTTTACTTGGAGGCCCCCATACCTAAAAATGAATACGTACCTTTATGTATGCACTAGTTTCATACACTTTCCCATAATCTTTTCCTCCCCTTTTGTCTGGAGGTTCAAGGTTCAGCAAACCTATACTGAAGACAATACAATGGTCACCAAACTAGCTGCAACGTCTGATTGCCCCCTGATGGGATGTTCTCATAGTATGCAATTAGGCTTCTCTCCTACCATTAAGCTATTCCATCAAGCTATCCACCCTTATCTTTGTTTTCTTTTGACCAAACTAAAAGTTTTTGCTACGGCCCAAATTGGGATAATGTATATGGCGGATGCCCATACTGGTCATGCAAAATCCATGATGCCTATCTAAGACAACTAGGATCAGGAAATTTTAAATTCAATTCCAAAGCTAAAGCCTACCTCTATACTATTCCTGACCCTTGGGATCCAAGATGGGCTTCTGGAGTTACAGCCAAGGTTTACTGTAACAGATACGCCTCTACCCCTTGCAGTTCACTTTATTTTTTCTGTGAATATATATTCACTGGCACCCAAACTTCACAAGTTTCCACAGATATCCAACATTCAGCTCAGGTGATACTTAACTCTCTCCGAAAAATCCCTGACTCCGCCCCATCTTCCCCTGCATATGTGTGGTTTCAGTTAATTACCAAAACTCTATCGGTTCTAAATCTCACCTCTCCTGCCTTGAGCCCCTCAAACTGTTTCCTTTGTGCATCACTTGCCTGGTCCTTGTAAGCTGCAGTTCCTATAAACGCCTTTCAGTATACCTTCGCCTCTCAAACTAATTCATTTCATATTCTCCAAAATATTCCCTTATGGGAACCCAATGATGACAATATCACCCAGCCAAATAGAGTTTGCATTTTTGTGACATTACCTTCCTCCTGAGATCCCACTTGTCCAAACACTATCATTCTTGCCAGTCCCAGTTACACCCAACCAGGCCATTTCTTCTGGTGCAATGGGACTCTCAGCAACGTCATATATCCCAACTTCACCACTCCCTATTTCCTGGTCATGGTGGTCCCACAACTGACTCTCTACAGCTATGCCCAACTACAATATCTGATTACCCCACCCAAGCTTACAAAAAGGACTGCTTTCCTTCCTATCCTGGTTGGAGTATTCTTAACCTCCTCCCTTGTCAGAAATGGACTTGCAGGAGGGGCCCTGGGCTATGCCTTATGGGCCACTGATGACTTAGGCAATAAACTTAAAAGTGCCCTCACATCAACTGCCGAATCACTCTCAGCATTACGGAAACAGGTTACATCCCTGGCCCAGGTAACGTTTCAAAACCATAGGGCCCTTGATCTCTTGACAGCTGAAAAGGGTGGAACCTGTGTTTTCTTACAGGAAGAGTGTTGCTATTATGTTAATGAATCAGGCATAGTAGAGCAAAATATACTCAGGCTTAATGAGCTAACAATAAGATTTAAAGGATACTTACATGGATATGGCCCATCCTGGGTCCACTTTTTATTCTATTTGTTGCCTGCATGTTCTTACCCTGTGTAACTAAGCTCACACAAAACCAGGAAATTAAATATCTAATCAGACTTTTAACCAGCTTCTCCTTAGAAACTACCAGCTTTGAAACTCGGAAGATACTGATTCCCAGGGACGACTGACAGCATACAGAGACAGATCCCTTTGCGATGGAGACTTATGATACAGGCCCTCCTGGAAGGCAGCTGGATGAGACCTCCTATCCACCATCCTGACGACTGGCTCATGTCTTTGAGGGACCTGCATCTTCAGGGAACATTCGCCAACTTTTGCCCCGACGACATTTACTTTTTATGGCCTGGACTTGGGGGCTGCTTTCCCTACTCCTCCCGGCCCCTTTCCATCACCGCCCCCTCTCAGCAGGAAGTAGTCAGAAGGATTATCCAACGCCCCTTGCCCCTAAAAAACCAAAAAGGGAGGAATGTTAGGATAAGCAGCCCAGTCATGCCAAAGATGGCACCTCTCCGGCTTCTCTTCCAGATTGTGCTGACTACCTCATAGCCAGCCAAATGGGGCCATGGGATGCCCAACAACCAGTCCTCTGATAACACACTCACTGGGGTATGAGCCACCCAATCAGTAAATGCCTCGTACTTCGTGCGATCTTCCGCTGTGAGCGGAAGCCCCCTCCTTTTCAAAAAATCCCCAGCTGCCTGATATAAAAAGGAGCTGGGCTGTCTTAATAAAGCTTTTGCTTGCTTGCTTGCTTGCTTATCTCCAACGGCTGGCCTTGGGTTTTTTCTGCGCTGGACTTCCACTTTCAACCATGGCAGAAAACAATTTCAGCATGCCCTAGTCAGAGGGGGAAAAATAGAGGTTTATTGAGGGTTACACGTGGGCTACCTCAAGAGAGAGAGAGAAAGTGTTTCTGCAGAAGGGTGTGTAACCAACATAGAGTCCAGTTAGCAAGCATCCCAGCAAGGCAGTCTGCTCGGCTTTTATCCCTAACAGGATCCTGCCCCTCATTCTGATTTAGGGAGGGCTGTGGGTTCACAATTCTGCTTGAATTGGCAACTTTCCAAGTCAGTAACACTGAAACAAAGCTCAACATTCAGGGGCTAAGATAGTTGACCAAAACTAAGATGGTTGACTTCTGGTAAATTCCTGGTCAACTAAGGGTCAATTATGAGCTAAGATGGATGACCAAAACTAAGATGGTTGACTTCTGGAGGACTCAGGGCTGGAATGTACAGACACATGTATCAAAACAAATGCCCATGGTGCAGTATCAAAATGGAAGGTGTACATTTCTATGTAATTTTCTACTTCCATAGAAAAGATGCTTTTTACTTCTTCCAATTCTCCCCTCTTATATTAAAGATTTTAAATCTTTTCTTAGAACCCTTTAGGGCATGTGGCAGGCATGGCAACTTGGGATGGTGGCCTTCTTTCTTTAAATTTTCAGGTTGACAAAAAGTGAAAGTTTTTCTAGGATTTTGGTATTTCAGGAATTTTAGGCGTGAAGCTAGGCCATATGATTAAAAGTGTAGGCCAGGCTTTTTGAGAACCCAAGTAAAGGACAGGCCAAATGGGCTATTATTATTAAAAGTGTACAGGCCAGGCCTGTTAACTAGAACTGAGACTGATTAAAGGCTTTTGTCCAAGAGCGAACAGGCTCTGTAAAATGAAGCTAAGGATTATGAGGTTTTTAGACTATATTTTTCTTCCCTTTCAATTTGTCTCCTTTCTACTTAATATTTTACTTCTTCTACCTCATTTCAATTCCCAGTACCAAAGCCAAAAGTAACTTGATATGCTCAGGTGTCCCAACAGGATGGTTCTCATACTATCATTACTTCTAATACTTCTGCTGTTTTGAGCATTGGCTTAATTAATTTCTTGAAGCTAAAGATAACTTTGATTCATGCGTTAGACAGGTGTCTCTTGGAAACTCAAGGTCACGTGGCTCTCTTACACGCAGCCTCCAGAGGAAGCAACGTAGTTCCCACCTGTGCCTTAGCGCAGAGCCAGCAAACCGCACCCGCGGGCTTTTTAATTACATTTTTTGCTGATTTCAAGAGTTTCACTTCCAGACGAACCCCCCCTCCCAAGAGTAAATAATCCAAGTAGGGTGACATTATTTTGCTGAGAAATAAAGACAACCTTTTCTAAGGAACTAGCAAATTATAGACGTAATTTATATAGAAGTACATAATTTTTTACATAGAAGTAGCAAATTACATAGAAGTGTACTCCTTTCCGTTTTGTAACTGTCACTTGGGCATCTGTTTTGTTTTTAACAATACATGTGTATGTATGCTGCACTGCCGGAATCTTCCAGAAGTCAGCCATCTTGGCACATATAACCGTTAGCTGACCCGGAATCGTTCAGATTTTTTTCTCCAAGCCTACCGGCCGTCTTGGAAGGTAGCCAATCACGGTTGCGAACTCACGCCCCCCCACCAATCAGGGCAAGGGGCAGGATACCGTTAGGGATAAAAGCTCAGCGCACTGCCCGCGACTCTTCGTCGGTTGGACATCTTCCGTGACGGGAAATTCCTTGCCAAGTTACTTTTGATTTTATGAGTTTTTATTTGCGTGTTCCTGAGAATCCGTCTCCAGCTTTGGGGACCCGTCTCTTGCACCTGGCTAAGCGGGGTGGCCCCCAGCGGAAGCGTCCGCGAAGACCCCGCCCGACGGCCGCGCTCGGTAGGCGGGGAGGCCGCCAGGGGGCGCGCTGCCGGTCGGCCGGGCCGGCGCGTCTAGCCCGCGGCTGCCGGCCTCGCTGCCCAGGGCGCCGCCGCGGCTTTGGGGAAGGCGGCCTCCCTCCTGCTCCGCGTCCGCTCGCCGACGCCGGGCCGCCCGCTGCCCGACAGAGAGGCCGAGGCCGGCGAGCGGCGGCGGCGGCGGGGACCGGGCGGCGCGGGGCCATGGCCGAGGCGGCCGCGGCCCGGGTAAGGCCGGGGCCGGGGAGGAGGCGGGGGGCCGGGGCCACGTCGCCGGCTCTGCGGCCGCCACCGGGACGGCTCGGCCGGCGCGCAGACCCGCGAGGCCACGCATGGGCTCGGGCCGCCGCCGCCGCCTGCCCTGGGCGCCACCCGGGACCCCCGGCGCCGGGATCGCGAGCGTGGCCGGCGCACGGCCCGCAGAGCCAGGCGGCCCGGCCGGAGCTGTCCCTGGATGGCCACCTGCGAAGCCCTGGTGCCGCGTTGGTGGGCCAGGAGCCCGGCTGGCCGCTGGAGGAGTGGCTAGCAGGTGGGAAGAGGAAAAAGGGGGCCGCAGCTATGGGGTGGGGGAGAGCAAGAGAGGAGATGACGGCTACTCTCGGAACTTTTCCCCCCTAAGTCATTTTTTTAAAAAAATTGTAGAGGTGACATGTGTCCGGTAGAAATATAAAGGGAGCCCTATACATTAAATTCTCTAGTAATGGTAACTAAGGCTGCGGTGCACTCCTGTAACCCCAGTACTTGGGAAGCTGAGACAGGAGGATTATAGGTTTGAAACCAGCCTCCAACCTGGATCGGAGCATGCCGAGGGGTTAGTTGGGGGGGGGGTGGCTGTGAGACCAGGATCGGGGCCTCCCGTGAGGCAAGGCCGGTGGTGGAGCCAGCGAGGTCGGGATCAGAGTCCTCCGGGTAGCCAGGCCTCTACTGGGGATGTCAAGAGTGGGATTGGAATTTACAATGCGGCATGCACAGAGAAATATCACAGAAAGTAAAAACCAGATGCTTCCCCTAGCTAGCAAAATCTAGGAGGAAAGGGTTAACAGGAGGAGGTGGACTTGCAGAAAGGGCCCTATAGAGAAGCAATTAAGGTGACCAATCGGAGGATGGAACCTCTTTAAAACTCATGAGGTAGCCGGGCGTGGTGGCACACGCTTGTAATCCCTGCGCTTGGGAGGCTGAGACAGGAGGATCACGCAGGTTCGAAGCCAGCCTCAGCTACTTAGGCTCTCAGCAACTTAGTGAGACCCTGTTTCCAAATAAAATATAAAATGGGTCTGGGAGTATAGCCCAGAGGTAGAAAGCCTCTGGGTTCCACCCCCAGTACCACCAAAAAAAACCCCAAAAAACAAAAAACTTATGAGGTGCGTAAGCAAATGTATCAACGATAATCACCAATCAAGCATGGGATGGAGGGAGGGGGAGGGAATGGGGTGGGGATTGGATGAGGGCCACTTGGATGATGTGTGCTTGTATATCCTCTCAAATCTTGTATTCCAATGTCATGTATGATTACAATGCACCAATTTAAAAAAAAAACACAAACCAGCCTCAACAATTTAGCAAGACTCTGTTTCAAACAAAAAAAGGACTGGAGGTGTAGCACATCTCCAGTACCCTCACACAGAAGAAATAGATGGAATTTTAATAGTATCCTTTACTTAATCTAACGAATGCAGCATATTTCAACAGTAATCAGTACTACACAATGGCTAATAATAGTTGTAAAGGGCCTCACTAAGTAGCTGAGGCTGGCTGCAAACTTGATCCTCCCGTCTCAGCCTCCCGAATGCTGGGATTACAAGGATGTGCCACCACACCTGGCTCTGATTTTATTATTTGGAAACAGTCTCACTAGGTTGCTGAGGCTGACTTTGAACATGCCATCCTGTCTCAGCCTCCCAGGTACTGGGATTACAAATGGGCAACACTCTGCCCGGTTCAGGCTGGCTTTCAATAGGTTGAAAGTTTTTCCCTTGGGAAGGAAAGAAGACACCATGTATTGTTATTGATGAGTCTGAAGGGGATGGAGTACGAAGAGAAAGGTAAAGTGAAGAGGGGATGAGTCTAATTCATTTTCTTCTCAAATAAGATGACCATATCCTCTGAGAATGAGCAGCAGTGGACCCGAGTCTGACTGCTCAGTGGCAGTGTCACCTGGGAGCTTGTTTAAAAAATGCATAATCTCAGAGCACACTTGTAATCCCAGCATTTGGGAGGCTGAGATAGGAGGATCGCAGTTAGCAGACAAGCTCAGCTACTACTTAGGCTTTGCAACTCAGTGAGACTGTTTCAAAATAAAGAATAAAAAGTAGGACTGGAGGTGTAGCTCGGAGGTAGAATGTCCCTGGGTTCCATCCCCAGTACTGCAAAAAACAACCCCCCCCCCATAATCTCCATTTTCCTTTCCTCCCAGACTTACGACATCCAAATCTGCATTTTTAAACTAGATGTCTTGATGAGCCTTATGCACAGTAGTGTGAGAGTTTGCAGTAGCCGCTCTGGAATGGAAAAGAGCACCAGGCAGTGTTGAGGTCTCCACCGTGCTAGAGACCGGTGCATGTATGGACGGCGGCTCACCTGGCCAGGGGATTGCCTTGAGTAGGGCGTACCAGCCTGCTTACAGAACAGGAGGAATCGACTGGTTCTCTTGAGCACTTCTTTAACCAGAGACACAGGAGGCAGCAGCGACATGAGCCTCTGGGAGGAAATGTGGCAGACTTGATTTTAAAACTATTTTCAGCCAGGTGTGGTGGCTCCCAGTCCTTGGGAGGCTGAGACGGGAGGATTGCAGGTTCATGGCTGGCCTGGGGAATTTAGTCGGGCCCTCAGCAACTTAGTGAGATCCTGGTTCAGTCCCCAGTAAAAAAAAAATACACACACACACACTCACTCTCTCTCTCTCTCTCTCTCTTTCTCTTTCTCTCTTTCGATTCATGCATTCATTCATTCACTACCTTTCCAGATTCTTCCTGAACCTCCAGAACAGCTTTGGATGTCAGTGAGCTCCAGCTTGATGAGGTTGAAGCCGGCACTCTAGAACCGGCACTCTAGAACCGTACGCGTGCCATAGAGCGCTCTGAGCTGGACAGTTAGCCCTTGTCTGCTAATAGTTTGCAGTTCAGGATTCCTTCTAACGCTGTCTGTGCCACCTCTCCGCTTCACACAGACTTCTGAATGGGACTCCGAGTGCCTTCCGTCCCTGCAGCCCCTTCCTCTTCCTACACCCCCGGCAGCAAACGAGGCACATCTGCAGCCCGCAGCCCTCTCTCTCTGGACGGCGGTGGCCGCTGTGCAGGCCATAGAGAGGAAGGTGGAGATACACAGCCGGCGGCTTTCCCACCTAGAAGGCAGAACAGGGACAGCAGAGAAGAAGCTGGCCAGCTGTGAGAAGACAGTGACCAAGCTTGGGAACCAGCTGGAGGGCAAGTGGGCCGTGCTGGGCACCCTGCTGCAGGAGTGCGGGCTGCTGCAGCGGCGGCTAGAGAACCTGGAGAACTTGTTGAGAAACAGGAACTTCTGGATCCTGCGGCTGCCCCCAGGTATTAAAGGAGATATCCCAAAGGTAATAGCTCCACTTCTAGGTGTAAAGTAGTACCTCTACACCTCACACCGCCAGGAAGGGAGAGTCTGGGTCAGCTAGTTCCTTAGACTTTTTTTTGTGTGTGTGTGCATGCGTGATACTGGGGATGGAACCCAGGGGCATTCTATCTCCAAGCTACACCCCCAGCCCTATTTTTATCCTTTATTTTGAAACGAGGTCTCACTGAGTTGCAAAGGGCCTCACTAAGTAGCCCGAGGCTGGCCGCGAACCTTGATCCTCCTATTTCAGCCTCCCAAATGCTGGGATGACAAGTGTGTGCCACCACGCCTGGCCCCTTAGATATTTTTATTTCCTCTTAAAATCTCTTAAAATGTTTTAGGTTGAAGGAACCAAGAAGGTATTCTGTGTTAATCTATTTGGAAATTATTCTGTGTTTAATTTGGTGCCCATTTAGTGTCAAATTTCAGATTGGAAAACTTCCCACCAAAATTGGCTATCTGGTAGTGGATTTTTTTTTCTATTGCTTTCTCCTATCCTTGCTTATGAGTTACTTCTCTCTTTGTTAACTTGTCTGCCAGAATCTTGGTGAGGAAACTGAATTCATTATCACTTAAATCATCCTATTTGAATTTGTTGGTAATCCTAGTGAAAAGTGAGAGGAAAGAGAAGGTAAGGGACGTACATTAGATAGTTAATGTAGGGTTTCTGGGCTATCCACGCATCTAGGATTGATGCAGACCCTGTCCTTTGGCATCCTATCCTGTACAGCATGCGCTGGGATGCCAGGGCCCCATCCTCCTCCTGGAGGACATAGCTCATAAAACCAAAGGAAGTAAAGATTATTCTAGAGCTCGAGGCAGTTATTTTGTAAACATGCCTACTTAATTATTTGTAGAATTCTTACTGTTCAAGAACTAGAACAGAAATACAGATCAAGCGAATAGTAGCCCAAGGAATTAGCGGTGGCCAGTTCACATATGTTCTCCCGGAACTTATATTTTCTTGGAGAAAGAAAGGTAATACAAACATAAGTATATTTAAATGTTTCAGTAAAGGTAAAGCAAAGTGCTATCTAGTGATTTATTTTCCAGTGGACGTCAGAGAAGGTCTCATTAAGGAGCTAAATTTAAGAGAAGTCTAAAAGAAGCCAGCAGTGAGATCTGCAAGAGGAGTTGGTGCCTGCTCCCTAAGGCACAAACAGATTTGGAACACAGGAAAAGGGAGAAGGCCTGGAAGCTGGTATACATGCTTGAATAAGAGCAAGCTTGGCGCAGGGTGGTGGTGTACACCTGTCACCCCAGTACTCTGGAGGCTGAGGCAGGAGGACCACAGGTTTGAGGCCAGCATCAGCAACTTAGTGAAACTCTGTTTCAGAATAAAATAAATAGGGCTGGGGATGTGGGCCAGAGGTGGAATGCTCCTGGGTTCAACCCCCAGTTCCACAAAAAGAAAAGAGAAGGAAAAAAGACTGGAGAAATAGGTAGAGATTCAAATGACCTGGGCAAAGGTTTTCAGTCTTGGCTATACATAAGAGTCAACTGGTGGGCTTTTTACTGGCATCACACCTAGATGGAGTTCATGCACGCATGCTTTCTCAGTCTCCAAAGAGAGGCTGATACCTGACCAGGGTTGTGAACGACTGAAAGTATTTAAGATAAAGAAAGGAATATGGATTTTAAACGCAAGGGTAATGAGAAGAAATGGAGGGTTCAGCAGAGGCTTTATATCTGGGTGAGATCTGGAAGAACCACTCTGGCTGCTCTGTGGAGCATGGATCGAGGTGTGAGCACAGAAGCCGACGGGAGCAGGGCTCCGACTTGGAACAGACAGTGAAACCTACTGACGGGCTTAGAGTAAGGAACTAAGACGAACAGCTGCAAATTCACTGGGGCGATTTACACAGAACTCAAGATTCCACGCACCTTACTTTTTTAAAGCATATAATTCTCATAAGCCCAACTTGCCCAAGACCATAGGGTTATTTACCTAATAACAGAGTTGTATTCTAACCCAGTTGGCTCTAGAGCATATTTTCTTAACCACTGTGAGTGCTCTTGTCTTGAAGAACTGGATAATGGTGCTGGAATTTCTCTAAGAAGAAAACCTTGGGGAGATGTGGCCTGGAGTGGGAAGGAATCGGGAGTTCTCCTTGGCTAGCGTTAGCTTGGAGATGTTAAGTCGATTCTGAAGCTCCAGGGAGAAAGAAGTATCCGGGCACCACTGACATCGATGGCATTGTCAGTTTGAGACTGAAAGGGATTACTTCCAAAGAGAGAGAGTGAAGTCTGAAGACCAAGGTCCCAGGCGTAGCAGGAGGCAGTGGAGGAGATTCAGCAGGAGAGGGCTCGAAGCAGGGAAAGAGCAACAGGAAGGTAGGTGGTGTCACAGGCCGAGCAGGGCAAAAGCCTTTTACGAAGACAGTCATTTGGGTTGGGCATATTTCTAGGTGACCTCAAGAGATAAGGTCAGTTTGGCAACATACATGTCCTAGGAGAACTATACAAGAATTGTTTGAGTTAGAGTTGGGAATAGCAGGTAATAGTGAATGGGGGAGCCAGGCTTGGTTGCGAGTGCCTGTGATCCTAGTACGCAGGAGGCTGAACAGGAGGATCGCAGGTTCACGGCCAGCCTCAGCTACTAGTGAGACCCTCTGCAACTTAGTGAGGCCCTGTTTCAAAATAAAATATAAGCCAGGATGTGGTGGCGCACTCTTGTAATCCCAGTGCTTGGAAGGCTGAGACAGGAGGATCATGCAGGTTCGAAGCCAGCCTCTAAGTTACTTAGGCTCTCAGCAACTTAGACCCTGTTTCCAAATACAATATAAAATGGGTCTGGGAGTATAGCCTGGAAGTAGAAAGCCTCTGGGTTTCACCCCCAGTACCACACACACAAAAAAGGGTTGGGGGTTGGGTTGTAGTTCAGTGGTAGCTGGACATGGTGGTGCATACCTATAATCCTAGTACTTGAGAGGTTGAGACCGGAGGAGCACAGGTTCTAGGCCAGCCTCAGCAATTTACCAAGCTCCTGTTTTAAAACAAAAAATAAAGTAGGACTAGGGGTATAGCTCAGAGGTAGATTGCTCCTGGGTTCAGTCTCCAGTGTCTGTCTGTTCCTTTCATGTGTGCGCGCTCATGCGTGCACACACGCGCGCGCGCGTGCACACACACACAGATAATAGTAGTATTGTGTAGACTGAATGTTAAAGGATATGTGAAGTTCTGATGGTATGTTAAGATCTATAAAATGCCAGTGAATTGTAATTTTATATAAGGTAACTGCTAGTTCAAACTATATAGTCTGGAAAATGAATTAGAGAAGAATGTATGTATTCAGCTCTGTTCAAGTTTGTCTCAATTTTTTTTTTTGTGTGTGTGGCAGTGGGGATTGAACTCAGGTGCATTTTATCTTGAGCTATACCCCCAGCCCTATTTTTATTTATTTATTTATTTTGGCGTACTGGGTATGGAACCCAGGAGTATTCTATCTCCAAGCTATACCCCCAGCCCTAGTTTTTATTCTTTATTTTGAAACAGGGTCTCACTGAGTTGCAAAGGGCCTCACTAAGTAGCTGAGGCTGGCCAAAAACCATGATCCTCCTGTCTCAGCCTCCCAAATGCTGGGATTATAAGCAGGTGCCACCACTCCCAGCCCTATTTTTATTTTTTATTTTGAAGCAGGGTCTCACTGAGTTGTGGAAGGTCTCACTAAGTTCCTGAGGCTGGCCATGAGCCTGCGATCCATCTCAGCTTCCAAAATACTTGGATTATAGGCATGTGCCACCATGCCCAGTATTGTCTTCATTTTTTTTTTTTTTTTTTTTTTTTGGTGGTACTGGGGTTCCTGGAAGCCCTTCTACCTCTGGGCTACACTCCCAGACCTATTTTATATTTTTATTTAGAAACAGGGTCTCCTAAGCCAGCGCGCGCGGCTGGCTTCGAACCTGCGCGATCCTCCTGTCTCCGCCTCCCAAGCGCGGGGATTACAAGCGTGCGCCACCACGCCCGGCTATTGTCTTCATTTTTAAAAATAATTTCTCCAGAGTAACTGTACAGCGAATTATTATTGCTAAGAACTGCTAGTTTACCTGCTTCCTCTATAAACATGAAATAACCTTTTAGTCTCTTGTCTTTCCTAAGCAGACCAGATCTACTATAAATTAAAATTGCGTTTATCTTTAACCAATCTGTCTCTTGTGGGGTTGAATTTTTTATTTTATTTTATTTTATTTTATTTTTTTTGGGATCCGCAGGGGCTGAATATCTCTGGGTAAACTGGCAACACTGGAGGATCTTTTCTGTTTTCATGAGGGTGCTTGCTGTGTTGCCCTAGGCTGTCTTGAACTCCTGAGCTTAAGCAGTCCCTCCGCCTCTGCCTCCAGAGTAGCCAGTCTGACCAGGATTAGGTTTCTAAAGTGGAGACCTAGGCCCTGAACTAACATGGGCGACTCCCACTCAGGTGCAGGTCACTCTGAACAGCCAGTCGTCAGCCTGTGCTGCAGGAGGTGGGGTCATCTGGGGCTAGGGGCCACCGGAGTCACACCTGGGATCGCTCAAATTGGGGTCCGGATTCTCAAGCTATTGTCCCCACCAAGAGTTAGGGGCAGCTCAGAGAGAGAATTCCTAAGGCCTTCCTGGTCCCACAACCCAGGCATGCCACAAGTGTGAAAAGGATGGGAGCTGGACGTGGCAGTACACGCCTGTGATTCTAGGGCTTGAGAGGCTCAGGCAGGAGCATCACAGGTTTGCAGTCAGTCTCAGCAACTTAGTGAAGCAATTTAATGAGATCCTGATTTAAAATAATAGAGGAGGGAGTGTAGCTCAGAGATAGAATGCCCCTGGGTTCTTCAATCCCTGGTCCATCCGTCTGTCTGTCTCTCTTGTCCATCTGTGTCTCTCTCTCCCTCCCTCTACACACACACACACACACACACACACACACACACACACACACACACACAGGAAGCATTATATTATGGCCAAGTCCCCCTCCCCATAAAGCCTTCCACATGGCAGGCAACACTGACTTCTTGTTCTGTGGAGACCCATGCTGCTGGTTCATTCAACAAACAATTGGTTCACGTGGGATCTGGTAAGACCGGGCCTCTGCCTCCGGAAGCACTGCATCTCTTGGCTCTTCCATCCCGTTGCAGTCGGCTTCTCTCTGCTCCTGCTTGGTCTCACTCACAAACCTTCTAACATATCCCACTCACCACTCCGTGCACCCCCAAAACAGGATGTAGCTTGTATTACTATTTCCAAATCACACATCACCTTGAATAAGGTCAGTCTTTTGCTCCCCATTACCAACTGAATAAAACCTGAACTCCTCAGCCACAGTCCCTTCACGGCACTTCTTGCACCCAAACCAGAAGGGCTGAGTTGCTGCTTGTACATGCCCCATAATGGCTCTTACTTGGAGCAGGGCGTGGTGGCGCACGCCTGTCCTGTTCATGGCCAGCCTCCACTGCTTAGTGAGGCCCTCCACAACTCAGTGAGACCCTGTTTCAAAATAAAGAATAAAAATAGAGCTGGTATAGCTTGGAGGTAGAATGCCTCTTGGTTCAATTCCCAGTACTGAAAAAAAAAAAAAAAGGAAAAAAAAATCTTAAGAGGTTGAAGGAACAGAATTAAGGGTAGAAATGAGAATTCTGGGGCTCAGAAAATGTTCCAAGAATGCAGAAAAGGTGGTTGGCTGAGATACAGGCTACCATCAGAGCCCTGGAGGCTAAATAAAAAGATTTTTCACATTGTTACAGAAAACACATTTGGAGGAAAAGAAATACAAGAACAATAACAAAAAAGGAAGTAAAGCCTTCAAAAAACACTGAAATGTATACAGAGAAGACATGCTTTGAAGTTAGTTTTGGTTCCTTACACGCGTGCAGTGTCAATCCATGAGCCTTCGCTCCTGAGGCATGGGACTTCCCTGTCCTTAATGGCAGGAGGAATAGAATCAGGGGAACTCTGCTTGGAAAAGACTAGAAGAAGAGCCGGGCGTGGTGGTGCACGCTTGTAATCCCCGTGCTTGGGAGGCCGAGAGAGGAGGATCACACAGGTTCAAAGCCAGCCTCAGCTACTTAGTAAGGCCTTCTGCAACTTAGTGAGACCCTGTTTCCAAATAAAACATAAAAAAGGTCTGGGCGTATAGCCTGGAGGTAGAAAGCCTCTGGGTTCCACCCCAGTACCACCAAAAAAAAAAAAAAAAAAAGACTAGAAGAACCAGAAACAACACAAATAACCAGAGAGATGAGCTCTGCAGAGAATGATGTTCTTGGAGAACGGCAAAATGAGTGAAATGCAGACTCAATGGAGCTTGAAGTCTTGCCATGGGCCTGAGATGCCTTTTGACTGTTGGCAGAACGCTGGGATGCACTTCCAGGAAAGGGATGGCTTATGCTGTACCGCATGAGTATGGGGATTTTAGGGCTGCACTGAGCAGACAGTTAAAAAGTTTCAGAGCTACCTAGACTATTGACAACTCTTTGTGAATGTACAAAAATAATAAAAGAGCCAGGCGTGGTGGCGCATGTGTAATCCCCACACTTGGGAGGCTGAGGCAGGAGGATTGCACAGGTTCGAAGCCAGCCTCGGCTACTTAGTGAGGCTCTCAGCAACTTAGACCCTGTTTCCAAATAAAATATAAAATAGGTCTGGAAGTATAGCCCGGAGGTAGAAAGCCCCTGGGTTCCATCCCCAGTACCACACACACACACAACACACACACACACACACAGTAATAAAAGGAAATAATTGGGAGGGGGAGATAGTTTTTTTTTTTTTTTTTTTTTTTGTGTGTGTGGTGGTACTGGGGTTCCTGGAAACCCTTCTACCTTTGGGCTACACTCCCAGGCCTATTTTTATACTTTTCTTAGTTTGGAAACAGGGTCTCTTAAGCCAGTACGGCTGGCTTCGAACCTGTACGATCCTCCTGTCTCCACCTCCCAAGCGCGGGGATTACAAGCGTGCGCCACCACGTCCAGCAATAGTTTTTTTTTTTTTTTTTTTTTTTTAATAGCTGAGTTACAGTGGGAAGGACTCACCCTGTGATTTTAATTTCAGGTGCCTGTGGCATTTGATGATGTCTCCATCTACTTTTCTACTCCAGAGTGGGAAAAATTAGAAGAATGGCAAAAGGAACTTTACACGAACATCATGAAGGGCAACTACGAGTCTCTCGTCTCCATGGGTGAGTCCGGCTGCACCTTTTGAGTGAGGTGACGGCAGCCCCTGCCTCCTTCTCTCACTCTGCCCTCACACAGCAGCGTCTGGTTCACACAGGGAAGCCAGTTCACAGCTGCTAAGCAGGAAACCGTAATCTCTCCCTTTGCCAAGTCATATGACAGAGAACGAAGCTCAGGGACCTGGCGGTGCTGGCTGGTGGTTTCCCTGGGAATCCTTCTCCTTGGAAAGAGAGTGACTGCCCTGTGTTGAGGCACCTGTCACTCACTCCACGAGGGGAGCTCGTGTGCTTTTCCCTCCCATGACATCTCTGCTTCCCTGCTTTCCTGAGAGCAGATCATCCACAGCTGGAGGAGGATGGATGGGGAAAGGTGTACAGAATCCCAAAGAAGTTCCTTGGGACCGTGGACCTCCAGGATTGAGCTCAGCCTAGATGTCAGCTAGTTGTCATGCTCCCTGATCGCTGTCATCCCCACTCTCCCCTTTGCCCTCCTAGATTATGCCATGAACCAACCTGATGTCTTATCTCAGATTGAACCAGAAGGAGAACATAACACTGAAGACCAGGCAGGGCCAGAAGAAAGTGGGATTCCTGCAGACCCCAGTGGAGGTGAGTGAGTGGTAGAAGAGATTATCTACTCGTCGTCCTCCTTTCCTGAGTAAAGAAGGGGACTCAGAACAAGTAAGCAAGGCTCAGGGGCTTCCAAGGTCAGTCAGTGCTAAATCCGCTAGATCTTGGGCATTTAAATGTTAGGAGCCTAGTGATCACCTTGTCTAGTTCCATCAACCCATGAGGGTTATTGATTGCAATCCTGATGAAAGTAGTAAGATTAGGTTATTTAGTTAAGAAATATGTTTACATGGCTGAAGAAGCTGAGCATGGTGGGGCACGCTTGTAATCCCGGTACTTGGGAGGCTGGGACAGGAGGATCGCAGGTTTGCTGCCAGCCTCAGCTACTTAGTAAGCCCCTCTGCAATTTAGGGAGATCTGTCTCAAAGAATAAAAGAATAGACCTGGGGATGTAGCTCAGTGATAGAATGCCCAGGTTCAATCCCAGCATCAAAAAGAAACAAACAAAAACCAAAGGAAGTCTGGGAGAACACATGCTTCCTCTCAGGTGTTCTTAGCCCATGGGTCCTGATGACACCCACCTGTGACTGTGGATGTTGCTGGATCTGGAGAGCTATCTCACACCCCATCTTGCCTAGCAAAACATCCTCATACCTTGAACCATAGCGTGTCATACCCCTAACCTATATCCTCAGTCCTTTTTTGTTTTGAGACACAGTCCCACTAAATTTCCAAGGCTGGCCCCAAATTTAAGATCCTGCTATCTCAGCCTCCCAAGCTGCCGAGATTACAGGTATGTGCCATCACACCTAGCTATTCTTTTTTTTTTTTTTTTTTAAATTTTTGTCAATGTTATTTGAACCTAGGGGCAATCTACCTCTGAGCTATACACTCTGGCCTTTTTTAGTTTTGAAACAGGGTATCACTAGGTTGTTGAGAGCCTCACTTGGTTTCTGAGGCTGACCCCGAACCTGTGATCCAGAAGGATCACAGGATGATCCAAGTCCTGGATTGTAGGCGTGCACCACCATGTCCAGCCCGGCTCTTTTCTTTTCCGTCTTTGCTGGGTAGAAGCTCACAGAAAGCATTATCCTCCAGACATCTCTAGCAGATGAGTAGTAATTACTATCCCATAAAATGTTATTTTTTTTCTAACATTACGACAAATTTTAAATTCATGATAGTTGAAATAATTTTATAGTGGGGCTGGGTGTGGTGGCGCACACTTGTAATCCCAGTGTCTGGGAGACTGAGACAGGAGGATGGTGGGTTTTAAAGTCAGCCTCAGTTCCTCAGTGAGACTGTGTTTCAAAATAAAGAATAAAAAAAAAAAAAAGGCTGGGGATGTTGCTCAAATGTAGAATGCTCCCCTGGGTTCCATCCCCAGTACTACAAAAAAAAAAAAAAATTTATGCCAGGCGTGGTGGCGCACACTTGTAATCCTCACACTTGGGAGGCTGAGACAGGAGGATCGCACAGGTTCGAAGCCAGCCTCAGCTACTTAGTGAGGCTTTCGGCAACTTAGTGAAACCCTGTTTCCAAATAAAATATAAAATAGGTCTGGGAGTATAGCCTGGAGGTTGAAAGCTCCTGGGTCCCACCCCCAGTGTCACCAAAAAAATTAATGATTTATAGTGAACATGTAGGTATCCAGCACTAGATTCTTCCACTAACATTTTGCTGTGAAAAAAAAAAGTATCATGAATAGTCTGGTTTTATTGCTTATAGTTTTATCTTACATTGGTGATTATCAACCTAGATACCGAACCAAATTTGAGAATAGCATTCATATAATTTGGGCCAACTAATATGTAACATTAAAAAAGCAAACTCACAAAAACTTGGCTTAGAGTGGTACTAATGGCTAAGATCTGTTCTAGCAAAAGGATGCAAAGCAGTATCATGGAAGGGAAAGGGCCCTCCAGAGTCCTCCCCGTGGATTTCACAGGGCACAGTCCTCAGGAGGAAGCTGTGCCAACACACACAGAATAAACTCATTAGCGACAGTGCCTATGGCTTTTAGTTGGATGTTATCACAGACACCCTCTGCACATACCCATGTCCTAGACTCTGATTCTCAAAGGTGGCCGGCGTGACCCACACTGCTGGGCTATTTAGGCACAGTGCGCTGCTTTTAGCATCTAAGGGAAAGTTTCATGTCGTCATAGGGACCAGTTTGCCAGTCAAGGATGAGCGCTGCAAACAGATATTTCTAAGGATAGGCAATCTCAAACTTGTTTTGAATTTTCTAACAGACTAAAAGAGCCCTGGTACCGTTTAGTGGAAAGGAATGCTTAGCTACTACCTGGTCACTAAGGTGTGTAGAAGATTATTCCACACAAATCCTGGGTGGAAGAAACCACCACCAGGCCACTGTGGTGACACTGTGGCCTCATCTCATAAAGCAGTTCCCAGTGACGGGCACACATGTATGCAGCACGTGGCTTTCCCCAGCTACCTCCTCACACAGGGTATCGAGATTGTCTTGGTATTCTGACGTATGCACATATTGTACGAACAGGATTTGAAAAGTGGTAGGTCATTTTCCATTTAATTCTTTTAAATCCTTTCTTCATCTTATTCTAATATTAAATTTAAAAATATTTTTTTCTGCCAGGCGTGGTGGCGCACGCTTGTAATCCCCGCGGTTGGGAGGCAGAGACAGGAGGATCGTGCTGGTTCGGAGCCAGCCTGGCTGGCTTAAGAGACCCTGTTTCCACATAAAAAAGTTAAAAAATAGGTCTGGGAGTATAGCCCGTGGGAGTGTATCCCGGAGGTAGAAGGGCTTCCAGGAACCCCAGTACCACCCCCCCCCAAAAAAAAATATATATATATATATATTCCCCCCCACCCCCAAGGCCAGGCGTGGTAGCACACACTTGTAATCCCAGTGCTTGGAAGGCTGAGACAGGAGGATCACACAGGTTCAAAGCCAGCCTCAGCTACTTAGTGAGGCTCTCTGCAACTTAGTGAGACCCTGTTTCCAAATAAAGTATAAAATAGGTCTGGGAATATAAAGCCCCTGGGTTCCACCTCCAGTACCACCAAAAAAAAAAAAAAAAAAAAAAAAAAAAAAAATATATATATATATATATATATATATATATATATATATTTTAAATTTATATATAATATATATAAATATATATTCTTGAGCAAGCTGTTCAACTCTAACATAACTTTTAAAAAAATTTTTATTTTTCTATTTTTTATTTTTTGTGATACTGAGGATTGAACCCAGGGCCTTTCTGCCTCCGGGCTACATCCCCAACCTCTTTTATATTTTATTTGGAAACAGGGTCTCAGCAAGTTGCTGAGAGCCTCACTAAGTAGTCAAGGCTGGCTTCAAACCTGTGCGAGCCTCCTGCCTCAGCCTCCCAAGTGCTGGGATTACAAGCGTGGGCCACCCCGCCCGACTGTACATTTTCATTTGTTGTCAGACCAGTGTGTTTACATTAGAATATAGATGTACAGCTGCTGCTATTCCACCTTTACCTCGGGTCACTTTAGCCTACCAAAGCCATTCTTTTTTCCAAAAGAAAATCAGTAATGAAGGCATGTCCTAATTTATGATAATACTTTTGTTTGCCTCAAGACTATTTTAGCTTAACCTATTTGTGAACAAAGGTCATCAAACTTAGAAGTTTTAATTTCTTACACAATACTTAGTATTCACCTGGCTATATTATAGTTCTATACCTATTTTACCAAAAGTTTTGTTTTGTTTTTGGTCATACTAAAGATTGAACCCAGGGGCATTCTACCTCTGAGCCTCTCAGCTACACCCCAGCTCTTTTGTTTTGTTTTGTTTTTGTTTAGAAACCGAGTCTCCAGGCTGGGCATGGTGGCATACCTTTGTAATCCTAGTACTTGAGAGGCTGAGACATGAGGATCCCAGGTTTACAGCCAGCCTCGGCTACTTGGTGAGGCTCTCCACAACTTATGAGACCCTTTTGCAAAATAAAGAATAAAAAATAGGGCTAGAGGTGTAGCCTGGCTTCGAATTACTTTAAATAATAGTTGAACTGAATATCCCTAGAGAGATAACCTAGAGATTACAATAAACACATATACACACACAAAACTTTGAAGTTCCTAATTTTGTTAATATTGGTATTACTTTAAAACATATTCAGATGCAGCAAGGATTTTGTTAAAGTCATTAGAAGCTAAGATTTTTCAGGATAAAACAGGAAAGATGTAAATATAAAATAAAGGGGTGGAGTCCAACTGTAACTTCAGTAACCTTAGCCTGGGAGGCTAAGACAAGAGGATTGCAGGTTTCAGGACAGCCTCAGCAATGTAATGAGACTCAGCAACCTAGCGAGACCCTGTTTGAAAATAAAAAATAAAAGGCTGTGGGTGTATCTAGAAGGTAGAGTGCCCCTAGATTCAGTCCCTAGTACCACAAAAATAATAAAAGGATGTAATTTAAAACCTATAATGATAAATGTAGATAAAATATTAATATGGACTCCTGAGACTTTTTTTAAGAAGTATTTTATAGCTTTGCTCATTGAAAAGACCTAGAGCAATGATAACTGACAAGCAATTAGCGATCTTATCATGAAATCCATTTCTCAGAGTGATCGTTGATTTTGAGCCCAGGGTAGATAATGTACTAGAGGAGCCTGGGATAGTTTGTCATGACAGGAATGAAGGAAACTGGCATCCAGAGTTGTGTGGAAAGCATACAGAGCCCATCCCATTGGCCAAAAAAGGGACAATTTAATTGAAAAGCATAATGGCAGCTGGGCGTGGTGGCACACACCTGTAATCCCAGGAGGGATTAGGAGGCTGAGACAGGAGAATCACATGTTTAAGTCCAACCTCAGCAACATAGCTAGACCCTCAGCAATTTAGCAAGACCCCTTTTCAAAATAAAGAATAAAAGGAGCTGAAGGTGTAGGTCAGAGGGTTCAATTCTCAGCACTCGAAAAAGAATAATGGCTGCTAATCAAAATAGAATATTCTATGATTTTTTAATGATGAGCAAAAACAATAAAAAGTAAAAATCCTTTGAATCTCACTTGGAGGTTTGTAGAGCACTGACTGATTTGGAAAATGATATAAAAGACTGCGAATGCTTAGGCATCCTTTAAAATGTTAAGCAGTCTTCAAAAAAAATGAGGGTTGTTTCTCTGTGGAATGCTTTTTTTCCCACCACCTGAATACCAAAGGACTTTATATGTTCAGAAACCAGCAGCTTTCCTGTTTGTTCACTGTTGAATGTGCTGTAAATAAAGACTTCTGCAATTAAAGTGAGATTTGCCCACATCTAAGAAAATTGTGAAAGAGAAGCAGGCAAGTGTTCATAAAGTCATGTTTTTTATGAATGGAAGTTCATCCTCTGAATGTCTGTTAAAAGTTCCTCTTCAGTCGGGCCTGGTAGCACATGCTTGTAATCCCAGTACTTGGAAGGCTGAGACAGAACTAGGGATGGAACCCAGGGCATTCTACCTCCAAGCTACATCACCAACCCTATTTTTTTCCTTTATTTTGAAACAGGGTCTCACTGAGTTGCAAAGGGCTTCACTAAGTAGCCGAGGTTGTCTGTGAACTGCGATCCTCCTGTCTCAGCCTCCAAAATGTTGGGATGACAAGCGTGCGCACCACGCCACGCCGGTGTTAACCTTTCTGATCTAGGCATACCATTAGATTCCACCAGTCTCTAGTTGACTTAAAGGCACTGGGCAAAGCAGCAAGCTCTGATCACTTCTAGGAACAAAACCATCACTTGCCTAAAGTCTCTACAGAAAAATTACAGAGAAGTTTAATGTACTCTCTGGACCATGTCAGCTTCCCAGCTTGTCCTTTTAGGCAAAAAAGGCCATCTGGGCCTAGGCTGGACTGGCACGCACCGCGAGTCCATGCCAACAACATGAGGCATGTATGTAGAAGCCCTCGGCAGTGCAGTTTTTATTTCAAAAAAATCCCCAAAACTTGAAGGACTTCTATCAGGACACAACAGCCTATATCATTTAATAAGCAAAGGAAAAGGATCTTTTGGGGAAAACCTAGAGTTAGAACTCTGAAAAGTATGTTTCTGGGGAGTCAGATTTTGTGTTTAAACTGACCTGACTTTGTAATTCATTTGGCCAGCCGTGGTGGCTCATGCCTGTAATCCCAGTTCTTGGGAGTCTGAGTCAGGAGGATTGCAGGTTCAAGGACAGACTCAGCAGCATAGCTGGACTCTAGCAACCTAGCAAGATCCTGTTTCAAAACAAAAGATAGGGTTATATCTTAAATGTAGAATGCCCCTTGGCCTTTTTTTTGGGGGGGGGTACTAGGGATTGAACCCAGGGGCTTTTTACCTCTGAGCTACACCCCCAGCCCTTTTATTTCACTGTACATACTAACCTATAGAACACTCTACTTAAAGGGAGAATATATTCATTTATTTCAAAAACTGTAAGCAAAAATATTGTGACTATGAATACTACTGAAATGAAAGTTACTATTGATTGTAGATTACTTCAGGGTGTTTATCTCCAAAATAAAAAGTATAAATTTTTTTGTGGTACTGGGGGTGGAACCCAGGGGCTTTTCTACCTCCGGGCTATACTCCCAGACTTATTTTATACTTTGTTTGGAAACAGGGTCTCACTAAGTAGTTGAGAGCCTCGCTAAGTAGCTGAGGCTGGCTTCAAACCTATGCAGTCCTCCTGTCAGCCTCCCAAGTGCTGGGATTACAAGTGTGAGCCACCATGCCTGGCTATAATTTATTTTAAAATAGGCTCACCGACAAAATCAAACTGAGTATATCATAAAAATACAGGTGGCAGCCAGATATGGTGGCGCACGCTTGTAATCCCAGCATTTGGGAGACTGAGACAGGAGGATCACGGTTCCAGTACTGCCTTAGCTACTACTTAGTGAAGCTCTTTACAACTCAGCAAGAACCTGCTCCAAAATTAAGAAGAAATAATAAGGCTGGGGGTGTTGCTTGGAGGTAGAATGCCCCTGGGGACCATCCCCAGTATCTCCCCCCCACACAAAATACATATATATGAGGCTGATAGCATTTTAAGTTGGAAGCCAGACTGAACAAACTTAGAGAGACCCTTGACAGATTAGCAAGACCCTATTTCAGAATAAAAGAAAATAGTACTGTTAAAATAGTTCAGAAGTGGAATGCCCTTGGATTCAAACTCTATTATCACCAAAACAGAACAAAACAAAAACATCAGCTTGATTTCATTTTGAACTGGTTCTGTAAAGTTGTATTCATTTTTTTAATGACTGGTTCTCTGTTTTTGTTGCTGGTTTTGTTGCTTTGCTCAAAAGCTAGTTAGAAGTAAGTGTTTGGGCTGGGCCTGGTGGCGCACAGTTGTAATCCCAGCATTCGGGGGGCTTAGACAGGAGGATCGAGGTTTGAGGACAGCCTCAGCTACTTAGTGAGGCCCTCTGCAACTCAGTGAGACCCTGTTTCAAAATAAAGAATAGTAAAAAAAAAAAAAAAAAAAAAAAGGGCTGGGGTTGTAGCTCGGAGGTAGAATGCCCTGGGTTACCACCAAAAGAAGAGAAATAAGTATTTGGACAAAATACAGTGTTTTTGGCCAGACATGGTTTGTAATTTCAGTGCTTGGGAGGCAAAGACAAGAGCGTAGTGGTTTGCAGACAGCCTCAGCCACTGAGGCCCTCTGTAACATAGTGAGACCTTGTTTCAAATAAAGAATAAAAAATAGGGTTGGGGTATAGCTTGGAGGTAGAATGCCTTTGGGTTCCATCCCCAGTATCCCCCCAAAACCCCACAGTATTCTATAAAACAACATGATTATCTTACCTTCTGATTCAAGTCTCTGAAGGCCATTCTCTTTCCTCTCCACAAACAGCACCTGTTCTTTCAACGTCAGACATTTTGTCTTGGATTAAACAAGAAGAGGAACCTAAGGTGGGGCCGCCACAGGAGTCCAAGGAGAGTGACATATACAAAAACACTTACGCTGGTGAGTGAAAGGTGACGAGACTCTGGTGCAGAGTGACTGGAGAAAGCATAGCTGGTACGAACTTGTAGAGGAGGGGGAGAAAATAAGACACACTCAAAAAAAGTTAGGAGTGAAACCAACAGCCAGGAAGATGACTTTTAAGTGAGAAAACAGCAAAGACAAACTGAAATTGTTGGGGTTCAGGGTGGAGCTCAGTGGTAAAGCTTGTGCTTAGTATGTGCAGGGCCTAAGTCTCCCACCCCTACATTACAAAAAACAACAGGTGTGGTGGCCCTTGCTTGTAATCCTAGTACTTGGGAGGCTGAAACAGAAGGATCCCAGATTGACAGCCAGCTTCAGCAATTTAGCAAGGCCCTCTGCAACTTAGACCATTTCAAAATATAAATAGAGGAGGAAATGTAGCTCAGAGGTAGGATCCCAGTACTACACATACATACACAAAAGCCCAGGCGTGGTGCGCATGCCTATAACCCCGGTACTTGGGAGGCTGAAATAGGATAGCAGATTTGAAGACAACTCAGCAACTTAGTGAGACCCGAAGCAACCTCACAAGACTGTCTCCAAATAAACTCTAAGAAAGGCTGAAGGTATATCTGTGAAATAGAATACTCCTGAGTTCAGTCCCCAGTACCAAAAAAAAAGATGAAATGAAAGTTGTCAGAGAGCTGGGCGTGGTGACACACACTTGTAATCCCAGCATTTGGGAGGCTGAGACAGGAGGATTGCGATTCCGGGACAGCCTCGGCTACTACTTAGTGAGGCCGTTTGCAACTCAGTGAGACACTTTCAAAATAAAGAATAAAAAATAGGGCAGGGGGTGTAGCTTGGAGGTAGAGTGCCATTGGGTTAAAAATAAAAGTTGTCAGAGGAAGAAAAATAAATGCATACAGATGAAACAAAACCACTAGATGAGGAAAGACAGGAGAACATTCCAAGACCATATAGGAAGGACAGAACAAAAATGGGGAGTGGGGAAGCCGGGCCTAGTGGCGCACGCTTGTAATCCAGCATTTGGGAGGATCAAGGACAGCCTCAGCTACTACTTTGCAACTCAGTGAGACCCTGTTTCAGAAAATGAAGAATAAAAATTAGGGCTGGGGTATAGCTCAGAGATAGAATGCCCTGGGTTCCATCCCCAGTACCGCAAGCAATAAATAAATAAATAAATAAATAGGGAGTGGGGGGCGTGGGCAGTGGAGACAAAAATGTTAGGGGCATATAAATGGGAATGGTAATTAAGCTCCCTCCAGTGAAAGGAGACAGTATTGGGAGAAGCAGCGTCCTTCTAAGACATTTAGCGCTGTTTTTCCATTTTGATTTTTTTTTTTTTTTTTTTTTTTTTTTTTTTGTGGTACCGAGGGTGGAACCCAGGGGCATTCTACCTCTGAGCTATATCTCCAGCCCTATTTTTTATTTTTTATTTTGAAACAAGCTCTCACTCTGTTGCAGAGGGCCTCACTAAGTAGCTGAGGCTGCCCAGGAACCTGCGATCCTCCTGTCTCAGCCTCCCAAGTACTGGGATTACAAAAGCACACCACCATGCCCGTCTTCCCATTTTGACTTTAAAAGAGAATCTCAAGGTCAAAAGGGTCCCAAGTGTTTGTACAACTTTTAATACAATCTGTTTTTTACCATTAGTAGGTTTTGGGTTTTCCCCCAGTACTGGAGATTTAACCCAGGGCCAGGCACAGCAATATGCTTTTAAATATGTCTTATGTCTGGAGTTTCTCTATAATCTGGGAAGTACAAAGGAAAAATGATAGTTTCTACCCTATAAGAAACTGACCCTGGGAACACACAATGTTAATGCTAGGGATACTCTTAAGTGCCAAGGGTAATTAAGTGGATGGCTTACATAAAAGAAATGAGACATGTAAGCCAGGCGCAGTGAGGCACACTTGTAAACCCAGTACTCGGGAGGCTGAGACAAGAGGATTGCGTTTGAGGCCAGCCTCAGCTACTCAGTGAGGCCCTCTGCTACTTAGTGAGACTCTGTTTCAAAATCAAGAATAAAAATAGGGCTTGGGGTATAGCTTGGAGGTAGAATGCCTCTGTGCTCTATTCCCAGTACCTCAAAAAAAAAAAAAAAAAAAAGAAATGAGACGTGTAGAGGATATAAGTTTTAGTTTATGGAACTTAAGCATAAAGAAAGTTGTGAAGACAGGTGTGGTAGCATATGCCTGAAATCGTAGTATTTCGGAAGGTCAGACAAGAGGATCGCAGGTTCGAGGCCAGCCTCACCAAGTAGTGAGACTCGCAGCAACCTTGCAAGACCCTGTTTCAAAACAAAAAATAAACCGAGCGTGCTGGTGCACGCTTGTAATCCCAGTACTTGGGAGGTTGAGACAGGAGGATGGCAGGTTCCTGGACAGCCTCAGCTACTTTGTGAGGTCCTCTGCAACTTAGTGAGATCCTGTTTCAAAATAAAGAATAAAAAATAGGGCTGGGAATGTAGCTCAGATGTAGAATGTTCCTGAGTTCAATCCCCAGTACCACACCAAAAAATAAAGACGTTAAATAAGAATCTTAGCTACTTTGGAGGCTGAGGCAGGAGGATCACAAGTTCAAGGCCATCCTGGAGAACATAAGTGCTTGGGATGTAGCTCACAATAAAATAAAAGAACAATAATAAATAAAAATAAAAACTAGGTGGAGCATGGTGGCACATGCCTATAGTCCCCCCTTGGGAGACAGGAAGGATCACAGGTTGGAAGGCAGCCCCAGCACCTTAGACTCGGCAATCTAGGGAGATCCTGTTTTAAAGCAAAGTAAGCCGGGCGTGGTGGCGCACGCTTGTAATACCAGCATTTGGGAGGCTGAGACTGGAGGATCGCGGTTCGTGGACAGCCTCAGCTACTTAGTGAGGCCCTCAGCAACTCAGTGAGACCCTGTTTCAAAATAAACAATAAAAAAAAAAATAGGGCAGGGGGTGTAGCTCGGACGTTGAGTGCCCCTGGGTTCCATCACCATACCAGCAAAAAAAAAAAAAAAAAAAAAGATTAAATAAATAAATAAAGAAGTAAGCGAGGGTGGTGGTACACACTCATAATCCCAGTACTTGGGAGGCTAAGACAAGAGGATTATAGGTTCAAAGCCAGTCTCATCAATTTAGTGAGGCTATCAGCAATTTATTGAGACCTTGTCTTCAAATAAACATAAATAGGGCACAGGTTGTAGCTTAGAGGTAGAATGCCTCTAGGTTCAATCCCAGCACCACAGAAAAATAAAATAGGAAGCTGGGTGTGGTGGTGCGTGCTTGTAATCCCAGCATTTGGGAGGCTGAGACAGAAGGATCACAGTTCACAGATAGCCTTAGCTACTTAGTGAGGCCCTTTGCAACTCACTGAGATCCTGTTTCAAAATAAAAGAATAAAAAATAGGGCTGGGGTTGTCACTCATAGATACAAAGCCCCTGGTTCCACTCCTAGTACTGCAAAATAATAATAATAATAATAATAATAATAATAATAATAATAATGAAATAAATAAAAATAAACAATAAAATAAAATAGGGTTGGGGATGTAGCTTGGAAGTAGAATGCCCCTGGATTTCATCCCCAGTGAAATAAATGATAAATGAAGTGGGGCTAGGGGTATGGTTCAAAGGCAGTGTCCTGGTTTAAAGTACCAAAAATCAATAATAAATAAATAGAAAGAAAATAGGACTGGTGATAGAGCTTGGAGGTAGAATGCTCCTGGGTTCCATTCCCAGTACCAGAAAAAATAAAAATAAAAAAGGATGTGAAGCCAGCCACGGGCCTAGGAGATGGATTGGGGATTTGTCTGCTATGAGTGTAATCAAGGACGATGAGGAGAAGGGAAGAGGCAGAGGCAGAAGTGTGTATTTTGTTTTCAGGGAAAGTAAAATAGCTGGCTGTGGTGAAGGCTGTCTCTGGCAGAACACAGGAGGATGAGGTAATGGGTGATTTTAGGCTTTGTCACCACAGGCAACAGAAAGTTCTTAGGCAGAGGTAAAACACGCTGAAGTCACCGGGGAAGGTGATGCCACGGCCTTTTCCTTTGTCACAGCACTAAGAGGTGCGACCCTAGTGCCCACTGGGTGGCTGGTGCAAACGCAGCCCCTCGGATCAGTTGAGAGCAGAGGGCAGCCTTAGCGGGGTTGCTGGGGAGAGCTGTTGGGGGTGACTCCTGCGCCTTGCTTCCAGATGGAGAGCTCGTCGTCAAAGCTGAAGGCCTGGCCAGAGCGTCCATGTGCCCCGACGTGCCAGTCCCCTTCCCCACGCCACCGGTGGCGGCAGTAAAGGAGGCCTTTGCGGATGTGGCTTTCAGAAGCCAGCAGTCTGCACCCATGACCCCCTTTGGACCGGCAGCCACGGACCTTCCTGAAGCCTCGGAGGGCCAGGTGACTTTTACTCAGCTGGGGAGCTGCCCGCCCCCGCCCCCGGTGGGGGAGCAGCTGTTCTCATGCCACCACTGTGACAAGAGTCTCAGCCAAGACACGTTGCCGACTCACCAGTGTGGCCATCCTGGCGAGCACTCCTTGCCCTGTGCCCAGTGCCCCAAGCGCTTTCCCCCGCAGACCCAGCCCGACCTTGGCAGCACCTCCCAGGACCATGCCAGCGAAATGCCCCCCACCTGCCCCCACTGTGCCCGGACTTTCACCCACCCCTCAAGACTCACCTACCACCTTTGGGTCCATAACAGCACCGAGCGCCCTTTCCCCTGTCCAGACTGCCCCAAGCGCTTCGCCGACCAGGCGCGGCTCGCCAGCCACCGGCGAGCCCACGCCAGCGAGAGGCCCTTCCGCTGCCCGCAGTGCGGCCGGAGCTTCAGCCTGAAGGTCAGCCTCCTGCTGCACCAGCGCGGGCACGCGCAGGAGCGCCCGTTCTCGTGCCCGCAGTGCAGCGTGGACTTCCACGGGCACTCGGCACTCATCCGCCACCAGACGGTCCACACCGGCGAGCGGCCGTACCCCTGCCCAGACTGCAGCAAGAGCTTCGTGCGCAAGGAGCACCTGCTCAACCACCGGCGCCTGCACACGGGCGAGCGGCCCTTCCCGTGCGCGCTGTGCGGCAAGAGCTTCATCCGCAAGCACCACCTGCTCAAGCACCAGCGCATCCACACGGGCGAGCGGCCGTACGCCTGCGCGCTCTGCGGCCGCAGCTTCCGCTACAAGCAGACGCTCAAGGACCACCTGCGCTCCGGCCACGGCGGCAGCAGTGTGGGGGGCAGCGCCCCAGCCCCCCCGCCGGGCCCCGCAGGGCCGCTTGTGGCCGGGCTCCAAGCCTCCGGCCTAGGTGTTAGCGCGGAGGGGTTAGAGACCAGTCGGTGGTATGGGGAGGGGCCCGGAGGCGGGGTTCTCTGAACCTGTGGCCTCGCTGTCATCTCTGCCCGCAGCAGGACAGGCACCAGGAGGAGACCACGAGCCCCCACCCCCACCCCCCCGCCGCCGCCCCCACACAGTGGTTGTTCCTGGCATGTAAGAATGCGGGCCCTCCACGACACCAGGGGCATGTTTGTGTTCTGGAACTTCACGTTAGTCCAAGAGTGCCACATTTTGAAATTCAGAAAGACCTCAAAGGGCGCCCAGGATCCCAGTCTTTTCAAAGATACTACGATAGCAGAAGTTATCAAAATATTGCAGAGGGGTTGGGAAGCAAGATTTGACCTGTGCTAGTATAACAGTGGACAGCTTCTAGGTAGAGAAACGGTGCATGGAAAGAGCCCCCAACCTTGAAACCCTGTCGAGGTGTGAAATGTCCAAAGCCTTCCCCTGACTCCTCTGTGCGTGCAATGGTGTAGGAAGAAGGCGCTTTAGGCACTATTTATGTTGCTGTCTTCTCAGAACCAGCAGAGCTCCGTTCACAGCTGTGTAGCCACCTCCCGAAACATGCCTGGAGACTGCCTTCCTAGATTTCCAGATTGTCTAATCCATCTTGGTTAGTTTGGGGTGAATAACAAATCTGACGTTTAATAGCTTATTTGAAGGAACAGTTCTTTTACTGGCTTGTTTTGAAGCATTTGGGCTGTTGTTACTGGTATTGGAACTACCAGAAACCTTTGCCAAAGTTAGAAAATTGAGAGTTCCCAGACCAGCTTTGAACATTAGATGTCCCAGAGAAATAGACATGGTAGTGACAGAATAATGGAAAATTATGTCTGACCATGTTTTCAGAGTAACCTATGTTAAATTCTGTCTTGTCTTCCTAGCCAGCAAGCTGGCTTTTATCTTCCTGTGTCCGATTGTCTTGATGGTTGTCAGTGACAAAGTTCACAGCACTTTCAGAAGTGCTAGGGAGTTTGAGAAAGTGCCCTTGAGTTCTGGGCTTTCATTTGCTCAGTGGTGCAGTAACAATGTTGTAATGTGGCCTTCAAGAGCCGCCAGTGTCTGCCCACCACCACCAGGTACCCCAGGCCCTACTCCATGGGCAGCGGACAGACCAAGGCACCTCCTTCCTAGACCACTGGAGCCAAGCACCATTTGTAGACGAGAATGGCCTAATCTGTTGTGCTTTTAGTGACCTTCGATGTCCTGTATTCTTTTCTTGGAGTCTCTCAGGCACCTCGAACCCTCAGCCAGGTCTTCCTAAGTCTTTTGCCACTGTGCATAAGTCTCTACAGCTCTCAGATTTTCATCTGCAAAATGAGGCTGTTGAAGGGCGGGAAAGTGAGCCTCTAAATATTTTTTTTTAATCATAGGATACATTCCTTCTCCTGCCAAAATCCTGTTCTGTCTTTGGCTTCTGTCCAGGCAAAGGCAAATAAGACAACAAGAAGCAGAGAAGTTCTTACACTTGGCTGAAGTCAATCTGCTTTGCTCTTGCTTAGAGCCGGAGGTAAAGACAGAATGTAGAAACCCTATGTTTTGGGTAGAAAAGTTTATTCCTGCACCTTCTTGTTTCTCCTGAATCTTCTGTGTTGCATGGAATAAAGTCTGGGAATATTTAGGTAGGACACTTTGTTCATAAGTGATAAGGCCCAAGGGACCCACTTTCTCCTTATTGCCGAATCCAGCCTTCATTGTGCCTGGTTATGTATAACAATGTGGGGGAAGGATTTTAGCCCAGCTAGATACACTCCTGGGAAGACTCTGAAAATGCCTTCTTCAGAATAATCTTTTTTTTTTTTTAATAACTCATCTTTATAGCTGAGTTAGTCAGCAGTGTTAGGGAGCAAAAGGCACTGTTACTACTAAGGGGCCGGGAACTTCACATCCAGCTCTGGGATTGTTGCAGTCACGCTCAGCTTCAGTTTTAACAAAGAGGGGGAGGTCCAGTAGTTAACCAAGAAGTGAACAGAACATCTTTTCAACTAGAAATCTTAACACATTAGACTCATGCAGCTAATTTTAGGACTGTGTCCTCTCACTTCAGTTGAGCTGCTTTCTTCAAAGCTTCTCAATAGCAAGAGGCCTCTGAACATGGGCCTTTGCCTATTGACTTTCCATCAGTTTTGCTTACAAGATGGCCAGCTCTTTTCTAATTTTACTATGTTCCCAGTGACATTTCCATGGCTCCCCTCTAGGTCCTCCAAACTATCCTGGCTCATGGGGCCGTCTGTTCTCTCCTGGCTTGCACCCTTCCTTTCTGATGGCTCCTTTTGTAGTCTAATTACCTTATTTTCCAATTTGATTCTTTGAAGGTTTATATATTAACCTTTCACAGGAATGAATAACAGAATTTTTGATAGAAACACACCGTCTTGACACTCCGTGCTCTGTTCTTTGCATAGCAGCAAAATCTTCTTCTAATTATGCTGAGGAATCTCGCGAACCTGAGGCTGTTTCACATGACCCGGTTGAGTCAAAAACATCTTACGTAGCAGTGATTTGTGTCTTGACCTGGTGCTTTAGTTCCCAAGCTTTCCTTTTGGGTCTGCCTTCTTTCGGATCTTTTTCAGGAGATCAGTAGACATCCTTTTCTTGCTGCTGAACTTGGGCTGGTGAATTGGCTTTTTCAATTATGAGTGTGGTCACACTTTCTTTGAGGGTCTGCTTCATACTTTCATTTGTCTTTGCTTACTTCATATTCAAGGCAGAGCCACTTCAGAACATTGGCCAATCATGGACCTCCAGTCTTCTCAAAATGCAGTCCAGTTCTTCTTCTTCCCAGGAGGAAAGTGCTGGTGGTCTGCTCCTTTTCTCTGGCTTAATGGGCCAGCTACAGCGGAAGCACCATCAGATTGGTTTTCTGTTCCTTCCTCATTACTTTTGCATGTCTGTTTTTCAGCCTGCAGCAGGTTATTTTTACTGCCATCAGGACTTTCCAGCATGGCCATTTCTGTCAACTCTGGAATCAGTGCTGCAAAAGTGATACTTGGAAAATGTTTGAGTTTTAGTTCTTGGCATGCAGCAATTAATTGCTTGCACATATCACAACATTCACACCTTGCTGAAGAAGAAACCTGGCTCTCTCTTGGTTCATAGTTTACAGCAAACATGAGAGCAATCTTTCCAGCTTGTCAGCCTTTTGTATATTAGGTCTTTTATTTAAAGGAAATTTGATTATGGGTTGTTTCCCATGGAGCAAGCAAGAACGGTGGGACGCCTGTCTTGCTTTGTGCTTCAGTATTTGCATAGCACAAAATCAGTTTTGCTGCTGTCAATGTGTCTTTGTTAGGGACAGAATATTGCTGCCACTGATGTCCCACCAAATTTGGATCAGTATCCTTATCCAAGAGAATTGTGATACGTTCTGGGTGCTAGCATTGCGCTGCCTCACAGACTAGGCCCCCACACACCTTGGGCTTGTCACTGTCTCCCTCAGGCAGACCAGTTCAACAGTTGGTCATTTAATTTCAAAAGACAAATCCCTTGGATTTCACATTGGGGAATGGGTGGGGAAATAACCACCATACACTAAAAGGGGAAGAATTCCATACCAGTTCAGAGAGGATGGTGAAACAAAAGTCTGCAGGAAGACCCTTCAAATGTTCACTTCAGCTGACTTTGCCCTCTTCCATTTCTCCCGACTTAAAAAAAGGTAATCCCAATACTTGGGAGATGTGACAGGAGGATCACAGGTTCAAAACTAGTCTCAGCAACTTAGTGAGGCCCTCTACAACTTACTGAGACCCTGTTTCCAAATAAAAAGGGCTGGAGTATAAGTTGGAGGTAGAATGCCCCTGAGTTGAATCCCTAGTACCACAAATAAACAACAACAAAAGATAAAAGACTCTATAGCTAAGAGTCTAGACCAACTGCAGAAAGTGTAAGACCCCCGCCGAGGGGAGACCCTCAATCAACCTCGGGATAAGCGACGTCAAGTACCACGAGAGACTTTATTTTCCTTGATGCAAAAGCAAAAGGTAAAAGTTTATTAAGGAGCCAGTGCACTGGGGCCGACTTGTATAGGAGTTCGGCCCCGAGCAACTGAAAGTGTGGATATTTATAGGGAAAAGACCACCAGTTAGGGGGGGTAGGGGTTTGGACCAGATTGCATGTGTTTACAGAAAATTACAGAATCATTTGAAAAGTACATTCTGTAGTCAGGTGTAAGATACCAAGTGTAGTCAGTAAGCTCCCGGGTCAAGGTGCTCTGACCCAGTCAGTTTAGATAAGATGGGGTGGGCTTATCGCATATTTTACATTCCTAAGCTGTGAGCTGCAGTAAAATATATTTTTCTTTTTAACTATTAGCTGGCTGCTAGGGGCTTATGATTTTTTCTTCTAAATGGAGCCTTTCATTAGCAGTCCCCTTTCCAAGCAGGGCTACTCCTGAGAGTAAGGGGAATCCAAAAAGGTCTCTCCGGCATCAGCTCCCAAAGATCCAGAGGAAGTGGGCGGGTCCATGGGTCCCCTTGCCATGACCCCAGGCTGTCCAGCCAGCACAGAGGGCATGGGATGAGGGACAGCCACCAAACCCTTAGTTGCCTTGCCGGCCAGGTTATAACCCTACTATGATGTTTGCAATTGCTAAGTGCATTGCCTGGGTTTTAAAGAGTATTTTTTCAGATGTTTACATTTTGGCTAGAACTGACTAAACTTGCAGGCAACCCTGAATAGCAAAAGTATCTTAGTATAAGGAGAAGGACAGAAAAAGAGACTTAAACTGAAATGCAGTAGTTTAGGGTATTTTTTTTTTCTTCCTGGAATTTCCTTGAAGGGACCAAAAGGTTCTACAGACAAAAGGGGTGTAATTTTAAACAGGATTAAGGGTAAGGCTTGACTCCAAGTTAGCTTATTTTCCTGATATATTTTTTTCAAACCCATTTTTGATTAGTTTTTATTCTACTTTGACCAAGGCAACTGCCACACCCTGGGTGACTTATACTGTGAAGGCTGGTCTGTTGTCTGACCCTATATGCAATAACAGTCCATATCTAGGAAGGACTTCTCTTGAGTATGGTGCGGGTTACTAATAATCTGGTCTATTTCTCTCCAAAAGAGGAATGCTATTGCCCATCCAATCTGAATGCATACTGTGACAGAGGTTTTGGCAGTTTGGAAAGTCAATTTGTGCTTTGGTAAAGGGGGATGGCCCTGCAGCCTGTATTCTGGGACAAGGTCAGGTCCTTGCTTAGGGTTATTTCTTATACCAAGTCCTGATCTGCTGGATCAAAACCCTGACTGCTGCTTTATGTTTTGTTTTTTTGTTTTCTGAGACAAGGTGAAAGACTTTTCTAGGTCTGGGATGGTTTTCTAGTTTAGGGCTGTTTAGCAGTTGCCTTTTAAGTTGTTGAAAGGCCTGTTGTTCTTCCTCCTACTCAAAGGGGTCTTTATTTCCTCCCCCTTTGTGAATTTGTGAAGGGGTTTTGCTGTGACAGCAAAGTTTTTAATCTAAATTCAATATTGCGCCCAGAAATTCCCGAGGGTTCTCCATTTGATAGGTAAAGGGATGGCTTGGACTGTCTCTTTTCTCCATGCTGCCAAAAGTTTTTTTCCTCCCTGGATGGTGAGTCTCAGATACTTTTTGTTGACAGACCTGGGCTTTTTTCTTAGAAACTTTGTAACCATAGTGTTTGAGGAGGGTGAGCAACTGATCTGTTCCTTTGGCATAACCTTTAACAGTCTTGTATCTGAGGAGATCACCAACATACTGGAGAAAAGCATAACCCAAGGTGCAAAAAAGAAAAGACTTGAGATCATGGACCAGAGCCTCTCCAAAAATATTGGAGGAGTTTTTAAATCCTTGGTGAAATCTACTACTCATGAAATGGTTGTTCCAGTTTCTGGGTCTTCCCATGGAAAGGCAAACAATTCTTGGCTCACAGGAGCCAGACAGATACTGAAGAAGACATCTTTTAGGTTCAGTCATGTGAACCAGGCTGCAGTGACCAGGAACAAACTTAGAAAAGTGTATGGGTTAGGTACTGTGGGATATAGGGTCACTGTGGCCTGGTTGATGACTTGCAAGTCTTGCAGTGGCTGGTAGACCTGGGTTCTGTTTTAACTGTCAGAGGAGTATTCCATGGGACTCAAGACGACAGAATACTATGTTGTCGAAGTCTCTTTAAATGGGGCTGGATTCCCTCCAGGGCCAAATGGGACTGTGTACTACCATAGTAAAAAGAGCTATATTTTGCTACAAATTTGTCCTGTCTTTTCCCTTTGTCAGGGGTGAGAGAGTTGTAACACACAGCCCTAGAATCCTAGAGTTGGCCTCTAGAAGAAAAAAACACATTAGAATTATATAGAGAAAATCTTTCTGTAGGTCCTGTGCCCTACTGATTGAGTTACCAGTGCTAAAAATTTGAGTGTGGGAGGTTTTTGCCTTTTATTAATTTGCCCCAGGGAAAAGGTTGTATGGTTTAGATATGGATAAAAGACCAAAGTTGATGAGATCAGAAGTAGCCACCCAGGGGCATTCTTTTCCAGTTTTTGCACAGGTGGCTTTTGGGTACATAAAGGGCTATGTTTCTCTGATGAAGGGGAAACCCAGGGCCCAGAAAACAGGGCTTCCTGTAGCCCTCGTTACTGAGCAACTTTAGCCGTACACAACACTCTTAAATCATTTTTAACGTCTCCCAATGAACATTAAACATCAAATAGGAACAATGTAATCTTAAGAAATCTATTAATGGTATGTATTTTTACCAACAAACCTAAACTTAGAGACTTACATGATCTAAAAGGTGGTTAGACATTTTTTTTTACTATACCCATTTAAAAGATGAAATAAAACTCATTTTTTAAAAATATCAACTATAGCCGGGCTTGGTGGCGCACGCTTGTCATCCCCGCGCTTGGGAGGCTGAGACAAGATTGCACAGGTTCGAAGCTAGCCTCAGCTACTTAGGCTCTCAGCAACTTAGTGAGACCCTGTTTCCAAATAAAGTATAAAATAGGTCTGGGAGTATAGCCCGGAGGTAGAAAGCCTCTGGGTTCCACCCCCAGTACCACCAAAAACAATAATAAAAATAAAAAAATAAAAATATCAACTACAAATAAAGGAAAAAGCCTAACATTCTCTGATAAGGCAAAATCCTGAAAGTGCTCCCCCATTTGACAGCAAGTGCATAGTGCAGACAAGGCAATGGCACAGCTTAGAGCTCACATTTAGAACTGAAGCTTGAGAGGTGTGTCAGGTCTGAATATTTTAATAAAGGATCAGTTCCCTTTGAACCATCATTGACAAACTGTGGGGGTGCGCACAACATAGGAGACCAGTTCATGTGTGTGTGTGTTTTTGGTGGTACTGGGGTTCCTGGAAACCCTTCTACTTCCGGGCTACACTCCCAGACCTATTTTATACTTTTATTTGGAAGCAGGGTCTCCTAAGCCAGCGCGGCTGGCTTCAAACCTGCGTGATCCTCCTGTCTCTGCCTCCCAAGCGTGGGAATTACAAGCGTGCACCACCACGCCCGGCTTCATGTGGTTTTTTTTTTTTTAAGACAAATGACTTAAGTTCCTTCTGACCCAGGATTGGGGTATGTTAGAGTAAAGGGTAGGTAATAACTCCAGCCCTTTTAAGCATTCATTTTCTAAGGGAGAGTGGGCTTGGCCAGAAAGAGAGAGAAATGGAGATAGAATAAGATTTATTTATTTTTGGTGGTACTGGGGTTCCTGGAAACCCTTCTACTTCCAGGCTACACTCCCAGACCTATTTTTATATTTTTTTTTGGAAACAGGGCCTCTTAAGCCAGCCTCGCTTCGAACCAGCGCGATCCTCCTGTCTCTGCCTCCCAAGCGTGGGGATTACAAGTGTGCACCACCACACCCGTCTAAGTTTTGTATAAGTCCCATAACTAACAGCTGGTTTTTATTTTTATATTTCAAATATTTTTATTGGTGCATTGTAGTCATCTTAATGGGATGAAAGACTTGTGGAGACACACATGCACACATCACCCAATTAGCCCTTCCCCACCCTAATCCCTCCCCATCCCTCCTTCCCATGCTCGGCTTAGTGATTGACTTTGGTATGTTTAAGTATATCATGTGCTTTAGAGAGTTTCCCTCTTCCCCCTCCCAAAAAGGTGTTTTTTTTTTTAAAGCAATACAATTTCCCAGTCCTTTTTTTTTTTTTTTTTCCCAGTTAATGCATGGGCACTTATTATGGGCCTCACAAGAGAATAAGAGTTTTCCCCAGAACCTTACTACCGTTGGTGACACCATTCTGGCCCCACTTAACGTACACATAGGCAGCATGAAACTTTACCCCATAGGGTGTGAGGCTCCACAATCACTAATCAGCTACCATTCCATCTGTTTAATAATCTTGGGGAGGTCTGAAGTTTCTTTTTGTCTCCTTTCTAAAAGGGGATTTCTTGCTGGGCATTGTGGCACACAGTTGCAATCCCAGTGTGCTGGTGTTAGAAGATTGCTCTGGTATGAATTTCCAAAATGCAAGAAGTAGAGTCTGGATGCTACACATCTCCTCAGGCAGGGAGGGGCAGCAACTTTTACACTACAGAGCTCTTCTCTCTCTCTCTGCCCTTTGTTCTAACGATTAACCTATAGTAAGAATGTAAAGGCCTTTAGCCTTAAAAATTCTAGAGGCAATGGAAGCCTTTGGCCCTAAATATACGAAGAGGCAATCAGCACCTTTGTTTACCTCCTCTTTGTGTGTGTGTGTGTGGTACTGGGGATTAAAACCAGGGTCATTCTACTTCTGAACTACACCCCCAAGCCCCATTTTTTTATTCTTTATTTTGAAACAGGGTCTCAATAAGTTGTAGGGGGCTTCACTAAGTAGGTGAGGCAAACATGCAATCCTCCTGTCTCAGCTTCCCAAGTACTGGGATTACAAACGTGCACCACCATGCCTGGCTCACCTCTTTGTGGCCCGGCTTGATATAAGAAAGGTAAACTCTGTGCTGCTTCAAAGCACCCATTGTTAATGAGCAACCAGTACAGCCCAATATAACAGAGGTGGAAACAAGGTAAGTGTTTGATCCCCGCACTTAGTAAGTGCACTGTCTGGAGACAAAGAGGTACCGCCTGGCAAAAAAAAAATAAGTTACTAGTGCATTGCCTTGGTAATGCTGATAAAAACATACCAATACAAAATCTATATTTAAAGGCCGGGGATGGAGAGGGGGACAGAGTTTCATTTGGGGGCTTTCCAGTGTGCCTGCCAGGCAGGCTGCTTTTCTTCTCTTCCCTTTCTATTTTCCACTGATTTTGTAACAAAGAATTGTTAAAGCTGCACCCAGCCATCTATTAGTTTTAATTTTCCTATTCAATAAATTCTAGTTGAAGAGGGGGAAAGAGCCCACAGCACTGTTACAAGTATAACAGCAGTACTTGGGAGGCTGACACAGAAGGGTCGCAGATTTGGAGCCAGCCTCAGTGACTTAGGCACCACCTTGGGCGCCAAACCTGTTATATTTTGCAGTGATGTTGCCGTGGGTTCTTGTTCTCAACTTGTTTTGAAAATAAAAAGCCAGAACTGCTGCAAGCCTAAGCCAAGTTTTATTATTACAGCTGAAGGGGGAGCAGAGCAAGGTAAACAGTATAGGGCGGGAGGTGTATGTGTGTGTGATGCAGCGTCTCAGAGCAGAGACTCCATTTACCTTTGAAAATGCAGTCTTTTATAGGAATTTACTTTCTTGTTCTTCTATCCTCCTAGCCAATAGTCTTTCTTTCTTTCTGGCCCACTCTGTTCTTTGCTGTTAGGTTGTTTTTGTGGCCCCTTTGGTTCATTCTCACAAGGGTAGACTGGTCTGACATCACTGATCGTGGGCTGCATGGGCCACATTGTTCTTTGTTCTTTTTACTAACTCTCTAAAAAGAAAGTTTTGATATTTGTGTCTTTGTGTAAGTTTTAACATTTTTATCTCTTATGGTAACTTGTCTGCTTAATAGCCCCTGTAGGTGCCAGCTTGTTTTGTAACATGGGAACGTCTTTTTCTAAAGTAAGAAGCCTTTTCATCTTTTAATTTGGTCTGAACTTTTGTGAGGGTCTGCAGAATTCTTTCCTTCTAGGCTCAGGTTTCTATAATTCTCAGCATTCAGTGTTTTGCACCTTATCTTCTGGACCCAGGCTAGCTGCCAACTTTTAACAATCCAGCCCTTGCTAGCAGCCAACTTCCAATGAACAAGGTTAGTCTCTGGCTAGATCTTTTTGCTGACAGCCTAGAGACAGGTAAAAAAATGATTTTTTTTTGTTTTGCCTAAGTATAGACTATTCTTATTAGCAGTTAATACTACTCGTATTAACAGTCAGTACTGGTTCAATCCCTATCAGACACAGTGGTTGGGCATGAGGGAAAAGTTGAACAATTACTGGTGCCTGGAATTTGTCCATTCCAGGCGGTCTGTCCAGAGCCCATCCAGTGGACCACTGGGTTGCAACCTCTGGACTGATGGAACACCCTTTTTGCCCCTAAAACAGTCTCCACTCTTCTCCGTGGGGCATTTACAGAAAGCAAATTAGCAGAACAACTTTATTTTACCCTCTTCTGAAAAGGTGATGGTTCTGACTTTGCTGAGGAGGTTCCGACCCATCCATGGAACTAAATAGTCTGGCATATACAAGAATTGGTGAAGCTGGGTGTGGTAACATGAGACTGTAATCCTAGTACTTGGGAAGCTGAGACAGGAGGATCTTGAGTTCATGGCCAGCCCCAGCTACTTAGTGAGGCCCTCCACAACTAAGATCCTATTTCAAAATAAAGAGGGTGGCCATTGTTGTATGGGAAACATACAGTGGTAACAGGTCTGATTCATCTGGGGGGTTTTCTAAAATGAGCAGTATTTGGGTTTTACCTTGTTGCTGCCTTCGAGTTTGTGACTAACCACTAGAGTCCTGCCTTTTGGTGACTAAAAGATCAGACCTTGCAGCTATGGGGCAGGGGGTGAGTTATGAACCAGCTGGAGCCAAGTGTCAATGTAAGGAAAATAGTCCTAATGTTCTGGGATGCCTGTGACTTGATCTCAAATACATTGGGTGATGCCTGGATCTAATGACCCTGTTTTCTTTCTTTTGAAACTGGGGGTGGAACCCATAGGCATTCTACTGCCGAGGTATTTATTTTGAAACAGGGCCTCATTAAGTTGCAGAGGGCCTCACTAAGTAGCTGATCCTGGCCACAGACTTGCGATCCTCCTGTCTCTGCCTCCCATGTACTGGGATTACAGGCATGCACCACCACGTCCAGGTCTAATAAGCCTTTTGTTTGCCAATATTCTCCAAAGGTTGGCCATTCTACCTTGCACTGAGGGTACAACCTTCCTGGGGTTAGTTTGGATCAATAATTACCTGTATAGGCCTTTCTAAAATTTCTGATTATGAGTCCTAAGGGAGTGGGCTTACTCTGTTTTCCTCCCATTTCTGCCTGAAGAGTCCAGACTAGTGCCAGGGCACCTAAAACACTTGCTTCATCCGCTCGGCCATCGTCATGGAGGTATCTCAGCCATCCCTTGGCATACGCAGAGCAGCATCACCTTCCCTACCCCCTTTGCTCTGGCTAGACCAAGGATTTTAGGGTCATTGCTGGACTTCCACTTAGCCATTTCGGGATGGCCCTGGATCCAGGCAGTGGACTCAACATTCAGTTTGGTCCTGTGAGGTGCAAACCAGAGTCTGATCCTGACATTAGTCTCAGTCACACACTCCCACTCACCATTCACAAACACCCAACCCAAGCCCTAAACTGAATTAAGGTTTTGTGTCTCTTGGAGGACACTACTCGGGAAATTTCCAAGGAAGTGATCACTCCCCTCTTCTGCTTCATTTTTTGGTTTTGGTGGTATTGGAGATTGAACCTAGTGGCATTCTACCTCCAAGCCACACCCCCAGCTGTATTTTAGTTTGTATTTGGATACAGAGTCTCACTAGGTTGATATCTCACTTTTTGCTGAGGCTGTCCTTGAACCTGTGATTCTCCTGTCTCAGCCTCCCAAGTACTGGGATTATAGGCATGCACCACCACATCCACCCCTCTTCCCCTGTTCTCTTAGTGAGTCCTGACTGAGACCCAGGGTGGCCTACCATGATTCAGATGTCAACACTGGAAGGATAATGACCGGTTTCTTCTCTGGCCTAATGCTTCAGCAGCTGTTAGCCCTGGAGTTGAACACCTCCGGGAGAGGTAGCCAAATGCCTCCACTGCGCTCAGTGAATCAAAGTCTGCAGTGGGGAATGCAGACTCCCACAACATGCCCGAGGAGGCAAAATGCCCTGAGTCCTGTCTTTGGGACCAGCCCAGCCTGGAAGTGTCCCCGGGCTGGCTCACCAAAATGTTACAGGAGACCAAGTCCCAAGAGGCGAGAGAGTAGCCAGAGTTGTATAGCATGTCACTTTATTCACTGATGAAGGCTCAGAATGCAAAGCTTTGGGTCTGAGCCTCAAACTCTGAACATGCAACTTCTTTTATACATTTGGTCACTTAATTCTACAGGGAAGGGTTAAGTGAGAGACTTGTTTGTAGCTTCAAAATATCTCTCTCTCTCTCTCTCTCTCTCTCTCTCTCTCTCTCTCTCTCTGGCACTGGCGCTGGAACTCAGGGGCATTCTACCTCTGAGCTACACCCCCAGCCCCATTTTTTTATTCTTTTAAGCTTTCTAACCAGAATCTTAAACCCACACCACAGGAAAACTTGTTACCTCTGGGAATCCCAAAGTCAGGGTTCTGGCTCTTTTGGTGACCCATAGGAACTTGAGTATGAGATTCAGTTCTGGTTTTAACCCGATTTCCCTCAGTAAAAAATGGAAGAGTCAGCTGGGCGTCGTGGCGCATGCTTGTAGTCCCCGCGCTTGGGAGGCGGAGACAGGAGGATCGCACGGGTTCGAAGCCAGCCTCAGCTACTTAGAGAGGCTCTCAGCAACTTAGTGAGACCCTGTTTCCAAATAAAATATAAAAAAGGTCTGGGAGTATAGCCCGGAGGTAGAAAGCCTCTGGGTTCCACCCCCAGTACCACCAAAAAAAAAGGAGAGTCAGAGCACTGTCTTTAGGTATTTAGAGTCAAAGCACTGCTGTCTCTTCTGAATAGATTCAAGAATCTTCCAGGATATTCTGGAGAAGGAATTCCTACACCAGGTATGATGCAGGACCGGACTAGATAGCATCTAAAATTCCTTACTGAGGACACAGCCTATTAATGAAAGAGACCTGTACACTAAAATGATGCAGATCCCACAGTTCTTCAGGGAACTAGAGCCAGCAGGTACTTAAACTCTGGCAAGAAAATGAACACAGTTCAAATGAAGTAAGAGCCATAAAGCTGAAAGGGAGTATGCGGGGCTATTCTAGAAAGACAGAAGCTTGTGGGGACCTACTACTCAGTCCTGTTGCTCTTTCTGTTCTTTCCTTCCAATCAGCCCCTACCAGGTAGAACTCCAGGATACCTCTGAAGGGTTTGTATGCTGAAGATTAAAAAATGATCAGTGGAAAAATAAGGTAAAATCCAGCAGAAAGCTTTAAGTGTGGAGGAGAAATTCTTCGCCCAGCAATGCCCCTGAGAGAGACCATGCTTTTGACCCTGTGGTTAGAGACACGCCGGGATGCAGAGACCCCAGAGCTGAACTTTCTGGCAACCAGATGATTCTGATTAACTTGGCTATTAAAAGTGGAAATACTATGCTCCTGCAGGACCCGTGGGCTGGTAGACTCGCCTGGGAATGGACAGACAGTCCTACGGGGTAGGCTTCTGTTTAGCTTGTACTTCATGAGCACTGTCATGGACCAGAGCATATTGTCCCTTGCATTGGGACAACTGGGGTTTTGTTTTGTTTTGGTTTTTTTGATAAAAGGAATCATTTGTCATTTGGAGTCATTAGGAGCATTGGAGGGTGTCACTTATCCCTTTCTGGCCCTTTTTTTTTTGATATATATATTGGAAACACGGTCTCTTAAGCCAGCAAGGCTGGCTCCGAACCAGCGCGATCCTCCTGTCTTCGCCTCCCAAGCATGGGGATTACAAGTGTGCACCACCATGCCCAGCTTTCTGGCCCTTTTTAAAAAATCAATAACTAGAGCCGGGTGTGGTGGCGCACGCTTGTAATCCCTGCCCTTGGGAGGCTGAGACAAGAGGATCACATGGGTTCAAAGCCAGCCTCAGCTACTTAGTGAGGCTCTCAGCAACTTAGTGAGACCTTGTTTCCAAATAAAATATAAAACAGGTCTGGGAGTATAGCCTGGAGGTAGAAAGCCTCTGGGTTCCACCCCCAGTACCACAAAAAAAAAAAAAAAATCAATAACCAGCCACAATTGTACACATACAAAGACTTGTCAACTTGGTCAATTCAATTACCTATTCCAAAAAATAATAATTCACCTCTAAAAATTAACCACTCATCAAATAAGTCAGAATGATAATCAGAGATACTTCAAAAGCTATGTATCACCAATCTCTTCAAGATACCAGGTTACATTTCAAATAAAGTGTTTGGTTAAAACCTCACTGAAAGCCGGGAGTGGTGGCGCACGCTTGTAATCCCCACGCTTGGCAGGCCGAGACAGGAGGATCGCACAGGTTCGAAGCCAGCCGTGCTGGCTTAAGAGACCCTGTTTCCAAATAAAAATATTTAAAAAAAAATAGGTCTGGGAGCATAGCCCGGAGGTAGAAGGGTTTCCAGAAACCCCAGTACCACACAAAAAATAAAAAATAAAAAAATAAATAAAACCTCATTGAAGCCGGGCATGGTGGCGCACACTTGTAATCCCTGAGCTTGGGAGGCTGAGACAGGAGGATCGCACAAGTTCGAAGCCAGCCTCACCTACTTAGTGAGGCTCTGTTTCCAAATAAAATATAAAATAGGTCTGGGAGAATAGTCCAGAGGTAGAAAAGCCCCTGGGTTCCACCTCTAGGTGGAACAACAACAACAACAACAAAAACAAATAAACAACAAAAAACCTCACTGAGTTATGCAAATTTGTGTTTGCTTATTAGTAAAGCCATTATTTGCTTTAAAATCTTGAAGCTGGCCTAAAAATCAAGGTGCACAAGAATCGAGATCACATCTTATTTTGTGGTCTTCTGGTGTCAGGCTCGTGGCTGCTAAACAGTTGAAATGCGCGATGACCCTGGATAGGAGTTAAAAACTGGGTTTTGGTCCGAGCTTATCATTCTCTACCTGATATGGTGCCTACTATGAAGATCTTATTTTCTTGATTCTAATGTAAAGATTGAACAAGATGCTAATATATTGTTCTTTCTAACTATAGAATTTAAGATTTTACTTCTGGGTCCTCTTTATCTAGTTTCTTCCTATATTAGTGATTGCTTCAACACAGAGCATAAACAGAATATTACAGAATGAAGAGTTTCATTCTAATCACACTAGTTATTCCAAAGCCACATAAACTGATAAAGTTTTAGAAAAAATATAAAACTTATAAAAATATAAAACATTTTACATTCTAACAAAGTATACTTTTAACTACTTTTTTTTTTGTGGCACTGGGGATGGAACCCTTCTACCTCTGGGCTACACTCCCAGACCCATTTTTATATTTTATTTGGAAACGGGGTCTCTTAAACCAGCGTGGCTGGCTTGGAACCTGTGCGATCCTCCTGTCTTTGCCTTCCAAGCAGGGATTAGGGGGTTTATAAGAATGTACCACCACACCCAGCTTAACTACATTTTTTAAGCATAGGAAAGTAAAATAATAATAATAATAATAATAATAATAATAATAATAATAAATAATAGTAATAATGCTTCTGCTAGGGTTGTTCAGTGATTGTTTTTCCTAAGAGTTTTGTGTAATGTAAAGCATTTTGTGAAAAGGATTTTTAAAACTTGTTAAGATGAGGGTTGTAATGAGGAGAAAGAGGCTCACGAGGCCCGAGCTTTGCCCTGGCTCTCAGCGCTCTCATTCATAACGAGGATAACACTGGTTTAAAAGCTGTGATGTTAAAGAGGGGAGATGGAGTGCACTGAAACAAATATTGTAGGAGTGAAAAGAAAGTGTTGCTAGAGTAGATGCAGGTGAATTGCTTGTTTATTTAAACAATTGCCTGGATGAACCTGACACTTCTCTTTATTCAGACTCGGGAGTCGTTTCTTCATTTCCAGTTTTCTTGCTGTGCTGGAAAGAAGTTAGCCCCAGATTGCAATTTGGGGAGCAGTGGGAGGAGCCAGACTATGGATGGGCAGACAACACCAGACTGACTATGTGATGTCAACTTCTATCACAGCTTTTGCAAGATAACCAGATTTCTATATATGAAGAATTGTAACAGATCAAGAAGGCAGCAAGCACATTCCTGGAGAGACTGGAGCAGAATTTAGAATTAACAATGTATTTGGCACAAACCTGTAACTCTCGGTACTTGGGAGGCTGAGATGGGAGGATGGCAGGTTCGTGATGAGCCTCAGCAACTCAGCGAGGCCTCAGCAACTTAGTGAGACCCTGTTTCAAAATAAAATATAAAATAGAGTTGGGGTGTACTTGGAAATAGACTGTCCCTGGGTTCAATCTCAGTATCACACACACACACACACACACACACACACACACACGAAATGAGTTGTATGTGAATCTGTGTACATCAATTGGTTTTTGGCTTTGAGATCTTGAGATTATAATTGTTAAAACATGTGGACCATAGTCAAACGTGGTGGTCCACGCTTGTAATCCTAGTACTTGGAAGGCTGAGACAGTAGGCTTACAGGTTTGTGGCCAGGCTCAGCTACTTAGCAAGACCCTCTCAACTTAGTGAGGGTCTCACTAAGTCTTTTTCAAAATTAGAAGTAAAATAGAGGTGTAGCTCAGAGGGAGAATGCTACTGGGTTCAATCCCTAGCACGAGAGAGAGAGAGAGAGAGAGAGAGAGAGAGAGAGAGAGAGAGAGAGAGAGAATTTATGTGACATAGATAATATCTGCTAGTAAAACTCAATGAGTAAACAGCAGGATAAAAACAATGAGAATAATAAAACCAATCATAGTTATAGTGGTTTAGGGTTTTCAGTTCCCCAGATGATCTTATGGGGCTGAGACATGGGCATGAGGAGAGGAAGACTGGTTCACTGGGTAGTTCCTGGCTGAACATGAGAATAACCCGGGAGACTTAGAAGACATTTCTCCCAGGGCACACCCTGGCACAGCTTCATTGTCCTGCGATGGAGCCTGGTGTCCTCTTTTTCCCATTTCTTTCAAGTGATTTTAACATGTCTGTGAGATCTAGAAGATTGTGGAAAGAGGGAATTGACATACTGAAAATGGCTGTGAGCCTACTTCATTGGAGCAGGGAGCTGTAGATTGGAGAAGAATAAAGAGTCTTTGAATCCATAGTGAGAAGTCATAATTTGATTCTAGAGGCAGGGCTTAAGGAAGTAAGGCCGTGGGAGTGGTTGTTGGGAAAGCGCTGACCACTGTCCAGCTCGGGACGCTGATGGAGAGGAGGAAAGCCTTCACTCCCGCCGCGTCGTCTGCAGGTGCTATCCAGAGGCCTCAGACGCTGCTGGCCTGGGAAGCACAGGTGGTGGGCCTCCTAACCTCTCTGGCGAGGCCTGCGCCGTCCTGGAAGAGCAGCTTTGCCAAAGAATAAAAAGGAACTTCGGTGACATCATTACCAACTTGGATTTAACAATCATACCTTTTTAAGGTTTTACTTCTTTAACTATTATGGCACCGGGGATTATACCCAGGGGTGTTATATTACTGAGCTATATCCCCAGCTCTCTTTATTTATTTTTTATTTTGAAATAGGGGCTTGCGAAGTTGCCAAGGATCTTGCTAAGCTGGCCTAGAACCTGCAATCCTCCTGTCTCAGCATCCCAAGTACTGGGAGTACAAGCATGTGATACTATGCCTGACCTTATTTAAATTTTATCATTACCAACCTGGATTTAATAAGCATATCTTTTTTTTTTTTTTTTAGTACTAGGGGTGGAACCCAGGGGCTTTTCTACCTCTGGGCTATACTCCCAGACCTATTTTATACTTTATTTGGAAACAGGGTCTCACTAAGTTGCTGAGAGCCTCACTAAGTAGCTGAGGCTGGCTTTGAACCTGTGCGATCCTCCTGTCTCAGCCTCCCAAGTGCGGGGATTACAAGTGTGCACCATCACCGCCCGACTAATAAGCATATCTTATTAAGCTTTCATCTATTTATCTATTGTGGTACTGGCGATTGTCTGAGCTACACTCCCAAACCAATTTTATTATATTTATTTATTTTTGCAGTACTGGGGATGGAACCCAGGGGCATTCTACCTCCGAGACGCACCCACAGCCCTGTTTTTTATTCTTTATTTTGAAACAGGGTCTCACTGAGTTGCAGAGGGCCTCACTAAATACCTGAGGCTGTCTTCGAACCGCGATCCTCCTGTCTCAGCCTCCCAAATGCTGGTATTACAAGCGTGCATCACCACGCCTGGCTTTTATTTTTATTTTAAAAGAGGATTTTACAAAATTGCTGAAGCTAGCTTTGAACCTGTGATCTTCCTGTCTCAGCCTCCCAAGTACTGGGTTTACAGACATGTACCACCATACCTGGCTTCGAGCCCAGCCTTATTAAAGTTTTAGTACCTTATTTTTGCATTTGGAAATGCAAAAAAAATTCTCATGTTTTGGCATGAGCACTAGACTTTATTTTAAATGAATTTTGGCCATTTCTTTGGTAATCGAATCTGCACTTAAAAGTCGAAGTGTTGCTCATTGAGAAGATTCAAAGAACGTGCTGCGGTTGCGAGCGTGTGATGTGTCTTCTGCAGAAAACGTCCTAAGCCAAGGTGTCTCTTGAATTAGAACTGTCAGGTAGCTGAGTGCTTACCTATTCACCAAGGACCAAGCCAGGCAGCACAGAGTCATTAAGAACTGAAGAGAAGCCCATAAACGTCATTTATCAACAGTATCAAAACCTGGAAAGAAGGAGGTAAAATGCCTAAGTGCAGCAGGCTGAGGGTAAACTCGAGAGGGAAAAAGTATTGTCTCCAAACTGTGCATAGAGTTAAAGCAAAAATGTTCAGAAGAGAATATTTAAATTAAAATACTGGCAAAAGGTTGGTCTACAAAAGGTAGGGACGCTGAAAACTCATTAGCAAAAGCAAACTTCCCTTTAAAACTTTCATGAAGTTATATAAAATAATTTGACTATGATCTCGCATGAACACTTTCTGCCCCTCGTACAGTGATCTTGGAGTTTTATCAGCTTATTCCCAGCATCCTCTCTAGAAAGCCCTGCCTCTGATTTCAGTCACAGGGAGGACGTCAGTGAGCTTGGAGCCTCAGGAGCCGCCCTTCCAGGGAGGTCGGCATGGCCAGGCACAGAGTTGTAGAGTGAAGGGTGGAACCTGTGGCCGCAGGCGTGCCAGCAGGAAAGAAGGGCCGAGGATCTGAGACTGCCTCGTGCCCTGTCCCACTGGTCACCGTGGCCATCCTTAGTCGGCTTGCCTGCTGAATTAGGCATGGGACAGGAGCATAAACCTGGTTAACCTCTGCCTTCAGCCAAGAGCAAATCTAGAAGTTTCCTTCCTCAAATCTTGTTGTAGTTATTGAAAGGACACGGAGCACCAGAAATCATTAGGAAATGGTAGAAAAATAAGCATGCCGGGTTTACAGATTTTTCTTCTGGTATCTCCTGCATCCTTTAGTTAAACACCTATCACCTCACATACTCTATCCAGAACAGGAGCTACAGAACTCCTAGGTGAGGAGAGGAAAGGCAGCCAGTGTCCACCTGACTAATCAAGGGACCGGGCCTGGGTCCTTCCCCTGCGAGAAATGTTTACTAGTCACGCGTACTTGCCTTCCATTATGCACTTTACCCACTTGCTCCTTCTGCTCCTCAGCAGATGACGCTTCATGGTTAACCAGCGACTGCTGGAAACTAGTCTGATGGCCGGATGCCTCCCAGTGCGGGACTCTTCCAACCTGGGCTACCTCAGCCTTGTAGGCCCACTGACCCTGGAGTCCCTCTGACAGGGATCGTGACCCGTGAGGCTGCCCAGCTCCCTCCTCCCATGCCCTTCTTGCTTTTCTTCAGAAAAGAGCCCCTCTTGCTTGAATCCGTTACAATTTTCTTTCATTTTAGTATTTTTTAAATTTTGAAACAGGGTCTTGCTAAGTTCCTGAGGGTCTCATTAAATTGCTGAGACTGGCCTCAAATCCATGGTCCTCCTGTCTTAGCCTCCCAAATACTGGGATTATGGGCATGCGCCACCACGCCCGGCTCCTCGTTTTTATGGCCTCTCTTTGCTACGCTTGGTGGTTATCAAATAACGCTAGTACATTTAATTCTGTTTGGGTTGAGTATCTGTGTTCCTATGTAACAGTGCATTGGGCCTCCAGCTCCAAGCAGCCACTTTGGGAACAAAAGCTGAAGGTGTGAATGGTGGTGTGAAAGTCCACCTCTGCAGAGGAGGGCGTGAGCATGCCCTGTGCCTGTGCCTTGTTCTGTGAAAAGGGGTGTAGGCCCAGCACGGTGCTGACGCATGCCTGTCATTCTAGCAATTCAGGAGGCTGAGGCAGGAAGATCGCCAATCCAAGGACAGCTTTGGCACCTTAGTGAGACCTTGTCTCAAAAGATTAAAAATGGCTGGGGACGCAGCCCAGCGACAGAGCATCTCTAAGCTCAGTAGGGAGAGAGTGCAGTTGTAACTTAAATACCTGCGAAGTAGTCATGACTAGTTTATTCTGAAAAGATAGCTTAAGTGCTTGGGACTAGCCCAGGTCTTAACTGTCCATCTCAAGGAAAAGGGGAAGACAGTCGACAGCCTGTAGATCAGGCTGTGTGTTCTGAGGTGTGAATTTGCTGGTAGAAATGGATTTGCCTTGCCGGGCGTGGTGGCGCAGGCTTGTAATCCCCAGGCTTGGGAGGCTGAGACAGGAGGATCGCACAGGTTCGAAGCCAGCCTCGGCTGGCTTAAGAGACGCTGTTTCCAAATAAAATATAAAATAGGTCTGGGAGTGTAGCCCAGAAGTAGAAGGCCCCTGGGTTCCATCCCCAGTACCACACACACACACACAAAAAAAAAAAAAAAAAAAAAAAGAAAAAGAAATGGATTTGCCTAGAGCTTTCTAGACTGAACTTGCCTTGTTCCCCTGAAAATAGTGGGCATGATGTTTACAATAAGGTGAGGTAGCTGTGGCCAGGAACCTGTACTCAGACTATAATCTTTACTGACTCCTGAACTCCTTGAGGATATAACAGGTCCATGACATACCCGTTTCATTCTTTTTCTTTTCTTTTTTTTTTTTTTTCAGTACTGGGGATGGAACCCAAGGGCATTCTACCTCCGAGTTCACCCCCAGCCCTATTTTTTAATTCTTTATTTTGAAACAGAGTCTCACTGAGTTGCAAAGGGCCTCACTAAATAGCTGAGGCTGTCTGGGAATGCGATCCTCCTGTCTCAGCCTCCCAGATGCTGGGATTACAAGAGTGCGCCACCAAGCCCAGCTGACATACTAATTTCTATATTCTGGAAGTGTGCCTAACAGAGACAGCCTTGATAATTGTCCTTCTGAATATGTGTTGTGAGCATGTTGCCTATGCCCACACAGTCCTTCCTGTCACCTGCAGTGGACCTCGCAGGCACAGTGGGCCCGCCTCTGCAGAGTGATAGGCTTGGTGATCTCTGTCCTCAAGATAAAGACAGGTCCTTTAGGAAGACAACTAGACATGATGTTGCCGTAATTAAAAGGATTTTATTGGGGGCTGGAAACTACATTTGCCAAGTGCCTACTGTGTGCCAGGCAGTATTCTTATTTAATTTTGCAACATTAAACCAGACTAGGCCTTATATATTTTTTTCCATAGGAGGCTCACGCTCGAACACATGCAACTGCAAAAGCCGGGCCTCGGCCTAAACAGCCCCCGGCGCGTAGTAGGTGCTCCACAAATATTTCAGTAAAATTTTCAAAAACATCAGGCACCATTTTTTCCCCCGGGACCCCCAATAACACTTGCAGAATTAGCAGAAACCCGGCCCGCGGCCCAGCAGCCGGCGTGGCCCCGCGGACCCAGACCTGGGGCCGGCCGCACCTCGGGCCCTGGGCCGGGCTGGGGCTGGGCCGGGCCGGGGCTGGTCGGGCCGGGGGCGGCGGCAGCTCCGAGGCCATTGGCTGGCGCGCCGGCTGCGCAGGGCGGGAGCGCCGCCGAAGGGGACTGTTTGCTCCTACGGGCTGTAGATGGAGCTGTCCGGCCCCGGCGAGGGGGAAGGCGCCTGGAAAACGTTCTTCTTCTCCCTGGCCGGCCGAGCGGGGAACAGCACTCCCAGGATGCAGTTTGTGTCAACACGGCCGCAGCCTCAGCAGCTGGGCATCCAGGGCCTGGGGCTGGACAGCGGGAGCTGGAGCTGGGCCCAGGCTCTGCCCCCCGAGGAGGTCTGCCACCAGGAGCCGGCGCTGCGCGGGGAAATGGCCGAGGGGATGCCGCCCATGCAGGTGGGTGAGCCCCCGCGGCGCCATGGCCGCGCCGGGTGGGGGCGGGGCGGCGGGCCGGGGCCTCGCGGTGCCGGCGGCCGGCGGGAGCGGCCGGCGCAGGCCCGAGCAGGCCCAGGCCGAGGGCAGGCCCGGCCAGCCCCCGGACGCCCCGGGCCCCGCGCCCGCCAGCCCGGCCCCTGCGCGGCCTCCGCCCCACGCCGCCTCCCCGCGCCGTAGCCGCCCACCGCCCGATCTCAATGTTTTAATGGCATCTTTCTCCGAGGATACTGAGCGATCCGCTTTCCCCCCGCACCGGGGTGATCCCGGGAAGGGACGGTGGGGAGGGGACTTGGGTGGCGAACTTGGCTGCAGATGGAGCTCGCCCAGGCAGCTCCTAAGGCGGCTGACGACGCCCCAGCCGCCTCCCAGAGCAGTGAGGTCCCTGGGGCCAGAGGAGGCAGCAGCGGTTCCCTTAGGCTCCGTGGGAGGCCCGGGATGCGGGCGGGTTTGAGAATCAGTGCCCAGCATTGGGCATCAGATACAGAGAGGGTCGGGAGAGGCCTGAGCACCCCTCAGACGGCTGCCGTGGCCCTGGGCCCGACTAGAAGTCCCCTCTGCGCGTGCCTGGCTCTAATAAGTCAGCCAGGAGTGGCTGCGTGGTCTTGGATGGGGTTTCAGCTTTATGTCTTCAAACTCAGGAAAAGTAAACTGGTCCCCTGACTTCCCAACTCCTGCTGTCCGCTCACCCCCTGTGTAGCGGGCCAGAGTGGAAGCCACGAGTCCGCTGGATGGCTTCCCCAGAGCTCAGCCGCCCTTACCCAGCAGGGCGGGCATCTCCAGGACCTTGCTCTCCTGGCCCCATGGCAGGGAGCGGGAGTCTCAGGACACTGGGAAGTCTGCAGTCCTCGGAGTTTGAGAGGATAGCCACTTGCTTGTGACCCAGCCAGTCTAGCTCACCTCCCAGCCCGCAGGTCTCTTCAGACAGGAAGTGATACCTGCGCCCTTTCCAAGTGGGAAGGAGAATAGGTTTCCAGCCTGAGTTGTCATCGGGTGAGTCCTGAGTGCTGACACATGTGTCCCCGGTTCCCAGATGACCCGTGAACAGTGGCCACCCTCCACTCTTCTCTTGGCCAAAGCGCTCAACTCCTAACCTGTACCTTCCGGACCCTGGGGCCATCTCAGGCCATGGGCACCCCTTCCCAGGATGCAGGGAGGGGCCCAGAGCTTTTCTCTTCCCCTTAGTCTTTGTGGGGTTAAGGGGTGTCCCCTCCTTTTCTTTAATGAGTGATATTTTTAAGTAAGTGTATTTCATTTTGCAGAATAGTTATGAAAAATAACTGTACATGGAGAAAGCAAAAGCAAAACAAAACCCAGCTGCTCGTTTGCCCCTAGCTCAGGCAGGCCGGCCTTCTCTGCCACAGCCTGGGAGGAAGTGGCAGCAGTCCCCACCGGGAGTGTCCGTGCACCGGCAGCAGCTCCAGCTGCGCCAGTGGCAGCCAGGGCGGCGCACGGGATGGCCAGCTGCCTCGCTGCGCCTCCGTTTTATCATCGCCACAACATAGATAACCGTTCCTGCCCCGACCTGCCGAGAGATGGCTGGCAGGATTAGCCGTAGCCAACTGACACGAACACTCTCACCTGGAAAGAAAACCTGAGGCCGATATGAAGTTGTTAAATCCAGCCCACGAAGGAGGCAGCTGTTCCAGGCAGAGAAAGGGTCTGTGACATTTCAGGCGGAGACCAAGCGTGGCAAATGGCGAGTGGATGGCTGCTGTCGGTTTTGCCGGGCGCTATTGAACACCTCAGCCCGAGGCGGGGACGTGCCGGGGGAGGGACAGTCTGGGGCATTTGGCAGATTGCCCTCTGTTCTCATGCTTAGTCTCATCCTGCGCTGTCCCTTCCTCCCTCTGCACACAGGCTCAAGAATGGGACATGGATGCCCGGCGACCCATGCCTTTCCAGTTCCCGCCCTTCCCAGACAGGGCCCCTGTCTTCCCTGACCGCATGATGCGGGAGCCCCAGTTGCCCACCGCAGAGATCTCGCTCTGGACCGTGGTGGCTGCCATCCAGGCGGTGGAGAGGAAGGTGGATGCCCAGGCCAGCCAGCTGCTGAACCTGGAGGGGCGCACGGGCACCGCCGAGAAGAAGCTGGCCGACTGCGAGAAGACGGCCGTGGAGTTCAGCAACCACATGGAGAGCAAGTGGGCCGTGCTGGGCACCCTGCTGCAGGAGTACGGGCTGCTGCAGCGGCGGCTGGAGAACCTGGAGAACTTGTTGAGAAACAGGAACTTCTGGGTCCTGCGGCTGCCCCCCGGCAGCAAGGGGGAGGCCCCCAAGGTATGTGGTGGGCCAGGGGCAGGGCGAAGGGAGGAACACACGGGCAAACCCGGCCCCCGCTCTCAGACTTCTCTGGCTCCGCTTTTCTCATTCAGTGTCTTCATAAAGCCCATCTCTCCTTAACCCGGTCTTGAACGCTTTACCGCAGCGGGACGGCCCCTGTCTCCCACAGAGGTGTGTGAGGTTGTCTTGGAGCCCGCGCCCCCGCCGTCCCCGTACCTCCCTGAGTTCCTGACTGTCTGCAAAGACCGCAGCTCTTCTCCGCTGGCCTCTCCCGCTCACCGGTGACCTTTCGTCACTGGCTCTCTTTGGCCGTGCGGATCTGAACCGTGGCTGAAGGCCGACCCCAAAGCACAGTGGCTGGAGTTGCATCACGGCAGGATCACTAGGCCGGGGCGATCTGTGTTCAGCTCACCTCCCTTTCTGCTCCGTTTGCTCGCCCACTCTCGAGCTGATGGCCCTGCTTCCTGATTCTCAAAAAGGGGCCCCTTCCAAAGTGGCTTCGCGTGCAGCAGCTCGGCCTCCGTCTGCTGCCTCGGTGGCGTGGACGCTGCCGCTGTGAAATGGTGCCCACCCCCTGCCCTGCTCCAGGAGGCCTGCCTAGCGTCCCTCCCGTTCCTCTGTGCACCCTCCGTCCTCTCCTCTCTCCTGAGTCCTCACCAGCACAGGGACACGTGGCATCCTTGCCTGTCTCTAGAAAAAGACCTCTGGGAACCCGCATCTCCCGTTCCCACATCTTCCTCCACGGAGTGCCTTTTTTTCTGTTCCTTTGGGGCAGAATCCTTCAAGGATTGTTTATACTAGTTATCGCCAGTTCTTCCTGCTGTGCCCCCCCCTTTTATTGTAGATTACTCAAACATACAGAGCAGTAAGTAGAACTGTGCAGTGGAAGCTGTGTCTATCACCAGCCTCAGCAGTTATCAGATCTTGACTGATCTCGTTTCCCTCCAACCCCAGTCACTTCCTCACTCCTGTTTAATTTTCAAGCAAATCCCAGAATCAGTCATTTTGTTCCTAAGTATTTCAGTATTAGCGCTAAAAGGTAAGAACTGGGTGTAGTACGCATGCCTGTAATCCCTGTACTTGGGAGGCTGGGACAGGAGGGTTGCAGGTTTGAGGCCAGCCCTGGCAATTTAGCAAGGCCCTCGGCAACTTAGGGAGACCCTGTCTCAAAATAAAAAATGAGCCGGGCTTGGTGGCGCACACTTGTAATCCCAGCGCTTGGGAGGCAGAAACAGGAGGATCGCGCAGGTTCGAAGCCGACCGTGCTGGCTTAAGAGACCCTGTTTCCAAAAATAAAAAAGTATAAAATAGGTCTGGGAGTGTAGGCCAGAGGTAGCAGGGCTTTCAGGAACCCCAGTACCACCAAAAATAAATAAATAAATAAGTAAAATAAAAATAAATTTAAAAAATTAAAAATGAAATAGGGTTAGGGTGTGGCTTGAAGGTAGAATGTCCCTGGGTTAAATCTTCAGTTCCACACACACAAAAAAAGTATATGCCACAGCTGGGGCTGGTGGTGCACACCTATAATTCCAGTACTTGGGAGTCTTAGACAGGAGGATCTCAGGTTCCAGGCCAGCCTCAGAAACTTAGTGATACCCTGTTTCAAAATAAAAAATAAAGTAGGGGTAGGCTATGGCTCAGAGGTAGCAAATGCTTCTGGGTTAAATCCCAGTACAACTACAACAACAAGACTACACCACAACAAAACAGGTTAGTTTGTATAATTAAAATGCACTAGCTGGGCATGGTGGCACATACTTGTAAAACCTGTGCTTGGGAGTCTGAGACAGGAGGATCGCTCAGGTTCTAAGCCAGCCTCGGCTACTTAGTGAGGCTCTCAGCAACTTAGTGAGACCCTGTTTCCAAATAAAATATAAAAATAGGTCTGGGAGTATAGCCCAGAGGTAGAAAAGCCCCTGGGTTCCATACCCAGTACCACACACACACACACACACACACACACACACAAATGCACTAATAAAGAATAACCTCTGTGTTATCACCATCACTGCCACAGGGAAAGCCTCGTTCTACTCCAGTGTCTCATTGGTATTCCAGTTTTCAGTTGATTCCCCCCCCCATATTTTGTTTGAATCAGGATTGATATATGTCTTACGTTTTTGTTTAATCTATAATTCCTCCCCCGGCTCTTATTTTTCCCTGCCCTTTATCTGTGGAAGGAAGTGGACCGTCTGTCCTGTCAAGCCTCTCATTGTCTGAACTGCTGGTTGCATCCCTCCTGGTCTCACTGACCCTGTGCCTCTATCCCAAGTATTCTAATAAGTAAATAAATAAACTAGCCAGATAATTCTCTTGGAGCCCACTCTGGTCAGGCTTTGGTTCCTATCCTTCTGTCCTATTGGTCTTGCCAAAGCCCTAATGAGGCCCAAGGTATTGAGCCACTGGCCAGGTCTCAGCCTTCCTCCTCTCTGGCTCCATCCACAGCACTGCCTACGCCAGCCACTGCTTCCTTGAACACCTTTCCTTTGGCTTCCAGGACGCCCCTCTCTTGACTCTTCCCCGACCTTCCTGCTGCTCCTTCTTGGTCTCTGTTTTCCAACTTTCATGTTTGGAGTGGTATCTCCTTTGCTCCTGTTCATCCTCAGTTCCTGTGACTTCATTCGGCCTCATGGTGTGTGTACGTGTTTCATGAGACTAGAGATTGAGCTCAGGGTCATTCTACCTCTGAGCTACACCTCAAGCCCTGTTTTATTTTTTATCTTGAAATCGGGTCTCACTAAGTTCCTGAGACCAGCCTGGAACCTGCGATCCTCCTGTCTCAGCAACCAGGTACTGGAATTACAGGCACGCACCACCTCACCAGGCTCATTCTCATGGTTTTAAATGTGACATGGAGTCGGGCGTGGTGGCTCACGCTTGTAATCCTAGTACTTGGGAGGCTGAGACTGGAAGATTGCAGGTTCCAGGGCAGCCTCAGCTACTTAGAGAGGCTCTCAGCAACCCAGTGAGATTCTGCTTCCAAATAAGAAATAGAATCAGTCTGGGGATGTAGCTCAGAAATAGAATGCCTCGCCGGGCGTGGTGGCGCACGCTTGTCATCCCTGCGCTTGGGAGGCAGAGACAGGAGGATCGCGCAGGTTTGAAGCCAGCCGCGCGCGCTGGCTTAGGAGACCCTGTTTCCAAATAAAAATGTAAAAATAGGTCTGGGAGTGTAGCCCGGAGATAGAAGGGCTTCCAGGAACCCCAGTACCACCAAAAAAAAAAAAAAAAAAGTACTATGTGTGTTACCAATCCCCATGTATATTTTTTCCCTTCTCCTCTCTCCATACCCTCCCAGACTTCCTCCTGAATGCCAGATTCACGTTCCTACCTGTTAATTTAGCATCCCCCTTTGGATGTCAGTAAGTATCTTAGATTTAAAATGGCCAAACTGAACTCTGGTCTTCTGCCGGATGCCCGTTCTACTCCACATCATGTGTCTCTCCTCTGATGCGGTGACGTCCTTCCTGTCACCCAGGCCAGGGCTGTTGTGCTCTGCCCTCCTTCTCTGTTCCCACATGCAGCACCTCTTCTTGTCATCCTCCCACCCCGCCACCTGGCCAGAGCTCCCTCTGATGACTGCCGTGGGCTCCTCACCGGTCCCCTGGTCTCTATACAGTCTGTTCTCAACTTGAGCCAGAGTGGTTCCTTTAAAACATAAATTAGAAGCCGGGCGTGGTGGCACACGCTTGTAATCCCAGTACTTGGGAGGCTGAGACAGGAGGATCGCACAGGTTCGAAGCCAGCCTCAGCTACTTAGTGAGGCTCTCAGCAACTTAGTGAGACCCTGTTTCCAAATAAATATAAAATAAGTCTGGGAGTGTAGCCTGGAGGTAGAAAGCCCTTGGGTTCCATCTCCAGTACCACAAAAACCAACAACATAAATTAGTCCAGTGTCTCTCTGCCTAACGCTTCCATGAACAAACCTCCGTCTTATGCAGGATAGAACCCGAGTTCCGTCTGCTTCCTGCCCTTCTGAGCTCACCTGCCACACTCCCTCCGGACCCTTGGCCTCTGGCTTCTCAGGACCGTCTACTGAGCAGCCCCTTCCCTGGGGGTCTGTAGGGCCTCTCCCTAGCCCCCGCTTCCACGGGGGTCTGCTCAGCTCTCACCCATGGGTGCGTCTTCCCATGGCCACCTTGTACTTGAAAACCAAGTCCCTCGTGCAAGCCCCTTTCCCTGTCCCTGCGCTGGTCTCCCAAGCACTTAACGCCATTACCATCTCTTTTTTGGCTTCTTGGTGGCTTTCCCCAGCCATGTACTTCTCTTTGGCTCAGTGCTGTGTTCACGAGCGTCACTATGCCAGAGTGTTCGCCGAGTCTCTGGCTAGGGCTAACGGCACCATGGCAGGGACCGGCTCTTCCCCATCCTTGCGCTGGCATTGTGGAGGGAGAGCCTGGCATTCATCGAGGATTCACAGAACAGTGTGTGACGGCGGCTTTGGTCCACACACATCGAGTGTGATGTCGCAGGTGTTGCTGGGTAGCATGGTCAGCACCTCACACGCCGCCCTTCGCTCTCGTCTGCACCCGTGTTTTGACTCTGCTGCCTCCTGGCGTAGCACTGTTACATGTTCTGTGTGGGATTGGGCGCTCGGGGTCTCAGCTGGCCTGTGCCCTTGCATGGAGTGGTCTGGAGTACCGACTCGGAGAACTTGCTCTGAATCTTGGCTGTGCCACCTTCTGGTTTTCTTACTATTATAGGTCCGGCCGGTTCAGTGTTGTCACCACGCCTCTTCAGTTCTTTAGAGAAGTGACATCTTGCCAGGGGTGGTGACATACACCTGTAACCTCAGTACTTGTGAGGCCGAGATAGGAGTGTCTGAGGTTTGTAGCCAGCCTCAGCAGCTTAGCGAGACCCTGTTTCAAAATAAAAAATAAAGCCAGGCATGCTGGCGCATGCCTATAATGACTGGAGGATCACAGGTTCAAGGCCAGCCTCAGTTATTTAGTAAGGCCCTCTGCAACTTAGCGAGACCCTATTTCAAAATAAAAGAATAAAATAGGACTGAGGATGTAGCTCTGAAGTAATGCCCCTGGGTTCATCTCCCAGTACCACACAAAATAAAGAAATTAATTAAATAAAATAGGGTTGGGAGGATAGCCCAGAGGGAGAACGCTGCTGGGTCCAGCCCTTGTGAGCCGCAGCGTTACCGTCTGTAACACGAAGACGTTGCTCTGTTTACATCATGGATTGTGAGGATGAATTGACTTTGTTTATGGGAAAACATGACGTAGGTCATTGTTAGTGACTTACTGCTACATAATAAATTACCCCCAAATGTAGCAGCCTAAAAATTAATTATCAAGCTGGGCGCCATGGCACATGCCCATAATCCCAGCTTGATGCTGAAACGAGAGAATCATCAGTTCCAGGACAGCCTCAGAAACGTAGTAAGACTCTATTTCAAAATGAAAAATAAAAGCAGATGAGGGCGTAGCTTGGAGTTACAATGCCCCCGGGTTTAAGATTCATTACCACACACACATACACAAGAATAATAATAATTATCTCGCAGAATTCAGAAGCAGCTTAGCTGGGTGGTTCTAGTTTGGTCCTGTGAAGTTTGAGTCTAGCTTTTGGCTGGGGCTGTGGTCATCTGAAGGCTTGACTGTGGCTGGTCTCCTCTTGGAAGACCTCAGCAGCCACCTGTTGGCAGGAGGCCTTGGTGTCTTACCAGGTGGACCTCCCCAGGGCCGCTTGAGTGTCCTCACAATATGGCAGCTGTTCCCCGCCTCCTTGAGACATCTAAGAGAAAGAGTCCAAGGTAGAACTGCAGTGTCTTATGAACAGTCTTAAAAATTACACCTGTCACCTCTTTATTTACTCATTAGAAGCTAGTCAACAAGTCCTGCTCATACTCTATAAGAGGAGAATTTAGCTCTGCCTTTTGTGTGTGTGTGTGTGTGTGTGTGTGTGTGTGTGTGTGTATGTGTGGGACTGGGGGTTGAACCCAAGGACATTCTATCTCTGAGTTACACCCCCCCAACTCTTTTTTTGTGTGTGTGGTACTGGGGATGGAACCTAGAGGATGGAACCTAAGGGCCATCTACCTCCAGGCTACACTCCCAGACTTATTTTTATATTTTATTTGGAAACAGGGTCTCACTAAGTTACTGAGAGCCTCACTAAGTACCTGAGGCTGGCTTCGAAACTGTGAGATCCTCTTATCTCAGCCTCCCAAGTACGGGGACTACAAGTGTGCACCACCATGCCCGGCTCCTCCATGTCTTTTTATTTTTCATTTTGAAATAGAGTCTCCATAAGTTGGCTGAGTTGCTGAAGCTGGCCTTGCACCTGTAATCCTCTTTGTCTCAGCTTCCTACAGTACTGGTACTACAGGCATGTGCCACCACACCCGGCCATCGGCTCCACCTTTTGAAAGGACCTTCAAGGAAGTTATGGACATGCTTAAAACCACAACCATAAAGCCATAGAATAGTAATCAACACGGCCAACAACATTGTGTACTCTTGGTGTTGGGAGACTCATTCTCTTTATCTGCTGGATTCAGGAAGGATGCTCTCTGAGCGCCTTCGGACCTGTCGGGTTCTGTTGTGTCTGTTAATGGATTCCCAGCTAATTTGTGGATAGGCTTTTCTATTCAGGTGGACTCTAGGTCTCCTGAAATCTTGGACCATGTCTCAGACTAACGCTATATATATCCTGTTACCATGACACTCTAGGAAAGGAATGCCTATTTCTTTTCTTTCTTTTTTTTTTTTTTTTTGGTGGTACTAGGGTGGAACCCAGGGGCTTTTCTTCCTCCGGGCTACACTCCCAGACCTATTTTATACTTTATTTGGAAACAAGGTCTCACTAAGTTGCTGAGAGCCTCATTAAGTAGCTGAGGCTGGCTTCGAACTTGCGCGATCCTCCTGTCTCAGCCTCCCAAGCGCGGGGATTACAAGCGTGTGCCACCACGCCTGGCTAGGAATGCCTGTTTCTAACTACAAAAAAAAAAAAACAAAAAAAAAAACTACAAACTGAAGTTTTGATTCTCCAAAGAAATAATAAAGCAAGATAGAGAAGCTGGTACACTGGAAAAGATAAAGAACTTGTTTTTTGGATACATTGAGTTTGAGGTTCTGAATTCAGTTAAATGGAGCTGCTCAGAAGCTGCTGGAATTTGAAGGGCGCAAGGGAAGTTGGAGGGGGTCACTAGCAAAGGGTCATGGTAAAGAGAATGACATTGCAGGGGAAGAGTGAAGAGACAGGAAAGGGGCAAGACACGCCTTGGTCCTGGGAGAAGAAGGAATCAGTGAAGAAGACGGGCTCGTTGGACAGCGGGCACATAGCTCTGGGAACCAAGTGGGAGAAAATTCTAGAAAGGCGGTCTGACCACTCAAGGAGGTCGCTGAAGATGTGAACGAGAAAAGACTGTTTGGATTCAACCTTGCAGGCAGGGCACGCATCGGTAGGCTTGGCTGAGCGAGAAGGAAAGGCCGAGGAAGGAGCTTGATGGCTGCCTGGCGGTGGGAAGGCCAGAGAAAGCACTGGAGAAGTGGGGGCGTGAGCTTCCCGGGAGCAGCCAGGTGCCCAAGAGGGAGAGGGCCGAGAGGGCCCAGAGCAGCAAAGGCAAGCGCGGGATTCCTGGCAGGGCTGTCTTTGGAATTCTGTGAACTTTATCTAGGAACAAGAAATTAAAATGAAGAAAGAGGGTCGTGCTGGTTTTCCCTGCTCAACATCTGTTGGAGGTGAGGGAGTGAAAAGTGCCAGCTCAAGCCGGGCGTGGTGGCGCACGCTTGTAATCTCCGTGCTTGGGAGGCTGAGACAGGATCACGCAGGTTCGAAGCCAGCCTCAGCTACTGAGTGAGACCCTGTTTCCAAATAAAATATAAAATAGGGCTGGGAGTATAGCCCGGAGGTAGAAAGCCTCTAGGTTCCACCCCTAGTACCACCAATAATAATAATAATAATAATAATAATAATAATAATAATAATAAGTTAAAGCCGAGCATGGTGGCGCACGCTTGTCATCCCAGCATTTGGGAGGCTGAGATGGGAGAATCACAGTTTGTGGACAGCCTCAGCTACTACTTAGTGAGGCTGTTTGCAACTCAGTGAGACCCTGTTTCAAAATAAAGAATAAAAAATAGGGCTGGGGGTGTAGCTTGGAGCTAAAATGCCCCTGGCTTCAACCCCTAGTACGGCAAAAATAAATAAATACATAAAATAAAAATAAAAATAATTAAATATAAAGTAGGGCTGGGGGTGTAGCTCAAAGGTAGAATGCCCCTGAGTTGATCCCCAGTAACACACACACACACACACACACACACACACACACACACACACACTCCATGAGGACTAGGGGGTGGGGAGAACTGAACAGGGGCAAGAGGCTGGTTCAGTGAGATGAAAAGTGGCCGTAGGGAAGCCGGTGTGGTCAGAGAAGGAGCAGAAGGGGAACCATCTTGAAGAGTTTGGTGTCAGGTGAAGTCGCACTGGTGAGGGCTGCAGCCTAGCCCAGGCCGCAGGTCAGAGATCAAAGCCCTCGACCAGCCAGCGCTGACAGTAGGTGACCACTCGGCCACAGCGGAGCTCCTCAAGCGAGACGGAGCTCGACCCGGGGCCTCCACAGACGGACTTTACATATTTTAGTGCCAAAAATGTAACTGTGAGCACAGAGGTGACCGGACCTGAAATACAGGTTTTCTCCCCGGGTGTTTTGTGCTTGGTTCTCTGATTCCCGCTCTGAGATCCTCCCACACCTCTGTCACCCAACGCCCGAGGCACATGTGGACTGGCCTGGTCTTGGGATCCCATAGACCTGAACAAACAAAGCCTACAGTTAAATGCTTCTGTTTCTTTATGTATTTAAGCATTTATTTAGTTAGTTATTAAGTTATTTATTTTGGTATGAGGATTGAACATAGAGGCATTCTACCTCCAAGCCACACCCCCCAGTCCAATTTTATATCTTACTTGGAAACAGGGTCTCACTAAGTTGTAGAGGGCCTAGGTAGTTGAGGGTGGCTGCGAACCTGTGATCCTCCTGTCTCAGCCTCCCAAGTATTGGGATTAGAAACGTGTGCCACCATGCCCAGCTTGGTTAAATGCTTTAAAAATTAATTATTATTATTATTATTATTATTATTATTATTATTATTATTATTATTAGTGGTACTGGGGTTCCTGGAAGACCTTCTACCTCGGGCTACACTCCCAGACCTATTTTTACATTTGTTATTTGGAAACAGGAACTCCTAAGCAGCTGGCTTCGAACCTGCACGATCCTCCTGTCTCTGCCTCCCAAGCGTGAGGATTACAAGCGTGCGCCGCCACACCCGGCGGTTAAATACTTTTAAAAAGATAAAAATAAAGCCAGGCGTGGTGGTGCATGCTTCTAATCCCAGCATTTGGGAGGCTGTGACAGGAGGATTGCGGTTCATGGGCAGCCTCAGCTATTTAGTGAGGCCCTCCACAACTCAGTGAGACTCTGTTTCACTGAGTTAGAATGCCCCTGAGGTAGAATGCCCCTGAGTTCCATCCCCAATACAGCAAAAAAAATAAAAGTAAAGCCGGGTGTGGTGGCGGCATGCTTGTAATCCCAGAACTTGGGAAGCTGAGACAGGAGGATCGTGGGCTGGTGACCATCCTCAGCTACTTAGTGAGGCCCTTCACAACTTGGTGAGACCCTGTTTCAAAATAAAAAGACTAAAATAGGGCTGGCAGTGTAGCTTGGTGATAGACTATCCCTGGGTTTCAGTCCCAGTACCACACACACAAAATAAATAAATAGAAATCAGAGGCAGCGTGGTACGTCATTGCTTCTGGAAGCACAGAGATCAGGGAGGGTCCTGACTCTGGAGCCAGAGCCGCCTGAGCTGGGTTTTGGAGTTGGCCGCGGAGAGCAAGGGCCAGGCTTGGGGGTGGGTGGCTGCAGAGGCGGTGAGGAGGCGTGGCAGAGGCCACACTAAGCTCTCGTTGCCCAGGTCCCAGTGACTTTCGTCGACATTGCCGTCTACTTCTCTGAGGATGAGTGGAAGAACTTGGACGAGTGGCAGAAGGAACTCTACAACAACCTCGTGAAGGAGAACTACAAAACCCTCATGTCCCTGGGTAAGGACTTCTCCCCCCGCCTTGGCGAGCGGCCTCTGCCAAGGGGCTGTGCGGTGCGGAGTAACCTGATGGCAGCGATTATTTGCTTTTAGTGCCAGTAGCGTAGAACTGTTTATAACTGGGTTAAAATTAAAAACCTGATAATAGGGCCTGTCGCATTAGAATTCTGTGTTACATTACTATTATTTTAGGATGCAATAAAATAGCGCATTTGCACCTCACTACACGCTGTACCCAGCAGCCTGGGATAAGCCGTAGCAGTGTGATGTGGGTGTGATGTGGACTTTCAGAGCCCAGCTCTTTCTGCATCAGAAGCTTAGGAATCCGTTGACTTGTCTTCAGGTTTCCTCCTAAGAAGCAGCCTGCCTTCCTCGCGGGACTGCTGCCGCGCAGGGGGTGCTCAGGTGGAGGGGTGACTGGTGGAGTACGCCCGCATCACGCTCCACCTGGACTCACTGCTCGGATTCACAAAGCCTTCCTTTCCTCCCCTCTCACCTGCAGACTCGGAGGGCCCAGTGCCCAAGCCAGACGCTCCGGCCCAGGTGGAGCCCAGGGAGGAGCCTTGCGTGTGGGAGCAGCGTCACCCTGAAGAGAGGGAAATGCCAGTGGATGCGGACACAGGTGACGCTGTCACAGAGCGCGGGGTTTGGGGACGGGCGGGCAGGCGAGCTGGCGCCCTGCGTACCGTCACGGGAGGACTGCCACACATGGTCTAGTGAAGTGTCCCTCGAATGGCTCCTGGGGCCTGTTCTGCCATGGTTAAAAATGTGGTGGTCACTTCCAGAAAGAGGTCTCAGGGCCTGAAACTGTAGAACAGGGACCACTTGCCTGTCTTGGAGAAGAAACAGGCAGACTGGAGCCCAGAGAGGCGAAATGACTCACGTACCGGGTTGGTGGCAGAGAGGAAACCAGGATCCCCATGCTAAGATCCCCACCCCGTCTCCTTCCTGTTGCCTGAGCTGTCTCCTGCAGGAGCTAGTGCAGTGCACCCGCGATGCTCAGAGGAGGAAGATGCCCTGCCTGTCATGTCCTGGGGTTCTGTGTAAAGGGCATGTTGTTTGTATGTTCAAGGATGCTGTACTCTGTCCACCCAAGTGTAGGACTTCTGACTGATCATATATATGCCCATGTGTCCATATCCGACCACTTCAGGGGAAGCCAGGGCAGATAACGCCTCCCCCGAGGTTAAACACTGAGTCGTGACTAGCACCCAGCCCAGTGTACAGTGTGGTGTTATTGTGAGAAACTCAAGACCCCTGTGCAAGTGCTGGCGGCCACGCTCCCGGCTCCATGCAGAAAAGACTCCCAACGATGTGATTCTCTGTCCCCAGGAGCGGAGCCTCTGGTGCCCGCACAGGATGCGCCCTCCCAGGTGAAGCAGGAAGAAGCCCTGTGTGTCCGGGGCCAGCGCGGCCTGGAGGAAAGAGCCATCCCCACGGAGTCCATCACCGGTGAGCCAGCCCAGGGTGGGAGCAGGGTGGGCACGCATGCGCCGCAGCGCCCAGAGTGTGTGCAGCACGTGCGCAGCAGCCAAGGAAGGGCTACAGGTGCCGAGCCTGGCCGGGGCAGCGTTTCTCCAGGCACCAACACGGCACATGGCGTTGACAATTTGCAGTGATGTGCAGGCTGTTTCTTCTCTTCTTTGTGTAATTAGTTTTGAACTATCCCTCCCTCTCCTTTAAAAGCAGTCTCCGTGCAGAAGTACCAAGTGCAATACACTTTACTAGACCGTACGTTTGGCAGGATGTACAGGCCAGTAAGACTTGCTCCCTGACCTGGAACAGCTTTCGTTGCTTTTCTGAAGTATTTATGGGTTGCTGTCTCTGAGTCAGGCGCCCCTGGGGCTGCGGGCCTGCAAGCAGCTGCTCCAAGGTGGTATAGCTGGGCTCTGTTTACGTGAGAAGCTGCTATAGCAGGTGTGTGTGTGTGTGTGTGTGTGTGTGTGTGTGTGTGTGTGTCAGAGTTCTTCAGAGAAACAGAACCAATGTTGGGTTGTGTGTGCGTGTGAAGAGAGATTTGTTTTAATGCATTGGTGTATGTGGTTGCATAGGTTGGGAGGTCCTAAATTTCCGAGGCTAGCTGGCAAGCTGGAGAATGGGGACAAGTTGATGTCACAGCTCAGACCTGAAGGCCATCTGCTGGAGGAGTTCCCCTTCCTTGGGGACCCCATCTTTTTCTCTTAAGGCCTTCACTTGACAAGATGAGACCCAACCAAATTATGGAGCATCATTTTCTTTATTCATAGTTTATTGACTTAGATGTTGTATAAAAAATACCTTCAATAGAAACATTAGAATATTTCACCAAATACCAGGATACCATGGCCAAACCAGGTTGACATGTAAAAGCAGCGTCACAAGGTATATTAAGACGTAGCTGTCTACTTACCACGAGTCAGAGCGCCACACGCCATCCCCAGCTGCCCGCAGGGGAGCCTCAGACCTGCAGGAAGGCAGCAATAGTGACAGCAGCAGTAACGGCGTCTCAGTGGAGGATCGCGGTCATGCGGCACCTTCCTCAGTAGCATCAGGTGTCACGGTCTTGAAAGAGACATTTAAAATAAGAAGGCAATAGAAGGTAACTTAGGCTTAATAGACCATGGAAGAAGAGGATGTGGGATCTCTTCTCTCATCTGGCAAAGTCCTGTTCAAATGACCAACATAACAGACTTGGTGAAAGGGGTTGGTTTCCTGGGCAACGCCTTCAGGAGGATCCCTCACTCCATGGCACGAGAGCAGGGACTCTCCTAGAAGACTGGGTCTCTGAAGAGCAGAGGCACCTGGCACCTGCAGTCACCGCTCTGCCGTCCCTGTGGAACCCGCCCATTTGTAGCCAGAGCTGCATTCGGTGTGGCCAGGGGGCCCTGAACCTTTGCTTACTGGGGATACTCAGTTACACCTGTGCCTGATTTTTTAAGGGAAACCGGCGACTGCGTGAAGTGAGATTTACTCAGAACACAAACTGGGGAGGCGATCATCCCTCTAACACCTTCCCTGGTCTTGTTCCATGAACAGACTCCCCCATTTCTGCCCAGGACCTCTTGTCCCGGATTAAGCAGGAGGAGCAGCAATGTGTTTGGGACCAGCAGGATTTGGCAGAGAGAGATATTCCCACAGACCCCAACTCAGGTGAGGAGGATGCCGCATCAATATGGCAGCAGGGGGTCATTTATTGTATCAGTGGAATGGATGCTGAAATGACCTCAGCACTGATTTTTTGAACAATCAAAGCAGCCAAGCCGGGCGTGGTGGTGCACGCTTGTAATCCCCATGCTTGGGAGGCTGAGACAGGAGGAAGCCAGCCTCAGCTACTTAGTGAGGCTCTCAGCAACTTAGTGAGACCCTGTTTCAAAAAAAAAAAAAAAAAAAAAAAGAGGTCTGGGAGTATAGCCCGGAGGTAGAAAGCCTCTGGGTTCCACCCCCAGTACCACCAAAAAAAAAAAAAAGCAGCCAAAAATTTCATATAGCTGGAAATATATATATATATATATATATATTTTTTTTTTTTTTTTTGGTGGTACTGGGGTTCCTGGAAGCCCTTCTACCTCCGGGCTACACTCCCAGACCTATTTTTACATTTTTATTTGGAAACAGGGTCTCCTAAGCCAGCGCGCGGGGCTGGCTTCGAACCTGCGCGATCCTCCTGTTTCTGCCTCCCAAGCGCGGGGATTACAAGCGTGCGCCACCACGCCTGGCTATATTTTTAATATATATGTATATTTGTGTGTGTGTGTGTGTGTGTGTGTGTGTGTGTGTGTGTGTGTGTGGTGTGTGGGGATGGAACCCAGAGGCCTTCTACTTCCGGGTATACCTTCCACCTATTTTATATTTTATCAGATAGCTGGATAGATTTCTGTGTCCAAGAGAAAGTAGTTTATCTTTTCTGTGATTTCTTTTGTGTGTGTGTGGTGCTGGAGATTGAACCCAGGGACATTCTACCTCTGAGCTACATCTCCAGTCCTATATTAATTTTTTTTTTTTTTAATTGGGAAACAGAGTCTTACTGAATTGCTGAGGCTGGACTTGAACCTGTGATCCTCCTGTCTCAGTCTCCCAAGTACCAGGATTATAGGTGTGTGCGCTACCACGCCCAGATCTGGGGGTTCTTTTGTGTGAATACTGTCTAGCTGTACCCCCAGGACACTTCTGGGGAGGATCCAGGCTTTCAAGGCAGCGTAAGGGAGCCAGGGGAGCCCGCCCGCACGCCCGCCTGTGTGTGGGCCCTGCATGTTTGCAGAGCTGGCAAGTCCACTGGCAGCCCTAGGCAATGCTCTGACACCACGCTGTCAGCCTTGCCCCCATCCCAGGGAGAGAAGGTGAGAAGCAGGGTCTAGGGGTTGCTCAGCTTGGCGAGGGGCAGTTGAGGACCAGGGCTGATGGGGAGCAGAGCCTTGCTGGTAAAGGTCCCAGGGTTCACGCAGGTCACACCTGTGGCTCAGACTGCTGCTTCTGCATTGCTGATTATTTTATTTTATTATGATTATTTTGGGGCAGTACTGGGGACATTCTACCTCCAAACTACACCTCCAGTTATATTTTTATTCCTTATTTTGAAAGAGGGTTTCACTAAGTTGTGGAGGGCCTCACCAAGTAGCTGAGGCTGACGGCAAACCTGTGATCCTCCTGTCTCAGCCTCCCAAGTACTGGGAATACAAGTGTGCACTACAATGCCCAGCTGATTATTTTATTTTATTTTATTTTATTTCTAGTGATGGGAATTGAACCCAGGGGCATTCTACCTCTGAGCTACACCCCCGCCCTATTTTATTTTTTACTTGGAAACAGGGTCTCACTAAGGACCTAAGTTGCCGAGGCTGGCTTTGAACCTACAATCTTCCTTTCTCAGCCTCCCAAGTACTAGGATTACAGGTGTGCCCCCACACCCAGCCTGCATCACTGATTTGAGTCAGGCCAGCCACAATGACATGGGTAGTCAGGAGAAACATTTCCAGACAGCTGAGCCTTCCTCTAGCCTGTCTTGGTTCCACAGTCCCTCTGCGGTCCTAGGGACCATTGAAAGACCTGGGTTTCAACCTGAGTGCTGCTTTGGGATAAGCCTCCTCCTCTCCAGCCACCTCAAATTGCAGTCAACACCTGTCAACCCAGTACTTAAGAGGCTGGAACAAGAAGACCACAGGTTTAAGGCCAACCTCAGCATCTTAGTGAGATCCTGTTTCAAGATAAAAAAGGGCTGGAGCTGGGAGTGATGGCTCATGCCTGTTATTTCTGTATTTGGGAGGCCAAGACAGGAGGTCACAGGCTTTTGTTTTGTTGTGGGTTTTTTTTTTTTTTTTTTTTGGTTTTTTTTTTTTTTTTGGTAGTACTAGGGGTGGAACCCAGAGGCTTTCTACCCCAGACCTTTTTTATGTTTTATTTGGAAACAGGGTCTCACTAAGTTGCTGAAAGCCTCACTAAGTAGCTGAGGCTGGCTTCGAACCTGCGCGATCCTCCTGTCTCAGCCTCCCAAGCGCGGGGATTACAAGCGTGTGCCACCATGCCCCGCAAGAGGTCACAGGTTTGAGGACAGCCTCAGCAAGGAGTGAGACTCATCAACCTAGTGAAACACTGTTTCCAAATGAGAAATAAAAAGTCAGGCTGGTGGTGAATGCCTCTGGGTTCAACCCCCAGTATCAGTAAAAAAAAAAAAAAAAAAAAAAAGGACCAGGCATCCTCAGCAAGTAGTGAGACTTCCATCAACTCAGCAAGACCATGTTTCAAAATAAAATAGGGCTGGAGATGTACCTCAGAGGTAGAATGCCCCTGGGTTCTATCCCTAGTACCAAAATATAAATCAGTAAAAATAAATTTAAAAGGGCTAGAGATGTAGCTCAGGGATAAAAGAGAAAGAAAGTCAGATGTGACAGCATGCACTTGTAATCCCAGTACTCGGGATGCAGAGACAGGAGGATTGCGGGTTCGCAGCCAGCCTAAGCTACTTAGCCAGGCCCTATACAACTTAGTGAGACTCTGTTTCAAAATTAAGAATAAAAAATAGCTGGGCGTGGTGGCGCATGCTTGTAATCCCAGCATTCGGGAGGCTGAGACCGGAGGATCGCGGTTCACGGACAGCCTCAGCTACTTAGTGAGGTCCTCCGCAACTTAGTGAGACCCAGTTTCAAATTAAAGAATAAAAAAAAAAACTAGGGCAGGGGGTATAGCTCGGAGGTCAAATGCTCCTGGATTCCATCCCCAGACCCACAAAAAAAAAAAAAATAAAAAATAAAAAATAGGGCTAGGAGTATATCTTGGAGGTAGAATATTCCTGAGTTCAATCCCCAGTACTGCAGAGGGAGAGAGAGAGAGAGAGAGAGAGAGAGAGACAGAGAGACAGAGAGACAGAGAGGGGGGGGTACTGAGCACTGGGAGAGAGCCCCGTAGGAGGGCGGATCCCCACACAGATGCCCAAACCTCCGCCCGCCTGGCATGGCGGCGCCTCTGTTGCAGTGGTTTTCAGACCTTCCGTGGGGTGCTTGTTGGAAATGAACAAGGTCTAATACCGCCTTCTTTCCTGACAACAGAATCTCTCATCTCAGCACATGACATTCTGTCCTGGATCAAGCAGGAGGAGCAGCCGTACCCATGGGGCCCACGGGACTCAATGGAGGGAGAACTCGGACTGGACTCTGGCCCCAGTGAGTAACGCCCCCTCCCCGCAGACCCGGGTGTTTTGTCCAGAGCTGAACAGCCGAGCCTACCCCCTTCTCGGGGGACGTGCCAACAGTGGCTACTAAAGAACTGCAAGCCCTGTTGGAGATGGACTTTAGAGCGGCTCCCTTTGTAAGCAGTTGGCATGGTGGGTGGCAGGGAAAGCCAGAGTGCCTGGAAGCTCAGGAGGTGGGCAGCAGCCTCCTCCACACGCAGACACCACGTTGAGCTGTGGCCCCCAAGGCGTGGGAACCAGCTCTTCAGGCTCCGCCGGAGCTTCTGCCCCAGCCCTCGTCCTCGTCCTCATCCTCGTCGTCACCTTCTAATTCCTCTAAGTCGGCCAGCAGTGCATGGGCTGGAGAAGCCTTTCCCGGGGACGTAAGGGGCGGGGACAGGTGTATGAAGCCCCTTTGCCAGGCTTTGCAAGGGACCAGAGCATTTTCTGTTTGGGTTTGGATAGGACAGCCCATGGACAGTCCACTTGCTGGTTTATCTTTGAGCCCTCGCATCAGGATGAGATGTGCAGAACTGGAGAGACGGTCGTACCTGGAAATGCTTCTCTTGAAGCCCGGTCACAGCAGCCTCTTATCAGACTCTCTCTTCTTACTCCCAAAGGGAGCCTGCCTCCTACTTATAATGCCGGAATGGGAAACTAGTGTCTCATCTGCGGTTTCTCTGAGGTTTAAAACCCACCTAGTACGGTGGTGGCCAGGGACAGCTGGATCGATTCTTTGCAAGATTTGTTATTATGAGAGAGAGTCTTCTGGAAAGGTTTGGAAGGGGAGCGAGTGGTGGAGGCCAAGAGGAAATACAGGAATATGTGATTCCAGTCCCCGCCAGTGTCTTCTTCAGCCCTGCACCACGCAAGAGGGAAGGAGCTGGAGTCTTGCTGAAGTCAAAGCCAGTTTTCAGCCAGGCATGGTAGCACACACCTAACCCAGTGTATATTGGTGCACACTGACAATCCCAGTACCTGGGAGGCTGAGCCAGGAGGATCACAGATTCAAGGGCGGCCTAAACAATCTAGTGAGGCCCTCTGCAACTCAGTGAGACCCTGTTTCAAAATAAAAAATAAAATAGGGTGGGGTGGGGGTGTAGCTCAGAGGTCGAATGCCGCTGGGTTCCATCCCCAGTACCCCCCACACAAAAATAAAAATTAGCCAGGCGTGGTGGCGCACGCTTGTGATCCCCGCGCTTGGGAGGCGGAAACAGGAGGATCGCGCAGGTTTGAGTCCAGCCGCGCTGGCTTAAGAGACCCTGTTTCCAAATAAAAATATAAAAATAGGTCTGGGAGTGTAGCCCGGAGGCAGAAGGGTTTTCGGGAACCCCAGTACCACCAAAAAAATTAATAAATATAAATATAAATGGCTGGGGTGTAGCTCACAGGTAGAACCCCACTCCAGTACCAAACAAACAACAAAAAACCCAAAGTCAGATTTCAACCTAGCTGGACATTGCATTTAGTAAAAGAGGTTCCTAGCTGGGCGTGGGGCACACGCTTGTAATCCCGGTACTTGGGAGGCTGAGACAGCAGGATCTCAAGGTCACGGCCAGCCTCAGCTACTCAGTGAGGCTCTCTGCACTTAGTGGGACTCGGTTTCAAAAATAAAGAATAACAAAAATAGGGCTGGGGTACTTGTAGCTCAGAGGTATATCTTAATTAGTAGGTTATTGAGTCTGTGTTCTCAGTCAGTTTAGGGCAGAGCAAAATATCCAGTTCACCCAAAGTAAATGTGCCTGAGATTCAGTGGAAGCAGGTTCGGATAGGACTGGAGAGCGCAGTGGCTATCACGCACCTCCTACGGGAGTGGTGGCCAGAGCCTGGGGTGGGGCCACCCTCCTCAGGCGCCCACACCCACAAATGGCTGTGAAAGCCCTCTGACATTATCCACTGCCTTGCGCTAAAACCTTTTCTAGTTTCCATTTATTTAGCAATTGGGAGAGGGGGTTCTGGGGATTTAATCCAGGGGCATTCTACCTCAGGGCTGCACCCTCAGCCCTATATTTTATTTTGAAACAGGGTCTCACTGAGTTGTAAAGGGCCTCCTTAAATTGCTGCAGCTGAGCTGGGCGTGGTGGCACATTCTTGTAATCCCGGTAGTTGGGAGGCTGAGACGTGAGGATGGCAGGTTCTCAGCCAGCCTCAGCTATTTAGTGAGGCCCTCCGCAACTTAGTGAGACCCTGTTTCCAAATAAAGAATGAAAAATAGGGCTGGGAGTGTAGCTCAGAGGTAAAACATCCCCAGTACTGGGGGAAAAAAATGCTAATGCTGGCTGCGAACCTGCGGTCCTCTTGTCTCAGCCTCCCTAGTACTGGGATTACAAGTATGTGCCACCACGCCCAATATTTACTTAAGTGCCTACTTTGTGCTGTGCGGTGTGTAGCATGCAGAATAAGCAGGGGACAAAGACCTTTTCTTGTTGGCAAGCAAGCCAATCAGCAGCTTAGGCAAACTAGGGTATGGCAGATGCCCTGAGGAGGACCAGGAAGACAGGAGGAAGGGAGGGCTTGGGCAGAGCCCACAGGAAGTCCTCCCCAGGAAGGGAGAGCTGAGTGTGCCCTAAGTCCCTAAAGGGCTGACCAGGAGACTGCAGAGCAAGAGCAGAGCAGGAGAGGCAAGAACACAAGCCCAGGAGGCTCTGGGGGCTGCAGCTGGGGTTGTGGGCAGAGCTTAGGGGCCACATTAATTTTTTGTTTTTTTTCAGTTTTGGGGATTGAAATCAGTGGCATTCTGCCTCCAAGCTACACTCACAGCCTTATTGTTATTATTATTATTATTAATTATTATTATTATTATTATTATTATTATTATTATTATTATTTGCAGTACTAGGGATGGAACCAGGGGCATTCTACCTCCAAGCTATAGCCTCAGGCCTAGTTTTATTCTTTTTTTTGTGTGTGAGGTACTGGGAATGGAACCCAGGGGCATTTTATCTCCGAGCTACAACCCTGGCCCTATTTTTTATTCTTTATTTTGAAACAGGGTCTCACTAAGTCGCAGAAGATCTCACTAAGTAGCTGAGGTTGGTCACTAACCTGCAATCCTCCTGTCTCAGCCTCCCATGTTCTGGGATTACAAGTGTGCACCACTACACCTGGCTTATTCTTTATTTTTAAACAGGGTCTCACTGAGTTGCAAAGGGCCTCAGTAAGTAGCTGAGGCTGTCCATGAACTGTGATCCTCCTGTCTCTGCCTCCCAAATGCTGGGATTACAAACATGCACCACCACTCCCAGCCTTATTTATTTATTTATTTATTTATTTATTTATTTATTTATTTATTTGGCAGTACAGGGGATGGAACCCAGGGACATTCTATCTCCAAGCTCCATCCCTGCCCAGTTTTTATTTATTTTTTATTATTATTATTTTTGGTGGTACTGGGGTTCCTGGAAACCCTTCTACCTCTGGGCTACACTCCCAGACCCATTTTTATTCTTTTTTTTTTTTTATTTGGAAACAGGTTCTCTTATAGCTTCGAACCTGCGCGATCCTCCTGTCTCCACCTCCCAAGTGCAGGGATTACAAGTGTGCGTCACCACGCCCAGCTGTCCAGCCCACTTTTTAAATCTTTATTTTGAAACAGGGTCTCGCTAAGTTGCTGAGGGCCTCACCAAGTAGCTGAGGCTGGTCTTGAACCTGCGATCCTCCTGTGTCAGCCTCCCAAGTACTGGGAGTACAAGCGTGTTCTACCATGCCCAGGTGTTTGGATGGTATTCTAAGACTGAAGGAGACTGGGCACTAAGGATTTCCAGCAGGGCGGTGACATGACCTGGTGTGTTTTCATGTCATAGCTCCGGGATGGGCAGGGGTGAGAGTGCAGGGAGAGCAGAAGCAAGGAAGGAGGAGGCGTTTGGAGGCTGGCTGGTTTGCTGCAGCCCGGTGAAGAGTGGTGGGTGGTTGGAGGAAGCACAGTGGCATTTAAACCCCAAAGGAGATGCCTGTGGGGTCGTAAGTGATGATGCCCCTGGGCGAGTACCAAGAGTGAGTCCTAGGTCTGGGCCCAGAGAGAGTGTGTGAAAGCCAAGCCATGGGAAGCAAGCTCTATGTCCAGGAGAAAGTAATTTTTATTTTCTAGGATATCTCTTAGAAACCAAGTGCCCTACTTTGTGCCTATTTAAATATATGTGTGCATGCGTGCATGCGTGCGTGTGTGTGTGTGTTACTGAGGATTAAACACAAGGGCACTCTACTCTCTTGTAATCCCAGCGCTTGGGAGGCTGAGACAGGAGGATCGCACAGGTTCGAAGCCAGACTCAGCAACTTAGTGAGACCCTGTTTCTAAACAAAATAAAATAGGTCTGGGAGTATAGCCCAGAGGTAGAGAGCCCCTGGTTCTATCCCCAGTTCCAAAATCAAAAACCAAAACCCTTGGGATACTGCGGTCTCAGCGTCTCAGGCGTTAGGGTTGTGCCGCTGAGAAGCTGCTCAGATCCGAGTGCCATCCACGCGGCAGCGCCCTGCAGCCGAGTGCCGGAGTGTGCGGTGGAGCGATCGCTCGTGCTCCATGGATTGGGGCGCTGGAGGCCCCCCGACTCCGGACGCTAGCTGCCTGGCCCTGGGCCGCCTTCACGAATGGTGCTATTTGGGTCATGGCCACCCTCACATCTGACCCGCTGGCTACACATTCTGGAGCCCCCCACCCACTCTGCCTCACACATACGCTCAGATGCTTCCCAAAGCTCAGCGGGTGCTGCGTTTATAAGCACAGTGTTATTATGGCCAGAGGGTTCAAATCAGACCCAGGCGAGAGGAGACTTGGAGGCCAAGTCTGGGAGGCCCTAACTGTGGCACTTCAAGATACTCCCTCTTCCAGCACACCAGTGCTGAAGTACAGCAGCCAGAGTTTTTATTGGGTTTCCTTGAGTAGCTCTCGCTGGCTGCACCACTGACCTCGCGTCCTCCCCTTCCTGGGGGTTGCGCTGGGAGCCCCAGCCCTGTAGCGCTGTGGCTGATCTTTTGGGCATGGCGGCCCCTGTCCGGAGCCATCTTATTAGCTTGAGCCCTTCGGGGGCCAGGAGCCACCTTGTCCGCACACTCCATCAGGACCCACGGTGAGCAATGAAAACACCCCTGTAGTTGTGGAATTTCCAAGGACCTAGAGGCCACGTTCCAGGAATCGGGGACAGAGGCAGTCAGGTTAAAGCTCTGGGGACAGCGTTCACAGAGAACTAAAACCTAGGTCTGAGCCTGGCCACGCAGAAGCTGGGAGGAGAAGAGGGAGGGAGAGAGGGAGGGGCTGGCGATATTATACACCCTGGAGAGGGTGATTGATGCACTACAGAGAAGAAGCTGTCGGCTTGGCCAGGGGGAGAGTATTGGTGACGCTGACAAAAGTTGTTTCATTGGAGTGGTGGGGAAATAGAATGAAAAGAGAGAGACAGCTGAGGAAGTGTCAAAGCAAGTACAGCCGGGTGTGGAGGGCACGCTTGTCATCCCCGCGCTGGGGAGGCGGAGACGGGAGGATCGTGCAGGTTCGAAGCCAGCCGCGCTGGCTTAAGAGACTTTGTTTCCAAATAAAAATATAAAAGTAGGTCTGGGAGTATAGCCAGAGGTAGAAAGGTCCCATCCACAAAAAAAAAAAAAAAAAAAAGCAAGTACAGATCATTCCTGTTAAAAGGAGCAGAGAGCCGGGCATTCATCTCCATTCCTAATGCCAGTACTCATGAGGCTGATGAGAGGATTGTAGGTTTGAGACCAGTCTCAGCAACCGAGACCCTTAGCAACTTAGCAAGACCCCACTTCAAAATAAGAGATAAAATAGGATAGGGATCTAGCTCAGAGGTGGAATGCCCTGGGTTCAATCCCTAGTATCACAAAAAAAAAAAAAAAAAAAAAAAGCCGAGACATGAGATGACGTCATTGGGGCTTTTTCTAAGTTGAGGGATAAGGAAATGATTGTTCTCAACTGCTGTAGAACCTGACTTACAGCCAGTGGTGGTGCACACTTGTAATCCCAGTACTTGGGGGCTCAGATAGGATCGTTGGTTGGCAGCCATCCTCGGCCCTCCGCTACGTAGTAAGACCATATTTAAAAATAAAGAATAGAATAGGGCTGTGGGGGTATAGCTCAGAGGTAGAATGTGCCTGGGTTCAATCCCCAGTACTGTCAAGAAAGAAAGAAAGAAAGAAAGAAAGAAAGAAAGAAAGAAAGAAAGAAAGAGAAAATGAAAGTTTATTCCCTTCCGTATCCAGAAGTCCTGAGGAGTTGATGGTCAGGTTTAGTTGATTCAAGGACTTGGCTATGTTTTTTTTTCCTTTTTAATTTTTTAATTTTACCAAAAAAAATTTTAGTGAGGTCTCACTGAAGGCCTCCCTAAGTTGCTGAGGTTAGCCTCAACCTGAGATCCTCCTGTTTAAGCCTCCCAGGTAGTAGGATAATAGGTGTGCACCACTATGCCCGACTTTAGCTATGTTTTTGAGGAACCAGGTTCTTTTCCACTCTGCTTGGCTGCCCTGGGTGCGGCATCGTCCTCAGGCTGGTAGAACTTGGGTTGTAGCAGCACCTTGAGACCCCAGCGGGGAAGGAAGGCACCCTTTCCTGCACACTCCAAGGAGCTAGGCAGCCCTCCAGGAGCTCTCAGCAAACCTCTCCTCCCTCATGGGCCAGGACCCAGTCACATGCTTGTGTCCACATGAAGGACCAGCAGTAACTTGAAGGTGAAGCCCTCATGGCCTCGTGTGTGAAGGGACGCAGCTGGAGGAAGGGGTGTTGTGACGTGGTTGTCTCGGAGTGGAAAAGCAGGACTCACTAGGGCAAGAGCCAGGCCGCGCAGGGCGGCCCCAGCATCCTGCGGTTTCTGCTGCAGCCTCAGGTACCTGCGTGCAGGCGCACTCGGGGCTCTCCAGGGGCCGCAGTGTGGAGAGGAGCAGAGGGACAGCGGTTGCCCTGGGTGACTGCTGGGCTATGAGGGCCACGTCGGGTGAGGCAGTGGGGACTAGGGCAGGGTGCAGAGCACAGCAGGATGGTGAGAGCCGGGCTGCAACTCCCACTGAGCATGAAGAATGCCACAGGAGGATCACCTCAGGACGGTGCCCCGTCAGGGCTCTTGCAAGCTATAATCTAAAAGACTGACCAAGTAACTTAGAGGAAACAGTTATTTTTTTATGCTTTCGGGTTCAGGCCATGTGAGGCCGGGACCTCGGCCCTCCGGCGTGGGGACTGGAAGCAGGGAGAGGGAGCGCTTGGGCTGGCTCCTCACAGCAAGAGAGCGAGTGGGGAGGAGCAACCGGATGTTATCTCCAAGGCCACACCCCCAGGGCCCCGCCCTCCAGCTGCGCCCTCCTGGCCGGGCGGCAGCAGGTGGCTTTATTCACTGCTGGGATTACAACTCCCATGACCTAATTCCATCAGCGCCAGCCAGGCGTGGTGGTACAGGCTTGTAATCCCGGTCCTTGGGAGTCTGAGACAGGAAGATCAAGTAGGTTTGAGGACAGCCTCAGCTACTTCGTGAGGCTCTCAGCTACTTAATGAGACCCTGTTTCCAAATAAAATATAAGTCTGGGAATGTAGCCCGGGGGTAGAAAACCCCTGGGTTCCATCCCCAGTACCCCCCCAAAAAAAATTACATTGGCTCCAAACACATGAGCCCTTTAGGCGGCCCCTGCTTGTAATCCCAGCACTTGGGAGACTGAGACAGGAGGGTCACTGCTTCATGGCCAGCCTTAAGCTTCCTAGTGAGACCCTCTGCAATTTGGAGAGACCCTGTTTCAAAATGAATAAAAAAGGGCGAAGGGTGTAGCTTGGAGGTAGAATGCCCCTGGGTTCAGTCCTCAGTTTTGAAAAAAAAAATTCCCTATAGGGGGCGCAGGGGTGCCTCCTGGTAGGCACTAAGGTCACTGTTTTGATGCTTAGCGCCGGGGCTTTGCCGCCTAGTGGTCCCCAAGGCCGCGCTGTTGACCATGACTTGCAGATGCAGGGTACAAGGGAACCCGGCTCTTCAGAGCAGGGTTGGTGTGTCTTGGGGAGGCCGGCTGTGTAGGGGTTCTGGCGGTGTCACGGGCCAGGGGCAGCCCGTGAGGGCGGGTCTCACACCAGCGCAGCCTGCCGTGCGTCCAGGGGCCCAGCTGTAAATCCTCGTGGCCTCAGGTCCCAGTTCCCTGTATGCCATTCGGTGGCCTTTAGACACACTTTGCCTTGGATGGAGCATGACAAATGCTTTCCCTCCCATTAAGAGAATGTCCCGAGGAAAATTAGCCTGGCCCTTCAGACGGCCCTTGAGTGTTGCCAATCCCAGGCAGCCACCTCCCAAGGAGGCTTCTTGCGAGCTCGGCCTCGGTGTCCGGGAGGGCCGCCTCGGCCGTGCTCCGGGCTTTGGCAGCCCAGTTGGCCCAGTGCCATCAGCTCGGTCCTGTCACTTTTGGAGAAACTGAGGCCCGCCGAGCACGTGCCCCGGGCCCCCTCCCAGGGACAGTGGGTGAGCGCACCGTCAGCGTGTCACTTCTCGTGTCTTCCCGCAGGTGACAGCCTGCTGCTGGTGAAGAACGCGCCCCCCGCCCCGGCGCCGCCGCCGCCGCCGCAGCCTCCCCAGCAGAGCCTGCCCGCGCTGGCGGTGCCCGAGACCCCCGGCGGCCCGGTGAGCCGCGGGCTGCTGGAGGACGGCTTCCCGGTGCTCCCGGCGGAGCGCGGCGCGGGCGAGGCGCCGCCGGGCGGGGCGGGCGGGGCGGGCGGCGGCGGCGGCGGCGGAGGAGGAGGAGGCGGAGGAGGAGGAGGAGGAGGAGGAGGAGGAGGAGGAGGAGGAGGAGGAGGAGGAGGAGGAGGAGGAGGAGGCGGCGGAGGAGGAGGAGGCGGCGGAGGAGGCGGCGGCGGCGGCCCCGGCCCGGGCCCCGGCGGCTGCGGCAGCTGCTGCCCGGGCGGCCTGCGGCGGAGCCTCCTGGCGCACGGCGCGCGCAGCAAGCCCTACTCGTGCCCCGAGTGCGGCAAGAGCTTCGGCGTGCGCAAGAGCCTCATCATCCACCACCGCAGCCACACCCAGGAGCGGCCCTACGAGTGCGCCGAGTGCGAGAAGAGCTTCAACTGCCACTCGGGGCTCCTCCGCCACCAGATGACGCACCGCGGCGAGCGGCCCTACAAGTGCTCGGAGTGCGAGAAGACCTACAGCCGCAAGGAGCACCTGCAGAACCACCAGCGCCTGCACACGGGCGAGCGGCCCTTCCAGTGCGCGCTGTGCGGCAAGAGCTTCATCCGCAAGCAGAACCTGCTCAAGCACCAGCGCATCCACACGGGCGAGCGGCCGTACGCCTGCGGCGAGTGCGGCAAGAGCTTCCGCTACAAGGAGTCGCTCAAGGACCACCTGCGCGTGCACGGCGCGGGGCTGGGCGCGCGGCCGCCGCCCCCCGAGCGGGACTAGGGCGGGCGGGGGCCGGCCCCGAGGACCCGCTGCCCGCCGGCGCGCCTCCCGGGGCCCCGCCCGCCCTGGCCCTCCGCCGGCGCTCCGCCCAGGGCCCCCGGGCCCGCCCGGCCGGGACGGACAGCCCCACTCACTCCTCTCAGAGGTCGGCGGAGCAGCCCGGGCCGGGCCGGGGCGGGCGGAGGCCAGGGGCCCGGCGCACTGTTCGGACCACCCAGCGGGCCCGGGGCTGCAGACGGGGGTCAGGGAGCCTCCAGATCCTCTGGGATAAGGAAGTGCAATCCCGAGGTCGCTGCCCAGGGATCCCGGAGCGGCGGGCACCGAGGGGTGAGCTGAGGGTGGCGTCCCCGCGAAGACGACACTGCCTCGCCTTTGAACGGCGCTTTATACTTTTTTAAAGTGTTTTCTATCCGTTATCTATTTTCACCCTTAGCCTATCCCTTGATAACTCGGGTAGGATTTTCCTGGCGTAACGGGAAGTGAGACGGGTGAGATCTTTACCCAAGATCAGGGCGGCGCGTAGCCTACCTCCGTGGCCTGAGACCGCGCGGGCCGGCCTCGACCTTGCCAGCCCTCCCACCCCCGACAGAAGCATCCGGGGCCAAGTCCCGGGGTACCAGGAGCGGGCAGACCGGCCTGCCCACCTCCAGCCCTCAAGGGCGCAGCAGCTGTTCACTGCTCCGCAGGGCCCGGCCCTCGAGCAGCAGCGGTGCTCCGGCCACACCTGCCGGCCGGCGTTCACTCCAGTTCCCCAGGGCAGAGGGGCCCCCGAGGCACCAGCGTCTGCCCAGGAGGGCTGCACACGTGGGTGCTAGAGTCTGAGCCTCGGTCTCCTGCCCTGGGCCTCCCAATTGGTGCTGTTAACTGACCATGCTCGTGGACATGGACGCAAACCCTTCTCCGTTCCGACCCTGCAGGCGCCTCGGGAAGCGCGCAAAGGACTCCCTTTCATGTTGGTGCATCGCTCGGTGGCTCCGGGCGCCGCGACCCGGAGGGCCACAGTCTCCATTTCAGCGTCTTGCATGGCCAGGCACTGGGCTGGGGTGGCATGCCCCAGGACCCTTGTTTGTGTCAAAAATGGCTTCTCCCGCTCCTCCCCTGGACCCTGCTTCCCTCCCGGCCTCGCAAGCGTGGTGGGCGGCCAGCACCTCGCCCGCCGCCTTGTGAGCGCTCTGCTTCTGCTCATCTGCGCCGCTCTGCTTTCCTCAGACCCCGTTTTGCCGTGCAAAGGGAACTCCTGAAATTAAATAAAAGGTATCCAGACTGCAGACCGCATGTTCACAAAGCTGGGGTGCTTCTGCCCGGCATCCTACAGTAAAGCCTCAATGAACGGGAATCCAGTTCACCGGAATTTGTTTTTTTTTCCCCCCCTCTTCATTCTGCTCTTCTAAGGCAAAACTTGGGAAAATAAGTCAGGATGAGAAATTAAAGGTAAACCGGGCGTGGTGGTGCACGCTCGTAATCCCAGGATTCTGAGGCTGAGACCGGAGGATCGCGGTTCCCAACAGCCTCAGCTACTTAGGGAGGCCCTCCGCAACTCAGTGAGGCCTTCCTCAACTTAGTGAGACCCTGTTTCAAAATAAAGAATAAAAAATTAGGCAGAGGTGTGTGGGTGGGTGAGGACAAAACACGGTGAGGAGGCCAGCTGGAGATCGAAACCACAGTGAGGGTGTGAAACCAGAGGTGATGTAGTCAGATGGCGAGAGGAGGCTGTGGAGGACCTTGAATGCCTAGACTGTTTCACAGATAGGCTGCGGCCAAGCGTCCTCTGTGCCACAGTCCCTGTAGAACTCCTTAGAAGCAGAGCATGCACAGCTCTCAAAGGAGGTTAGCGAGAATGCAATAGAAGTCCCAAGAAGACAGATGTAAACTAGATACTACCGAAAATGAGAAAATCACAGGTAAACAAAGGGTTTTTTTTTCTTTTTGGCACTAGGGATTGAACCTAAGAATATTCTACCTCTGAGCCACACCTCCAGTCCTATTTATTTTTTATTTTGAAGCAGGGTCTGTCTAAATTGCTGAGGATGGTCTTAAACCTGGTATCCTTCTATCTCAGTCTCCCAAGTGCTGGGATTACAGGTGTGAGCCAACATACCTGGAAGTTATCTTCTAATCACCGATTTGGCCACATGGCTGGCTTTCTGAGATCAGGTCCTGATATTACTGGGAAATAATTCTGCCTCAGTCTTTGCTTCTCCAAGTCAAAAAATAAAATTCTCGTGGAGAACACAAGAGGGGAATGTAAGAGGCATATTTAGGGAAGTGAAGGCACCATGTAAAGGAAGCCACGTGTGGGGGGTTATTATGTTTCAGAGAAAAAGGAGTGGGCACTTTCTGGGGTTAAAAACGGCATGGAGCACTCAAGTGGTGAGCGTATATTCCCTCTGGACACTTTCTTCCTCATGCACATTTAATTTGGAGGGCCTCACTTGCCTCCTCCCAACACACGTGTGTGCGCGTGCAAACACACACACACCCCTCAGTGAGTCTACATTGCCTGTACCCCTTCCTACAGGGTGGAGGGCTAAGTGAGGCCCCACAGGTGGGTTTAGCTTTCTGATATCCCTGCTTCATGTCCACAATCCAGCCCACTTGCCCCACTCTAACTACCTGACACCTGGGTATTGGCTATTGGCAGCAAGAAGGGGGAAAGTAGAAAACGCCGCACCAGGCCAAAGCCTGTGCCTGTACATGTACAGTATTGCTCCAGCCCATTGCTGATTGTCGCTTTATAAAAACATGCAGCAGAGCCGGGCGTGGTGGCGCACGCTTGTGATCCCCGCACTTGGGAGGCTGAGACAGGAGGATCGCACGGGTTCGAAGCCAGCCTCAGCTACTTAGAGAGGCTCTCAGCCACTTAGTGAGACCCTGTTTCCAAATAAAATATAAAAAAGGTCTGGGAGTATAACCCAGAGGTAGAAAGCTTCTGGTTCCATCCCCAGGACCACCAAATAAATAAATAAATAAAAATAAAAGTATGCAGCAGAAAAAACTATGAGCCGAGAGCAGCTCCCTTATCTTGGCTCTACATTAACCAGATGCAGGTAGTGCTCATGAGTTTTCTTTGTTTTCCCCCATTAGACATTTATGTGTAGTAGACTGTAGACTTTGGAAGTCAGAGAAAGGGTGTCATAGCACAGTAAGTGACCCCAAATTAGACCTAAAACAGTAGCCAGCCATCATAGTTTTTGGTACTGGGAATGGAACCCAGAGGCATTCTACTTTCAAGCTACACCCCCAACCCTATTTTTTATTCTTTATTATTATTATTTTTGTGGTACTGGGGGTGGAACCCAGAGGCTTTTCTACCTCCAGGCTATACTCCCAGACTTATTTTATACTTTATTTGGAAACAGAGTCTCACTAAGTTGCTAAGAGCCTCACTAAGTAGCTGAGGCTGGCTTCGAACCTGTGCGATCCTCCTGTCTCAGCCTCGCAAGTGTGGGGATTACAAGCGTGCGCCACCACACCCGGCTTTTTCCTTTTCCTTTTTTTTTTTTTTTTTCTTGGTGGTACTAGGGGTGGAACCTAGAGGCTTTCTACCTCCGGGCTATACTCCCAGACACACACACACACACACACACACACACACACACACACACACACACACACATATATATATATATATATATATATATACTATTTGGAAACAGGGTCTCACTAAGTTGCTGAGAGCCTCACTAAGTAGCTGAGGCTGGCTTCGAACCTGTGCGATCCTCCTGTCTCAGCCTCCCAAGCGCAGGGATTACCACCACGCCTGGCTTCCCGGCTTTTATTCTTTATTTTGAAACAGGGTCTCACTAAGTTGCAGAGGGCCTCACAAAGTGGCTGAGGCTGGCTGCAAACTCAGATCCTCCTGTCTCAGGAGGATCCCCTCCCGAATGCTGGGATTACAAGTGTGTACCACCACACCCGGCTTCAATTTTTTTGTTTTTTGTACTGGAGATCTGCCAAGAAGCATTTTATCTCCAAGCTACACCCCCAGGCCTTTTTATTTTCATTTTGAAATGGTCTTGCTAGGTTGCAGAGGGCCTCACTAATTTGCTGAGTGCTGTCCTCAAACCTGCAATCCTCCTAAGTACTGGGATTACAGGCATGAGCCACTGAGCCCAGTTGCCATCTCAGTTCTTTTTTTTTTTCTTTTTTTTTCTTTTTTTTTTTTTTTTTTTTGCGGGGCTGGGGATGGAACCCAGGGGCATTCAACCTTTGAGCTATACCCCTGACCTATTTTTTATTTTTTTATTTTGGAGCAGGGTCTCACTAAGTTGCAGAGGACCTCACTAAGTAGCTGAGGCTGGCCGCCAACCAGCAATCCTCCTGTCTCAGTCTTCCAAATACAGGAGTTACAAGTGTGTGCCGCCAAGCTGGGATCCATCTGCTCTTAAAAGACCTTAGTAACCATTCTTGGTAACGATTCTTACCATCGGGAATTTCGTAGAGTTTGCCATCTCCCTCTTCTTGTCTTTTATCTCTCCTGACTCTCTAAAGAGGAGTCCTGCTCCTTGAGTCTGAGGTCCCCTCGCCCGTTCCCAGGATATGCAGGAACTCCCAGAGTCTAATTTTTTTATGGAGAGCAGTTTTGTTTTATTTTTGTTTACAAGAAAATAATTCTAAGCTGTACTGTGTGTGTGGCAGTGGGGATTGAGTTACACTCCCTGCCTATTTTATTTTTTAGTTTGAAACAAGGTCTCACTAAGTTGCTGAGGCTGGCTGCTAACCTGTGACTTTCCTATCTTAGCCTCCCAAGTACTGGATTACAGGCTTGTGCCAGCACCCCAGGCTATACTATATACGTGTGTGTGTGTGTGTGTGTGTGTGTGTGTGTGTGTTACTCGGGATTGAACCCAGGGGCATTCTACCTCTGAGATATACTTCTAGCCCTATTTTATTCTTCATTTTGAAACAAGATCTCACTAATTGCTGAGCTGCTTCTGTTAACCTGCAATTCTCCTGCCTCAGCCTCCCAAGTACTGGGATCACAAGCATGCGCCACCATGCTTGACTTGTAAACTGTATTTTAAAGTTTTATTAGGCTTTCAAAAACCCCAGAAAAATGGTGAAATCAGGGAAGGATCTTTAATCCATTTAGCTCTGCCAGGAAGACCAGGGGACATTTACAGCCCGGGCCATTGGATACTGATCTGAGCCACTGTACAGGGGACCAGAGGCATGCAGAGTCGATCAAGTTTGGTCAAGTTGGGTTGACCATTATCTTAGGATTGGTCAGGCTAGGCCCTGGGGGCAATTTGAACTTATCACAAGACCTTATTGATCAACCTGATTGATTGACTGCAGGAGAGAATAGCTCAAAGCAGACAGAGGGAAAATGGAGGCAGAGGCAGCAAGTGTTTCTCCTGCCTTTAGTTACCCATCAGACACCCGCAGGCCCTAGTGAGGAGTCAGGGCTTTGAGCAAACAGACACCAAGTCCTTGTTCCATGACTGAGGATTCCTTGCACTCTTGCTCTGTGACAGATGCTATTCTAAGTACGTGTTGTCTCCCAGCAGCCGGGGAACCTGCCTCCTCAGTCTGCCGGCAGCCTGGGGAGCAGAAAAATATAGAATAAAAGGATGAGCTCTATTCCTGAACTGTGTAATAGCCTCAGTGCCCTAAGTCCTAATGCGTCTGTTTCCACGATCGAGATCAGTGTCTTTCTGTATCTGACAGCAATTATTTGTTAGCCTGAAGGAGTAGGTCAGACCCTGGCAGTATCTGTAGGGGAAAACTAGCCCCTTTGAGCTGGTCCATTCTTTCTTAAAAATTGTTAATGATTCAATCAAACCGCTGCCAGTGTGGTTGGCTCAGAAGTCAGGCTTTCTCTTTGAGATGGCTTTTCATGTCACTACCGAATCGTTCAAGTACCTGTGAGCACTTTTGAGGAGAATAAATGGTGGATACAGTGGAAAACTCTTTTTTGTGTGGTACTGGGAATTAAACCCAGCCCTATTTTTTATTGTTCCTGGAAGCCCTTCTACCTCTGGGCTACACTTCCAGACCTATTTTACATTTTTATTTGGAAACAGGGTCTCTTAAGCAAGCGGTCTGGCTTCGAACCTGCGCGATCCTCCCGTCTCCGCCTCCCAAGCGCGGGGATTACAAGTGTGCGCCACCACGCCCGGCCTATTCTTTATTTTTGGTGGAACTGGGGGGTGGAACCCAGAGGCTTTCTACCTCCGGGCTATACTCCCAGACCTTTTTTTATATTTTATTTGGAAACAGGGTCTCACTAAGTTACTGAGAGCCTCACTAAGTCGCTGAGGCTGGCTTCGAACCCGTGCGATCCTCCTGTTTCAGCCTCCCAAGTGCGGGGACTACAAGCGTGCGCCACCATGCCCGGCTTCCGGCCTATTCTTTATTTTTTATTTTTATATTTATTTATTTATTTATTTATTTATTTATTTATTTATTTATTTTTGGTGGTACTGGGGTTCCTGGAAGCCCTTCTACCTCCGGGCTACACTCCCAGACCTATTTTATATTTCTGAAATAGGGTCTCTTACACCAGCGCGGCTGGCTTCGAACCTGCGCGATCCTCCTGTCTCCGCCTCCCAAGCGCGGGGATTACAAGCGTGCGCCACCACGCCCGGCTATTCTTTATTTTTGAAACAGGGTTTTGCCAAGTCGCAGAGGACCTCATAAGTAGCCGAGGTTGGCTGTAAACCAGTGGTCCTTTTGTCTCGGCCTCCCAAGTACTGGGATTACAAGCATGTGCCATCATGACTGGCTTGAAAAAAACATTTTAGTGGAAGAGACAGCCATAATTAGCTGTGTGTGATGTGCACACTTGTAGTCCAAGTACTTGGGAGGATGAGACAAGAGGATCGCAGGTTCACAGCCAGCCTCAGCAATCTTGTGAGGCCCTCTGCAACTCAGTGAGACCCTGTTTCAAAATAAAACATAAAAATAGGGCTGGGATCGTAACTGGAGGTAAAACACCCCTGAGTTCAATCCTCAGTACCACGCACACAAAAAAGGCACACACACACACTTAACATGTAAACGGGCCAGGCATGGTGGCATATGTTCGTAGTCCCAGCATTCGGGCAGCTGAGACAGGAGAATCGCGGTTGGCAGACAATCTCAGCCACTACTTAGTGAGGCCCTTTGCAACTCAGTGAGACCCTGTTTCAAAATAAAGAATTAAAAATAGGGCTGGGGGTGTAGCTCAGAATTAGAAAGCCCCTGGATCCCATCCCCAGTACCGCAAAATAAAATAAAATAAAATATGTAAATGGATGAAAATAATGAGATTATCTCAGACATCAGTGGTTGTTGAGAGAAATTTCCAGCAAGGTAATGAGACTGAATGTTGGAATGAAGAACGGGGTTGGCTGTTGAAAGGCAGAAAGGGAACCCCTCTTTGAGGAAGCTGTCATGGCAGGGACTCAGGGTGGGAAAGGATTCCCAAGACAGCCAGCGAGTAGAGCTACAGACAGGTTTATTCAGGGAAGTAAGAAGTACACCCTGAGGGAGAAGGCGGTCGTCCCCAGAGTGAGAGACGCATTTGGGAGACTTTCAGGAGGGTGGGCAGGGCCTGGGGTGGGGGTGACATCAGATTGGTGGTCACAGATGGTTAGGTGACTCGGAGGCCTTGGTCCTCTCCCGAGTCCTGACTGGCCTTCAAGGACACGTCGGGCTCTGTTATTTTGATTGTGGGCTTGGGATCAGGACGCAGCCTTGGGGTTGCAGCAGGGCAGGTGGGGGTCGTTGGGGTCTGCGGCCACAGCATTCATCCTCGGGGCTCCTGGAGCTCCCCTGGCCGCCTCCCAAGGTTAAGCCAGGCACCACAAAGGCGGAATCTGAGCTGAGCCCTACGTGTGAAAATGGAGCCATCAAAAGGAATTTTCTGTTGATCTTAAGAATTTTATTCTTAGCCAGGCATGGTGGTACACGCTTGTAATCCCAGCATTCAGGAGGCTGAGATAGGAGGATGGTGGCTCCAGGACAGCGTCAGTTACTTAGTAAGGACCTTTGCAACTCAGTGAGACTCTGTTTCAAAATAAAGAATAAAAAAATAGGGTGTCACTCGGAGGTAGAATGCCCGTGGGTTCAATCCCCAGTACTGAAAAAAAAAAAAAAAAAGAATTTAATTCTCAGCAGAAACACTTCATGCCCTGCGAGAGAAGATCAGTTCACTCATTCACTGTCTCTAGCAAGACAAGGTGTGGAGATTTTTCTCCGGGACTTGGGAGGGAGAGACCCGAGAGGGGAAATCGAACAGCTTCCTGATGGGCAGCTGCCCTGAGCACCGGACAGTTGGCTGATGACCAACTCTCCTGAAATGAAAGCAACAGCTACCTGATGAGCAGCCGTACTGAAATGTAATCGCCTGATGAGCAACTACCCTGAAATGAACGCACGGACAATCGCCTGATGAGCAACTGACCACCCTTATTCCTAAAAAAACAAGATTTTATGCCCTATACCAGTGAAATTCCTAGTAGAAAAGTGTAAACACCAAAGAACAATAGTGAGGCATTAAGTGAAAGACAAGCAAATCACCAATCATAAACAAAAGGAAGGCCTCTGACGTCACAGGTCTTGTGATAGCCCCATGATTACAGGTCTTGTTTTTAAGATCAGCCCCCTGGCTTTGTAGGTGGGCCTTAGAGGGCAAATTCCAGAAGGACAATGGTCATACTCAGCGTTTTGGAGAATTCGACCTTTTGTGGATTACACACATACACACACACACATACTTTTTTGTGGTGTTGGAGATGGAACCCAGGGGCCTTCTACCTCTGGGCTATACTCCCAGACCTATTTTATGTTTTATTGGAAATAGGGTCTCACTAAGTTGCTGAGAGCCTCACTAAGTAGCTGAGGCTGGCTTCGAACCCGTGCGATCCTCCTGTCTCACCCTCCCAAGCGCTGGGATTACAATCATGTGCCACCACACCCGGCCTGAAGTTATATTTTTGTTCTGTTACTGAAACAGGGTTTCTTGAGAAGAAACCCGGCGTTTCCTTGCCAGATTCTTGTTTGCAGCGAGTGAAGAATGACACCCGCAGACGGCAGGAAGGGGAGCAAGAAGTTTATTGGAAACAGCAGGGAATAGGGAAAAGTGGCCGAACACCCCTAAGGGCTGTCAGGACTCTGGTGCCCAGCAGCTGCCTTCAGGACAATACTTGAGGGTAGCCCAAGCCAAATGTCTTCAGTTGCAAGCTGCTTTCTCCCAAAGTCCATGCAACCTGCCAGAAAAGAAGTGCAGGTCACCCCTAGGGGCCCTGATCGGCCTTGATGTCCAGCAGAGGCCTTCAGGTCACTACCTGAGTGTATCCCGGGCAAAGTGCCTTCAATTGCACCCCACCTTCTCTCAAAGCTAACGTGACCTGCGAGAGAAAGAGAGAAAGAGAGAAAGAGAGAGAGAGAGAGAGAGAGAGAGAGAGAGAGAGAGAGAGAGAAGAGAGAGAAGCTCCCCAACAGGGAGGGGTTCCCAGAGTGGGTAACCGTCCTGGTGAGTGGTCTAGGGGTTTATATATCTCAGCAAGTCCTCTGTTACTTGGAGTCTGGGAGGCAGTTCTTAAAATGTGCATAGGGTATTTGCATGTCCTTTGAGGGTCTCCTTTCAGTAGAGGTGTCAGACTTGCTCCAGTGATGTCTCCTGGGTTTGATGATTAGTAAACAGATGGTTTTGTGAAGCTTTGGTCATTCTTATCTCTGAACCTTGGAAGGGCTGGTGGAGCCTTGTGTAAGATTGTAGAAAAATGCGGGGGTGCCCCATTAACATAGAGACACGCCGAGATCCATAATAAATTACGAGAGGCTTTATTCGTGGGGAGTCAACCCCCAGCCCCCGCGGGGGCGCGGGGGCCGGTGGCCGGCGGGAGAATACCTCCTTCCCTCTCCGAACTCTGCTCTGAACTCCCTCTTCCGGGGCGGGAGGTCTGGTCCCCGGAATCGCAGGCTCCACCTCCTAGCTCTCGGCCCTGCCCCCACTTTACATTCCGACCTCTTTGACTCAGGGGTGCAGAAGGGCTTTGACTAAGGGGGTGCAGAAGGGCGTGGTTTTGCTCATCTAGCGGCTTCATGCTGATACTGGGCGACGTCAATCAAGGGCCCCAGTCAAAGACCCTAGGTCGGGAGAAGTCGGAATTTGAGCCGCCGGAAGGGAGCAGGTGGCTGTTGGAGTTGGAGGTTACCCTGGAGAGCTCGGTGGCCGGTTTGCTTTGAGGAGACTAACAGGCAAGGTGCTATTAAAGAAAAAGAAAATTGTGAGAACGGAACCCAGGCTGGGCAGAAGCCCTTTTAGACACAAGGCAGTCACTAGATCTACTAACTTAAATAGCAACATTTTCCTGAGGAGAACGTCTATCGCCCCTTTAGCAGTTTTTTATTAGATCAGAGTTATTAATAGCAGCAACTCCCGAAGCAGACCCACACCACTCTTTTTAGCATTGAGTGAGTATGGATATGTCTGGTTAAACACCTGCCACTGCCTTGGGAGCATCAGTTACCCATTTTAGAAGTTTGGTACTTAGGCAATTTGGCATCCGAGGAGGGAGAGCACCATAGTATGTAAACAAGTGGACCTGCTAAAATATAAACATCAAAGAGAGTTATGTCGAGAGAAACAAAGTTTAGAGGGTCCCAACACCGTGCAAGAGAATTTGTCCTGGAGCTGTTGTAACAGAGCCCTTTTAGATATGGCCTAAGCTGTGGGCAGAGGCTGGAGGGCTTGCCTCATCATCCTGAACCGAGACTTGAGAAGGAAACTAAGGCCTGAAAGATCGAGCAGGCCACCAAAGAGGAAACTGGCTTACCCTGTACCTGCAGTTACCCTGGGCCAGCAAGGAAGATGGAGGAAGGAGGACGAGGAATTCCAGGAGCTGTCAGTCCTTGGTCAGACCAGATAGGGCCAGCGGCGGGTCCTTGTCCAGAAGGGTAGACCCCCTGTAGTGAGGTACCTGAGGTCCACCGCTTTTTAAAGGACATTCGCCTTTCAATGGCCATATACTCCACACCTGAAGCAGGCTCCTGGAGGTGGTTGTCTTTACTGTCGTCCTCTCCTGGGTGGCGCTTGCCACCTGGAGGGCTGACCTTCCTCCTCCGGCCTCAGGGCTGCAATCAGGGCCTGGGACTGTAAGTCTGCCATCTGACGAAGATGGAGAGTACGCTCTGCTTCGGCCTGTTCCTCTCTGGAATTAAAGACTTTAAATGCCATGTTCATCAAGTCTCGAATAGGAGTCTGTGGGCCATCCTCAACTTTTTTTAGCTTTTTTCTTATATCAGGAGCCGCTTGCCCAATGAAATGGGTGGCCAATATGATCGAGCCTGCCTCAGAGGATGGATCTAGACGGGTATAGCGCGTAAGGGCCTCTTGCAACCGATTAAGAAAAACTGCTGGGTTTTCATTTGGACCCTGGGTGATTTCCCTGAACTTATCATAATTAACCGCCTTATGGGAAGCATCTCGCATACCATCAAGAAGACATTGTATCATATAATTTCTCATTTCTATTCCCTCCTTTACATTATAATTCCAGTGGGGCTCCTCAGATGGAATTGCAGCCATACCAATAGGAAGCCCTGGATCTGTTAAATGACTCTGGTCAGCCCTCTCTCTGGCTGCCTTCAGGATCCGATCACGTTCGTCTGGAGTTAGAGAAGAGGTTAGAATGACATGCAAATCCCGCCACGTTAGATCGTATGCCTGCACAATGTGCTGGAATTCCTTGATAAAACCAGAAGGATTGGAAGAAAAGGACCCCAATCTCTTTTCTAGTTGAGTGAGGTCAGGAAGGGAAAAAGGAACATGGACCCGAATCATCCCTTCAGCCCCAGCCACTTCGCGAAGTGGGGCCAGGAGAGAGGAAGATGGGGCTTGTAACCCAGCTGGGTCAGACCCCGGCCCCCATGTTTTATCGCATGATGGCTGCTGTGGGTCCGCAGAATTGTAAGCCTGTGACCCAGAATGGCCACCAGGTGGCGCCTGTGAGTTGCCACGTGGTGTCCAAGATGGCGGCTGTGGCTGGCGGGATGCTCCAGCCAGCATGCCCTGGGCAGCAGTAGAGCCGGTAGAGGGAGAAAACAGAAAATGCAGCCGCCAGAAGGGCTGTAAATATTCGAGGTCACACCATTTTGCTGACCGGGTGCAATATTCACTGAGAGCCATCAGCGTCCTAGAGTCTAGCGTGCCCATGGCAGGCCATCGAATGTCATTGGCTAAAGTATATGTCGGCCAGATCTTAGTACAAAGAGAAATAAGTCTCTCTGGGGACAGTTCCCCTGAGAATCCCAGAGCCTGCAGATTAGATAACACACGGCCCAGCGCGGATTGAGAATCGATCTCAATCTTAGATGGCTGACTTCCCCCCATGAGTTGTAAGTGGGCGAGCGAGAACAAAGGCAGGAAACTCCAGCGTCCCAGGGCCCTGCCTAGTTCGGTGCAGAGTAGGTGTGACCGAGAAAAGACGTCTCTTTGTCTCTTTCACACCTCGCAACCGTCCTGGACGGTCGGAGAACTGGAGGACACCAGTATACCGGTTTTATAGCAGTCAGTCAGTCAGAACCCTCCGAGTTAGGCAGAACCCACTTATTCCCTTAAGAGGAAGCTCACCGCTGAGAGGCTGCTGTGGAGGTCTGGCCTGAAGATGGCTGCGAAAAGTTTTTTTAAAAATGGCCGCCGACTCCTAGGATTGGTTAGGAATGGAAAGTGGGCGGGAATAAAGATGGCGGGGCCTCCAGCGAGGCCATGAGATGGGAGGGGTCAAATATGGCGGGGCCTCCAGTGAGGCCATGAGGGGGGAGGGGTTAAAGAAACATGGCGAACCTCCAGCGAGGCCGTGAGGGGGGAGGGGTTAAAGAAACATGGCAGCTCCTCAGTGATTACACGTGGGCCAAAGATGGCGGGCCTCCCCCCCACAGTGATGCCCTGTGGGTGCTTACCGAAATGGCCGGGTCCAGGTACAGGGTGAAGGAATCGGAAGGAGCGCGGGAGATCAGCAGAGAGCAGGCGCAGGGGCCTGCGCCATTTGGCCGGCAGGGGCGGGCGGTTCTAAGCACGCCAGGCGCAGAGAAGGCATGTAGGGCACAGGCTGGACTTGGCGGGCCGGTGGAGAGTGGCGCCGTTTAGCAGAGTGTCTGCGCTGAGCAGCACAGCCTGGCGCGGCGGGGTCATGGGGCGGGCGCAGCAGTCCGCGGGGCCGCGGACCTATCCCGGTGATAGGAGCCGGGCGCGCCGGCAGCTCAGGCCCAGAGAAAGCACAGTCGCGCCAAGTGGCACAGTCCGGTGGGGTCCGCGGACGCTCGGGGCCGCGGGCGTGCTCGCCGCGCGGCTCGGACCCGGGCGCAGCCGGGGTGCAGCCGGGGCGCGGCTCAGAAGCGGCTCAAGCCGCGGCGTGCCGCGGGCGGGCGGGCGCCGCAGCCCATCCCGGTGGAGGCGGCGCCGGGTACCTTTTTTCAGCAGTTTGTAGAAGTCCGCGGGCCGGGCGGGCGGGCGCGCAGAGAGGGGATGGAAAGTCCGAGTCCAGTAAGCGCAGATTCAAGTCAGGTCCCAAAAGTCCGATGCGGGTTTCAGCACCAAAATGTAAGATTGTAGAAAAATGCGGGGGTGCCCCATTAACATAGAGACACGCCGAGATCCATAATAAATTACGAGAGGCTTTATTCGTGGGGAGTCAACCCCCAGCCCCCGCGGGGGCGCGGGGGCCGGTGGCCGGCGGGAGAATACCTCCTTCCCTCTCCGAACTCTGCTCTGAACTCCCTCTTCCGGGGCGGGAGGTCTGGTCCCCGGAATCGCAGGCTCCACCTCCTAGCTCTCGGCCCTGCCCCCACTTTACACCTTGGAAGTTAATTAGCATTCGTTGCCCCTCAGGAAATTAAGTTTTTCTACCGAGGCCTCTTCCCTATCTGCCTACTTCCTTTCTACCTCCTCATTACTGGTGATTGAATCCAGGAGCTTCTACCTCTGAGCCCCAACCCCAGATCTATTTAACTAAATTAATTAAGTAATTAATTTAGCTATGGGGAATTGAACCCAGGGGCATTATACCTATGAGCTATACCTCATCCCTTTTAAACATTTAAAGAATTTAAATTAAAGTAATTAAATGATGATGATGATGATGATGATGATGATGATGATGATGATACTGGGGCTGGAACCCAGGGCCTTCTACCTCTGGGCTACACTCCTAGTCCTATTTTAAAAAATAAGAAATATTTGGAAACAGGGTCTTGCTAAATTGCTGACAGCCTCATTAAATTGCTGAGGCTGGCTTTGAACCTCCAATCCTCTTGTCATAGCTTCTCAAATTCTGGGACTACAAGCATGCGCCATCATGACCGGTTTTATTATTTATTTATTTATTTATTTATTTATTCATTTGTGGTATCGGGGTTCCTGGAAACCCTTCTACCTCCGGGCTACACTCCCAGACCTATTTTTATATTTTCATTTGGAAACAGGGTCTCTTAAGCCAGCGAGGCTGGCTTCGAACCTGCGCGATCCTCCTGTCTCCGCCTCCCAAGTGCGGGGATTACAAGCGTGCGCCACCACGCCAGGCTATTTATTTTGATATTGGGGATCGAACCCAAGGGCATGCCGCCTAGGAGCTCTACCCACAACCGTTAACTTTTTATTTTGTTTTTTTATTTTTCTTTTTGCGGTACTGGGGATAGGATCCAGGGGCTTTCTAATTCTGAGCTACACCCCCAGCCTTATTTTTAATTCTTTATTTTGAAACAGGGTCTCACTGAGTTGCAAAGGGCCTCACTAAGTAGTTGAGTCTGTCCACGAAACCTGAGTCTCTTGTCTCAGTCTCCGAATGCTGGGATTACAAATGTTCGCCACCACGCCCTGCTTATTATTTAAAAATTTTTTTGAAACAGGGTCTCACTAAGTTGCTGAGGCTGGCCTTGAATGTGCAATCTTCCTGTGTCAGCGTCCTAAGACCTGAGATGCCAGGCATGCGCCACCACGCCCGGCTAAAGTCTGAGTTTTACACATCTTTTTTTATTTTCCCCAATGTATTTTTCCCTTTATTTGCCTGTGAAAGCTTATTTCAGAGCAAAGTAATTTTAAAAACTAAAAAGACAGTTGATAATCTTTTAATCGTTCAAAGCATTTATCAGAGTGCGGGGCACAAAGAAGACCCAACAAAGGCGGGAGGGTGCGCCTGGGGCCCGCGGCGCCCGAGGCTGGGCCGTGCAGGGGCGGCTGCCGCGCGCCCTCCCGCCGCAGGGGGCGCTGTGGGCCCCGCGCGGGCCGCCGGGCCGAGGGCGCCGCTCCCGGCATGCACCTGGTGTCAACACGGCGGCGGCGGCGGCGGCGGCGGCGGCCGAGGTGCGGGAGCCCGGCGGCGGCGATCGGGCGGCCTGGGAGCGGAAGCCATGGCGGAGTCGGCGCCTGCTCGGGTGAGAGGCGCGGCGCTCGCGGGCCGCGATGGCGGGGCCGCTGCGGGCGGGGCCGGCGGTCTCCGGGCTCGGGCGGGCCGCGACCCCACCGCCCGGCCTCGTCCTCCGCGCTCCCGGCTCCCGGCGGCGCGACTTCGCCGAAACTTCGCCACGCCCGTCTGGCGTCCCGGGCCTGCGCCGGCGCCCGCGCGGCTTCTCCTTTGTGCCCGAGGGAGCCCCGGCCCCGGCGAGCCCGAGCCGCCCCCGCCGGGCTCCCCTCGCGGCCGAGCGCGGGTGCTGGGCGGGGGCTCCGCCGCCTTTCCTTGGGCGCAGCGTTCCTTACAGGAGAGTGGCTAGATCGGAGCGCTCCCCCGTCTGCCTCCCGCACGACCCCCACGCAGGGGCTGTCCAGACCCCGGAGCTGGCCGGAGCGGGATGCGAGGGACACGCCGGGCGCGGAGACCCGGCGTTGCAGCTGTCGGGCTGTCCAGTGAGGTGATCGTGGACAACTGTTCGCGCCTCTGGGCCTCCGGTCTCATTGTGAATTGGAAATGCTGGCTTAGTTGTTAGGTGGTCTCCAAGGTTCCTAACAGCTCCGACATTCTCAAAACACTCAAAGTAATGTTAACCTAGTAACACTGTAGGGTGTGCCGAGAAAGGGCGGGTGGAGCTGGAGTGGGGTTTCATGCATCTTTTGGGGATTCCAAAAACACTTCTAGAGTGATGTGGCGTCTTTTGTGAGAATGAGCGTCCAAGAAGCTCCTCCGGTGAATATTTTACCATGAACAGGTTGGGCTATATTTGATTCTTGTAAGAAGTGGGCAGGAACCAAGACAGGATTGAATCCAGAGAGGGGCATTCTACTCCAAGCTACACCCCAGCCCTATTTTTATTCTTTCTTTTTTTGTGGTACTGGGGATGGAACCCAGGGTCTCACCAAGTAGCCAAGGCTGGCCTAGAACCTGAGATCCTCCTGTCTCAGCCTCCCAGGGTCTGGCATTGCAAGTGTGCTCCACCATGCCTGACTTAAGTACTTAACGTTTAAATGAGGCAGACAAGCCAGTCCATATCTGTAATCAATAGACCTTGTTAAGAGGAAGCCATAAGCTGGGCGCGGTTGGGAGGCTGAGACAGGAGGATCGCACAGGTTCGAAGCCAACCTCAGCTACTTATTGAGGCTGTAAGTAGCTTAGTGAGACCCTGTTTCCAAATAAAATATAAAAATAGGTCTGGGAGTATAGCCCGGAGGAGAAAGCCCCTGGGTTCCATCCCCAGTACCACCAAATAAATAAGTAAATAAATAAAATAAAAAGGGGAAGCCTTAACAAGCTATCCAAATGCCAAATGATACTTTAAATGAGTTTGTCATTATAGAATTTATGTAAGTTCTTGAGCATATTTCTATCCTCGGAAAGATCTTTTCAGATGAGAATGCTGCTGCTGATGTGATAATGGGGATTGAACCAGGGACAGTCCACATACAAGCTATACCCCCAGCGCTTTTAATTTTTTATTTTGAGACAGAATTTCATTGAATTACTGAAGGTCTTGCTAAGTTGCTGTGGCTGGCCTTGAACCTCTGGTTCTCCTGTCTCAGCCTCCCAAGTACTGGAATTAGAGGCACATGTCACCATGCTCATTTCAGGTGAGGATTCTGCATCTCCAGGTCTAGTAGTTGGCCTGATTAAAACAAAATGCTGAATAAAAAAAATGCATAAATAAATTTGAAATGTATAGTAAAGAATACTTGGAGCCTAAGAACTAAATGAAGAAAGAAACTTTTTTGTGTGTGACACTGGGAGTGGAACCCAGGGGCATTCTACCTCCGAGCTACATTCTCAGCCCTATATTTATTCTTTATTTTGCAACAGGATCTCACTAAGTTGTGGAGGGCCTCACTAAGTAGCTGAGGCTGACCTTGAATCTGTGATCCTCCTGTCTCAGCTTCCCAAGTACTGGGATTACAGGCGTGCACCACTATGCCCTGCAGGAGGAAACTTTTGAGAGGTAAGAATTCTGAGACCAATTTTGACAGCATTTGAAGGATATTCATTTTTGATGTTACGCCCTCAATGGCCCTAGAAGATAGATGACAAAATACAGAGCCTAAGATGGAGAGTCAGAAAACCCCTCTCCCCATACCACAAAGCTGCGACTTGAAAGGGCAGCGTTCTGGTGGTGTATGCCTGAAACCTTGAGAGGCTGAGACTAGAGGACAGCCAAGATCGGAGAGCAGCCTTAGGGGCTCAGACTCTTGTAAAGTAAAATGCTGAGTGTAGCTTAAAGGCAGACCCTTCCTGCCGGGTTCAAGCCTCAGTAGTAAAAAGGGAGGGGAGCAACACACTAAGTGGAAACTGAATAATTTCTTTTCCCTAGGTAATTGCAAAATAAGTGTACCAAGAGATTTGGGAGGCTGAGACCAGAAGGTCTTAAGTTCAAGGACAGCCTCAGCATATAGGGAGACCCTGTTTAGAAATAAATAAATAAATAAATAAGGCTGGGGTTGTAGCTCAGCATTAGAATGCCCTGAATTCAATCTCTAGTAAACACACACACACACACACACACACACACACACACACACACACACACATAAGCTGGGCATTGTGGCACACACTTGGGAGGTTGAGATAGGAGAATTCAAAGTTCAAAGCTGGCCTCAGCTTTTTCAATTTTTTTGGCGGTACTGGGGTTCCTGGAAGCCCTTCTACCTCCGGGCTACACTCCTAGACCTATTTTATATTTTTGAAACAGGGTCTCTTACACCAGCGTGGCTGACTTTGAACCTGCGTGATCCTCCTATCTCTGCCTCCCAAGCATGAGGATTACAAGCGTGCGCCACCACGCCCGGCTCGGCCTCAGCTTCTTAATGAGACCCTCTGCAACTTAGTGAGACCCTGTTTGTGTGTGTGTGTATTTATTTATTTATTTATTTATTTATTTATTTATTGTGGTACTAGGAATGGAACCCAGGGCCTTCTACCTCCGGGCTATACTCCCAGACCTATCTTTTTTGTATATATTTTATTTAGAAACAGGGTCTTGCTAAATTGCTGAACGCCTTACTCAGAAGCTGAGGCTGGCTTTGAATCTGCATGATTCTCCTGTCTCAGCCTCCCAAGTACTGGGATTACAAATGTACATCACTGGGCCATTATGCCCAGCTCGAGACACTGTTTATTTATTTATTTTTTTAATTTTTTTTTTTGGTGGTACTGGGGGTGGAACCCAGAGGCTTTCTACCTCCGGGCTATACTCACAGACCTTTTTTATATTTTATTTGGAAACGGGTCTCACTAAGTTGCTGGAAGCCTCACTGAGTAGCTGAGGCTGGCTTTGAACCCATGCGATCCTCCTGTTTCAGCCTCCCAAGTGTGGGGATTACAAGCGTGCGCCACTACACCCGGCAATTTTTTTTATTTTTTATTTTTTTGCGGGTCTGGGGATGGAACCCAGGGGCATTTGACCTCTGAGCTACACCCCCTGCCCTGTTTTTTATTCTTTATTTTGAAATCAGGTCTCACTGAGTTGCAAAGGGCCTCACTAAGTAGCTGAGGCTGTCTGCGAACTGCAATCCTCTGGTCTCAGCCTCCTGAATGCTGGGATTAAAAGTGTGCACCACCACGCCTGGCTGACACTGTTTAAAAATAAAGAATAAGCCAGGCATGGTGGTGCATGCTTGTAATCCCAGCATTTGGAGGCTGAGACAGGAGGATTGCCATTTGCAGACAGCCTCAGCTACTTAGTGAGGCCCTTTGCAACTCAGAGAGACCCTGTTTCAAAAATAAAGAATAAAAAATAGGGTGGGGGTATAGCTTGGAGGTAGAATACCCCTGAGTTCTATCCCCAGTACCAAAAAAAATGAATAAAACCAAGGGCCGGGGATGTAGGGATGTAAGCTTGGATAGAATGCCCCTGGGTTTAATCCCTATTACCACAAAAAAGAGAGGGAGAGGGAGAGGGGAGAGGGAGAGAGAGGGAGAGAGAGAGAGAGAGAGAGAGAAGGGGGTGATAAAATGAGCATAGTGGCATATATGTACTTGGGAGGTTGAGGCAGGAGGATCACAGGTTCAAGGACAGCCTCAGCAATGTAGTGAGACTCTCAGCAACCTAATGAGACCCTGTTTTAAAAACAAAGTAAGGCCAGGTATGATGGTGAGCTTGTAATCCCTGCCCTTGGGAGGCTGAGACAGGAGGATTGCACAGGTTCGAAGCCAGTCTCAGCAACTTAGTGAGACCCTGTTCCAAATAAAATATAAAAAAATAGGTCTGGGAGTATAGCCCGGAGGTAGAAAGCCTCTGGCTTCCACCCCCAGTACCACCAAAAAAAAAAAAAAAGAAAGAAAAAAAAAGAAAAAAGAAAAGAGTAAGCCGGGTGTGGTGGCGTATGCTTGTAATCCCAGCATTTGGGAGGCTGAGACAGGATTGTGGTTCAGGGACAGCCTCAGCTGCTTAGTGAGGCCCTTTGCAACTCAGACCCTGTTTCAAAATAAAGAATAAAAGATAGGGCTGCAGGTGTAGCTCAGAGGTAGCATGCTCCTGGGTTCCATCCATACCCATACCACAAAAGAGAGAGGGAGGGAGGGAGGGAGGGAGGGAGGGAGGGAGGGAGGGGGGAAGGGAGGGGAGGGAGGAAAGGGGAGATTTCTTTCAAGAATTCATGGTGACTCCTGTAGACTTGTTATTATATGAGTAATCTAGGAAATCTAAAGCCAAGAGTTTAAAGAACTTCCAACTGTTCATCAGAAAAAGAAAGGACATCTTTCTGGAGGAAACTACATTTAACTCGGACTTCAACTAATTTTCATAGATAAAATTCTAAGAAATATGAGTCTACAATAAAAAAAGTTACTACACAAGCAAAGCCAAACCGGTAAAAGTAATTGTAAATTAAACCCTCAAAGATTGAGGCTATCAGACAGAATATGAAATAACACAGAATATGTTAAATATATTTAAAGATAAAAGTAAGGGCTAAAAGACTAAAAATAACCACATTTGTATAAGAATCAAATAGTTTATTTATTTATTTGTTTATTTATATATTTATTTTTATGGTACTGGGGGTGGAACCCAGGGGCTTTTCTACCTCTGGGCTACACTCCCAGACCTACTTTATACTTTGTTTGGAAACGGTCTCACTCAGTAGCTGAGGCTGGCTTTGAACCCGTGCGATCCTCCTGTGTCAGCCTCCTAACCTGTGATTACAAGTGTGCACCACCACACCTGGTGTTCAGATAGTTTCAAGTTAGTGGAAAACTTAACACATTAGATTGTTGAAGAGAGTTAGCTGGGTGGTGGAGGTAAGGAAATCAGAAGATAGCATAGCGTAAGAAAATGAGATGAAAGCATGAGAAGGTAAGAGAGATGGAAGATGTGAGAAAATTTAAAATTTAAGCCGGGCATGGTGGCACACGCTTGTAATCCCACCATCTGGGAGGCTGAGACCAAAGGATCATGGTTCACAAACAGCCTCAGCTACTTAGGCTCTTTGCAGTTCAGTGAGACCCTGTTTCCAAATAAAATATAAAATAGGTCTGGGAGTATAGCCCGGAGGTAGAAAGCCTCTGGGTTCCACCCCCAGTACCACCAAAAAAAATAGGGCTGGGGTGTAGCTAGAAGGTGGAATGCCCCTGGATTTCATCCTCAGTATTACAAAAGAAAAAAAAATTTAATTTATCTAATTGGAATTTTAAAACTCTCTCCCCTCTTTCTCTCCTCCTCCCTCCCTTTCTCTCTCCTCCTCCCTCATCTCTTTTTTTGGTACTAGGGATGGAACCCGGTGGCATCTTACCTCTGAGCTACACCTCTCAGCCCTATTTTTTAGTCTTTTTATTTTTGAAAAAGGATCTCACTGGGTTGCGAAGGGCCTTGCTCAGTAGCTGGAGCTGTCTGTGAACCGTGATCCTCCTGTCTTACCCTCCTGAGTGCTGGGATTATGAACGTGTGTCACCACACCCAGCTCGCATCATATTTGTTGACTGTCTAATGGCTGATGATTATCTAGTATTGATATAAATACCACTTGGTGGACCCAGGTTTAGTGGTGCACAGCTGTAATCCCAGTTCTTGGGAGACTGAGACAGGAATGCCACAGTCTTAACAACTTAGGAAGATACTCAGCAATTTAGCAATATACTATTTCACAATAAAAAATAAAAAGGGCTGAAGGTATAGCTTGGAGGTAGAATGCCCCTGGGTTCAGTTACCAGTACAAAAATGTTTGCTGCCAATATACTCATTAAAGGAAATTTTAAAGGATATATTTAGATAAAAGGAAAATTGTTCCAAATGGAATATCTGAAAATGTAAGAAACTATGATCCTGAAAATGGGTGTATCTGAACAAATATTGACTGACTAAAACAGCAATAGTTTCTTACAAAGTTAAAAACTAAGGGAAAGCACAGGACAGTATTGATGTAGAAGTTGGCAAGAAATGAACAGAAATCAAATATTTAGAGATCTTTTAAGTATTTTTCTATAATTCCTATGATGCTAAAAGATTAGAAATTGACTAAATAACTTATAGGGGAATAATAGAATTAAAGAAATCAGTAAAAGAAAAGGAGACAGTAAAGAAGATGAAAAAGATTAAATAAATAGCACAAAATGGAAAAAAACAATAATTACAATAAATATAAATGAACTAAATGTTCCAGTTGAAAGGCAAAGATTGTCAGGAAAGTTGTCTTAAGTATATGTTAATATTGATGGAGATAGAATGCTACTCCTTTTTTAATAGTAGAAGTCTCAATTTAGCAGCTTGATATGACTTTTCTAAACTTGGATACACCTAATTAGATATCCTCAAAATATATAGAACAGAAATTGACAACTACAAGGAAAATTCGACATCATAACGAGAACATTTTAATACAGCCTTGGCATAATGCATCTAGTGGCGCTTTCCAGGATTACAGAGTGTAATGCTCAGGTGTTCAGTGCAGTGGGCACTCGTCACATGTCACAGGTGGCTGCTGAGCACCTGGAATAGAGCTAGTATGACCAAGGAACTGAGTTTTAAATTTTATTTGATTTTAATTAATTTAAATTTAAATGAGCACACATGACTAGTAGCTAGTATTTTGGATAGCACAAATATAGAAGATACAATTTTTATTTATACATCTGTCCATGTACAATATTGATGTGTAAGGATATAATGACTGAAAATGAGAAGCCTAAAAAATCTTATTAGGAATGAGAATGTATTAACTCCTATGTCTTTGGGTTGATGTTAACTGCAGACTAGGAAGTTAGGTGGGACTGTTGAACAAAGAGTATCCATGCACCCTGTCCATGGGATTCGTCAAGTGAATCTAACCTGCCTACCTATGACTTGACCCACTGGATGCACAGAGGAGCATAGACAAAGTGTCCCTGCCAGACTTCCCTTCATTTGCAGGTCTGTGAGCAAAATAGGTTTTCTTAAGCTACTGAGTTTTAAGGATTGTTCAATATGTACCAGTGGGTGATTGGAGTAGGTACCTAGGAATTTATTAGACTGATGGAGGATAAAAATACCCTAACAATGAAGTGGCATAATGTGTGTATGGACTGAAATATTTTATCCCTAAGGATATCACTTCTCTAATTTATCTGTGAAATTTGATCCAGTTCCAAACAAAATCTCTGAAGATCTTTTTGAGAAACTCTTCAAGTTTGGGCCAAAAACAGTCAAGATAGCACTGTAGTCAGGTGGCTCATGCCTGAAATCCTAGTACTTGAGAGGCTGAGACAAGAGGATCATCACAGCTTCATGGCCAGCGTCAGCAACTTAGCAAGGCTCTCTGCAACTTAGGCCCAGTTTCAAAATAAAAAATAGACGGGCGTGGTGGCGCATGCTTGTAATCCCAGTGCTTGGGAGGCTGAGACAGGAGGATCACACAGGTTCAAAGTCATTCTCAGCTAGAGGCTCTCAGCAACTTAGTGAGACCCTGTTTCCAAATAAAGTATAAAATAGGTCTGGGAGTAGAGTCTGGAGGTAGAAAAGGTTCCATCGCCAGTACCACAAAAAATAAATAAATGAATAAAATAAAAAATAGGGCTGGAGATACTGACATTTTAGGTTCTGTTTATTGAGATATAATTTACATACAATAAGATTCACTCTATGCATATAGTTCAGTGAATTTTAACATGTGTGATCATCAAATTACCAAGATAGAGAATATTTTCATCACTATGGAAGTTTCCCTGTGTTCTTTGTTCCACTTTCCTCTTTCCACCTCCAGCCCTGACAACCACTGGTCTTTCCGTCCTGTTAGTTTTGCCTTTTTCTGAATGGTGTCTAAGTGGCACACAGTATGTAGTCTCACGTCTGCTGCTTTCACTTGACGTGTTGTTCCTGTTCCTTGCTGAGTACTAGTCTACTGTGTGGCTTAACTTCCTAGGGCTGCAGTAGCAAAGTACTGTATCACAGACTTACACGCTGGAATCTTTGTCTCCCAGTTCAGAAGCTAGGTGGCTGAAACCAAGTGTCTGCAGGTCTGGCTCCTTCCGAGTCATGCTGTCTCGGCTTCGGGGAGCTGAGCTATCTTCCGGGCTTGTGGTGGTGTAACTCCAGTCGCTTCCTCCGTCCTCACACGGCCATCCTCTTGTTGGGTCTTCACCTCATCTTCCTGCTGTGTGTGTCAGATTTCCTAACTTATAGATGCTGATCATTGGCTTAGGACCTGTGGTAATGATCTTGTAACTTGATTATGTCTACAAAGACCGTATTAGCAAGCTTGGTATAGTGGCACAAATCTGTAATCCCAGTACTTGGGAGGCTGGGACAGGAGGATCCCAGTTTGGAGGACAGCCTCAGCAACTTCTCAAGACTCTCAGCAACCTAGTAAGACCTTGTTTCAAAACAAAAAAAATAAAAAGGGCTAGGCATTTATCTTGGAGGTAGAATGCTCAGTAACACAACTACAAAAAATACCCTTTTAGCAAATAAGGTCACATTCTGGAGTAGTGGGTGTTAGGGCAGGCCGCAAAACATCCAATATAATTTTGACTTTGTTGAATAAAAAATGAGTTAAAAGATGAAAACATGGCTGGGCATGGTGGGCACGCTTGTCATCCCTGCGCTTGGGAGGCGGAGACGGGAGGATCGCGCAGGTTCGAAGCCAGCCGGGCTGGCTTAAGAGAGCCTGTTTCCAAATAAAAATATAAAATAGGTCTGGGAGTGTAGCCTGGAGGGAGAAGGGCTTCCAGGAACCCCAGTACCACCAAAAAGAAAAGGATGAAAACAGTTTATAATTCGGAAGTCTAACAACTTCTAATTCTGTATGGTGGTATTTTACATAATTATTTTTACTTTCTAGTATTCTCCAAAGTTTGAGCAGTATACACGTACAGCTGAAATGGCATTGTCTGACTGACCCTGTCTTTTATCCTTCAGCACAGGAGAAAACGGCGCTCCACACCTTTCACTTCTTCCACACCTCCTTCCCAAGCAACAGAAAAAAGCCCATATTTTCAGACCACAGAGATCTCACTCTGGACCGTCATGGCTACCATTCAGGCTGTGGAGAAGAAGATGGAGTCCCAGGCCGCCCGGCTGCAAAGCCTGGAGGGACGCGCGGGCACTGCCGAGAAGAAGCTGGCCGACTGCGAGAAGACGGCCGTGGAGCTCGGGAACCAGCTGGAGGGCAAGTGGGCCGTGCTGGGCACCCTGCTGCAGGAGTACGGGCTGCTGCAGCGGCGGCTGGAGAACGTGGAGAACCTGCTGCGCACCAGGAGCTCCTGGGTCCTGCGGCTGCCCCCCGGCAGCAAGGGGGAGGCCCCCAAGGTAGCCCCACTGAGCCAGCCCTTAGTAGCCAGGTTCCGCAGTTGCGGCTTGTCCTTAGCACTGTGACTTGGGGTGTTCAGCTGTCTTCTGTGACTCCAGGTGTCCCGGCCCCTTGAGCACGATGGCGTCTGCTTCTCCGAGCAGGAGTGGGAGAACCTGGAGGACTGGCAGAAGGAGCTCTACAGAAACGTCATGCAGAGCAACTACGAGACGCTGGTCTCTCTGAGTGAGTAGCGCTTTGCTCCTGGCGTTCCTCAGACACCTACAGGTCCTGGCCAGTACGTGTGCCTCTGGTCCTCTCTTGGCCTGCGGTGGCCGGAAGGGGCTCCGGGGCCTCCCGTCTACAGACCACGGGGCGCTCACAGTCTTTGCCTTTGTTGTTTCTTCTCTGTACTCACACAGCCACCTTTTGAGAATATTTACTCTTGCCATAATAATATGGTTAGGGTTCCTCTTTTTTGTGTGTGTTACTGGGGATTGAACCGGGGCATTCTGCCTCTGAGCAGCGACCCCCACCCTATTAAGTTGCAGAGGGACTTGCTAAGTAGTTGAGGTTGGCCTTGAACCTCTGATCTTCCCGTCTCAGCCTCCCAAATCTAGGGATTATAGACATGTGCTACCACCTCAACTCATGTGGATTTTAGTATTTAAGACAATTTGACGAGAAATCCCATGTTCCCTCAGATGAGACATAGTGCAGCTTAACTAGAACCCTTTTCTTGGAATTTGGCTGGAGTCATAGCCAGTCATTTTGGTCACAGCATTTATTTTGTGTAGATTAGAAGTTTTGCTTAATGCATATAAATATGCTTAATTTATGACCAAGTACATAACAAATGCATTTTGTTTGGTAAACAAAATCTTTTAAGATGTGGGGAAGCAGGAGGCCACTGTGGCTGGACCAAAGTGGGAGGGGGCGGAAGCAGCAGGGCCAGGGAGGCGCCCGGAGCTCTCCTGGGCTGCGTCTTGTCCCTCACGGTGCCGCTTCACCTCTGCGGTCCTGAGGGTTGGCAGCATTGTCTGATTGTCCCAGCGTGCTCAGGAAAGTGGCAATAACAGTAGCCTCTGGGTCTCCTGAAGCCTTAGTGCCAGTCCCCGGTGGAGGTCACCGCGTGTCCAGCAACTGTCCTGTGCGTGGTGAGCTTTTACTCTCCTGGGCTCATGCCATGCCGTTTCCAACGCAGAGGTCCTTGGCCAGCCAGAGGGAGAGGCCGAATTGGGCACAGAGATGCTGGGAGACTTGGAGGAGGAAGGCCCTGGTGGTACCCACCCCGGTGAGTGGCTCTTGAATGTTCAGTTCTGCCCCTGCCCCCACAGGTCTCTGCAGCTTTGGGGCACTTTCCTGCTGCTGAGCTGCAAATGCTGTCCCAGAAACATCATCGGATATGTTCTGGCTCTGACTCTCTAACTATCATTCGTTCCCCCCCACGTGTGTGTCTTACCACCTCCCACACCGTGGAGTCCTCTCAGCTACACGGCACCCTTCCTCTTGCCTGGCAGAATAAAGAGTGTGATAGACTAGTTAGCAAAACGCGCTGGCGAGGGGGGCGGAGGGGGCAGGTCATAGTGTCAGGAAAGAAGGAAAAAAATTTTTTTTGGTATTGGGGATTGAACTCGGGCGTTCTACCTCCAAACTACATCTCCAACCTTATTTTTTATTTTTTATTTTGAAACAGGGTCTCACTAAGTTGCACAGGGCCTCACTAAATAGCTGAGGCTGTCCATGAACTTGTGATCCTCCTGACTCAGCCTCCCAAGTACTGGAATTACAAATGTGCGCCACCACGCCCGGCATGAAGAAAATTTTTAAGCTGCAGATTTTGTGTGTGTGTGTGTGTGTGTGTGTGTGTGTGTGTGTGTGTGTGTGTGTTTTACTGGACATTGAACCCAGAGGCATTCTACCTCCAAGATACACCCTGAGCCAAATTTTATTTCTTATTTGGAAACAAGGTCTCTAGGTTGTTGCTTAGGCTGGCTTCGAACCTTCGATCCTCCTGTCTCAGCCTCCCAAGTAACTGGGATTACAGGTGTGTACCACTGCATCTGACCTACTATATTTTTCTTTAATCATTCAAATTAACACTCCTAAATTTGTATGGTTATTACAGTATATTTTGTATTTTTTCCCATAAGGATTAAATATTAGTTTGTAGGTAAAGGCAAGTTTGGAGAACCACCTTTAATTACATTCTTCTCTAAGGGTAATATATTCAGATTTTCAGTTAACATGTCTATACATGAATATAGGCTTAGTTTTTAACAAGTCTTGAATAGTTAGTCTCATTCTTGTCCAGATTGTCCTAAACTTGTTTCTGGGGATTTTTTTTTTTTTAATTTTTTTTTATTTTTTTGGTGGTTCTGGGGATTGAATCCAGGGACATTCTACCTCTGAGCTACACCTCTAACACTTTTTTTTTTTTTTTTTTTTTTTGCAGTATCAGGTATTGAACCCAGGGACATTCCATTTCCAAGCTACATCTCTAACCCTATTTTTTATTCTTTATTTTTGAAACAAGGTCTCACTAGTTGAGGCTGGCCACGAACCTGTGATCCTCCTGTCTCAGCCTCCCAAGTACCAGGATTACAAGCATGCACCACCACACCTGGCGACTATTTTATTATTTATTTTATTATTTTTTTTTGGTGGTACTGGGGTTCCTGGAAGCCCTTCTACCTCCGGGCTACCCTCCCAGACCTATTTTATTTTTGGAAACAGGGTCTCTTATGCCAGTGCGGCTGGCTTCGAACCTGCGCGATCCTCCTGTCTGCCAAGTGCGGGGATTACAAGCGTGCGCCACCACGCCCGGTTTTATTTATTTATTTTAATGTATTTATTCTACCTCGGAGCTACACACCCCCAGCCCTAATTTTTTATTCTTTATTTGGAAACAGGGTCTCACTCACTGAGTTGCAAAAGGACTCACTAAGTAGCTGAGGCTGTCCGCAAACCGCGATCCTTCTGTCTCAGCCTCCCAAATGCTGGGATGACAAGCGTGCGCCACCACACCCAGCTTATTTTATTTTGAAAGGAGGTCTCGCTAGGTTGAAGAGAGTCTCACTCCTTGTTGAAGTTCTTGAACCTATGATCCTCCTGTCCCGGCTTCCCAAGTATTGGGATTACGGTCTGGCATCAACACATCAGGCTTGATTTCAGCCCTTTTGAAATGTTCAAATCCTTGTTTGGCTCTGGAGAGGCCAGAGGCGCCTGAACGTGATTGTTGTTGGTCTTCTTTTGCAGCAGACGGGGCGGAGGTTGACCAGGAGGTGCTGTTTAAGCAGGAGGGCTCTGCGGGCCTTGCCGATACATTCTCGGGCGCTGTTGAAGAGCAGGCCTTGCTGGGCCCGGAGCAGTTTGAGCTCTGGGATGATCAAGACAGTTCTCTTCTCCTGGAGTCAGGCCCTGGGGACTCTAGCCTCAAGGAGTCCACTGAGGGCAGTCAAGACCCTACCAGTGGCAGAACTCTGGGCTGCTCTCCAAAGCAGAAATCCCGTAGGCGGGTGCAGCCGGGTCAGGAATGTGGGCAGGGCCTGAAGCTGAAAAAGGACACTTCTGGTCCCTACAAGTGCTCTGAATGCGAGACCAGCTTCCGCTACAAGCAGCAGCTGGCCGCACATCTGCGGAGCCACCCCGGGTGGGCATCTTGCCCCGACACAGAGCCAGGGGAGAGCCTCCGGCCCCGGCCGCGGCTGAAACCACAGGCCAAGAGGGCGAGGCTGCATCAGTGTGAGGTGTGCCAGAGGAGCTTCAGCTGCAGGGTGAGCCTGGTGACCCACCAGCGCTGCCACCTGCCGGAGGGGCCCAGCGCTGGGCCGCGCATCCAGGAGAGGTTCTCACCCAACAGCCTGGTGGCCCTGCCCGGCCACATCCCTTGGAGGAAAAACCGGAGTTCTCTCATCTGTGGCTACTGTGGCAAGAGCTTCAGCCACCCGTCAGACCTGGTGCGGCACCAGCGCATCCACACGGGCGAGCGGCCCTACAGCTGCCCCGAGTGTGAGAAGAGCTTCGTGCAGAAGCAGCACCTCCTGCAGCACCAGAAGATCCACCAGCGGGAGCGGGGCGGGCTGGCCTCAGAGCCCGCCAGGCCCAACGGCCTGCTCTGAGGGCGCCGGCCCCTCGCCGTCGGGGGCGGAGGGGGGTGGCATCGGTCCCCTGAAGAGACGCTGTTTGGAGACAGGGCCTGACCTCTCCCCGAGGGGAAGGGCTGTGGCTTACCTTCCCTTGACCAAGCCCACGGGCTGTCCTGAAAACCCTGTGGGTCACGGGCCGTGCTGCGCTGGCCCCTTCAGGTATCTGGTTTTAGAATCCGTCAGGTACTTGGGGCTGGCTCGGCGTGCTGACCCCACAGGATCTAGTGGCTGGTCCCAGGGCCCCAGCATTGCACATCTTCCCAAGGGTTGAATCGGGCCACGGGTGAGCAGGTGCACGGTAGAGTTCCGGAAGTGGAACCCTCCACTTCCTCTTCTTTTGTAGTCTCTTTCAGTAACAAGTAGAAGAAATAATTTAATGACACGCTTGCCCTGCTCTGAAGATCCTTTTTTGAAGTTAGAGCCTAAGATTTCAAGAGTTGTAGAATTTGTTCCTAACGTGGGGACTGGGCCTGCCCTCTAGGAGGGAATAGTTTATGGGCTCTTTTAGCCTGTCCACACTGAGGCCAGAGAGCAGGGACTCGGTGCTGGGCTCTCTGGTGGGTGCTCTGCACCCTTTAAATGGGGCTAATGTCTCGGACACAAGAGAAAATGGGAGGGGAAACCCCGTGGCCCCTGCTGAGGATAAAGACTCCTGTGAAAGGCCCAGCATGGCTGGCCGCGGGCACATGGTGTCTGGCCTCCCGCTCCCGGCCGGGGTGGAAGGCTGCTGTTCCTTGAGGCTGGAGGTCCTGTAGCTGGTGCCCGTGGTTATGTGTTTGTTCCCCTTACACCAGTCACTTGAAGTTGTTCAGATTACACCTTCCAGCTCCCACCCCGAGGGCGGGGAGCACACAGAGGCTTTCCTGGGAGCGTCAGTACCTGCTCCGCTGGCGTGGGGAGGTGGAGTGAGCTCCTGGGTCACATGTGAATGTCCCCTGGATATTACTGTTGCCTAGAATAAAACTTGCTACTAAAAAGAAAAGGCTCACGTCAGATATTTTCCTCTATTTGTTAAGAACATTTTCCTGGGGCCAAGGAGGAAGAGGTGCCTGACTTAGAGCAGTGACGGGTGTGAAGGCACTGAGTGACCTGTGCTTTTACAATCTCAGACGAGAATAGCCAGGGGCTCCGTCTTGGGTGGCAGAGCTGAAGACCGCCTGGGTGGTGTTGGGAAGAGGGAGGTAAGTTTGGTGGGTACCCAGGGAGTGGGGGATGCTGCTGGGAAGTTTGGCTTAGGCGCACTACAGATGCCTGCTCTGACCTATCTGGATTACTCTGACCTCACAGTTGTTTTATGCAGCCAGCCTCCTGCATTGCATCCTGGGGGAAATAGCCAAGTACAAGATACAGTCCTGGGTCTTCAGCAAAGTTGAGTCTCCCAGAAGGGTGAGGCGGGGACACAGCTATGGTAGATATCTTTACATGTTAAGCAATTGGACACTGGTATATTTATGGAGTGCTGTGTGCCAGCCACTGCTTCAGTCCTTTACATAAACACTATTCCTCATAAACCCTGTGTGCTCTGATCTGGCACTTGTCCTTAGGAGACGAGGGGGAGACCTGGGAAGCCAGGTGGTGTGGCGGAGGAAACCCAGGCCATCTTGTGTCAGATGCCACACACTTGGCCAAGGGTGCTGTTGCTTCTGCAGTTCGGCACCTCAGTCAAGGTTGGAAGCAAAGCCCTTTCCCAAGTGTTTTCTCTGCACCACAGCCTTGGCTCCCCAGTTGCTGGCTGGGAATGCGGGCTCAGACCCATCCCAGCCCCAAGTCAGGATCGGATCTTAAGCTCCAGGTGGCCGCACACAGTCAGTGTCTGAAGTGACACGATAAACTCACCCCTTGCCTGCGTCCAGGTGCCCTGCACCGAGGACCTGCTCAGGAAGGAGATGAAACGGGAAGTGGACTCTGGAGCACAGGGAGGGCGGGTTAGAAAGAAGGAACAGGAGCCTGCAAGTCCAGCTCAACTACTTGAGATATCGTCTCTTCTAGCAGTGTACTGATGACTGCAAGATGTGCCTTGAGACTTTTTTGTCGAAAGTATGTTTCTGTCTGTACGAAGGAATACCCAATTTTACAGAGTTGTGAACCCAAACCTTCCCCCAATCGGGGTGAGGGGCAGGATCGGGTCAGGGATGAAAGCCAAGCGGATGCCCGCTAGGTGTATTTGCTAACCAAACTCTGGCGGTTGCACATCCTTCGGCAGAAGTAAATTGCCTTGCCAAGTGAGATCCTGTTTCAAAGTAAAGAGTAAGCCGGGTGTGGTGGCGCATACTTGGATTCCCAGCATTCGGGAGGCTGAGACAGGAGGACTGCAGTTCACAACCATCTTCAGCTACTTAGTGAGGTCCTTTGCAACCCAGTGAGACCCTGTTTCAAAATAAAGAATAAAAAATAGTACTGGGAGTGTAACTCAGTGGTAAAATGCCCCTGGGCTCCATCCCCAGTACTGAAAAAAAAAAAAAAAAGTACAGTTTAGGGTATACTCTGCATTGACTGGCTTCCTGCAGAAATTTAAGGTACTGTCACAACAAAATGGTACATAAGTTACACAGTAGTTACAAATGAATGCTCAATGCCAAAATTATACATGGAAGAAATATATTTCTATGTGATTTACCACTTGGGGGAGGTTTTTATTTCTTACAGCTGGAGGAGGTGGGTCACTAGAAGTACAGCTGTCCCTGTAGCTTCCTGGCGGCCCTAAGAAACTTTCCTTCCCCACATCTTGCCGCCATGATGCCTCTGCATTGGAGTCCGTGCCGGGGTCCAGCCTCGCCCGGTCCAGGGCCTTGAAGGAGATGTAGGGTCAGCAAAATTAAAGAATGAGGTACGCCGTGCTTAGTAGCAGGGGCAAGGCTTCTCTGCCTGTGCCCTTGAATATACTTTATACATTTATACACAAGTATAACAGAATACAGCAAGCCACATCATACGTACTTTGTTTTTCATTAACCTACATTCCATGAAGCAGGCACACCTCGAAACCACCTGTTTTTCCTTTTTTTGTTTTTTATTAATTTGTTATGAGGTGACAATAAAACTATTGTCACCTATAAAACTACTAGCCAGGTGTGGTGGCACACACTTGTAATTCCAGCACTTGGGAGGCAAAGACAGGAGGATCGCACAGGTTCAAAGCCAGCCTCAGCTACTTAGTGAGGCTCTCAACAACTTAGTGAGACCCTGTTTCCAAATAAAGTATAAAATAGGTCTGTGGGTATAGCGTGGAGGTAGAAAAGCCCCTGGGTTCCACCCTCAGTACCACAAAAAAAAAAAAAAAGACTACTACTCTACATCACACACAATAAACTTAAACTGAACGTATCCTATCCTCTATCTTAACTATTAAGTGCTAAACTTACTATCTCCACTTCTAAAATTAACTAATTTCATCTGCTATTCTAACCACTAGGTATTCTATTAACTTATTCTGACCTAACCACCAAAGTCACACTGAACTTACTCTATTTCTCATAATCTAACATACAATGTCTACACCTTAATTTTCTATAATACCTATTAAGTTGTTTACTAAGAGAATTCTTTTGTGCTTTAGTGAGCAGGCACCAAGCAGGTCCCTGCCTATCCAGCCTTCTGTATGAATGGCAAAGTCTTGACATTAAGCCATTTTCCATTAATATTAACTATATGCTTTCCATTTTTATCATATACTCCTGGATAGGAAAGTGGAGGATTGATTGGAGGTGGAAAAGAATTCTGATTAGCACTAGCCCCCCAAGGGGGGTACCACAGTTGATCCCCTATCTTATAAACAACATACAGAGGGCCTTGCACAGTAGGTATAATTTGCCTAAAGTTAACTTTTCCTTTCATGGCTAAAACCTTAAGTGAGTTAGGTGTCGTAAGCAGAGGAGCAAAGAGCTCTCTTCTGGGTAGCTTTTTGAAGATTTCTCCAGTAGTCATATTTTCCTTAGTACGATTCCCAGCACAAATCTTAGGACATTTTCCAGTCATATTCATATCAATTTCCAGATTATTACAGAACAGCAATCACCATTCAAAGCAATTTCCAGCTTCCCCCAAAGAATTGTTGTTATTATTATTATTATTATTATTATTATTATTATAACTAAAATCAAGAGGGATAATGGCTTCCTCTTGCCTCCCTGACCCTCGCCCCTCTCCCAGTGTGCTGAACAGAGCAAATGATAACATTGCCATCACTGCTGGGTGAGGGTAAGTATACAAGTCTACGATCCTGCCTTTTGCCCCATGGATCCTGCTTGCCTCCCCCTAGGGCCCACAAGTCAGCGATTGGCTGTCAGCAGTGCTCAGACAGGAGCTGGTAGTGGGTCTGCTCAGATTTAACCCTTGGCTGCAAGCGAGACTCAGATATTCTCCTGGAAATGGCTCAGAGTTAAGAATTCCCATGCCGGGCATGGTGGTGCATGCTTATAACTCCAGTACTTGGGAGGCTGAGACAGGAGGACCGAAACTTCAAAGACAGCCCTAGCAAATTAGCGAGGCTCTCAACAACTTAGTGAGACCTGATTTCAGTGTGTGTGTGTGTGTGTGTGTGTGTGCATGTGTGTGGTACTGGGGGTGGAAACCAGGGGCTTTTTACCTCCAGGCTATAGTCCCGGACCTATTTTATACTTTATTTGGAAACAGGGTCTCATTAAGTTGCTGAGAGCCTCACTCAGTAGCTGAGGATCTGAGGCTGGCTTCGAACCTGTGTGATCCTCCTGTGTCAGCCTCCCAAATACTGAGATTACAAGAGTGCCCCACCACGCCCGGCTTGAGACCCTGATTTCAAATAATAATAATAATAATAATAATAATAATAATAATAAGGCTAGGGGTGTAGCTCAGAGGTGTAATGTCCCTGGGTCCCATCCCCAGTACCCCCCCCCCCCGAAGGAAAAAAAAAAAAGAATTTCGCCCACTTGCTAGGCCTACTTAATGCCCTCTGTAAATACAGGCACTCTCATCTCAAGGTTCAGGCCTTTGCTTTTTTCTCAAAGCATTCAGTGTGCTCAGCTCTGGGCTAGGCTCGAGTTTGCTCAGGCAGAGTAGGCAGTGCTTAAAGAAGGCTCTATGTTGAAAGGGCTCAAAGGCGGTTACGTGGTGCTGGGGCTCCAACACTGGGCAGGGGGAGCCCTGCTGGCGTCCTGAACTCTCCCAGCCGCTGGGCCTCAGCGTTCTCATTCGTAAGACAAAGAAATGGGCTGCGCCATTGAGAGGCCCTAAGAACTGCGAAGGTGGCAGTCTCCAGCTCTAATCGGTGCTCAGTAAGCACCTTAGCCTAAACGAGCGCGTGCACGTGGCTCGGCGCCGGCTGTGCTGCGCCACGAGCCGCACGGCCATTCCGCTCCAGCCGCTCCCGGGTCAGCCCCTACCCGCCGCTGACACCTGCGGAGCACGCAGAAAGCCGCGGCGCACGCTTCGGGGGCGGGGCTTCCGGGATGGCCAATGAGGAGCTGGCTCCCGGCGTCGGGGGGCGCACCGCGCGCAGGGCGGGGGTGGAGCTCCAGGGTGGACCAATGAGGAGCCCGCTCCGGGCGGGGGCGGGGTCATCTTGCGGCCGGCACTGCAGTCCTGCGGTCCGCAGAGCCCCGCCGGCTTCTACCTCTCCATCCCTGCTTGGGCTCTGCGCCGCCGAGGTCCGACGGCCGCGCGAGCCGGGTCGGTGCAGGGAAGGCAGGGCCGGGGCGGCCGCGGAGAGGACCTTGCGGCGGGGCCAGCGTGGGACCACGCGCGGCGGCCACTTCCCCCGGGCCTGGACAGACAGCGCAGGGCCATGGCCGAGGCAGCCGCGGCTCCGGTAAGAAGTGGCTCTCGGGGACGTGGAGCCGAGTCCTGAATTCGCAGGAAGACGTCCCGCCTCCACCTTGCCACCTCCCGGAGTTGGGGAGGGCTCAGCTAGGGCGGGGGGAGAAGGACAGGGAGGCCCAAGGCCATGCGATAAAGTCCCTTTTCCCTTCTTGGCCCCAATTTCCACATAGAGTAAGGTGCTCAGATTTAGTCATGAGATGCCCGAGGTCCAGTGGGCAGAAATCTGTATAATGGAGGACTTCGGGTGTTTCAGGGTCGGGCTTGATCGAAGTCCTCCCTGGCTAGAGTTGACTGAGCTGTAGGATTTCCTGTCTCTGGAGGTGGAGGGCATCTCTGGGTAGCAGGAGCTGTGTGAAGGTTCTGGAGACCTGCCTGGATGCCAGATGCGTGGCAGGGCACTGCAGGGAGGTTTGCCCTGCCTGTATGAGGACTGTTATCCTCTCCCAGCCACATTACATTGTATGGGGTAGAGGCTAACCTCAAGCCATCCTGCTGGAAAGGAAAGGACAAGCGTCTGCTGTCTGGCCAGCCCTTTTTAAGGAAAGATCTTGGGGAACTTAGGTGAGCAAAGTTGGATTTATCAGAATTTTGAGTTCAAAACACAATTTGGCCACTGGTCCGTGGCATTTATTTATTATTTATGTGTGTATGTGTGTGGTGTTAAGGATTGAACACACATTTTGCTAAGTTGCTGAGGCTGGCCTCAAGCCTGGGACCATCCAACCTCAACCTCCCAAATACTGGGGTTACTGATGTGTACCATCACACCCGGCTTTATATATTTTAATTTTTAGTGGTACTGGGGATTGGACCCATATGCACTCTACCTCTGAGCTACAGCCCTTGCCTTATTTTATCTTTTATTTTGAAACAGGGCCTCACTAAGTTGCAGAGGCTGTCCTCAAGCCTGCAATCCTCCTGTCAGCCTAAGTAATAAGCGTGCGTCACCACATCCAGCTTCTATTTTTTTTGTTTTTGTTTTTTGTTTTGTGGTACTGGGGGTGGAACCCAGGGACTTTCTACCTCTAGGCTACACTCCCATACCATACCTATCCTATTTTTTATACTTTATTTAGAAACAGGATCTCACTAAGTTGCTGAGAGCCTCACTCAGTAGCTGAGGCTGGCTTCAAAACTGCGATCCTCTAGTCTCAGCTTCCCAAGCGCTGGGATTACAAGCGTGCGCCACCACGCCCAGCTCTATTTGTTTTTATTTTTTTTTATTTTTTTTATTATTATTATTTTTTTTTGTGGTACTGGGGTTCCTGGAAGCCCTTCTACCTCGGGGCTACACTCCCAGACCTATTTTTACATTTTTATTTGGAAACAGGGTCTCCTAAACCAGCGCGTGCGGCTGGTTTCGAACCTGCGTGATCCTCCTGTCTCCGCCTCCCAAGCGCGGGGATTACAAGCGTGCGCCACCACGCCCGGCTCTATTTGTTTTTAATAGTACAGTATGCGGTAGTGCCATACACCCGGAGAACCTTTCCATACTTTAGTATGTTTCACCTGCATCACTACCTTAGAAGCAGGGAAGCTCGGATGTCCTGATAAGTGAGGACACAGGGTGTCAGAGAAGCTGTGGCGTCACCTCCGAATGTACAGGATTCAACTGGCAGGATAGGCGTTGGGTCAAGTTCTCATAGCGTTCCCTTTCAGGAGGGATCCCATTATACCTCAGCTGTTCCCACCTCGGCATGCTGGGCTCTCTTATTTCTAGTAATGCAGGATACATTGTGCACCTCCTATGGTTGCAGTAGTTTTTGGAGTATCTCCCTGCTCTGACTATTGCTATCTTTCAACTTTCTCTTGTCCCTGTTTCCTGGTGGCTAAACCTGGCCTCCCAGTGTGGTGACTGCACCTGGGTCGCATGCACCCGGTATCTCAGGCAGGGCAGGAAATCAGACATCAGTAGGTGCCAGGGTGGAAAGGCCTTCGAGATTGTCAGGCCAGAGCAAAAGGGCCTGGCTCTTCTCCGCGCCCAGGGGCGGGGGCGCGGGGGTGCTCTCCAGGGGTGAGGGCTGAGGTTGCCGCCTGGGTGGCCCAGGACCCCTGGCAAGTTTTCTCGGTTACTTCCTGGTTCCTGCTGCTGGGCTTTGTTCCCAGAGGAAGAAAAAGTGGTTAGTTAAGCAATGGGCTAAACCAGTATAAGTAGATGAGCTGGGCTCCAGCGGCATCACACTCCCGTCCATTTAGTTGGGGAATGCTTGCTTTCACGCTATTTTCTTTTCCTTTGCTCCTGGTCTTCGTTCAAGATTCTTTCCACAGAGGCCCTGGCGGGGGTCTGGCGCCCCCGTCTTTGATTGCCTTTCAGGCAGGGTCTCTTTGGTGGTCCGACCAGTAAGGGCTTTTGGCACTGGAAGATTCCTAGATGACTGTCCTGTATCTGATACAGGCTCTGGGCCTCTCCTGCTCACCCTGTGTCTGCTGACAGGATTGGCACTTGGGGACTGACCTGCAGCGAGAGGCCCAGATCCAGTCTGCAGAGATCTCCCTTCTGGCCATCCTGGCTGCTGTTCAGGCCGTGGAGAAGAAGACAGAATCCCAGGCTGTCCACCTTCAAAACCTGGAAGTACGAACAGGGACCGCCGAGAAGAAGCTGGCCGACTGCGAGAAGACGGCCGTGGAGCTCGGGAACCAGCTGGAGGGCAAGTGGGCCGTGCTGGGCACCCTGCTGCAGGAGTACGGGCTGCTGCAGCGGCGGCTGGAGAATGTGGAGAACCTGCTGCGCACCAGGAGCACTTGGGTCCTGCGGCTGCCCCCCGGCAGCAAGGGGGAGGCCCCCAAGGTATAGGGGCTGAGTCAGCAGGTCATTGCAGGCAGAGGGGAGGGAGGTCCCTGGGTGCTGAGGCCTCACCTCTTGGTGCCTAAGGCAGTCACCAGTAAAATTTTTTTTTTTTTTTTTTTTTTTTGTGGTACTGGGAATGGAACGCAGGGGCATTCTGCCTCCGAGTTACATCCCCAGCCCTATTTTTATTATTATTATTATTTTGATTTTTAAATTAACTGTGGGTAGAACCCAGGGTTGTTCTTTTTGTTGTTGTTGTTGTTGTTGTTGTTTTTACCTCCGGCATATACTCCCAGGCCTATTTTTTATTTTATTTACAAAGAGGGTCTCACTAAGTTGTTGAGAGCCTCACTAAGTAGCTGAGGCTGGCTTTGAACCTGTGCGATCCTCCTTTCTCAGCCTCCCAAACAGGAGATTACAAGCATGTGCCACCACGCCTAGCTTTATTCTTTATTTTGAAACAGGGTCTCACTAAGTTGCAGAGGGCCTCACTAAGTAGCTGAGGCTGGCCGTGAATCGTGATCCTCCCTTCTGTCCCAGCCTCCCAAATGCTGGGATTACAAGCGTGCCCACCACGCCTGGCTTACCAGTAGATTTGAAGGGACCTGAAAGCATCAGATGGAAAGCGTGTGCTAGAAAGACATCTGTGTTAGCAGGCAGAGTGGGGTTGTTGGGCGGGATGTGGTTGTGCAGCAAGAGTTGTGTGTCAGCCGGGCGTGGTGGACACGTGTGTAACCCCAGCACTTAAGAGGCTGAGACAGGAGGATCGCGGTTCGCAGACACCCTCAGCTACTTAGTGAGGCTCTCTGCAACTCAGTGAGACCCTGTTTCAAAATAAAGAATAAAAAATAGGGCAGAGGGTGTAGCTTGGAGGTAGAATGCTCCTGGGTTCCATCCCCAGTACCAAAAAAAAAAACTTACATCTTATTCCAGATTGACTTCAGAAAGCCCCTCCAGGAAGCCCCTGTGTGGAACTGAAGCTGTGTATTTCCCTAGAAGAGGGGAGGAGACCCCCAGAGCCCAGGCCCTGAGCGTCCGCGTCACTGCCTCTGCCCTTTATCTGCAGCAGCTGTTTGGCCAGCAGTACCCTGCATTTATTTTATTTTATTTATTTATTTATTTATTTTGCGGGTCTGGGGATGGAATCCAGGGGCATTCTACCTCTGAGCTACACCCCCTGCCCTATTTTTTATTTTTTATTTTGAAACCGGGTCTCACTGAGTTGCAGAGGGCCTCGCTAAGTAGCTGAGGCTGTCCGCGAACTGCGATCCTCCGGTCTCGGGCTCCCGAATGCTGGGATGACAAGCGTGCGCCCCCACGCCCGGCTAGTGCCCTGCATTTAGAGCAGGTTCTAGCTGTTCTCTGAAGTGGTCGTAACTCACAGTGGGCCTGGGGGACCTGTGCTTCCAGGTGCCCGTGACAGCTGACGCCGTGGCCGAGGGTTTCCCGGAGCAGCAGGGGGGCAGCCTGGACCCCTGGCAGGCGGAGCAGGTCTGCAAGCATGTCGCCAAGGGAAGTCGTGAGGTGCCAGGCTCCTCGGGTAAGAGGCTCCCGAGCGCTCAGCCTTGGGTTCATTCTTTATTCAGCCAGCGGAGACTCTTGGATCTGGAAACCAGAAGCACATTGGAGTCAGTCCTCTTTCTTCAGGCAGGCAGGAGGTGTCCCTAATTCCCATGTTTAGGTTTTATGCAGTGAAACGCAGTGGGGTTAAGCGGCTGATCCAGGTCCTCATGGAAGCTGGGCGCGGTGGTGCACACTTGTAATTCCAGCAACTCGGGGGCTGAGGCTGGCAATTTAGCAAGACCCTGTGTTGAAACGAAGAAAAGAAAAAGGGCTAGGGATGTAACTTGGGTAGAGTGCTCGAGTTTGTCTCAACTACTTATTTATTATTTATTTATTTATTATTTATTTTGTGGTACTGAGGATGGAACCCAGGGGCATTCTATACCCCCAGCCCTATTTTTTATTCATTATTTTGAAACAGGGTCTCACTGAGTTGCAAAGGACCTCACTAAGTAGCTGAGGCTGTCCTCGAACCACCATCCTCCTGTCTCAGCCTCCCGAATGCTGGGATTATAAGCGTGCGCCACCACCCCCAGCTTCCACGACTTTATAAAGCAGCCTTTTTGGGAGGGTACCAAGCATAATCTGAATGTATGCCATTTTCAATATGTTCCACATTGAAACAAAACAAAACAGCCTTGTGGTGGCTGGTCCCAGGCTGAGACCAAGATGAAACACACCCTGTGACACCCAATGCCCTTGGCCTCATCCTCTCTCCCTTAGAAACCGGCCCACTGAACTCTCTCCCCGGAGGTCTGCCCTGGATCAAGCAAGAGGAAGAGGCAGGTGGGAGAGGCCTGCAGGACGTGGCCAGCGCTGCCGTGAGCTCAGGTGAGGCCCGAGGGCAGCTTCCGTGGCCGCCCCTACGTGCCCCGAGGTGGACGCAGCTGCGCTGGCCGTGTCTTCTGGAGCTCTGTCTGTCTGTTTGGGTGTCCCCTCACACCATGCAGCAGATTCTTCTTTTTTTCCTGAAAACGTTTTTCTTGGCTTTATTTTACAAACTGTAGCCAGTGTGGTGCTGGAAACTACAAGACTTAGGGATGTATAAAGGTCCGGATAACAGTTAGGGGAGCGAGGCGGCTAATGCAGATGAACAGTGCACAGTAAGAAGAGAAGACAATTGTTTCTAGGGCCAGAGAGCCCTGGAGAATCCTACAGAAGTCATAGATAGTATCCTAAGAAGGCGGCCATGGCTACAGCGTGGACACAGGTGAAGGCCTTCGTGTGGTTTAGATGAGAGCTGCCAGGGAGAGGTCGCCGTGCTGGTGTTGGGGGTCTCCATGGGACGGGAGACCCCCAAGAGTGCCTCGAAGTTCCGTGAGGGGCAGGGAGGCCAGAGGTGCCCTAGGTGGGGTGGGCGCTTGAGCCGAGCACAGCTGGATGAACAGGTGGACTGGGGACATTCTGTAGGGTAGCACAGAGGCACCCAGGCAGAAGGCAAAGGGAAATCAAGCAGTCAGCCGGGGCCAGGCCTCAGCGACACTGGTGAGCGAGCCCAGGGCTGCAGGTGCCAGAGTACCAGAGCATGGGGCACCTTGTTCCCGAGCCTGTGGCCAGGCCAGGTGACTCACCTGCTGTGTCCTCTCCCAGCACAGACCTGGCCCCCCTGCAAAGAGAAGAGGCGCCCCGAGGGAGAGGCGGAGGGGCTGGAGCCAGCCATGGGAGCTGGCGGAGAGCCTGGCAAGGAGGAGAAGGAGGAGGAGGAGGGGCGCGCCTGTGCAGATCCACCGCCTGCCCCCAGCGAGGCGGAGCTGGGCTCCCTCCCTGCAGGCCCCCAGAGCCAGGCTGCCCAGGCCGGGGTCGCGGTGTTCTTTCCCTGTGCCCAGCAAGGCCAGATGCCGAGCTGCGAGGCGCTCAGGCAGCGCCAGCGCGCACCGCGGCCCCCACCCGCCGCCTGTGAGCAGTGTCCCCAGAGCCTGGCCGGCCGCCGAGCGCACACCTGCACCCAGTGCGGCAAGAGCTTCGTGCACCAGTCCACGCTCACCACGCACTACCGCACGCACACCGGGGAGAAGCCGTACGAGTGCGCCGAGTGCGGGAAGCGCTTCGGCCGCCTGTCCACGCTGCTGGAGCACCGGCGCACGCACACCGGCGAGCGGCCCTTCCCGTGCGCGCAGTGCGGCCGGCGCTTCGGCCGCCTGTCCACGCTGGTGGAGCACCGGCGCACGCACACCGGCGAGAAGCCCTTCCCGTGCGCGCAGTGCGACAAGCGCTTCACGCGCCTGGCCAACCTCACGCTGCACCAGAGCGTGCACTCGGGCGAGCGCGCCTTCCAGTGCGCGCAGTGCGGCGCCAGCTTCGCGCACAAGCCCGGCTTCCTGCGCCACCTGCGCGGCCACTCGCAGGAGAAGCGCTTTACCTGCGGCCAGTGCGGCCAGAGCTTCACCTGCCGCTCCTGGCTCGTGCGCCACCAGGGCAGCCATGCCGGCCGGGCGGCCCCCGCCTGTGCAGCTTGCGAGAGCGAGGCTCCTGGGGGCCTCTTCAAGGGGGCAGCGTGGGGAGACCCCCCCAGCGACCCTTCTGTCGCACCAAGATCCGAGGGCACCGGGGTGGAGCGGAACCGCAAGGCGCAGCCCCGTGCCCACGACCGAGGGGGCCTGGGGGAGTCTCCGCACAGTTTTCTTTCTCGCGTGAAGATGGAAAATGCTGGGTAGCGCTCTGCGCCCTAAAGCGGCCTCTGAGGACCCAGGGGTCAATGGTGCTCCTTGAATCCACGCCGCCTTTCCCAAGGGGCACTGATTGTTTCTGTCCGAGGGTATCGGGCTGGCCCCTGGGCTTCCCAAGGGAGGGCTGGTTTCCCAAGGCCTTCGAGATGGGCAGAGTTCTGGAGGGCCTGCATGTAGGGAGGCTGTGCCGGAGGCCTGGAGGCAGGGCGGGGCCCACGTGGAGGGCACAGCTGGCGGGCACCTCCATCCTTCCAGGCTGTGATTTGGGGAGGTGCTTCCCAGTTAGAAGGGTCAGGACTCAGCTCTCTAAGGGGTGTGGGCCACCCACTCCTAGCCGTAGGCCTTGGCTTCCCCAAGTGTGAGCCACGCTCCACAGGCCTCGCTCTAATAAGCCGAGGCCACGTGCCCCCCAGACACGGATCTAAGAGCTACCACAAGATTTCTGGAACTTTACTCGACACCCCCACCCACCCCCATCCCAGGAGGGCCTGGGCTGTCTGTGGCCCAGAGCTCATGGGCAGCCGGCTTGGCCTTCAAAGGGCACTGTTTCTTTGGCAACAGATTTGTCTTTAAGCTGTTGCTGGAGCTGGTGGCCAAATGGGCCTTTGTGAAGCCAAGACGGGGTGGGTAGGGAAGGCCAGCTGGGGCAAGGAGGGACCATGGGGGGCAGGTAGCACTGCACTAGACTTTCAGAAGCTCTGAAGGGGGGGGTGAATCGAAGGCATGGCCCAGCAGCTATCAGCCTCAAGCCTTGGGGCCTCCACCATCTCAGGGGCCTAGGCCAGCAGCTGGGGCTTCAGGTAGGCCCCTCTCTGGAAGCCATCATGAACAGCTGAGCTTTTCCTTAGCTACAGGAGGTGTCGGCCCAAACTGGGTTCCAAGAGCCCCTGGGAGTTCAGAGCCCTGGCTGTTAGCTGGTCCCATGTCCCCAGCGACGCTTCCCTCCTGGGCAGGCAAGTTGAACCCGAGAGGCTGGCTCGTCCAGGGCGGCGGTTCCGTGCACTAGCCCCCGCCCCAGGCTTTCGGGCCTGTGTCTGGATTTGCTTTTTATTGGAAGTTCTGTAATTTGCCATAACTTTACCCCTCGGTAAGGAAGTATTTATGAGGCGTTGCCAGCCCCTATCCTGACCCTGCTAGAGATTGTTCTTGTGAAGTACTGACTGCCTTTGACTCCAAGTTCTGACAATCGCTGGTGATTATTATAATTATTTTCAACTGTACTTCCATTGTGACATCCTGAAAAAGAGTTCCAGGTGGACTGAAGGCCAGGACAGGGTGCATAGGATGCAGAGAAGCGGATTGGAGGGCTGGGTCTGGGCACCCAGCTCTGTGCCCGAGGACGGAGCACCCTGGACTCACAGGGCGGGACTAGAAATGCTTCTGCAGGCGGCACCTGCCCAGGGTTAGTGCCAGTCATCCGAGAAGTCCAGTCTCACACTTGTTTTTTGGGGATTGAAACTAGAGGCTTTCTACCTCCATGTTACACCCTCAGCCCAATTTTATATCTTAATTGGAAACAGAGCTAAGAGCCTCAGTAAATTGCCAAGACTGTCCTTAAACCTGTGAACCTGGGATCCTCTTGTCTCAGCCTCCCAAGTACTGGCATTACAAGTATTCGCCAACATGCCTAGCTTATTTTATTTTATTTATTTTTTTATTTTTTGCGGGTGTGGGGATAGAACCCAGGGGCATTCGACCTCCGAGCTACACCCCTTGTCTTATATTTATTTTGAAACAGGGTCTCCCTGAGTTGCAGAGGGCCTCACTAAGTAGCTGAGGCTGTCCGCGAACCACGATCCTCCAGTCTCAGCCTCCCGAATACTGGAATCACAAGTGTGCGCCACCGCGCCCAGCTTATTAACAACATTTTTTAATCGCTTCTCACTTTGAAATATTTATACAGTAGCCATGTCATTGAGCCCAAGATCCATTGATTGTAAGACGCATCTATATTTTTCTCTTTCATTAGTCAAGAAAAATGCATCTATCTGACTATGATTCTGTTGTCTGTAAGATCTTAAGTGCATCCCAACTGCAGACATGTTCCCAAGGTGGGAGAAACACTTGCAGTAGGCTTCCTTTTAAGAAGTGGCAGCCAACTAGGTGGCTGACATGTTGGCTACTTATTCTTCAGCATGCCAGGTCAAAAGATTCATTTTTAGACAAAAATCCCAGAAAGTGAACCAAGAACAACAGCCTTGTCTTCTATCAAGACGGGCCACCGACAATTCCCACCCAAGACCGCACTTGGAGTTGACCCAGCCTCTGCTGTCTGGAGCCCATCGGTGCTGCCGTCATCAGGGAGCCGAGTCCAGTGGCAGCGACTCCTCTGTCAGCCCCGCAGACGACAGTCACCCTGCGCTGCCAGTGCGTCCCTGTCGCAGGAAGTTGCTCTGGGCCTCCAGGAAAAAAGCTGGGGGTTTTCTGGCCTTGTGTAAATGTACTCCAACATTCTGCTCTCGACTGAATTGTGTCCTCAAGTGCACATGTTGAAACTCATTTCCAGTGTGGTATTTGAGAGGGGCCCGTGGAAGAGGTAATCAGGCCTACGGAAGACCATCAGGGTCCCCATGATGGGACTGCGCTGGAGCTCTGCCCTGCGAGGACAGAGTGAGAACATGACCGTGTTCCCACAGGGCAGGAAGAGAGCCCTCACCGCGCCCCGGGAGGCAGCCGGACCCCAGCCTCTGTTCTCCAGAACTGAGAAGTAATTTCTACTGCTTAGGCCACCTGTCTCTGGTGTTCTGTTACGGCAGCTGGTGCTGAGACGCCTCTACCCAAAACTACCCAGCATCCCACTGAGTGAAGGTGGTTAACCATCCTATTACTGGACCTTTCTTTTTCTAATGTAAATTACAAGTAATACCATAATCTTACTTGGTTTGTTGTTTTCCATGGCTGTTTTTCCTTCCCTCCCTCCTTTTCTCCCAGTATTTTGCCCAGGATGGGATCACTTCTGAGTTCAAGCAATCCTGCCTCCCAAGTGCTGGCACCATGGCTCACGCCATTGCACCCAGATTAGATGTTTATTTTTTAATTAAAAGAATTTTTTTTGCAGGTCTGAGGATGGAACCCAGGGGCATTCGACCTCCAAGCTACACCCCTTGCCCTATTTTTTATTCTTTATTTTGAAACCGGGTCTCACTGAGTTGCAGAGGGCCTCACTAAGAAGCTGAGGCTGGCTGCAAACCGCGATCCTCCAGTCTCAGCCTCCCAAATGCTGGGATTACAAGCGTGCACCACCACTCCCGGCTTTTAGATGTTTGTGGGGGGTTTTTTGTTTGTTTTTTTGTTTGTTTGTTTTTGTTTTTGTTTTTTTGGTGGTACTGGGGTTCCTGGAAGCCCTTCTATTTCCGGGCTGCACTCCCAGACCTATTTTATATTTTTATTTGAAAACAGGGTCTCTTAAGCCAGCATGGCTGGCTTCGAACCTGCGCGATCCTCCTGTCTCCGCCTCCCAAGTATGGGGATTACAAGCGTGCGCCACCACACCCGGCCAGATGTTTGTTCTTTTAAACGGATTCCCAGAAGCGGCATGACTGGGTCAACTGGTAAATACAGCATCTGTGAACACTTGCACCTGTTCCCACATCCCCCTAGTATGGAATGAGACTTTGTAGGTTTTAGCATCTTAAAGGAGTTTACTGGAGGTCTTGAAAAATGAGGCTGGTGTGGAGTTGGAGCTGGATCGCAGCCGCTGATGAAGCTGAAGGCGAGGAAGGGGGCTGGGGGGAGGGTTGGGGGGCTGGGGGGCCAGGGGTGGGGCCTGGGGACCGGGGCCCTGGACTCCGGTGAGCTGGGCTTGCTCCGCTCTCAACCTTGCTGTTGCTTATGATTCTTTTGCTACCTGTCAGACACAATTGCAAGGACTCTCCTTTGCAGAGACAACCTTCTTTCTGGAAAGGGCCAGACTGTACATGAATATATTTCAGTCTTACCGTGCAGTCTCTGTCACAGCCACTGAGCTCTGCCCTGGGAACAGGAACGCAGCCTTAGGCAACAGGGTCCACAGTGACTGCATTCCAGCGAGGCTGTGTAGAGACACTAACATTCTGATTTCACCTTTGCATGAGCCATGAAGTGTTTTTATAGAGAAAATTTGATTGTACTGAACACGTACCCTATGCCATTAAAAAAAAGTTGTCTCAGCCAGGTGTGGTGGTGCACACTTATAATCCCAGTACTTGGGAGGCTGAGACAGGAGGGTCCAGGCTCGCCGCCAGCCTCAGCTACTTAGGCCCTTTGCAACTCAGTGAGACCCTGTTTCAAGATAAATAAGAATCGGGCATAGTGGTGCGTGCTTGTAATCCCAGCATTCGAGAGGCTGAGACAGGAGGATCGCAGTTTGCAGCCTCAGCCACTACTGAGCCCCTTGCAACTCAGTGAGACCCTGTTTCAAAATAAAGAATAAAAAATAGGGCTGGAGGTGTGGCTCGGAGGTAGAATGCCCCTGGGTTCCAGTACCACACACACACACACACAAATGGTCTCATTTTCTTCTTCCAAAGTCCTACGAGGCCCTGTTTCATTTTTGGCCATTTAAATACGCTAAACGCAGCCAGGCGTGGTGGTGCACGCTTGTCATCCCCGTGTTTGGGAGGCGGAAACGAGGATCCTGCAGGTTTGAAGCCAGCCTCACTGGCTTAAGAGACCCTGTTTCCAAATAAAAAGTATAAAATAGGTCTGGGAGTGTAGCCCAGAGGTAGAAGGGTTTCCAGGAACCCCAGTACCAACAAAAACAAAACAAAACAAAAACAAAAACACGCTAAATCCAAGATGGTGGTACACACTTATAATCCCAGTGCTTGGGAGGCTGAGACAGGAGGATCGCACGGGTTCAAAGCCAGCCTCAGCTACTTCGTGAGGCTCTCAGCAACTTAGACCCTGTTTCCAAATAAAGTATAAAATAGGTCTGGGACTGTAGCCCAGAGGTAGAAAAGCCCCTGGGTTCCACCCCAGTACCACCAAAAAAATAAAAATAAAAACGCTCAACACCATTCTTAGCTCACTGAGCTGTATACCAGGTGGACCATAGTTTGCCGTGCCTGCCCCAAAGGGTCTCATAATCCTCGGGGTTGCAGTGCCTTTGTATCCATTTCACAGATGCTGAAGCAGAGGCTCACTCAGGTTAAAGAGATGATAGTGCAGCCACTTTAGGCCACATCGCCAGCTGGGCTGTTGTGGCAGTCTTTCTAGAAGGCCCACCCTTCCCACTGGCTGCAGGGGCCTCCTCTGCCAGGCAGGCAGGCAGGCAGGTGGGTGAACAGGCCCCAAGAGGCCCTGGAGCCCTGGCTTGTCTAGTGTGCGTAGCATCAGTGACTGCGGGTGGCCGCATGTCACGGGCCAGGGATACCCTTTGTTTTCTCCAGATTGGGGGTCAATTTATTTTCCCTTCTCTTAGTCCTCCCACCATCTTGGTATTGAATAAAGGTCTCCAGGGAAAGCTCTTTCCTGGACAGAGCGGCTGCGACCCCAGCAGCCCCAGGGACCCCACATCTGAGCAGGAGCACAGCTGCAAAAGCTGGTACCTAACGATCGGAGGTCCTGAGGCCCAAAGAGGCCGCTTCGTGGTTCACTCTGCAGGCTAGGTCCCCTGTGACCCCCTGCATGGGTGCTGTCTTAATTCCCTAGGACTGCTACCTTGACACAGGGCCATAAACCGGGTGGCTTAAAACAACAAAAGTTCATCAAGCTGGGTCTGGTGGCACACACTTGTAATCCCAGTACTTGGGAGGCTGAGACAGGAGGATCGCAGTTTGAGGACAGCCTCAGCTACTTAGCGAGGCCCTCTGCAACTCAGTGAGACCCTGTTTCAAAATAAAGAATAAGCCGGGCGTGGTGGCGCATGCTTGTAATCCCCGCGCTTGGGAGGCAGAGACAGGAGGATCACGCAGGTTCGAAGCCAGCCGCGCGCACTGGCTTAGGAGACCCTGTTTCCAAATAAAAGTGTAAAAATAGGTCTGGGAGTGTAGCCCTGAGGTAGAAGGGCTTCCAGGAACCCCAGTACCACCAAAAAACAAACAAACAAACACACACACACACACACACACAAAATAAAGAATAAAAAATAGGTCTGGGGGTGTAGCTCGGAGGTAGAATGGCCCCTGGGTTCCATCTTCAGTACCAAAAAAAAAAAAAAAAAGTTTATCCTCACACTAGTGGAGAACAGAAGTCTTAAAGGTCTCAGAGGCCTGCTCCGGCTGAGCGTGGGTAGAACCCTTCCTTGCCTCTTGCTAGCTTCTGGTGGCCGCAGTCAGTGCTTGGGGCTCCTCAGCTTATAGCTGGGTCTCTCCAGTCTACCTCCATCTTTTTTTCTTCTTTTGAAACCAGGTCTCACTGAGTTGCAGAGGGCCTCACTAAGTAGCTGAGGCTGTCTGCGAACCTCGATCCTCGGTCTCAGCCCCCCGAGTGCTAGGATGACAAGTGTGCCCACCACGCCCGGCTTCTTCCTCCATCCTTACTTGGCCTTCTTCCTTTGTGTCCTTATCTCCTGGTTTTTTGTTTTTGTTTTTGTTTTTTTGTTTTGTTTTGTTTTGTTTTGTTTTTTGGTACTGAGGATTGAACATAGAGGCATTCTACTTCCAAGCTACATCCCCAGCCCAATTTTATATCTTATTTGGAAACAGGGTCTCACTAGGTTGCTGGACACTAAGTTGCCAAGTTTGGCTTTTAACCTGGGATCCTCCTGTCTCCGCCTCCTAAGTGCTGGGATTACAAGTGAGCCCGCCATATCCAGCGGCATCCTTGTTTCTTCTTACAAAATACTGGGATTAGGGCCCGCCCACTCAAATCTCATTTTGACTTGAAAACACTTTCCAAGTGAGATAGATCATCTTCGTGCAGTCCAGATATTAGGACTTCCACCAATTTTTTTTTTTTGTACTGGGGGTGGAACCCAGGGGCTTTCTACCTCTGGGCTACACTCCCAGACCTATTTTATACTTTATTTGGGAACAAGGCCTCACTGTGTTGCTGAGAGCCTCACTAAGTAGCTGAGGCTGGCTTCGAACCTGTGCAGTCCTCCTGTCTCAGCCTCCCAAGTGCGGGGACTACAAGTGTGCGCCACCACGCCCGGCTGCCTTCCACCAATCTTATTTATTTTTATTTTTGTGGTACTGGGAATTGAACCTAAAGGCATTCTACCTCTGAGTTACACCCTACTGCCCTCTCTTTTACTACTGGGGATGGAACCCAGGAGCCTTCTACCTACAAGCTACACCCCCAGCCCTATTTTTTATTTATTTATTAATTTTTTGTGTGTGTGGGTCTGGGGATGGAACCCAGGGCGATTCGACCTCTGAGCTCCACCCCTACCCTATTTTTATACACCCTCTGCTCTGTTCTTTTATTCCTTTCCTTTCCTTTTCTTCTTTTCTTTTCTTTCTTTCTTTCTTTCTTTCTTTTTTTTTTTTTGTGTGTGTGTGTTACTGGGGGTGGAACCTAGAGACTTTCTACCTCTGAGCTATACTCCCAGACCTATTTTTAATATTTTATTTGGAAACAGGGTCTCGCTGAGTTGTGGAGGGCCTCACTAAGTAGCTGAGGCTGTCTGCAAACTGCGATCCTCTGGTCTCAGCCTCCCGAATGCTGGGATTACAAGTGTGTGCCACCACGACTGGCTATTCTTTATTTTGAAACAGGGTCTCACTAAATCGCAGAGATTAAGTAGCTGAGGCTGTCCTCGAACCTGCAATCTGCTGGTCTCAGCCTCCCAAATGTTGACATTACAAGCATGTGTTCCCACATCTAGCCTTAAAACATGATTGTGTAGGTGTAATTAGATTAGTAAGGCACCCCCTACCAGCAGGGGGTATAGCTCAGTGGTAGAGCATTTGACTGCAGATCAAGAGGTCCCCGGTTCAAATCCGGGTGCCCCCTTGCTTTCTATTTGGAGGTAGAGCCTTTGTCTTTTGACAGCAGTATTTAGGGGTGGTGTGGGGAAAAGCTGGTGAGAATTGGGGAACATGGAAGAATCTTAAAAAGCTGGAGAAATGGATGCTGGGTAAATAGGATTAATTGCTATCCACCAGAGGGAATGAAATGATCAGACCAACACAGTCTAGCAGTGTGTGGGAGATTAGAGGACAAGACAGGAAGAAGGGGCTGGGGAGCTCAGTGCTCCAGCACTTGCTCTGTTTTATGAGCATGTGGTACTGGGGATGGAACCCGGGGCGTTCTACCTCTGAGTAACACGCCCAGCCCTAGATTTTTTAATTTTTAAATTATTTCTTTATTTTGCAGTATGGGGGATTGAACCCTAGGGCATTCTACCTTGGAACTACACCCCCAGCGCTATTTTTTTTTTTTTTTTTTTTGGTGGTACTGGGGATGGAACCCAGGGACGTTACCTCTGAGCTACACCCCCAGCCCTATTTTTTATTCTTTGAGATAGGGTCTCACTAAGTTGCAGAGGGCCTCACTAAGTACCTGAGGCTGTCTGCAAGCCGCGATCCTCCAGTTTCAGTCTCCCAAATGCTGGGATTACAAGTGTGCACCCCCACACCTGGCCTCAGCACTATGTTTTATTCTTTATTTTGAACCAGGGTCTCACTAAGTTGCTGAGGCTGGCTGCAAACCGCGATGCTCCCCTCTCAACCTCCCAAGTACTAGAATTACAAGCGTGTGCCACCATGCCTGGCTTTAGCACTTGTCTTTGTCCTTTATTTTTTTATCTTGTGTGTGTGTGTGTGTGTGTGTGTGTGTGTGTGTGTGTGAGAGAGAGAGAGAGAGAGAGAGAGAGAGAGAGAGAGAGAGAGAGAGAGAGAGAAAGGAAGAAGACTGGGGATTGTACCCAGAGGCATTTTTACCTCTTAGCTTAACCTCCAGCCTGATTTTATTTCTTATTTGGAATGGAAACAGAGTCTCATTAAGTTGTGGAGGGCCTCACTAAATTGTCGAGGCTAGCTTCAAACCTGAAATCCTACGGTTTCAGCCTCCCAAGTACTGGAATTACAAGCATGCATCACCATACCTGGCTTTAGCACTTGTCTGTGTGTGTGTGTGTGGGGGGGTACTGGGGATGGAACCCATGGACATTCTATTTTTTATTCTTTCTTGTTTATTTATTTATTTATGCAGTATAAGAATGGAACCCAGGGGCATTGTACCTCTGAGCTACACCCCAGCCCTATATTTTATTCTTTATTTTGAAACAGGGGTCTCACTGAGTTGCAAAGGGCCTCACTAAGTGGGTTCTATCCCCAGTACTGCAAAATAAAAAAAATAAAAAAATAGGGCTGGGGGGGGTGTGGCTTGGAGGTAGAGTCCCCATGAGTTCCATCCATAGCACCATAAAAATAAAGGAAAAAAGAAAGAAAGAAAGAAAGAAAGAAAGAAAGAAAGAAGGAAAGAAAGAATAGAATAAAACAGACTTGAGATATAGCTCAGAGGTAGAATGCCCTTGAGTTCAATCTCTAGTACCAAATAAATAAATAAATAAATAAATAAATAACTGAAAAGGACCTGGAGTGTCGCAGCTGCGGCGTGATGCGCTGAGCCCGGCTCCTGGTCCTGGAGGTCTCGCCCCCCCCCCACACCTTCTTTTCCCCTCTCCGTGGTGCACAGATGTACACCAGGACAGCAATTTCTCTCTGCTGGTGTGCATGTCCTGTAGCTGAAGCTCAAAAGCTCCCCTGGCCTCGGGTGCAGGAGCCTGACCTGGAGACCATTGACCAGGACAGTGGTCCTGTTGCCCTTGGCGGGTACGCCACAGCAGGGGACCAGGGGTCCCTCGGTTGTCGGGATGACAGCTAACCAGCGGGGGACAGAGACTGAAAGCGGCAGGGACTCCACAGGGGTCTACTGAATGCAGAACTAGCCCTCGCCCTCCTCATCCCTCCCTCCTGCTCCTCCTGCAGCCCCCACACTTTCACGTCAGCTCTCCTGAGGTGCCCTGGCAGCCTCTTCTCCAGGTCCAGTTCTGAGAAGGAAGCCCCCCCCCCCAACCTTTGGCAGCTCTGGGAAGAGAACCCGTGGCTTGGCACACACCAGGCAAGCACTCTTATCACTGAGCTACATTCTGGCCCAGGAAGAAAAGAGAAGCAGCCCAGGGGCAGGGTGGGCACCTAGGATTTGTGAGGTCTCTGAGGAATAAGATCTTAAAGAAAAGCGGCTACTGGTGTGATCCCAGCATTCAGGAGGCTGAGACAGGAGGATCGTGGTTCCCGGCCAGGCTCAGCTACTTAGTGAGGCCCTCTACAACTCAGTGAGACCCTGTTTCAAAATAAAAAACAAAAAGTAGGGTTAAGGGTGTAGCTCGGAGGTAGAAACTCCCTGGGTTCAATCCTCAGTACTATTTAAAAAAAAAAAAAATCTGGGTGTGGTGGTGCAGGCTTGTAATCCCAGTATTTGGGAGGCTGAGACTGGAGGATCACAGGCTGCAGCCAGCCTCAACTACTTAGTAAGGCCCTCTGCAACTTAACGAGGCCCTGTTTCAAGATAAATAACAGAGCCTGGTGCACTCTTGTAATTCCCACGCTTGGGAGGCTGAGACAGGAGGATTGCGCAGATTTGAAGCCAGCCTCAGCTGGTTTAAGAGACCCTGTTTCCAAATAAAATATAAAATAGGCCTGGAAGTATAGCCCGGAGGTAGGGAAGACCCCTGGGTTCCATCCCCAGTACCACAAAATAAAAATAAATAAATAAAAATAAAATAAAAATAAAGAATTAAAAAAAATAGGGCAGGGGTGTGGCTCGGTGGTTGAATGCCCCTGGGTTCCATCCTCAGACCCGCAAAAAAAGAAAAAAAAAAAAGATAAAGAATAAAAAATAGAACTGGGGGTGTAGTTCAGAGAAGAATGTCCCTGGGTCCAATCCCTAGTACTCCCCCCCCCCAAAAAAAAGAAAAAGATCTTAAAGAAAAACACTGAACCTTCCAGACAGTACAGAAGCCACACACCAGCAGGACGAGCCAGCAAGGGTTGAGGGGGAAGCCAGGGGGCGGGCTGAGTGGACCCTCCCCTCGGCTGCGGACTCGCCTCTCCCCTGGGCCCTGCTGCCCAGCCAGCCCCTCTGCACTCAGAGGCTGGGCGAGGGAAGGAGAGGGCCGCTGGACAACAGCCGGGATGTGCGTGTGGGTCTCAGAGCTGCGGACTTCACGGGCTGGAGTCCAAGAAGTCCGCGTCCTTCACTTTTTCCTGATAAGATGAATCCATCAGGAGCTGCTAACACCCCTCAGGTACGAAGGTTCCATGCTGGCGCCAGCAGCCGCTGGTGGAGGGCGGTAAATGGGCGGCCCCCGAGGGCTCCTGGAGCTTTGGGAGAGGTGAAGCCTTCTCCCCTCCTCTCTGCCCTCCCTCTCTAGGTAAAATTCTCGTCCCCAAACACTGCCAGCACCACCCAGCCGCGAATCTGCTTCTGCTGTCCACAGCTTAGCTCATTAAACCCACAGCAGCCTCACCCCGTTGCTGAGACTGGCTTTGAACCTGCAATCCTCCTGTCTCAGCGATTACAGGTGTGTGCCACCACACCTGGCCATGTTGTGGTTTTATTAATTGATTAAATTTAATTTATTGGTTTGCAGCACTGGGGATTGAACCCAGGGGCGTTCTACCTCTGAGCTATAACCCAGCTCTATTTTTAAATTCTTTCTTCCTTTTTTTTTTGGGGGGGGCAGTAATGGGGATTGAACTCAGGGGTATTCTACCTCTGAACTATGCCCCCAGGCCTGTTTTTTCATTCTTTATTATTATTATTATTAATTTTTTTTTTGGTGGTACTGGGGTTGGAACTCAGGGGCCTTCTACCTCTGGGCTATACTCCCAGACCTATTTTATATTTTATTTGGAAACAGGGTCTCACTAAGTTGCTGAGATCCTCACTAAGTAGCTGAGGCTGGCTTCGAACCCGTGCGATCCTCCTGTCTCAGCCTCCCAAGCGCGGGGATTACAAGCGTGCGCCACCACGCCCGCTTAGCTTCTTTCTTGGTGACCACAATGACCTAAAAATGTCAGAGCACTGTCCTGCTCGGCTCCTGCCTCTCCATGGGCGCGCCCTCTCTGATGTGCTGACCCCTCCCCTGGCGATGGGAGCTCCGTCTGCATTCCTGTGCCCCACAACCCCTCAGGAGCGTCGGAACCCTGGCAGCACTGCCCAAACAGGTCAGGCAGGAGGGTGCCTGATGGGTGCTGACCCAGGCTGGAAGTCCAGGGGTGCGGGAGGAGCCAGCTAGTCACCTCCCCGGCAGGGGACGGTCCTCACACAAGGCTGGAGCTGGAGGGTCCATCCAGGCAGGGCTGGGCCCAGGACACTCAGCCCAGGAACCGTGCCTCTCCTGCAGAGTCTGCCAGCTAGCTTGCCCCCCACCATGGCCCCAGCAGCAGCTGCAACTAATAACACCACACCTTTGGGCTGGAGAGAGGCTGTGGCTAATTGTGGTGGGTTGAGGTGGCCTTAAGAAAGAGAAAACACAGGAAGTATGGCGTGCCTCCCAGGGCGAGGCACGGGGCTCAGCCCCATCAGGACTCTCCTGAGTCTTTGAGGTACCCCAAATCCCCATAAACGCTATTGCAAGCGGGGCGGGGCACGCACGCCTATAATCCCAGTACTTGGGAGACAGAGACGGGAGGATCTCGGGTTCACAGCCAGCCTCTGCTACTTAGGCCCTCCACAACTTAGACCCTGTTTCAAAATCAAGAATTAATGGTGGAGCATGCTTGTAATCCCAGCAGTTGGGAAGCTGAGACAGCCTCCGCTATTTAATGAGGCCCTTTGCAACTGAGAGCCTTTTTCAAAATCAGGAATAAAAAATAGGACTGGGGGTGTAGCTCAGAGGTAGAATGCCCATGGGTTCAATTCCTGGTACCACAAAATAAAATAATCAAAGGGCGGGGTGGGGGGAAGAGCCGGGCGTGGTGGCGCACGCTTGTAATCCCAGCATTTGGGAGGCTGAGACAGGAGGATCGCGGTTCGAGGACAGCCTCAGCTACTTAGGCTCTCTGCAACTCAGTGAGACCCTGCTTCAAAAAATAAAGAGTAAGAAATAGGGCTGGGGTTGTAGCTCAGAGGTATAATGCCTTTGCGTGCCATCCCTGGTACCGCAAAAAACAAAAAAATTAAAAATAAATAAATAAAAGAGGTCCCCAGTTCAAATCCGGGTGCCCCCTTGCTAAAATCTCTTTTACGTGCCAGAGAGTAAAACTCCTCACAGTAAATAACAAGTCATCCCCAGTACTGTGAAAGGGGGGCTGGGATGTAGCTCAGAGGCAGAATACCCTTGGGTTCAATTCTCCAGTACTAAAATAAAGTAAGTGCTGTTGGAGGTGTGCCCCGTGGGAGGGAGGAGAGTGGCTGAGCCTGGAGGGTCCCCAGGAGGGAAGCCTCTCTGGCTCCTGCACTGCGTTCTCTCAAACTCTTCCCCCGGCCCGTCTCCCTGCCGTCCGCCCCAGAGGGCAGCTTCTCAGAGGGCAGCTTCTTGCTGCCCGGTGCCCACTGGCCTCCTCTGCCCCTTTGAGTCTTGGGACCTGTCTTCCATGCCCTGTGGGGCTGGCAGGCTGGCAACCGCCCTGCTCCCTGGCTGCCCGGCTGTGCTGTAGACGCGATCTGACCTCTGGTTTGGGTGCTGGAAGGCTGGTCCCAGTGTGGCCGTGTTAAAGGCAGAGGCTGTTCAGGTGGTGGGCCTCATGGAACATAGTCGTGGGGACCAAGAAAGCGTCAGGCAGCTCTCTCAGGACTTGGTTGGTGCCAAGAGAGCCGGTTGTTAAAAGTGAGGACCACACACATGCTTGGCCCCTTCTTTTTTTGTGATTCTTTCCAGAAGTCCAAAGTCATTTGCATTAGCTTATTAGTAAAATAAAGGCAGGACATACCTTTTGTGTGTGTGGGGGGGGCACTGGGGATTGAACTCTAACTCCGAGCTACACCCCAAGCCCTATTTGATTTTTGTTTAGAACGGTCTCACTAGCTTGACGGGAGCCTCACTGCTTGCTGAGGTTGCCCTCGGACCTGCGATTCTCCTGCCTCACCCTCCACTGGGATTTCAGGTGTGCGCCACCACGCCGCCCCGTGCTCGACTCCTTCCCATCTCCGCTTCGCTGTGGCGCAGCCAGGAGCCCTCCGCACAGGCTGGACGCCATGCTGTTAGGACTTTCCAGCTGCCCGGGTCACAAGCCAAATAATCCACTTTTTCCTTTTAAGATTTTTTTAATGAGCGAATTGCAATCACGCACCAGAGCGAGGCTCCATGTGCCACACATGCACGCAGCACGGGTGCTTTCCTTTCACAGCCCTCCCTGAGCCCCTCCCCTCCCCGTGCACCTTAGTGAGAGCGATGGTGTACCTCCTGCGGTAGGATCCTTGAACCGTTTTCCTCCTCCGTCCTCCTTCCCCCTCCCCGTAACCTCTCCCTGCTCCTGGCCCGTACTGAGGATTGGACACAGGGGCATTCTGCCTCGAGCTACACCTCCCGCCCTCTTTATTTTTATTTAATTTTGAATCACAGTCTCACTATTTGTTGAGGGCCTCACTAAACTGCTGAGGCTGGCTTCAAACCTGTGATCCTCCTGTCTCAGCCTCCCAAGAATTGGGATTACAGGCTGTGCCACTGCTCCCAGCCACCTCTTTTCTTTATAATGTACTTGGCCTCAGTTATTTTGTCATAGCAACACAAGAGACTAAGAAAAGCTAGCGAGCAAAGAGTTCTCTGAGCCACCTGCCCCGCCCCACTCCCAGTCGGTTTTCTCTTAGAGAGGGCGTTTGGAGCTGTTCTGCCTATTTCTCTGCAGCACTGAGCAGGTCATGGGGTTGTGCCGTGACGTGTGATGGGAGAGAGAAAGGGCTCTCTTGTCTGAGGGTTCGAGGGCTTGGCCAGGCTCGTCTCACCCCTGCCTTCCATCCCAGCAGAGGCCCAGGTGTTCAGGGCTTCAGGACACCCGGTGTCCCCAGGGCGATACACCTGGTCACCTTGTAGGGGGTCCTTAGACCGTGCAGGTGAACCCTGGAGGGGATCCTGGGACCCTGGCAGGCCTCTCTACGTCTTGGCTCAAGTTGAGCCCCCTGGCTCCAACATGTGGTCCTACCATTGCTATCCTAACCCAGGCGGCTGCCTGATCTTGGACTCGAAACCCCCGCACTGTGAGCTGAAGAAGGAATTCCTCACGTGGCTATGGTGGCATGTGCCTGTAACCCCAGGATGTGAGAGGCTGAGACAGGAGGATCACAGGTTCAGGAACAGCCTCTCCAATTTAGCAGGACCCTCAGCAACTTGGTGAGACCTTGTTTCAAAATAAAAATTAAAATAGGGCTGGGTGTGTAGCTCAGAGGTAGAACGCCCCTGGGTCCAGTCCTCAGTACCACACACACATGCAAAGAAAGAAAAAAGCAAAGAGAAGAAAGACATCTTAATTAAGTTAGTCACCACAGGTATTTCACTGTAGGAATCCAAAGCCAACCAGTACACTTCTCCCATCTCCTCCTAGCTCCCCCTAGGCTGGGAGTCTCCCACCATGGTCTCTGAGGAGACTGTATTCTTATTGTTGGCTTTCCTCAACCTCTCCTGTTATCTCAAGAGGAAAGCACAGCCCTCTCTGTTCTCGCTACTGCCCTTGGTGGCAGATGGGAGAAAGGTACCAGTAGCGATTTTTTTTTTTTTTTTGGAGGTTAAATTTTTTTAAATTTATTTTTATTGGTGCATTGTAATCATATATCACATTGAAATACAAGACTTGAGAGGATATACAAGCACACATCATCCAATTAGCCCTCATCCAGCCCCCATCCCATTCCCTCCCCCTCCCTCGATCCCATGCTTGTTTGGTGATTAACTTTGACACATTTGTTTATGTACCTCCTGCATTTTAAAGAGACTCCATCCTCTCCTATTCCATACCCTCTGATTGGTCACCTTAGTTGCTTCACTATAGGGCCCTTTCTATAGCTCGACCACTTCCTGTTGCCTGTTTCCTCCTAGTTATTGCTGATTAGGGGAAGCATCTGGTTTTAATTTTCTGAGATATTTCTCTATGCATACCGCGTTGCGAGTACCGATTCCACTCTTGACGGCCCCAGTAGTGGCCTGGGTACCCTGTGGACTGATCCAGACCTCGCTGGCTCAAGCAGTGGCCTTGCCTCATGGGAGGCCCTGATTCTGGTCTCGCTGGCCCCACCATCGGCCTAACCCCTCGGCAGGCTCCAATCCCGGCCTCGGAGGCCCCAGCTCCGGCCTTGCCTCATGGCAGGCTCCGATGCCAGCCATTGGCCCCGGCCTAACCCCTCGGCAGGCTCCGATCCCAGCCTCGGAGGCCCCAGCTCCGGCCTTGCCTCATGGCAGACTCCGATGCCAGCCATTGGCCCCGGCCTAACCCCTTGGCAGGCTCCGATCCCAGCCTCGGAGGCCCCAGCACCGGCCTTGCCTCATGGCAAGCTCCGATGCTGTCCGCTGGCCCCGGCATTGGCCTAACCCCTCAGCAGGCTTCGATCCCGGCCTTGGAGGCCCCAGTAGCAGCCTTGCCTCACGGCTGACTCCGATCTGGTTGCCCCTCCACATCAATTGTTACCCAGGGCTCGAGGAGGGGTGGCGAGCCCCGTCCCCTTCAGTTGTCCCCGTTGGCGGGGCCTAGCTCGAGGGTGTTTTTAGGCCTGCTCTCATCCTTCCTCTGGGGGTGCTCCCCTTTGCGGCATCTAGTTCTTTACAGTTGGCACACTCACTGGGCAGGAGCTCTTGTTGTGCTCTTTTATTGTTCCCTTTATTATAAAGATGTCCCTTCCTCTGGGTGTCTCCCAGGCCGGCAGTGACCAATACCTTGGCCAGGCCCCATCTGATGATCCTCTGGGGTCTTCCAGTTGTTACAGACTTTAGAAGCTATTTCTAGCAATTCATACAGATTTTTATCTTCAAAGCCATCAATCTTCTGGATCTTTTTCCTGATGTCTAGAGCCGCCTGATTAACGAAGGTGATATTGATGACTTGCTGGTTTCCGGCTGCCTCTGGATCGACAGGAGTGTATGTCCTGTAAGCCTCTAGGAGGTGCTCGAGGAATGCAGCTGGAGATTCATTCTTAACCCTGCACAACCTGACTAACCTTAGGCAAACTTGTGGGGGCCTTGCGGCTACCTGAAGACCCCCCAGTAGAAGCTGGCTATAGACCTTCAGCGCCTCCTTACCTTCCGTTGTGTTATAATCCCACTGGGGCTGGGAGGATGGGAAGGCCTGCTCGATTTGGGGAGGGTCCTCCATATACCTTCCGTTGTCCCCAAGATCCCACTTTCTTGCTTCCCTCTTGATGCGGCCCCTCTCCTCTGTAGCAAATAGGGTTTGGAGGAGCTGCTCATTATCCTCCCAAGTGGGCTGATGAGTAACAAATATAGTTTCTAGGAGAGAAATGAGAGCTTGGGGCTTTTCAGAAAAAGAAGGGTTTTGTTGTTTCCAGCTATATAAGTCACTAGTCAAAAAAGGCTGACCATAAAAACTCTACCTCCTTCATCTAGGGGCCCTATAACTAGGAGGGGAAGGGCTTGTGCTACAGGGCAAGAGCTCCCAAAGGCCTCAGGAAATAAAGCTGCATAGGGGAGGCCAGAGTGAGTATGGCAGGGCTAGGGTAGGATGGGGAGAGTCATCGCCCCTGCGGGAGGTGGTAACAGGGGGAAGGGCCGTCACTACAGGGGGGTGGTGGAGAAAGATCCATAACTGAAGAGGTTGGGTCGGGGGGCGCAGAAGGACAGGAAGGTTGGTAGGGAGAGGGGAGGTCATAAGCATCTGAAGACAGAGGGAGGACAGGCAGGGAAGATGATTTGGGAGAGACTTGAGGCAAAGGGACTTGAGCCACTTGAGCTGCTCACTAATAAGTTGTTCCAAAGCCACGATATAGGCCAAAGATGACATCGTCGATCCTGAAAATGAGACGGGGTCAAATGAGCCCTCAGGAGGCCAACCTGTACCAAAAGTGGGCCATTCCTGAGAACAGTATTGATGAAAGTTTTCAAGGCTCTCAGTGTCTCTGTAAAGAGCAGCTGCTTGTTGGCAATCTGCAAAATGAACACTGAGTAAATCCGTAGGCGACGAGGGTGGACGAGACTGGGACTTGCCCATAGTATCCGAGAAAGCAATGAACAGAAAGAGAAGGAAAAAGAACACTGCATGCAAGGACTCCTGGAGGATCCTGATCAGATCCAAAGGGCCATACGTGAACAGCCCAACGGCCAGTGGTGGAGTTGGGAGGACGCTCTGACTCCACCAGCTCAGAGACCAATAGCACATCCGCCTGTTCTCTAATGAGCCCCAGATTGTCCTGACCTCAGAAAACCAATGGCAAGAGCAAAAAAAAGAATGGTACTCACTGAGCGCTCCCAGGTAAACTGATTCCAAGCAGGTAAACTGGACGAGCCCCCAAAATGTTGTGCCCAGGATGATGTCACAGGAACGGAGAAAGAGAGCACCACCTGCACTTGGAAGATCTGTTCATTTAACTGCGGAAAAACCAGACTAGCTAGGCTAGGGACAACAGACTAGGCAGGCTAGGGACGCAGTCTGGCGCTCAGTCAGAACTGCACCCAAGAGCTGAACTTACAAGAGGTTTTTTATTTATTTATTTTTTTGGTGGTGGTGGTACTGGGGTTCCTGGAAGCCCTTCTATCTCTGGGCTACACTCCCAGACCTATGTTATATTTGGAAACAGGGTCTCTTAAGCCAGTGAGGCTGGCTCCGTACCAGCGCGATCCTCCTGTCTCCACCTCCCAAGATTACAAGCGTGCGCCACCACGCCCGGCTTACAAGAGGTTTTTAAAGGCAAAAGCCACGCACAGGTGGCTGAGGGTAATGGGGGAGGCCCACTGTTATTGTATGACAAGACTGCAACTTTGTCTGGGATGGGGCTCAGTGTTCCAGGATGTTGACTACAGGGTGAGCAGGATGTTGGTCTTAGCTTGCTACTTTTACTATAGGGTAGGCAGGATGTTATCCAAACTACTAAACAATTTTGTCTTCTTGGGCACAGAGGGGAATCCCAGTAACTGTGGGATAACATCTGGGTGTTATGGCCTTACACTTGGGAGGCTGAGACAAGAGGAACCCAAGTTTGAGGCTAACCTCAGCAACCTATGGAGACCCTGTGTCAAAACAAGAAATAAAAAGACTGGGATGGAAGCCAGGCGTGGTGGCACACACTTTTAATCCCAGCATTTGGGAGGCTGAGACAGGAGGATCACGGTTCACAGACAGCCTCAGGTACTTAGTGAGGCCCTTCGCAACTCAGTGAGACCCTGTTTCAAAATAAAGAATAAAAAATAGGGTTGGGGTTATAGCTCAGAGGTAGAATGCCCTTGGGTTCCATCCCCAGCACCACACACACACACACACACACACACACACACAATGACTGGAGTGTAGCTCGGAGGTAGAATAAATACCCCTAGGTTCAGTCTCCAGGACCAACATAAAATAAAAACTGGTGTTTTTTTTTTTTTTTAATCTTATTCCATCCCCAGCACCACACACACACACACACACACACACACACACACACACACACAACGACTGGAGTGTAGCTCGGAGGTAGAATAAATACCCCTAGGTTCAGTCTCCAGGACCAACATAAAATAAAAACTGGTGTTTTTTTTTTTTTTTAATCTTATAACTGAAACTTGGATTCAGAAAATTTGCCATCAGTGAAATACCAGGTAACAGGTTCTGAAAGACGATATCAGGGATGGATTAGGTCTTGTCCCTGATTTTCATGGTGGTATTGAGCACCTGTTTGGATCCTGAATCAGAGGAAATTGCCAGTGGGTGTTGTTGTGAGCAAGGTGTTTCGTTGACATCGGCTGGCCATTCTTGAGTCCACAATGTCAGAATTTGTTGACTAGCTATAAATTCACAAACAACATCAACTTCCTAAGTGTTTTTTTTTTGTTTTGTTTTTTTGTTTTTGGTGGTACTGGGGTTCCTGGAAGCCCTTCTACCTCAGGGCTACACTCCCAGACCTATTTTTACATTTTTATTTGGAAACAGGGTCTCCTAAGCCAGCGTGCGTGGCTGGCTTCGAACCTGTGCGATCCTCCCATCTCTGCCTCCCAAGCGCGGGGATTACAAGCGTGCGCCACCACGCCCGGCTACTTCCTAAGCTTTAATTCATCAAGTACTCATGGTTCACCTGATGTCAAGACCATGGCAATCACAAGTTCTTTTATACCAATCTAATCTGGATTGTTAATATCTATAATACTCAAGTCACACATCATCTTTCTTTTTTAATTTTTGGGTGGAACCCAGGGGCATTCTACCTCTGAGCTACACCCTCAGCCTTATTTTTTACTCTATTTGAAACAGGGTCTCACTGAATTGCAAAGGGCCTCACTAAATACCTGAGGCTGGCCATGAACTGTGATCCTCCTGTCTCAGCCTCCTGAATGTTGGGATTACAAGTGTGTGCCACCATGCCTGGCTCACACATCATCTTTCACTCACCAATATTTATAGATTATAAAAAAGACTAGGAAAAAGCTGGGTGTGGTGGCACATGTTTGTAATCCCAGCACTTGGGAGGCTAAGACAGGAGGATCGCACAGATTCGAAGTCAGCCTCAGCTACTTAGTGAGGCTCTCAGCAACTTAGTGAGACCTGTTTCCAAATAAAGTATAAAATAGTCTGGGAGTATAGCCCAGAGGTATAAAGCCTCTGGGTTCCAGCCCCAGTAACACACACACACACACACACACACACACACACACAAAGCCAGGTGTGGTGGTGCTCATTTGTAATCCCAGTACTTGGGAGGCTAAGACAGGAGGTTCACAGATTCAAAGCCAGCCTCAGCAACTTAGCAAAGCTCTCAGCAACCTAGTGAGACCCTGTTTCCAAAGAATATATAAAAAATTGGGCTAGATCATTGGAGCCTGCCATATGGCGAGGCCGGTGCTGGAGCCTCGGAGGCCAGTATCATTGGAGCCTGCCATGCAGCGAGGCCAGTGCTGGGGCCAGTGAGGCCGGGATCAGAATCTGCCATGAGGCGAGGCTGGTGCTGGAGCCAGCAAGCCCAGGATTGGAGCCTGCCTTGTGGTGAGGCCAGTACCAGGGCCTGCCAGGCTGGGATTGGAGCCTGCCGTAAGGCAAGGCTGGTGCTGGGACCTCCGAGGCCTGGATCGGATCCTGCTGTGCGGTGAGGCCAGCGCTGGGGCCAGTGAGGCTGGAATCAGAGCCTGCCATGCAGCAAGGGTGGTGCCAGGGACAGGGAGGCCAGTATCAGAGCCTGCCATGTGGTGAGGCCTGTTCCGGGGCCAGCGAGGCTGGTATCTGAGCCTGCCATGCAGTGAGGCTGGTGCCAGGGGCAATGAGGCTGGGATTGGAGCCTGCCATGAGGCGAGGCCGGTGCTGGGGCCAGGGAGGCCAGGACTGGAGCCTGCCTTTTGGTGAGGCTGGTGCCAGGGACAGTGAGGCCGGGATTAGAGCCTGCCATGAGGCAAGCCCGGTGCTGGGGCCTCCGAGGCCGGGATTGGAACCTGCCAGGTGGCGAGGCTGGTGCTGGGCCAGTGAGGCTGGGATCGGAGCCTGCCGTGAGGCGAGGCTAGTGCTGGGGCCTTCGAGAGTGGGATTGGAGCCTGCAATGTGGCATCCACAGGGAAATATCACAGAAAATAAAAAATCAGATACTTCCCCCAATATGCAAAAACTAGGAAGAAATGGGTAATAGGAGGAAATTTAGTTGAAGAAAGGGCCCTATGGAGGAGCAATTAAGGTGACCTATCAGAGGGGAAGGGGGGGGGGAGATGGAAGCTCTTTAAAGCACATGATGTACTTAAACAAATATATCAAAGTCAATCACTCAATCAAGCATGGGATCGAGGGAGGGGGAGGGAATGGGATGGGGATTTGATAAAAGCTAATAGGATGATGTGTACTTGGATATCTTCACAAGTCTTGTATTCCATTGTGATGTTTGACTGCAATCCACCAATAAAAATATATTTAAAAAGTTGGGTTAGGGGGGAGTGGTGAGTTGGCCTGGGCCACCCTCCCCCTCATGCCATTTTGGCATGGGGCTGTAACTATTTTCTGTATTTCTATTTTCTGTATTTCTATCTTTTTAGTAAACTTCTTTAAATCTTCAAAAAAAAAGTTGGGTTAGGTAGAATGGCCCTGGGTTCATCCCCAGTACCCCCCCCTGTGACGGGCCCCGCCCATCAGCCAGTAAGTCCGAGAGCTAAGATGGCGCTGAGCGGAAATTTCCCAGAGCGCTTAGGTGGTAAACAGCTTTCAGGAAGTGACGACAAGAGCATGAGATACACGGGAACACCGCATGCCATAGGGCAACAGCCAATGGACTGGCTGTGCCCATGAGTTGTGCACGTGAACGGTCTGCTGATTGGCTGTTGGGCTCTATATAAGGGGAGGATTTCTGGGGAGAAAGGGGAAGAAGATCTACGGGAACTGTACAAGAACCTGGGGTAATAAAACTGCTTGAGGAAGATCGTGTAAGAGTCGTCACTGCGACCGACAAGTGGTGGCCCGTACGGGGACCTTCGCTTTGATCAGAACCTCGGCAGTCCAGGGCAGCTGGCTGGTAAGTACTCCTTTGACTCCGAAAAGGGAGGAGGAGGCTCCGTTTACGGAGGGTTATTTTCCTCGATCAACAGGGGGCTCCATTAAGGAGGATATTTTTTAGTGTAAGCAAGTTAGAGAATCGGGCTGGTCCTGATTCGACAAGATGGGAAATAGTCCATCTCACCCATTGCATAAAGCATTGAAAGCTTTGTTGAAAAGTAGAGGCCTAAAGCTTAGGGACAAGACAATACAAGATTTTCTCGAACAAATAGATAGGGTAGCGCCATGGTTTACAGTATCAGGGAATCTTTCTTTAGCAAGCTGGGATAAATTGGGAAGAGACGTAGAACGCGCCGAAGAACAAGGTATTGTCACAGGAGGGACTCGGCCGCTTTGTCGGCTGATTCGTGCCTGTTTGGAAGAAAGGCGCTTTAGAAAATTTGTGCAGGAGGGCCAGGCAGCTTTAGACGGTGTAAAAGAGGAACGTTCAACTTCCTCTAAAGTGGCCAGTGAGGAGGATTCAGAGTCAGAGGGGGAGGATGACTCTGAGGAGGAATTAGAGGCCATTTGTAAACAAGTGAAAGCTTTTGAACTGATTAAAGAGGAAATTTCGCCTCCTCCGTATAACCCTTCTGCGCCCGGAGCAGGAGAAGGTGTCTCTTTTAGTAGTCAGATGTGGAGAGATGCGGGAATTTTTCTAGCAAATCAAGCTTTCCCAGTTTTCCAGCTGCAGGAGGGGGGAAATCGTTATCATGAGCCTTTGGACTTTAAAACAGTTAAGCATCTCGCAGAGTCAGTTCGCACATATGGGTCATCAGCTGCTTTCACTATAGCAATAATAGAGAGTTTACATCGCTATGCCATGACCCCAGGAGACTGGCAAAATTTAGTTAGGGCCACCTTAAATCCTGGCCAATACTTGGATTGGAAAGCTTATTATATAGAATATGCCACTGAACAAGCTGCACGTAATCGAGCAGCAGGAAATCCAGCCTGGGATATAGACATGCTGATGGGCCAAGGACGATTTGCTAATCAACAGCTTGGGTATCCACAACAGGTATATGAACAAATCAACAGACTCGCTACCCAGGCCTGGAAGGCCCTCCCTAACAAAGGAGAGGTATCTGGTAACCTTACAAAGATTACTCAAGGATTGACTGAACCCTTTTCAGACTTCGTTGCCCGTCTAGTAGAGGCTGCGGGAAGAATTTTTGGGGATTCTGACGCGGCCATGCCGCTCATTAAACAATTGGTCTATGAGCAATGCACTAAAGAATGCAGACAGGCCATTACTCCTTACAAACATAAAGGCCTAGAGGTGTGGATGAAGGTGTGCAGGGAACTCGGAGGACCCTTAACCAATTCAGGACTTGCTGCAGCCATTATACAGGCCTCCGGACAACAAAGTAAAAATAGTACCAAAAATGGCAATTGTTTTTCCTGTGGAGCGACAGGACACTTAAAACGAGATTGTCCTAAGCGTAGGGCATCCCAATCTTATCCTTCTCCTCCTGAGTATTGTCGTCGATGTAGAAAAGGAAGGCATCCTACCTCTGAGTGCCGTTCGGTTAAAGATATTGATGGCAACCCCTTGCCCTATAATGGAAAGCAATCATCAAATACTCAGACAAAAAACGGGAGGGCGGGCCCCCGTTCCCAGGGCCCACAAAAATATGGGAACCCTCAGGTGTATGGGGCCATGGAGATACAGCCACCTCAGTGGCCCAATCTACAGCCTCCGGGACAGTCCGGCGAGCCACTCCAGGTTCGGCAGGATTGGACCTCTGTGCCACCTCCAGGCTGGTATTAACGCCACAAATGGGAGTTCAAATTATTGAAACAGATTTTCAAGGTCCTTTGCCACCTAATTCTGTTGGCTTACTTTTTGGAAGGTCTTCCTCTACCATGAAAGGACTTGTAGTCCATCCGGGGGTTATAGATGAGGATTATACTGGTATTATCAAAGTGATGGTTTCAGCGCCCCGGGGTATCGTTGCCATTTCCCCTGGGGATAGAGTGGCACAGTTACTTTTGCTTCCCAGTCTACATGGTATGTTTCCTTCAGCAAAGGGACGACGCGGTATTGGTGGGTTCGGTTCTTCAGGAAATGAGTTAATATCTCTTGCCTTTGATATGGGAACTCGTCCCTTGATAACCTTGGACGTGGAAGGCAAGCAAATCCTAGGACTTTTAGATACTGGGGCAGATAAAAGTGTCATCGCCCGTAAAGACTGGTCATCTTCATGGCCCACTCAAAAGGCTGCCGGAGAACTTAGAGGTTTGGGTTATGCTAAAACCCCTGACCTCAGTGCTAGGGCTTTACATTGGAAAGATCAGGAGGGACATAAGGGGCAGTTTGAACCCTATGTGCTGGAGCTGCCAGTTTCCCTCTGGGGAAGAGATTTATTAGTGGACATGGGATATTCCTTACAAAATACATCTTATTTCCCCCAAGCCCATAATATTCTCCTTCGCCAGGGCTACCACCCTTCCTACGGGCTGGGAAAACACCTCCAGGGACGTAAAAGCCCAATTCCTACTAAAGAAAAGAGTGATCGCGGGGGACTGGGTTTTGTGCAGTAGCCACTGAGGAGGCAATTCCCATTACCTGGAAGACGGGAGATCCAGTATGGGTTCCTCAGTGGCCTCTCTCCCGTGAAAAGCTTGAAGCAACAAGGAAATTAGTACAAGAGCAATTACAGTTAGGCCATATCCGGCCATCCACCTCTCCTTGGAATACCCCGATTTTTGTGATAAAGAAAAAATCTGGAAAATGGAGGTTATTACACGACCTCCGAGCCATAAATAGCCAAATGCAGATTATGGGGCCAGTTCAACGAGGGCTTCCACTCCTCTCTGCTATCCCGAAGGAGTGGCCACTTATCAGCATAGATATAAAAGATTGTTTTTTCTCCATCCCTTTAAATCCTGCGGATACTCCTCGTTTTGCTTTTACTGTTCCCTCTATTAATCAAGAGGAAATTGACAGTAGATATGAATGGGTGGTCCTCCCACAAGGAATGGCCAATAGCCCTACCTTCTGTCAATTATATGTAAATAGTGCTCTTGAGCCCGTAAAAACCAAATTTCCAGAAATTCGGTGTATTCATTATATGGATGACATTTTGTTGACCACAAAAAACCCCTCCATACTTGAGGAGGCTTATTGTCACCTTGTAAAGATTTTGGAAACTCATCAATTATTCATCGCCTCAGAAAAGGTACAAAGAGGAGAAAATATACACTTTCTTGGCAACATTGTTCTCCCCCATGCAGTCCTGCCTCAAAAATTAATCATCCGCACTGATCAATTAAAAACCCTCAATGATTTCCAAAAACTGTTGGGAGACATTAATTGGGTTCGACCCTTTTTACAAATTCCTAACCATGCCTTGAAACCTTTATATAATCTACTCGTAGGCAATCCTCAATTAGATTCTCCTCGCGTCCTTACCGATGAGGCCCGCAATGCGTTACAATTAGTAGAACAAGCACTTACGAAAGCGTCTCTCCGTCGCGTGACCCCTGGACAGCCATTATGGGCTTGTATCCTGGCCACTGAAAAACAGCCTACTAGTGTTCTTTGGCAACAAGGACCCCTTCTTTGGATTCACCCCAAAGTCTCCCCTCAAAAGGTAGTTGAATATTATCCCACCAGTGTAGCAAGCCTTGCCCTTAAAGCCATTCAGCAGTGCATCCAACATTTTGGCAGAACGCCCGATAAGTTGGTGGTACCGTACACTGCTCTGCAAGTACAAACGCTGGTAGCCACTATTGATGATTGGGCTATACTTATGTGCTCTTTCAGTGGTGAAATAGACAATCATCTTCCCAAAGATCCATTGTTACATTTTGTTCTGGAACATCCTCTCATTTTCCCATTGGTCACTAAAAACAAACCTGTAGCTAATGCAATTAACATTTTTACTGATGGATCCAAAACTGGTGTGGGGGCCTACCTAATAGAGGGAAGCAATCCTGTTGTCATCCAATATTCACATACCTCTCCACAACTGGTTGAATTAAATATTGTTTTAGAAATTTTTAAGAGAGTTTCTTCTCCTTTCAATTTATTATCAGATTCACAATATGTGGTTAATCTGGTTAGATCGCTTGAATGCGCGGGTCAACTCTCTTTACATACTCCTATTCATTCTATGGCTAGCCAAATCCAGATTTATATACATTTAAGAAAGACACCATTCTTTATCCAGCACGTTCGGGCACATACTGGATTACCTGGCCCTATTACATATGGAAATGATCTAGTAGATAAACTCACCAAGATACATATGATTTTTTCTCTTACTCAAATGCAACAGGCACAGGCATTTCACCGTCAATATCATGTAAATTCTAAAACATTACAACAGCGATTTAAAATCCCTCGACATCAGGCTCGGGAAATTGTAAAAACCTGTAATGCCTGTGCCCCTTTTTTACACCCCCCACATGTGGGCATTTGCCCACGAGGCTTGCTCCCTCTACATCTCTGGCAAATGGATGTAACTCACATATCTGAATTTGGAAAATTGAAATATATCCATGTTTCCATAGATACCGTCTCTGGAATTATTCATGCGTCTGCTCATGCCGGGGAAAAGGCACATGACGTTGTCAATCATTGCCTTGAGGCCTGGGCAGCATGGAATATGCCTAAAGAAATAAAAACTGATAATGGTCCGGCTTATACTTCCCAAAAATTCACATCCTTTTGTTCACAGATGGGAATAACTCTAAAGCATGGCCTTCCGTACAACCCTCAGGGACAGGGTATTGTGGAACGCGCCCATCGTACTCTTAAAGAATGCTTGATAAAACAAAAAGAGGGAATTGGAACCAATATGAAACCGAAGCAGCGCCTATCCTTAGCCCTTTTTACTTTGAATTTTTTGCAATTAGATGTCAATGGCAAGACTGCTGCCGATCGTCATTTTGCCCCCTCGGGTACGAGCCAGGGTTTCGTGCGTTGGAAGGATGCCCTCACAGGGCAATGGAGGGGACCTGACCCAGTGCTCACATGGGCCAGAGGCTCTGTTTGTGTGTTTCCACAGAACGGCGCCGATCCTGTCTGGGTTCCAGAGCGGCTGACTCGTCTGGTGAAACAAAAGGATGATGAGCCATCGACTGATTCTTCTGGGGACCATGATACTGTGGAATTCCAAGGATAGGAAGTGATCCACAATGGGGGCTTCTGACTGCTTTTCCTTTTCCATTGCCTTTGAGTCATTCTGCTCAAGTTTTTCCCCGCTTAATCCTTTTACCTTTTCCCCTAAAATTGGCACAGGAGCAAATTCTACTTTTGCAGGTTATAATTTTACTTATCAGAGCCCGACCATGGCCTTTCATTCTAACCCATTTGATCTGTGGCTTCTTTGTGGGATAAATGGCAGTTGCACGGATTTAGCTCCCCTTGTCATGATTAATGATAACGCGTCTATTGCCGCTAATCTTTCTCGCGAGCTTTCTGCATATCTTACAGATAACTGGTCATCGAAATTTGACAATTTGACAAAACAGTTGCGGTTGGAGATCATCAAAACCAATACTACTCGAGTTGACCCGGTGATGGCCCGCACCTTGATGTCCTGGATCCAACAAGCAGCTCGTCATTTAAAAGAGTGGGCTGGACTGGGTGCTCTTGGTCTTTGTCTGGTCTTACTGTGTATCTTATGTCTCTACTGTCTTAGAAAACTAATCCGTCAGCGCGCTACAGATCAAGTGCTCATAGCTCAGGCATTTGCAGCCATGGAGTTGGGACAATCCCCTCAAATATGGCTTGCGGCGATGGGAAAGTCTTAATGACAGGATGCCAGCCAGGACTGCACTCGGGACCCCGGGAGGGTGCATCCCGAGGAGGGCATGCTCAACTGCATACGGGTTGCCACTGATTCTTGTCCCGTCCCTGGCAAAAGGTGGCGGGCCTAGAAGCCCCTTCCAAACATACAGGGGTTGAGTCCTCTGTCCTCTCCTGTCTGAAAAAACAAAAAAGGGGGAACTGTGACGGGCCCCGCCCATCAGCCAGTAAGTCCGAGAGCTAAGATGGCGCTGAGCGGAAATTCCCCAGAGCGCTTAGGTGGTAAACAGCTTTCAGGAAGTGACGACAAGAGCATGAGATACACGGGAACACCGCATGCCATAGGGCAACAGCCAATGGACTGGCTGTGCCCATGAGTTGTGCATGTGAACGGTCTGCTGATTGGCTGTTGGGCTCTATATAAGGGGAGGATTTCTGGGGAGAAAGGGGAAGAAGATCTACGGGAACTGTACAAGAACCTGGGGTAATAAAACTGCTTGAGGAAGATCGTGTAAGAGTCGTCACTGCGACCGACACCCCCCCCATGATTGGATACCTCTGATTGGGCAAACAGGCGCTTGATACCACCATGAAGATCAGGGACAAGACCAAATCCATCCCTGATATCTTCTTTCAGAACCTGTTACTTGGTACTTCACTGATGGCAAATTTTCTGAAATAAAAACAATTTTTATTTTATTTTGGCCCTGGGGACTGATTCCAGGGGTATTCTACCTCCAAGCTACACTCCAGTCGTGTGTGTGTGTGTGTGTGTGTGTGTGTGTGTGTGTGTGTGTGTATGGTACTGGGTTCAATACTTTCCCCCAGTACTAAAAAAAAAGACTAATAAAGCGTTAAGGCAGCTACAGGATTTCAAGAGAGGAAAGAGTAGATACCAGTGTCAGGAGTCACTATAGGTTATCAGATGGGTCTTAAAAGGCAGATGTAGTGGCCCGCTCCTAGACAGGAGGACCATAGATTTAAGGACAACTAGTAGGCAGGGAGACTCTCATCAACCTAGCAAGATCTGGAGGTACAATGCCCTGGGTTCCATCCCCAGTCCAAATGGAAGGAAGGAAGGAAGGAAGGAAGGAAGGAAGGAAGGAAGAAGGAAGGAAAAAGGAAGGAAGGAAGGAAAAAGGAAGGAAGGAAGGAAAAAGGAAGGAAGGAAGGAAGGAAGAAGGAAGGAAGGAAGGAAAAAGGAAGGAAGGAAGGAAGGAAGGAAGGAAGGAAGGAGGAAGGAAGGAAGGAAAAAGCAAGGAAGGAAGGAGGAAGGAAGGAAGGAAGAAGGAAGGAAGGAAGGAGGAAGGAAGGAAGGAAAAAGGAAGGAAGGAAGGAAAAAGGAAAGAAGGAAGGAAAAAGGAAGGAAGAAGGAAGGAAGGAAGGAAGGAAGGAAAAAGGAAGGAAGGAAGGAAAAAGGAAGGAAGGAAGGAAAAAGCAAGGAAGGAAGGAGGAAGGAAAAAAGGAAGAAGGAAGGAAGGAAGGAAGGAGGAAGGAAGGAAGGAAGGAAAAAGGAAGGAAGGAAGGAAAAAGGAAGGAAGGAAGGAAGGAAGGAAAAAGGAAGGAAGGAAGGAAAAAGGAAGGAAGGAAGGAAAAAGGAAGGAAGGAAAAAGGAAGGAAGGAAGGAAAAAGGAAGGAAGGAAAAAGGAAGGAAGGAAGGAAAGAAGGAAAAAGGAAGGAAGGAAAGAAGGAAAAAGGAAGGAAGGAAGGAAGGAAGGAGAAAGAAACAAAGAAAGAATGTGGTTCAGACTGTGCAGAAGTAGGGGCTACTGATCCAGGCATGGTAGTACCTGCCTATCACTGAGCTTGGGAGACTGAGACATGAGGATCACAGATTCAAGGACATCCTCAATAAGTAGTGAGATTATCATCGACCTAGGAAGACCCAGAGGTAGAATGCTCCTGGATTCCATCCCCAGTACAAATAAGAAAGCCAGGCGTGGTGGCGCATGTTTGTAATCCCCACGCTTGGGAGGCTGAGACAGGAGGATCACACAGGTTCGAAGCCAGCCTCACTTTAGTGAGGCTCCTCAGCAATTTAGTGAGACCCTGTTTCCAAATAAAATATAAATAGGCCTGGGAGTATAACCTGGAGGTAGAAAAGCCTCCGGGTTCCGTTCTTAGTAACACACACACACACACACACACACACACACTCCCAGTACAAATAAGAAAGATAGAAAAGAGAGAAAGAAAGAAAGAAAGAAAGAAGAGAGGAAGAAAGAAGAAAGAAGAAAGAAAGAAAGAAAGAAAGAAAGAAAGAAAGAAAGAAGAAAGAAAGAAAGAAGGAAGGAAGACCGTGCAGAAGTAGGGGCTACGAGACTTCCGGGAAGATGGCGACCGAGAAAAGCGGGGCTTAAGAGTCCCGCTAACAACCAATCTCCATTACCACAAAAAGAGCGCCTTTCATAGCCAGAAAACACCATCACCAGAAAAACAAAAAAACCACCAGGCTCCAGAGAGAAAGCGGACTGAGAACAGAGCTCAGGGCCACAGAGGAGACACACGTGCCCGAGGACGCGGCAGCAGCGCCATACTGCCGGCGGCAGCGGCGAACTCAGCGGACGGCTACAGCAAGCCGAGGTGAGCTGATGCGGAACAGCCAGGCGGGATCTTTCGGCGCAGACGGCATTTAAAGCTCCCAGTGGCTGAGCTCAGCACACGCTGCAGGGATTCAGCGTGGAAATCAAAACCAGAGAAGAAAAAATACGCCAGCCTCATGGCCGAGGGCGTGGCAGAGGCGCCATATTGCCACCGGCGGCGGCAGCAGCAGTGAATTCACCGAGTCCAGTACAGCTACATCTACGTACTCAAGAACAGTGAGTCAAATTGCGGGCCACAGAGGAGAAATCCCAGTATTGTGCCTCCTGGGACTTGACCCAGTGAGGGAGTGGTGGTGGCAGAGATATCACACCATAGGAGAGCGTGCAACCTGGCACCCCCCCATAGTTTAAAGCAGCCTCTATCGACTCCCTGGGTCGGAGACTCTGTGATACAACCCAGTAAAGGAGTAGTAGGGTCTGAGATAATACAGACTCGAGATCCAGAGCACCTTAAGTGAAGCCATAGTGACCCAAGGGAAGAACCCAGAGAAGGCACAAACCTCCGAAATCATGGGAAAGAGGAATAACACTGAAGTAATGAATGTGCACAACCCCACAACATCAGAACCTGATAAAACAGAAAATCAGAGATTTCTAGAAGATCAAATCAGGAAAATAACTGTAGAAATAATAGAGGTGCTTCGAAAAGAACTCAGAGAGAGCCAAAAAGAGATAAAGGATGCAATTAATGAAGTAAAGGCCTCAATTCAAAGCACAAACAACCGATTAGACCACATGGAGAACAGAATCTCGCTCTTAGAAGATGAGCAATCCAAAAATGAATGCATAGTTTCTAATCTAGAAAAAGATATCCAACAGCAGGAATCTGACATTGAAGAAATATGGGCCCATCTTAAGAGAGCTAACCTAAGAATAATTGGAATAGAGGAGGGAAAAGAAAGTGATACCAAAGGGATCAACAATCTCTTCAAGGAAGTAATAGCAGAAAATTTTCCAAATATAGAGCAAGAGGTTGATACACAGATCCAGGAAACTTATAGAACTCCCTTTAGACAGGATCCGAGAAGAGGATCCCCACGCCATATAATTGTCAAAATGACCAATGTGGAAGCCAAGCAGAGAATCTTAAAGGCAACAAAAACAAAGGGCCAAGTGACATTCAGAGGCAAACCAATTAGAATCACTCCAGACTTCCCAAACCAAGTCATGAGAGCCAGAAGGGCTTGGAGTAACATATTCCAAACTCTGAAAGAAAACAACTTCCAGCCAAAAATTTCCTATCCAGCAAAACTTTCTATCAAATTAGATGGAGAAATAAGAAGCTTCCATGACAAACAGAAACTGAAGGAATTTATGTCTTCAAAACCAGCGCTAGAGAAAATACTCAAAGAGATTAACTACAAAGAAGAAATAGGTAACACTCACCAGAACCAGAGAAACAAGAGTTTCCATCCAACAGACAACTAAGATTGGTTATCTGTGGAGATTCATTATTTATGTTAGTCTTTTACCTATCTCTAAATGGTATTGTTTGCCTTTATTGTTGTTAATTTTTAGGATTTCTAGTTGGAATATTAATATACCTTCAGATATAGCATTTGGAAATATTTTATCCAATTCTATTAGTAACTTTTAACTCTGTTTACATTGTCTTTGGATATACAATATTTTCTTTTATTTTTTAGGGAGTTTGTATATTCTTCTGTTGCCTGTGCCATTGAAATCATATCCAAGAAATCACTGCCAATTTCAATGTTGTGAGGTTTTATGACCCAGATTTTCTCCTAAAAGTTTATAGTCTTAAGATTTATATTTAGGTCTTTTATCTAGTTTGAGTTAATACTTGTATGTGGGATTAGGTAAGGGTCCAATTTTATTCTTTTCCATGTAATTATTATTTTTCAACAATATTTAGTTAAAAGATTATTATTTCCACCACCAAATCTTCGTGGAAACCTTGTCAAAAATAACTTGACAATATAGGGAAGAAGTTAGCTCTAGGCTTGTATTTAACTCCAATGGTTTATATATCTGCCTTTAGAACAGTACTACACTGTTTCAATTATTGTAGCTTTATATGGTTTGAAATCAGAAAATATACATCTTCTAGCTTTGTTTTTGCTTCGAGATTGTTTTGGGTATCTAGAGTCCATATTCCATATCAGGATAGATTTTTTTCTGAAAAATAAATATATGATAGTTTCACCTAAAAAAAAGAAAAAAATATTCTCTGGTAAGAAAGAAAGCAAAAAGAAATATTGAAATGTTATCTTTAAGTCATCAAAAGCTTGGTATCAGACAAATGAAACTGTTATGTGAGATTATCATTTTTAATTTTGGATAAATTGCTATAATACTAGATGTCAACCACTAAGCCAAGCATGGGAGGGAGGGATGGGGAGAGAATGGGATGGGGATCGGGTGGGGGCTGACTGGGCGATGTGTGCATGTATGTCTACAAAAGTTTGTATCCCACTATGATGTATGAATACAGTGCACCAATAAAATAAAATTTAAAAAAAAAAAAAAAAAAAAAGAAGTAGGGGCTACTGAGCTAGGTGTGTTGGTACCTGCCTATCCCTGTACTTGAGAGGCTGAGACAGGAGGATCACAGATTCAAGGACAGCTTCAGTAAGTAGTGAGACTCAATGCTCTGGGTTCCATTCCCCAGTACAATAAATAAATAAATAAATTAATTAATTAAATTAACTTGAAGTGAGCTGTGTTATCAGGGACAGGAAAAACTGTGCTGAGCCCAAGCCCAGGGACCAAGAGACGAAAATTTGTAACTGTGACCATTTTCCTGGTCAAGACTTGTAACAACCAGGTAATGGGGTCAGGGTGCTGCCGTGTCCACATGTGGGGTGCTCCTCCTTTTATGGGCATAGGTGAAGGGGCTACATCTTTTTTTTCTTTTTTCTTTTTGGTGGTACTGGGGGTGGAACCCAGAGGCTTTCTACCTCCGGGCTATACTCCCAGACCTTTTTTTATATTTTATTTGGAAACAGGGTCTCACTAACCAGCTGAGGCTGGCTTCGAACCCGTGCGATCCTCCTGTCTCAGCCTCCCAAGCGCGGGGATTATAAGCATGCACCACCACGCCCAGCTTGGGCTACATCTTTTGAGACTGTTAAGTGCCTGTGTTTTGTGTTTCTGAGATGATTTGAGATGTCTAAGTGTCCATGTGCTCCTGACTTAATTTGATAAGTTATTTTTTATTTTTTTGCATTAGTGGGGATTGAACCCAGCAGCTTTCTACCTCTGAGCTATTCCCCTAGCCCTAATTTTTATTTTTTATTTCATAAAAGGGTCTCACAAAGTTTCAGAGGGCCTCACTTAGTAGTTGAGGCTGGTTGTGAACCTGCGAGCCTCCTGTCTCGGCCTCCCAAGTACTGGGATTACAAATGTGTGCCACTGCACCTGGCTAGTTAATTTTTATTGACACAAATAATCAGTTTGTTTTTCTGGTTGTGCTGGGCAGGTGATGGTTGTCAAGTCACTCTACCTGGGCCACTGGTACTCAAAATGGAGTCACTGGTGGTGGTCTACTGCTGTATAAAACAGTAACTCAGGACTGAACACAGCCTGGAAACTGCACTTCTGTCCATCATGGAGTCACTGAGTCACCAAGAGGAGAGTGCAGCCTACTCTCCACATGACTCTGGGAAGCCTCTTCCCATGAGGGGACTGGTCAAGTAGAATGTGATTTTGTCAGTTTAGCTCAGCCTCTAGTTTTGATCAAGTACAACTTGATTTTGTCAATTTTGTTCAAGGAAGAAAAGAAGGGGGCACCTGGATTTGAACCAGGGACCTCTTGATCTGCAGTCAAATGCTCTACCCCTGAGCTATGCCCCCTTTTATTGAGAATAGTGTGTAATTAGCTCTCCTTCTACTCATGTAAGTATAGGTGTTCATTCCAACTTTTCAAAGAGCTGCTGATCCTGTTCAACTGTGAGCATTCTTCCTTACGCTGTGATAATCCTCCTTTCCCAAGAAGACATTGCCACTTCCTGGCATCATTTTAGAAAGGGCTGAAGGAGTTGAGTGTGGTGGCGTACAGTTGTAATCCCAGCATTTGAGAGGCTGAGACAGAGAATCATGGTTCGCGGACAGCCTCGGCTACTTAGTGAAGCCATTTGCAACTCAGTGAGACCCTGTTTCAAAATAAAGAATAAAAAATAGGGCTGGTGGTGTCACTTGGTGATAGAATGCCCCTGGGTTCCATCCCCAGTATCACAAAAAGAAGGTGCTGAAGGTTCTGTTTGACAAAGAGCTTGTACCTGCTTTGGTACACAGGCAGAAGAAGAAGCCCGGAAGGAAGATGCTGCTTGAGAAGGGCTAAACGTTTCACTTGATGTCACTTCCCAATAATGGTGTGGAACCAAGATGGCCCCTCCCACATCTCCTTCACATTCCACGTCTGTTTAAGGCACTTAGAATTTCCAAGTTTAAACCATGTGTGGTGGGACATACCTGTAATCTCAATAGTTGGGGATGCCGAGATAGGAGGGTCACAGGTTTGAAGCCAGCCTCAGCAACGTAGGCAGATTCTCAGCAACTTACCAAGACCCTGTTTGTCTTCCTTTCTCTCCCTCTCCCTCTCTCTCTCTCTATTGTGGTACTGAGTGGAACCCAGAGACTTTCTACCTCCGGGCTATACTCCCAGACCTATTTTATACTTTATTTGGAAACAGGGTCTCACTAAGTTGCTGAGAGCCTCACTAAGTAGCCGAGGCTGGCTTCGAACCTGCATGATCCTCCTCTCAGCCTCTCAAGCACTGGGATTACAAGCGTGCGCCACCATGCCTGGCCGGAAGGCCTCCTCTTAATGACTCACTCAGACCTACTGAGTTGGATGCTGGTGAGTTCTTTAGGGGGAAAGTCATGAGATTTGTTGGCATTTGTTTTTGTTCTGAGGTTTAAACAAGACAAAAATTTATGTCTTTCTTTTCTAAAGGATTTTTGGAAGGGAAGAGACCAGGGCCGGTAAGGCAACTCCAGGATGTCTTTAGGGACACAGGTTCCCTTTATCTCTCTGACCAGCCTTCCTTAAAATATGGATCCCATCCTCAATGTGGCAGCTGTTGCTCTAGTCATCACATCTACATTTCAAGTAGGAAGGAGTCAAGACAGAGGGACATATGTCATATTTATTGTCTTGTTTTTTCCCTGAAGTCTTGTCCAATGACTGTTTATTACCCTTCATTTGCCTTTCTTAGTCAAAGACAGGCCACGAAATGTGGTCTTTTAGCTGGGAACATAACCACTCAGGATACAACCAGAGTTCTATCACTGGGAAAGAGGAGAGATGGGGTATACGTCATGTAGTTAGCTTCCGCTTCCTTCCATGGAGCATCATTTCTGCTTTTTTTTTTTTTTTTTTTTTTTGCGGGTCTGGGGATGGAACCCAGAGGCTTTTGACCTCCGGACTATAGCCCCTGCCCAATATTTTATTCTTTATTTTGAAACAGGGTACTTGCGGAGGGCCTCACGATCCTCTGGTCTCAGCCTCCCAAATGCTGGGATTACAAGCATGCACCACCCCACCTGGCTCATTTCTGCATTTTTATGACAAAAAAATACAGAAAATATACAGGGTCACTATATGTCAGGGGCCTGGGCAGGGGCCAGCTGTGGTTGCAGGTGGTAAAATCTCCAGCAAGACTAAAACATGCAAAGTTGCCATCTGGAGGAGAACAAACAACAGACAGTGACTTTATTCTGTAGACCCTCTCCTTACACAGGGCTCTGCACACAGTGGCACATGCCCACTTCAGCAGGACATGCAGGTGTGTGTTACTCTTTGCTTAGCCATTACACATGCATGTTACACTTTGCTTAATCATTGCATATTATACCCAGTGCCATGCACATGCACGATGTGTGTGTGTAGCCGCTATGATATGGGAGGTGCACACACCTGTGACATTGCGGGGGCAGGACCACCTGCACCCGTGACCGTGTGGGATGCATGCATGTTTACAGCTATGCGGGGTCAGGCCATCCCTGCCAGCCTGTCTCCCTCTGTGACCTCACACCATTTCATAACTTGGCACTGTGTGTAATGCACAATCGTCATCTCTCCAATGTCCTGTCTCTAGAGATTGTTATAAACTGGGTGTACCTTGGAGGCTGAGACGGGAGGATCACAAGTTCCAAGATAGCCTTGGCAACAGAGAGCTTCTTAGTGACCTAATGAAACCCTGTATTAAAACAACAATAAATACAAATGAAAAAGGCTGGGGTTACAGCTTGAAGGTAGAATGTTCCTGCCTTCAATGACCCCCTAAAACACCTCTTATATCAAAGCCTGCTGTTTTTTTCAGAATTAACAAAGCCTATTTCTCAATTGATGAGCTAGTATATTTTCATTTCTGTTTTCTTGCCAGGAAGTGACAAGATATGGGTTGTATTCACAGCAGTTATGGGCGCTGTGAGGACTGACTATGAAGTCTGGCTATGAGGTTATGCCAGAGGAAGAGCAAGAACAAAGGAACAAAGAGAAACACCCTGACCATTGCCATGAGCTGACCTGGCCACTAGCACACCCATCAGTGGCTTACACGACTCCCCTATGCCCTCCCCTTCCTGGCCCCAGAGAGAGCCCCTCGCTTGTAGAGGCGGGCTTCTGACTCTTGTGGGCTCTCTCCCCAGTCAGATGTCTCCTTACAAGCACATGCACAACCTCTGTAGCTGCACATGGCTGCCCTGGCAGTAATCATCATCTCTAGGTTTTATTCCTAAATAAAGCCTGTTTCCCTGCTGTTGGGCCGTGTTTTATGTGCCCCATGCACTCCAACAGTAGTAGTAGGTCCTCCTCAAATAAACTCTCAGGGGCGATGGGCTGCACTGTTCCTAGACACCCAGCTCTTGCTTTCATATACCTGTTTGGTTGGTTAGAGTTTTACTGTGTCTTTAATTGTAAATTGCCTCGAATCCTAATTCTTGTAAAAGCAAGCTTGGTATAAACAAATAAAGTGAGAATGGTAATAATTAGGCGCCAGGGAACACAGAAGAGAACTAGGCAGAATTCTTCTTCCCCTCCAGGAAATGATTGTGACTGAGGAGATAAAACTGAAACATGAAAAGTGTTATGAGCGGACACTTCAGTTGTTACGACTGGTTAGAAAATTTGGTTTCATGAAGCTGGGCCTGAGGAGGAGAACAGATGAAATAAGAATTTAGGTAGAAAGGAGATATGTTGGAAAGGAAAGAAAAATATGGTTTTAAAATCTGAAATCTTTAGTTTCATTTAACAGAGGGTGGTTATTATTTATTTATTTGTTTATTTATTTATTTATTTATTTATTTATTTATTTATTTATTTATTTATTTATTTTGCAGTACTGGTGAAGGAACCCAGGGACATTCTACCCTCGAGCCACACACCCAGCCCTATTTTTTTATTCTTTATTTTGAAACAGGGTCTCATTGAGTTACAGAAGGCTCACTAAGTAGCTGAGGCTGGCCTCAAACTGCGATCCTCCTGTCTCAGCCTCCCAAATACTGGGATTACAAGTGTGCGCCACCACGCCCAGCTGAACTTGGTTATTCTTTTTTTTTTTTTTTTTTTTGCGGGTTTGGGGATGGAACCCAGGGGCATTTGACCTCTGAGGTACACCCCGTGCCCTATTTTTTATTCTTTATTTTGAAACAGGGTCTCACTAAGTTGCAGAGGGCCTCACTAAGTAGCTGAGGCTGTCCACGAACCGGGATCCTCTGGTCTCAGCCTCCCGAATGCTGGGATTACAAGTGTGTGCCACCACCCCTGGCTTGAACTTGGTAATTCTTTTTTTTTTTTTTTTTTGGTGGTACTGGGGTTCCTGGAAGCCCTTCTATATCTGGGATACACTCCCAAACCTATTTTTTATATTTTTATTTTGAAACAGGGTCTCTTAGCCAGCGCGGCTGGCTTCGAACCTGTGTGATCCTCCTGTCTCTGCCTCCCAAGCGCAGGGATTACAAGTGTGCACCACCACGCCCGGCGTTGAACTTGGTTATTCTTAAAAAAAAAAAAGAAGAAGAAGAAACACAGGCCCATACATTTATTTATTTATGTATTTATTTAGTGGTACTGGAAATGGGACCCAGGGGCTTTCTACCCCTGGGCTACACTCCCAGACCTATTTTTTAATATTTTATTTGAAAACAGGGTCTCACTAAGTTGCTGAGGCTGGCTTTAACCCTGCACAGTCCTCCCATCTCAGCAAGGTCCGTACTTTTACAATTTAATGGGCTGGCTCAGGAAATTCCTGAGGTAATTAAACCCGAGAGAGCTTCAATTTTTGTCAAAGTTCCTTTTCCCTCCAGGAATTTCCCCAGAAAAAGTTACACCTTCTGTTAAAGAGCCCTGCACCCTGTCTTCACTCCCTAGGATTCTTATTTAAAAGGAATTCCCGCCTTTTGTTAACCTAAGACTTCAAAGAAGGAGCAGGCTAACCCGTATGCCCCTGGCCACCGTCTCTAGCGGGTCCTATATACAGGACAGATAGATGTGGGTGGCTCCCAGACACTCCAGGCCGTGTTCTGGGCACTCGCTGACACTCCTTCCCCACAGCCGCGTTCACGCTCTCGAAATGGCCTGTGCTCCCTTGAATGTGTGTCTTTGCTTTACTTAATTAATTAACTTACTTATTTCTTGTGGCACTGGGGACAGAATGCAAGGGCATTCTACCTCTGAGCTATTCCCCAACCTGGTTTCATTATTTTTATTTTGAAACAGGGTCTCTCTAAATTGCGGAGGGTCTCATTATGTAGCTGAGGCTGGCTGCAAACCTGCGATCCTTCTGTCTCAGCCCCCCAAGTGCTGGGATTACAAGCTTGGACCACCACACTCAGCTTGCTTTACTTAAATTAAACCTCTGCCTTTGTCTCTGACTGGCTCAAGTTGAAATTCTTTTCACCATGGAAGCCATGAACCCACAGAAATGGCCATGCTGACCCACTAGAGGCCTAGCAGATAACATACAGGGGGCACCTAGATTTGAACCAGGGACCTCTTGATCTGCAATCAAATGCTCTACCCCTGAGCTACACCCACAGCCGTGTATTCTTTCTCAAGAAGACACTTTCATCCTTGAGTGGTTCTCAGTGGTGCTCTGGTCATGCTGTGTCATCTCTGCAGCTATGAGCTGCTCTTCTGTACCCCACCTCTGCACCTGTCCCACAAGAGCATCCTCTGCATAGCACCTCTTACCCCTCCCTCCTGTTATCATTGTCATTGCTGTTCCCATTTGGTACAAGGACATCTCTGCCCATGCCACTTAACACCTAAGATGCTTTTTATTTTCTTTTTCTTCACCTCCCATCCTGTCTTGGTTTCCTCTCTCAGGAACCAAGGCTTGGGCTATAGAGGAGGATTTCAAGAGCATGGCTGACCCCAGGGGAGTCATCTGGCCAATTAATGTTGATCCCTTTGGTTTCACCTTCTTTACCCTCCTCTATTCCAATGATTCTTAGGTTAGCTCTCTTAAGATGGGTCCATATTTCTTCAATGTCAAATTCCTGCTGTCAGATTTTTTTTCTAAATTATAAACTATGCGTTCGTTTTTGGAGTGATCGTCTTCTAGGAACGAGATTCTATTCTCCATTTGGTTTAATTGATTATACTTTGAATGGAGGACTTTACTCCAATTATTGCATCCTTTATTCTTTTAGACTCTAAATTCTTTTCAAAAGTCCTATAATATTTCTAGTTATATTCCTGATTTGATCTTTGGGGATCTCTGAATTTCTGTGTTATCAGGTTCTGATGTTGTGGGGTTGTGGGCATTCATTGCTCCATTATTGTTCCTCTTTTCCATGATTTCAGAAGTTTGTGCCTTCTCTGGGTTCTTCCCTGGGTCACTATGACTTCCCTTAGGGTGCTCTGGATCTTAGTCTGTGGTATCTCAGTCACCAATACTCCTTTACTGGGTTGTATCGCAAATTCTCAGAACCAGGGAGTTAAGCGAGGCTGCATGAGACCATGGGGGTGCCAGACTGGGTGTTTTCCTATGGGGACCTGCGACTAAGGTGTGGTATCTCTGCCACCACTACTCTTTCACTGGGTTGGATTGCAAAATCTCAGACCCAGGGAGATTATCAAAGCTGCGCAAGTCCCTGGGGTTGCAGTAATGGGATTTCTCCCTTATGGTCCACAATTTCACTCACGATTGTTGAGTGCGCTGATCTGGAGCTGTCATGGACCTGGTGGATTCGCCACCGCCACTAGGCTAGCAATATGGCACTGCTGCCATACCCTCGGCCATGAGGCTGGCGTATTTCTTTTCTGGTGCCTGATGCTGTGAGGGAAGATGGCGCCGGCGCAGCTCCACTGCCGCAGTGTGGGCTAGTTTCTTTTCTGGTCTCTGGTTGTTCTTCTAGCCTTCTTTTTCTCTGTCCCTTGTATTTACAGTTTTTATTTCTCTGCTGATGGTGTTTTCTGGCTATGGAAAGCTCTTATTTTGTGGCAATAGAGATCGAGTGTTAGTGGGACTTGTAAACGCTGATATTCTCGGTCGCCATCTTCCCGGAAGTCCCCTCACTTTTGTTTTTGAGGTAGAAATTCAGATCCAATCTCAGTTGGCATGAGTAGTTTTTGATTCAGGTACTTTGATGCTCTGCTAATATATAAATACACATTTAGGACTGTTATATTTCTCTGATGAATTGATATTTATTTTTTAATTTTTTGTCTTATTTCACTTTTTTTTTTAAGGGTTGGGATGGAACCCAGGGGCATTTTACCTCCGAGCTACACCCCCTGTCCTATTTTTTATTCTTTATTTTGAAAGAGGGTCTCACTAAGTTATGGAGGGCCTCACTAAGTAGCTGAGGCTGTCCTTGAACTGCAATCCTCCAGTCTCAGCCTCCCGAATGCTGGGATTACAAGTGTGCACCACCGCGCCTGGCTTATTTCATTTTTTAAAAAATTTTTATTGTCAGATGTGGTGGCATACACTTATAATCCCAGTACTTGGGAGGCTGAGTCAGGATAATAGTACAGATTCGAAGCCAGCCTCAGCTACTTAGTGAGTCTCTCAGCAATTTAGAGAGATCCTGTTTCAAAAAAAATTTTTTTTAAATAGGTCAGGGGCGTAGCATGGAGGTAGAGGCCCCTGGGTTCCATCCCCAGGATCACAAACATTTTTTTAATTGGTGCATTGTAGTCATACATCTTAATGGAGAACAAGATGGTGGAGACATATATGCACACATCACGCAATTAGCCCTTACCCAATTCCTTCCCAATTTCCTCCCCCTCCTTCCTTCTCATGCTTGGCTTAGTGATTAATATGTTTGTGAATGTACGTCATGAACATTAGAGAATTTCCCTCTTCCGCCTTCCATCCCTTCAGTTAGGTCTCCTTATTTGCTCATTCTCCTTCTTCGTCTAGAGTTCCTCCTATGACCCATTTTCTCCCTAGCTTTTGCATATTAGGGAGAGAATTTGTTTCTTATATTTTATAACCAACTAATCTATTTTAGCATAATATTCTCCAGTTCCATCTATTTCCCTGTAAATGACATGATTGTGGTTCTCTTTATGGCTGAATGAAATTCCACTGGGTACATATCCCACAGTTTTGTGATCCATTCATCTCCTGAGGGACACCTTGGCTGGCTGCATTGTTTGGTGAATGTGAATTGTGTAACAATGAACATAGGTACACAAGCATTAGTTTGGTAGTTTGGCTTCCATTGTTTTGGGTAGATAATTCCGATGATCTGCAGCTTGAACTGATATTTTATATGGTTATAAAATACCCTCATCAACGGTGATCAATTTCCTTATTCTGAAGTTTATATAGTCAGTTATAAAATATTTTCTCCATCTTGCTTTTTATTAATGTTTGTGTAGGAAAACATTTTCACTTTTTTTTTTTTTTTTGGTACTGGGGATAGAAACCAGGGGCATTCTACCTCTGAGCTATACTCCCAGCCCTATTTTTTTTTTCTTGTGGTGCTGGAGATTGAACCCAGGGCATTCTACCTGAGAGTGAAGCCCCCAGCCAGATTTTTTATTCTTTAACTTGAAACAGGGTCTCACTAAGTTATAGCAGCCTCAGTAAATAGCTGAGGCTGGTCTAGAACTGGGATCCTCTTTTTTCAACCTCTCAAATGCTGGAATTACAAGCATGCTCCAGCAAACCTGGCTCCTATTTTTTATTATTATTATTTTGTGTGTGTGTGTGTGGTAACGGTGATGGAACCCCATGAGATTTTACCTCTGAGATACAACCACAGCCCCCTTTTTTATTCTTTATTTTGGAACAGGGTCTCACTGAGTTGCAAAGGGTCTCACCAAGTAGCTGAGGCTGTCTGCGAACCGTAATCCTCCCAAATGCTAGGATTGTAAGCATGTGCAGTACACAGGCTCTGACTGCTTTTTTTTTTGTGGTACAGTTTCAATTTGCATAAATTATCCTCTTCCATCTTTCACCATTAGCCTATGAATATCTTTGCCTGTAAAACGAGTTTCTTGCAAGCAGCATATAGTTGGATTATGTTCTGTAATCCACAGTGCCAGTCTATTTCTTTTAATCAGAGATTTGAGATAATAGACATCCAATGGAAGTTGTCCCTTCGCTGTTTCTGGCATTTATTTCTTCTAACTTTGTGTTGTATTTCTTTGAGTATTTTCCCTAGTGCCAGCTTGGTAATCATGAGTTCTTTTAGTTCCTGCTTGTCTTGGAAGAGTTTTATTTCTCTGTCAATTTTGAATGATATATTTTCTGAATATAGCAATCTTGATTAGAAACTGTTTTCTTTAAGGGTTTGGAGTATATAATACCAAGTCCTCTTGGCTTTCTTTTTGGTTGAAAATTCCAGAAGGATTTTTAGTGCTTTACCTTTGAATGTCATCTGTCCTTTTTATTTATTTGTTTGTTTGTTTGTTTTGTGGGTCTAGGGATGGAACTCAGAGGCAATCGACCTCTGAGCTACACCCCCTGCCCTATATTTTATTCTTTAGTTTGAAACAGGGTCTCACTAAGTTGCAGAGGGCCTCACTAAGTAGCTGAGGCTATCTGTGAGCCACGATCCTCTGGTCTCAGCCTCCCAAATGCTGGGATTACAAGCGTGCACCATGTCCGGCTTGTCATTTTTTAAAAATTTTGTTTGTTTGTTTGTTTATTTAGGTGCTGGGAATGGAACCCAGGAACATTTTATCTCTGAAATACACCTCCAGCTCTTTTTTTTTTAAGGTACTGGGGATGAAACCCAGGGGCATTCTACCTTCGGACTACATCCTCGGCCCTATTTTTTATTATTGTTCATTCTTTATAAACAATATTAAACAAATAAGGTCTTAAAAACAAAGTATCACTAAATTACAGAGAGCCTCACTAAGTAGCTGATGCTTTCTGTGAACCATTATCCTCCTGTCTCAGCCTCCCAAGTATGGGGATTACAAGCATGTGCCATCACACCCAGCTCTCCAGCCCTTTTTTAAATTTTTTAGTGGTACCAGGGGTGGAACCCAGGGACTTTTGTACTTCTGGGCTGTACTCCCAGACCTATTTTATACTTTATTTGCAAACAGGGTCTCACTAAGTTGTTGAGAGCCTCACCAAGTAGCTGAGGTTGGTTGGCTTTGAATCTGTGCGATCCTCCTGTCTCAGCCTCCCAAGTGCTGGGATTATAAGCATGTGCCACATGCCCATCATTCAGCCCTATTTTTTATTCTTTATTTTGAAATAAGGTCTCACTAAGTTGTGGAGAACCTTACTAATTAGCTGAGGTTGTGCACATACCTGTAATCCTCCTGTCTCACCCTCCAAAGTACTGGGATTACAAGCTTGCTTCACAGGATCAGCTTTCACCTGTCCTTTATGTAGTGTGGAGTTCTTCTTTGATCTTGTATTATTGGGATTCTGAGTGTCTCCTTATATGTGGCTTTCCATCTTGTTTTCCATAGTAGGGAAAATAATTGATGCTATTTATCTGAAGAGGTTTCTAATGCCCTTGGTTTGTGCTTACAGACCTTCTTCAATGTTTAGAATTCATAAGTTTGGTCACTTTATATTATTCTAGATTTTGTGAATATTCTAGTTGTGTTGTCTTATTGTCTTCTCTATATTGTTGACACTGTGGTCAGTTTTGAATGAACTGTCTTTCAGTAATGAGGCTTTATTTTCCATGTGGTCTAGTTTGCCAATGATGGTTGTGCAGAGGACTTTATTTCAGTCATTTTCTCCATTTCACTCAGGGCCTCTTTTTCATTCTTATTTAGAGCCTTAATTTCTTTATTGATGTGTTCCTTCATATCCTGTACATTTTCTCAGATTTACTATCTAAGGTGCTTGATCTTATTGATAAAATTCTGAAATCTAGCATTTTTGCAGCTCTGTATTGGTGATTTTCATTTTTGTGAAGTTGTAAGAGTTTTTTTTGTTGTTGTTCTTTGTTCTCATGATTTCAACATTCTTCGGTTTGTATCTCTGTTGTGTTGGCATACTCTTCCTCTTTGTTTGGGAATCTTATGCTTATTTATTGTAATAATAAGTTATGTATTGGGAATATATATTTGACTCAAAGAACATGTCTCATTTAATCAGAAAATTTTTTTTTTGTGGTACTGGGGATGGAACCCTTCTACCTCCAGGCTACACTCCCAGACCTATTTTTTATATTTTATTTGGAAACAGGGTCTCTTAAGCCAGTGAGGCTGGCTTCGAACCTGTGCGATCCTCCTGTCTTTGCCTCCCAAGTGCGGGGAATACAAGCGTGCGCCACCATGCCCAGCGCAATAATCAGAATTCTTAGTTAGTCCCCCAGAACCTCTTTAATGGGCTATAGTACTTAGTGAAGACAAGCAGCAGATTCTGGTTTGCCTCTTCTCTGGTTCTGGAATTTGTTTCTTTTTCTTTTTTGTACTTTATTTCTTTAGGTATTTGTAGTGAAGGTTTGGTAGTCATGAATTCCTTAAGTTTCTGCTTGTCTTGAAATGTTTTTATGTAGCCATCAATTTTGAATGATATATTTACTGGATATAGCAGTCTTGGTTGGAAGTTGTTTTCTTCCAGGGTCTGGAGTAGATTATACCAGTTTCTTCTGGCATTCATGACTTGGGTTGAGAAGTCGGGAGTGATTTTTATTGTTTTCCCCCAAATGTCACTCATTCTTCGGTTCTCACTGCTTTTAAGATTCTTTCCTCGAGGGAGGGGGAGGGAATAAGGGGGAAATTGGGGAAGGGCTAAATGAGTGATGTGTCCATGTATTGTGGAAGCAGAAAACACTCCATTTGGCATTATTGTGTAATTAAACCCCCTTCCTGTTTCAAGCAGCTAATCTAAAGTTTAATCTTGCATCTCTAGGAATGACCAAGCTACAGCAGGATGGGGACCACTCCTCTGTCCTGCCCTGTGCTAATGCCTTATCTCGCTACCTGAAATTCCCGTGTGGTATCTTTCTGCCAACACCTCCTAATCTGAGTTTCCGCTTCTGTGGTGTGCTTGCTTATCCCTTATAAGCCCCTAACCCCAGCAGTCAGCGCGCCCCTCTGGTCTGATTTCTAGACTGAGGGCTGCACCACTGGCCAGCTAATAAAGGCTTCAATTGGCTCATTCCCTTGGCCTCTAGAGTTTTGAGTTTCTCATCTTGATTACATACAACAGTATGCTTCTACCATCTTGTATTCCATAAAGATACATGACTACAATGCATCAATTTTAAAAAAAGATTCATTCTATGGCCTCTAGGTCAGTCATTTTGATTACTATGTAGCATGAATAAGTCCTTGGATCTTTTCTTTCTTTCTTTCTTTCTTTCTTTCTTTCTTTCTTTCTTTCTTTCTTTCTTTCTTTTGGTGGTACTGGGGTTCCTGGAAGCCCTTCTACCTCCGGGCTACACTCCCAGACCTATTTTTATATTTTTTTATCTGGAAACAGGGTCTCTTAAGCCAGCGTGGCTGGCTTTGAACCCGCGCAGTCCTCCTGTCTCTGCCTCCCAAGCGTGCACCACCATGCCCGGTATCTTTGATCTTTTCTTAATGGTGGTCTATACGTCTCCTGTACATGGATGTCCAAGTATTTTTCTATATTCTTTAAGATTATTTTTCTGAATAAGCCTCTGATACTCCTTGGTTTGTGCTTCTAGGCCTTCTTCAATACCTTTTATTCATAAATTAGGTTTTGTATTGTCCCATATAAAAATCCTTTGGGACATTAGATCTGAAATAGATCCAAATACAATAAAATTAGAAGACTTCAACACACCACTCACGCCCCTAGATTGGTTCCAGGCAAAAGATGAGTAAAGACTTTTGGATGTGTAGGTCGTGTTGTTGTAATGTCTTCTTTATAGTGTTGGCTGCGTTTTCAATTTTGAATGAACTATCCTCCAAGACTGATATGCCATTTTCCATGGGGTCTAGCATGCTAGAGTTGGTTTCTACTGTGGTCTTTAATTCATTTATTGACTTTGTCATTTCTCTCAATGTCTCTTTCTGGTTCTTTCTTAGAGCCTTAGTTTACTTCTTCATTTTCTGTATGCTTTTTTGTGTGTGACATTGAGATTGAACCCAGGGCCTTCTACCTCCAAGCTACATCCCCGGCACTATTTTTTAATTTTTTTTTTTGAGGTACTAGGGATGGAACCCAGGAGCATTCTACCTTCAAGCTACACCCCACCCCTATTTTGTATTCTTTATTTTGAAACAGGGTCTCACTGGGTTGCAGAGGGACTCACTAAGTAGCTGAGGCTGTCCTCGAACTGCACTACTCCTGTCTCAGCCTCCCAAATGCTGGAATTACAAGCATGTGCCACCACACCTGGCTCACAACTCTTTTTTTTTTTTTTTGCATATTTGGGGATGGAACCCAGGGGTATTTGACCTTCGAGCTACACCCACTACCCTATTTTTATTCTTTATTTTGAAGCAGGGTCTCACTAAGTTGTGGAGGGCCTCACTAAGTAGCTGAGTCTGTCCAAGAACGGCAATCCTCCGGTCTCAGCCCCCTGAATGCTGGGATTACAAGCGTGTGCCATCATGCCCAGTTCTATTTTTTATTCTTTATTTTGAAGCAGGGTCTCACTAAGTTGTGGAGGGCCTCACTAAGTAGCTGAGCCTGTCTGAGAATGGCAATCCTCTGGTCTCAGCCCCCTGAATGCTGGGATTACAAGTGTGTGCCATCATGCCCAGCTCTATTTTTTATTCTTTGTTTTGAAGCATGGTCTCACTAAGTTGTGGAGGGCCTCACTAAGTAGCCGAGGCTGTCTGCGAATGTGGATCCTTCTGTTTCAGCCTCCCACGTATTGGGATTAGAAGTATACGCCACCACACCTGGCTTTTCCTGCACACTTTCTTTGAGGCTTTTCATCATATTAAAGATCAAAATTTGGGATTCTCTTTCTTGCATTTCCTGCAGATCAGTATTGGTGATCTCCCTTGTTGTTGCATTGTGGAAGTTTATTGTCTCTTCACTGTTCCTCATTCTCATGTCTTCAGAGTTCTAAGGTTTGTATTTCTGTTGCCTTGGCATCTTCTTCCTCTTTGAGTGTGAGTCCTGAGTCTATTTGTTTTCCCTTTAGACGCTCTATGTTGGGGTATACATTTGCTTCTACCAATCTGACTCATAGAATCAAACTTCTGAATTTGTCCCCCAGCATCTCTTTAGATATATTTCTTAGTGCAGGCAGACAGAAGTCTCTGATTGGCTGCAGGTCACTGTGCTCTCTGCGGGCCAGAGACTATGAACTTCAGAGCCTGCAGCCCCCTGGTTGGGATTTAGGCTCCACAGATAGTACTGGTGCTTTGCTGATTGTAAGCCTATGATACTGCAGAGAGTTGACCTCCAGTGGCCACTGGGCCTAAGTTTGGCAGGGCCAGAGATTGCTATGTTCTGAGCTTGTGGCCTGGCTTGCCAAGTTTTTTTTTTTTTTTTAACTTTTTATTGGTGCATTGTAGTCATACATCTTAATGAGTAGAAGATGGTGGAGGCATATATGCACACATCACCCAACTAGCCCTTGCCCAATTTCCACCTCATTCCCTCCATTTCATGCTTGGCTTAGTGATCGACTTTGATATTTTTGTTAATGTACATCATGATCATTTGAGAATTTCCCTCTTCCCTCCTCTCATCCCCTCAGGTCACCTTATTTGCTCATCTATATAATCTTGCCAAGTTTTCTTTTTTGTTGTTGTTTTGGTTTTTTAGTTTGTTTTGATTTTTGGTGGTACTGGGGTTCCTGGAAGCCCTTCTACCTCTGGGCTACACTCCCAGACCTATTTTTATATTTTTATTTGGAAACAGGGTCTCTTAAGCCAGCGAGACTGGCTTCGAACCTGTGCGCGATCTCCTGTCTCCGCCTCCCAAACACTGGGATTACAAGCGTGCGCCACTCCACCTGGCTCTTGCCAAGTTTTGATGGCCCAAGGACACCACCACTGATCTTCTGGTTATAACCACGTGGAGTACTGGGGTTCCTGTAAACCCTTCTACATCCAGGCTACACTCCCAGACCTATTTTATATATTTATTGGAAACAGGGTCTCTTAAGCCAGTGAGGCTGGCTTTGAACCTGCACGATCCTCCTGTCTCCGCCTCCCAAGCGCTGGGATTACAAGGTGCGCCACGCCCAGCTTTTAAATTTCAATAATAAAAGGCATTGATGTTTTGCTTTCAGACAGTAGGTTGAAAGGTTACAATACAAGTACAAAGAAGGATAATTTGTTGCAGAAAGGAAGACCCATAGTCACAGGGTGGTGCTGCCAAAAGCACCTTTGAAATTCTGGGTTGTCTACATGGAGAAAAGGTGGTGAAATTATGGCTGATCAGGACTGTGGCTCAGCTGGGCGTGGTGGTGCACGCTTGTAATCCCAGTGTTCCAGAGGTGAAGGCCGATGATCGTGGACAGCCTTAGCTACTTAGTGGAATCCCTTGAAACTCACTGAGAGTGTGTTTTAAAAATAAAGAATAAAGCCGGGCATGGTGGCTCACACTTGTAATCACCGCGCTTGGGAGGCGGAGACAGGAGGATCATGCAGGTTCAAAGCCAGCCTCGCTGGCTTAAGAGACCTTGTTTCCAAATAAAAAATATAAAGTAGGTCTGGGAGTGTAGCCCGGAGATAGAAGGGCTTCCAGGACCCCAGTACTGCCAAGAAAGAAAGAAAGAAAGAAAGAAAGAAAGAAAGAAAGAAAGAAAGAAAGAAAGAAAGAAAAAAAAAAAAAAAAAAAAACTAGGGCTGGGGGTCATGTTTAGAGGTAGAATACCCCTGGGTTCCATCCACAGAAGCACAAAAAGAAAGAAAAAGAAAGAAAGAAAGAAAGAAAAAAAAAAAAGGACTGTGGCTCCGAGTTGGACCATTTGGGTGCAGGTCAGAAAGACCCTGGTCCAAACTGAGGCTCAAGAAAGATTTAAGGAAAGGAAAGCGCGGGGAGCCGCCGCCGCCGCCACCAGCGCAGCCGAGCCGGGGCGAGCCGAGAGCGGCCGCCGCGTTCTCGGACCAGTTCCAACAATCTGTTAAAACATGGTGGATTATTATGAAGTTCTAGGCGTGCAGAGACATGCGTCACCGGAGGATATCAAGAAGGCATATCGGAAACCGGCACTAAAGTGGCATCCAGATAAAAACCCTGAGAATAAAGAAGAAGCAGAGAGAAAGTTCAAGCAGGTAGCGGAGGCATACGAAGTGCTGTCAGATGCTAAAAAACGGGACATCTATGACAAATACGGCAAAGAAGGCTTAAATGGCGGCGGAGGTGGAGCCATTTTGACAGTCCGTTCGAGTTTGGCTTCACATTCCGGAACCCAGAGGCGTCTTCAGGGAATTCTTCGGTGGAAGGGACCCGTTTTCATTCGACTTCTTTGAAGACCCTTTTGAAGACTTTTTGGGGAGCCGAAGGGGTCCCCGAGGAAGCAGAAACCGAGGTGCTGGCTCGTTTTTCTCAGCTTTCAGTGGATTTCCATCATTTGGAGGTGGATTTTCTTCATTGGATACAGGCTTCTCTTCTTTCGGGTCACTGGGCCATGGGGGCCTCACGTCGTTCTCCTCCACGTCATTCGGTGGCAATGGGATGGGGAGCTTCAAGTCTGTATCGACTTCCACCAAGATGGTGAACAGCAGGAAGATCACCACAAAGAGAATCGTTGAAAATGGTCAAGAACGAGTAGAAGTTGAAGAAGACGGCCAGTTGAAGTCCTTGACCATCAATGGTAAGGAGCAGCTGCTGCGCTTGGATAACAAGTAACCCAGCACCACTGTGCAGAAACGGTAACTAACGAGCACCATTTGAGGAGTGGCAGGAACATTTTTTTTTTGGAAGATTTCAAATGAACTCGACTTTCAGTATAATTGTACCTAATCTAAAGTATTTATAAACAGCTCATCGGAGCTCCTATTTGTCATAGACTTTTGAGTTTATTGTTGGGACCACACAATAGGACCATTTTTTTGTCTTTAAAATTGTTGTAATCTCTGTATGCACTTTGCTTTTTTATTAAACGTAAGCCGCAGAGAGCCCGGCTCTTGAGTAGTGCTAGAACCTGACTGTCCTCTTCACCAGCGTGGACCTGCTTTCCATTGTGCTGAAATGTGAGCCACTGGTGTCAGCCCGCGGCGAAGCTAACTCTGCCAGGACGAGTCTTCTGTAGAAATCACTTCAGTTTTTCAGTATTTAGTAATGAAAGATTAATACATTAATGGTAATACATTTCTGGCTTAATATAAATTTAAGGATGTTTTCTAGTTGTGCATGAATGCTGGCAACTTAGTAAAGTTTTTGACAATTGTTTAAATATGTAATGTTAAGTTTAGGTTTTAAAAGCTGGTAAGCTGGGTCTTTGTCATTTGCTTTAAAAAAAAAAGAAAATAAATGTGAATGTGTTTGGTGCAAAAAAAAAAAAAAAGAAAGATTTAAGACATAAAGACTGCTGGGCACAATGGCAGACACCTCTCAACCCTACTAACCACTTGGGAGGCTGAAGCAGGAGGATCAAAGGTTCCAGGCCAGCCTGGGCACCTTGGACTCTGTCTCAAAACAAAAAAAAAGAAGGGCTGGGGATGTGGCTCAGGTGTAGAGTGCCCCTGGGTTCAATCTCTAATACTGCCCCCCCAAAAAGATAAGAAAACAAAAAGCTATATATTCAGGGAAGGTCTCCCAAAGAAGCCAAGGATGGAGTTTGCCACGTACGGCAGATTGCCTTTGCAGAGGGCTGCTCCAGTACCTCTCACCTCCACGTGCCTGCCTACAAGATGATGTGGACGTGGCCCCAGCAACAGGAGGGCCTCTCGGTCCTTCTCCTTGAATGGAGAATGCTTTTGCCGTTGCCCATCCCCACTACGCCATGGGAGTAACAGCGACTGTTGAGGCTAGTCAATAAAGGAGTGCAGCGAGGTTATTCAGATCTTTCACCAGGAGGAAAGCCAGCCACCATGCCGTGGCATCCCAGGGGTCCTGAGTGGAGGGGGATGGAGACCCAGCTCAGTCAGCCCCAGTCAAGCCTGCAGCTGACCATGGCCCCGCTGGTTTCGTGGATCCTATCCCAACCAGCAGAAACCAGGAGAAGCAATATGTGACTGCTACTGTGTGAAGCACTGAGATTCCATGTAATTTGTTACACAGCATCAGATAACCACAGCACCCCAGAGAGAAAGACACTGGGGCCAGAGGTTGTGAACAAAGGTAGTATAGAATCCTCAGTGGGTGCTGGGTACGGTGGTGCATGCCTGCCATCCCGGTACTTGGGAGGCTGAGATAGGAGGATTGCCGGTTTGAGGCCAGCTTCGACAATTTAGCAAGACCCTTCAAAAATTAAAATAAATAAAAAGGGCTGGGGGTGTAGCTCAGAGGTAGAATTCCCCTAGGTTCAATCCCCAACACACACACACACACACACACACACACACACACACACACAGTACAGTGGCTGTAGTTAATGAACTGAAAGGGTCAAAATTAGAAGCAGAAAGACCAGATTTTAAGGTTCCAGTGTGCTCACTGTCCCTTACTGCAGCCCTTGCTGGGTTATTGATAGATAGGTCGGATTCCTCCCCATCCTCTCAAGGAAAAGGAGGTAGAACCTGGAAGCCAGAAGCAGAGATGCTCTGAGACTCCCGATGTTTCAGGGAAGACTCCAGATGTTTCAGGGAGAGGACCAGCATTCCCATTCTGCTAGCCCCTACCCCCAAGACCCCGCTACATAAATGCCCTCACCTCCTTTCTACGGTGTGACTCTGCTGACTGATCATGGGTCCCGTCCCCCACAGTCAGAAGACCTCGCCCAAAGGTCAAGGTTAATTTAAAAAGCCTGGTCTCACACAAAAACTCGGCTGGTTTTTGCCTCTTTGTGACCCCCGACTCAATTTCAGCATTACATCTGGTTCCAAACCAGAGATAATTTATTTTTTTCCCCTCTTTTTGTACCCCTCCCTGAACTGTGACTCCCCAGTGGTACCGCTGGGGCTCTCCTCTTGACTCCCAGGAACCTGGACTCTGAGACCCTTAATTGGACTAGCTGCTCTTGGACAGGGTGAGTTCCCTTCCCGTTCTCTGGTCAGCAGGTCATCTTCTCCGGCTTCTTGCCTCTGGCTTCTCTGTCCAAATGTGCTGCTGCGTCAGAGTTGCCTCTGGACAACCAGGTCATCCTCCGGCCTTGAGAAGGGAGTGGAGAAATCCTCCCATCCGCTTGGTTTCTTCAGCCCTGAGAAGGGAGTGGAAACGTCCCTCCCACCTCTTGGCCCCATTCCCAGACGTTGACCAGGACAATGGGGACGCCTGTCTTCTGTTCTTCGTTCTTGTCCGCAGATCAGACATGGGAAACCAAAATTAATTGGATAGTGTTATAGTGAGAGATGTAGCCATGGGTTATTGTTCTTAACTATCTTAGAAAAGAATAGCCAGAACTTTTTTTTTTTGCTGTTAGTTTAAGCAATTTTATTATTACAAAGACAGAAAGATAGGATAGGTTAAAGCACTGCATTAAAGGGATAAATGCAGTGGAGTAACTTGAAATAAGTTACTGAAATTTTTGGATACAGAACAGTTTGTATTTATTTATTATTTATTTATTTATTTATTTATTTATTTATTTATTTATTTATTTATTTTTGTGGTACTAGGGATAGAGCCCAGGGGCTTTCTACCTCTAGGCTATACTCCCAGACCTATTTTATACTTTATTTGGAAACAGGGTGTCACTAAGCTGCTGAGAGCCTCACTAAGTGCTGAGGCTGGCTTCAAACCTGTGCGATCCTCCTGTCTCGGCCTCCCAAGCATGGGGATTACAAGCGTGCGCCACCACACCCAGCAGAACAGTTTTTATAATTCATCTTCTGACCCGACTAGATCCACCTCTTCTCCGGGGCAGGTCTTTTGATGTGGGGATTCCTCCCTGTAGGCCTGTCCTTTCTCTGGTACAGACCCCAAGCCTTTTGTTGTGACCCAAAATGTTTATGTGACTGTCAGAGTCAGAGATCTCTTGAAGGCTGTGGCATCCCCCCACACTCTTGGGCATTCTTGCTTGTCTTTAAAATGCACAGAGGCCCTGGGCTACCTCTATTGTTCTCCTTGGTTCCAGGAACTCTGCAGGGTTCCTTCACCTGGGTGCCTGCCTGCACCCAAGCTCTGACTTACTAATGCCAGGGCTATTTTCAAATACATTTTGAAACCATTTCTCAATACTGACACATTAATACCAAAGCTATTTTTAATACTTTTTTTTTTTTTTTTTTTGCGGGTCTGGGGCTGGAACCCATAGCCATTTGACCTTTGAGCTACACCCCCTGCCCAATTTTTTATTCTTTATTTTGAAACAGGGCCTCACTGAGTTGCAAAGGGCCTCACTAAGTAGGTGAGGCTGGCTGCTAACTGCGATCCTCCAGTCTCAGCCTCCCGAATGCTGGGATCACAAAGCATGAGCCACCACACCTGGGTTTTAAATACATTTTGAAGCCGGGCGTGGTGGCGCACGCTTATAATCCCAGTGCTTGGGAGGCTGAGACAAGTGGATGGCACAGGTTCGAAGCCAGCCTCAGTTACTGAGTGAGGCTCTCAGCAACTTAGTGAGACCCTTTTTTCAAATAAATTATAAAATAGGCCTGTGGGTGTAGCCCAGAAATTTAAAAAAAAAAAAACAACCCTGGATTTCACCCCCTAGTACCACACACAAAAAATACATTTTTGTTACAGGTTTGTGAAGATGATGTTAGGGTTTTGGGGAAACTATCCCTGAGAGCCCCTGTTAGGGTTCCAGACACAATTTCCCTCAAAACATAAAAAACCCCAAAACAGAAAAACAGAAAAACTGCAGGTTCTTGTTCTGAGCTAAGGATAAGTATACAATAGCCCAGAATCTTGCTGAAGATTTAAAAGAGTTTATTAAAAAGATAGAAATACAGAAGATAGTTACAGCCTCATGTTACCAGGTAACATGAGGGGTGGTTTGAGCGAATTCACCAAAGATACATGTGGACTTGACTTTTTTATACACATGACCTCCATCTTGTTCACATCATTCTGACATAGTAAACGTCCCTGTAAGATTACCCTGTGAAGCTCCTCCCCCCCTAGCTAGATTATCCAATTATTATGTTAACCTGTCTTTAGAATGAGGAAGTCCTGGTTCCCCTCTCCTATGGACTTGCTAATTACCTTTAGCTAGGTTAATTCACATTGGAATAGTTGCCTGCTTTTTTTTTTTTGCAGAAACAAAGTCCTTTCACCAAATTTTGAAATATAATAATCAGAGCTTTCTCAAATCTTCCTAGGCCATTCCAAATACTGGTATATTTTGAAGCCCTTTCCCAATACCAACACAGGTAATGGGTTAATGGGTCTTGGTGGCCCAAAAACTCTGGAGTGTGTGTGTGTGTGTGTGTGTGTGTGTAGTACTGGGGATGGAACCCAGGGACTTTCTACCTCCGGGTTATACTCCCAGACCTATTATATATTTTATTTGGAAACAGGGTCTCACTAGTTTGCTGTCAGCCTCACTAAGCAGCCAAGGCTGGCTTTGAACCTGAGCGATCCTCTTGTCTCAGCCTCCTAAGTACTGGGATTACAGGCATGTGCCACCACGCCTGGCTTAACTCTGGATTTTTTTGCAAGTGGTCTGGTAAGTGTAAGGTTTAAGTCGCCCCCTGGCCCACAGGGGGCAGGGCCGGAAGCTAGGAGGTGGAGCTCTGTGATTCCGGGAGGGAACCAGGCCTCCCGGGTCCAGAAGAAGTGTGTGCAGAGTTCAGAGAGGAGCCCGAGAAGGAGGGACGCACGCTCTCCCCCGCCACCAGCCCCCGCGGCCACGCGGGGGCTGGAGGCCGATCTCCCATGAATAAAGGCATTCATAATATCTGCTATGGATTCTCCGTGTGTCTCGATGCGACTGGGGGACACACACGCTCATTTAATCTTACATTTGGTGTCGAAACTCGTATCGGACTTATGGGACCTGGCTTGGATCTGCGCTTCCTGGACTCAGACTTTCCATCCCTTTTCTATGCGTCTAAAAACCCGTATCAGACTTATGGGACTTGGTTTGGATTTCAGCTTATTTACCTACATGCGCGGCCTCTGCGTGCCAGCCTGCCCGGCCCGCGGTCTTCTGAAAGAATCAGAAGACTGGACCTCACCGCCCCCCCCCTCGCCGCGCCCCAGCCTGAGCCACCCGCCGCCGCTGCCTAAAGGCACTGCACCGCGCCCCGCTGCCTGGACAAGACCGCGCCTGCCCACGCCTGGCCGCTGCTCCAGCCACCTCTGCTAGAATGGGAGCCCGCAGCGCCTCCAGGACGAGTCCGTGCCGCCCCACCTCCGCTGGAATGCGCCGCGCCCGCCTGCGCCACGCCTGCCGCCCGAGCTGCCCACCGCCATCCAGGCCGATGCTTTCTCTGCGCCTGGCGCTGCGCCCGCGGACCGCACCGCGCTGGACTGTGCCACGCGCCTATGCTTTCTCTGCGCCTGCCGCTCCCATCACCGGAACAGGCCCACGGTCCCGCGGACTGCTGCACCCACCCCGCCGCACCAGACTGCTGCTTAGCGCCGCCGCCCGCCCGCCCGCCCTGGGCGGCCACCTCTCTGCTAAACAGCCCCCTGCCCGCCAAGTCCAGCCTGCATTCCTGCTGATCCCTCCATCTGGGTGCCCTGGCACCCTTCACCCTCTGCCCGCCCACCCCCGCTGCCCGGGCCTGGTAAGCACCCACATGGGATCACTGTGGGGGGGAGGCCGCAAGCTTTGGCCCGCCATCTTTGGCCCACGTGTAATCACTGGGGATCCGCCATCTTTCTTTAACCCCTCCCACCTCATGGCCTCGCTGGAGGTCCGCCATCTTTCTTTAACCCCTCCCACCTCATGGCCTCGCTGGAGGTCCGCCATCTTTCTTTAACCCCTTCCACCTCATGGCCTCACTGGAGACCTCAAATCCCTCCCGCTTTCCACTCCTGACCAATCCTAGTAGTCGGCGGCCATTTAAAAAAAAAAAAAAAAGCTTTTCACAGCCATCTTCAGGCCAGATCTCCACAGCAGCCTCTCTCAGCGGTAAGCTTCCCCTTAAGGAAATAAGTGGGTTCTGCCTAACTCGGAGGATTCTGACTGACTGACTGACTGACTGCTATTAAACCCGGTATACTGGTATCCTCCAGTTCTCCAATCGTTCAGGACGATTGCGAGGTGTGTACAGAGACAAGAGACGTCTTCTCTCTGGCACACCTACTCTGTATTATCGAACTAGGCAAGGCCCTGGGACGCTGGGGGTACCTGCCTTTGTTCTTGCCCACTTACAACTCATGGGGGAAAGTCAGCCATCAAAGATTGAGATTGACCCTCAATCTCCGCTGGGCCGTGTGTTATCTAATCTGCAGGCTCTGGGATTCTCTGGGGAACTGTCCCCTCAAAAACTCGTGTCTCTTTGCACTAAGGTCTGGCCGACATATGACCTAACCAATAACTTTCGATGGCCTCCCATGGGCACGCTAGATCCTAGGACGCTGATGGCTCTCAGTGAATTTTGCACGCGGTCAGCAAAATGGTGTGACCTCGAGTATGTACAGCCCTTCTGGCGGCTGCATTTTCTGTTTTCTCCCTCTACCGGCTCTACTGCTGCCCAGAGCATGCTGGCTGGAGTATCCCATCAGCCACAGCCGCCATCTTGGACACCACATAGCAACTCACAGGCGCCACCTGGTGGCCCTTCTGGGTCACAGGCTTACAATTCTGCAGACCCACAGCCGCCATCTTGCGATAAAACGTGGGGGCCGGGGTCTGACCCAGCTGGGTTACAAGCCCCATCTTCCTTTCTCCTGGCCCCACTTCGCGAAGTGGCTGGGGCTGAAGGGGTGATCCGGGTCCATGTTCCTTTTTCCCTTCCTGACCTCACTCAACTGGAAAAGAGACTGGGATCCTTTTCTACCAATCCTTCTGCTTTTATCAAGGAATTCCAACATATTGTGCAGGCATATGACTTAACGTGGCAGGATTTGCATGTCATTCTAACCTCTTCTCTAAATCCAGACGAACGTGATCGGATCCTGAAGGCAGCCAGAGAGAGGGCTGACCAGACTCATTTAACAGATCCAGGGCTTCCTATCGGTGCAGCTGCAGTTCCATCTGAGGAGCCCCACTGGAATTATAATGTAAAGGAGGAAATAGAAATGAGAAATTATATGATACAATGTCTTCTTGATGGTATGCGAGATGCTTCCCATAAGGCGGTTAATTATGATAAGCTTAGGGAAATCACCCAGGGTCCAAATGAAAACCCAGCAGTTTTTCTTAACCGGTTGCGAGAGGCCCTTACGCGCTATACCCGTCTAGATCCATCCTCTGAGGCAGGCTCGATCATATTGGCCACCCATTTCATTGGGCAAGCGGCTCCTGATATAAGAAAAAAGCTAAAGAAAGCTGAGGATGGCCCGCAGACTCCTGTTTGAGACTTGATGAACATGGCATTTAAAGTCTTTAATTCCAGAGAGGAACAGGCCGAAGTGGAGCGTACTCTCCATCTTCGTCAGATGGCGGACTTACAGTCCCAAGCCCTGATAGCAGCCCTGAGGCCGGAGGAGGAAGAGCAGCTTTCCGGGTGGCAAGCGCCACCCAGGAGAGGATGACAGTAAAGACAACCACCTCCAGTAGCCTGTTTCAGGTGTGGAGTAAATGGCCATTGGAAAGGCGAGTGTCCTTTAAAAAGCGGTGGACCTCAGGTACCTCACTACAGGGGGTCTACCCTTCTGGACAAGGACCCGCCGCTGGCCCTATTTGGTCTGACCAAGGACTGACAGCTCCTGGGATCCCTCGTCCTCCTTCCTCCATCTTCCTTGCTGGCCCAGGGTAACTGCAGGTACAGGGTAAGCCAGTTTCCTCTTTGGTGGCCTGCTCGATCTTTCAGGCCTTAGTCTCCTTCTCAAATCTCAGTTCAGGGTGATGACGGCAGGGACAAATTCTCTTGCACGGTGTTGGGACCCACTAAACTTTTTTTCTCTCGACATAACTCTCTTTGATGTTTATATTTTAGCAGGTCCACTTGTTTACATACTATGATGCTCTCCCTCCTCGGATGCCAAATTGCCTAAGTATTAAACTTCTAAAATGGGTAACTGATGCTCCTAATGCAGTAACAGGTGTTTGACCAGACAAATCCATACTCACTCAATGCTGAAAGAGTGGTATGGGGTCTGCTTCGGGAGTTGCTGCTATTAATAACTCTGGTCTAATGAAAAACTGCTAAAGGGGCGGTAGACGTTCTCCTCAGGAAAATGTTGCTATTTAAGTTAGTAGATCTAGTGACTGCCTTGCGTCTAAAAGGGCTTCTGCCCAGCCTGGGTTCCGCTCTCACAATTTTCTTTTTCTTTAATAGCACCTTGCCTGTTAGTCTCCTCAAAGCAAACCAGTCACCGAGCTCTCCAGGGTAACCTCCAACTCTTGCTGCAACCACAGCCACCTGCTCCCTTCCAGCGGCCCAGATTCTGACTTCTCCCGACCTGGGGCCCCTGACTGACGGCGCCCTGTCTCAGCTTGAAGCCACTATATGAACAAAAACTCCGTCCTTCTGCACCCCTTAGTCAAAGAGGTCGGAATGTAAGGTTTAAGTCGCCCCCTGGCCCACAGGGGGCAGGGCCGGAAGCTAGGAGGTGGAGCTCTGCGATTCCGGGAGGGAACCAGGCCTCCCGGGTCCAGAAGAAGTGTGTGCAGAGTTCAGAGAGGAGCCGGAGAAGGAGGGACGCACGCTCTCCCCCGCCACCAGCCCCCGCGGCCACGTGGGGGCTGGAGGCCAATCTCCCACGAATAAAGGCATTCATAATATCTGCTATGGATTCTCCGCGTGTCTCAATGCGACTGGGGGACACACACGCTCAATCTTACAGTAAGTGGTTGGAAGTCCCATCTTGCGCTCCCGTCCCTCTGCCTCTTCTTCCTTGTCAGCCACCATTTTCTAATTCTGCTGAGTCACAGTTGCCATCTTGTGACCTTGTCAAGTTACAGGCACCACCTTCTGATTCCACCCCAGATCTCCAGGATCTCTCCTCTCCACCCTGACCACCATCCTACCCTACAGCTAATCTCCCTTCACCACCGGAGTCCATCTCCGCACCCCCAGTTTCCCATATCTACCCCTTCCTCTCCAATCGCAACCCGCCTTTGGAGGGCCCTCCACCGCCTCTCACCCTAGCCTGCTCCCCCCACCGCCATCTCCCTTAAGGGACCCTCAGACCCTTATTTGAGACTTGGTAAATATGGCATTTAAAGGTTTGTTTTTTTTATGGTACTGGGGTTCCTGTAAACCCTTCTGCCTCCGGGCTACACTCCCAGACCTATTTTATATTTTTATTTAGAAATAGGGTCTCTTAAGTCAGCGAGGCTGGCTTCGAACCTGCGTGATCCTCCTGTCTCCGCCTCCCAAGCGCGGGGATTACAAGTGTGTGCCACCACGCCCGGCCATTCAAAGTTTTTAATTCCCAAGAGGAACAGGCTGAAATGGAGCATACAATCCGGCTCCAACAAAAGGCAGATTTGCAAGCCTGTGCCTTGGTAGCCGCCCTGTGGCCTGTGGTGGCAGCTCAGCCCTCTGGATTACGAGCACCACCTCGGGACGGAGAGCTGCAATGATAACTACCTCCAGGAGCCTGCTTCAAGTGCGGCAAGGAAGGAAGGACACTGGGCTAAGCACTGCTCTCAGCCACACCCACCAACCAGACTGTGCCCAGTGTGTGGTCAGAAGGGCCACTGGAACAGTGATTGCCCTTGGAAAAGCAGTGAGCCCCAGGTGCCTCAACACAGGAGGCCCACCCTTCCAGACCAGGCTCCGCCGCTGGCCCTGTCCAGCCTGGTCGGCTCCCAGAGTCATCAACCCCGATCTCCCTTGCCAAGCCCAGGTAACTCCCAAGGTAGCAGGTAAGCCAATCTCGTTTTTGATTGCCTACTCAGTCCTTCCATCCTTTTTGGGTCCCAGTTTTCCTTCTCCAATCCCTGTACAGGGATTTGACAGTAAGCCTTCATGCCCACACACTACGGGCCCCTGTATTTGCCATTTGGAAAACCTTAACGTTGCCCATCCATTCCTGATTATCCCTTCCTGCTCTACCTCATTTTAGGCAGAGACTTTTTAACCAAACTTGGGGCATCCTGCACAGAGGATGGATGGCTTATGGTACAGAACAAAATTGCTCTGCCCAAGGCTCAGGCCGAAGCAGTCATTAAACTAATGCGTATTGTCTACACACTGGGCCTACTGTACTTAAACATTTCCTAAACCCCTTGTTTTACTCTCTCCTCCTGCAACAGCTGAGTAGGAAAGTCAGTGCCTCTTGTTCTATTCGCACTGCCCTTTCTCCCAACAAGGCCTTCATCCCTCTTTTCCTGTCCATCAAATGAGCGGACATTGGCCAGGACAGGACTGCAATATTGATTTCACTCATATGCCCTCCCACAAAAATCTAAAATATCTTTTCTTTTCAGGATGGAACCCAGGGGGGTTTGACATCCAAACTAAACCCCCTGCCTTTTATTTTATTATTTTGAAACCCAGGATGGAACCCAGGGGGGTTTGACCTCCAAATTAAACCCCCTGCCTTTTATTATTTTGAAACCGGGCCTCACTAATCCTCACCAGTCCTTCTTGAACTATGTAGTGAATTGTTACACTCTTCATCTCTATAACTTCTCCCAAGAGGTCCTTCTTGTGAATTGTTGGGGGTGGGGGGACTCACACTCATCATTTCGGCCCCCAAACCCTCCCAACTGAAAAGAAGGGTCAGGGGGCACCCGGATTTGAACCAGGGACCTCTTGATCTGCAGTCAAATGCTCTACCCCTGAGCTATACCCCCAGTACCACTAGAGGGCGTCATCCATCTCTTTCTACTCAGGCGGCTACACGCAATCCCAGCTACACTGCTTCCTGGGCGGCACTCTGGGCCACCACCCACACCGGTCTTACAGCCCCATGGGTCACACACTCCATCTCACTCTCCCGCCAATTTTGGTGGGTCGACTTCTCTGATCAGGGCCTTGGGCCTACAAGCCAAGGCAGCAGAGACCCAGGGGCCCCTCAGCGCTCCTCGGAAGCCCCCAGGCACTAGGAGCCGCCCACCCCCTACTCAGTCCTCTGCCTCTTTCTCCCTCGGTTCTCCGGCCAGTCTCCGCGTGTCCTCCCTCTACCCAGCAGCCCTGGGCGCCCGCCGGCCGCGCCTTCTCCGCGCACCAGCCCGCAGCCCTGGCCCCGAGCCCTCCTCACCTGCAGTGGACATGCAGGCCGAGGCAGGCGGGCCACGGAGGCCAGGCATTCCCTCCAACAAAATAGGTGGCAGAAGCTAAGAGAACCAAGAACAGAAGCGACCGTGGCGAACGGGTTGTAAGTACTAGGACACCTGCTAAGACTCGAGAAGGAAGGGCACAGGACAAAAGGGGCTGGAATGATGACCCCGAGAGAGCGGAGAATAAAGTCACGAAAGGCACTCATGGCGGGCGTGGGGCCCACGCTTGTAATCCTGGTGCCTGGGACGCAGAGGCAGGAGGATCACAGGTTCACTGCCAGCCGCCACAAGTTAGCGAGACTGACTCATCAACCTAGTGACACCCTGTTTCAAAATAAAAATAAACAGCTGCTTATAATCCCAGTTCTTGGGGAGCTGAAACAGGAGGATCTGGGTTTGAGGCCAGCCTCAGCTACTTAGTGAGGCTGTTTGCAATTTAGTGAGACCTTGTTTCAAAATAAGGAATAAAAAAAGATAGGGCTGGGGGCATATCTATCTTGGAAGTAAAATGCCCCCAGGTCCCATATCCAGTATTGCAAAATACTACTACTACTACTACTACTACTACTACTACTACTACTACTACTACTGAGGCTGGCGGTGTGGCTCAGAGGTAGAACGGCCCTGAGTTCAATCCCCTACTAGTACCCCACGTGTGTGCATATAAAGAACTCATAAATGATAGGCTGGGTCCCTCCACTCCCCCACCGACCCAGGGACAGGGGGCAGAACCCGGAAGCCAGAAGCCAGAGATATCAGGAGATTCCAGGTGTCATGAGACTCCAAACATCGTGAGACAGACTCCAGGCATCATGAGACTCCAGATATCATGAGAGAATCAGCACTACCACACTGCTAGCCCGACCCCAAACCCTCTGCTTTAAATATCAGGGTACTTCCACACCCCTGCACGACTCTGCTGGCCCCATGGCTCATGGGTCCCTTCCTCCACAGGCCGACCCGCCCAAGGCGCTGGTTGATTAAAGCAGCTTTTGATAACTAGGCTGGTGTCTACCTCCTTCGGGACCCTCCCCACCCTGCAAAATCCATTAACAGACAATTCATAAACAAATGAGAGTAGCTAATAAAATCTTGGTAAAACCAAAGATATACAAATTAAACACCATGATAGCATCTTTCACCTATTAAACTATATATATTAGGGACATTTTACCTCTAAGCTACAGCCTCACTTGCTGAGGCTGTCCTGGAACCTGTGATCCTTCTGTCTCAGCCTCCCAAGTACTTAGATTACAGGCAGGCCTGCACCACCACACCCAGATCACAATCTTTCTCCAGAGGAAGTTAACACTGAGGTGTGAAGTTGTAATGCCAATACTTGGTACTTGGGAGGCTGAAACAGGAGGATCACATGTTCAAAGCCAGACTCAGAAATTTAGTGAGGCTCTCAGCAACTTAGTGAGACCCTATTTCAAAATAAGAAAATACTACTACCACTACCACCACTACTACTACTACTACTACTACTACTACTACTACTACTACTACAAAGAATGAGGCTGGGAGTGTAGCTCAGAGGTAGAATGCTCCTGAGTTCCAGCCCCAGTACGCGTGCGCGTACACACACACACACACACACACACACACACACACACACTCATCATCGTCATCATCATCATCATTTCTTTTGACCTAGTGGCAGTTTTCTTCCTTTCCTTCTTCTCTTTCTTTCTTTCTTTCTTTCTTTCTTTCTTTCTTTCTTTCTTTCTTTCTTTCACCATACTGAGTATTAAGCTCAGGGGCATTCTACCTCTGAGTTACACCTCCAGCCTTATTTTATTTTTATTTAAAAACAGTGTCTCGGCCGGGCGTGGTGGCGCACACTTGTAATCCCCACACTTGGGAGGCAGAGACAGGAGGATCGCGCAGGTTCGAAGCCAGCTGTGTGCGCTGGCTTAGGAGACCCTGTTTCCAAATAAAAATGTAAAAATAGGTCTGGGAGTGTAGCCCGGAGGTAGAAGGGCTTCCAGGAACCTCAGTACCACCAAAAAAAAACCCCACAAAAAACAAAAAAACAGTGTCTCAAGCCGGGCGTGGTGGCGCACGCTTGTAATCCCCGTGCTTGTAAGGCTGAGACAGGAGGATCTCGCAGGTTTGAAGCCAGCCGCGCTGGCTTAAGAGACCCTGTTTCTGAAAATAAAAAAAGTATAAAATAGGTCTGGGACTGTAGCCTGGAGGTAGAAGGGCTTCCAGGAACCCCAGTACCACCAAATAAAATAAAATAAAATAAAGTGTCTCAATAGGTTAATGAGAGTCTCACTACTTGTGGAGGATGCCCTCAAATCTGCAATTCTCCTGTCTCAGCCTCCCAAATACTGGGTTTATAAGTGTGCGCCACCACACCTCCTGGCTATGGCAATTCTATTTCTATGAATACAGAATCCATTCTTAGAAAAAGCCCAAAGATAGCCGGGCACGGTGGCGCACGCTTGTAATCCCCGCGCTTGGGAGGCTGAGACAGGAGGAGCGCACAGGTTCGAAGCCAGCCTCAGCTACTTAGTGAGGCTCTCAGCAACTTAGTAATGAAACGGGGGTTTCTTGAGAGAAAACCCGGCGAGTTCTTGTCTATGGTGAGCGAAGAATGACACCCGCAGACCTCAGGAAGGGGAGTAAAAGGTTTATTGGAAGCAGCAGGGAATGGGGCAAGGGTGGCTGAACGCCCCCAAAGGGGCTGGAACTCTGGGTCCAGCAGCTGCCTTCAGGACAATACTTGAGAGTAGCCCAAGCCGAATTGCCTTCAGGAGCAGGCTGCTTTCTACATGCTTGTAACCCAGTACTTGGGAGGCTGAGTCAGGAGGATTGTGGGTTTGAGGCTGGCCTTGGCAATTCATGGTGGGGAGCATGAGAACTGAGGAGAGAAGGCCAGGGGGCTACAGTCTGCGCACCCGGTCTCTTGTGGGTCTAGTGGCATCTTCATAAAAGGCACGTCCTTCCAAGAGCCTTGGGCTGTGCCCTAAGTTAGGAATGAGATCATTGTGAACGCAGTGAGTTCAAACTAAGGTTACAGTAAGCGGGGCTCGGTGGCACATGCCTGTAATCCTAGTACTTGGAGGCTGAGTCAGGAGGATCGCAGGTTTGAAGACAGCTCAGCAAGTAGTGAGACTCTGGTAAACCTAAAAAGACCCTGTTTTGAAATAAAGAATAAAAAATAGAGCTGGGGCTGTAGGTTTGAGGTAGACCGCTGCTGGGTTCAGCTCCCAGTACCACCACCACCACCACCAACAACAACAACAACTCAAGCCGGGTGTGGTGGCGCACGCTTGTAATCCCAGCAGTTGGGAGGCTGAGACCCGAGGATCATGGTTCAAGGACAGCCTCAGCTACTGAGTGAGGCCCTCTGGAACTTAGTGAGACCCTGTCTCAAAATAAAGAATAAAAAAAAAAAAAATAGGGCAGGCGGTATGACTCCGAGGTCGAATGCCCTTGGGTTCCATCCCCAGACCTGCAAAAATGGTAGAAGGCTCCTGGGTTCCATTCCCAGTACCGAAAAAAAAGTTCATACTGGAGTGAGGCCATTTGTTCAATATGACAGTTATCCTTTTTTTTTTTTTTTGGTGGTATTGGGGTTCCTGGAAACCCGTCCACCTCCTGGCAACACTCCCAGACCCATTTTATATTTTATTTGGAAACAGGGTCTCTTAAACCAGCGTGGCTGGGTTGGAACCAGCGCGATCCTCCGGTCTCCGCCTCCCCAGCGCGGGGATGACAAGCGTGCCCACCATGCCCGGCGGACAACCATCCTTTTAATAAAGAGAAGAGCCAGGAAGATGGTGCCGTCCTCGGTGTGATTCCTCGACACGCCAAGGGCCCCAGCCACTGGCATCAGCCAGGAGCGGGGCAGGAGGCCCCCACGCCTGGGGCCGGGCGCCCGCCCCTCCGGGTGCGGGCTCGGAGGCCTGCGGTGGCCTCCGCGGAGCCGAGACCCGGGCGGGCGATGGAGGGCGCCCTCCCCGGGAAGCCCGCGGAGCCCCGGCGAGTACCCGAGGGCCTACCCCGGGGGGCGCGGCCGTCTGCGCCCAGGCCGGGCACGGGACGGCGCGGCCCGACGCCCCGGGTCTGCGCGGAGTTTGCGGCCTCGCTTAACGACCGGCCCGCGGCAGGGCGGCCACCGAGACGCCAGCCTAGAGCGGCCGGGTGGGGGCTCCGGCCGCCAGGGGGCAGCGCGGCGGCCCGACGTGCGCGGCGGGGCCGCGGGTGATGGAGGCCTTTAAAAGGGTAAACGGAGAACTCGTGGGGATGTGTGTGCGCCTGGCCAGGAATACACTTTAAGATCAGGAATCGGAGAGTTTTGCCAGGAGTGGCGCCGCACCTTTGTGCTCCCAGTACCTGGGAGGCGGAGACAGGAGGATCGCAGGTTCGCAGCCAGCTTCTGATACTTTGTGAGAACCTGTTTCAAAATAAAGAATAAACCGGGCGTGGTGGCGCACGCCTGTAATCCCAGCATGTGGGAGGCTGAGACAGGAGGATCGCGGTTCGCGGACAGCCTCAGCTACTTAGTGAAGCCTTCCGCAACTTAGGTGAGACCCTGTTTCAAAATAAAGAATAAAAAATAGGGCTGGGGGTGTAGCCCGGAGGTCAAATGCATCTGGGTTCCATCCCCAGACCCGCAAAAAAAAAAAAAAAAAAAAAAAAAAAAAAGAATAAAAAATAGCGCACGCTTGTAATCCCAGCATGTGGGAGGCTGAGACAGAAGGATCGCGGTTCGTGGACAGCCTCAGCTACTTAGTGAGGCCCTCTGCAACTCAGTGAGACCCGGTTTCAAAATAAAGAATAAAAAATAGGGCTGGGGGTGTAGTAGCTGAAAGGTAGAATGCCCCTGGGTTCCATCCCTAGTAGAGAAAAAAAAATAGTGCTGGGGGTGTAGCTCATGGCTTGAATGCCTCTAGGCACAATCTCCAGTTACAAAAGAAAGAAAGGAAGGAAAGTAGGAGGAAGGAAGGAAGCCGGGCATGGTGACACATGCTTGCAAGCCAGCATTTGGGCAGCTGAGACAGGAGGATCGCGGTTCCAGAAAGCTTCAGCTACTTAGTGAGGCCCTTTGCAACTTAGTAAGACCTTGTCTCAAAATAAAAAATAAAAAATAGGGCTGGGAGTATAGCTCAAAGGTAGAATGCCCCTGGGTTCCATCCCCAGTACTGGGGGGGAGGGAAATACACACACACACACACACACACACACACACACACACACACACACACACATTATATATATATGTATGCATATTGTTTGGGGGCTTTTTTGGTACTGGGGATGGAACGCAGGGGCATTCTGCCTCCAAGTGGCACCCCCAGTCCTATTTTGAATTCTTTATTTTGAAGCAGGGTCTCACTGAGTTGCAAAGGGCCTCACTAGCTGCGGCTGTCCACAAACCACAGTCCTCCTGTCTCGACCTCCCAAGTGCTGGATTACAAGCGTGGCCCCCACCTCTGGCTCTGTTAGGTCCTTTTTGGTGGATGTTTAGCCAGAGTCCAGGATTATTTTGCAGATAGAAAGCATGGCAGTCTAATTGCACAGGGTTTGCCAGGTCCTAATTTTTTTTTCTTCAATACTGGGGATGGAACCCAGGGGCATTTTACCTCCAAGTTACACCCCCAACCCTATTTTTTATTCTTTATTTTGAAACAGAGTCTCACTGAGTTGCAAAGGGCCTAAGTGTATCAGTATTGGGAATGTCTTAGGAAGATTTGAGAAAGCTCTGATTATTAATAGATACATTTCCGAAATAATTGTGTCAAAATGGCAGACCTGGAGAGAGAAAGGCTTGGCTTTGGTCAGGAAGCAAACAGCTACTGAAACTTAGATTGACTTGGCTAAAAGTAATTAGCAAGTCATAAGAGAGGGGAGCTAGGGCTTCCTCTGTCTAAAGACAGATCTACATGATTAGATAAGCCAGCTAGGATGGGAGGAGGGTCGGCCTTCGTGAAAGGAGACACCTTGCCACCCCTTGCTGGGGGAGGAACCTTACAGGATGGTTACTGTGTCAGAATTACGTGAACAAGATGGAGGTCAGGTCATGGGTATAAAAAGTCCCGTTCACAAGCTGTATCTTGGGGTAGCGAATTGGCTCGGACCACCCCTCTCATGCCATTCTGGCATGGGGCTGTAACTATCTTCTGTATTTCTTTTTCTGTTTTTTTTTTTTGTTTCTTTGGGGAGTTTTCGGAAAATTATCCCCAGGGGTCTAACAAAGATCCCTGGGGACAGTTTCCCTCAAACGGTAACCCTCACCCCCACCCCACAGTAACACTAAGTAGCTGAGGCTGTCCTCGAACCGAGACCCTCCTGTCTCAGCCTCCCACATGCTGGGATTACAAGCATGCGCTGCCACGCACAGCCTGCCTGGCACATCTTAAAAGCTGTAGAGATAGCAAGAACCTGTGGTCTGCTCTGAGAGATTGCATGCCACTACATTGGCTGTGATTAGGGCCTCAGTTTTCCTCTGTGAACGGGCCTTGATACACAGGATATAAACCCAATTTGCTACTTCAAAGCATCACGAAATAATGGGCAACAAATACCAGAGTTAGAAAAAGATATACTTAGAGCCAGGAGTGTTGGCGCACGCTTGTAATCCCAGCCTTTGGGAGGCTGAGGCAGGAGGGTCACAGTTCATAGGCAGCCTGATATTTAGTGAGGCCCTCTGCAACTCAGTGAGACCTTATTTTAAAATAAAGATTAAGGTGGCGCATACTTGTAATCTCCGCGCTTGGGAGGCTGAGACAGGAGGATCAAGCAGGTTTGAAGCCAGCCACGCCTACTTAGTGAGGGTTTCAGCAACTTAGTGAGACCTGTTTCCAAATAAAATATAAAAGTAGGTCCGGGAGTATAGCCCAGAGGCAGAAAGCCTCTGGGTTCCACTCCCAGTACCACAAAAAAAAAAAAAAAAAAAAAAAGTTCAAGGCCAGCCTCAGCAATTTAGTGAGACCCTGACTCAAACAATAAAAAGTACTGGGACTAGGTACCGTAGCACATGTTTGTAATCCCAATACTTGTAGACAAGAGGGTTGCAGGTTGGAGGCCAGCCTCAGCTACTTAGTGGGACTCTGTTTCAAAATAAAGAATAAAAAAATAGGACTAGGGGTATAGGTTGGAGGTAGATGCCCGTGGGCCCAATCCTTAGTACCGAAGGGGGAAAAAAGTACTGGGAGCTCAGCTGGGTGGTGCCTGCCTGTAATCCCAGTGTATGGGAGGCCGAAGCAGGAGACAGAAGACAGCAGTTTTGAGGCCAGGCTCAGTAATTTAGAAAGACCATGAGCAACTATGTGAGCCTCTGTTTCAAAATAAATAATAAAAAGGCCTGGGCGTTATGGCGCATGCTTGTAATCCCAGCATCCAGGAGGCGGACACAGGAGGATTGCGGTTCCTGGACAGCCTCAGTTACTTAGTGAAGCCCTTTGCAACTCAGTGAGACCCTGTTTCAAAACAAAGAATAAGAAAAATAGGGCTGGGGGTGTAGCTTGGAGTTCAAATGCCCCTGAGTTCCATCCCCAGACCCGCCAAAAAAAATTAAAAATTAAAAAAAGACTAAAATATAGGGGAAGGTGTAGCTCAGAGGTACAATGCCCCTGGGTTCCATTCCCAGTACCACAATAAATAAATAAATATTTAAATATTAAAAAATAAAAAGGGCTGGGGGTGTAGCTTGGAGGAAGAACATCCCTGGGTTCGATCTCCAGTACCAAAGTAAATAAATAAATAAGACTATGAATGTAGCTTAGTGTGAGAGCTACACACTACCTGGCGTGGTAGCACACCCCTGTAATCCCAGTACTTGGGAGCCCAAGACAGGAAGATTGCAGGTTTGAGGATAGTCTCAGCCAGTGACAAGACTTTCATCAGCCTTGTAAGAACCTGTTTCAAAATAAAACAAAAAATTAGGGCTTGGAGTGTGTTAAGTAAAATAAAAAATTATGGGAGTAAAATAAAAAATATGTGAGTACGGCAGAGTGTGAAAAACACGAGAGAGGTCCGGTACACGTGGCATGTAAAGCTTTAATGGCACGGCTCTCCCGGGGATCAGGGGAGGCACTGTGGGGCCCACACGCCTGTCTGAAGCTAGAGGATGCGGCTCTCCTTTTCAAGGTATGCGTCTCGCGAGATGGGGGTTTACTTGCAGGAATGCCCAATTCTCACGGGGGTTTTGGCCCCCCCTCCTTGTCCGTGCAGAGGTCATGTGACGCAAAGTCACAGGAGTGCAGGACCCAACTTGTCATCCCGGCCTTTTGATGGTAGGGATAAGAGATGACAATTGAACCCTCTAGCGACATCCTGCTGTCAAGGAGGGCGTCATCAGGGGCCCCAGGCCGGGAGAAGTTGGAGTCCGCAGGAAGGGGGCAGGTGGGTGCATAGCTGCAGTGAGAATTGGAGGTTACACTGGAAAGCTTAGTAATGTGCGCTTGAGGAAGCTTGAACAGGCGAGGGCTATTAAAGAAAAAAAAAACAAATCGTGAGATTGAGCAGGCGACCAAAAAGGAGACTGGCTTGCCCGCTACCTGGAGAGCTACCCTGAGCTGGCAAGGAGGATGGAGGTTGAGGGATCCAGGAGCCATCAGTCTTCAGCCAGGCTGAGTAGGGCCAGCAGCAGGGCCTGGTCTGGAAAGGTGCTCCCCCTGTGTTGAGGCACCTGAGGCTCACCCTTTTCCAAGGGCACTGTTCCAGTGGCCCTCCTGGCCACACAACAGGCACAGTCTGATTGGTGGGCGTGGCCTTGCCGCACTTGAGGCAGGCTCCTGGAGGTAGTCGTTTGTCGTTGCTGTCCTCCACCCCTAGGTGGCGCTCCAGAGGGCTGAGCCGCCACCGCCAGCCGAAGGGCAGCTACCAGGGATCTGCCTTTTGGCAAAGTCGGAGTATACACTCCATCTCCACCTGTTTCTCTCTGGAATTAAAACTTTAGATGACATGTTAAGGTTCTGTCAGCCATGCTACACTCACAAAGAGCGAGTCCCTGGGGGGGTGTCTGGCAAGAATGGCAATGCTGACTCCCCACGGGAGGCCAGAGGGTGTCGCCCAGGCCCCAGCCCTGGCGTTTTCCGCAGCGCCTAGGGCGCCTGAGCGGGCCGGAGAGGGAGCCAGAAGCTGAGCGCGTTTAGGACCGTGTGGAGCCGGTCAGAAGGCCGCCCAGCAAAATTGCAGTCTGGCACGGGCCAAGATGGCGACCGTGACGTCACCGGGCAGCGACTGCGCACCATCAGAAAATGGCGTCTGGCAGGAAAATAAATGGTAGCTGATGGGGGAGAGCATTTGGAGGGATACCAGACCGCTTAAAAAAGTTCCTAACTGTTCCTGGGCCACCGCAACCCATTTCCCAACTCGTATCAAGGCCAGACAGGCCCTCAGGGCATCTGCTAGTTTAAAGGTTCGACTTCCCATAATTGGTTCGCAGGCGGAAACGAACAGGAAATGGGTGTCCCCGATCTCTCTGTTCAATCGTTCAGAAACAGAGGTTAAGAGATTGGGAAGGATGTCTCCATCCCTTCTCAAAACCGGAGGATGACCTGGTCATCCTGGTCCCAATGGACCGGGGGACAGTGGATAACCAAGCGCTTGGATTTTGGGGTCCCAGTGGACTAGAAGACCCACATCCGGAACCTGCTAACCAAGGGAAGGAGAGGCAGCTTACCGGAGTGAAGTGTTGACGGCCTGGTGTCTGGCGCAGGCAGGATCAAACGGTGGCGTGCAGGCAGTATGGCTTGCCGAGCCTGCGGCGTGGAGACAAAATGGCTTCCAGGCGTGCGCCAGACACTGAAGCTGGGCCCTGAGGAGCCCTGCCAGTGAGCCTGCCTTGGGGTGGGCAGAATGGAGCGGTGACAGCAAGTGAAGCTGTGCCTGACGCAGGTGGCTGTGGCGGACGCCGAGGCCGGCTGTGTGCCGCCCAATGAGCCTGGCCCAATGAGCCTGGCTTGGGGCGGGCGGAGCAAACCGGCCAGAGGTCCCGGTGGTGACCCGAGCGCCGAGCTGGAACGGCAGTTTTAGGTCCGAACGGCAGGCAGAGGCCCTGGCCCGTGCAGGCGGTTGGCGAGCAGAGCCGGCACCAGCACCCCCAAGGAGCCTGGCTCGGGGCAAGTGAGCAGCCATCAGAGTCTGCACGTCCCGGCGGTGGTGGCCACGGCGGCCGCGGTGGCAGTGGATGATGACCGCCGGCTCTCTGGAAGAGAGCGCGTGGGTGGGAAAAGATGGCCACTAGCTCTCAGCAGAGCGCGGGGCCAGAAAGATGGCCACGGGCTCCTGGGGCGGGAAGAAGGCCGCAGGCTCTCCCGGAGAGTACGGGGCTGGGGAAGAAGGCTTACGGTCCAGGCAGGCACGCGGAGGCAGTGGAGGGAGCAGCGCCTGCAAGTGGAGCGCTGGTGTGGGACCTTGCAGTCGAGTTGCTGGCGGGTCGGAGAGTCCGAGGCTCAAAAAGAGAGTAAAAATAAAAAGAAAAAAAAAGAAAAGAAAAAAAGGGGAGGGACCCAAGAGTTCTCCCGGGTTTCGGCACCAAAGTAAAATAAAAAATTATGGGCGTAAAATAAAAAATATGTGAGTACAGCGGAGTGTGAAAAACACGAGAGAAGTCTGGTACATGTGGCATGTAATGCTTTAATGGCACGGCTCTCCCGGGGATCGGGGCAAGGCACCGTGGGGCCCGCGCGACTGTCTGAAGCTAGAGGACACGGCTCTCCTTTTCAAGGTATGCATCTCGCGAGATGGGGGTTTACTTGTGAGAACACCCAGTTCTCGCGGGGGTTTCGGGGCCCCCCTTGCCTGTGCAGAGGTCATGTGACGCAAAGTCACATGAGTGCAGGACCCAACTTATCAGAGTGTAGCTTGGAGGTAAAATTAAAGTGACTTTCTTGCATTTAATCCCCACTACCAAGAAGTAAATAAAAATCCCCCATACTGAAGGCAGGAGGCCTTAAAGAAAAAAACAAAAACAGAAAGAACTGTGCTCTATCAAAGAATTAAGTAGCCATGCATGGTCCATGCTCCTGAATAAATTAAACATGCTGGGTTTGGACGCAGGCCGCAGGAGCGGGGAGGGTCCACTGACACGCTCAGGCAGCAGGTTCTAAGGGCGCCCTGCCAGGGCCCTGGGGCCAGCACCAGCGGGGAGGCCAGCGGCCGGCCTGGCCCCCTCCCACCCCAGCTTCTCAGCTGCACTTATCTGACATCGTAATCTTGAAAATGGTTTTATTTAAACAAGGGATTCTGAGGCTAAAAACAAAAGCTCCACAATAGAGAGGGAAGGAGCATAGAGAATTTGAATATCTGCCTGATCTGTATAAACTTGATGGAGGTTTTATGTGCTGAATTTTAAAGAGAGTCTAGGATATAAACAGAAGGGATGGACTCACTCATGTAATCCACATAATATCACGGGGTGGAAGTGGTTAGAAGTCCTCCTACTGGGCGGTAAATAAAATGGATTTCTTCCTTCACGTTTATGAAAGAGACTGTTATCTTCTCTTAAAGAAGAAATAAGGGACTTACTCAGTTCTGTGTGTGTGTGTGTGTATGTGTGTGTGTGTGTGTGTGTGGTATTTGGGGTTGAACCCAGAGGCTTTCTACCTCCGGGCTATACTCCCAGACCTATTTTATATTTTTTTATTTGGAAACAGGGTCTCAATACGTTGCTGAGAGCCTCACTAAGTAGCTGAGGCTGGCTTTGATCCTCCTGTCTCAGCCTCCCAAGCGCGGGGATTACAAGCGTGTGCCACCACGCCTGGCTCAGTTCCAAGTTTTTATTGTTAGAACTTAGAAATTCTTTTTACAAGCTGGATGTGGTGGCACAGGCTGGTAATTCTAGTACTTGGGAGGCTGAGACTAGGGGATCGGAGGTTCAAGGACAGCCCCAGCAATTTAGTGAGGCTCTCAGCAAACCTAGTGAGACCCTGTTTCTAAACAAAAAATAAAATTGGTATGGAAATGTAGCTTGGAGGAAGAATGCCTCTGGGTTCAAGTCCCAATAACACATACACACAGTCAGGAAAAAAAAAAACCAACAAAGCTATTTTTATTTTTTCATTTGGAGAAAAATTCTGAAACTTGGTTATGTGATTATTTCATACTATTGTGAGTTAATCTTTTTTTGTGTGTGTGGTACTGGCTGTAGAACTCAGGGGCTTTTCTACCTCCAGGCTATACTCCCAGACCAATTTTTTATACTTTATTTGGAAACAGAGTCTCACTAAGTAGCTGAGGCTGGCTTTGAATCTGTGCGATCCTCCTGTCTCAGCCTCCCAAATGCTGGGATTACAAGTGTGTGCCACCAGACCCAGCTGTGAGTTAATCTTTTTGATAAAGTGAACACCCAGGCATATTTGGAGGGGGTCAATGTGTGTTCTAAAACTCTCAAGAGCTGGCAGTCTTGGGCAAGAAAAATGTATCTATTTTTCTCAATGTCTACTGTTTGAATATACTAGAGATTGTCTTAATTATGTCTGGATATTGGCCTGCTTTTTTTTAGCAGCATTCTGAAAGCTTTGAGGTTTAATTTTTTTTCCAAACTTCTTTAAAAATGTATCATGATTTCTGGCTTGGTAAGAAATCGAGTAATTCAAGATAAGCTAAACAACTACTGGGTTAAAGTTGGACACTCAGTATTAAATTGTTTCAGGGGGTAACTATGGGAACCAATTTAGTGCCTTTACTTTTGGACAAACTTACTGTAATATTCAGTGATGACTAATCAATCCATAGGAAAATATTTACAAAAAATTTACCTTAAATATTAAAATTTGTATAAGTAATTTACCTGTTGAAAATTGGATCACGGAACCCTAGAATTCTTGGACTGTACCACCCATGGGAAAATAGCAATGTCACAATTTTGTAACCACTTGTTTTAATTGAGATTAGCTTAAATCCAGTCAATTTCATACCCTTGAGGGTATAATTTTAGTATTTATGCATACTATAATGAACTGATTGAAGCTGGGTGTGGTGGCAGACACTTGTAATCCCAGCATTTGGGAGGCTGAGACCAGAGGATCATGGTTCGTGGGCAGCCTCAGCTACTTAGTGAGGCCTTCTGCAATTTATTGAAACCCTGTTTCAAAACAAAAAATAAAAAAATTGGGCAGGAGGTGTAGCTCGGAGGTCGAATACCCCTGGGTTCCATCCCCAGACCCATAGAAAAAAAAAAAGGAACTGATTGAAAGCCAGGCGTGGTGGCACATGCTTGTAATTTGTAATCCCAGCATTTGGGAGGCTGAGACAGAAGATCATGGTTTACTGCCAGCCTTAGGTACTTAGTGAGCTCCTTTGCAACTCAGTGAGACCCTGTTTCAAAATAAAGAATTAAAAAATAGGGGTGGGGGTGAACTCGGAGGTAGAATACCCCTGGGTTCCATCCCTAGTCCTACACACACATACACAAAAATAGTGCTTGGGTATAGCTTGGACATAGAAGCTCTCTGAGTTCCATTCACAGTACTGAAAAAAAAAGAACGGATTGAGCGGGCATGGTGACACATGCTTGTAATCCCAGTACTTGGAAGTCTAAGACAGGAGGATCACAGGTTCAAGGACAACCTCAGCAAGTAGTAGCCTTTCATCAACCTAGCCAGACCGTTTCCTAATAAAAGTAAAATAGGGTTGGGTGTAGCTTGGAGATAGAATGCCTCTGGGTTCACTCCCCAATCTCTCTCTCTCTCTCTCTCTCTCTCTCTCTCTCTCTCTCTCTCTCTCTCTCTCTCACACACACACACACACACACACACACACAGAACTGATTGAATATAGTTCTTAAAAAGATGTGTGTGTGTGTGTGTGTGTGTGTGTGTGTGTGTGTGTGTGGTGCTGGGGATGGAACCCAGAGGCTTTTTACCTCCGGGCTATACTCCCAGACCTATTTTCTATTTTATTTGGAAACAGGGTCTCACTAAGTTGCTGAGAGCCTCACCAAGTAGCTGAGGCTGGCTTCAAACCTGTGCAATCCTCCTGTCTCAGCCTCCCAAGAGCTGGAATTACAAGCGTGTGCCACCATGCCTGGCTTAAAAAGATTTTAAACGTATTAGACTATACTGACTTTTTTTCTTCTTGATACTAGGGATTGAACTCAGGGGCATTCTACCTCTGAGCTCCCCCAGCCCCCGGACCTTTTGTATTTTGAAACAGGGTCTTACTAAATTGTCCAGGGTGGCCTTTATCTGTGATCCTCACTGGGTTTGGTGGCCCACGCTTTTAATCCCAGTACTTGGGAGGCTGAGACAGAAGGATCACAGGTTCAAGGATAGCCTCAGCTACTTAGGCCCTTTGCAACTTAGTAAGACACTGTTTCAAAATAAAGAATTAAAAAAAAAAAAAGGGCTGGGGGTGTAGCTCAGAGGTAGAATGCCTCTGGGTTCAATCCCCAGTACTGCAAAAAAAAAAAAAAAAAAAAAAATCTGTGACCTTCCTGTCTCAACCTCCCAAGTACTGGGACTTAGTGCATGCACCACCGCTCTGCCTATGGTTAAGATTGTATTGATCCTAGCCGGGCATGGTGGTGCACACTTGTAATCCCAGCATTTGGGAGGCTGAGACCGGAGGATCGCGGTTCGTAGACAGCCTCAGCTACTTAGTGAGGCCCTCTGCAACTCAGTGAGACTAGTTTCAAAATAAAGAATAAAAAATAGGGCAGGGGGTGTAGCTCGGAAGTCGAATGCCCCTGGGTTCTGTACCAGTATTGGGAATGGCTTAGGAAGATCTGAGAAAGCTCTGATTATTAATAGATATATTTCAAAAATAATTGTGTCAAAATGGTAGACCTGGAGGGAGAAAGACTTGGTTTCAGTCAGGAAGCAAACAGCTACTGAAACTTAGATTGACTTAGTTAAAAGTAATTAGCAAGTCATAGGAGAGGGGAACCAGGACTTTCTCTGTCTAAAGACAGACCTATGCCGGGCGTGGTGGCGCACGCTTGTAATCCCCACGCTTGGGAGGCAGAGACAGGAGGATCGCGCAGGTTCGAAGCCAGCCGCGCGTGCTGGCTTAGGAGACCCTGTTTCCAAATAAAAATGTAAAAATAGGTCTGGGAGTGTAGCCCGGAGGTAGAAGGGCTTCCAGGAACCCCAGTACCTCCAAAAAAATAAAAATAAATAAAAATAAAGACAGACCTACATGATTAGATAATCTAGCTTGGAGAGAAGGAGGGGGTCGACCTGACCTTGGATCATGACCTTCGTGAAAAGAGACCTAGGTGGAAAGGACACCTGGGCTCCACCTTGGCAGGGAAATAAGGGGAGGAACCTTACAGGGTTTTTACTATGTCAGAATTACATAAACAAGATGGAGGTCATGGGTATAAAAGGCCGGGTCCACATGTTGTATCTTTGGTGGTGGGGCATTCACTCGAACCACCCCCCATGCTATTCTTGAATGGCACGGGGCTGTAACTATCTTCTGTATTTCTATCTTTTTAATAAACTTCTTTAAATTTTCAGCAAGAGTCCGGGCTATTGTATACTTATCCTTAGCTCAGGACAAGAACCCACGGTTTCTCTTTCTGTTTTTTTGTGTTTTGAGTGAAATTGTGTCCGGGACCCTAACAGGGGTCCCCAGGGACAGTTTCCCCAAAACCATATCATCTCAAACTGTAACAGGTTCCATCTCCAGAACCGCAAAAAAAAAAAAAAAAAAAAAAAAGACTATTGATCCTAATAAGTAAATCTGTTGACTTGATAAAATTATCATTGGCACATTTTATCATTAAAATTCAACTTTTTTTTCTGGAACTAAGGATTGAACCAAGGGATATGCTACCTTCAAGCTACATCCCCCAGCCCTATTTTTAATTCTTTATTTGGAAACAGGTCTCACTAAGTTCTGGAGGGCCTAAGTAGCCAAAGCTGGCTACCAACATGCAATCCTCCTGTCTCAGGCTCCCACGTACTGGGATTCCAGGTGTGTGCCACTATGCCCAGCTAAAACTCAACTTTCTTTTACCCAAATTAAGTGGTGACACTACTTGAATTCTTTTATTATATAGAGGAGCAGCGATCTTCTTCTGTGGTCGTGGAGGCAGGGCTGAGCCTGGAGGATGAGTCGGCATGTGTGCCACTTTATTGGGGGGCGATACACCTTGCACTACTTTAGGGAGCAGGTGACCTTGCCTTATAATAATCCCCTTTGCTCAGCTGCTTCTATGTGAAACAAATGGCTTCTTGGGTCTCAACACCAAAAAGCAACACAGGCCACCCTCACTCTGACACGGACACGGGGCTGTGATAGAGTTGCCTGTGTGGTGAACCTCCTCACATCACTATAGCCATCTCTTCTCCTCCTCCTCCTCCTCCTCCTCCTCCTCCTCCTCCTCCTCCTCCTCCTCCTCCTCCTCCTCCTCCTCCTCCTTCTCTGTGTGTGTGTGTCTCCCTGGGGATTGAAGGCAGAGACTTTCTACCTCTGAGCTATACCCCCAGCCCTATTTTATCTTTATTTTGAAACAGGGTTTCTAGGTGGTTGAGTCTCACTATTTGCTGAGGCTGTCCTAGAACCTATGATCCTCTTGTCTCAGCCTCTCAAATTCTGGGATTACCAGAGTATGTCACCACACCAGGCGTGTGTGTGTGTGTGTGTGTGTGTGTGTGTGTGTGTGTGTGTGTGTATGGTGCTGTAGAGTGAATTCAGGGACATTCTACCTCCGAGCTATACCCCCAACTCTTACAAAATTTTTGTTTTGAAACAGGGTCTCACTAGGTTGCTGAGAGTCAGCAAGTTGCTGAGGCTGTCCTTGAACCTTTGATCCTCCTGATTACAAGTGTGTACCACACCTGGCTGCATCCATCATTTTGACAAGCATACTAAGAGCACTAGCACTGATGCGGCGGACGCCACTGCCCATCCTGGGGCTGCTAGCCAGGTCTGGAGTTGTGCGCAGTGTCCACAGGACAGTCAGAGCTGCAAATCAGAGAGAAATAGTATTGTTTGGCTTTTTTTTTTTTTTTATTAAGGATCTAGGTTGCAGTTGGGAGGCAGTAAATAACAGCGGGTAACAGCAAGCACTTTGGTTCCATACACTTAGGGTTGAATTCTGGCCCCGTGACCTTGGCTGATTGCTTAACCTCTGGGAACTTCATCTGTTAAGGGGAAGGGGTTCCAGATTTTACAGCTTGTTGGGAGATAAAATGAAAACATTTACTTTGCACGACGCCTCGTACATGGTAAGACTCAACAAACCATAATTATAATTGTCCTTAAAAGTCGGAGGGCCACCTTCTGAGCAGAAGTTTCCATAGAAGGTTACCACCAGTGGTACTAGGTTCAATTTGTTTTTCTCTTGTTTTCCTTTACTCCCTTTTTAAAAATTCTTTTAGCTTGGAGCTATTCATTGTAAAAAATAAAAAACAGAAATAAGAGGGTTAGAATCTATGTCTTAACTAGAAATAACTCATTTCTAGGAACCCAACTAGAAGTGATCAATGCAAAATTGATTTTTAAAGAAATTTTAATCTACAAGTTCCCTCTCTATGGCTGTAAAGCAACAGGAAGCCTCCTCGCCCCTGAGGCTTCTCAGAAAGCTCAGGCAGGCCTGGCCTGACTCAGCGTTGCCCTGGCAACAGGAGGGCCTGGAGGGCCCCCATCCCTGATCCCTTAATCTGAGGCACAGCCACACAGGGCCTCAAAAAAGGTCCACCAGACTCCTGGCTTGGCGCTGCCCTCGCTGAAGGGGGAGTGGGGAAGATGGAGACGTGGCTGTTTGCCGCAGATAGCTGCCTCAAGTTCTGTCCAGGGCCCCAGTTTTTCCAGATGCCAAGTGGCCACCAGAGGTGCTGTGAAAGCAGCGAGGGTTTTCTAACCCCTTTGTGTTTCTCTAGGGAGCCGGGCACAATGCTTTGCACACATTGGGGGCCTGACAGCAAGCCTCCTCGAAGGCTAAGGCTCCTGTGCCGTGAGCTGGCTTGGAACCCACGCGACAGGCCAGCTCAGCCTCTGGGTGTCTCCAGCTGCAAAGGGATAGGTGCGGCTGGAGTCTTCTCTGCCATTCCAGTTCCTTCCTTTCTTCTTACTACATTCATTTTGACAAACATTGCATGTTCTGCTTGGTATGTTCCGTTTCCCCATTTTATCTTGACTCAAAAAAGCTGTGTTAATAGCAATTTAGTGAGACTGTTTAAAAATAAAGAATAATGCCGGGCTCCTCTCGTCCTGCCTCCTGTGGGCTCCTGTCATTGTTGCCTGGCAGACAGCACCGGTGACTGCAGCTTGAAGCTTAGTATTCACAGGACCAGCTACGGGGCACCTCCTCAGACACCATCACCTCCTTAAAGGTCTGGCCCCAGCCAGGTGTGGTGGCGCACGCCTATGATCCTAGTATTTGGGAGGCTGAGACAAGAGGATCACAGTTCGAGGTTAGCCTCATGAACCTAGGGAGATCCTGTGTCAAAACAAAAAATAAAAAGACTGGGATGGAAGCCAGGTGTCATGGTGCACACTTGTAATCCCAGCATTTGGGAGGCTGATGCAGGAGGATTGCAGTTCGTGGCCAGCCTCAGCTACTTAGTGAGGCCCTTTGCAACTCAGTGAGACCTGTTTCAAAATAAAGAATAAAAAATAGGGTTGGAGGTGTAGCTCAGAGGTATGCCCCTGGATTCTAGCTCTAGTACCGCAAATAAATAAATAAATAAATAAATAAATAAAGAATAAAGAATAAAAACAGGGCTGGGGGTGTAGCTCAGAAGTTGAATGCCCCTGGTTTAATCACCACCTCTGCCAAAAAAAAAAAAAAAAAAAAATAGCTGGAAGCTGGGCATGGTGGCGCACACTTGTAATCCCCGCATTTAGGAGACAGGAATATCATGGTTTGAGGACAGCCTCAGTTCCTTAGTGAGGCCCTTTGCAGCTCAGCGAGACCCTGTTTCAAAATAAAGAATAAAAAATAGGGCTGGGAGTGTGGCTTGGAGGTAGAATGCTCCTGGGTTGCATCCCCAGTACCGGAAAAAAAAAAAGTCTCTAATAAATGGTGGTTATTTTTTCTGGTGCACAATCTTATGGGACCAATCAAAACTGGAAAACATAATAGTGTGAAAGTCTTTCTAAGCCAGGTTCAGTGGTGTACACCTGTAATCCCAGTACTTGGGAGGCTGAGATAGAAGGACCGTGGGTCTGTGATCAGCCTCAGCAACTTAGCGAAACCCTGTTTCCAAATATGAAATAGGTCTGGGGTGCAGCCTAGAGGTAGAAGGCATCTGAGTCCCAATAACACACACACGGGCACACACACGGGCACACACACACACACACACACACACACACACACACACACAGTCTAATTAACTTAAGGGCACCGACAGAGATCACTGTGAGGGTCCTGGGAAAACCCAGAGAGGTGAGCTACTGACTGAGGCAAACTCTGGTGTGGGCAAGAGGTGGCTCTAGACCCCGCTCTTCTCTGAGCAGGACCACCATGCCACAGCCTGTGTGGTCTGACTTGAAATTCATCACACCACAACAAATTTCCCTTCGGCCTGTTGAAGAAATTTCCTTCTCAGATTCTTTTAGCCCACAGAACTTCTGTTTTTCCTAACTTAAATCATCATTAGCCGTAAGTTAATATTGAAATAAGCAAACTTTTGAGAGCTTAGTAATGAGCTCATGTTTTTCTTCTTCTTTTTTTTTTATGGTACTGGGGCTAGAACCCAGAGGCATTCTACCTCTGGGATACAACTCCAGCCCTGTTTTATTCCTTATTTGGAAACAGGAGCCTGATGCGTTGCTGAGGCCCTCCTTGGGCCTGTGGTCCTCCTGTCCTGGCCTCCCGGGCGCTGGGATCACCTTGCTAGTCTCTTTGTTATTCAAGTCTAGGAGCAATGAGGCAGTTATTATTCCCATTTAACAGATGAGGAAACTGATGCTAATTACCTTGCTCCCTCCCAACTATTAAACCTGTATCTGGTTCTAGACTCTGGCCTTTAGTGACCATCTTCTCTGGCCTCTGATTACCAGCAGAGATTATAGCGGGAGAGTGAGGATCAAGATGGCAGTGTTGGAACGAGGGGAGTGAGTTAAAATCTGGAAGACAGGGCCTGGAGGACAAAGAGGCTGGAAGAAGCAGCTGGGTCCAAGGAAGGGGAGGCTGGAGAACACAGAACCCTGGCAGCCCAGCTCCACACAAGTACCAGTCTTTGTATTTGGTTTAATTCTTTTAAAAACCAGATTTCCCAGGAAAAGAAAGCCTCTTAAGCACCATTCCCACTTGGTCACACACTGTCCTGGTAACTTCATAGAATGAATGAAATCGCTGAGTCTCTAACTTGGGTTTTACCCAAACCGCACAGTTTCTACTGGTCTTAGCATTCCCGGCATTCCCAGGGCCTCCAATTCCAGACCTACTAAAGACTTCAAGCAAAAACAGCCCTCCACCAAACACCTCCAAAAGACCCCTGCTAGCGTTTCTTAGGGGCTTCAAACAGTTCAAAAGAACCGTTTCACCTCTGCCACCCCTCAGCCTCCACCCACCACTCCCGCTGCCTGTGGCCTGGCCACGGAACTCAGCCAGCCATGCTGGTGGTCCCATGAACACTCTGTCCCCAACAGCCACTGTGGCCCCATATCAAACTCCATCTCTACAGCTTCCAGTGGTTTCTCACACAGGATCCAAGAAACTCAGCCCTGAAGCCTTAGGGCCAAGGCCTTTTCTGCCCCACCTATGCACGGCGCCAACACCTAGACCCTGTTTTTCCTATGCAAGCCCTTTCTCCAGCCTGGCGGGTTTAACCAGGCACTGCTGCTAACCATCCTTGGAGCCGACCTGTGGCATTTCTGCCTTTAGGCACACTCCCACCTATTAGGCCTTCCTGGTTCTCATCTATGGGAATCCTCCCCATCCGCTGGGGCTGGGCCAGCTCCGATTCCACTTGCTTAGGAAGCCTTCCCCCTCCAGCAAGACCCCTTGAGGTTTGCAGAGCACTGGCCTGCTGCTTGGCACTTTGTGCTTACTGCACACAAACGTGATTCCCTGCTCCTGCATCTGCCCCAGCTCTGCTGCTGGTCTGGGGACTGCGCCCCTCCCCACCCCCGTCCACCCAGTTCTACTCTCAGGCCAGTTCCTGCCTTCTGTGGAAGCCCGGGGGACGTGGAGGAGCCTCCATCCATCATCCCTCTAAATTGCCAGAATCTTCTCTAGATGCCACCGAGCCCAGCAGCAGAGTGAGAGGAAATAGGTCCCTGGGCAGTGTGAGAAGCCTGCAGCTTCTGTCTGAGAGCTCAAGGGTGACTTAGTGCCTAAATACCCGAGGAAGCCGGTGCCTCCTGCATTCAACACACCTACAGTAACTTTGGTGCAGCTTTCAAATGAAAAGCATGTCCTGGAGGGTGCCTTCTGTTGCTGCCCCAAAGACCAGCACCCGGGGCTTCGGCGAGCCTTCCCTCATGCCCCCAGCCCAATCCTGCCAGCTGCATTTCAAGCTGGGTCTTAAGGAAAGCGCCCAGCTTCTGCCGGAGGGCCTCTCTACAGGTGCTTCCAAACCTGACCGTTCCAATCACCTGGACCAACTCCATCCTGAACCGCCAAGGTCCTTGCGGACACCAGGGCACGGGGAGGTCGGCAGTTTTCCTAGGCTGTTCCTCCATCCCACCTTACGATGGGGGACCTGCCTCTCCTCCACCCAACAGGGGCACAGGGAAGGACTCGGGAGAGCCTGTCCACCAACACTAGGCACACGTCCCTGGCCGGCTCCTCAGCCTTCTCTGTCAAAACCAAACAAAAACGTCAAACAGGAAACGCTCTTTTAAAAATTATTATTATCAAATAGAACCACAGTATTCAAAGGTAATTATAAAGTTCTATCCCCGACTAAGTGGCCCTGCACCCTCCTCCGAGTGGCCGGCAGCCAAATCACTCCCCCCGTGCTGATTGGTTTCATCCATTTTATTGTCAAGGAAAGTAACAGCCCGAGGGGGTCCCCGCCGCCCCGCCCGCCGCACCCCGGCCCGGGAAGCAGGCCGCGGGCTGGTCACGCCCGCTCACTCGCCCGTGTGGGTCCGCAGGTGGTACTTGAGCGACTGCTTGTAGCGGAAGCACTTGGCGCAGTGCGTGCAGGGGTAGGGCCGCTCGCCCGTGTGCGCGCGCTGGTGCTCCAGCAGGTGGTGCTTCTGCGTGAAGCGCTTGCCGCACTCGGCGCAGTGGTAGGGCCGCTCGCCCGTGTGGATGCGCCGGTGCTCCAGCAGGTGGTGCTTGCGGATGAAGCTCTTGCCGCACTCGGGGCAGGCGTGCGGCCGCTCGCGCGAGTGCACGCGGCAGTGGTTGGTGAGCTTGGACTTCTCGCTGAAGCTCTTCTCGCACTCGGGGCACTTGAAGGGCCGCTCGCCCGTGTGAGTCCGCTGGTGGCGCAGCAGGTGCGACGGGCGGCTGAAGCTCTTGCCGCACAGGCTGCAGATGAAGGAGACCTCGTGCTTGCCCGCGTGCACGCGCTGGTGGATCACCAGGCTGATGTGCAGGCGGAAGCTCTTCTTGCACTCGGGGCACGTGTAGGGCCGCTCGCCCGTGTGCGTGATCTGGTGCTTGGTGAGGCTCGACTTGTGGCTGAAGCTGCTGTCGCACTCGGGGCACTTGTAGGGCTTGGGGCCGCTGCCCGCGCCGGGCGACTTGGGGCGCGGCTTGAGCGCGCGCTTGGGGCTGAAGGCCGGCCCGCGCTCGGGCGAGGCGGAGCCGCCGCGCACGCGGTGCGCGCGCTGGTGCAGCGTGAGCTGCTGCTTGTGGCGGAAGCTGGCCGCGCACTCGGCGCACTCGTAGGGCCCCTCCTTCACGTGGCTGCGCTGGTGGATGATGAGGTTGATCTTCAGCCGGAAGCTCTTGCCGCACTCCACGCAGGTGTAGGGCCGCTCGCCGCGCCGGTTGCGCTGCTGCTGGCTCGAGGCGCCGCGGTTCTCGCCCAGGTGCCGCTCCCCGTGGCCGTGGCTGCGGCCGCGCGAGTGTGCGTGAGCGGGGGGCGCCAGCCTCTTCACCGCCGGGTTCCCCAGCTGCAGGGGCGGCGGGCTATCCTCGGCCTCGGGGGACATCTCCCCGGGCAGTGGGGTCTGGTACATACTGGCCTCGTACCTCCCGGACAGCTGCCCGAGGGATTGCAAGTGCTGCGGCAGCTCGTCCTCCTCCTCTTCCTCCTCCTCCTCCTCCTGTTCCTCCGTCTTTATCACGATCCCCTCTGCTCCAGGGACACAGAGAGAAACAGAAAGACATGAACTGTGGCCTGCAGCGCCTGACCCGGCTGAGGGGCGGTGTTCCTTCTCTTCACAAGGCACTGCTATACACTCTTGGCCCCGATTCCTTCTTTGGGGGACATCTCCCTCCCTGCGGCTCACGATCGCCACCCCCATGGGGCTGGGCATGTAACCCAGGCTGGCCACGGTGTTTGGTCCAGCAATGAGCCCAGGCCTGAGCTGGACCAATCCGCATCTTCTGGCATTTTCTGCAGAGGATGCAGGAGAGATGGCTTCTCCTTTGCTGAGGAGCTGCTCGCAGCAGGAAAGAAGGAAACGGCACCATGGGCTGGCAGGACTCCCAGATCCAGCTGTGCCTGCACTCATCCCACTCAGGGACAGACCAGCGTGAGCTGACAAACATCCGCTTTTCACTTAGGCTCCTTGAGGGGTGGGTTTCTGCTAGCTATAGCAAAGACTATTGACTCAAAGTCCATCTTCTCCCTTCTAAGGACTCCTCTGCCTGAGCTCTGTTCACCCAGACTGGTCTTTTTCCTTCTTTACTGTTTTTTCTCTTTCTTTCTTTCTTTTTTTTTTTTGCAGTAATGGGAATTGAACCCAGGGGCATTCTACCTCCGAGCCACACCCCCAGGCTGATTTGTGTGTGTGTGTGTGGTACTGGGGATGGAACCCAGGAGCATTCTACCTCCAAGCCACACCCACAGCCCTATTTTTTATTCTTTATTTTGAAACAGGGTCTCACTGAGTTGCAGAGGGCCTCAGTAAGTAGCTGAGGATGGCCATGAACTGGGATCCTCCTGTCTCAGGCTCTCAAGTACTGGGATTACAAGTGTGCACCACCACATTCGGTCTACATTAGGATTATTTCTAAAACTAGATGAGGATGACTCAAAAAAAAGCATAGGTTCGCCAGGCGTGGTGGCACAAGCTTGTAATCCCCGCGCTTGGGAGGCGGAGACAGAAGAATCGCGCTGGTTCAAAGCCAGCCTCACTAGCTTAAGAAACCCTGTTTCCAAATAAAAATATAAAATAGGTCTGGGAGTATAGCCTGGAGGTAGAAGGGTTTCCAGGAACCCCAGTACCACACACACACACACACACACACACACACACACACACACACACACACAGCATAGGTTAATTTCATTTATGAATATAGCTACAAAACTATGGATTAAAATTATTTTCTAAGTCCAATAGCATGTTTAAAAAAATGCAGCAGTAGCCGGATGTGCTGGCGCACCCTTGTAATCCCAGTACTTGGGAGGCTAAGAAAGGAGGATCGGGGTTTGCAGCCAGCCTCAGCTATTATCTTGCAGAGAGGATGCAGCCCCTGAGAAGTCAAGAAAAGCGCCTTGGGACCCAGCACAGTAAGCCACTGCCTGCTGTCTTTGTGCTCACAGAGGGCAATGAGAAACATTTTTTAATAACAAAAGGCTGGGTGTGATGGCGCATGCCTGCAATCCCAGTACTTGGGAGGCTGAGATAGGAGGATCACAGGTTCAAGGCCAGCCTCAGCTACTCAGTGAGGTCCTCTTCAACTTAGTGAGACCTTGTTTCAAAATAAAGACTATAAAATAGGTCTGGGGGTGTAGCTCAGAGGTGGAATACCCCTGGGTTCAATACCCCAGTACCACACACACACACAAAAATGCCACCTAGATTCTTCCAGAGAAAGACAAAATAGAAATAAACTTAAAAACATACTCCAAATCTTCCAGTCAACTGCTATTTCTAGCGTGACAGGAGATGATCAAGGACATGCTGGAGAAGGAAGCCGCAGCCCTGCTGCTATCCACGTGGCCTTGCACAATGCATTTGACCTTGTCTGCTGTAGGTGAGGGAGCCAGACACAGATGAGCTCCAGGATCCTAGAGTCCTAGTCTAAACCAGTCTCCAGATCCTCTCCCAGCCCAGAGAAGATTCCTAAAGAGGGAAGGCAGTAACCTCCCTGGGCCTTGCAGGGCGTCCACGCACACTGCCGGCCCCGTATCCTTCTCCACAGGGAGGCCCCTCCCGTGCCCAGGACTTACCCGTGCAGCCTCTCTGCTGCACCAGCATCTGCTTGAGCTCGCTGAACTCACTGGAGCCTTCTGTGGACTCCTCCAGCGCGTTCTCCTGTTCCTGCATGTCCAGGTCCGGCTGCTCTCCGCACGGGTCGCCCAGCTCCGAGTCCTGAAAGCCGTGTTCTTCCACTTGGCCCATTAGGGGCTCTGGGGTCTCCACGCTCTCTGAGCCCTCGTCGTTGGTCTGCACCTCGATCTTGATCACAATGCCATCGTGTGCTGTGAGGGTGCAGGAGAGGGTCAGAGCACGGTCAGAGCCTGCCCAGGTTTCCAGAGCCTAATTCAACGATTCTTACTTTAGAAGCCCCAAAGAATTGTAGTAGGGTTGGTGGCCAGAGGACACGGTTTTCTGGACACTTTGTAGCTTGGGCCACCAATGTTAACCTGAGTTAAGATGTGAAGTTTATTGTCCATAAGCCCACACATTTTTAAGATCCTCACTCCCTTTCCCAAGTTGGGCAGCCGGGGCCACCCAGCCCCTCTGCTGCTTGCTCCTGGTCAAGGTGAGAGCGGCGTTCTTCCCTTTCAGCCCATCCTTGGAAGTGCCCATAGATGGAAACCTCTTGGGCACTTCTGGCCCAGGAGGGCAAGTGTGGACGGATAATAGGAGTGCTTGGCTTTGGTTTACTTTCAACTGAATAGCACCTTATTATCCACGTTGCCTAAAAATCCGTTCTTGTTTTGTGGTACTAGGGATTGAACCCAAAGGTCTCTACCAGCGCGAAATCCCAGCTTGCTCTTTTATTTTTCTTCCCCTCAAAATTGTCATTTGCTGTTGACCTCATCGGTGGCACCTTTTGCCATAAAACTTTTTTTTTGGGTGGAACTGGGAATTAAATTCAAGAACATTCTATCACAGAGCTACATTCCCCAGACCTTTTTAAAGTTTTGAAATAAGCTTGGTGTGGCGGTGCATTGTAATCCCAGTACTTGGGAGGCTGAGACAGGAGGATCACAAGTTCAAGGACAGCCTCAGCAAGTAGTGTGACTCTTGTCAACCTGGCAAGACCCTTCTTCAAAATAAAAATAAAACCGGGCATGGTGGCGCACGCTTGTAATCCCAGCATTTGGGAGGCTGAGACTGGAGGATCGCAGGTTCACTGGACAGCCTCAGCTACTTAGTGCGGCCCTCCGCAACTTAGTGAGACCCTCTTTCAAAATAAAGAATAAAAAATAGGGCAGGGAGTATATCTCGGAGGTCAAATGCCCCTGGGTTCCATCTCCAGACCTGCAAAAATAAATAAAATAAAATAGGGCTGGGGGTGTAGTTTGGCAGTGGAATGCCCCTGGGTTCAATCCCCAGTACTAAAAACAAAAAAATTGAAACAGTGTCTCACTAAGTTGTTGAGGGTCTCACTAAACTGGGACTATAGGTGTGCGCTACCACGCTTGGCTTGCCATAAAGCTTTTTTTTTTTTTTTTTTTTTTTTTGGTGGTACTGGGGCTCCTGGAAAACCTTCTACCTCCGGGCTACACTCCCAGACCTATTTTTATACTTTTTAATTTGGAAACATGGTCTCTTAAGCCAGCATGGCTGGCTTCTGTACCAGTATTGGGAATGGCCTAGGAAGATTTGAGAAAGCTCTGATTATTAATAGATACATTTCCGAAATAATTGTGTCAAAATGGCAGACCTGGAGAGAGAAAGGCTTGGCTTTGGTCAGGAAGCAAACAGCTACTGAAACTTAGATTGACTTGGCTAAAAGTAATTAGCAAGTCATAAGAGAGGGGAGCTAGGGCTTCCTCTGTCTAAAGACAGATCTACATGATTAGATAAGCCAGCTAGGATGGGAGGAGGGGTCGGCCTTCGTGAAAGGAGACACCTTGCCACACCTTGCTGGGGGAGGAACCTTACAGGGATGGTTACTGTGTCAGAATTACGTGAACAAGATGGAGGTCATGGGTATAAAAAGTCTGGGCCACGTGCTGTATTTTTGGGTGGTGAATAGGCTCGAACTACTCCCCCCAGGCTATTTGCATGGGGCTGTAACTATCTTCTGCATTTCTATCTTTTTAATAAACTTTAAATCTTCAGCAAGTGTCCGAGCTATGTATACTTATCCTTAGCTCAGGACAAGAACCCGCGGTTTTTCTGTTTTTGGTTGTTTTGGGTTTTGTTGTGTTTTGAGGGGAATTGTGTCCGGGACCCTAACGGGTCAGCAGGGACAGTTTCCCCACAACTGTAACATTCCTACACCACATCATATTTCGCCGTAACACACTTGGCGCCCACGCGGGGCTGCTTGTTTCATCCCACTATGTCACGGTGGCGCGGTGCTTTATTTACTCTAAGCTCTAGCTTTCCCTCTTTCTAAGGGCGTCAAACTGTAACATATTTGGCGCCCAACGTTTTGGGGCAACATGGGGCCTGTGGCTCTGTACTTTTCACGGGACTTTTTGGCCAGGGGGTCGGTGGGCAGCAGCAGCTTTAGCTCCAGCTGTTGAGCTCTAAAACAACTAGAGAGCAGCCTCTGCATCACGGCATCTCTGAGAGTGAATTCCAGGGCATCTCGCTGGTGGCCCGAAAGCCACTGCATCTTAAGGTCAGTAACCCTCCCCAAAACAGGACCAGATCCTGATGGATGACTGGAGTGCCGGCGCTAACAGGCTCTCTGGAACCATCGAGACGCCCCTGCCACAGACTAGCTACAGCAGAATCTCCAAGGGAGCGGGAACATTCCCCATTTTGGTTGGGAAATGATACGCCCAATGAGTGCCTGTCCATTCTGCCCACATCACAGATGGGACACTTTTAAAAGCCCTATACAAAGTTAAATCTAAAGAAAGAAAGGTCCATGGCCCACCTTCAGAAAACTCCCCAAAGAGGAGATGCCAGCCAGCACCCATTTCTAAAATGGTAGTGAGTTTTCTTCTGTAGTTTGAAACAGGTTCTAGGGAGATAAGCTAGCTTGTTTTTGTGCAGCAGGGTCTAGGAAGCGTGACCGTTAGCAACTGTGGCCACGTGCACCCTGTTGGTCTGTGAACTATGGCAGTTGGTAGTCCCCAGGAGCTAATGGAAGCCTGAATGGGTAAGCTTCTCCAAGAGCTCAAGAAAAAGCCAAAGTCAAAAGTTTCAACCAAATAACAGGTCTGTTAGGTGAACCGCACCCAGGAGGCATGGTCTGGCATTCAACAGGCAGTCACAGCTCCATTTGCATAAGAAAGCCCTCAGGGGGGAAGGTCAGGAGGAGGCCACGCCCGCCCGACCGCTGGTGGCTCAGGATTCTTACGCCCCTCAGAAATTGGAAAATATTTTCAGGGAAGCAAATTAATAAGATTTTGTTGAAAATGGCAATATTTTTCAGCTAGAAAACCTCATTGAGAGAAAGGACAGGCACAGTGAAAGTTCAGTTGCAAGGCAGAAGGAAGGTGGCTACAACTTAAAGCTTGCACTGGCTTTCTGGTGGACAGTGATGCCATTTGACTGCTCCATGCAGTCCCAGCTGGACGGACTAGCTTTAGGGGTGCAGGGAACTTCATCCAGACAGAGAAAGGCCACACAGACCTCTTTCTGTCTTAGGTGGAATTTCAGCAATATTCTAAATGCTAGGGTAATTAATTGGTTTTTGAGTGGGAAGCTCTGGGAAGGGTGGGCGACCTTGCCCAGACAGGCCACTAAAACCACACCCTTTTTCTCGCAGATGGGATCCCAGCAATCCAAAGTGAGTGCTGGAACTCCACTGGAATGTGTTCTCCAAAACTGGGAAAATTTGATCCCAAAATGCTAAAGAAAGCTCATTTTTTTCTGCACCCAAGTATGGCCACAGTATGTGCTAGGGGACGGAGACACGTGGCCCAGTCAGGGAGGTTTAAATTATAACACTATTCAGCAACTAGATATATTTTGTGAAAAGGAGGAAAGATAGATGGAAGTAGCTTATCTTCAACTGTTCTTTAACTTCAGAGACCACCCAGATTTCTTTAACGATTGCAGGGTTGAAACAACGGTGGCAGCCTTGGCTATAGTAGTGTGGGGAGGGAGAGTTTAAAGTTCAATCTGTCTCTCTGCAGTTTTTTCTTCTTTTTATGGGCTGAGTTTAGAGCGATATCACCAACTCAAACAATAGGTGTTGGCATTCTTAAATCTACCTGGTAGAACGGGAGGCTATCCTCAGACAAAGTCTACTACTGCAGGCTGCCAATTCGGTTTAACAGGGACTTGAAAAGGGAAAGACAGACGGACAAATGCCATGAAAGAAGTCTGGCTGAGCACAGAAGGCTAGGCTCAAGTCTTAAGGGGTGGAGAGCAAGGGCATCTCTAGAGTAAATGCTCTCAACCAGGAGGCCAAAAAGGCCCTCTTTGGCCTGCGTCATGGTGCAAAGGGGGACCATTAAATGGCTGAGCGCCCCCAGTTTTGTGGTACTGGGGATTAAACCCAGAGGCATTCTACCTCTGAGCTATATCCCCAGCCCTAATTTTTATTCTTTATTTTGAAACAGGGTCTCACTGAGTTGCAGACGGCCTCACTAAGTAGCTGAGGCTGGCCGCGAACCTGCGATTCTCCTGTCGCAGCCTCCCAAGCATTGGGGTTACAAGTGTGCAGCACCACGCCCGGCTTGCCATGCAGTACTCTTAAGATTTAGAATATATCAATGAACGAAACATGCATCTTACATAAGACAATAAATAATAAGCTGGGGCACTGAAGGGAGCACATGAAACCTGCTCTCCAGAAGCCTCTCTATTCTTTCCCAATTGAATGTGGATCACATCACTGAGAAATCAGATCAACTCATTAGGTCTAAAGTGCGGCTCTGTGCCCTAAGCTGGGTTCTTTCTGATGCCTGGCGATCCCTACTTCCTCCCCTATCAACCAAGTTAAACGGTGGAGAGGCGCTGGGGTGTGGCAGCGGAGGCTCAGGGCGTCCGCCAAGGCTCTCTTGCTCTCACACTCCAAAGTGCCTGTATCCCGTTGCTAAGAAAGAAGAGACGCCTACTTCCTGGACCTCCCCTGCTCAGGGTAAAGCTGCCACCTTCCTCCATTATGGTTAGGCTGCGTTTTGAGTGTACCCTCAGAGGCTCATGGGTGGGAAGCCTGGCAGGTAATGATACTGAGGGGGTGGGGTGTTTGGGAAATGATTAGATGGGGGCTGTTCTCATGAAGACTGGTTCCTCAGAGGACTTAGAGAAAGCCAGTTACACAAAGGTGCAGGCTGGGCCCTGGGCCCCTACTTGCTGTCTCACCTGTGACCTCGCCCTCTCTAAGCTCCAGCCAGGATGCCGTGCACATTACAGCCAACAGGCCCCTTCGCCAAACCCAAGCAGGTGCCGTACCATGCTCATGGACGTCCAAAACTGAGCCGAAACTCGTTTTCTGTATAAAGTACCAAGCTTTAGGCATTTTGTATTATAGTAGTACAAAGCGGACTAATATCCCTCCCTAATCTCTGGAAAAGTAGGGTCCCACTTCCTTCCTTTCACTTAAACCCTCTGCTTGTCTCTTGAGCACGCTCGCATTCTCCTCTTGGGAATCTGCTCTGTGAGTTGTGTCCCTTTCTCCTCTGTCTTCAGTCCTTGTTTCTGTACTAAATCGTTGTGCCCCCTCCACAAACAGGTTTTCCTGAATGCCTGAAAATATTCTGCTTGTTTACTGACATAATCTTTCAAAACTACATACCCCTGAGCAGGGCGTGGTGGCGCACACTTGTAATCCCAGTGCTTGGGAGGCTGAGACAGGAGATCACACAGGTTTGAAGCCAGCCTCACTTTAGTGAGGCTCTCGGCAACTTAGTGAGACCCTGTTTCCAAATAAAGTATAAAATAAGTCTGGGAGTGTAGCCCAGAGGTAGAAAAGCCCCTGGGTTCCACCCTCAGTACCACTAAAACAAAAACATAAAACAAAACTATGTACCCCTTTTGCAACTTTTTGAATAAATATATAAAATGCATCAGTAACTATAAAAGATGTAATTTCTATATTGATAGTTTGAAAATAACACTTCCCTCGTCCCTTAATGTCACCAATGAACTCTAAGAACCCCAGCGACTTCTAAGCTCATCATTATTCATTGAAAAAGCACATGAACAAGTTCTTTGATGGCTGGGATTTTTTTTCTTTTTTCTTTTCTTTTCTTTCTTTCTTTCTGTCTTGCTTTCTTGCTTTCTTTTTTGTGGTACTGGGGTTCCTGGAAGCCCTTCTACCTCCGGGCTATACTCCCAGACCTATTTTATATTTTATTTGGAAATAGGGTCTCTTAAGTCAGCGTGGCTGGCTTTGAACCTGTGCAATCCTCCTGTTTCCGCTTCCCAAGAGTGGGGATTACAAGTGTGCGCCCCCCACACCTGGCCTTGATGGCTGGGATTTTTTTTTTTTTTTTTTTTTTGGTGGTACTGGGGGTGGAACCCAGAGGCTTTCTACCTTTGGGCTATACTCCCAGACCTTTTTTATATTTTATTTGGAAACAGGGTCTCACTAAGTTGCTGAAAGCCTCACTAAGTAGCTGAGGCTGGCTTCGAACCCATGCGATCCTCCTGTTTCAGTCTCCCAAGCGCGGGGATTACAAGCGTGCGCCACCATGCCCGGCTTCATGGCTGGGATTTTTAAGCCAGTCCTTTTCACCTTGAACTTCAATTTACATTCCCACTTTGCCCACAGCATTTTTTTCCTGTGGGCAAAAATGTGCTCTATAGCATTTTATCCTAAGAGAGCACAATTTTATGCTTAGAAGGCTTTTACCAATCACCTCGTCTGCCACAAAGCATTAATGTAAATTCAAAGTTTAATTTTGCTTTCATTTCTAAAAACAGAACTCTCAGCCTCCCAAGTATTAGGATTACAAGTGTGCGCTGCCATGCCTGGCTTACATCTTCTTATGATGAGATCAAGTTCCGAATCCTCTCTACTGTATTTTTTATTTTCATTAATATGAACATCAAAAAAGATTATTTCAGTAATTTATAGGTGGGCTGGAAGGAACTCTGGTATGGCTGTTTCTCTGAATTTACCCTGAATCACACGCCACAAAAATCACATTGTTAACATCATCCAAAACTGCTCTTAATGGTCGATTAGCCGACAACTTGATTAGGCTCTTTCAATTTTGTTGAAAGTATTTTAAGCAACCTAACTCGAAACAGAAGCTGCCACTCATTCCCCAGAGCAATGTGCCCTTCATTCTGGATGCCCTCTCTGCGCTGACCAGAGACCAATGCTCCACAGTAAGGGTGGGCGGGGCACCCCCTGTTCCCTACAGCGGGAGACAACAGCCACCAGGGTCAGGAGCGCGCGCTGTGTGCTCCCGGCTGGCCAGTTCATCAGTGAGAACCCACGGACCAAACACCGGGAAAGGAAGCCTCGCGCCTCTCTGCTGTGTCGAGTGCACGAGGGCCTCGGCTTGCAGACCAGTGCCATCCACACCCGCCCTATCTACCCAACGCCTCACCCAGCTCTCCATGGGACCGACTGGCTCCCCCCTCACCCAGGCCCTGTTCTGCTCTCGGGCACTTTGCACACTCCTGACCTGCAATGCTCACAGCCTTCTATGCCCCCTCACTTGTCAGACAAAAAGGGAACCCAGTGTTCCCACCAGAAGGGTCCCCTCTCCACCCAAATTGAAAGCATAAAGCAAACTGCATTTATCAGCACCTAAAGTTTAAAAAAATTAACCAAAGACACATACATATGGGAATAAAGTTATGAACAGGAACAGTATTTCTAACATCTAGGAAAAAGGTTTTAAATGAATGAGTAGAGACAGCTGGCTCCTGACTAGAGGGGAAAGCTCATTTCGTACAGGTCACATCAAACAACAATAAAATTATACTAGCATCAGAAAAAAGCTAGGCACTTAGGTCCTACAGCTTTGAGCTGAGGAACTGGTTATTCCTGGACCTCTCAGACCTCCAATATTCCTTCTGGAGACTGTCTGGTCATTTGTACCAAGCATATTAAATGTGTCCAATCCACATGAACTATAATTTTTGCTTCAAACTGTTTTGAAAGGACTTTTATAGCTTGCTTTGACATCATTTGCCTATAAGAAATTTAATTAATCTCTGATTGGCTTTTAATCTCTGTAATCACAATTATACATAAGAACTCTTAAGAAATAGGAAACTCTATCCTAAAATTGTTTCAAATGTAGTTTTTAAGGCCTGAATTTAATAATGAACGGAGCTGATATAAAACTGCATTTAGAGCTACTTAGTTAAAATGAAGATTTAATTATTTAGCAATTTTGTTTTTTTGTAGGGGGAAGAAATTTTAGGTTTCAGATAGTCTCCTAGAGCTGGGCATGGTGACACATGCCTGTAATCGCCTGTAATCCCAGTAGTTGGGAGCTGAGACAGGAGAATCACAGGTTTGCAGCCAGCCTCAGGAACTTAGACCCCAAATAAAAGAATAAAATAGGTGTGGAGGTATAAGTTGTAAGTAAAATGCCCCTGGGTTCCATCCCCAGTACCACCAAAACAAACAAACAAACAAACAACAGTACCACCACCAAAAGACAAATAGTCTCCTAGATTTTATTTATTTATTTATTTATTTATTTATTTATTTATTTACTTTTTGCGGTACTGAGGATGGAACCCAGGGACATTTTACCTCTAAGGTATACCCCCAGCCTTATTTTTAATTCTTTATTTTGAAACAGGATCTCACTGAGTTGCAAAGGGCCTCACTAAGTAGCTGGGGCTGGCTGTGAACCTGAACCTGGATCCTCCTGTTTCAGCCTCCCGAATGCTGGGATTACAATCGCACGTCACCAACCCGGCTTCTCCTACGTTTTTAAGGAAGCGCTCAGGCCCAAGGCCTGTGACTGTGGAATTCACTAAATAAAATGGCCTGAGTAAGTATTTCTGTACTTGATATGAAATCCAGATACCATAAAATGGCTGATGAACCTGAATGTACAGAAACTTAATATTTATAAATCTGAACACGTAAAAACTTAAGAATGAAGGCCGAGAGTGGTGGCCCATCCCTATAATCCCAGTACTTGGGAAGCTGAGACTGGAGGATCACAGGTTCAAAGCCAGCAAGGCTCTCAGCAACTTAATAAGAAATAAAATAGGGCTGGGCAAAAAGGTTGGAGGTAGAAATGCCTCTGGGTTTAATCTCCAGTACCAAAATAACAACAAAAATACCAAAAGCCCTAAAAGCAAACAAGAAAAAGTTAAAGCTGTTATACCATACACACACACCATATACAAAAATAACCTAAAACTGGGAAGAGTATTTGCACAGACATAATAGATATGAACTAACATCTTTGGTGCTTAGTTTGTTGGTGCTGGGGGTTGAACCCAGAGGCATTCTACCTCTGAGCTGCACTCCCAAACCAAATAAACTAACTACTTAGGGCTGGGAGTATTAATTAATTAACACTGAGGATTGAACTCTGGGGAATTTTACTTCTGAGCTACACCCCCAGCCCTACTTTATTTTTATTTTGAAACAAGGTCTCATTAAGTTGCTGAGAGTTTCACTACTTACTGAGGCTGTACTTACACCTGTGATCCTCCTGTCTCAGCCTTCCAAGTACTGGGAATACAAACAGGTGCCACCACCCCCAGTTTTTATTTTTTTTGAAACAGGGTCCCACTAGGTTGATGAGTTGCTGAGGCTGTCCTCCAACCTGCAATCCTCCTGTCCCAGCCTCCCAAGTACTAGGATTACAAGTATGCACCACCATGCCTGGTTATCCTTGGTGTTTAAAAGCTTTTGGGGTGAGGCGTGGTGGCGCATGCTTGTAATCCCAGCATTCCGGAGGCAGAGGCCAGAGGATCCTGGTTCGAGGACCACCTCAGCTACTTAGAGAAGCCCTTCCCAACTCAGTGAGACCCTGTTTCAAAAAAACAAAAAGACTAAAAATAGGGCTGGGGGTGTTGCTCGGAGGTAGAATATCCCTGGGTTCCATCCCCAGTACCAAAAAATAAAAAAAAGCTTTTAGTCTTGGGGGCAATTCACTGGTACAGCACTCGCCAAGCAGGCATGAGACCTAGGTTCAGTCCCCAGCACTGTAAAAAGAACAAGTACACGAGAAGCTTTCATTAACCAATAATAAAAGATGAATAGACCAAAGAACAAAGAATAAAATAATTCACAAAATCAGACACGCTGGTAACCAATGCAGGTATGACAGTACACTCAACACTGCTCTTGTAGAGAGCTTGAAGAACGGCATGAAAAACTGTTTTTACCACCACTTTGGCAGGTAATAAAAAGCTAAAAAAACTACTTACTACTGGTACAGGTGTGCACAAGCAAGTATTCTCATGGCTAGAGCTATATACAGTGACACAATTATTTTGAAGGGCATTTGCTAGTATCTATTTTTTGTGCGTGGTACTAGATATGGAACCCAGGGGCATTCTAGCTCTGAGCTACACCTCCAGCCCTATTTTTTTTTTTTTTTTTTTTTTTTTTTTTTGGTGGTACTGGGATGGAACCCAGGGGCTTTTTACCTCTGGACTACACCCCCAGGCCTATTTTATATTTTATTTGGAAGCAGTGTCTCACTAAGTTGCTGAGAGTCTAAGTAGCTGAGGCTGGCGTCAAGCCTGCAGAATTCTCCTGTCTCAGCCTCTCAAGTGCTGGGATTACAAACGTGCGCCACAACACCTTGCCCCCAGCCCTATTTTTTATTCCTTATTTTGAAACAGGGTCTCACCGAGTTGCAAAGGGCCTCACTAAGTAGCTGAGGCTGTCCGTGAACCATGATCCTCCTGTGTCAGCCTCCCGAGTGTTGGGATTACAAGTGTGCCCACCATGCCCGGCTAGCCAGTATCTATTAAGTGCATAAATCAGTATATCCTTTGACCGAGAAACTCCATTTCTAATAGTTTCAGAGAAGTACATAGATATCTGTTTATAAGGATCATTACTGATGCACTGAAACTTGTAAACACCAGAAATGTACATCAAAGGGAAAATATTTAAATAAATTACAAAATCAATACACAGAATACTAAAATCTGCTGTTAAAAAGAACAAGATAAGCCGGGCATAGTGGCACATGCTTGTAATCCTGGCTTCTGGGTGGCTGAAACAGGAGGATCGCAGTAGAATGCCCCTAGGTTCCATCTTCAGTACCACAAGAAAAAAAATTAAGATATATTTTTATTTTCTTATTTAATTAATTAATTAATTAATTTTTTTGCAGGTCTGGGGATGAAACCCAGGGGCATTTGACCTCCGAGCTACACCCCCTGCCCTGTTTTTTATTCTTTAATTTGAAACAGGGTCTCACTGAGTTGCAGAGGGCCTCACTAAGTAGCTGAGGCTGTCCGCGATCCTCCAGTCTCAGCCTCCCAAATGCTGGGATTACAAGCGCGCATCACACGCCTGGCTCTATTTTCTTATTTAAAGCTGTCAGATATATTACTGAAAATAGAAAGTTGCATTTGGGAGGCTGTGACAGGAGGATCTTGTTTCACAAACGGCTTCAGCTTCTTAGTGAGGCCATCTGCAACTCAGTGATACTTTTTCATAATAAAGAATAAAAAATAGGGCTAGGTATGTAGTTCAGAGGTAGAATGTCACTGGGTTCCATCCCCAGTACCACAGGGGGGAAAAATGGGGTTGGGGATGTAGCTCAGTGGTAGAATGCTCCTGGGGTTCAATCCCCAAAAACACACACACACATGCACGCACACACACACACACACACACACACACACACACACACTAAAAGAAAGTTGCCAGACAATGTACTTCTGTGTGTGTGTGTGTGTGTATGTGTCACTGGGGATTGAAGTAGGGGCATTCTACTTCCTAGCTACATCTCTAGCCCTTTTATTCTTATTATCATAATTATTTTTGGTACTGAGAACTGAACTCTGGGGATTCTACCTCTAAGCTACATTCCCAGCCCTATTTTATTTTTATTTTGAAACAGGGTCTCACTAAAAGCTGATGAGAGTCTCACTATTTGCTGAGGCTCTCTGAATCAGTCCCTGAGGCTTTTTACATTTTGGTATATGTTTTAAGGTTTCACTTAGGGTTGAGTGGTTTTTCAAATCTGTGTTTTAAAGTCTTTCTCAAGCCAGCCGTGGTGGCACACACTTGTCATCCCAGCATGTGGGAGGCTGATACGGGAAGATCGTGGTTCGAGGACAGCCGTGGCTACTTAGTGAGGCCCTTTGCAACTCAATGAGATCCTGTTTCAAAATAAAGAATACAAAATAGAGCCGGGTGTGGTGGCGCACACTTGTAATCCCCACGCTTGGGAGGTGGAGACAGGAGGATCCCCAAGTTCAAAGCCAGACTCTCTGGCTTATGAATTCCAAATAATATAAAAAATAGCTGGGCATGGTGGCGCACACCTATAGTCCCAGCATTTGGGAGGTTGAGACAGGAGGATTGCAGGTCTGCGGCCAACCACTGGTACTTAGGTCCTCTGCAACTTAGACCCTGTTGCAAAAACAAAGAATAAAAGGGTGTAGCTCAGAGGCGGACTGTCAAAAATGAAATAAACAAGTAAATACTCGTCCTTCTCTACCCCTCAACTCCTGGCCTCTAGCTCCCTAGGAGCAATCACTTTTAACCCTCCCCGCGCTTGCTCTGTCCTTGCCCTTCCTAACTCTGGAGCTGTGTGCGCTGCCGCTCCTTGAGCGTCCAGTTTGAAGCCTTGCCTATGACTCTGAGGAGCTGGAGGTTAGGGGCGTCAGCTCCAAGTCCGACATCTGCCAGTAGAGTTTCCTTGTAATCTTAGTGGATCACTATTGGGTGCTTACATTATTATATTATGTAAATGTTATCATAATGGAACCATGCAAAATAAGTACATTTCTATCCCTATAAGCCTTTTTGCTTTCCCTAGAGCTAGTGATTTCTTATTTATCTTTTTTTTTGTGTGTGGGGAGCACTGGGGGTGGAACCCAGGGGCTTTCTTTCTACCTCCAGGCTACAGTCCCAGGCCTATTTGGTATTTTATTTGGAGACAGGGTTGCTGCAAGCTTACGGTGCCGAGACTGGCTGCAAACCTGCGATCCTCCTGTCTCAGCCTCCCAAGTACTCTGATTACAAACATGCGCCGCTATGCCTGGTTCATATCTTACTATTAATTATCATGAACCCGGCTCCAAATTCTCCCCTAGTCTTGCTGTGTACTTCTCTCAAAATATTCACACGTGTGGAGTATTCATCAATTTCATCTACTTAGAGAAAACTGCCGGAGCCTTCTCACGTGCCCAGGACCCCTCGCGGCCCCCACCCAGACCCCAGTCTTTTCTCTCTCCCCTCATGTCTTTCTCGGTTTACGTCCTCATTTTGGCCCAGCACGCTCCCAGCCTGAGAGGGGGTACACGGAGATCTTCAATGCCTCAAAGTGTCTCAATTTCACTCTCATATTTAATTAAAATAGTTTGGCTAGATACTGAATTCCAGGTTGGAAAATTATTTTCCCTCAGAATTTTAGAGGCACTGTGCTGCGCCTGGCAGCTTCTGACGCTGTTGGAGTGTGAAGCCCTCTGTGCCTGTCCCTTTGAACGAACCTGTTTTTCCTGTCTGGATGCTGCAGATCTCTTTTGTCCTCAGGTGCTCCTACATGTCCTGCTGAAGTGTCTAAAGAGAGTAGGTCCATTTTCAATTGTTCTAGGCTCTTTCACAATCTGCCAAACTATGTCTTTAATTGTTGGAATATTTTCTTGTATTATCTATTGATAATTCCCACTCTATCTTCTACTCTTTTTTTTTTTTTTTTTTTTTGGTGGTACTGAGGATGGAACCCAGGGGCATTATACCTCTGAGCTACACCCCCAGCCCTATTTTTTATTCTTTATTTTGAAACAGGTCTCACTGAGTTGCGAAGGGCCTATGAACCACGATCCTCCTGTCTCGGCCTCCCGAGTGCGGGGATGACAGGTGCGCCGCTGTGCCCGGCAGTTCTGCTCTTCTTTTCTGATACTCCTATCATGTGGATGTTGGACTTCCATCGCTCAGTTTTCTTACGGTGTCCCCACCTTCTGTCTTTGAGCTGTATTTCCTAGGTCATATGCTCAACCTTATCTCCCAATGCTTACTGAGTTTTCAATTTGTATTAATTTATTTTTCCAACTTTAATTTCTTTGGTTTTTAAAAACTAAGCATTATATTTTGTGTCATAAATGTATTTACTTCTTTTATCTAAGGATTTTGTGTATAAGCCTTTATTTCTTGGTAGTGGGGACTGAACCCAGGGGGATTCTCCATCTGAGCTACACTGCAGGCCCTTTTTCTTTTCTCCTCCTCCCTCCTCTTCCTCCTTCCCTCCCTCCCTTCCTTCCTTCCTTCCTTCCTTCCTTCCTTCCTTCCTTCCTCCTCCTCCTCCTCCTCCTCCTCCTCCTCCTCCTCCTCCTCTTCCTCCTTCTTTTCCTTCCCACACAGGGGTGTTGCTCAGTTGCCCAGGCTGGCCTCAAAACTGTGATCCTCATGTCTCGGCCTCCTAAGTACTGGGACTGCAGGTGTGTGCCACTGTGCCTGGGTTTAGATTTTTTTGCTGGTACTGGGGTTCTTGGAAGCCCTGCTACTGCCGGGCTACACTCCCAGACCTATTTTATATTTTTTAATTTGGAAACAGGGTCTCTTAAGCCAGCGAGGCTGGCTCCGAACCAGCGTGATCCTCCTGTCTCCACCTCCCAAGTGCGGGGATTACAAGCGTGCACCACCACGCCCGGCTTTAGGTATGTCTTTATACACACAAATTTTCTTCTCTGCTTGGTCTCTGTTCCTCTAAGTATATTTTCTGGATTTACTTATTTCTTCATTCCTTCATTCTCTCTATATATATTAGAGACTTCTCCAACTGTGCTGTGGTCTTACTCGTCTATGTACAATTAAAGCGGGACGTTCAAAGCGGACTGAGAGGTCAGTGCATTTAGGTGGGGCTCTCCCTGTAGGATGCCCTGGTAGGTCATTTTACAGGGAAGCTTCTTGGTTGGCCCCAACGTCTCCAAAGAAGACTCTTCCGACGCCCCGCCCCAGGGTTTGATCCTGGCTGTCAGCATCACTACAGCAGCCGGTTAGAGAACGGGCTGGAGCGCTCCACGTCTGGACGTCACATCTCATTGTGTTCAACATGGCGTATCCATTGTGTATCCATTGTGTATCCATTGTGCCCCAACCAGAGCTCTTTCTCACTGTCCCCAGAGAACAAGTTTCAGTCATCTTCCAGGGCAGGGAGAGGCAGATGCCAGCTGGAGGGCCTGGGGAAGAGGGTTTAAGTGCCTAAGAGACACTTGAGCAGTGCTCTGGTGCAACCTCACCTTTACCCCATTTCCAGATACCCCGAGTCTCTGGCACTGGACTCCTGAGTCTTTAGCGGGGTGGGGGGGGCGCGCGGGGGGCGCACATGGGCTTCTTCGCAGTCTTCCTCAACACCAGCTTTAGGCTCAGCACTCAGACTGCCATGATTTTTTGTTGCTGTTGTCTCCTTAAGCTTTTGTTTGGAAAGTCCCTTCCTGCTCATTTTAGGACTTGGGAGCAAGAAGTCAATGCATTTAATCTGCCATCTTTAAACTCCAAGTCTGTCATCATGCATTTTGTAAAAAAATATAGTGACTACTGGTTGTGGTGGCACATGCCTGTAATCCTAGTACTTGGGAGGCTGAGACAGGAGGATGGCTGAGACAGGAGGACCAGCCTCAGCAACATAGCAAGACCTTTTTTCAAAATTAAAAAAAAAAAAAAACCAGGGCTTGAAGTGTAGCAGAGGGATAGAATGCCCCAGTACCACTCAAAAAGAAAAAAATGTTACTGATTAAAAAGTACCATTTGAGTCAGGCGTGGTGGCACACACTTATAATCCCAGCATTTGGGAGGCTGAGACAGGAGGATCGCACAGGTTCCAAGCCAGCCTCAGCTACTTAGGCCCTCTGCAACTTAGTGAGACCCTGTTTCTAAACAAAATATAAAATAGGTCTGGGAGTATAGCCTAGAGGTAGAAAGCCCCTGGGTTCCGTCCCTAGTACCACACACACACACACAAAGTGCCATTTGTTCTTATCAAACAATTTCACAAATCATAGAGATAAATGATTCTGCCATTGGTGGAGGTGGGTGGGTTCAGGGGTTGAGCCCAGGGACATTCTACCTCTAATCTATCCCCCTAGCCTCCCCCCCCCCCTTTTTTTTGTGGTACTAGGGGTGGAATCCAGGGGCTTTTCTACCTCCGGGCTATACTCCTAGACCTATTTTATATTTCATTTGGAAACAGGGTCTCAATGCATTGCTGAGAGCCTCACTCAGTAGCTGAGGCTGGCTTCGAACCTGTGTGATCCTCCTGTCTCAGCCTCCCAAGCGCTGGGATTACAAGTGTACGCCACCACGCCTGGCTCGGCACTTTTTATTTTGAAATAGTGTCTGATAAGTTATTGCACACTGGCCTCAAACCTGAGATCCTCCTGTCTCAGCCTCCCAAGTGCTGAGATCACATGTGCACCACCATGCTCTATTTATGATTTTGCTGTGATCTCATCCAGTTTATTCCATTTTTTGTTTACACTACTGGCTTCATACTTCTACATCACTGGCTTCTCTGGGGTCATTTCACCAACATATCAAACAAGATTCAGCAATCCCCCTGCTTAGGCAAACAAGAAACCCCCGCATTCCAGTCACTCCAAACCTCACTCCTTACTCACAGCAAAACTTTCTGGAAAGGCCTTCAACATGTGCTACCTCTGCCTCCTGGCCTCCTTCACGCCTCGCCTATTATAACCAGGCTTCCACCTGCACGAGACCACTAACTTTTCTCTTGCTAAGGTCCCTGTGATGTTTTGGAGGAGTACTAGGGATTGAGCCTAGGGGTGTTCTACCTCTGAACTATACCCTCAGCCCTTTTTACTTTTTATTTTGAAACAGGGTCTCACTAAGTTATTGAGGCCGTCCTTGAACTTGTGATCCTTCTGTGAAGGCCTCCCAAGTACTGGGATCACAGGTATGTGCTACCAGGCTCAATTTGCTGTTGATTTTTTTGAGTGTGTATGGAATAGGGGATTGAACTCAGAGATATAGCCTACCTCTGAGTTACATCCCCAGCCTAATTATTATTTTTTATTTTAAAATAGGATCTTGCGCCAGGCGTGGTGGCGCACCCTTGTCATCCTCGCGCTTGGGAGGCTGAGACAGGAGGATCACACAGGTTCGAAGCCAGCCTCGGCTACTTAGTGAGGCTCTCAGCAACTTATTGAGACCCTGTTTCCAAATACAATATAAGTAGTTCTGGGAGTATAGCTCAGAGGTAGAAAGCCCCTGAGTTCACCCCCAATACCACTACAAAAATAAATAAATAAATAAATAAATAAATAAATAAATAAAATCTTGCTAAGTTACCGAGACTGGCTTTGAACCTGTAATCCTGTCTCAGCCTTCCAAGTACTAAGCAATGGGGATTGAACTCAGGGGCATTCTACCTCTGAACTACACCCCTGCCCTACTTTTTATTCTTTATTTTGAAACAGGGTCTCACTGAGCTGCAAAGGGCCTCACTAAGTAGCCGAGGCTGTCTGCGAACCACATCCTCCTATCTTAGCCTCCCAAATGCTGGGATTACAAGCGTGCCCACCACGCCCGGCTCACTGATGATTTTTAATATACAAACCCAACGGGCACTTTTTAGTCTTCATATTACTAAACCACACAGCAGAATTCAACACTGCTGACCATATTCCCTCCTTCTGGAAACTTCTTTTGAAATACTAAATGAGGTGCTGCCCTAATTTTCATGCTGCGCTTTGGCCACTCTTTCTGCGTCCCCTGAATCATGTACAACTTCGTTTTTTGTGGTGTTGAGAATGAACCCAGGCCTAGCATATGCTGGCCAAGCCCTCCCTCTGGGCTACCTACCCTCTCTTTTCTACTTTTTTTTTTTTTGCTGTTGCAGTACTGGGAATGGAACCCAGGGGCATTCAACCTCCGAGCTACACCCCTAGCCTTATGTTTTTATTCTTTATTTTGAAACAGAGTCTCACTAAGTTGCAGAGGGCCTCACTAAGTAGCTAAGGCTGGTCTTGAACCGTGATCCTCCGGTCTCAGCCTCCCAAATGCTGGGACGACAAGCATGTGCCAACACGCCCGGCATTTCTCTACTTCTTTTGATTCTCCTAGTTTCTCCTTCTTATTCTAAATCTTACAACAGTGGGTCTGAGCCCTGGTGACACATGATAATTACCTTGGAAGCTTTTTAAACAATATTAACCCTGGACTTCACTCCAACCAATATATCCCAGACTCCATAATCTGCTCCAAAAGCCAGGGCTCTGCAGGGACTTAGCAACTCACTAAACTGCTAAGGGTGGCCTGGAACTTTCGATCCTCCTGTCGCAGCCTCCCAAGCACTAGGACTAAAGGCGGCTGCCACTGCACCAGGCTCTGCTCTATTTCTTTTTCTTTTTTTTTTTTTTTTTTTGCGGGTCTGGGGATGGAACCCAGGGGCATTTGACCTCTGAGCTATACCCCCTGCCCTATATTTTATTCTTTATTTTGAAACCGGGTCTTACTGAGTTGCAGAGGGCCTCACTAAGTAGCTGAGGCTGTCCGTGAACTGCGATCTTCCAGGTCTCAGCCTCCCGAATGCTGGGATTACAAGCGTGCGCCACCATGCCCGGCTGTATTTCTGAACCCATCTTCTTGTCTGTCAGAATGCATTCAGGGAGGTGTCTCTCCCCTCCACTAGTCTCTAGGCAAAGCACTGAGCTGGGCTTCTCCGTCAGGACGGTGCTTCCATTTCCACAGGGGTCCACCTCCCCAGTAAGTTACTCTCCCTCTTAGTACCGAGCTGACATTGCTCAAGTTCCTGAAACATCTTAGGTCCCCAAATCAATGACATTAATTTATAACAAGGCCCCAAACTGCTTTCTCCAGGGGCTCACTCCATCTTGCAACAGATGTGAGCCCCAGCAACGTCAGCCTGTTCTGTCCTGCCCACCAAGGACAGGGATCCACTCCCACCGAGGATGGAGGCACTGGGCAAGCCCAGAGGCGATTCCAGAACCTCCGCGTACCCACTCTGCACCATGACGGCACGGCAGTCTTTACCCAGCGACGTGACCAACCCATCCCACGCCAGGCCCAGCCTTAGCTCTTAGTACCAGGCTCCTAACAGATGGACACTGAGGGGAAGCAAGGAGGCAGCCTGGCCCGGTGTCTCTGGGCCACGTGGCCTGTCCGCTGACCCCAACTAACTGCCAGAGTGGTGCAGCGCAGGATGTTTCCAGACAGGTCCTGGCCTGCCCATGCTCCTTGCACTGAGCAGCTGCGCAGACTCAGAGCGTGGCCTCTGGGAATCTCTAGGAGGTATGAGCACTCACCTGACACAGATGCCTTTCTTTGCATTGTTTTGGCTGTATTTTTTGCCACAACAGTAAGGTTACTCTAGGTCATGTCAGGAAACATCGGGAGACAGAACCCCATGGCATTCCCGTTTATTGATAGCTTGGGCAGGTCCCTGCACCCGAAGCCTCCTTCCTGCGAGCTCACTGCCATGTTCTACACATCCGCCTGGACAGCAGCCGCCACTCACCAGCACTGGGATCCGGGGGTGTCTCGCCCTCCTCGGAGTCCTCCTGCTCCTGCATGGCTGGCCTCTCCCCACGCTCCATCTGTGACATGAGGTCTGGTTTGGAGATTGCGTAGTCTGGGTAGAAGGAAGGAAAGAAAATACACTAAGGGATGAGGAGGCACTGTATGCTGTTAAGCGTCATCTGTGGGATGAGACCTAGGAACAGCCCCTGAGAGACTGGCAATGTTGGAAAAGAAACGGCCGAGTGTCTAGCTGCTTAGGAGCTAGGTGTCTAGCTCCTCAGGGGCCACTGTGCAAGTGTGAGTGTGTGTCTTATGCTGGTCATGGTCCCCATGCCTACCCAGGGTTTTCATGACAAAGGAATGCAATATTTGAAATTTTATAAAGTAAAAAATGACTACTCGGGCCGGGCGTGGTGACGCACACTTGTAATCCCCGCGTTTGGGAGGTGGAGACAGAAGGATCGCGCAGGTTCGAAACTAGCCGAACTGGCATAAGAGACCCTGTTTCAAAAATATAAAATAGGTCTGGGAGTGTAGCCCGGAGGTAGAAGGGCTTCCAGGAACTCCAGTACCACCGAAAAAAAAAAAAAAAAAAAAAAACTACTCATAAAACCCAAAAACTATAAAACTATTAAACTTAAAAAAGTTTAAGAACTGGAGAGGAGGGAGAATATATACTTAGTACATGTGAGGACCTGGGTTCAATCCTCAATACCCAAGAAAAAGTCTGAAGTTCTTTGGAAAAAAAAAAAAAAAAAAAAATGCCGGGCGTGGTGGCGCACGCTTGTAATCCCCGCGCTTGGGAGGCGGAGACAGGAGGATCGCACAGGTTCGAAGCCAGCCGTGCTGGCGTAAGAGACCCTGTTTCAAAAATATAAAATAGGTCTGGGAGTGTAGCCCGGAGGAAGAAGGGCTTCCAGGAACCCCAGTACCACCAAAAAAAAAAAAAAAAAAAATGAAGAACCTGGCAGAAATATGCACACACATATACATATCAGTTATATATGGCAGAGCATAAGTATTCATAACTTTGTATAAAGAACCTCTATAGTTAGTAAAAAATAAAAAAAGCAGAGATGATTAGGAAATTCAAACACAGAAGAAATACAGACGGCCAGTAAATACATTTAAGATGAAAGGACATTAGTTCAACACAGGGTATGGAGAAAAGGCACCTTCAGACACAATTGCAGAAATATATAGTAGCTTAGCTTTCCAAGGGCCTCCTGGTAGTAGCCATAACATTACAATTATACACCCTCTTTTTTCTTTGGTGGTGGTGGTGGTGCTGGGAATTCCAGGCTATCCCCCCAGTCTTATTTGTTTGTTTATTTATTTAGGTTCGGGTTCTAGGTCTTGAACTCAGGGGCATTCTATTTCTGAACTATATCCCTAACCTTTTTTACTTTATTTTTTATTTTGAAACAGGGTCTTGCTAAGCTATGGCACACTTGCGTCAAACCTGCAATCCTCCTGTCTCAGCCTCCCAAGTACTATGATTACAGGTATGCTCCACTGGCTGGCTAAGAATACAGTGCTTTTTAACAATGGGAAAAATACAATCAGCTACTGTTAACAGGAAGATAAAAAGCCTGACAATCACCTGGATACTGCAACATCTTTCCAAAGAAGCCTGTGTGTGCTGTTGTAGAAAGCTATCTGTGGTTTACTATTAGTACAATAAATAAAAGACCCTACCTGTGCAAAACCCACATGCATAGGCAGTAGTACATACATGCTGTGTATGTTTACACGTACACAGAAAAAGAGGAGAAGGGACACAGTCCAAGGGGAGATAGTGGTTTCCTTTGGGGATGGTGCTGGTGATTGGGTGGGAATTGCTCTTTTTTAACACAATTTTTACAATTATGCGTATATCTTTTTATTTATTTATTTTTTTTTTTTGCAGTATTGGAGATGGAACCCAGGGGCATTCTATCTCTAAGCTACCCCCCAGCCCTATTTTTTTATTCTTTATTTTGAAACAGGGTCTCACTGAGTTGCAAAGGGGCTCACTAAGTAGTAGCTGAGGCTTTCCACAAGCCCGATCCTCCTGTCTCATCCTCCCAAATGCTGGGATTACAAGCGTGCGCCACCATGCCCAGTCTATGTATTTATTTTCTAACTTATTATTATTATTATTATTATTATTATTATTATTATTACCTTTTTGGGGGCAGAACTGGGGATTGAACCCAGGGGCATTCTACCTCTAAGCTATACCCCCAGCCCTAATTTTTATTCTTTATTTTGTATTTTGAAACAGGGTCTCGCTAATTTGCAGAGGGTCTCATTAAGTAGCTGAGATTGTCTGTGAGCCTGCGATCCTCCTGTTTCAGCCTTCTAAGTACTGGAATTATAAGTGTGCACCACCATCCCCGGCTTTATTTATTTGTTTATTTATCTATTTATTTATTTTTGAGGTACTAGAGATTGAACTCAGGAATTCTACCTCTGAACTACACCCCAGTCCTATTTTTTTTTTTTTTCCGGGTCTGGGGATGGAACCCAGGGGCATTCTACCTCCGAGCTACACCCCCTGCCCTGTTTTTTATTCTTTATTTTGAAACAGGGTCTCACTGAGTTGCAAAGCGCCTCACCAAGTAGCTGAGGCTGTCCGCAAACCATGATCCTCCAGTCTCAGCCTCCCAAATGCTGGGATTACAAGTATGTGTCACCACATCTGGCTTCTATTTTGTTCTCTTTATTTTGAAACAGGGTCTCATATAAGTTGGGGAGGGCTTCACTAAGTAGCTGAGGTTGGCCACAAACCTGCAATCCTCCTTCCTGTCTTAGTCTTCCAAGTACTGGGATTACAGGCATGGGCTATCATGGCTGGCTGTATACAGTGCGCGCGCCCGTGTACGTGTGTGTGTGCGTGTGTGTGTGTGTGTGTGTGTGTGTGTGTGTGTGTGTTACTGGGGATTGAACCCAGAGGCATTCTACCTCTGAGCTACACCTCCAGTTATTTTTTAGTCATTTTATTTTGAAACAAGGTTTCACTACATTGCAGAGGGCCTCACTAAGTAGCTGAGGCTGTCCTCAAACTACAATCCTCTTATCCCAGCCGCCCAAGTATAGGATTTATAAGCATGCACCACCATGCCTGGCTTGTATACATCTTTTTGAAAAGAAAATAAAAAAGTTTTAAAAAGGGAGGAAAATTACCATGTGGAAAGATACGTACAAAATTTACAATCCTAGCAAGAATCAAAATTTCTAGCCCAGCATGGTAGCACATGCCTTTACAGAATCGCAGGTTTGATATCAGCCTTAACTTAGTGAGACCCTTAGCAACTTAGTGACCTTACTTCAAAATAAAAAATAAAAGCTGGGTGTGGTGGCGCACACTTGTAATCCCAGCATTTAGGAGGCTGAGACCGGAGGATTGCGGACAGCCTCAGCTACTTAGTGAGGCCCTCTGCAACTCAGTGAAATAAAGAATAAAAAACAAATTGGGCAGGGGGTGTAGCTCGGAGGTTGAATGCCTCTGGGTTCCATCCCCAGACCCGCAAAAAATAAAAAATAAAGAGGACTGAGAATATAGCTCGGAAGTCAAATGCCCTGGGTTCATTCCCTAATACCAAAACAAAACTAAGAAAGCCTCCCTGACAGTACATTTAATATTTAAAGAAAATTTATATGCCAAAAGAGCTCTCCATATTAAGAGAAAAGGAGACACACAGAAGTACATTTTGTGCTTTTGTCTCTAGATCCTCTTCTTTTGGCAGGAACGGGGATGGACGCCAGGGCCCTGCACATGCCGGCGGGTGCTCGACCCCTAGCTACACCCTCAGCGCTCAAGATCTGTAATGAAAACAAGTGTCCACAGATGTGGGGTGAGACAGCTCTGACACTTGACCTCCTGATGGGGACCTCGGGCGAGCAGACTCCTGTCCACACAAAAGGGGTGAGGACCTGGGGGACGGAAGCCCTTGACAGGAGACAGTGTTCAGCCACCTGACAAAGAAGACAGAGCAGTAACCCCTGCCTGGCCCCTCACGCACAGCCGTGGGACGGCGCGCAGGGATCCCTGCAAAGCGCTGGCAGCCGAGGGCGCACCAGGTCCTGGGACCTTTGTTTCTTTCTACTTTTTAATCCTCCCTTAACAACAATTTGTGGGACAAACTAACTTTTCTTTTAGTGGTACCGGGGATGGAGCCCAGGGGCATTCTACCTCTGAGCCACATCCCCGGCCCTATCCTATTTTTATTTTGCAAGATGGTCTCACTGGGTTGAGGAGAGTCTCACGACCTGCTGAGGCCACATCTTTCTCAGCAAGATCTAACTTTCTCATCAAACTAACTTTCCGGTGGAGGGGGAGCCCTGGTCTAGGCCTGCCTTCGCCCCTGCCCAGGGCTTCTCCACTGAGCGGGGTCTCCACATCCACGCTGCTCTGAGCCGCGCGGCCTGCACGTGGGTGCACAGGAGTGTGGGTCCTCCTCGCTGTATTCTCTCCCATGCCCTGTCCCTTGTTTTCTGCTGCCCACCCTGCCCCCAGGGCTCAGACGCCCTAGGTTTCGGAATGGACCTCGGGCTGATGCCGAGGCAGCCCCGGCAGAGAAGGCTTCTTACCCATGGACACCAGAGACTCGTAGTTCCCCCTCATCACATTCTTGTAGAGTTCCTTCTGCCACTCGGACAGGTTCCCCCACTCCTGCTCCGAGAAATGGACAGCAACATCATCGAAGGTGACAGGGACCTGAAATCACACAACAAGGTCATCGTGGGCCAGCAGGACGGCAGCCACAGGCCGTCAAGTCCCAGGGCGCAGACACCTCCTGCGGACTGGAGAGGGACGGGCCCATGGCTCCAGGCTTCTCCAGGACCTCTCCAAAGTCTGGCCAAGAGTGGGAGGCTTGCGCTGCCTGGTCCTTTCTTCTCTCGCAGGATGACTCTGGCTGCTCTAAGGCAGGCTGGGGACTGGCGGCAGCAGCAGCATTAGGGAAGGAGCTGGCAACGTGGACTCTCAGCCCACCTGGACCTGCCAGGTCAGTCTGCATTCACAGCGCTCCCTATGGGGCTCATATGCACGGGAGACGGAGGGGTGCGGGCCTGTACACACGGTGCACGTTCTCCTGATGTAAGGCTGTGAAATGGGGCAGCAACACAAGAACAGAAAGAAACCAGTCCCCATTCATGCTCTTTCAGAACCTTCTGGAAAATGAGATTAAAACCTGTTATCTAGTTTTTCAAGAATACCTCTTGAAGTCAGTTTTACTGGCATTGATGCAATTTACAAGTGAAATGATAATGGTTAGCAGGACAGAGCCTGTAACATTCAGCTCGCATTCATTCCCCTCAGTCCTACCCAGCCTGCCTGAGAACACGAATTAATGTTCCTCAGTACAGCCATCCCTCAGGGTACCGCTATCTGCAGGGTACTGGCTCCAACCTCTGTGGACACCAAAATCTGAGGATGCTCAAGTCCCTTAGAGTCCCTTATAGATAATAATGTAGTATTTGCCTAATGCAACGCAAGTGCTACATGGCTTTACACTGTTTTACTTTGGAAACGATGACAAGAAAAAAGGTAGATGCAATTTTCTTTTGTCAAATATTTTCTCTTTCTTTCTTTCTTTCTTTCTGCCATAGTGGGATTGAATCCAGGGGCATTTTATCTCTAAGCTACACTCCCACCCCTATTCTGTTTTTCAGTTTGAAACAAGGTGTCACTAAGTTGCTGAGACTGGCCTTGAGCCTGTGCTCCTCCTGTCTCAGCCTCCCAGATCCTGGGACCTCAGGTGTGTGCCGCCAGGCCTGCTCCTCAGATACTTTCCACCCACCGGATACAGGAGTTGCTGGCTGCAAATGGAAGCAGACCTGAGAGTGGAGGGCTGACCATGAGCGACCACAAACCTGTGCGGGGCTCTCCTGGGCCCTCACCTGCCTTCTCTCCTCACAATGATGAACAGTCTACCGATCGCCCTTCTAAATGGACAGGCCGATCCTGGGGGCGTTCCTGAACTAGCCAGTACTTTTATCAACAGGAGAAATCATTTGCTTTTGGTTCACCCTGTTCGTGGTGCAGCAACACGGCATTAGGGACCGGCATTTTTCCTTTCTCAACCATCGCGTTCCCTGTCAGTTAAACTAAATTCCTACACACTATTCCAGTTCAGACTGCTTCCGTGGGAAGCCCAGTTGGGGTTGGTGTACCTTGGGAACCTCTCCATTGCTGCCAGGGGGCAGCCGCAGGATCCAGAAGTTTCTGTTTTTCAGCAGGTTCTCCATGTTTTCCAGCCGCCGCTGCAGCAGCCCGTACTCCTGCAGGAGGGTCCCCAGCACGACCCACTTGCTCTCCAGATGGTTGGCAAACTCCACGGCCGTCTTCTCGCAGTCGGCTATCTTCTTTTCATTTGTCCCCGTCCTGCCCTCCAGAGTCAGTAGCCTCATGGCCTGGGCCTCCAGTTTCCTTTCTACCGCTTGGACGGCAGCCCACACGGCCAAGCGGGTGATCTCCGCAGTGGGCAGCGGCTGTTCCTTCTGGGCTGCAGAGGAGACCTGGAAGGGGGTGTCCTTCTGTGAAGCTGGGCTCTGGAGCAGGGGGTCCATGTCCGTCTCAGGAACTGAGGGCGAGGGAGTCAGGGAGTCCTTCTCAGGAGCTTCGGGGGAGTGGAGCGGGGCTTCCTGCGGGCGGGTAGAGTGGGAGAGGGGGGAAAGCTCCTGTTCAGCAGGATACTGGGGCTCTTCCTGAGAAGCCAGGGGGCCCCGGAGACGTGTCTCTTGCTCAGGAGCGGCAGGATACAGGAGTGAAGGTCCTTTCTGGGGAGCATGCGCCATTTGGCCTGAAGTTTCTTGCTTGGGAGCACTGGAAGTTTGAGCTGGGGAGCCTTGCCGGAAAACGGTGGGAGACAAAGAAGGAATTTCTTTGGGGGGAAGAATTCGGGAGGGGAGCAGAGTTTCTCGGGGATGTCCAGCAGGGGCCTGATGCGGGGCTTCTTGAGGGGCACTGGAGAATGACAGAGGTGACGAGCGCTGGCTTTCCATGTCCAGTTCCTGGACCTGTGTTCAAGGAAAGAAAGGAAGAGATAGGATTGAAGGCCACAGGCTCAGCTTGCAAAACAAAACCCCACAGGAAGAGGCCTGCAGCTTTTATGGCAACAAGATGCACCCCAGGAATGTGCATCTCTTCTCCAGACGCCGGCACAAATCTAGACATCAATTATAAAACTACTGTGAGCAACAAATAAAGACGGCGATGCCCCCGGTTTTCTACAGAGCCCCCTCCTTTTACACAACATACATTTCACAGCTGTCATCTGGTGAGTGCTGCGGGAGAGGGGAAGGTGCTAGCTGTGAATTAGAACACGCGGCCGCCGGCCCTGTCTGCACCAATCGCTGCGTGCATCATCCTGGCCTGCAGACGTGACCTCTCCTCTTGGTGTCCTTGTCTATAAAATGAGGCTACCATCCAGCACATGCACTTTTCACTGAGTGACATAAAAGAAGACTGAGAAATGCCAGGGCAGAACTTTGCAAAGGCCGAGCGTCTGCACCAGGGTGCAGAGGGGGTCACCAGCGGGGTGGGGACTCAATCTTCATCTAGCGTCACCAGGCGCCCAGTGTTGTTCGCTCACTGTGTCCAAGAGCGAAGGCACAAACCTATCTAAGTTTCTCTCGCCCTCTGATGAACACTGAATTGCTAGTTTTTCAATACACTTTCTGAGAGTTTCTATGGTTTGCATTCGAGGTGGAGACACATGTACCCCGCCCCCAGCAGAGGCCGATCCACGGTGACTGAGCAGATTCACTGGCGGGAGATGAGACGAGCAGTTGTTATAAGAGGAATTCTGTTCCGTTCTGGTGGCCAGGTAAATACAGAGCCGGCCACTCACAGAAGAGTGCGGCTTCCCCTCTCTGGGTGGGGACAGGGAGTGAGGCTCACGGGCTCCTGGGCGTGGGGGCCTGGCTTTCTGCTGTAAGCAGAGAGAGGGAGACAAGGCTTGAGACAGACGAAGCAGGTGACTCAGCCCTTCTACAGGAACAAAGTCCCCTGTGCAGGAGATCTGGTGGGCTGGGTTCCTCCACTGTCCAGTGGTGTGGCCAGGTATGGCGGTAGCGGCACATGTTTGTAACCACAGTACTTGGGAGGCTGAGACAGGAGGATCACAGGTTCAAAGCCAGCCTCTGCAATTTAGTGAAACCCTATTCCCAAATAAGAAACAAAATCAGGCTCGGGGTGTAGCTCAAATGTAGAAGGCCTGTGGGTTCAAACATCAGTGCCACAAAGAAAAATAAAAAAAGAGTGGTAGGGACTAGAACCAAAATAACCAAAACAGCCTGGCGTGGTGGCGCACGCTTGCAATCCCCGCGCTTGGGAGGGTGAGACAGGAGGACTGCGCAGGTTCGAAGCCAGCCTCAGCTACTTAGTGAGGCTCTCAGCAACTTAGTGAGACCCTGTTTCCAAATGAAATATAAAATGGGTCTGGGAGTATAGCCCGGAGGTAGAAGGCCTCTGGGTTCCACCCCCAGTACCACCAAAAACAAAACAAAACAAAAAATAACCAAAATCAAAGATGTTTCCATTGGGAACTTTGATGATCTTGTCTTCCTGTCCCCACCAGGCCACATCCATGTGGAGAAAATTCTTGAATCACTAAGGAGGCAGGGCCGCGCTCCTCTGAGAGCAACCAAATCTGTATTTACCCGGGCAATGGAGACCAGAATGTCTCCTGCAACAGACTGTCCATCTCCTCACAACCTTCCTTCAGTGAAGCTGCTCATTCACTATGCTCTATATACAAGTGATCTTAAAGTAATTAAAATCTCCATTTTCTTCATTTGAAAGTTAGCATATCCCTGGTGTCTGACCTGATATATAGAATGTGCTCAATAAATATCTGCTCAATGAATCAACAGTAAATTGCTGAGTTAAAAAAGAATTATTGGGAAGAGAAATGAAGTCTCTTTAGGCACCTTATCTAACTTACCTAATCGACAACATACCTTCCATAATTGCCTTTCACTTGTTCACATATAGGTGGCTTAACTGAAACAGCGTTACACCTTTAAGCCATGGTTTAAAGGGCCAAGACCTTGTTCAGCAAAAGGTCTTGGACAAAATACGATCCAATAGCTCACTGGTATGAGAGCTAATAGGCCAGAAGCAGCTATTATATATGCCACGAATGTGTTAAGCACTTACAGGACTATCACAAGCCCTGTAAACTAGATACTAGAATTATCACCCCCACTTAGCACATGAGGACCAGGAGGATGGGAGAGGCTAAGTAACTTGGCCCAGGTCGCAAGCACCTGGCCACATACTCGACAGCCTGTAGGTTGCCACCGGGCTTCATCCAGCTGTCGGCTGAGGTGGCTGGTGGGTAACATGTGCTCTGAATTGGAGGCATGGAGGCTGAACACAGACCTGTGGAAGGCTTGTTGTGGCCAAGATGGGATAAAGGACTTGTCTTTAGATAGCATGTACAGTGGGGGTCGGGGGCCTCTTGAAAAAGTTAAAGTTCTAGGCTCTCCTCAAGACACACACACAAAGGTACACATGCAAAATTTGGCAAATGTTTAGGGAGTTCATAAAAACTCCCCTACCCCCAAATCTGCAGGCTCATCAACAAGGAAACCCCTCTCGACCCTTCCCTGTTAGTCAGGGAAGGCAAATGGGCTCCCTGAGGTAGGAGCCTGCCTCACAGGTAAGGGGCTCGCAACCCCACAGGCGCATCAGAGGGGCATCAGGGTGTTTGGGGAGGGGGGGAGTCCCCGGAGGCCTTGTCGGCCTCCCAGAGTAATACAGGGGTTTAACTGACACAATGAAAACAAGCCCTGGCATAGTAAATAAGGCCAGGAGAACAAGACATCTCTACCAACCACTCAAATCAGAGCTCGAATGAAAATAAAGATTTCTTGACTATTACTAGGCTCTCCATTTCAGGATGTGGAGGACTGCAAAGGGAGGGGGGGCGCAGGAGCACATCCCCTCCCCCCCACCACACAAAAGCTCCCTGTCATAATTTCATCAGTCCCGGCAAACCTGTGTCTTGATCTTAGGGTGAAGCAGCAATGGCCAAAGGGAGGGGCAGTAAGTCCATCTAAAACAAACAGGCCCCGATTTTCAAAGTGCCGGGAGGGGTTTGTATCCTTCCCGGTCATATTTCGGGGGACTTAACGGCCCCTCCGTCCCCCAGGTTTGGTGAGTGGAGGGTTCTGCAGGGCTCATGCCCCATTAGCAGAAGCACGCGTATCTGACTTATTATGAAAGCTATATCATTTCTTGCAGGACCTGGGGTGGCTCGGCCAGAATTACAGATCATTAAAGGGCCCCGGGGCTCTAAGCCCAGACGTAGGCAGGTAAAAATCTCCATTCTTTTTTAATTTCCCGAGAATTTTGTCATCACGATTATTTCAAGAGCTAGGAGGCCTTTAGAACCCCCACCCCCACCCCTTCCCCGCACACGACCAGAAGCCGAGGCCGAGAGGGGCCGCGTCCTCTGCAGCAGACCTCCCCGCGGCGCGGCCCGGGGCTTTCGGGGACGGGTCTCCGCGCGCCGCGGCCTCGGCCCGGGCTGCCGCCCCGGCGTCGCCAGGCCCGAGCCCGCCGCCCGCCGCTGCCCGCCCGCCGCTCCCGGTCGCTGCCCGCCGACCCCGGCGTCGCCAGGCCCGAGCCCGCCGCTCCCCGCCGGCCCTCGCCCGCCGCCCGCTCCCCGCCGGCCCTCGCCCGCCCGCCGCCCGCTCCCCGCCGCCCGCTCCCCGCCGGCCCTCGCCCGCCCGCCGCCCGCTCCCCGCCGCCCGCTCCCCGCCGCCCGCTCCCGCCGGCCCTCGCCCGCCCGCCGCCCGCTCCCGCCGGCCCTCGCCCGCCCGCCGCCCGCTCCCGCCGCCCGCTCCCCGCCGCCCGCTCCCGACGCCCGCTCCCCGCCGCCCGCTCCCGCCGCCCGCTCCCCGACGGCCGCGCCGCGCGCCGCCTCGGTCCCGCCCGCCCGCCCGGCCGCCCGACGGCGCCGCCCGCCCGCTCACCCGCCGCCGCCCGCAGGCCGCCTCCCCTCCGCGGCGCCGAGGCCGGCCGGCGGGACCCGAGGGAGGCGGCCGGCCCGAGCTGCTCGCCGCGCCGCCTCAGCAGGGCAGCCGCGCGGCCGCTGCCATGTTGCCACCGCTGCATCCTGGGAGGCGCGTCCGCCGGCGCCAAGACGGGCCCGCGCCCGGGGCCGCCGCCGCACAGCTCCATCTGCGGCCGGCGGAGCGAACAGTGCGCCGCCTCACCTGCCGCACAAAGGCCGCCGCGCCGGGAGGCCGGGCCGGGGGAGGGGGCGCCGGGCCGGAGGGCCGTCGGGACGGGAGGGCCGCCGGGGAGGGCCGCCGGGGAGGGCCGCCGGGGAGGGTCGCCGGGGAGGGTCGCCGGGGAGGGTCGCCAGCGAGGCCGCCGAGACGGGAGGGTCGCCGGGGAGGGTCGCCGGCGAGGCCGCCGAGACGGGAGGGTCGCCGGGCCCGGGCGGAGGGAGGCGCCGAGACGGGAGGGCCGCCGGGGAGGCCGCTGAGACGGGAGGGTCGCCGAGACGGGAGGGCCGCCGGGGAGGCCGCCGGCCGGCCAGCCACCGCGGGCCGCTGCTCCAAAACGAAACACAGAGGAGGCCCGGGGTGCAGGTCAGACGGAGACTACCCCGGCCTCAGCCCGTGACACACACACACACACACACACACACACACGTGGGAATGAATGTGAGTACTCAGCCCATATATTGTTACAACTCCTCTCTTTTTCCTTTTTTTTTTGTCTTTTGGTACTGGGGACTGATCCCAGGGGCGTTCTACCCCTGAGCTACACCTCAAGCCCTACTCTTTATTCTTTATTTTATTTACTAAGTTGCAGAGGGCCTCACCAAGCAGCTGAGGCTGTCCCGCGAGAACCCTCCTGTCTCTGCCTCCCAAGCACTTTCAACGTGCTTTTACGTTTTCAAAATAAACCGTTTAAGCAAACTTACCTGGTTCATTCATGTCAACCAGTGTATAGTATTTCATTAAGTACCTAAACCCCAGTTTACTTTTTACTTTCCAATTCACCCGAGGGGAAAGAAAACAAAACCTCTAGCTGGGCGTGGTGGTGCAGGCCTGTAATCCTAGTACTTGGGAGGCCGAGACAGGAGGAGCCCAGGTTTGAGAACAACCTCCAGCAGATTCTCTTAGCGCCCTACTGAGATCCTGTTTCAAAACAAAAACAAAAAGGGGTGGGGGCTAATCTTGGAGACAGAATGCCCCTGGGTTTCATTCCCAGTGCCGCCAACACACACACACACACACACACACACACACACACACACACACACACACACACGAAGAAGGAAGAGGAAACAAGCCTGCAGCCGAGTAGGTCTGCACAAGGTGTAGGCTGCCTCATTGTGTAGAGTAGGAGAATGTCTCCCGGAGAGACCCCTCGACAGGGAATTCTGGGAGACAGGGACATCCTCACCTCTCACCCGCTCCCCACTAGCCCCCCAGGGAGATGGTGCCCACTTGCTGCTCCCCAGCAAGGCAAGACTTCCAGTCTTCATGTTCTTGACTACGCTTGCTGATAAGGGACTTAGACTGTTTGCCCACTTGATGGGTGGGAAATGGTAACTCCTTACCATTTTAATTTGCACTTATATTTGTTTTTTGTTTTGTTTTGTTTTGGTGGTACTAGGGGTGGAACCCAGAGGCTTTTCTATCTCCGGGCTATACTCCCAGACTTATTTTATATTTTATTTGGAAACAGGGTCTCACTAAGTTGCTGAGAGCCTTACTAAGTAGCTGAGGCTGGCTTCGAACCTGTACGATCCTCCTGTCTCAGCCTCCCAAGTGTGGGAATTACAAGCGTGCGCCACCATGCCCAGCTAATTTGCACTTATATTTGTATTTTCCTGGCTAGGGAAATTGGACATCTTCTCGTATTTACAATACTAACATTAAATTTCTTCCTCTGTGAATTTCCTCCTCATAGCCTTTGTTAATGTTTCTGTAAGGTTTTTTTCCTTACTGGCATATAGATGTTTTATTAAAAAATATTCTGGATTTAATCCTATCACCAAATATTTAATGTTTGATCACTGAATCCGCTTGCATCTTGTGCGTGTGTGGGTGTGTGAGATGCTAGGGATTGAACCTGGGGCGTTCTACCACTGAGCCACATCCCCAGCCCTTTTTACTTTTTATTTTGAGACAGGATTTTTTAGTTAGTTTGTTTGCAACTCAGTGAGACCCTGTTTGAAAATAGAAGAATAAAAAATAGGACTGGAGGTGTAGCTTGGAGGTAGAATGCTCCTGGATTCCATTTCTAGTACTGCAAATATATATAAATAAATAAATAGCATAGTATTTGAATATAACATCTGTATACCCTCCTATATACTTTTTTTCTTTCTGGTGTTGCTGAGGATTGAACCCAGGGGCATTCTACCTCTGAGCTTTTTTTTTTTTTTTTTTTAATTTTGAAACAGCGTCGCCGAGACTGGCTTCCAGCCTGCAATCCTCTTGTCTTCGTCTCCCAAGTACTGGGATTACAGATGTACACCACCACGCCTGGCCCCCTGTATACTTTGAATTATTATTAGATTACTTGTATCCCTAAAACAATGTGAATGCTACGTAAATAGTTGTGGTATTGTTTAGGGAATGATAAGAGCAAATTTTCGATGCAAGTTCAGTGCAGATACTTTTTTCCCCCCAAATATTTTCAGTTTGAGGTTGGTGGAATCACCAGATGCAGGAGCCTCAGATGTGGAGGGCCAACTGTAGTCCCCTCCACTCTGTCCATGGTTTCAGTTTCCCAGGGCAAACTGTGGTCTAAAAATATTAAATGGAGAATTTCAGAAGTAAGCACTTCGTAAGTTAGATGGTACACCATTCTGAGTAGTGTGTGAAATCCATCCCACTCAGGGCTTGAATAATCCTTTTGTCCAGTGTAGCCCCGCACCCCGTGCATATGCTCCCCCTCTTTAGGCATTTGGCAGCCCCCTTCATTATCAGACGGATTGTGGATTATATATATGTCATAATCCTCATCAGACACCGTTGGTTGTGCACATAACATATCTCCTCCCGGTTTCTCTTAATATTTTTCATGGTAAGTGTTGCACACAATTTAAACGTTAAAGGGTCAGGCATGGTGGCCCACACTTATAATCCTAGCATTCTGGAGGCAGAGGCAGGAAAATCGTGGTTTGAGGACAGCCTCAGCTACGACTTAGTGAGGCCCTTTGCAACTCAGTGAGTCCCTGTTTCAAAATAAAGAATAAAAAATAGGGCTGGGGATATAACTCAGAGGTAGAATGCCCCTGAGTTCCATCCCCAGTAACGCAAAGTATTGCAGCTGGGCATGGTGACACATGCCTGTAATCCTGGACTTGGGAAGGAGGTTGAGACTGGAGGATTGCAGGTTTGAGGACAGCCTCAGCAAGTAGTAAGATTCTTATCAATGTAGTGAGACCTTGTTTCAAATAAAAATAAAATAGGTTTAGCTCAGAGGTAGAATGCTCCTAGACTCAATCCCCAGCAAAACACACACACACACACACACACACACACACACACACACACACACACACACGATGTGGTGGCACATAGATATAATCTCAGTACCTGGGAGACTGAGACAGGGGTGGGGGGATTGCAAATTTGAGGTCAGCTTCAGCAGTGAAATGAGCCTCTCAGCAACCTAGTGAGACCCTGTTTCAAAACAAAAAATGGGGAGGGTTGGAAGTAGACTTCAGAAGTAGAATGCCCCCCTGGGATCAATCCCTAGCACAAAAAAATTAATATTTTTATTTAGTTTAGTACACCAATACCAAATTATACTTTATTTAGTGTTGGGAAGTACAATTATGTAATCTCCCCCCACTGCCTCACCCCACATCAAGACAGGAAGCATTTTATCACTGAAGGAAGTTTCTCCTGCTCCTTCCCAACCTGGAATCCTGGTGCATCCAGGAGACCTCTGCCTCTGAATGAAGCCTGTCTTTCTCTTGGAAATGGCGCTGTCTGCAGCCCCCTCGGTCCCCAGCTTCCTCTGGCCAGCATGTTGAGTTTGAGATTCAGCCCTGGGCCCCGTCTTCAGTGGCTTTGGTGTCCTCTGCTTCTCAGTATCTCATTTCATAGGATGACATGTTATGTATGAATTTCCTTCTTTAATTGTGAATACTCTTGGTATATTTTCCCTCTCCAGGTTACCAACTGTCTATTTACACATCACTATTAAATAAGTATTCTGTAATCAACTAAAATTTATTATAAAGGACTTATTTGAATGGAGATTACTCCAAGAAACAGTATTAAGTGTTGGTATTTCCTTCAATAAAATGGTCATTCTCTTTTTAAAAACTCTTTTTGGGGGTTTCTGAGGATTAAACTCGGGGGCATTTTATCTTTGAGCTATACCCCCAGCCCTGAGTAGCTAAGGCTGGCTTCGAACCCTCGTGATCCTGTCTCAGCCTCCCCAAGTACATGGAATTACAAGTGTGTGCCACCCTGCTTCACTGAAAGGAGCCCTTCCTTCTTTCCTTCCTTCCCTTCTTCCTTTCTTCTTTCCTTCCCTCCCTCCCTCCCTCCCTCCCTCCCTCCCTCCTTCCTTGGGGATTGAACCCAAAGGCATTATACCCTCAGCCCTGTTTTATTTTTTACTTGCACACAGGGTCTAAGTTACTGAGAGCCTCCCTAAATTGCTGAGGCTGACCATGAATCTATGATTCTCCCGTCTCAACCTCCCAAGTGCTGGGATCAGTTACAGGTATGTATTACCATGCCCAGTTGGAAGGAGACTTGTCCGTTAGTAGAACGTAATGACATATGTTGAAATTTCAACAAGATGTCGTGATGGTGTCAAATGAATTTTTTTTTATTTTTATTTTTTAGTACTGGGGATTGAACCCAAAACCATTCTACCTCTGAGCTACACCTCAAGACCTATATTTTTTATATTTATTTATTTATTTGGTGGTACTGGGGGTAGAACCCAGGGGCTTTCTACCTCTGGGCTATACTCCCAGACCTGTTTTATATTTTATTTGGAAACAGGGTCTCACTAAGTTGCTGAGAGCCTAAGTAGCCGAGGCTGGCTTCAAACCTGTGCGATCCTCCTGTCTCGGCCTCCCAAGCGCGGGGATTACAAGCGTGCACCACCACGCCCTGCTGACCTATTTTATTTTTATTTATTTTCATTTAACTTTTCTTTTTATTGGTGCATTGTAGTCATACATCTTAATGGGACACAAGATGGTGGAGGCATACGTGCCACATCACTCGTTTAGCCCCTCCTCAATTCCTACCCCGTCCCTCTCCCCTCCCTCCTTCTCATGTTGGCTTAGTGATTGACTTTGATGTTTGTGAATGTACATCATGTACATTAGTTATTTTTATTTTGAAACAGGATTTGCTAGGTTGATGAAAATCTCACTACTTGGTAAGGTTGTCCTTGACCCTGTGATCCGTCTGTCTTAGCCTCACAAGTACTGGGATTACAGGTGTGTGTCACCACGCCTGGTTTATGCGCCAGTGAATTAATCCTCTGCTTAAACCTTAAAGGCGGAGAGATGAGCCCAGTACTTGGGAGGCTGTGTGAAACAGGAGGATCGCAAGTTTGTGGCCAGCCTCAGCTACTTAGTGAGGTCCTTTGCAACTTAGTGAGACCCTGTTTCAAAATAAAGAATAAAAAATAGGGCTGTGGGTGTAGCTCAGAGGTAGAACGCGGCTGAGTTCCATCCGCTGGGTTCCATCCCCAATAAGGAAAAAAAAAAAAAAAAAAAAAGCAGAAATGGATCTTTGCTTTGCTTTATCATCTGACAATTTGTTTTTTTCAACTACAGAGCTCATTTTTTGGTATTTCAGTAAATATGAATGTGTACATTTTTCTATCATGTTATTTTGTATCCCTTTCCCTTTGATTAAGTTTTCTTTATTCTTTATTCACTTTTTTTTTTTTACCTCTGTAAGACCCATTCCACTTGTACTGTTTAGTGGTATTAATGAACGTTTTATTTTTTATTTTTTTTGTGGTACTATGGGTGGAACCCAGGGGCTTTTCTACCTCCAGGCTATCCTCACAGCCCTATTTCATACTTTATTTGGAAATAGGATCTCACTAAGTTGCTGAGAGCCTCACTGAGTAGCTGAGGCTGGCTTCGAACCTGTGCGATCCTCCTGTCTCAGCCTCCCAAGTACTGGGATTACAAGCGTGTGCCACCACGCCCAGTTTGAACATTGTGTGTGTGTGTGTGTGTGTGTGTGTGTGTGTGTGTGTGTCTGGGGATGGAACGCAGGGGCATTCCACCTCTGAGCTACACCCCCTGCCCTATTTTTTATTCTTTATTTTGGAACAGGGTCTCACTAAGTTGAAAAGCGCCTCACTAAGTAGCTGAGGCTGTCTGCAAACCGTGATCCTCCTTTCTCAGCCTCCCAAATGCTGGGATTACAAGCATGTTCCACCTCTCCTAGACTATTCATCTCTTTTTTACTGAGTTCAAGTTTTTTCTTTCCAAAGCATAGTCCTCAGGGGTCTCTGAGTGAGGGTCTATGACTGTTGCATTCTTCTTTTTCATTTTCTGAAAATGTCATTGGTTTTACTGTTATAGGATAGTTGATCAGGGTATAAAATCTAGGTTCATAGAAACCGGGTGTGGTGGCGCACACTTGTAATCCCAGCATTCAGGAGACTGAGACCGGAGGATCGCAGTTCGCAGACAGCCTCAGCTACTTAGTGAGGCCCTCTGCAACTTAGTGAGACCTTCTTTTCAAAAAAATAAAAGAATAAAAAGTAGGGGTTGTAGCTCAGAGGTCAATGCCCCTGGGTTCCATCCCCAAACCTGCAAAAACAAAAAAAATCTAGGTTCACAGTTTTTTTGTTTTTGTTTTGTTTTGTTTTGCAATACTGGGGATGGAACCCAGAGCATTATACCTCCAAGATAAACCCTCAGCCCTATTTTTTATTCTCTATTTTGAAACAGGGTCTCACTGAGTTACAAAGGGTCTCACTAAGTAGTGAGGACAGCCTCACTAATAGCTGAGGACTGAGACGGTCCTGTTTCAGCCTCCCACATGCTGGGATTACACGTGTGCCCCACCACGCCTGGCAGTGGTGTTTTCCTTACTACTTTGTAGGCAGCTGTCCATTTTTACCTCACCTCTTTTAATTTTTAATCACAGTAGACTCTATTGTCAATCTAATAGTTTTCCTTTGATGCCAGCTTGCCTTTTCCTCTGGCTGTTTATAGGACTTACTCTCTGTTTCTTTGGTGTCTATAAGTTTACATATTTTTATATGTGGATTTACTTTATCTTTTGAGGAATAGTCCTACAAATGGAACCCATGGGCATTCTACCTCCAATGTCAGGGGCATCCCCCAGTCCTTTTTGTTTTGACACAGGGTCTTCCTAAATTGTTGAGGCTCCCCTTAGCTTGCTGAGGCTCATCTCAAACTGCAATAAACCTGCGATACACTCGTCTAGGCCTCTCAAGTACTAGGATTATAGGTGTGTGCCACCACACCTGGCTCGTGATTCCACTGATGGATTTATTTATTTGGTACTCCGGATTGAACACAGTGGCATTCTACCTCTTAGCTACTCTTTATTTATTTATTTATTTATTTATTTATTTATTTATTTATCTATTTATTTATTTATGGTACTGAGGGTGGAACTCAGGGGCTTTTCTACCTCCGGGCTATACTCCCAGACATTTTTTATATTTTATTTGGAAACAGGGTCTCACTAAGTTGCTGAGAGCCTCACTAAGTAGCTGAGGCTGGCTTCGAACCCGTGTGATCCTCCTGTCTCAGCCTCCCAAGCAAGGGGATTACAAGTGTGCGCCACCACACCCGGCTTTCTTTTTTATTTTGAAAAGGGTTGGGTGTATTTATTTTGAGTCAGCCCCCTATGCCATTTTGGCATGGGGCTGTATTTCTATTTTCTGTATTTCTATCTTTCTAATAAACTTCTTTAAATCTTCAAAAAAAAAAAAAGAAATAAAAAAGAAAAGGGTCTAAGTTGCTGATGCTGTGGAGTTTTTTTTTGGGGGGGGCACTGGGTATTGAACCCAGGGGTATTCTTCCTCTGAAATAACCCCCACCCCTGCTTTTTTATTTGGAAACAGAGTCTTACTGAGTTGATGAGAATTTCACCAAGTTTCTGAGGTTGGCTTCCATGGCTGGCTGAAACTTCTTATTTATTTATTTGCTAGAGGGATGGAACTCAGGGGCATTTTACCTCCAAGCTACATTCCCAGCCCTTTTATTTATTTATTTATTTATTTATTTTTTGAAGTTTTTTTTTTTTTTGTGTGTGTGTGGTACTGGGGTTCCTGGAAACCCTTCTATCTCCAGGTTACACTCCCAGATCTATTTTATATTTTCATTTGGAAACAGGGTCTCTTAAACCAGCGAGGCTGGCTTCGAAACTGCGCGATCCTCCTGTCTCCACCTCCCAAACATGGGGATTACAAGCGTGCGCCACCACGCCCGGATTAGTATTTTTATTTTTTGTTATTTTTATTTTTTGTAGCATTTTTATTTTTTGTAGTATTTTTATTTTTTGTAGTACCGAGGATTGAACCCCGGGGCATATGCCTATAATTCGAGTGCCACCCCCAGCCCTATTTTTTTTTTTTTTTTTGAGGGTCTGGGGATGAAACCCAGGGGAATTCAACACCTGAGCTAAATCCCCAGCCCTATTTTTTATTCTTTTTATTTTGAAACAGGGTCTCACTGAGTTGCAAAGGGCCTTGCTAAGTAGCTGAGGCTGCCTGTAAACCCTGATCCTCCTGTCTCAGCCTCCCGAATGCCGGGATTACAAGTGTGCGCCACCATGCTGGGCTCCCCAGCCCTATTTTTAACTTTTTTTTTTTTTGTGTGTGTGTGTGTGTGTGTGGTACTTGGAATGGAACCCTTCTACTTCTGGGCTACACTCCCAGACCTTTTTAAATAAATATATATAATTTTTTTTAAATTTGGAAACATGGTCTCTTAAACCAGCAAGGCTGGCTTTGAACCTGCAGGATCCTCCTGTCTCCTCCTCCCTACTGCGGGGATTACAAGCGTGCGCCACCACGCCGGGATTTTTTTTTTTTTTTTTTTCTGTGGGTCTGGGGATGGAACCCAGAGGCATTTGATCTGCGAGCTATACCCCCCTGCACAATTTTTTATTCTTTATTTTGAAACAGGGTCTCACTGAGTTGCAAAGGGCCTCATGAAGTAGCTGAGGCTGGCTGTGAACCCTCAATCCTCCCGTCTCAGCCTCCCAAATACTGGGATTACAAGCGTGCACCACCACGTCTGGCTCTCAGCCCTTAAAATTTTTATTTTGAAACAAAGTCTTGCTTATTCTCTGAGGGTCTCACTAGATTGCTGAGGCTGGTCTTAAATCTCTGATCAATCTGTTTCAGCATCCCAAGTACTGGAATTATAGGCATATGCCACCTAATTTTTTTATACTAATTTTCTTTCTTTTTAAAATGGCCTCAAACTTGAGATCCTCCTCTCCCAACCTCCCAAGAACTGGGATTATAGGTGTGTACCACTGAGCCCAGCTTTTTTTTTTTTTTTTTTTTTTTTTTTTGCGGGTCTGGGGATGGAACCCAGGGGCATTTGACCTCTGAGCTACAGCCCCTGCCCTATTTTTGTTCTTTATTTTTTGAAACAGGGTATCACTAAGTTTTGGATGTCTCACTAAGTACCTGAGGCTGTCCGCGAACCGCGACCCTCCACCGGTCTCAGCCTCCCGAAGGCTGGGATTACAAGCGTGCGCCACCACGCTGGGCTCTAGCCCAACTTTTTTCTCCTTATTTTCTAACTGCTTTCCAGATGAGAACATCTGATCTGATAGAAACTTAGTAAGCATTTCTAGTCTATTTGATTTAACTAGTCAGGCCTCTTTATTTTTGAGTTTGGATATAATATATTTGAAAAAAATTGTACCGACTGAACTTTGTGTGTGTGTGTACAGTGTGTGTGTGTGTGTGTGTGTGTGTGTGTGTGTGTGTGTGTGTGGTACTGGGGATGGAACCCACCTGGGTTCCATCTACCTCCGGGCTACACTCCCAGGCCTATTTTCTATTTTATTTCGAAACAAGGTCTCACTAAGTTGCTGAGAGCCTCACTAGCAGCTGAGGCTGGCTTTGAACCTGTGCGATCCTCCTGTCTCAGCCTCCCAAGTGCGGGGATTACAAGCATTGAGCCACCACGCCTGGTGTGTGTAAACTTTTATTGATTTTTTTGGTCATTATCTTTAACAATACAGTGTAACAACTGTTTACACAGCATTTACTTTGTAAACGTAAAGTAGGTATCATGACTCATCCAGAGACAGCTTAAGTGAACAGGAGGAGCCAGGTGTGGCGGGCACGCTCATAATCCCCAGTTTGGGAGGCTGAGACAGGATCGCACAGGTTCGAAGCCAACCCAGGGCATTTGACCTCCGAGATACATCCCCTGCTCTATTTTTTAATTCTTTATTTTGAAACCAGGTCTCACTGAGTTGCAGAGGGCCTCACTAAATAGCTAAGGCTGTCCACGAACCGCGATCCTCCGGTCTCAGCCTCCCGAATGCTGGGATTACAAGCATGTGCCACCACGCCCGGCTTACTGTGCCATTTTATACAAGAGAAATGTGCATCTGAGGATTTAGCGTCAGGGGATAGTTGGATTCTGGACCAGATGGACAACCATCATTATGTTTTTTGTTTGTTTTTTGGTACTGGGGATGGAACCCTTCTACCTCTGGGCTACACTCCCAGACCTATTTTTTATATTTTATTTGGAAACAGTATCTCTTAAACCAGCGAGGCTGGCTTTGAACCTGCGCGATCCTCCTGTCTCCGCCTCCCAAGCGCAGGGATTACAAGTGTGCGCCACCACGCCCGGCTCATTATGTTTTTTTTTTTTAATTGAAGATTTAAAGAAGTTTATTAGAAAGATAGAAATACAGCTCCATGCCAAAATGGCATGTGGGAGGTGACTCGAAATGAATACACCTCCAGCTCATTATGTTTTGAAGTTGTATTTGGTTCTGTTGTTTAACCAGGCCACTAAGTTAAAATAATTGTCAGAGCCGGGCGTGGTGGCGCACACTTGTAATCCCAGCATTTGGGAGGCTGAGACCTGGAGGATCGCAGTTCGTGGACAGCCTTAGTGAGGCCCTCTGCAACTCAGTGAGACCCTGTTTCAAAATAAAGAATAAAATATAGGGCAGGAGGTGTAGTTCGGAGGTCAAATGACCCTGGGTTCCATCCCCAGACCTGCAAAAATAAATAAATAAATGTCAGTGACTATACTCATTTCTAGAAATTGTTGGTTTCCTTTTCAAATGTTACTTTCTCTTTTTCTCTTTCTTCCTTCCTTTCTTTCTTTCTTTCTTTCTTTCTTTCTTTCTTTCTTTCTTTCTTTCTTTCTTTCTTTCTTTCTTTCTTTCTTTCTTTCTTTTTTTGTGGTACTGAGGGTGGAACCCAGAGGCTTTTCTACCTCCAGGCTATACTCTGAGACCTATTTTTACTTTATTTTGGAAACAGGGTCTAAGTTGCTGAGAGCCTAAGTAGTTACTTTCTGTTTCATGATGTGTGTGTGTGTGTGTGTGTGTGTGTGTGTGTGTGTGTGTTTGTGTGTGTGTGTGTGCGCGCGCGCTCTTCCTCTGAGCTACACCCCAGACCTTTTTTATTATTTTAGTTTTTGAAGCAGGGTCTGGCTAGGTGCTGAGGAGGATCCTCCTGTCAGTCCCCCAGGGCCTTATGACGTGTGCGCCACCACACCCGGCCATGTCTACAAATGCAGACTCTTCCTAAGGCTGGTGATTCCTGTTGATGGTGTTTTTTTTTTTTTTTTCCAAACTGCTTCTTTTATGTCTTAGTTTTATACACTACAAACATATTCACTTTATATTTTCTTTGTGAATTCTTTATATGAATTTCAGTTTTTGGACTTTTTTTTGTGGTACTAGGAATTGAGTCCAGTCTACCACCAAACTATACCCCCAGCCCTATTTTATTTTTATTTGAAACAGGGTCTCACTAGGGTGATGAGAGTCTCACTGCTGGCTGAGGCTGTTCTTGAACTTGCCGTCCTCTTGTCCCAGCCTCCCAGGTACTGGGATTACAGGTGTGCGCCGCCACGCCCAGCTGAGTTCTTGGGCTCTTAATCCTGCTGTCTGTGTCCTCATTCCTGGTGGGTTGTTTCCTTGTGGCTTTGTGATGTATGGTTGTGAGTTTGTATTGAGCAGGGCTTGTGGTCTGGATTGTTCCTTCTTTTTTTGAGGTTGCTCCAGCTAGAAACCTCAGTGCTGTGATCGGCCTCTGTCCAATTTTGTGTTAATTTTCAGCCCCGAAGATAATGTAAATTTGCATCCCAAACCTGCATGAAGCGCTAGCCATAGTTCTAGTCACCTCGACCAAGGCCAGCACCTAGCCTCAAACGGGCAGGCTCTCGTCAGCTGTGCGCTGTACAGGTTTATCCTCGGATCTGAACTCAAGAATGCCGACCTGGCTGCAGGACTTCTGCACCAGATTTGCCTATGGCTGTGGGGACCCCAGCTCTGGGCAGTGCCAGCCAACGGCTAAGCAGCCGGAGCCCAGGCCTGTGGTTTCTGGCAGCAAGGACTCCTCCAATGGCGGGCTGGAACCCGGCCAGGTGTGCGGCTCCCTTCCGGCTTCCCAGTCCTGCCTCTCCGCCTCCGCCCTTCCAGAGGCTCTGAGCCTGCCTTCTGGTCTCAGTGGCTCAGTGGCTTCAGGCTTTGCTGCAAAAGGCTGCTTCTTCCTGGTTTTTTTTTTTTTTTTTTTTTTTTGGTTCTGGAGATTGAACCCAGGAGCATTCTATCTCCAAGCTATACATACCCCCAGCCCTATTTTATTTCTTTTATTTATTTATTTATTTATTTTTGTGGGTCTGGGGATGGAACCCAGGGGCATTTGACCTTTGAGCTACACTCCCTGCCCTATTTTTTATTCTTTATTTTGAAACAGGGTCTCACTACGTTTTGAAGAGCCTCAGTAGCTGAGGCTATGAACCATGATCCTCCAGTCTCAGCCTTCCAAATGCTGGGATTACAAGTGTGTGCCACCACGCCCAACTTTTTATTTTTATTTTGAAATAGAGTCTTGCTAGGTTGATGAGAGTCTCACTAATTGCTGAGGCTGTCCTCCAACCTGCGATCTTCCTGTCAGCCTCCCAAGTACTGGGATTACTGTACCTTTTCCTTCTATTATCTATAGTATTATTCTCAAACAAACTTGCACCTCCAATTGTCTCAGCTTCTGTTTCCTAGAGGACCCAACTTCATCCCAGTACTGGGGAGGCTAAGACAGGGGAATCACAGATTTGAAGCCAGCCTCAGCAATTTAGCAAGACCCTGTTTCAAAATTAGAAATAAAATATGGCTGGGGGTATGACTTGGAGGTAGACTGTCCCTTGGTTCAACCGCCAGTACCAAAGAAAGAAAAAAAAGAAAAAAGAAAAAGTTAAAAGGGCTGGCAGTATAGTTTGGAGATAAAATGGCCCTGAATCAATTGCCAGTATCAAAAACCAAAACTACAGACCTTGAAAATTATACAAGAACCAGGAACTCTATTTTATAGTTGTCAAGGAATAAAGGCCTCGCCATGGCTGTAAGCCTCATTGCTAACCAGACAACTTCTGTAGACACGTACAAAGTAAGGGGGTCTGACAGGGGTCTGTGGGGAAAGCAAGGCAGCCGGCAATTGCACCTGCAGAGAGAAGGGAGGCAGGGAGGCGCTCTGAGCCGGGACCTGAGGGAGTAGGAGTGTGCGCGCAGAGGAGGGCGGGCCTGTCTGCAGGGGGGACGGCGCCCAGGGAGAGGCCGGTGGTTCAGCTTGTCTAGTGGGCAGATGCCAGTGGAGTGGGAGAGGACCAGAGAGGAGCTCCCTTGGAGGGGTTGGATGTGCTGTGCTTAAGTTTGGATTTTAACCAGCAGATGATGGGGTTCTTGGAGGCTTTTAAACCAAAGTAACACTAGGATTTCCCAGTCAGAAAGGTCGCCCTGGAAGTGCAGGATTTGGTGGTGCACTCTTGAAATCCCAGTACTTGGGAGGCTGACAAAGGGAGGATCGCAGGTTTGCGCCTAGCCTTAGATGCTTAGTGAGGCTCTCTGCAACTTAGTAAGACCTTGTTTCAAAATAAAGAATAAAAAAATAGGGCTGGGGGTGTAGCTCAGAGGTAGAAGGCCCTTGGGTTCAATCCCTAGTTCTGCAAAAAAAGAAAAAGGAAGCCAGGCATGGTGACTCATGCTTGACTCATGGTGACCCCAGCATTCAGGAGGTTGAGACCTGAGGATCGCGGACAGCCTCAGCTACTTAGTTAGGCTCTTTGCAACTCTGTGAGACCCTGTTTCAAAATAAAGAATAAAAAATAGGGCAGGGGGTATAGCTCAGAGGTTGAATGCCCCTGGCTCCATCCCTAGACCAGCAATTAAAGAAAATAAAAGAAAGAAAGAAAGAAAGAAAGAAAGAAAGAAAGAAAGAAAGAAAGAAAGAGAAATAAAAGTCCTAGTACTTTGGAGGCTGAGATAGGATTGCAGGTTCGAGGCTAGCATCAGCAACTTAGCAAAACCCTCAGCAACTTAGTGAGAAGCTGTTTCAAAGTTAAAAGTAAAGTAAGACTGCAGGCGTAGCTCAGAGGTAGAACACCCCTGGGTTCAGTCCCCAGTACCACAGAAACAAACACAAAAATCCCCAAATAAAATAAGAACGGTTGCTTTGGGCCATGTTAAAGATGAATTGGACACTGGGCGTGGTGGCGCACGCTTGTAATCCCCGCGCTTGGGAGGCGGAGACAGGAGGATCGCGCAGGTTCGAAGCCAGCCGAGCTGGCTTAAGAGACCCTGTTTCCAAAATAAAAAGTATAAAAAATAGGTCTGGGAGTGTAACCCAGAGGCAGAGGAACCAGCTGGGCAGGCGGGCAGGCGGTCTTCAGAGCTGGTGAAGTGCAGCCGGCCATCCTGCCTTCAGTCTGTGGAGTGGCAGTGGAGTACTGCCACCTACCAGTGGGAGGGTGGGACGACCAGGGCCTCTTCAGAATGGCGGTAGAGATGGGAGGAGACAGACAGCAGATGAGCACTTTTTTTTTCTTTGGTGGTACTGGGAATTAAACCCAGGGGCATTCTACCTCTGAGCTATACCCCAAGCCCTATTTCCTATCTTATTTTTTATTTTGAAACAGGGTCTCCCTAAGTTGCTGAGGATGTAAGTTGCTGAGGCTGGCCTCGAACCTGTTATCCTCCTGTCTTGGTTCCCAGTTACTGGGATGATAGGAGTATGTCATGGTGCTCAACTTAAAAGGGTCTTTATGAGAAGGTGGTAAGGTCAGTGTCAGAGATATGGAGACCAAAGCGGAGGCTGGAGTAATTCCCTTCAGAGGAAGCAGCCTTAAGTCAAGGAACGCAGGGGTCTTCCAGAAGCCCAGAAAGGCAAGGGGATAGATTTTCCCCCGGAGCCTCCAGCAGGTACACAACCTTGCCAACACCTTGATTTTAATTCTAGTAAGACTCAGTTCGACATCTGACTTCCAGGACCGTAAGAGGAATCTGTCAGTTTAAGCCACCAGGTGTAGCTTTGTGAACAGTGGCAGCAGACGGACCCAGGAAGGACGGTTGCACCTTGGCTGTGTGAAGAGCGAGCCTTTCCACGGCGGCAGCCCATGTCCACAGCGTGGTCTGGTCTGGTCTGCCACCTCCTCCTGCATGTCTGAAGCTGACCTCAAGCCCCCAGGCCAAGCCCATCGCTCCCACATCCTCATGTGCCAGGCCGAGAAGTCCTCCATTTAGGGAGCTAAGGCCGAGCCCCCGGCCCCTTCTCCTGGGTTCCTGCAGGTGGGGTGCAGGTGCAGGGGGAGGGGAGGCCCAGCTGGTCAGTTTGGAGTTGTCCAGTGGGGTGGGCAGGCCCCGCGTGGCAGAGGAGCGAGACTGGCGAGGCGGACAGCACCGGCACTGTTCCCACCGCGGCCGGAGGCTACACCCCAAAGCCAAAAGGCAGATTTTATGTTTTCAATTTTTAAGAGTGTGAACAAAATGAGAAAAGACCAACGTGTGAAAGGTTAACGATCGTTGACTCTGGCTCCAGAGTGGGTGTTAGCCTTGCGCGGAGGGGCTCTGCTCCAGGCCAGGACTGCACCCCAGGCCCACAAAGGCCAGCAGCCGCTTTCTGTGCTCTCCTTCCTGTCACCAGACCTTCCCACTTTCCTGTACATCATGCCAAATTAAACTGAGTCACACAAACTGTGTGTATATTCCGATGCAAGGTGCTTTGCTGTGTCTGGAGCCTCCCAGCAGACCTGTTTCTCTCCACGGAGTCCAATTCCCTAGACAGTCTCCACCTCGCTCTCAAGGACAGCACCTCTCTGGCCCAAGGGACCACTGCAGAGGCCCCTTGGGGTGCTCACTGCATCCCCACAGACGCAGGTCTAAGAATGGCATCCACCACACTGCCTTGGTGCTGGTTAGGTTTTATTTTAACAGGATGTCTTCTGTTCATTTATTTTTCAAAATATCAGTTATATCAATATTAGAAGTGTAAACAAGTACAAAATATACAGTACATAGAAACAAATTTCTTAACGAGTCTATTCCTAATAAAAGTACGCAGGAGAGAGCTGACTGAAGGGGTGAGCGGCCTCTCCCCCGCAGGCCGCTGGCAGGAATGGACGTGTGGTGGGGACAGCACCGTCGCTGACAAGGGCTGGCCCATTTCTAATTCCACCTTGACGCTGTCTGTGAGGGGCTCGGGGCCACTTACCCTCCAGCAGCCCTGGGGCGAGTGTGTGTGCCCGGGAGGCCGGAGCCCCCGAGCCGTGCGCGAGCTACTGAGGCTGGCCGGCTCGCTGGTGGGAAAGTCAACACCGGAGGCCTCCTCCCCGACGGCTGGGGAGGGTGCCCAGCCCCTGCGGCGGGGGTGGGACGTGTCCCCTCCGGGCCCTTCATTGCTGTCTCTCCCCGCCTGGGCGGGCTGCTCAGAGGGGCCGGCCTCGCGGGGTCCAGCGGGTCCTCCTGCAGGGGGGGCGGCTCCTCGGGCACTGCCCCGGCCCTGCGCACCTGCCGTCCCGCCGCCTGCCCCCCACGGCTCGGACGCACACCCCAAAGGTAAGAGTAGTCAAGATAAAGGTGCTTCTACTGTTCCCCTCTTCCCTCAAGAGTTAAAAAGAAAAACCCCCAAACAAAAAAATCGGGCTTGCAGTTAAATTACTTAGCCGTCTGCGGGGCGCTCAGTTCACAGTCCGCGCCTTCGGCGACCGCCCCGCCGGCCCCGGTCCTCGGCCCCGGTCCTCGGCCCCGGTCCTCGGCCGCTCACAGCTCGGCCCCGTCGGCCGGGCCCAGCACGCTCAGGCCGCAGGTCCAGTCGGCCACCAGGTCCGTGGCGGGCAGGGGCCCCTTGGCGGCCGCGCCCTTGAAGGCGTCGGGCGGCGGCGGCGGCGGCGGGGGCCCGCGGCCCGGGCCCTTGCCCGCCGCGTGGTTGCGCTGGTGCTTGCGCAGGTGGTCCTTGCGGATGAAGCTCTTGCCGCACACGGTGCAGGCGAAGGGCCGCACGCCCGTGTGCGTCCGGTAGTGGTCGATGAGCTTGGAGCGCTCGGTGAAGCGCTTCTCGCACTCGGTGCAGGGGAAGGGCCGCTCGCCCGTGTGCAGCATGCGGTGGCGGATGAGGTGCGCGGGCCGCGTGAAGCAGCGGCCGCACTCGCCGCACCGCAGGCCGCTGCCGTCCCGCGCGCCGCCCGCCGAGGGGGCCGCGCCGGTGCCCGCGCCCGTGCCGTCGGGCAGGCCGCAGGCGCGCTGGTGCGCGCTCAGGCTCACCTGCAGCTGGAAGCTCTTCCCGCACGAGGCGCAGGTGAAGGGCCGGCCGCCCGGGGGCGCCGCCGGGTGCTTCTTGAGCCCCGGCTTGTGGCCGAAGCCTTTGGTCCGGCCAGGGTATTTGCAGGGCTCGTTGAAGGGCCGCGGGGCCTGGCTGGGGTCCAGCACGGCCTCTCCGTTGTCCGGGGAGGAGAAAGGCAGCCCCTCGGGCACAGTCCTGGGGTTCAGGCCCACTGGAGGTTTACAGCGGAAATTCCAGCCCCACCGGACCCCACCGAAGAGCCAGTCCCCAGCAGGCGTCTCCTCCTGGGCCACGGCCGGGCTCAGCTCGCCCAGGTCCCTCTCAGGCCTGGCCGGCTCCCGTAGCCCCAGCACTTGGTCCTGGCCCGGGAAGGAGCTACCCTGGCTTTCCCAGGCTCCTTCTTGGACAGGACTAGGGAAAAACCTGGCAGCCTGGCTGGGGGCAAACAGCGTCCCGTGAGCCTCCGGGTCCGTGGGATGCACCGGTGTGGCCACCACCTCCTCTTCCTGGACTTCTGTTTTGATCACAATTTTTACGTCTGCTGAGAAAGACAGAAAGGCACCCATCACTCTGGCCCGTCTCTGAAGGGATCTGGATGCACGGCTGCTTGGCCCATGGCCACCACCTTGGGCCTCCTGGCCAAGGCTCAGGACCACAGTAGAGCACCTGCCCTCCTGGTGGGAGGCTGCTTCAGACCAGGACACTTGGACCTGGCGCCTCCACCACAGGAAAAGCGACCTTCCGGTCAGCCCCCAGGCTTCCTGAGTTCATCCTGAGAAAGGAATGCCGACCTAGGGACTATGTGCCTAAGAAGCCAAAGGCCAGGCAGGGTTAAGATCAACTGAGATCGCCCCCGGCCCGCCATGTGCCAGCTGTACCAGCTGTGGATTCAGGCATGCTTCTTAACCAGCAGCTCCTCTCTGAGTGCCTGTTCTTCCCCTTATTCCAGAAAATACGTCGAAAAGTACCTTAGCACCCTGCCTGCGTGCAGCGAGCACACAGCAAGCGCAGCCACCGACTCGCGAGCAGGAGTGATCTGAGTTTATATGGACGTCTCTGCATCTCACACCCCAAGGTCGCCTCAAGGACCTTGGCTTTCGGCACTTTTTTTCTTTTGCTGTACTGGGGACTGAACCCAGGACATTCTACCTTCGAGCTATACCCTCAGCCCTATTTTTTATTCTTTATTTTGAAACAGAGTCTCACGACATCACGAAGGGCCTCACTTAAGTAGCAGAGGCTGGCCACGAACCTGTGATCCTCCTGTCTCAGCCTCCAGAATGCTGGGATTACAATTGTGTCCCACCACACCCAGAATTTTGGCACATTTTGGGGGTGCTAAAATATAACACAAAATATTACTTAAGGTAACAGATAACTGGCTTTCAAAACAGAAGTAAAGAGGAAACTAATACATAAATTTGGTAGTTATCTTCCCAATTCTGGCCTCCACACACCCATTTTTGGTAGGACCAATATTTGAGAAGTGGTTTGTTTACTTCGATGCCAGAGTGCTGAGGGCTGCCTGATTCTGGAGCGGAGGTTTATCCTTCAAAGAATTAGCTTGTCAGGATAAACTGGTCAGGCTAGAAGACACAGCCTAAACATGGGCATCCTCAAGAAAGCTGCTCAAGCTTACGAATTTGGAAGGAGATAGAGAACATACTGCACAGTCATATATAAGACCAGTCACCAAATGCCTACGGCTCAGGAGAGTTCAATGAAAACGGGGCTCCCAGGCCGGGGCACCCTCCTTCCTCCCGCCCTGCGTACCTTCTGTGGAGGCTGCCACGTTGAGCTTCAGTGTCCCGTCTGAGCATGCTGAAGACGGGTGGTGGGGAGGGAGGTCTGCCTGCCATGAAGTGGGCGGGATGGTGGTTGTAAAGCTGGAGTGGACACCTGCAACAGAGATCGGAGCCATGGGCTAGGGGCAGGAAGCTGGGGAAGGGAACTGGGAAGGGAGGCAATGAATCCAGAGACCCCAGCCAGGACTCTTCTAAATAGCCACGATGACCCAGCTTCTCTGAAGCCAGTGTCTTTCGTTCCTTTCTCTGAAGCACTGGGAAGCTCAAATGTCACCGATTTATTCCTGCAGCTCCCAGAGGCTCCTAGGAGCCTCCCCTCCCTGGCCTCAGTCTCTACAACTCATCCCTGTGTCTGCTCCCGTCTCAGCCACTCACCAGAGGTAGCATCCGTGGAGATGTCTCCTGCTCCGGAGTCCAGCTGGCCGAGGCCCCAGGGCTCCTCTCCAATATCTGGCTGCCCCGCTGCCCAGGCCTCCACGCCCAGTGCCTGCTGCTCCTGCAGCTGGAGCTCCCCCTCCTGCTTGATCTGCATCAGGAGGTCAGGAGCCGGAACAGGGGGTCCCGAACCTAGGACAGAGAGTATGTGAGTCCCCTGGCGCCAGGCTGGAAACGCATGCGGCCAAGGAAGTGGACAGGAGCTATACAAGGGTCCAGTAGCAAAGAGCCTGGTGGGAAGGGGAGGCAAAAGCAAACCAGGACTTGGGGTCCTCTCAGCAGAGCATGGGGTCACCTGTGCAGGGCGGGCCAGGGCGATGTGGTGAGGGGAGGAATGCACAAACATCTTCCCAGGGCTCGGGCTGCCTGGGAAGCCCCGAGCTCTCACAAATTTTTTTTTTTTTTTTTGGTAATGGGGATTAAAGCCAGTGGCACTCTACCTCTGAGTTATACCCCCAGCCCTTCTTAATTATTTTTATTTTGAGACAAGGTCTCACTAAGTTGTTGAGGGCTCCACTATATTGTGGAGGCTTGTCTTGAATCTGCGGTCTGTCTGTCTTGGCTTCCTAAGTACTGGGGTTACAGGTTTGTACCACCACACCTCACTTTTGCTCTCACTTTAAACACAGAAATACTAGATAAAATTGAATCCCCCACTTTACACACAATTTAAGTGAGTTCAAAAGAAAGGCCCTGATGCAGAAATCAAAGAGAAAACACACAGTTCAATCAAGAGTTGGAGGAAGGAAGTGACCCAGAGAGCTGCTGGAACAGGACACAGGCCTTCGGGGATGGCCGTTCACATCTCTGCAGGGCTGACCTGCCTGTCTGTGAGGCCAGACTCTGCTATGTGTCTTAGGAGATGGGGACCAGGACACTCAGTTCACCTGACGGAGTTACAGCTGCCCACTGATCCAGGGCTGTGCGTACAAAGTAACCCACAACACACTGGAATCCCATGTCTACATGAAATGTACACTACACAGTCCAGATGCCCTAAACTGAGAAACTCACAAACTGGCCAAGAGCTGTGGTAATACAGGAATGAAAACCTGCCCTGATGCAGGCTACAAGGGGGTCCCTTACAGACTAAAACTAAATTAAAACCAGAGGAAAAATTAACATTTACAAACCAGAAGAGGAACCAAACAGCCATGAGAGTCATGGCAGACTTTACTCTCAATATAGCGTAGGACAGCCTGAATTGATAGAGTAACATAAGTATGTCTAAAATAGTCAAAGAAATAGAAACTTTAAGGCAAGAACAGTAAATTATTATTAGTATTATTAATTATTATTATTATTATTATTTTTGGTGGTACTGGGGTTCCTGGAAGCCCTTCTACCTCCAGGCTACACTCTAGACCTATTTTTACATTTTTATTTGGTAACAGGGTCTCCTAAGCCAGCGCACGCGGCTGGCTTCGAACTTGCGCGATCCTCCTGTCTCTGCCTCCCAAGCGCGGGGATGACAAGCGTGCACCACCATGCCCGGCTAGTAAATTATTTTTAAGAAGTCAGATTTGAAAAAGAACTAAAGATTCTAGAAATGACAAAAGCTGCTGTGGAAATGAGCAGCTCAATATATATGGTTTAACAGTGTGAACACAGTGAAGAGAAAACGAGTGTCTTGGGGATGAGTGTAGGGAAATAATCTATAGGTATAGTACTCAGAGATGAACGGGAAATGGAAAAGGGAAGTGAAGAGGCATGGGGAACAGAAGAAGTTCTGAGTATGCTGGGAGAAATCCTGGAAGTTGAGAATAGAGAAGGGCAAGTGTTAAAAGGTAAAGAAACTGGATGAGAGCTGGGCGTGGTGGTGCACATGTGTGATCCCCGCACTTGGATCACAGAGGTTCGAAGCTAGCCTCAGCTACTTAGTGAGGCTCTCAGCAGCTTAGTGAGATCCTGTTTTCAAATAAAATATAAAATAGGTCTGGGAGTGTAGTCCAGAGGTAGAAAAGCCCCTGGGTTCCACCCCCAGTACCACCAAAAAAAAAAAAAAAAAAAAAAAAAAAAAAGAAACTGGTTGAGGTTTTTAAAAAATTGAAGGCACTGATGAACCCACAGTTTGAAGAAACACACCATTTCCTATGTAGGAAATAAACATAAGGAAATATAGACAATATTTATATGAAATGGATTAAGTAAAAGAAAAATCTTAGTACCAAAGAGAAGACAGTAAGAGACTGAAAGTAGAAAGAGACTGAAAGTAGATTTTCTTAAGCAATGGCAATATCAGAAGATAATTGGAATATCTTTAAAAAGCTGTGATAAGCCGGGCGTGGTGGCGCATGCTTGTAATACCAGCATTCAGGAGGCTGAGACCAGAGGATGTGGTTAGCGGACATCCTCAGCTACTTAGTGAGGCCCTTTGCAACTTAGTGGGACCCTGTTTCAAAATAAAGAATAAAAAAATAGGGCAGGGTGTGTAGCTCGGAGGCCCAATGCCCCTGGGTTCTATCCCCAGACCCGCAAAAAAAAAAAAAAAAGAAAAAAAAAGTTGAGATAAACTGTCAATTTATTTTATTATGAAGGTATTAGGAGGGGTAGTGGGAATTGAACCTGGGGACATTTTATCTCTGAGCTATCCCCCAGCCTTTTTAACTTTTAATTTTGAAAAAGGGTCTTGCTAAATTGCTGAGGCTGGCCTCAAACCTGCAATTCTCTTGTCTCAGTCTCCCAAGTACTGGGATTACATGTGTATGCTACCATGCTGAGAGATTATTATCATTTTGATGGTATAATCTAGGGGATAGTATATGAAAATATATAAAATGATCTCATCTATGTATAGATATGCAAAGATTCTAGGTTGAAGAATTGCAAATAAAACCCAGGAATGTGTTAAGACAACACTAGAAAATATAGTCATATAATTCACAAAGTTAACAGAGTAATGGCAAAGACAATAAGATCATCTTAACACATGAAAAAGCAACATCCGACTCTTCTTCCTGCCATATGGCTGACTAGATGTGAGAAACTCCTTCTGGGATGAAGCATTTGAAAACGCTGGGTACAGCCGGGCATGGTGGTGCACGCTTGTAATCCCCGCGCTTGGGAGGCGGAGACAGGAGGATTGCGCAGGTTAGAAGCCAGCCTCAGCTACTTAGTGAGGCTCTCAGCAACTTAGTGAGACCCTGTTTCCAAATAAAATATAAAAAAATAGGTCTGGGAATATAGCCTGGAGGTAGAAAGCCTCTGGGTTCCACCCCTAGGACCACTAAAAATAAAATTAAAAAAAATAAAAAAATAAAATTAATAAACTCCTTTAAACACACACACACACACACACACACACACACACACACACACACATATATATATATATATATATGTATGTGTGTGTATGTATCTGGGAGTGTAGCCTGGAGGTAGAAGGGACCCTGTTTTAAAATAAAATATTTGGAACCCCAGTACCACCAAAATCAAAACAAAACAACGTTGGGTATAGTATAAAAGTAAAAAAAAAAAAAAAAAGAAAATGTTAAGCATCAATTATTTACAGATAGAATAAGAAAAACAAGCAGAGGCCAGAAACTGTAGGAAAGCCCCAGTCTGATGGTAAATCAGAGGACATCAGTGGCCTGTTGCCCAGGCTTGAAGGAGGCATGCAGGCAGAGAGGAGGACGAAAAGCCTCGCTTGCTGGGTGCAGCGGTGCATGCCTGTAATTCTAGTCCTTGGGGGGCTAAGACAGGAGGATCTCAGGTTTGCAGCCAGTCTCAGTAACCCTGTGAGGCTCTCCACAACTTAGTGAGACCCTGTTTCAAAATAAAAAATCAAATGGGGCTGGGGGTATAGCTCAGAGGTAGAATGCCTCTGGGGTCAATCCCCCATACCACACACAAAATAAATAAGTAAATAGATAGATAGATAAGATAGATAGATAATCAATAGAAGCCTGTTGCTCAGGCAGATGGGATGCTGGGAGAGAGGCCCCAACCACAGCAACATTCCCAGTGGATTGAACTTCCAACCAGCACCTAAACCTGCCACACAGGAGACCGCCTGCCTGGGCCCTGACTCTGGCTGAGACCAGTAAAGACTCCCTTGGCAGTCGACACCCACAGGCCAGCATGGTCTGAAAACCTCCAGGCGCAGACTGCAGTGTGCAGTGCTCCAGTGCACTGGCCCAGACAAGCAGTGGAGGCGCATGCCATCCTCAGGCGGCGCTGCCCCCGGCAGCTCCACACCAAACACCACACCAAGCAGAGCCCAACAGTCAGCAGAAACCATAGACCGTGGAATGCAGCACAGCCTCTGCATACTGGAACTGTCCTATGGAGAACATAAAGTAAAACAAACAGGGAAACAGAGACGGTACAGAAGACGAGACTATCAAAACTGACCAATCACTTTTTTGTGTGGTACTGGACATCTACCCCGAGCTGCACCCCCAGCCCTATTTTTTATTCTTCATTTTGAAACAAGGTCTCACTAAGTCGCGGAGGCCTCACAAGTTGCTGAGGCTGGCCACAAAGCTGAGATCGTCCTGTCCCAGCCTCCAGAATACTGGGATTAGGAGCCTGCGCCACCACGCCCAGCTACTAATCACATTTTAAAGAAGAACTGAATCTAACTTTAGAATTATAAGGTAAAGTAACTGAAACTTGAAATTTCAATTTATGGCTAAACAACAGAGTAGAAACAAAGAATGGTGAACTAGTTAGAAGATAGATCTGAGGAAATTATTCAGACTCAGCAGAGACAGCTAAAAATATGAAGGGAGGTTCAAGGTTAGAGAGGCTTGAAGAAGTTCCTGAATAAAAGAGAAAAAGAGGGCTTTTGAAAGAGAGAACATTGGTAATTTCCCCAAATAGGTGAAAAATATCAGTGACTGAAGCAGGAGAAATAAAAAGAAATCCACACCTTGGTACACTGCAGTGAAATTGCAGACTCCCAGGGGCAGCCCTAAAACCAGGCAGAGAAAAAGGCAGACCATCCATGGAGGATGGTGGTTAGGGATTCTCCATAGCACTAGTTGTGAAAGAGAGCAAGTTATCTTCAAAGGCTGAGAGAAAAGAATAATCAAACTACAATTCTGTCTTCCAAGTACAAGAATGGAATATTTTCAGACACAAACTTACTTACAAGTTTGAATAAACAGAGTTCATTATCATCAGACCCACAGAAAAGAACTTCTAAAGCTGGTGTGTGGTGGCGCACACTTGTAATCCCAGCATTTGGGAGGCTGGGACAGGAGGATAATAGGTTCAAGGACAGCCTCAGCTACTTAGCAAGGCCCTTTGCAACTCAGTAAGACCCTGTTTCAAAATAAAGAATACAAAATAGGGAAGGGGGTGTAGCTCGGAGGTCGAATGCTCTTGGGTTCCAATCCTAGTACCGCCAAAAAAAAAAAAAAAAAAAAAAAGGAATTAAAAAAGAACTTCTAAAGGGAAAAATCCCCATATTCTAATAATTCTAAAGCTCCTTCTAAAAGAATAAAAATAGAACCTATAACCTTAAAATTAATTAAACATAACAATTTACTTTTTGTGGGTTTGGGGATGGAACTCAGGGGCATTCCACCTCTGAGCTACAACCCTAGCTCTTTCTTTCCTTTCCCTCCCTCCTTCCCTCCATCTCTCTCTCCCTCCCTCCTTCTCTCCCTCCCTCCTTCCCTTCTACCTCCGGGTTATACTCCCAGACCTATTATATATATATTTTTTTATTTGGAAACAGGGTCTCTTAAGCCAGCGCGGCTGGCTTCGAACCTGAGTGATCCTCCTGTCTCCACCTCCCAAGTGTGGGGAATTACAATAAAAGCCCGGCCTGCCTTCCTTCGTTCCTTCGTTCCTTCCTTCCTTCTGCAGGTCTGGGGTTGGAACCGAGGGGCATTCGACATCCGAGCTACACCCCCTTCCCTATTTTGTATTCTTTATTTTGAAACAGGGTCTCACTGAGTTGCAAAGGGCTTTGCTAAGTAGCTGAGGCTGTCCTTGAACCCGTGATCCCGAGTTGCAAAGGGCCTCACTAAGTAGCTGAGGCTGTCCACAAACCATGATCCTCTGGTCTCAGCCTCTCAAAGGCTGGGATTATAACCGTATACCACCACCCCCGGAGATAATGATAGTTTTATTTTTTTTTGGTGGTACTGGGATTCCTGGAAACCCTTCTACTTCTACTTCCGGGCTACACTCCCAGACCTATTTTTTTTATACTTTTTTTATTTGGAAACAGGATCTCTTAAGCCAGCATGGCTGGCTTCTAACCTGAGCGATCCTCCTGTCTCCACCTCCCAAGCGTGGGGATTACAAGCGTGCGCCACCACGCCTGGCCAGCAATAGTTTTAAGAGGAAAAAAAAACCTATATGGAATAACCCCCAAAGGGAGGGTGAGTAACAAAGAACTCAGAAAAGGCCAGAGTGGAGAGTGCCAGCATGGCTCAAGAAGGCAGAAGCAGATCCAGATGTCACCAGGACTGGTGCATGAGGCTCAGGCCAGCAAGCTGCCTGGACAGGCAAGGTGCCGCTGTGCGCCATGCTATTCTAGTAGCTTCATTAGGAACATTTGAGGGAACAGGTTAAATAAATCTTAATAGTATGTTTTACTTAACACAATATATCCAAAATATTGTTTCAACTTATAATCAATACAAAATAATATACTTTGTTTTATTTTCCATGCATATTTCATATACTTTTTTGTACAGTTTTCAAAATCTTGTCTGTATTTTTATCCTTAAAGTATATTTCAAGTGCTTAGTCTGTAGCTAAGCGGCTACTCTTTTGTACATTTAATGGGTAAAGATTATCAGGCTGTAAACAAACAAACCCCCAGCAATGTGAGGTTTACAAGAGAGACACACCTACAATAGAAGGATGCAGAAGGCAGTATAAAAGAATGAAAGGTGTATTAAGCTAAGATTAACAATTTAAAAAGATGCAGCTATACCATGACAGAAGGAATCAACTTTAATAAAAATACTTTCAGAAATAAAAAAGGATGATTGTGCGACAGTATATTGGCCAGGCAGATAAAATGATTCTAAATGTTTAAGCCAATAACAGAGCTCCAATAAAGCAGCATGACAGGACTGGACAATCTGCCCTCACAGTGGGGATCCCGACACCTCTGCCTCTGTAACTGACAAGGCTCCCCAGCTAAAGGTCACAGGAAAGCCCAACACCACCCTAATAAGCCAGATCGAATGGGTCTAAGTGGAGACCAAACCCAAGGACCATGTCTGCTTCTCGAGCCACACGGAAGGAAGGAAGGGAGCACTCTGGGTTATAAACAAGTCTTACAGATTTTAAAAGATTAGCATTTCATACACTGCCTTTTGAGACTATAATACAATTAAGCTAGATATCAATGACTCCTTATATGTACGAAAACTGAAAATATATATATTATTTTCTAAATAATGCAAGGGTCAAGGAGAAAATCACAATGATAATCAGAAGGTAAATGGAACCCACTGATGATGAAAATATTATCTATGAAAACATGTGGGCTGTAGGCACAATGGTACCTAGAGGAAACTTTATAGCTTTGTTTGTACTCAAGAAAACACAGGTTGAAAGTGAATGGGATAAGCAGTTAATCAAGGTGTTAGGAAAGAAATAACATCAACTACAAAACCCTTTCAAAAGCAGGAGCCTGCAACCCCAGTATTTGGGAAGCTGAGACGGGAGGATCGCAAGTTTGTGGCCAGCCTCAGGTACTTAAGTGAGGCAGGCCCTCTGCAACTTAGTGAGACGCTGTTTCAAAATAAAAAATAAAATAGAGTTGGGGGTATAGCTTGGAGGTAGAACACTCCTGGGTTCTATCCCAAGTATGACAAAAAAAAAAAGCAAAGGAAATAATAAATATTAGAATGTAAATTAACAAAAGGGAAAGCAAAGAACAGCAGGAGCATGAGGCCCCGAAAGGCACTGACCATCCAGAGCACAGGAGGAGGAGACACTATGAAGAGTGAACACGGGGCTCGGCTTCTCCATTCACTTATTCTGTAGTGCTGGGACTGAACCCAGGGGTACTCTACCACTGACCTCTATCCTCAGCACTTTTTATTTTAAAACAGGATATTGTTAAATTGCCCAGGCTGGCCTCGAACTTGCAATCCTCCTGCCTCACCTTCCTGAGATGGCTTTGCTAAGGGCACTTAGTAGCAGTAACTAAAATGAGAACATTCTGAATGCTACTTACTTATTATTTTTTGTGGTACTGGGGTGGAACCCAGGGGCCTTCTACCTCCGAGCTACAGCCCTGACCTACTTTATACTTTATTTGGAAACAGGGTCTCACTAAGTTGCTGAGAGCCTCACTAAGTGGCTGAGGCTGGCTTTGAACCTCTGCGATCCTCCCGTCTCAACCTCCCAAGTACTGGGATTACAAGCGTGCACCACCATGCCCAGCTTATGAATGTTATTTAAAGTAATCTGAAAACTCCAGGGAAATAAATTCCTAGAAATATTATAACTTGCCCAAAATGATGAATAGAAAACCCAAATGGTCTTATAGCTAAGGTAAATTAAATCAGTAGTCAAACCCTCCCCAACAAAGATCATGAGAGGCTCGGGTGGCTTTACTGGCTTTTTTTTTTTTTTTTGCGGTACTGGGGATGGAACCCAGGGGTATTCTACTTCCAAGATAAACCTCAAGCCCTATTTTTTATTCTTTATTTGGAAATAGGGTCTAAGTTGGAGAAGCCTCACACTAAGTAGCCGAGGTTGTCCATGAACGGCGATCCTCCTGTCTCAGCCTCCCGAATGCTGGGATTACAAGTGTGAGCCACTGCACACAACTCTTCTTTGGGCTTTTCTACTGCACATTCAAGGACACACAATTCTAGCATTACACAAACTCTATGAGCAAATAAAAGCAGAAAGATATCCTGGATAGAAATATCAATAGATACTGGGTGTAGTGGCACACGATTGTAATTCCAGTATTTGGGAGGCAGAGACAGGAGGATTGCAGGTTTGCAGCCAGCCTCAGCTTAGTGAGGCCCTTTGCAACTTAGTGAGACCCTGGTTTAAAATAAAGAAAGAAAAATTGGGCTGGGGTACAGATTGTAGGTAGAATGCTACTGGGTTCAATCCTCAGTACTGAAAAAAAAAAAAGAAAAGAAATAGAAAATAAATATCAGTAAGTGACAGGTGAGCCGGACGTGGTGGCGCATGCTTGTAATCCCAGCATTCAGGAGGCTGAGACTGGAGAATCTTGGTTCACGGACAGCCTCAGCTACTTAGTGAGGCCCTCTGCAACTTAGTGAGACCCTGTTTCAAATTAAAGAATAAAAACTAGGGCAGGAGGTGTAGCTTGGAGGTGGAATACCCCTGAGTTCCATCCCCAGACCCACCAAAAAAAAAAAAAAAAAAGTGACAGGTGACTTTTTTTCCCCAGTACTGGGGCTGGAACCCAGGGGCAGTCTACCTCTGAGCTACATCCCTGGTCCTATTTTTTATTCTTTTCATTTTTTTGAAACAGGGTCTCACTGAGTTGCAAAGGGCTTCGCTAAGTAGCTGAGGCTGTCTGTGAAATACGATCCCCTGGTCTCCACCTTCCAAAAGCAGGGATTACAAGCCTGTGCCACTGTGTTCGGCTGACTTTTTTTTTTGTAACTTATCATCAAATTTTTATTTCTTTTATTTTTATACTGAGAAATGAACCCAGGGGCATTCTACCTACAAGCTAAACCTCCAGCCTGATTTTATTTTTACTTTGAAGCAGGGTCTTGTTAGGTTGATGGCTCACAACTTGCTGAAGCTGTCCTTGAACCCGCAACCCTACTGTTTCAGCCTCTCAGGTACCTGGGATTACAAATGTGTATTGTTATGCCTGGCTCTATCAGCGTTATGAGGGAACTGATCAATTACTACTTTTCCCCTGTCTTGAAGCTTAAACTGAGGAAACAAAAATGAGAAAGAGCAGTGAGGCTAAGCTATTTTTATTATTGATAAATTAGGATGTAGCTTTTATCTGTGGGCAAGAGGAATTCTTCATAGTGACCCTAAAATCAAAAGTTACGTGGGCCAGAGTAGATCCTGTCCTAGAAGAGCAGGAGGGCACCTGTTCCTTTGGGCTAGCTACCTGAAGGGCAAAGGGATTGCAGTGGCACCTCAGCTGACCCCCAGCCCCCAGCCCCAACACTATCCAACATAATCAGAAACAGAAAGTTCAAGTTAAAAAGAGATCCCACTAACCACCGTGATAAGCAAGCAAGCAGGAAAACAACATAGGAATATAACTGACAAAAACTGTGTAAGGCCTTTTAGAGAAAATTCTATTACTTATTTGTTGGGATGCTAGCACCCAGGGCCTTGTGCATGCTAGACAGGGCTCTACCACCGAGCTATACCCGCAGCCTCCTTTTGAAAGATTATAAAGCTTCATGGAGACACTATAGAGGAGCTAGACAAAGGGGGCTGAGGACAGACACAGATAACGGGGTTCTGTGGAATACGTGTCACTTCTTTCGCAAATGCTCTGGAGACTGAATGCAGCTACAACCATAATCCCAACTGGTGCTTCATGGCACCTGATAAGGCAATTTGAAAACCACTAAGTCAAGCATGGGAAGGAGGGATGGGGAGGGAATGGGGTGGGGATCGGGTGGGGGTTGACTGGCGATGTGTGCATGTATGTCTACAAAAGTTTTTTTGTATCCCACTATGATCTATGAATACAGTGCACCAATAAAAAATTAAAAAAAAAGAAAAAAAAAGAAAAAGAAAAATTAGACTAGTAATCCAAGAACAGTGAAATGAAAACCTCTAGGCTTTAAAGTACCCACAGGCTGGGATGTGGCTCAGTGGTAGAGCACTTGCCAAGGAAGCTCGTGGCCCAGGGTTCCAACCCCAGCAATGCAAACAAAAGGGAAATAAAAACAAACATAAAACACCATAAACAGAGAACATACCTAAAGAAGCCGGGTGTGCCTGTAACTCAGTACTGGGAGGCTGATAGGAAGGTGAAGGTTCAAGGCCAGCCTCAGCAATTTAGCAAAGCCAGTCTCAGCAATCAGTGACCCTCTGCTTAAAAACAAAAAAACTATGGCGGGCTTGTAATCCCTGCGCTTGGGAGGTGGAGAAAGGAGGATTGTGCAGGTTCGAAGCTAGCCACACTGGCTTAAGAGCCCCTGTTTCCAAATAAAAATATAAAAAAAAGTAGGTCTGGGAATGTAGCCCGTAGCCCAGAGGTAGAAGGTCTTCCAGGAACCCCAGTACCACCAATAAAACCAAAAAGCAAAAAACAAAAAAGGCTAGGAATGTAGCCTTTTTTTCATTATTTATTTTCAAACAGGGTCTCAGTAAGTTGCTGAAGACCTCACTAAGTAGCTGAGGCTGGCTGCAAACCTGCAATCCTGCCTCAAGCCTCCCAAGTACTGGGATTACAAGTGTGTGCCACCACGCCTGTCTTCATGGGTCCTCTTCAACAATGTCCTAGATAAACTACGAAACCAGAAAATTAGTTATAAAAACTGAAAAAGAGACTGGTGTGGTGGAACATGCATGTAATCCCAGGACTTGGGAGGTTGAGACAAGAGGATCGTAGGTTTATGGCCAGCGTCAGGAACTGAGTAAGGCCTCTGCAACCTAGTGAGGCTCTCAAAAAATGAAAATAGGGCTGGGGGTGTAGCTCAGAGGTACAATGTCCCTGGGTTCAATCCCCAGTACCCAAACCACACAGAAACATAAACAAAAATGGAAAGAGAACATGTGTTATCTGTGGAGGGTACAACTGTCCAAGAGCATCTGAAGGGACAACTTGCTGGACCTAGTGAGAGCAAGGATTTCCTTTTATTCAACACAAGTCAACAGCAAACCTGTACCCTATAACAACTAGAAAACGTATAATTAGTTCTACGAATCCCACGTATGAGCAACAATAACTACCAGGAGAACACTGTAAAACCCTATTCAAACACACACAGAAGACTTCCCTTGGATAGCCAGGCTCAATATTGTAAGGGCAGCGATTCCCCCAAAATTGAATTATAAAATAAATGCAATTCCCACCAAGCTTTCAACAGGATTTTCTTGAGAACTCAACATAAAGATTCTGAAATTCATATGGAGGAGAAAACATCCAAGAATAGCCATGAAAAGTCTTGGAGCGCAGGGAGGGGAGCCTGGCCTACTAGATACTGAGGTTTATTCTGAGCCGAAAGGCTGTGGTGCTGGTGCAGAGACAGAACGACACACAAAGGCGCCCAGCAGCGGCCTGCGGTGCATTGGCTCCACAAGGAGCAGCACGAACCAGCGCAGAAAGGACATCGCACAGCAAATGCTGGTGCAAAGTCAGGTCTCACTGTGGGGGTGGGGATTGACACCTCCGTCCCACATGCAAATATTAACTCTAGATGGAGTAAAGCCTTAACCCAGAAGGGCAAGACTCTAAAAGTTTTATAGGAAAAGCATAAGATAATTCCTCTGACCTGAGTGAGACAGGCAAAGATATCCAGGACAGAAAGAGCACAGACCCTAAGGGGAAAGTCTCTTTCTCTTCCAAAATAAAACTCCTATAAAAGAACCAAAGTTAAAAGGCCTGTGAGACCAGAAGATGTTGGAAATGCAAATAGGGAAGAGATCTACAACACACACGAAGATGTCCTGAATCAACAAGAAAGCAAAAAACAACTCAGTAGAAAAACAAAAAGACAATTCACAGGAGAAAAAACCAAACAACTTAGGAAAAGGTGCTCCACTCGTTAACAGTTGTGAAAATAAATACTAAACAGAGATGCATTTCATTTCCCTCCGACCAGCAAAAAAAAAAAAAAAAAAAAAAAAAAAAAAAAGAAAAAAAAAAAAACTTATGCCAGATGGGAAAAGATGTCAAAACACAGGCACTTAGCCCAGCGTGGTGGCACACACTTGTAATCCCCGCGCTTGGGAGGCTGAGACAGGAGGATCGTGCAGGTTCGAAGCCAGCCTCAGCTACTTAGTGAGGCTCTCGGAATATAGTGAGACCCTGTTTCCAAATAAAGTCTAAAAAATAGGCCTAGGAGTATAGCCCGGAGGTAGGAAGCCCCTGGGTTCCACTCCCAGTACTGCCAAAAAAAAAAAAAAAAAAAAAAAGAAGTAAAAAAAAAAGAAACAGGCACTTGATGAGCGCTGCTTGGAGAAGCCACTGTGACTGCTGGCCAGCAGGGGGCCAAGGGGGAGAGGGCAGGTGGGCCCAAGGAGCAGGAGTGCCTGGCTCGTTCCCCAGGGAAACAGCAGCGCCTGGCACCATGAGGCTTCAAGGTGCCTGTGGCTGGGTTGTTTGTGAAAATTAAAAATACTTAAGTGAGACTCAATGAGAAGAAAATTGTCAGATAGTTGCTTTTTGGGTATTAGACATCTGTTAAAATGAAATAACACACAGTAAGTCTAAAACACAAAACACTGAGTATCATGGTATTTGTGTAACTTTTCTTCTTTCTTTTTTTGTGTGTGTGGTACCCAGGGAAACGTTACCTCTGACTACATCACCAGCCCCATTTTAGTTACCGTGTTGAAGCAGAGCTCACTAAGTTGTTGAGGGGCTCACTAAATTGCGTAGGCTGGCCTCAAACCCACAATCTTCCTGTTCCAGCCTATCAAGTACTGGGATTACTGGCATGCCCAGCCTATGTAACTTTTCAAAACAAAGAAGTCATATTGTACTTGCTTATAGCTACATAGGCACACAGTAGATGTTTTAAAATGTGGATGGATAGCCGGGCGTGTTGGTGCACGCTTGTAATCCCCGCGTTTGGGAGGCAGACAGGAGGATCGTGCGGGTTCGAAGCCAGCCTCAGCTACTTTGTGAGGCTCTCAGCAACTTAGTGAGACCCTGTTTCAAAATAAAGTATAAAATAGGTCTGGGAGTAGAGCTCAGAGGTAGAAAAGCCCCCGGGTTCCACCCCCAGTACCACACACACACAAAAAGAAATATACTTCATATACACACATCACACACATTTTTTTTTTTTTTTTTTTTTTTTTTGTGGTAGTAGGGATGGAACCCAAGGGCCTTATACCTCCTAGCTACACTCAGCCCTATTTTTTATTCTTTATTTTGAAACTGGGTTTCACTGACCTGCAAAGGACCTCACTTCATTAAGTAGCTGAGGCTGTTTGTGAACCGTGATCCTCTGGTCTCAGCCTCCCGAATGCTGGGATTACATGTGTGCCACATGCCTGGCCCGCACACATGTTTAAATGATGAAACTTGATATACATTAAAAATATTATTGAATTCCTGCTTTGTGCTAGGCAATATTCTAGGTGTCAGGAATGATGATCCGAACAGTATTTTTATCCTCTTGAAATTTACATTCTCATTGGAGGGAACAGACATAAAATGACTCCATAACTGTGAAATATCTGTAAAGGTGATGCAATCTGACCGGAAACAAACCAGATCAGGAAAGAGACCAGAAGTCCTGGCTGGGGAGGCCGCGGTGTAAGCAGGTGACGTCTACGGCAGCCCAATCTCAGAGGTCTGGGTGGATTCTGGGGAAACCTGGGTGTGCAGGCCAGGGCAGCTGGCGCGGAGAGGGGGTGTGATGGAGGGTCAGAGGATGCCTGGGCTTGAGCCAGTAAGACCAGGATGGAGACGTCGGGGAGCATGGGAGGGGTGTCTTGGAGGGGACAATGGAACTCAGCTTGGATGTGTTCAGTCTGACTTCTTGTGGGCAGCCCAGGTAGTGGGCACCGGGAATTCGGGGCAGAGGTCAAGCTGGGGAGAGTGTGAACACCACGGGAAAAGCGGCGTGAGGGCTGAGGGCACGTCACCACACTGGGGGAGGAACCCAGAAGACGGGGGTGGCCTGGAGGGACACGTGGCTCCAGGGGACAGCGTTGGCCTGGGCATGTCCCTGGAACTTCTGCACCGGAAGCCTAACTCCATAAACCACATTAACAGTGCCTGTGTCCTTTGAGAGAGGGTCAGGATTAGGGGAGGCCACTGAGGTTGGAGTCTTGTGGTGGCATGAATGCCTTCAACAGGGGAAGAGGCCTGAGCTGAGGCTGTCTACACTCCACGCACTCTACAGAGTCCCGCCAGCAAGGAGGCTCTCACCACATGTGGCCCCTCGATCTTGGCTTCCCAGTCTCCAGGACTGAAGAAATAAATGTCCTTTCTTTAAAGCGAACCATGCTGAGGCAGACAAGCCTTTAGCAGCAGGGAAGCAAGCTAAAGGACGGCAGAGAACCCGGTAGTCTCAGGATGGGGGTGGGTCCAGGTAGGACCCTTTGCTGCCCTTGGGAAGGGGCCATGGGATAGAACCGGGACAGGCAGAAGGGCCTTGGACTGTAGGGTGTACAGGTGAGCAGAGCCAGAGGTGCCAATGCAGAGTAGATTCCGGTGTAGGCAGATAGGAGGGCTGTATGGGCCAGCCAGCTGAGTAGGTATTTTTTAATTTAAATTAAAAAATTGTCTTTTTTGTGTGTGTGGTACTGGGGTTCCTGGAAACTCTTCTACCTCCGGGTTATACTCCCAGACCTGGAAACAGGGTCTCTTAAGCCAGGGAGGCTGGCTTCGAACCTGCGCAATCCTCCTGTCTTTGCCTCCCAAGCACAGGGATTACAAGCGTGAGTCACCACACCTGGCAAAAAATTGTCTTTTAAATGAAATAGCCAGCCTCAGCTTGAGAGCATCATCGAGAAACTGCACGGGTGAGGCTGTGCCCATGACAGCTGGGCACACCAGGCGCGCAACTGAGGCTGCTGGTTGGGAATATGAGGTGTACCCAGACCAGGAGGCTTTGGGGTTTGCTCTGTGGTGTAAATACGTGCCTTGCAGAAGAGGCAGCTTTGGTTTGGCCAGGTGGAAAATGAGCAGGGAGGGCACAGGAGTTAGGCTGTGTGAAAGGGCCCCTGATGCCTGGCGCAGAGGGGAGGCAGGAGGATGCAAGGCTCACAGGCCCCCAAGCAAGAACCTGGTGGACCCCAGGCTCTAGAGAACTGGGAGGACGGACGGCAGGAGGTGGCTGGGAAGTGAGGTGGGGGCGGGGGACTGGAGGAGGAGCCCAGGACATCCACTGGGTGCTGCCTCCGCCAGTGAGAGCAGGAGAGTGGCCAGCAGGAAGGTGGGGTCCAGGTCTGAGACCCGAGCCCGGTCCAGGTCTGAGACCCGAGCCCGCAGGCAGGTGTGAGGAGAGGCAGGCCAAGGGGCAGCAATAGGACAAGAACAGCTGCCCCAGGAGCCCAGCAGCTGGGACATGGTGGGGACACAGGAGCTGCAGAGGAGCCAGGCTCAGAGGACAGCCGGCGGAGTCTGAGTAAGAATGGGGGGCACTGGATCCAGCAGGACTGCTGAGCACCGTGGGTTCCACCGAGCACAGTGAGGGCTTCACAGGAGGCAGAGGGTCAGCAAGGCCTGATGAGGGCAAGGGAAACTCCACGTGCGCTGAGGGGTAAGCTTGGCCCTGGCTGCCTGGGCCCAGGGAGAAGCCACCGCCCTCCCGATGGCTCCGGAGCACAGGTGTCTGAGGGCTGGAGGGTCTCACCCAGAACTGGTCTCCCTCTGGGCCCCATCTGCTTTCATTAGTGATGGTGTGGGAGCTGGGGAAGGTTCCCCACATGGTACAGAAGCCGTGAACAGTCACTGTGAACCTCCCCCAGATCCGGAAGCCGGAGGCCGCCTGGCCCTGCGCCTCTTCCCAGCAGAGCACAGGCCACCTTTCCATCCGGTCAGCGCTGTCCTTGGCACCTGGGAGACTCTCAAGATGCGTGTGCTGGACTAAAGTGAATGCCAGTGAGAGCTGTGACGTGGTCAGGTGTGTACCTCTGAACGTGCTTCTGCTCTTGTAAAAATGGAAAGCTAACTGAGGTGAAGCCATGAGCGTGTAAGACACACTTAACGACACAGGCGTCGACCACAGAAGAATTCCGAGTAACAGCGTCAGAGGAAGGAAACCTGAGACAGGTGGGACAGCCAGGGCCATGCAGGGAGGAAGCTGGAGAGAGTGGGACAGGGACTTCCGGCCCAGCGGCCGGCAAGGCTTTCCTCTCAGAAACCTGGCTCTGCCAGGTGCCCCCTCCTTTCTTAACTTCCAAAGGTGCTGACTGGCTTCAGGGAAGTCTGAGCCATTGATATCCAGTGTCCACATTCACCAAATAAATCCAGGGTTCCAATCATACTGGAGCAACGGCTGCCACGAGGTTTATGTTCTGTAACTCTGGCCGACTCTGCAGGGCTCTAAATGAACTTTTGTGCTCAGTGTGCCCCTCTTCCCCTCCCCCTCCTCTCCTAATTCCATGCTACTGGCTCTGACCGGCTGTGTCACCTGTTTCCATGGTGACAAGTACTCGAGTGTTAGCTGAGTAGATTCGAGGTTACAACTCTACTATAAAACCCGGCCTGGTGGTGTATCCCTGTAATCCTAGTATTCGGAGCCTAAGACAGAAGGGTTGCAAGTTCAAGGCCAGCCTCAGCAAATCAGCAAGACCTTGTTTCAAAATAAAGAAATAAAAAGGGTTGGAGGTATAGCTCAAAGGTAGAGTGCCCCTGGGTTTAATCCCTAATACTAAAACAAACAAAAAAAGTTTAAAATATTCAAGTCTGATTTTTCTCCATGTCTCTCTGGAAAGAAAACTGTCCTCTCTGGTTCTCTACTTTCCTGTTTCCCCTGATCACCTGGTGTCTCCCTGGCCTTCTTCCAACCCCTCACCTGGGCTCGGGTCCACAGGAACATCTGGAACCTTGGGGCCAGCACGGCGCCAGGTGCACGGCTCTTTGCCTTGTTCAATCTGGGAGAGGACCTCGGGCTTGGAGATGGCGTAGTCTGAGGAGAAACAAGAGGGTTAGCTTTTGCCCTGTTCCTGCGAGAGTCAGGACAGGCAGCTGGAAAACCAAGAATGGTCTAGAAACTAATGTCCTGACTAACAGCAGAGCTTCTCAGTGGCAGGCAGTCCTGCCACAGAGCCTGGAGACGATGCTGTGCAGTCCAGAGGAGGCGCGGCCCGCGTGCTGGCAGAGGCCAGGCATGCTGCTGAGCCTCCGACAACACACGGCACAGCCTGGTCCAAGCTGTCAACATGCTGGCGTATAAGCCTTCATGGTCAGCAACAGCACGAGTCTGCAAACCAGAGCCCCATGGATCCCACCTGCATCCATTCCCATCCTCACGACTCACACCTTAATGGCCTTTGCTCTGGGTCACACAGAAGCCATCACGATAGGAAACAAGGCCAGAAAGAAGCAGAATCCAGGCCCTTCCCAGGCAGTGGCCCTGGGTCCAGAGCAGCGGGCTTTGGGGCCTGGGCAGAACACCTGCCATAAGCTGGGTGCAGTGGTGCACGCCTATAATCCCAGTACTTGAGAGGCAGAGACAGGAGGGGCATGGGGCGAAGACAGCCGCAGCAGCTTAGCGAGATCATCAACAATGAAGTGAGACCATTTCAAAACAAAAACTAGAACGGGATAGGGGTGTAGCTTGGAGGAAGAGTGTCCTTGGGTCCAATGCCTAGTGTAACACACACACACACACACACACACACACACCTGCACAGACCCTGGGGAATGTCACATAATGGCTACAGAGGCCCATGAAAGAAGGTGAAAGTCCTTCTCCACTGTGGGGCCAGTCAGAGCCTGGACCTGAGGCAGAGGACCTCCTACAGGCCAAGTTCCGAGGAGCCTGGATGGGGGAGAGAAGCACCGCATTCATCACTCTGCTACTCCACCAGGGCTTCTGACTCGCCACCCAGAGACAACTTTGGCAGAAGGAGCAGGACTCTCTTCAAAGTATCTAGGGCTTTACATATCACTAAGATGAAAACCTCCGTGAAGAGAGGTCTGGGGACTCACAAAATCCCACTTAGCAGAGAAGTGCCAGGCTTACCCAGGGAGACCAGCGTCTCGTAGTTGCCCCGCATCACGTGCTTGTAGAGCTCCTTCTGCCAGTCCTCCAGCTTGCCCCACTCCTGCTCGGAAAAATACACGGCCACATCATCAAAGGTCACGGGCACCTGGAACCACAAGTGTCACACTCGCTCACCCAGGCGCGCACAGGCGGGCCCTCGGCCTCCCCACTCCAGGGCACCCAAAGGCTACCTTGGGGGCCTCCCCCTTGCTGCCGGGGGGCAGCCGCAGGATCCAGAAGTTCCTGTTGCGCAGCAGGTTCTCCACGTTCTCCAGCCGCCGCTGCAGCAGCCCGTACTCCTGCAGCAGGGTGCCCAGCACGGCCCACTTGCCCTCCAGCTGGTTGCTGAACTCCACGGCCGTCTTCTCGCAGTCGGCCAGCTTCTTCTCGGCCATCCCAGTTCGGCCTTCCAGGGAAAGCAAGCGAGCAGCCTGGGATTCAATCTTCCTCTCCATGGCCTGAATCGTAGCTGCCATTGTCCACGGAGAAATCTTTCAGAAATAAGAAGACATCACCATCACCCTCCGCATCCTCGTGTTCTGTGTGCCTCTCTTCCTAGGCGTGGGAGAGCAGGCTGAGTAGGCTTCCCTTAGGAAGTGGGACTGTGCTGTCCCACATGCCAGATCTCAACTTGCAGATCCCTCCTTTGAGTATCCTAGAACCTAGGCTGTCTCCTGGGTGCCTTGCCTCTGGCCCCAAAGCACGCTGTGCAGACTCCTATCATGGCACTGCAGGGCTTTCCTGCATGCCCCTACACTGTAAGGCCCTCCAGGCGATCTGCATCTCTCCACAGCACAGTGCTTGACACGTGGCAGGTGCTCAGTGGGATTTTGCAAAATAAACAGTGACTTGGCATTGCTGGGCATCAGTGGAGAAATGGTACACTGCAGATATGCTAGAGCCCAGCCTGCACTCCTGAATCCATCACACAGGAACTGTCTACTGATGATGACCTAGCAAAAAGCCCCAGCTGCTTCAGTGAAACCACACAAACAAGAGGGTTGCTCAATTCCTTTTTTAAAAGACTCCCATGTCCCTTAACAAACAGAAAAATCTAAAGGCCAATTCCCTTTCCTCCAGGACAATCTGATTTTGTCCCTCCCCAAGGATCCCTCCTCCACAAGCTAAAATTTCCATTCCTGCAAATCTTCACCAGTTTAATATTGGTGTTTTTATACTACTCAAGGTCCCCGAGATTCTTTTCCCTTCCTGGTTCCTACCCATTCCAAGGTAAAAATGATGGTCTCAGATGTTTGTGTAAGTGCACTAAGATCAGTGACACACCCAATAGTCTCACAAGGATAGACACATGGTACCAAGCCATACTTTCATACATGCAGCAAGAATCAAGATGTGGCGCTTCCCTATCAGCAGAGTGGGCAGAGGCCTGAGTGAGCACAATTGGGCACCATGAAGAAAAAGCCCATGTGGGGTGGGGAGCTCTACCACCTGCCTTCTCTTGTCTGAGGACAATGCCTGCAGGCAGAGGAGGTCCTGTTTTGGATGCCTTTTCCTGTCAGTAACTGAAAATGAATGGTCATTTTGACATTCTGCATTCTGCAAAAGCCTTCCTGAAGTCTGGTGACCACTTGCAAAATAAAGTAACGTCTAGGAACCAGTGTGGATTCATTCAGAGAGCACTACCGAGAATCAAAATGAGGATGGACACCCCAGAAAATGGGGACAAAAGGAAAGCTCGACAGGAGACAGAACAACCCTGCCTGAATGGTGTTCCTGACTTTTCCCGCTGTCTGGAGGGATGGGCCCTGGGCCTGGCCAAGGGAGGACTGTGGCAGGGTCTGAGTGTGGGCTTCTGATGAGCAGAGCTGTTGGAGAGACCAATGAAGGACCGGGCCTCACTCTCGAGGAGTGGGTGGGCTGCTTCTGCTGGCGTGCTCGCAGGTCAACTAGGCTCCGGGCTTGGCAGACCCACTTCAACCTCACTCCTCTCTGGGATCAACCCTGCCACACACCCCAGACTCCATGAGTCTACTCCAGGAGTGTCCTTGGACTTCACCACCTGCTTCCTATCCTGTGCAAGTAAAAATGCACTGCCATAATCTTGGTGTTGCATGACAAGAGCACCTGCCCAAGCCCTATTAAAACAGTGCTCTTTGGTATGAGAACAATGGTGAGCGGTTTTCTTACCGTTTTCGTGGGACCTGGAATTTCTTATTGAGAGGTGGGACTCTGCTCTGTTGAAGCCCATAGCCTCACTAGTGGGAGAGCAGAGACTGCCTTAGACTCCAGCAAGGAAGCCGAAACTCTTTGCTCCAAAGGAGCCGTGGGTCTAGGAGCCGTGGGTCTAGGAGGATCCAAATCCCTAATGGCTCCTCACTCATGTGATCAAGTCCAGGCCTTTCAACTCTCTGCAGCCTTCCATTACAGCCATCTCTTCCAAGATCCTGGAGCCCTTCTGGTCCTGCACGGGTTGGATCTTTCTGTGCTTTTGCTGGAATCCCCTCCCTCTGGGGAAAGCTCCCGGGTCTAGCTGGGTCTGATGAAACCCTAGCTTCTCCCAAAAGCCCAGCTCAAATCATAGATGCACAGAATAATGGGCCAGGAAGGAGCCCGGCTCCGTGCGGCCCTGCTCCTGCATCTCCACAGCATGCACCACCTGGAGGCCCGCTCCTCGCCTGTGCTGCGGGATCACAGCTGTGTACCTGTCCGCGTCCCCATCGCACCCTGGGTCTTTGAATACAAACAACCCACGTCGTCCCACTTTCTAGCTGTGTGATCATGGGCCAGTTAACTTCTCTGGCTCTCCGGTTTTTCCTTTTGTATGGCAGAGATAATAACAGTACCTACCCCATAGGTCTGCAGCGAGGACAAAATAATGCCTAAACAGGGCTGGGTGCAGTGCCTGGCGGACAGACGCGAGCAGCCTCCCGCGCCCTGAGCGAGCCGGGACGCAGGGGGTGCTCGGTGTCTGCGGAATCGACGCCGGACACCTCCCAGGTGCCACCAGGCCGCTGGGGGGAGCTGGGGGAGGGAAGCTGGGGCCGAGCGCTCGGCAGAGAAAGGAGCCGGGCGGGGGGCGCGGAGACCGAGGGACAGTGGCCGGGGCGGGGGCAGGGAGCCCGGAAGGGCTGCGGGAACTTGGCGCGGGGCGGCCTCGGCGCCGGGGCGGCGGTTCCCCCGGCTGGGCTCGGCCCGGGTGCGGGGTCCGGGCGGCGGCGCCGTAGGCCCCGGCGGACCCCGCGCTCCGCTCGCAGAGCCCCAGGCCCGGCGGCCCTCCCCGGGGCCTGCGGCGCCGGGTGCTGGGCCGCGGCCGCCCGCAGCCCCGAGGCCGCGCGTCCGAGCGCGCGGGCTGCCCTTACCGGAGCCGCGGCCGCCTCGGCCATGGCCCTGCGCTGTCCGGCCCGGTCCGGAGGAAGTCGCCGCCGCCGCCGCGCGGCCGCACGCAGGCCCGGCCGCCCGGTCCTCTCGCAGGCGGCGCGGCCCGGAGCTGCTCCCCCGCCGCGCTCTCGGTGGCCGCTCCGCCCCGACGCGCCGCCGCCGTCAGCGCCCGGCCGGTCCACACTGCATCCTGGGAGCCGGCGCCGCGGCCCGGCCACGAAGGCCCGTGAGGCTTCCCGGAGGCAGCGCGGCCGCACAGCCCCACCTGCAGCCCGAGCGGCGAACGGCAGCCGCGCCGCCCCGCCCACCGCGGCCCCGCCCACCGGCCGGCCGCCCCGCCCAGCGCCGCGGCCCCGCCCACCGGCCGGCCGCCCCGCCCAGCGCCGCGGCCCCGCCCACCGCGGCCCCGCCCACCGGCCCCCAGGCCCGCGGCCCCGCCCAGGGACCTCTGGCCTCGCTGCGCCCGGGGAGCGCGGCCTCCCGGCCGGCTCGTCCCCGCGGCCACTCGGGCGGCTTCGGCCCCGGGCCAGGCGATGTGGCGTTATGTTTTGGACAGCTGTAGCTCCCGTCTGTCCTTGAAATGGAAGAAACACTTGCAACAATAGGAAGAGTCTGGGGTAAATTACTGTAGGCAGCGGTGTGAAGTTTTCTGTTACGTGCCTACAGTAAACATTTTTAGGGGAGTGGATGCGGGACGTGTGCCATCGTTTAAAACTATTTTGGTGAGGAACTTGGTGTGGAAAGATATTTATGGTATTTGACACATCTGACCAGAATGATCTCGTTTTTGTCTTAAAAGGTGTCTGTGTGTATATAATAGAATGTGTGTAAATACAAATATGACATTCTGTATATAATGTCTTATATATTACATATGTAACTTTATGTGTGTGGTGGTGGGTATTGAACTCAGGGGCATTCTACCCCAAGTTACAGGCCTTGCACTATTTATTTATTTACTTTTTTTTTTTTTTTGCGGTACTGGGGATGAAACCAGGGGCATTCTACCTCTGAGTCACACCCCCAGCCCTGTCTTCTTATTCTTCATTTTGAAACAAGGTCTCCCTAAATTGCAGACCTCACTAAGTAGCCGAGGCTGTCCACAAATCGCGATCCTCCTGTCTCAACCTCCCAAAGGCTGGGATTACAAGCGTGTGCAACCACACCTGGCCCCTTTTTATTTCGAAACAAGGATCTCACTAGGTTACTGAGTCTCACTGTGTTGCTGAAGCTGTCCTTGAACATGCGATTCTCCTGTTTCAGCCTCCCCAAAACTGGGATTACAAGCGTGTGCCACCACGCCCGGATTGCGCAACACTGTATACATAACATTTATATAGGTTTGGAAGCACATACATGAACGTTGTCTAGTTTTCTTTAATACTGAGACAACAGGCAGTTTTCATGCGATTTCTAACGTTTCTAAGTTCAAGTTTTTAATTTCTAACTTTTATCAATGCATGTTTTTATTTTGTAGTAAGTGTTTTTGTCAGGGAAAGGAGAAAGAAAAATTTAAAACCGAAGCAAACTGCAGCAGGAGTCTGGAAGGAGCCGGGCGTGGGGCCCCCTCGTGGCCAGGCAGAAGCCTTGCGGCTCAGAATCGCCCAGCCTCCTGGGCCTCCCCCACCGGGAACCTGCGCCACGTGGTCCAGCGCTGCGCTCCAGGGCGCCGCCTTACGGTCTTCAGTCTGGGGTGGGGATGGGGCTACCCCGGACGCACTCTTTGTATTAAAATAAGATTACCTGGGGAGCTGTCTTGAAAAAAATGCTTGCTGTTTGGCGAGACTTGCTGTCACTGGAAGCTTTCTTCACTGGAAGCTGAGGGGTTTTCAGAGGAGTTGGCCTTCAAGGGAGGCCGGTAAGGATTTCCACCTTAAACCCCCTGGTATCATCATCATCATCATCATCATCACTTCTCTCTCTCTCTCTCTCTCTCTCTCTCTCTCTCTCTCTCTCTCTCCTTTCTCTTTCACCTCCAAGCCACACCTCAATCCTTTGATTTTTTCAAACAGGGTTTCACTAAGTGGCGGAAGCTGGTCTTGAACTTGCAATCATCCTATATCAGCCTTCCAAGTGCTGGGATTACAAGTGTTGCTACCACACCCAGCTTATTGTTTTCTTTCAGTTCTTCTTCCACATCATTTCTTCCCCTTCCAATGAACACATCCTCTCTGCCAGAGGTAGACTCCTGTGGGCCTGAACTTCTGTAATTTGGGTAAAAATTATAAGGAAAACCCTGACAATATAACAAATGTAAATGCAGGTGTGAGGAAGACACCTGGAGCTTAAACTTTCTTAAATTCATTGAATCCTGAATTAAAAAAAGAAAAAAGGCTGGCAGGGGCCTTAGGACTCACCCAGTCCTTGTCTAGTCTGGGTCTCCAGCACTGGGCAGTGTGTGGAGACCTGGGGTTTGGAGGCCTGATGGTCCTTGGGCCAGCCAGGCAGCCTCCCAGGGCTCAGCCGATCACTCATGACATCCCCGAATTTGGCCTCCTTTCGCCTCAAACTTGCTTTGCTCCTGGACCCTGTTGAAGAGCAGTGCCTGCTCTCTGCCCTGGCCTTGCTGGTCACTACGCATGGCCATTTGCTTACATTCTCAGCATGTGTTGTCCAGTCCCTTTCACACTGCTTGGAGGACCTGCTCCCAGATTACCGTGGGGAAGGGGCTTCCTCCTGTTTAAGGAGACAGTGATGTTAGCTCCATGGTGATACAGCCCATCAGGTGCCGGTGCTTCTGAGATGGACATGTCCCTGCTTGCTGGAAGATGTGAGGGTGCTGCCGGGGCTTACCAGGCCATCTGTGAGAATTCCTCCCTCAAAGGAATTCTTCCTTGGGAAGAGGATCCGATTGAGATGGTTCTTACTGCACTAATGGGGTGCCCCTTTTGAGCAGAGGTGAATGCTGAGGCCCCCAGAGCATTGGAGGCCAGAATAGCAGGGTCAGGTCAGGCTCCCTCTCTGGACTTGGTGAAAACTCAGCAACACTGTGAGGGAAAATTGCCTCGGATTACTTTTTTTCAAAGGTTGCTTCGGGCATGAAAAGAATCTTTTAAGTTTCATGGGCCTCTTCTAATACATTGCATACTCCGGTCCTTTTAGCTGGGTATATAACTTGGGCCAGGTCTAGAACTTGCTCTTCTTTGTATTTTCCAAGACTGGCCAAGTGTATAACATCTAACTGATAAGAAAACATCCGGCATATGTCTGTCTGTCTGTATATATGTGAAAAAGCATATAATATATGTACATATGTATATATGCATATATATGCATATATATATATATATATATATATATATATATATATATATACTTTTTCAAACAGGTCAGGCTTTATGGAGCAGCTAAAATTTGAGCTAGATCTTGCAGGACGGGCAGAATTATAATAGGCAGCAGAGAGTGTTTCAGACCAGAGGGTGGAAAGAGCAGTGTGAGTTGGTTGACAGCCTAGGGGGAAAAATGGAGGCAGGAAGGTACAGAACATTTTATTTTGTTTTATTTTTTGCGGTACTGGGAATGAAACCCAGGGACATTCTACCTCTGAGCTACACCCCCAGCCCTGTTTTTTATTCTTTCATTTGAAACAGGGTCTCAGTGAGTTGCAAAGGGCCTCACTAAGTAGCTGAGGCTGTCCTCGAACCGTGATCCTCCTCCCAAATGCTAGGATTACAAGCGTGAGCCACCATGCCTGGCTCAGAACATTTTTGAAAAATTAGAGTAGTCTGGTTTGATGGGGACTTTGAATAACAAAGGAAAACAGGCTGATTAGCTAGCTTTCTGTCACTATAACAAAAAATCTGAGATAATTAACTTATAAAGAGAAAAGGCTTCTTTTGGCTTGTGGTTGTAAAGATTCCTGTCCATGATTGGGGTGACTCGCTGCTTTTAAGCCTCTGGTGGTGCAGAGGGCAAAAGCTAGCAGTGCAGAGGTAAGCACAGCCATTTATCTCAAGGCCAGGAAGTAAAAGAGAGAAGGAAGGGCTGAAGTCCCACAGTCTCCGTTGAGGGCACACCCCGGCGAGCCTAAGACCTCCCAAGCTGCTACCTTTAGAAAGTCCCATCACCTTCCAGAAGCATGGCCCTGGGGACCATGCTCGTACACAGGCCTTTGGGGGTGCTCAGCATCTGAGCGACAGCACAGGTTGCACGTATTATAACAAGCTCAAGTGCTAAAACTTTATTCATTAAACTTTACTAGTTTAAGGTGCTGGATAACCGTGGTCGAGCAGGGCATAGCCTATGGTACCAATAGGGAGACTTACCCGAGGACAGTGGATGAAATGCAGGAGGGGTTAGAGATTAGTCAGGAGGCTGCTAGTAGGAGCCCAAGCAGAAGATGAAAACATAGCTGACTAAATGTAGCAACAGAGAGAAGGCAGAGGAAGCGGTAAGAGGTGTGGTGAGAGGTGGAGCTGCCTGCAGGTACCATTCAGTGGAGAAGCCTTGGACCACACCAGGCGCTGGGGCTAAGCAGGGAAGAGCCCTCGCGGCAGGAGCAAAGAGGTCAGAACTAAGAGCAGCTTTTAGAAGCATGATTTTAAAAGCTCTACCTTGGCATGCTGCGTTGGATGCGCCAGGGCCGTTTCTAAGTGGTAATTACCAGCCCGGTGGTCAGGGCAGCCCATTAGTGTCTCTGGGGAAGCTTGGGAAGCATCTGGATTTGTGGATCCCATCCCAGATCGACTGAATAGAAACCTGTAGGCATGGGTCGCGAGTGTTGGGTGGGGGAGCTTTTCCAGAAAGAAGGTCAGGAGGATCACAAGTTCAAGGCCAGCCTCGGCAACTTAGTGAGACTCTGTTTCAAAATGAAAAAAATTTAAAAAAGGCTTCCAGGTAGAATGCCGGGGTTCAGTCCCCAGTACCAAATACAATGAAAAAAAAAAAAAGTGTAAAGTCTGTTTTCACCATGTTCCTTCTAGGCCTGTGTCCTAGAAGGAGTAGATGATCAAAAGGACCCTCCAGATGATCCATGAAGTGCATGTTGTATGACCAAGAAATAAACCTTTGCCTAATACGTCCAATGATCTGGGAGCTGCTTGTTACCACAGCTCAACCTGGCTTATCCTCATGGACACAAAGGCTTGGTGAAAGTGGGCCAGGCATCGAGACAGGCATCCTTGAGCTCTGGGCGGTTTCAGTTTCAGTCTTGACTTATAGCCTTTCTCAGGGAGAAGAATGCACTGTCTGAAAACTCCCACAGAGATGCTCCCCTGCAGCTATTAAGAGTAGCAAAATAACAGGAGAATTTGCAGCTGGCTCTGGAGTCTCTCCCACAGAGCAAGTGCCGAGTGCCTGCTTGGAATCCCTCTGGGAAAGTCGCAGAAGGTGGTGGTTTTCAGGGCCTGGGCTCTGAGAAGCTACCTTTTCTCCAGCTCTCCTGCTGGGAGCTGGGGCACTTGCTTCCTCAGGCTGGGCTCGGGCCTGCCTGTGGACCAGTGCCTCGGAAACACACCAGTATGCTCAGAGTGTGCCCTGCAGTGGCCTCAGCAGACCAGAAGCTGTGCCGAAATCCCACTTTTATAATCCATGTGAGCCTTGGAATCTCCTTTTTAAAACTTCCATGCTTGTTTGAATTTCAGAAGATGGGTTGATTTGTTGACTATTGAAAAAAAAGTTGATGATTTGATGCTTTGAGATCCCTCTCCTGCTCCCACATCCCTGGTCTTCCTGGGCCTCCCTGCAGGAGAAACACAGCTCTGGGGTGTCTGGATGTTGCTGGGTATCCACATGATGATGTCACCCCCAGCCACCTGGAGGTAAGATTCTGATGTGGCACAGGGACAGGGTGGGCACGTGGCATGTGTGTGGAGAAGTTTCAGTGCCCTGGCATCCAGGATTGCCTTTTGTGATTCCCTTTCTGTGATCCTCTTGTCTCAGCCTCCCAAGTACTGGGGTTACAGACTTGTGCCACCAAGCCCAAATGTCTTTTATGTTTTCTAGAATTTTCCATAGCCTCAGTTATTCTGATATGCTGGTATCAAAACCTGTTTACACCAAGGGACTGACAACAGCTTAGAGAGAGGCCCATTCCATGGCCTCTGTCTTCCTGGGGTCAGGAGTGAAGGCTCAGTGTGAAGGGTTGAGCGCCAGGGATGCCCAGGCCCTCTGAGCAGGGTGAGAGGCACTGGGCCTCCACCCTCCAGGCTAGGAGGGCGCTCGCCTCGAGCCAGCAGAGAGGAGAAGTAAGTACTGTTAGGAGATGCATTGGGGGGGGGGCTTGCTTTAAAACCCCAGATACGGAAAAATCCAGACATGTATGAAACAAGTGCTTGTTTTATTTTTTTATTTTTTTGGTGGTACTGGGGATGGAACCCAGGGGCCTTCTACCCCCGGGATACACCCCCAGACCTATTTTATATTTTATTTGAAAACAGGGTCTCTTAAGCTAGCCGAGGTTGGCTTTGAACCTGTGCAATCCTCCTGTCTCAGCCTCCCAAGTACGGGGATTACAAGCGTGCGCCACCACGCCCGGCGCAAGTGCTTGTTTTAGATTATTAAAAAAATTTAAGCAAGGCCCTCTACAACTTGATGAATAGCTCAGAGGTAGAATGACCCTGAGTTTAATTCCCAATACCAAACACACCCACACCCACCCAAAATAAGTAAGTAAGTAAGTAAGTAAGTAAATAAATAAATATAAATTAAGAGGTGGGTGCGGTAGCACATACCTATATTCCTAGAACTTGGGAGGCTGAGATAGGAGGATTGTAGGTTTGAGGGCAGCTTTGATAATTTAGTGAAAGGCCCTCAGCAACCTAGTGAGACCCTGTTTCAAAATAAAAATGAAGCCGGGCGTGGTGGCGCACGCTTGTAATCCCCGCGCTTGGGAGGCGGAGACAGGAGGATCGCGCAGGTTCGAAGCCAGCCGTGCGCTGGCTTAGGAGACCCTGTTTCCAAAATGAAAATGTAAAAATAGGTCTGGGAGTGTAGCCCCGAGGTAGAAGGGCTTCCAGGAACCCCAGTACCACCCAAAAAAATAAAATAAAATAAAAAAAATAAAAATAAAAATAAAAATAAAAATGAAAACCTGGGTGTAGCCATACATGTTTGCAATCTCAGTACTTGGGAGGCTGAGACAGGAGAACAGGTTTGAGGACAGCCTCAGCAAATAGTGAGACTTTCATTAACCTAGCAAGACCTTGTTTCAAAATAAAAAAATAAAATAGGGATGGAGGTATGTGTGTGTGTGTGCGCGCACACACACGCGCGCGCGCACACGCACACACACACACACACACACACACACAGCTGGGGGCGTAGTTAGAACGACCTTGGATTCAATCCTCGGAACCACAAAAACAAACCAACAAGCTGGGCGTGGTAAAAAAAAAGCTGGTCGTGGTGGCACATGCCTGTAATCCTAGTACTTGGGAGCTGAGACAGGAGGATTTCAGATTCAAGGTTAGCCTCAGCAATTTAGTGAGATTCTATTTCAAAATTAAAAATAAAATAGGGCTGTGGGTGTATACCCCTAGGTACAATCGTCAGCATCACAAAAACAAACGAACAAACAAAATTGAATAACTAAAGCCATTGAATTTCCCCATCACTAAGTTCTCCACAGCTTTTGACACTAGTGTTCTAGTTGCAAAAATGAGATTTCTCACCATGTAATTCTGGAACACTTACTGTGCAGAACACAGCCCACCCCAGCAATGACATTATTAACTACAAGAGAAAGAAGCTTCGTACTCAGTTCTGACTCATGTTTACAAGACGTTTTGAAGTCTTATAGGGCTGACACTTAGTCATTGAGTTTTGTTGACCTGGTGATGAACACAGTTCTGCCTTAGGACTGTCAGAGTGGGGGAAAGGTGTCACATCACAGACCAGGCAGATGGAATTAGGGCTATTTTATGTGGACACGGAGTGCTCTCTGGTTTGGCTAGGGACAGAACCTGCTCAGCATGCATAGTCACGTCTCTACTGAGTGCCTGCTAGGTGCCCAGCCCAGTGTTGGGCATCAAGATGACCATGTTTTCTAAACAAAGATACCTAGGGATTTTAGTATTACAAACGTATTTTTATGTCACTTATCAGTGCACACAGAGAGTCTGAGAGATATAATTTGGCCCTCAAATGTAGAAAAGTCTGCGACAATTTATACTATCATCTCAATACAGGAGAGCACCTGAGATTTTCAGTAATCTGGGAGCACAGGGACGCGCGGCTGTTTGTTCACAAAGCTTGCTCAGGGCGAGGCACGCTGACCTCGGGGAGCTCAGTGTCAGTGGGGGACGGACGGATGTGCACACGACAGAGTCTGGATGTGAAAACAATGTGCAGTGGAGTCACGTCTTGCCTGTGAGCCGGGGAACGCTGCTCAGCGCCAGGAACGAAGCAGAGAAGGACCCGTGGGGGCTTGTTGGGCAGTCAGGGCGCTCAAGAAGTATCCCAGACAAGAGACAGAATGTCTAGAGCACGGGGCATTGGACCATGCATGGAGCATGACAAGAGACGTCAGTGTGCGAGAGGTGGGCGACCGCGGGATGCGTGAGGGTGAGAGGTAGGTCTGAGGTCAGATCATAAGCAGACTTACGTGCCATGTGTGTAATTTAGATGCCATGTTCTAAGTCAAGGGCTGAGTCAGAGTAGCTGTGAACCTGTCATCAAATGGAAACTTGGGAAGTGCCATGAGAAGCTGCCCTGTGTGTCTGTGTAGGCAGAGGTGCGTGCGTGCACGTGCCGGGGTGGAGGGTGGGACTCACAAGCCCCCGGATGACTTGAACTCTTCCATTGCTACTGGAGGCCTCAGAAGAACTTCCACAAAACACACTTTTAAAATCGACACACAGCCGGGCGTGGTGGCACACGCTTGTAACCCCTGCGCTTGGGAGGCTGAGACAAGAGGATCGCACAGGTTCAAAGCCAGCCTCGGCTACTTAGTGAGACCCTGTTTCCAAATAAAATATAAAATAGGTCTGGGAGTGTACCCCAGAGGTAGAAAGCCTCTGGGTTCCACCCCAGTACCACCAACCACCCCCCCCCCACACACACCATTGGAATTGGGAAGCTGAGCCAGGAGGATCGCAAGCTCAAAGCCAGCCTCGGCAACTTAGTGAGTCTCGCAGCAACTTAGTGAGGTCCTGTTTCCAAATAAAAAATAAATTAATAAAGGGCTGGGGGTACAGCTTGAAAGTAGAATTCCCCTGGGTTAATGTCCCAGCATCCCCCCATAAAACAAAGCAAAACCCCAAAACCAACCAACCAAACAAATAAGAAAATATTGGTGAGTAACTGATGGATCCTGAGTGGGGAATGCAGAATGAGGTAGAGATATGGAAAGATTACTCTTGAGGCTGTGTGAACAGTTGTTTTAAAGGGAGGGCAGCAGATGTCAAGAAGTAACACAGAAGTCCAGGTTACACAAGTCTAGTGAGAGGATCTGAGTCCACAGCCATGATGCACGCGTCACTTGCACGCTGGGCCAGCTTCGTGAGTTCTGATATCCAGGTAGCAACTTTTTTGTATCATTTCTAGATTCATCTATGAGGATCAGCTCTGACCTTAGCAGCCCACCCAAAGGAAAAGAATAACGTTATTCTTTGGAAGAAGATAATAATCAGGAAGCTCGTGCATGTTTGGGAAATCTCAGTGTTGCTGTGACCCTGACATTGCTAAAAAAAAAAAAAAAACAACAACAACAACAACAAAAACACCACCTATATTTTAAGCTGGGCATGGTGGCACATGCTTGTAATCCTAGCATTTGGGAGGCTAAGACGGGAGGATCGAGGTTTGTGGACAGCCTCAGCTACTTAGTGAGTCCCTCTGCAACTTAGTGAGACCATGTTTCAAAATAAAGAATAAAAAAACAGGGCTGGGGGTATGGCTCAGAGGTAGAATGTCCCTGGGTTTCATCCCCAGTACTGCAAAACAATAAAACATTTATTTATTTTTGTATAAGAGATTGGACTCCGGGGCATTCTGCCTCTGAGATATACCTTCAGAACTATTTTATCTTTTCTTTTAAAAGTGTCTTGCTAAATTATCCCATGTTGGCCACAAACCTGCAGTCCTCCAGTCTCAGCCTCCCAAGTACTGGGATTATAGGCATGCACCACAACACCTGGCTAAAAAGGGCTTATTAAGGGAAGAAAATGACTCAGATAGAAACATGGAAATACAAAAAGGAAAGAAGGACAACAGAAAAGGTAAGTAACTCTGAAAATCAAAATGAATTTTTGCTATATAAAGCAATAATAATGTTTTGTCAGTTGGGTATGTGGCACACACTTGTAATCCCAGTACTTGGGTGGCTGAGACAGGAGGATCACACAAAGGCCTGACTGCTTGCAAGTCCGTTTTTGGTTAGGGTGACTTCCAAGGAGAATTCTGGAAAGTAACTCTCAGAATTTGCATAGGATATTTCCAAGTCCTTGACGAATCTCCTTTCAGTGAAGTGGCAGCCTTGCTCCTGGGTTTGTTGCTTAGTAAACTGATGGCTTTGTGAAGCTCTGGCCTTCTTATCTGAGCCTTTGGAATTTCAGGTATTTGTGGCCCCTCAGGGAACTCAGGAGATTAGCTTTTTTCTACCAAGGCCTCTTCCCTATCTGCCTATTTCCTTCTACCTCCTCAGTCCAATTTCCAATAAGGTCATATCCTGAGTAAGGATGGAGGATTTAAAAAATCACTTGTACCCATGAATAAAGGCATCCATAATATCTAAAAAAAATAAAAATAAAAATAAAAAATAAAAAATCACTTGTAGCTTTATAAGGTTTGAAATCAGAAAATATAAATCTTCTAGCTTTGTTCTTTTTCGAGATCGTTTTGGGTATCTAGACTCCATATTCCATATTAGGATAGATTTTTTCTGAAAAATAAATAAATAAATGTATGATAGTTTCATCTGAAAAAAAAAGAAAAAATATTCTCTGGTAAGAAAGAAAGCAAAAAGAAATATTGAAATGTTATCTTTAAGTCATCAAAAGCTTGGTATCAGACAAATTAAATTGTTATGTGAGATTATCATTGTTAATTCTGGATAAATTGCTGTAATACTAGATGTCAACCACTAAGCCAAGCATGGGAAGGAGGGATGGGGAGGGAACGGGGTGGGGATCGGGTAGGGGCTAACTGGGCGATGTGTGCATGTATGTCTACAAAAGTTTTTTTTATCCCACTATGATGTATGAATACAGTGCACCAATAAAAAAAAAATAAAAAAAAATAAAAAATCACAACTGAAACACTTGACCTAATTTACAGATACAAAATATTACCCAACAGAGCTGGGTGTGGTGGCGCACCCTTGTAATCCCAGCTTTTGGGAGGCTGAGACGGGAGGATCATGGTTTGCGGACAGCCTCAGCTACTTAGTGAGGCCCTCTACAATTTACTGAGACCCTGTTTCAAATTAAAGATTAAAAAATAGGGCAGGGGGTGTGGCTAGGAGGTCAAATACCCCTGGGTTGCATCCTCAGACCTGCAAAATAAATAAATAAATAAATAAAATAAAAATAAGGCATGTGCCACCACACCTGGCTTTTATTTTTATTTTTTATTTTATTTTATATATATATTTGCAGGTCTGGGGATGGAACCCAGAGACATTTGACCTCCAACCTACACCCCCTACCCTATTTTTATTCTTTATATTTGAAACAGGGTCTAAGTTGCGGAGGGCCTCACTAAGTAGCTGAGGCTGTCCGTGAACCACGATCCTCCCATCTCAGCCTGTGAATGCTGGGATTACAAGTGTGTGCCACCACGCCAGGCTCTCACACCTGGCTTTTATGATCACTCTTGTGAGTTAAATGAAAATACACCAAAAATGTTGACAAAATGAGCCAACAATATCTGAAAGGATAATATATCCTAACCAATTATATTTATTCCAGTAATGCAAGGTTGGTTTAACACTTGAAAATCACTTTATATAATATAACATTAATAAAGGATAAGAATCATATAATTTTGCCACTGCCTCATCTTCCTCGGCATCTGTGCGTGTGACCCTGCGCACATGACATGGCAAATGCTTAACGAAAGCAGCCCCGAGGGGGCGTGGTCCCTGGCCAGAGTACCCCTTGCTCTTAGATATTCTTTTATAAGCTATTGTTCTTTTGGTAATGATTCTATACTAATGGCTCCAGTGATGTAAAGCGGGGTCCCAAAAATCAGAACTTTGGGATAAATTTTCTGGTAAAATATGTCTGAGCCCTCAGACTTTCCCTGCCTTGCTCCAAGCTATAATAAAATTGGCTAAAGAAGACAGAGGGGAAAATGTGTCAGTAATGTGATGGTATAGTCAGAGCTTAGGTGCTGTGCAAGCATTCAAGCAGGGAGTGATTACAATGCAGAGTTCGTCTCTATCATTGACCTTCATTCTAATCATTAACCTATAGTAAAAGCCTTAAGAGTCAACTGAGGCCATTAGCCCTAAAAAACTGCAAGGGAGGCAACTGGTACCTCTGTTTACCCCCTCTCCTTGTGATCCGGCCTGGATTAGGGAAGATAAACCTTGTGTGTGACTTCAAAGCAGCCTAGCTGATGAGCAACCGATACTGCCCAATACAATAGAGCCGAAGGCCAGGATGATTCTTGACCCTTGCACCTAGTACGTGCCCTGCCCGGAGACAAAGAGGCACCACCTGGTTAAGAAATGGTTATGTCAGAACAAAAGACAGATATAATAAGTGTGCAGGTATGGAGTTTTGATGGAGATAAAGAAAGGAAATCTTGTGAGAATAAGAAAGCATTTTGTATGAAGAAAAGTTTATCCTAAGATTGCCCCAAATGGGAAAGAAAAGATCAGGATAAAAATCAGAAAGATTAAAAGCAAGTTGCAGAAGGACTGTGGTATGAAGATGGATTATTAAAAGAGGAATAGGTTTCTAATAAGCCTACCACTAGTATGCTCAACAGCAGGCAGCAGCTAGAGGAGTACATCTGGCAATTGAATCTAAAGACTCCAAAGTCTGCAATGATATTTATCATTGATCATTGCAGACTTTATCAAAGAATAAAGATATTTATCAAAGAATAGTTATAGGAATCAACTTGCCTGTGCTTTTTGGCCATGTCTGCTAAAAAATATTTTAGGTGTTGTTTACAGAACTTGAAAGACATCTATTGCTGCCCTTTGGATCGTTATAGACGTACACAGCTCAGATTCATCTGATTTCTCCATGCCAATTATATGGACTAAGCCCTAGGAACAGAAAGTTCCGGAAGAGTTAAAAGAGATCCTAAAAGCCGAATTCCCCAAAAAGCCCTGGGCGTGCCTGTCCCGGCTGTGATTTGCCCTCTGTAGCCACCCATTCGCAAGGCCAAGGGACTGATTTTGATCACAAGACCAGTAATGTCACAGATCTTCCCTTTGTCTTGTTTACATGTCCTTCACTATTGTCCTTTGGTGTTTACACTCTTCTACTATTAACTTCACTGGGAAAAGAAATATAAATAATCTTGGTTTTGGGAAATAAATTGTCAATTGCATGAGAGGCAGTTGTCTGTGTCAGTCATTTTCAGATTTCTCTCTCCCAAGCCCCCGGGGATGAATCCCCACGTTTAGCATTGTGAACGGGGACTTGAAGGAGTTTTATTTGATAAGGGAGAGGAATTGCAGAAAAAAGCCTCTGCAGAACACAGCTGAATCTCTTTGCCCACCTTCTGAGAACTTAATCCCAGCGGTTTCAGTGCCTGACTGAGCTGGTCCGTTGTATAATTTATTTTTTGCTATTGGGAATTGAACCCAGGGGCATTCTACCCACAAGCTACATCCCCCCCCCCCTTTTTGGTGGTACTGGGAGCAGAACCCAGAGGCTTTCTACCTCCGAGTTATACTTCCAGACCTATTTTATATTTTATTTGGAAACAGGGTCTCACTAAATTGCTGAGAGCCTCACTAAGTAGCTGAAGCTGGCTTGAAACCTGTGTGAACTTCCTGTCTCAGCCTCCCAAGGGTGGGGATTACAACTGTGTGCCACCACGCCTGGCTTACATTTTACTTTAAAATAGAGGCTTAGTTGCTGAAGGTCTAAGTTGCTGAGGCTGTTCTCAAACCCATGATCCTATTGTCTCAGCCTCCCAAGTACTGGGATTACAAATGTATACCACCATGCCCACTACATAATCACCATGGTAGATGTAGAAATAGCATTTGAAAATTTCAACATCTGTTTGTGATAAAGTTCTTTGTGTAATGCAGACAGAAGGTATAGTTTTGAATGGTTTCTCTAAAAACCACAGATTTAGTGGCTCAAAACAGCACATTTTTATTTACCAGTTTTGCAGTCCAGAAGTCCAAAATTAGTTTCCCTGAGCCTAAATCAAGGTACCAGTAGGGTGCACTTCTCCAGAAGCAGAAAGGATGAAACCATTTCTTGCCTCAGCCACCTTCTGGTGGCTCCTGGTACTGCAGGCCTGGTGGTGATGTTACTCCAGTCAGCGTCTGTGGTCATAATTGCCTCCTCCTCTGTGTCAATTATCTCTTTGCCTCTCTCTTATAAGGACAATTTGATTGCATTTAGGGTCCATCTGGGCGATCCAGGATAATTTCCTCATCTAAAGATTTTTAACTTAAAAATCACATTTGCAAAAATCCTTTTACCATATAAGGTAACAGAGTGGGGACTAGGACCTGATATCCTTGGATGCCACTATTCTGCCTACTAGAATGCTACATTATTCATCTGCTAAAGGGCATTTGAAAACTTCTATAGTCAGCATCACACTTAATGAGGAAATACTGGGATGTTTTTCTTTGAGATCAGGAGAAATGAAATGAGGCTTAGAGTTACCACTTCTAGTCAACTATAATTCCAAAGTCCTGGCCAGTGCAATAGGGAACAAAAAAGAGAATGAAAAACATTGATGATAAAAATAGAAGAGATGAGCCGGGCGTGGTGGCGCACGCTTGTAATCCCCGCGCTTGGGAGGCAGAGACAGGAGGATCGCGCAGGTTCGAGGCCAGCCGCGCTGGTTTAAGAGACCCTGTTTCCAAATAAAAAAGTATAAAAATAGGTCCAGGAGTGTAGCCCAGAGGTGGAAGGGATTCCAGGAACCCCAGTACCACCAAAAAAAAAAAAAAGAAATAAAGAAATGAGTGTCATTATTAACAGAGGACATTATCAAGCATTTTCAAGCACAGAAAATCCAATAGTATACTGATCCACTATGAGAGTTGATACGTGAATTTAGCCATCATTGGATATAAGGTCAAAGTACAAAAATCAATTCTATTTTTATTTAAGGAAGCAAATAAGTTAGGAAAATTCAAACAATCGATTTACAAGATAAAATATCAGCTACTGAGGGACAAAAATAAAGAAGCAAGATCTCTAAACAGAAAACCCTAAGATATCATTGAGAAAAATTAAAGACCTAAAAAATAGTGGGATATATTAGGTAAATATAACAAAGGACTAAATATAGCAACCATATCAGTTTTTCCTTCATCTTTACCTATAGATTCAGAGTAATCGCCACCCAAATCACATGATATTTTTGTGGATATTGACATGACTTTAAAATTTTATGGACATTTGAAAGAGCAGGATCAGCAAGACACTTCTGAAGATGACAGTGTTGGAGGAATTTACTAGACACACTATATACAGTAATGGAGATGGTAATACTCGATGTGGTATTGGTGTCTGGGTAAACATATAAGTCAGGGAAATAGATTAAAAGGTCCAGGCACAGGACCAAACACAGATGGTGCCTAATTCTAATAAATTTGGTGCTACAGAGTAATGGGGGAAGGAAGACTCCTTTGAGTTGATGATTCTGAGTTAAATAGCAATGAAAAAAAAAAAAAAGATTTAGACTCCCGTTCTGTACACCAGGATCCATTCCTGGTGGATTGGTGCTCTATAAAAAAATTAAACAGTTGCATGCCTCTACCATTTTGTACTTCATTGAGATGCATGACTACAATGCACCAATAAAAAAATAAAAAAACAATGTATGACTACAATGCACAAAAAAAAAAAAAAAAAAAACAAGCCAGGCATAATGGCGCACACTTGTAATCCTAGCATTTGGGAGGCTGAGACAGGAGGATCAGGGTTTGAGGACAACCTTAGTTACTTAGTGAAGCCCTTTGCAACTCAGTGAGACCCAGTTTTAAAATAAAAAATAAAGGCCGGGCGTGGTGGCGCACGCTTGTAATCCCCGTGCTTGGGAGGCAGAGACAGGGGGATCGCGCAGGTTCGAAGCCAGCTGCGCGCGCTGGCTTAGGAGACCCTGTTTCCAAATAAAAATGTAAAAATAGGTCTGGGAGTGTAGCCCGGAGGTAGAAGGGCTTCCAGGAACCCCAGTACCACCAAAAATAAAATAAAAAAATAAAAAAATAGGGTTGGGCCAGGCGTGGTGGCGCACGCTTATAATCCTCGCGCTTGGGAGGTGGAGACAGGAGGATTGCGAAGGTTCGAAGCCAGCTGTGCTGGCTTAAGAGACCCTGTTTCCAAATAAAAAAGTATAAAAAGTATAAAAATACGTACTGGGAGTGTAGCCCGGAGGTAGAAGGGTTTCTAGGAACCCCAGTACCACTAAAAAAAAATAGGGTTGGTGGTATAGCTCAGAGGTAGAATGCCCCTGGGTTCCATCCCTAGTACCACAAAAAAAAAATTAAAAATTAAAAAAATAAAACAATGTTTCAGGAAGAAAATATTAAAGAATATGTTTGGGAAATGGTGAGTAGGTAAAGATTTACCAAAGGGGATTCAAAAAGAAAGCGTGATAAATCAGATCATTAACATTAAGAATTCTCCTGGGCATGGTGTCTCATGCCTATAATCCCTGTATTTGGGAGACAGGAGGATTGCAGGTTCGAGGACAGCCTCAGCAAGTACTAAGACTCTCATCAACCTAGCAAGATCCTGTTTCAAAATAAAAATAAAATAATAGGTCTGAGGGTATAGCTTTGCTGTAGAATGCCCCTGGATTCCATCCCTAGTACCCCCTCCACATACACACACACACAAGAATTCTCTTCTGTCGGGAATCCAGCCCAACAGCTGGCGGGGCTTGGCGAGATGAGTACCTACGACTCGAACACAAACCCACGAGCCGGGAGTCAAGTCAAGCGAGATCTCATTTATCTCCCTCCAAGCCATCCTTTATATAGTACCAAGCCACGAGGGGAATTTCCATGAGAAATAGCCTAGCCTATCCGGGATAAAGATCACGTAGTTTACAGCCAATCCCAGGCCAGTACATGAGCCATTCATGTGTGCGGAAAGCTCCTTTAAAGGTAGAAAGGGAAAAACCGCTCAGTCTCCCCACCCATAATGAATGGGGAAACCACGCCTTCCTAGCTTCCTCCAGGCGCCATCTTTGCCCATTTTTTGCTGAATCACTTTACTTAAAGTTTTGCCTTAGGCCGTAGGCCGCTCAGGCCAAATCTCCTTAGGCGCTGTAGAGACACACCCCATCACTCTTCATTAGAGGACACCATTAAGAAAGATAAGGGTCAAAGAAAATATGTTAAAAATGCATATGATTAATAAAATTCTTATATTAATACCTACAAACCAGTGAGACAAAAGACAAATCAATAAAAAAATGGGACTGGAGTAGCCACATCACAGAAGATGATATCCAGATGACCAGTAAACTGAGACACACAGCTACTTTGGACAATTGTGTGTGATCATTTCCCCAAACGGAGCAACTGCACACCCGGAATCCAGCATTCCCACTCCTAGGTATGTATCTAACAGAAATGTGTGGACGTGTTTCTCAAAAACACATAGGTGATTTTAATAGGAGCTTATTCCTAACAGACCCAAGCTGGCGGCAACCCAAATGTCCTTCCAGGGCAGGCCAGGGAGGTAAGTAATGACATGTTTGTGTGGTAGAGTACCTTACAGCAACAAAAGCAAGCCATGTAGGATAGTATAGCTGGGTGTCACAAGTATAATATTGGGGAAACATATAAATACTGTTAGAGGTTGAAATAGTGGTGCTTTCAGAGAGATTATAACTGGGAGGAGACGCAAGAGTGGTTTCTGGTGTGCCTCCTCCCATCCTCCTCCTCCTCCTCCTCCTCCTCCTCCTCCTCCTCCTCCTCCTCCTCCTCCTCCTCCTCCTCCTCCTCCTTCTTCTTCTTCTTCTTCTTCTTCTTCTTCTTCTTCTTCTCTTTCTTCTTTGCAGTACTGGGGATAGAATCCAGGGGCATTCTACCTCTAAGCTACATCCCCAGTCTTATTTTCTAATCTTCTTATTTGTTTATTATTTATTTATTTATATTTTTGGTGGTACTGGGGTGGAACCCAGAGGATTCCTACCTCCAGGCTATACTCCCAGACCTATTTTATGTTTTATTTGTAAACAGGGTCTCACTAAGTTGCTGAGAGCCTCACTAAGTAGCTGAGGCTGGCTTCGAACCTGCGCGATCCTCCTGTCTCAGCCTCCCAAGCGCGGGGATTACAAGCGTGCGCCACCACGCCCGGCTGAACAAAAGCTTTTAAACCACAAGATACTCAGGAAGTTAATAAATGATGTAGTTACCCACTGTATGATGCACAGCCTTTATTTCTCAATTCCCTAAAGCATCATCAAGAGTTGCCTTTTATTCCTAATCCATGAGCCAATCAGGGCCCATGGACTGTATATGGCTGTCATGTGATTATTTATTTACTTATCTTTTTGTGGTACTGGGGATTGAATCTAGGGGCATTCTCTCTCTAAGCTACACCACTAGACAAATTTTATTTGGAAATAAGAGTCTCACTAAGTTGCAGAGGGCCTTACTAAGTTGCTGCGGCTGGTTGGAACCTGTGATCTTCCAGCTTCAGCCTCCCAAGAACTGGGTCACAGGTGTCCGCCTCTGCACCCTGCTTAGATCTTTTGTAGTACTGGGGATCGAGCCCAGGGGCATTCTACCTCCGAGCTATACCCCCTGCCCTATTTTTTATTCTTTACTTTTGTGTGTGTGTGTGTGTGTGTGTGTCTGGAACCCAGGGGCATTTGACCTCTGAGCTATACCCCCTGCCCTATTTCTTATTCTTTATTTTGAAGCAGGGTCTCACTGAGTTGCGGAGGGCCTCACTAAGTAGCTGAGGCTGTCCACAAACCGCGATCCTCCCGTCTCAGCTCCCGAATGCTGGGATTACAAGCGCACGCCACCATACCCGGCTGATTCTTCATTTTAATAAGCCATAACAGATTCCTATCTTTCTTTGTTTCGATGCTCAAGTTGTCCCAAATTCTCCAGGTTGGCTCCTGTGTCCAGTTGCTAGACCCCACCCTCGCCTGAGCACCTTCTTACTCTGGCAGGAGAGGCTCTGTGTTATCCTTGCAGGTTTCCTTCCCAGCCCTGCATCGGCCATCTCCCCAGGAGCTCGTGGCTCCTCCAGCGAGGTTTCCTAGGCAGGAGATGAGCACCAGAGCGCTCTCTGCACCACCTTGGCTCTAGCCCCTCGCAGGAGACGGTCAGGAAGTTGATGTGTGTCCGTGCCACTCCCCACAAACAACTTTAGTTCCAACATCACAGTCTTTTCTTGCCATGTTTACATTCCTGACCCCACAGACAGGACTTTGGTTTCCCCAGATATCAATGTGTAGGTTTTAAGTTACTCACTTAACTGAGTAGAGCGCAGTATTTTATTGTAGTTCAATCTTTTCCCCCTAGACTATATACTAGTGAGAATTTTTTTTTTAAATTGAACCCAGGGGCACTCGACCTCTGAGCTACACTTGTATCCCTTTAAAAAAATTGTGGGGTTTTTTTTTTTTTTTTTTTGGAAACAGGGTCTTGCTAGATTGCTGAGAGTCTGCTATATTGCTGAGGCTGGCCTCAAACCTGAGATCCTCCTGTTTCAGCCTCCTAAATACTGGGATTACAAGGCATGCACCACCATGACCGGCTAGTTTTCTTTTTTTCTTCTCTGTGATCAAATTATCAATGCAATATACTATTAGCCTTCCCATGCTTGGCTTAGTGGTTGGCTTCAATATGTTAAGTACATTGTGTGTTTTAGAGAATGATATATGAATATGGTACACTAATAAAAAATTAAAAAAATAAGCCGGGAGTGGTGGCACACGCTTGTAATCCCGCGCTTAGGAGGCAGAGACAGGAGGATTGCATAGGTTCGAAGCCAGCCGCGTGCGCTGGCTTAGGAGACCCTGTTTCCAAATAAAAATGTAAAAATAGGTCTGGGAGTGTAGCCTGGAGGTAGAAGGGCTTCCAGGAACCCCAGTACCACCAAAAAATAAATAAATAAATAAATAAATATAAAAAAAAATAAAATAAAATAAAATATACTATTAGCCTTATTGTTTTTGTTTGTATTTGTTTTTGGGTTCATCTTATATTTACTGATTTATTTTTGGAAATGTGAATTATTAAAACACTTCAAAAGTCAAGGCTGGCCAGGAATGGTGGTGCACACCTGAAATCTCAGTACTTGGGAGGCCAAGACAGGAGGATCACAGGTTTGATGCCAGCCTCAGCAGTTAGTGAGGTTGTCAGCAACTTAGTGAGTCCCTGCGACTACGTAAAAAATAAAATGGAGGCAGGCGTGGTGGCGTATGCTTGTAATCCCAGCATTTAGGAAGCTGAGACAGGAGGATCAAGGTTGGTGGACAGCCAGCCTCAGCTACTTATTGAGGCCCTTTGCAACTCCCTGAAAACTGTTTCAAAATAAAGAATAAAAAATATGGCTGGGGGTATAGCTCAGAGGCAGAATGCCCCTGGGTTCCATCCCCAGTACCGCATTAAAAAAAAGATGGGGCTGAGGGTATAGCTCAGAGGTAGAATACCCTTGGGTTAAATCACCAGAACCACACACATATACAAAAAGCCAAAGCTGTATAAGAATATATATGCATAAGAGCACTGTTCCCCACCACCTCTTTTCTATCTCATTTCCATCCACCTCTGAATAATGTTCTATTTCTTGATTTAAATGTGAGCTTATATAGGCGATTTAAAAATTACTTATAAAGTTGAATAGTTATAATTTGCACATTTTCATGTTTCATACTTAAACTAAAAAAGTTTAAAAAAATGTAACTGGTGAGATATGTCAGTGAGTGTTTAGTCAGGGAAGTAGAATCACAGGAGTATTATTGAATAAGGGAAGTACTACAGGAATTAGGCCTTGTACAATTATAAGAAGTGACAGCCCAGAAGGGGGAGTCGGAGGACCAAACACCAGCCACTCACCGACCTTTCTAATGCAGGGCAAGGAGAGCCTGGGAAGCCATTGTTCCCATCCAGCTGGTGGAGAAGGCCAGGAAGCAGGCCAATGGAAAGCTTGGTAGAAAGTCACTGCGTTTGTTTATCTATTACTCTGGAGGTTGAGCACTGGGGCAGGCTAGTGGTTGGGAGGAAAAGCTGGAAACAGACCGAGAAGAGCAGTATGGCCTGGAAACCGTCAGAGACCCAGAGACCACAACCTCTGCTTCACTCCCACCTCCCAAATATCATTTGAATTCTTCTTTGGCCCAACTCCAGCACAAATCTCTCCTAGGGCATGATTCCGGGGAGTAGAAGTAGTTCCAGCTGTTCCAAGTTGACACAGTACAAAGTCCACTGAGGAGCCAGAAAAACTAGACCGTTAGAGCAGAGGATCTGGAAACAGAGAGGATAAAGATAAACAATCTGCAAAAGGAAAAGGAACAGGAAACGTTAATAAGATAAGGGGCCATTCAAACAAACCCCAGCCCCTTCCGCAGGGAAGGGCAGAATTGAGGGAAAATGGTGTGAATGAATTCCAAGGCAAACACAGGGATGGGGGCAGGAGATTAAGAGCCCACCAGTCCCAGAAGACTCACAAGATGATGATTCAAATTACGGACTGAAATTTGGCAAAAGGCGTTGGGTCCCCAACACCCAATTCTGACCAATTACAAAAAGAGCAGAGGGAAATGCAAGGAAGAGATAAGTCCTGAGGGAGCCCTCCTGTGCCTGAGCTAGTCTCTTTTGTGTTTTTTTATCTTTCTTTGTCTTACAAAAAGGCTTCCTGTTTCTGTGTCCTTCAGTAGTCCTTGGACTCCTGAACTCTGGGCCCACTGAACCACAGCCCAATGGGACAAATACCCATATCACCACCGGAACCGGGAGGAGGGTCTTAGGGTAGTGACTGTTGGCCTGGAGAAAAGGGGAAAGATTAGGGAGACATTGAGTTAGAATTGACCAGACTGGCTAATTAACTAGCTGAGGGGAATGAGGGAAAGAAAAATCTGAGCTGACTGTCAGACTAACTTAGTAATGGGTAGTTGATGGTTTGTTCTAGTCACTGAAGCTAGGATCCAGAGGAGAAGATGGTGGGTGGGTGGGGGCGGCATGACATTCAGTATTTCACCTGCTGAGGTTCAGAAGTCAGTAAGACCTTCAAGGAGCTGGGTGGAGCTGCACACATCTGTAATCCCAGGATTTGGGAGGTGGAGATAGGAGGATTGCAGGATTGTAGATTTGGGACCAGACTTGGTTATTTAGCCTGGGGGTACGGAATAGCTCAGAGATGCCTGGTCTTAATCCACAATTAAAAAAAAAATAAAGAGTTTCAAGTGGGAATATCACAGATTAAAAACAAAGAGAGCCGGGCGTGATGGTGCACACTTGTAATCCCAGCATTTGGGAGGCTGAGACAGGAAGATCAAGGTTCGTGGACAGCCTCAGCTACTTAGTGAGGAGGCCTTTTGCAACTCACTGAGACCCTGTTTTGAAATAAAGAATAAAATATAGGGTTGGGGTGTAGCTTTAGAATGCCCCTGGGTTCCATCCTCACTACCGAAAAACAAAAACAAACCAAAACCAAAGCAAAACAAAACAAAGAAGAGTGGATTTCTGCTTATAATTAAGATTTATCCTCACTATGATGGTAGGATTTATCCTCCTGCCTAAAACAATAAGAAAATGGAAAAACACATGCCTGTTATAATCTCCAAATCAACCATTACAAAAGAAAACAAAAATATATAGCAAAAAATTTACTAGAGAAATAAGGTCTCATTAAATTGCCCAGGCTGACCTTGAATGTACAATCTTACTACCTCAGTGTCCAGAGTAACTGTGATTACATTTGTGCCCCACTACTTCAGCACTCAGGAGATTTATTTATTTATTTATTTATTTGGTGGTACTGAGGTTCCTGGAAGCCCTTCTACCTTCGGGCTACACTCCCAGACCTATTTTATACTTTTTAAATTTTGGAAACAGGGTCTCTTAAGCCAGTGGGGCTGGCTTTGAACCTGTGGGATCATCCTGTCTCCGCCTCCCAAGCCCGGTACTACAAGCGTGCACCACGCCTGCGCCACCACGCCGCCACCACGCCCGGCTCAAGAGATAAATTTAAAGATAAAAATCCAGATAAATTAAAAGCAATATGATGAGCCGGGTGTGGTGGCGCACGCTTGTAATCCCAGCACTTGGGAGGCTAAGACAGGCGGATCATTCAGGTTCCAAGCCAGCCTCAGCTACTTAGTGAGGCTCTCAGCAACTTAGACCCTGTTTTCAAATAAAATATAAAATAGGTCTGGGAGTGTAGCCTGTGAAGGGTCCAAGAATTGCCCACCAACCCAAATATCGAAGGACTCACAAGAGATGTAAGAATGCAAGCGAGGTTTATTGTCCCAGCTAGCCAGGGGTCGAGACCAGGACACTATGGCCGAGGTTCGACCCCTCCCCACTCCACGCTCTGAATTTTATAACCCTAGGAGGGAGTGGTTACACATGAGGGAGTGGTTACACAGTCAGAGCCCGCCAACCTTAGAATACAACCAATCAGATACAAGGACAAACAAGTACAACCAATAATTTTAAAACATGCATCCACACACGGCAGAGCCTGCTCTGCCTTTCCCACCCACCTTGGCTGGGCCAGGCTTATCTCTGCACTGAAGAACAGATTATCTCTGCACTGGAGAGCAGATTAGCCTGGCCTTGTTTGCTGATCTAGCTCAGAGATATGGGGATGGGGTCCCATTTACAAAGACCTTGGCCGGCAAGCTGGAGATTAGAGGCTTTGACCTTGTGGGTCCCCTACCCTTGTCCTTGGATGGATCTTGATTTTATTTCCAATCCTACCCTACTTCTATCTTAACTATATTTTAATACCTTATTTCTAATCCTAATATGGGAGAAGACTTCTCTAGTTAACTTCTCATATAGGGGGGGAAAGCACTTCTTCCAGCCTGCTTTCCAGCACCCCTACAGCCTGGAGGTAGAAAGCCCCTGGGTTCCATCCCCACTACTATACATACATACAAAAAAATAAAAATAAAAAAGAAAGAAAGAGAAAAAGAAAGACTATGTAAATACTAAGTCCAAGAGAGCGTGATAGAACCCTGTGGGTGGTGTGTGCCCTGAGTCATCCCAGTACTTACCACAGTTCGCAGCCAGCCTCAGCTACGTAGGGAAGCCCTCCACAGCTTAGTGAAACCCTGTTTCAAAATAAAGAATAAAACCGGGCGTGGGGGCGCACGCTTGTAATCCCCGCGATTGGGAGGTGGAGACAGGAGGATTGCACAGGTTCGAAGCCAGCCTCAGCTACTTAGGGAAGCCCTCTACAACTCAGTGAGACCCTGTTTCAAAATAAAGAATGAAAAATAAGACTGGGGCTATAGCTTGAAGGTAGAATACCCCTGGGTTCAACCTCTAATTACACACACACACACACACACACACACGCATACACACACATACACACACACGCACACGCACACATGCACACACACACCTAATTCAGTTTCTTTGTGTGTGGTACTGGCTTAATTCACAATTTCAAAATACATGATAATTCATGATTATAGCTGGGAATTTTTGTACTCTTAGTAATTAATTACACAAATAGATAAAATATTCAGTAAGGCAACAGGAGATTTACTATTAACTGGTTTATCGACTTTGACAGGAATATAATACTATACGCTACAACTAAATAGCACACATTTCTGATAAGTAAAATAAAAAATTAATGCGAGTAAAATAAATAAGTGAGTACGGCAGAGTCTGAAAAACACGAGAGAGGTCCGGTACACATGGCATGTAAAGTTTTAATGGCGCGGCTCTCCCGGGGATCAGGGCGAGGCACCGTGGGGCCCGCGCGCCTGTCCGAAGCTTGAGGACGCGGGCTCTCCTTTTCAAGGTATGCATCTCGTGAGAGGAGGGTTTACTCGCGGGAACGCCCAATTCTCGCGGGGGTTTCAGCCCCTCCCTTGCCCTGCGGAGGTCATGTGACACAAAGTCACATGAGTGCAGGACCCAACTTATCATCCCGGCCTTTTGATGGTAGGGATAAAGGATGATGATTGAACCCTCTAGCTTCTTCCTGCTGTCAAGGGGCGTCGTCAGGGGTCCCAGGCCGGGAGGAGTCGGGAGTCCAGTCCCCTAGAAGGGGGTGCAGGTGGGTGCATAGCTGCAGTGCGAATTGGAGGTTACCCTGAACAGCTTAGTGATGTGCGCTTGGGGAGGCTTGAACAGGCAAGGGCCTTTTCCAAGGGCACTGTTCCAGTGGCCCTCCTGGCCGCACGCTGGGCACAGTCTGATTGGTGGGCGTGGCTTCGTCCCACTTCAGGCAGGCTCCTGGAGGTAGTCATCGTTGCAGTCCTCCACATCTAGGTGGCGCTCCAGAGGGCTGAGCCGCCACCGCCAGCTGAAGGGCAGCTACCAGGGATCTGCTTTTTGGCAAAGTCGGAGTGTACACTCCATTTCCGCCTGTTTCTCTCTGTAATTAAAACTTAGATGCCATGTTAAGGTTCTGTCAGCTGCAACGGACCTATACTCACAAAGAGCGCATCCTGGGGCTGGTGTCCGGCAAGAATGGCAACGCAGACTCCCCATGGACAGAGGGTGTCGCCCCAGCCCCGGCCCGGCGTTTCCCACAGCACCTAGGGCGCGCCCAAGCGGGCCGCCCAGCAAAATTGCAGTCTGGCGCGGGCCAAGATAGCGACTGTGACATCACCAGGCAGCGACTACGCGCCATCACAAAATGGCAGCTGGCGGGAAAATAAATGGAAGCTGATGGGGGAGAGCATTTGGAGGGATACCAGACCTCTTCAGGGCATCTGCTACTATAAAGGTTCGACTCCCCATAATTGGTTCGTGGGCGGAAACGAAGAACAGGAAATGGGCGTCCCCGATTTCCCTGCTCAATCGTTCGGAAACGGAGGTTAAGAGATAGGGAAGAACGTCTTCATTCCTTCTCAAAACTGGAGGATGACCTGGTCATCCGCAGCGTGGTCCCAGTGGACCATGGGACAATGGGTCACCAAGCGCTTGGATTTTGGGGTCCCAGTGGACCGGAAGACCCAAGTCCGGAACCCGCTAACCAAGGGAAGAAGGCAGTTTACCGGAGTGAAGTGTTGCCAGCCAGTGCTGGCTGCGACAGAAGTGCTGAGAAGCTGCTGGGGGTGCGGTGGAGCTGGGGCACGCAGATGCTGGTGGCTGGTGTGGATGGCACTGACAGCTGGCGCAGGTGGGATCAAACGGTGGCACGCAGGCGGCATGGCTTGTCCAGTTTGCGGCGTGGAGACAAAATGGCTTCCAGGCATGCGGCAGTCGCTGAGGCTGGGCCCCGAGAAGCACCGCCAGTGAGCCTGGCTTGGGCGGGCGAAACGGAGCAGCAGCAGCGGGTAGAGCTACGCCTGGCGCGGGTGACTGTGGCGGACACCGAAGCCGGCTGTGTGCCGCCCAGTGAGCCTGGCTCGGGGCGGGCGGGGCAAATCGGCCAGAGGTCCCAGCGGTGACTGGAGCGCCGAGCTGGAACGGCGGTTTTAGGAGGTCCAAGCAGCAGGCAGAGGTCCTGGCCCATGCAGGAGGTCGGCAAGCAGAGCAGGTGCCAGCATCACCCAAGGAGCCTGGCTCCGGGCGGGTGGAACTGGCAGCCTGGCGGCCAGCGGAGCCTGCATGCCCTGGCAGTGGTGGCTGCGGCCACGGTGGCAGTGGAAGATGGCTGTCGGCACTCCAGAAGAGAGCACGTGAGCAGGAAAAGATGGCCACTGGCTCTCAGCAGAGCGCAGGGCCGGAATGATGGCCGCAGACTCTCAGCAGAGTGTGGGATCAGAAAGATGGCCACCGGCTCTCAGCAGAGCGTGGGGCCGAAAAGATGGCCGCGAGCTCTCAGCAGAGCTCGGGGCTGGAAAGATGGCCGCGGACTCTCAGCAGAGCCCGGGACGGGAAGAAGGCCGCCAGCTCTCCTGGAGAGCGCAGGGCTGGGGAAGAAGGCTTACGGTCCAGGCAGGCACGGGGCGGCAGCAGCGGCAGTGGCAGGAGCAACGCCTGCAAGCGGAGCGCTGGTGTGGGACCTCACAGTCGAGCTGCTGTCAGGTCGGAGAGTCCAGGGCTCAAAAAGAGAGTAAAAATAAAAAGAGAAAAAAGGAAAAAAAAGAAAAAAAATGGGGAGGGACCCATGGTTCTCCCGGTTCGGCACCAAATGATAAGTAAAATAAAAAATTAATGTGAGTAAAATAAAAAATAATGTGCATACGGCGGAGTGTGAAAAACACGAGAGAGGTCCGGTACACATGGCATGTAAAGTTTTAATGGCACGGCTCTCCCGGGGATCAGGGCGAGGCACCGTGGGGCCCGCGCGCCTGTCCGAAGCTTGAGGACGCGGGCTCTCCTTTTCAAGTTATGCATCTCGCGAGAGGAGGGTTTACTCGCGGGAACGCCCAATTCTCGCGGGGGTTTCAGCCCCTCCCTTGCCCTGCGGAGGTCATGTGACACAAAGTCACATGAGTGCAGGACCCAACTTATCAATTTCTTCAAGTGCATATGAAATAGTCACCAGTATAGATCCTGTGCCAGACTATGCTCTGGCATAACTCTAAACAAATTTAAAAGGATTTACATCACACAGGGTATATTTACTGGCCATCCATAAATCAAATTACATGGCTACAATATTATATCTAGAAAATATCCAATATTTTATAAATTAACTACTCTTGTAATTTATTTATGAAACAAAAGAAATCATAAAGGAAACTCTGAGCTGAATGGTCATGAAAATATGTGTTTATATATTAAAACTAACATTAAAAGAATGAACAGATTGTCTTTGCCTATTTCTTGCTCTACAACAGAATACCGCATACTAGCAGTCATAGAGAAATGTCTTTCTTAGCGTCTGGAGGCTGGAAGTCTAAAAGCACAGCAGTGGCCTCCTGCAAGGTGTTTGTGCCGTCCCATGGTGGAAGGCAGATGGCAAGAGAGAGCAAGAGCGAGCTGGAGGGCCAAATTCACCTTATAACAAACTCAGCCTGCAAGAACTGTCCCATCCTTACAATAAAGGCATCAATCGGTCCATGGGGGCCAAGCCCTCAGTGAGCTATTCACCTCTTATTAGGCTCCTCTTCCAAACACTGTTGTCTCAAATCCATGAACTTTGGGGGACATTTAAACTATAACACAGCCGGGCGTGGTGGCGCACGCTTGTAATCCCCACGCTTGGGAGGCTGAGACAGGAGGATCGCACGGGTTCAAAGCCAGCCTCAGCTACTTAGTGAGGCTCTCAGCAACTGAGTGAGACCCTGTTTCTAAATAAAATATAAAATAGGTCTGGGAGTATAGCCTGGAGGTAGAAAGCCCTTGGGTTCCACCTCCAGTACCAAAAAAAAAAAAAAAAAAAAAAAAAACCCAAAAACAAACAAACAAAAAAACAAACCCACCATAACACAGACCAATATCCCTCATAAAATAGAAACAAAATTCTTAATAAAGAAAAACAGGAGGATCGCAAGTTCTTGGCCAGCCTCAGCTACTTAGTGAGGCCCTCTGCAACTTAGTGAGACCCTGTTTCAAAATAAAGAATAAAAAAAGGACTATTTAGAAAAACATTTGTAGTATAGATTGAGAAGATAAATAAGAAAATGTGAAATTGGTTTATAAATAAGAAATGACTGGGTGAGCTCTAGTCGGCCTAATGCTGAGCTGTTGGGCACCTGAGGGACACAGTGCCCGTCCACACAGGGGAGACCATGGACCTGCTAGAGAGGAGATGCTCGCCAAGGAAACGTGCGTCCTAACAGCACTGGAGGGAGCGTGGCGCGCCGGGAGTGGAAGGGGGGGGGGTGCGGAGGAAAGCAGCACCGTCGGCAGAATCCCTGGCAGACCTGGAGGGAGCTCCGCACTGAGACCGCACAGGGGTCTACCTGTGACAGATCTCCTTCTTGGAGGAGAGAGGCACACTAGCAATATGAAAAACAGAAGGCAAATGGAATTTCAAGGCCAGGGTTCACAGGTGAAAGCCCAGCCTGCACCTGGACCACATGGCTGCCAGATCCTAGACCTGGGAATGGCCACATGCCTCTCCTGTGCCCACTGCTGTCCGCTGAGATTCCAGGCATGGCCTCCTAAACTTGCCTGTCTGTTCCCGTTGTCAAACTCCCCGGCTTCTCTCCCTTTCTGTTGCAGCCCTGGAAGGGGTTGGAACTTTGCAGTAAGAAGGAATCTGCCCCACAGCCGGTCTTACTACCTCCTCTCTCCACACAGGGACTGAGGTCCACTTCTTAATTCCCCAGCAGAACTGGCTCTCAGACCTGTGACCCAGTCACAGGCTGGGGTCCTTTCCTCTTTGGAACTCTAAGGATGACCCACCTGTTCTGCTTGTTGAAGGAACCCACCAGCTGTTTAAGGATGAAGGAAAACTTTCATGACAGCTGCTCTTCCTTAGGGAGAGGATCGGGCTTTTTAAATTCAGAGCAATGCCTGCCTGCTGTGTTACCAAGTGTGGTCAGGAGGCAACCTTGAGTAACAAAATGTATCTGTGAGTGAGAGAGTTGATGGGACAGGACAGTGACTGTAGGACAAGCTTGTGCCTGCTTTAAGACGGTCACGCCAGAGTCAGTTACAGTGGAGTAGCCTCCTAGTCTGGCAGGAATACGCATGAATTTATTTGGATGTGGTATGTGTAGCTGCAAAGATAAAACGTGTTTCTTCAGACTGGTAGTAGCAAGTGGGGATGTAGCTCAGGGGTAGAGCATTTGACTGCAGATCAAGAGGCCCCTGGTTCAAATCCAGGCATCCCTTAGATCCTGTGCTTTTTGTTACCTAATCTTGGTGTTGGAACTCTACTTGGATTCCCCTGCCAGGGTTCCAGGTTCTGTAACCTGCCTGGAAAGATAAAAGGACCCAGATCTGTTGAGTCTTCCAGAAACCATTTCTCCTGTGTGGACTTCTTTTCCAAGTCTTTGGACTGAATAGACCCGTGTACTTCCCCATTCTGTGTGAAGGAGGGAGGGGAGAGCAGCAGGCTGCTCCTGAGCACCACCTGTGTCAGGCACAGCCAAATGTTGTTATTCAGTCTCCTTCTGAGAGTGAGTGGGGCAAGGGGCTTGCCTCTGTGGTGTGTGTGTGTGTGTGTGTGTGTCCCTCCAAAGCCTGTGGGCAGAGTTGACAGAATACTACAGCCTGGGTAATTCATAACAAACAGAAGCTCATTTCTCACAGTTCTGGAGGCTGGAAAGTCCAAGACTGAGAGTCTGTGTGTGTTGAGGGCCTTCCTGCTGCATCTGGCATGGTGGAAGGCGTCACGTGGAGGACGGGCAAAGAGAGAGCTGGAGAGTAAAATGGGGCCAAACGCCTCCTTCTATGGTGCACCCACTTCCAACCTCCCAACACGCTTGCTTTGTAGATAAAATTTTCAACATGCTTTTTGGTGGACACATTTAAACCGTATCAGCTGGGAAGACAGATGTGGTGGTTGTCAGCAAAGATATAGTGTGTAAACTCACAAGACTGGATGGCATCATGAGAGGAATGAGAGTAGACAGAGAGTACGATGGTGCACACTTGGTTTTTTTTTTTTTTTTTTGGTGGTACTGGGGTTCCTGGAAGCCCTTCTACCTCCGGGCTACACTCCCAGACCTATTTTTTATACCTTTTTTTTTTTTTGGAAACAGGGTCTCCTAAGCCAGCGCGTGCGGCTGGCTTCGAACCTGCGCGATCCTCCTGTCTCTGCCTCCCAAGCGCGGGGATTACAAGCGTGCGCCACCACGCGCGGCGATGGTGCACACTTGTAATCCCAGTACTTGAGACAGGAGGATCACGGTTCATGGCCAGCCTCCGCTATTTAGTGAGGCCCTCTGAAACTTAGTGAGACCTGTTTCAAAATAAAGAATAAAAAATTGGGCTGCGGTGTAGCTCGCAGGTAGAATGCCCCTGGGTTCCATCCCCAGTACCTTAAAAAAAAATGGACAGAGAAAGAATTATCCAAGGTTAACAAAGAAGGAAGAGAATAAAGAACTAGTATAGGAGACCGAGGAGGAATGGCCAGTGCAATAGGAGGAACACCAGAGCAACATCCTTCCTGTGAGGAGAGTGTGGAAGGCAGTTAGATACCTGCCAGTAAGAGCTTACAGTAGGAAAGACTTGCTTACCTCAAGGTGTCAGAGGAAAGCCTATGGCTGGCTGGCTCTAAGGCAGAAACAGGGCAGCAGGGCATGGCAGAGAAGCGGTTTAGCTCATGATGGCAGCTGGGAGGGGGAGAGAGAGACAGAGGAGAAACCAGGGACAGATATAGTCTCCAAGGCCACACCCAAGTGACCTCCTTCCTCTAGCCATGCCCCCCTGCCTATAGTTAGCACGAACTTTTTTGGGGGACATTTCATATCCAAACCATAACAATTTTTTTTTTTGCGGGTCTGGGGATGGAACCCAGGGGCATTCGACTTCTGAGCTACACCTCATGCCCTAATTTTTAGTCTTTATTTTGAATACTGAGTCTCAGTTGCAGAGGGCCTCACTAAGTAGCTGAGGCTGTCTGCGAACCGTGATCCTCCGGTCTCAGCCTCCCAAATGCTGGGATTACAAGCGTGTGCCACCACGCCTGGCCCATAACAATATTTAAAGAAAAATGAGTAATTAGAAAACATGAGGCTAGCCGGGCATGGCAGCACATGCTTGCAATCCCAGTAATTGGGAGGCTGGACAGGAAGATCGCAGGTTCAGAGCCAGCCTCAGCAGCTTACTGAGGCTCTCAACAACTTAATGTGACCCTGTTTCCAAATAAAGATATAAAATAGGTCTGATGATATAGCCTGGAGGTAGAAGACTCCTGGGTTCCATCCTCAGTACCAAAAAAAAAAAAAAAAAAAAGAAAAAAAAAGAAAAAGTAAACATGAGGCTATCACTAACTTCAGGAAAAACAAAAATGTTCTACCAGAATTCTTAGTTTTGTTTAGTACTACAAGGATGAATCATAAACACTATTAACTAATCATAATGATAAAATAATACAAGGTAATCCAACCAAAAGTTGGAATGTAAATATATTGGAAAACTGAGAATGGAAGCGGGACATGAGTTATAATACTCATCTACAAAAATAAGTCAGTTAATAAGGGGAAGAAAATGGTGACTGTGGAATGCAGCACATCTCAGTAGCTATAACAAACAAAAGTCAACTACCAAGAAGGCAGCTCCTTGACAAGAAAAACAAAGCAGCGAAAATATTTATGAACAAAAACATAAAAAGGGAACCATGGCAGAAGGAAATTCAATACTCAGATTACGAGTTCCACAGTGAAGAGCCTGAGCACATGACTAACCTAGTGTGATGGCCGGCGCCATTTCAGGCCCAGCCCAAACCATGACTGCCAGCTCCGCAGCCCCAAGAAATTCCAGCAAGTAAACCAAGGACTTGAAGTGCAGAAAGCAGTGGCAGAGCTCCAACATCTTAAGCAACCAGCACCACACTTCAGGGATGGAGGAAAAGATCCAAAAGCCTGTGTGCTCACCAGAAGCCAGCACCTGCAGTGGCACGCTGTGCCCTCCAGAGACCCAGGCCCATAGGACAGTAAGTTAATTGTGTCTCTCAGCAGATGACTGCCCAGTGCAACCACAGGGACCCTGGCAGGCTAAGATCTGGCAGCCCACCTCTGAGGTGGTCAGGTTAGAACTTACCGACACAGGAAAGGCCCATAGTGCCTACGGCACAGTACTGGCACAGGGTCACAGGGGGTTGCTCCGAGATTACACTGGACACCCTCTGAGGTGCGGGTAGGGAGGTGCAGGCCTATGGCCAGAAGGTGCAGAGTCCAGAACTGGAAGGGACAGAACCCAGGGCTGGAAGGTGCAGAGCCAAGGGCCTGAAAGCGCAGAGCCCAGGGTTAGAAAATGTAGAATCCTGCGCCTACATGAAACTTACATTTACACTGACGCCCACCGCCCCGACACCTGAACACGAAGCGGTCAGAGGTGAGAGAGCAATGCAAACACTCATAAAGTGGGTCCAAAAGCTGAGAATAGGTTATGGAGAAAATGAGAGATATTAGAACATAATCAAGAATCTACTATAGTGAATGGACATTATATGAGTTCTGTATATGTAAATTAGCAGTATTGCTATTTTGGGGGTTTATTTTTTGTCTTTGATCTATTCATTTATTCTTATAATTGTTAGTTTTGTTATTATATGCATGTTTGTTTGCTCCCTCCCCTATTCCTTTTACAAGCTCCCTCCCTCTATTCTATCTAGTATCTTCTCTCAAAACTTATTTTTCCCTTACTGTGTCTCTTTGTTTATTACTCAAGTTATTTCATAGCTCCATACCTAAATCTTCTAAACTAACTACAAGAATCCTACTATGTTACCATCCCTCATTCTCAACCATACACTACCTTATTTACTTAAATTCTTACTTAACTTAATCATATCCTCTACTTTATCCTACTCCTGTACACATTACCTCAGCTTGTCCCCCATCATCTAACCCTCACCATGAAAAAAAATACTACTTACCCTTGCATTAACTTGCTAACACCTCTAAATACCTACTGCTAAGATTAGATCAGACAGGTTATCCTCAGATTCACACATAGAAAGAAAGAAGATGCCAAATAAATCACAAACCCAAGAATTCTGAAAATATGAGAATGAGAAATATCAAGGAATTAAGGGAAATCACAAATACTGACCTGTGAGAAATACAAGAATGGGAACTCCGAATCCTGATCTTTAATATGATGAAAGGCCTCACAGTAAGTGTACAAGAAATGAAAGAGGAAATTGAGATGTTAAGGAAGAATCAGAAAGAGACCTGGAATGAAATGAAAGAGTCAATAAATGAAATGAAGACAGCAATAGAAAGAAATTCTGGAAGATTAGATGAAATGGAAAACAGAATATCACTGTTAGAAGACAGTTCATTCAAAACCAAAAGCACAGCCAGGCGTGGTGGTGCACGCTTGTAATCCCCGTGCTTGGGAGGCTGAGACAGGAGGATCACACAGGTTTGAAGCCAGCCTCAGCTACTTAGTGAGGCTCTCAGCAACTTAGTGAGACCCTGTTTCCAAATAAAATGTAAAATGGGTCTGGGAGTATAACCCGGAGGTAGAAAGCCTCTGGGTCCACCCCCAGTACCACCAAAAAACAAACAAACAAACAAACAAACAAAACCCAAAAGCACAGTCAACAGCATACAGAAGACATTACAACAATAGACCTAAACATCCAACAACTATGGGACAATATGAAATATCCTAACTTATGGATAAAAGGCATTGAAAAAGGGACAAAGGCACAGACCACGGGTACCTGTAATCTTTTCAGAGAAATAATTTCAGAGAATTTTCCAAACATGGAAAGAGACTTGGACATCCATGTAAAAGAGACATACAGAACACTGTTAAGACAAGACCAAACAAATGTACCAGCATTGGGAAGAGGCTTCAAAATGGACTAGTATTGGGAAAGACTTTCAATTTTAAAATATATCTTTGGTAGCAAAGACCAGGAGCTTCAGGGAGAGGGCTGCAGATTTCCAGGCACCAAGGGTTATAAGCAAGATAATAGAAGCCTAGGGTCTTTTTATATTTCTAAAGAGAGGAAAACTTCCTCAAGGATGTGGGGGAAATCCCAGACTCCAGAGAACACCTTTTGGAGTGTAACAAAAGGCCTGGGAGGACCTGTGCTGCAGACAGGGCAGGTCATCTATATATCAAATGACCTGCCATGGATCTGGTTGGGTTAGAATGGGTTATAAAGATACTCCGTGTCCAGGAGTCTTTGGTGAGTTCATGCAAACCACCCCCTCATGCTATTCCTGAACAGCATGGAGCTGTAACTGTCTTCTGTATTCTATCTTTTTAATAAACTCCTTTAAATCTTCAGCAAGAGTCCGGGCTGCTGTATTTTTATTCTTAGCTCAGGACAAGAACCTGCAGCTTTATGGGGATAATCTCTGGGAGCCTAATAGAGGTCCTCGGGGACGGTTCCCTCAAATGGTAGCAGTAACCCCAAACCATAACCACAAAGACATTCCCATGTCATGTAATAATCAACATGACCAACATAGAGGCTAAGGAAAGAATCTTAAAAACAGTGAGAACAAGCTGGGCGTGGTGGCACACTCTTGTAATCCCCATACTTGGGAGGCGGAGACAGGAGGATCGCGCAGGTTCAAAGCCACCCATGCTGGCTTAAGAGACCTTGTTTCCAAATAAAATTTAAAAATAAAAAAAACAGGTCTGGGAGTGTAGCTCAGAGGCAGAAGGGTTTCCAGAACCCCAGTACCACAAAAAAAAAAAAAAAAAAGCAGTAAGAAAAAAAAAAAACGGTAACATTCAGGGGCAAAACAATAAAAATCACTCCAAACTTTACAATCCAAGTCATGAATGACAGGAGAGACTGGTATGATATAACCAGACACCGGAAGAAAACAACTTCTAACCCAAACTGCTATATTCAGTAAGGTCATTATTCAAAATTGATGAAGAAATAGAAATGTTTCAAGATAAGAAGAATCTCAAAAATTCAAAAAAACTCAGCCAGAACTATATAAAATACTTAAAGAAATAAATCATAAGGAAGAAAAAAGAAGCAAATTTCAGAATCAGAGAAGAGATTAATTTGATCAGCTGGGCAACTAAGCAAAGAAGAAACAACATTATATCAAACAGAATAACATTATATAAAACAGAATTATAGAACATGAAATGACAGGAACAAAAATTATATATCAATAATAACACTGAACACCAAAGGACTTAACTCACCAATTAAAATAAATAGACTGGCAATGTGGATTAAAAACATAATTCAAGCTGGGCATGGTGGCGCATGCTTGTAATCCCCACGTTTGGGAGGTGGAGACAGGAGGATCATGCAGGTTCGAAGCCAGCTATGCTGGCTTAAGAAACTCTGTTTCCAAATAAAAAATGTATAAAATAGGTCTGGGAGTGTAGCCCGGAAGTAGGAGGGCTTCCAGAAACCCCAGTACCACCAAATCATCACCATTATCATCATCATCATCATCATCCAAATATATACTGCTTGAAAGAAACTCACCTTATGGCCAAAGGTAGTCATAGGCTAAAAGTGAAAGGATGGAAAAAGATAAAAGTGAGCAGGGGTAGCAATGCTGATATCCAATAAAACAGACTTTAAGCCAAAACACATCAGAAGAGACAAAGCAGGGCACTTTATTTTATTAAAGGGAACAATTTAGCAAGAAGATATAATAGTAAATGTTTATGCCCCAAATGTGGTTGTACCCACATATACAAAGCAAACCCTTCAGGACATCAGATCTCAAAGAGACCCAAATACAATAATATTGGGAGACTTCAACACACCATTCACTCCACTAGTTTGATCTTTAAGGCAAAAGATGTGTAAAGACTCTTCAGAACTAAAGAAAACTATAAGCCGGAAATACCTAATAGACAAATACATATTATTCTTTTTTTGTGTGTGTGGTACTGAGGGTAGAACCCAGGGGCTTTTCTACCTCTGGGCTATACTCCCAGACCTATTTTATACTTTATTTGGAAACAGGGTTTCACTAAGTTGCTGAGAGCCTCACTAAGTAGCTGAGGCTGGCTTTGAACCTGTGCGATCCTCCTGTCTCAGCCTCCCAAGTGCTGGAATTACAAGCATGAGCCACCATGCCTGGCTTACATACGTATATTTCAACCAGGAAAAGCAGAATACACATTATTCTTGGCTGCCCATGAAGGGCAGAGCATCTGACTACAGGTTAGGGGTCTCCTGCCTTCTGCTTTTGCTCTCACAGGAGTTGCTCGTAACCTATTCTACTTTTCTTTCACTTATTCCAACTGTAATCCTCCTTGGAACTGAAGTCTCAGGCCAGCCCATGCACAGCCGCAGTATGGCAGGGTAACAGCCTCCTGTCCCTTCTGCACTCTGGGTGTCTCTCATATTCTTGGTATCTGGCTCCCCTCCCCCTGATTATATTTCACTATTCCAACCCTATTAGATTCTCCAAAAGAAGGCAAGGGTTGTCATGAATTCTTGCAGACTTCTCCAGAGCAGAGCAGTCAGGTATGGATACAGCAGACTTCCCAGGGACAGAGAGTAACCCTAAGCTACCCTCCTCCTTCCTCCATCCCTGTAGCAAATCGGTGCAGCACAGTGGTGGTCAGACACAGGGAGACAAATCACAGCATATGCTTCTCCATGTTGGGTGGACATTTCCCTCCGATGAACTGCTTTCTCCCTGCCAGAGCCTGCTGTATTCTACTCCTGAAGGCCAAGAGCCTAGCTTGTTTGCTCTAGCTGGGGAGAGAGGGATTCTGCAATATGTGTTCCTGTAAACAATGGTTGGAGTGCTGTGACAGCATGTGAATTACAACTTGTTCTGTCTTCATAAAAGAAGAGGCTGGGAACCCAGGCAGGAGTGTGTGGCTAGTTTTGGAAATAGTTGACCAGCTTGTGGGCTAAACCAGAAAAGCAATGGGAAATGGGCTGGTAGGTCTGTGAACAACTCTCTCTCTCTCTCTCTCTCTCTCTCTCTCTCTCTCTCTCTCTCTCTCTCTCTCTCTCATCTGTGTGTCATGATCTCATTCAAGGACAGGACTGAAAAGGTGTACAAGTGTACAACTGGGGGAATGTGACTTGCAAGTCAGGTCTGGCATCTTCCAGGAAATCAGTCCTGAAAGCTATAATTTAACTTTGCAATAATGAGCGTTACCACACAAATGAAAAGTATTAATTAGGTAACACTAGTGCAATGGGGGTATAGCTCAGGGGTAGAGCATTTGACTGCAGATCAAGAGGTCCCTGGTTCAAATCCAGGTGCCCCCTTATTTACATGCCATTTTTTTTTGTGGTGCTGGGAATGGAACCCAGGGCCTTTCTACCTCTGGGCTACACTCCCAGACCTATTTTATATTTTATTTGGAAACAAGGTCTCACTAAGTTGCTGAGAGCCCCACTAAATAGCTGAGGCTGGCTTTGAACCATCGCGATCCTCCTATCTCAGCCTCCCAAGTACTGGGATTACAAGCATGCACCACCATGTCTGGCTCCCTTTACATGCCATTTTGGTAACTAACTTAACCACACTCATTCTTAGGTTGACCCTCAGTGAAGTTAGGAGACCTTTATTAGTTAGGGTTTTTAACAACCATAGAGCCTCTCCACAGGGCTGTAAAACATGGGGACATATTGAAATCCCTTTCATGTGGAGGATTTACCTGCTCAATCCCACTATAACCACCCCAGGCCCTTAGGGCACCTTGACTTGGAATCCCCACCTCATCAGTACAGTGTGCACCAGGAGGTCTCAGAAGCTGTCTTGTGAAGTCCCTTCCTACCCCCTCTCCTCCCTTCCTTCTTCCTCTCCTCCACGCTCTACCTTCACCTATCTCTATCCATCAAGGATAAATGGCATTTGGTTTGGTCCAGAGCTGGCCACTGAGTGATGATGAGATGCGTTTCTGAATCGGCAGATTAAGGTTTGGGAGGCAGAGGCCGAGGCAGTGCTAACAATTCCCTGAAGGTGAAGACTTGGGTGTCGGCAGAGGTGCCCTTGGGTTACAGCCCTTGGGTTACAGCCAGTGGCTCAGCAAAGGCCGCCTGCTGAGCAGGTGCCAGCCGCATACTGTGCTCAGAGGTACGAAGAGGACCGGTTCTGCACACCCTTGGCGGCAACAGAAAGGCCTGGAGAGTCCCATGGGGCGTGTGGCCTAGATCCCCAATCGTGGGATCTCCAGGATGCTTTCTGTAGGGCACTACTATCAAGGGAAGGGAAGATGGCGGCTGGATAAACTGGAAGGCAGAAAAGATTCTTCAACTTTTGGGGATATCACAGGGAAAAGTGCAGAAGTACGGTGTTTGTGACAGGTGGCACTTGAAAGGATGCTACAAGAAAGATTCAAGTTCAGAAGAGAACTGATGGGTTTGTAAACAAAATTCAGAAACATAAATAGTCCAGAAGTGGCATGGTTGGAAACAGTGAAACCATTACTATATCACTTTAGTGATAAAAAGTGAAGCAATTACTATATCACTTTAGGAAAAAGATAAACTCTAGCACCTTCCAGCAAGACATGACCTCAGAGAAGACCAAACCAGTGGTGTGGCAGGGTATCAGCAAGGACACGGCTCAGGATGGTGACTGCAGGGTGTGGCCACGAGGTTTAAAGAGCTTATTAGACATACTTGGGCAGGTGGGGATATAGCTCAGGGGTAGAGCATTTGACTGCAGATCAAGATGTCCCTGGTTCAAATCCGGTGCCCCTTTGCTAGAGCCTCTTTTACTTGCCGGAGAGTGAAACTGAAGTATTAAATAAGAAGTCACATAACATCCCTTGTCACCCGCATTGGCCTCTCACCCCGACGTGTCCCAGGATGATCTGCAGTGTGTTCTTGTATTCTGGCTCTGGATTCTCATCTGTGTTCTCCTCTGCTGGCTGCAAGGTCCCTGGAGGTCTCAGCTGGTCATGCTGTGTGCAGGCTGTCCTCCGTGGCAGTGACCAGGAGCTCACTTGTCTCCTGGACATCCAGCCGTCCATGAAGTCTGGAGGATGAGCCCAGCTTCTTCCTCTGGCAAACCTCCCTTGTCATCTCTGCAGGAAGCCGCTGCTACCCCCAGCTAGGTGCGCCTCACTCCCTGCTCCCACAGCCTCTGCAGGGGCTCTTGCCCCTTATGGGGACATATTTTGGCTCATGGTTTGTCTCCTGTTTGCACTAAGACTCTTTGAGGAGTAGGATCCTGTCTTACTCATCTCTCATCTCAACATGGATAGCAGGGCCCAGCATCTACCAAGCTCCATGAATGTTTGTTGAATGAATGAGTGATGGAGCTCCCTCCTCAAGCCCTTGGAGTAGAGGCTGCTCTCCTTGGACCCTATGTGAGGTTCATTAAGGCCCAGGACCAGTAGCTCTTGCATGATATCTATGTTGACTCAGGGATAACACCAGAGTCATGTGTCCTTTCAGGTACATAGGCTGGTGTCTTTCCATGATTTGAGCAGGGTAGCTTCAGGGATTCTAGTTGGAGATGAAAGGGGGGAAGGGCAGACTTCAGTGAAGAAAGCTTGGCAAATTCTGGAACTTGAGAGAGAACAGTGGATTGTAAATAGGTAACTAGCCTGGGTGTGGTGCCATTGAAAAGGTGTTAATGAGACATTACATAGAAGTGGGGGTATAGCTCAGGGGTAGAGCATTTGACTGCAGATCAAGAGGTCCCTGGTTCAAATCCAGGTGCCCCCTTATTTTATGTGCAATTTTGGAAGCTCACTTAAATGCATACATTTTAGTGCATCCTAAGCGAGGTCAGGAGACCTCCCTTGGGGGGTTTCTAGAAATCATCTTAGGATCTTAGTCTCAGGACTTCATGCCATGAGGCCACACTGATCTCCCTTTCCTGGAGAGGGCTTAATGTTCAACCGTGCAATAATCACCCGGGGCTCACAGGCCACCTCATCAGTACAGTGAGCACCCAGTGGGGCGCAGAGCTGCCCTGTGCAGTCCCCTCCCGTCCATTGTACCGCCCCTCCTGCTTTCACTCCTCCACATCCTACTCCATCCCACACTTCCAGCAAGATGAAGGGTGCTTGGTTGTTCCTGAACTGGCCATTGAGTGACAAGATGCAAGTCTGAATGTCCAGATTCCTAGTTAACAGACTAAGGTTTGGGGGAGGGACATGAGGCTGTGCTAACAAGAACAAACAAGACCCAGAGGCAGAGATGTCAGGAGAGTTACACCTGAGTTACAGTCAGTGTGTCAGTAAATGTTGTCTGCCGAGCAGGTGCCAGCAGTGTGCTGTGCTCAGAGTTGTCAAGATGACTTGTACCTTGCCTACACCTGGCAGCAACAGGAAGACTTCAAAAGTTCCTATATTACTGGGTGTGGTAGCTCACACTTGTAATCCCCGCGCTTGGGAGGTGGAGACAGGAGGATCGCGCTGGCTCAAAGCCAGCTTCGCTGGCTTAAGAGACCCTGTTTCCAAATAAAAATATAAAATAGGTCTGAGAGTATAGTCTGGAGGGAGAAGGGTTTCCAGGAACCCCAGTACCACCCCAAAAAAGTTCTTATGTTCTCTGTGGTGAATGAGTTCAGTGAACCCTCTGATAACGTGCTCATGTTCTGTTGTGTCTTGGTTTCCTCACCCGTACAGTGGGAGGAGATGATAATGATGGAGCCACTGCTTAGGTTTTATCTTGTGTGTGAGAGAATTCAAAGCACTTAGAACAATGCCAAGTACCTCACCACATGTTGTTCCTATTAGTTGCAAACTCTACCCTCAGGCAAGTGAACAGGCTGTGGCTTTTATCACTCAACTGTCTATTTTGGAGGGTGTGTGCCAAAGGAAAAGATTTTGCCCTAGTCTTTTGGCTGTTGCATTATTTATTCTAAGACACCAGGACAAATGCCCTTGGAGATGTTCATGAAACCAGACCACTGCTGTGGGAGGATGCCCCTCTATTTCCTGCAGCAGAGGAGCTGTGCTGATTCTCAAGTAGGAAAGGACTTAAGGATCTTTTCATACTCCCTGAATTCCTTTTCTTTCCTTTCCCTCCCTCCCTCCTTTCCTTTCTTCTTTCCTTCCTTTTTTCTTTTCTTCATACTGGGGATTGAAACCAGCGGCATTTTACCTCCAAGCTACACCCATAACCCTTTTAATTTTTTGTTTTGAGACAGGGTGTCACTAAGTTGCTGAGGCTCCTTGCTAAGTTGCTAAGGCTGGCCTCAAACCTGCAATCCTCCTGTCTTCAGCCTCTCAAGTACTAGGATTACAGGTGTATACCACCACACACAGCTATGCTACCTGAATTTCTTATCCTAAGTCTCTACGTATGTTAGTGTGTTACTATAACATATACCTCAGGTAATCAACTGATAAAGCAAAAAGGGCTTTTGGCTCACAGATTTGGAGGTTATAGTCCAGGATCTGTTGTTCCTGCTGTTTTGGGCCTGTGACAAGACAGAGCATCATGGCAGGAGCGAGTGGTGGACCAATGCTGCTCACCTTGCTCTCACTGCTTCTCTGTTTCTTTCTTTTTTATGCAAATCTTCAGTTTGACTGCATTCCTTTTTTGTTTCTAAACAAAATATTCAATCTCTCTTCAGTCATCTTACTTTCTTCCAAAACATCATCTCTCTGGGCCCCAGTTTTGCATATAATTTTCAGGCCAAACTGCAAATCTAAAAAGTCTCTCTGCTTTCTACTGCTGAAATTGACTATACAGATCACTGTCCACATACATCAATATCCATAATGCAGTTTGTATACTTTGTTGTTTTGAGATTTCCTCTGACAGCTAAATCAGCCTGTCATGTTTGTTTGTTTGTTTGTTTGTTTATTTATTGTGGGTCTGGAAATGGAAACCAGGGGCATTCTACCTCCGAGCTACACCCACGCCCTATTTTTTATTCCTTGTTTTGAAACAGGGTCTCACTGAGTTGTGGAGGGCCTCACTAAGTTGCTGAGGTTGTCTGTGAACAAGAGACCCTCAGGTCTCAGCCTCCCAAATGGTGGAATTACAAGTATATGCCACCATGCCTGCCTAGTCTGTCATTTTTAAATTCAGCTTCACATAGGGGGGAGAGGGCACCAAGTATAGTTTAAATATATACCATTTATGTTCAATAAAAATATGTTAAAAATAAATTCAGCTTCACACAAAGTTTCATGACATGGGCAAAATGCTGATAAGTTCTTTGCCAGAATGTAACACATATGGCCTCTACTCTATTTTCGCATGGAGTCCTTTATGTTCTCCGAAGTCTCCTGAGCACAGGCTCTACCATTGGCCTTTCTACCATTGGAATTCAGGTTTTCTCAACTTCCTCTCACAAACCAATTCCAAAGATTCACAAAACACATTGTCAGACTTTATATATACAACAGTGGTTCTACTCCTCTGATACCAATCTCTGTCTCAGTCAACAGTCTCACTGCTGTAATTAAAATCAACTGACCACACAACTTAGAGGAAGGAATATTTCTTTGCTCACAGTTTTTGGAGATTTCAGAGGTTTGTTTCATGTCACGCTGGGACTAAAGCTCAGGACATTGTGGTGGGAAGCAGAGAGAGGGAGAGACAGGGATCTGCTCTTATATCACAGAGGCCAGAAGTAAGAGAAAGATTGAAGGTAGGGGGAGGAGGAACCATATAATCCCCAAAGCCACACCCTCAGGGACCCCTCATCAACCAAGCCCCCCACCTCCTTCCAACATGGCTGTCTACTTTCTGTGAGGTTTTGGGAATATTATAAATCTAAACCATTATATACCTCATGGCTAAAAAGTGAAAAAGAGTGAGGAGGGCAATAGGGTCCCCTGTATCTTCTGAGGGCACACCCCAAGTGATCTAAAGACATTTTACTAGGCCTCACATCTAAAGGCTCCACTGCCTCCTAGTAACATCACCCTTGGACTAAGCCTTTAACACTTTGTCCTTTGAAGGCTGGGCATGGTGGGCACGCTTGTCATCCCAGCATTTGGGAGGCAGAGACAGGAGGATCATGGTTCACGGCCAGTCTCAGCTACTTAGTGAGGCCCTTTGAAACTCAGTGGAACCTTGTTTCAAAATAAAGAATAAAACCGGGCATGGTGGCGCATGCTTGTAATCCCCGCGCTTGGGAGGCAGAGACAGGAGGATCACGCAGGTTCGAAGCCAGCCGCGTGCTGGCTTAGGAGACCCTGTTTCCAAATAAAAAAATGTAAAAATAGGTCTGGGAGTGTAGCCCGGAGGTAGAAGGGCTTCCAGGAACCCCAGTACTACCAAAAAAAAAAAAAAAAAAAAAAAGAAGAATGAAAAATAGGGCTGGGAGTATAGCTCGGAGGTAGAATGCCCCTGGGTTCCACCCCAAGTACTGTAAAAAAAAAGGCTTTGGAAGGGTGCTTTAAATATTATACAATGTACATATCAAAACATCACCATGGTATTTCATAAATAGGTACACTTTTATGTGTCAAAACCAGACATCATTAAAACAGTTGCTGAAGCTGGCCTCTGATGTAATTTAAAGGTCGGTCCACAGAGGAGGAGAAGAAATCTTCTATACATATTACTGAAGAAGGTGCATGTACAAGATAGCCAAAGAACCTGCACAAAACAATAAAGCACTGCAGATTACACGGTAGAAAAGTGAGAGGAGACTTCAACAGGCACTTCACAGACGTGGGCATCCAAATGAACAACAGCAGGTGAAAAGATGCTCAGACCTCCAGGGTCTTGAGTGAGATGCAAGTTAAACCACAGGAGATACCACTATATTCTCCACAGATGGTTAAGGTAAAAAAGACAGGAGTCTAAGTGCTGGTGAGTACGTGGAGCCATTGTACCCCTCCCCCTGCTGGTGGCAGTTTAATTTGGGATAATTACTTTAGACACCTGTCTGGCATTATCAGTTAGAGAGCTGAAATGTGAACCGGGCATGGTGGCACACGCATGTAATCCCAGCGCTTGGGAGGCGGAGACAGGAGGATCATGCAGGTTCAAAGCCAGCCGTGCCTGCTTAAGAGACCCTGTTTCCAAATAAAGATATAAAAAAAAATGGGTCTGGGAGTGTAGCCCGGAGGTAGAAGGGTTTCCAGGAACCTAAGTACCACCACCAAAAAAAAAAAGTGAATATCCTCTTTCTTAGCAATTATATTCCTAGACATAGATCTAGAGAGCAACTATGGATAGATGAAAATGTCATAGCAGCGTTTCTCTCAATAGCCCCACAAGGGAAGCAAAGCATAGGACTATACCCAGTGGAAGAGATAACCAAATCATGGTGTAGAGTAGGATTTTATTTATTATTTATTTATTTATTTATTTATTTATTTATTTTGCGGGTCTGGGGATGGAACCCAGGTGCATTTGACCTCTGACCTATACCCCTGCCCTGTTTTTTTTTTTTTTTTTGATGGTACTGGGGTTCCTGGAAGCCCTTCTATCTCCGGACTACACTCCCAGACCTATTTTTACATTTTTATTTGGAAACAGGGTCTCCTAAGCCAGCGCGCGCGGCTGGCTTCGAACCTGCGCGATCCTCCTGTCTCTGCCTCCCAAGCGCGGGGATTACAAGCGTGCGCCACCACGCCCGGCGACCCCTGCCCTGTTTTTTATTCTTTATTTTGAAACAGAGTCTCACTAAGTTGTGGAGGGCCTCACTAAGTAGCTGAGGCTGTCCACGGACTGCGATCCTCCAGTCTCAGCCTCCCAAATGCTGGGATTACAAGCGTGAGCCGCCATTCTGGGCTGGGTAGGATTTTAAGCAGGAATTAAAATAAAAAATTATTACCACATCTGGATGGATCTTATTGACATGAAGTTGGGTGGAAGAAGCCAGACTCAAAAGAATAACTATTGTGTGATCCCAGGCACAGCATCAAGAACAGGCCAACTAATCCACAGTTTTAGAGAAGAGTAATTTGGAGAGGCAAGGGAATAATTAAGAAGGAGCACAGAGGAACTCTCTGAGGCATTAGCAACTTTCTGTGTCATGACTCAGGTGGTGTTACATGTGTGTGCCCATGCAAAAATTCACTGAGCTATATATAAAAACTTATACTCTATACTATATATGCTATATCTCATAAAAGTAAATAAAATACAAAAAGGTCAATTATAATTTCATTTCTCAAATGTCTTATTTGATTCATTAAAAAATATATGGTCATTTTTTTTTTGCAGTATTGGGGATGGAACCCAGGGGAATTGTACCTCTGAGCTATACCCCAGCCCTATTTTTCTTATTCTTTGTTTTGAGAGAGGGCCTCACGGCATTGCAAAGGGCCTCACTAAGTACCTGAGGTTGTCCACAAACCGCGATCCTCTTGTCTCGCCTCCCAAATGCTGGGATTACAAGTGTGTGCCACCACACCTGGCGTATGTGGTCATTTTTGATAGTATTTCCTTCTCAATTCAGTTCCCATTTCCCTCTTTTATGTATGTTGCTCTTATTTATCCTGATAATTTCACGTGTGGGATCTTAGCAGGTTGAGTCCAATGCTTTTATGGCTTCTCTTGACTCTTGGAAATGTTAGCTAGCTTCCTTGTGAATTTTTCTTCATTCAGCAAAAGGTATGTAGAATTTACAACATTCTAGCCCTGTTTTAAGTGTTTAATATAGATCAACAAAGTTAGTCACACAACAACTCACCAAGTATCTAGTATTATTATCCTGTTTTAGTTTTTATTTTTTTATTTTTATTTTTTTGCAGGTCTGGGGATGGAATCCAGGGGCATTCGGCCTCCGAGCTACACCCCCTGCCCAATTTTTTATTCTTTATTTTGAAACAGGGTCTCACTAAGTTGCGGAGTGCCTCACTTAGTAGCTGAGGCTGTCCGCTAACTGTGATCCTCCAGTCTCAGCCTCCCAAATGCTGGGATTACAAGCATGCGCTACCATGCCTGGCTTATTATCCTGGGTTATGGGTGACACAGCTGAGGCACAGGGAGGGGGTTGGCCTGCTCGGGTCTCTGGCTGGGGTGGACCTGAGCCCAGGCTGCCTGGCTTCAGAGCCCATGAGTATGGCTTCGATGTCAGCTGCTTCTTCCAGCTGGTAGTGTGTTCTGGGAACTTGAACTGAACCAGTGTGGGTCCTTAATGCTTTTGGGGATTCCTAAATCTCTTCTGGCTGCTTCTTGGAGGGGCTCATTCTCAATCTATATTAACCAAAGAAGTTGGAAGGTTTGTCTTTCATTTTAGATGATATTTTTGTAAAAAGTGCCCTGAACTGAGTATTGGTCCAGGAGGGCCAGGCCTGATTTTATCCTGCAGTGTGTTACACAGACACCTCCACCTGTGGAGTTTGTGATGTGGTACCTGCCATCTGGCCCAGTATCAGAACAAAGGCTTCTCCGGGTCTCTTCCTGCTCCTGGGTACCAAGGTGGAGAGGACACAGGCTCCAGGGCTTTGAGAAGTAGAGTCTGTCTCTTGCAGCAGGGCAAAGAGTTCTCTCTGACATAGGCCTCAAGGGTCCCAAAGCCCCCATCTCAAAGTGGCAGCTCAAGTGGCCTGGATGTGGATGTTGAACTGAAAGATTTTAATTAAGACCCATAACAACAGAAGGGGGCATACCTCAGGGGTAGAGCATTTGACTGCAGATCAAGAGGTCCCTGGTTCAAATCCAGGTGCCCCCTACGCAAGCATAGTTTTGACCTTTAAATAGATGCCTAAATTTCAACTTTTTTAGTAGACACTTGGGTAAACATTATTACTTTTTGTTCCTGAAGCCAACAAATGTTGAGGCTTTACTCTGGTGGTTCTTAACTCCAAGCATGAATTAGAGTCTATAAAAGTGCCATTTCCCAGGCCACACCCCAGACCAATTAAATGAGAGCCTCTGGGTGGGGCTTGGTCTCAGTAAAAGCTCCCTGAATGCCTCTAGAGCTTCCCTTGATGTCTGGGAGGCTTTGGGGAAGGTGTCTGTGGGGGTGGGGGGTCAGGATGGAGAAGGCCAGTGTTTGGCTCCCCACAGGTGTGGCTGAAGGGATGAGAGCCAGGCGGGCAGGGCTGGGATGCTGAGAGCAGGCTGCAGGCTGCAGGGCTGGCCTGGCCCACCACAGGGCTCCTTTGCTCTCAGACCAATCAAGCACATCACGATGGTCTAGCTGGTGGCTTGAGTGGCTGGTGGACATCTGGCATGTGAAACACAATTACATTAGAGAGAATAGCCTGGAAACCAGGAGAGGAGAAATGCATAAAAGGAACATGGCAGAGGAATGGGAGGGAAGAGAGGTGGGGGTCGATTTGGGATAAAGAACCACCTGATCTCAGGTGAGGGTGCTGCAGAAGGCAGGAAGACCTGAAAGGGACTCAGATGGCTGCCCCCTCTGTATCTGAGTCATCTAGAAGACCCAGTGCCTGGAAGGTTGGGAGCATGAGAACAAGAGGGTTAGTATATGTGTAAATCAGAAAAGGGTCTCCCACACATTCCCTCAATCTCTTCACCCATGCCAGGGGTGACCACTAACTACTGGACTGTTACTTAACTATTAATCACATTACCTATTTAATCTATTCCCTTTCACACACACAATACACATATTCACATTTGTATGTGTGTACCTTTGTGTGTATATGTAATGTTTTTATTATATAATAGTATGCATACATAAGATGTCTTTTTCAAAGCCAAAATGAGCTTACAACATGCAAGTGGCACGCACCACACTTTCCCCCTTAGTGCTCACATCTAAGCATCTTGCTAGGATAGTACACCAAACCTACTTTATCTTTCAGTGTTACATGATATTCCATCCTATGACCCTGCCACAACGTTCCTTTTTTTTCTTTTTCCTCTTTTTTGAGATATACCCCTCAGGCCACACCCTTTCAAAACTATGAAATGGAGTCTTGCTAAGTTGTTGAGAATCTTGTGAGGTTGCTGAGGCTGTCCTCCTTTCGCAGCCTCTCAAGTCCTGGGGTTACAGGTGTGTGCTGACACATCCAAATGCAACAGTGTTCTTGCCCAAGTTTCTCTGACATTTAGATGACTTCCAGTTTTCTGCTAATTCAGAAGTATACATGCCTATTTTGTGCACTTATACAAAAACTACTGTAGGATACCTCCTAGAAGTAGAACTTTGTAAAGTTAATTTTTTCCAAGTAATTTTTTCTTTTACAATGGAAGCAATGTGTTTGAAATGAAACAGTTCCAAGATAAATAAATGTACATTTAAAAGGCTGGAATACTGACCTGGTGAAGCCACCACTGCAGAGGCCCACACCATCTTGGGCCACCCACCTAAGCCAAGTTTGCCGGTTCTGTGGCCCCAAGAAATCCTCATTAAGAAAGCCTAGGAGCTGAGGTGAAGTAAGAGACTTCAGAACTCCAACATCTAAAGTGAATAGCACTATATTTCAGGGATGGAAAGGAAAAGATCCAAAAGCCTGTGTGCTCACCAGAATCCTGCACCTGGGGAAGTACACTGTGCCCTCTAGAGACCCGGGGCCACAGGACAGTAAGGTAACTGTGTTTCTCAGTGGAAGATTGCCCAGCACACCCTCAGGGACTCAGGTGGGCTAAGATTTGGTGATTAACCCCTGAGGTGGTCGTGTTATAACCTTCAGAGACAAAGGAGAGGCCCACAGTGCCCAGGGCATAGTACCTGCACAGGGTCACAGAGGGTTGCTCTGAGATTACACTGGATATCCTCTGTGTGGAGGAGGCTCAGATCCAGGGCTGGAAAGGTCAGAGCCCTGGGCTTGAAAGCACAGAACCCTGAGCTTACACAGAACCCATTTACAGTGACATTCGCCACCCTGAGACCTAAGCACAAAGTGGTCGGAGGCATGAGGGGCGCAGGCACTTCTGCACTGGCTCTGACAGAGAGACTCCTGAACCGGGTCCCAAACTGTGCAGGAAACCCAAAAGTGGGTCCACAAACTGACAATAGGATACTGAGCAAATGATAGATATTGAAAACATGCTCAAGAACCTACTCTAGTAAGCAGGCAGTAAACAGCTGAAAGTATGCATGCAGACCCAGAAAGACTGCAGAGGTCACAAGTCAGCTCTTTATGTGTATATCTGCAGTATTGTTTTTTCATTGTTATATTTTATTGTTTGGTTTTGTTTTTGATTTGCTATTGTTAGTTGTTTTTTTGCTATTTGTTGCATGTTTGTTTGTTCCTTCCTTCATTCCTTTTATAAGCTTCCTCCCTATCTCCTATCATTCTTTTCCCTCAAAACTTTTTTCTTTCTATATCTTCTTGTCTAATATTCAACCTATTTCATATCACTATGCTAAATATTCTACACTGACTATAAAATTCCTACTGTATATTCACTATCTCTCACCTCAATCAGATACTACCTTGCTATACTTAAACTCTTACTCAACTCAATAATATCCTCTACTTTGCCCTATGCCTGTATCCATTACTCCAGCTCCTTACCCCTTACCTAACCCTCACCATTGAAAATAACACTATTTACCCTTGCATAAACCTGCTGTCACCTCTAAATCCCTATGGCTAAGATTGGATCAGGGAGGTGATCCAATAGGAAAGGACTGCTAGACACTAAAGATAAACTTAACCATAGCTGATAGAAGGATAGAGGTTTAAAAGCACATAGGTCACAAACTATTCTGCCCACACCATTGAGCTGACTCTTTATAAAGGTGGTAACAGACAGAATACCTCACCTTACAACTGAAACCCATCAGTGCCACCCTAGCAGCAGGCAGAAGGAACCCCAGAGCAACTCAATATTGATGATCTACAGGTAGAACAACAGTGGGGTGATAGTATAAGTAGTCTTCAGGGTTAATATAAAAATGTGAGTGGCAGCTGGAACCATCTCTTTCAACAGTGATTTGGAACAGCACCTATCAACAATGGCTCACAAACAAAGAGAAACAGGATGCCAAGACAACAGAAACACAAACCCAAGAATTCTGAAAATATAAGAATAAGGAACAGTGAGGAAACAATAAATTCCTACAACTCAAACAGGGAAATCACGAATACCAACTTACAAGAAATGCAAGAAGAATTCCAAATTCTGATCTTCAGTATTATGAAAGGCCTAACAGCAAGTGTATAAGAAATGAAAGAAGAAATTGAGACCTTAGGAAAGAATCAGAAGAAGGCCTGGAATGAAATGAAAGAGTCAATAAATGAAGTGAAGACAGCAATAGGAAGAAATTTTGGAAAATTAGATGAAATGGAAAACAGAATATCACTGTTAGAAGACAGTCCATTCAAAACCAAAAGCACAGTCAACAGTAGACAGAGACATTACAACAATAGACCTAAACATCCAACAAGTATGGGACAATAAACACCCTAACTTATGGATAAAGGGCATTGAAGAAGGGGGAGAGGCACAGACCAAGGGTATCTGTAATTTTTTCAGACAAATATGTTTAGAGAATTACCAAACATGGAAAAAGACTTGGACATCTACATACAGGAGACATAGAGAACACTGTTGACAAGATTAAAGAAGGACGCCCCCCACCCCCCACACACACCATGTAATAATCAAAATGACCAACATAGAGGCTAAGGAAAAAATCTTAAAAGTAGTGAAAACAAAAGAATGGGTGACATTCAGGGACAAAACAATAAAAATCACTCCAGACTTCACAATTCAAGTCATGAATGCCAAGAAAGACTGATATGATATAATCCAAACCCTGGAAGGAAACAACTTCCAACCAAGAATGCTATATCCAACAAGGTTATTATTATTTTTTTAATTTATTTTTTTGGTGGTCCTGGGGTTCCTGGAAACCCTTCTACCTCTGGTCTACACTCCCAGATGCATTTTTATACTTTTTAAAAAAATTTTTGGAAACAGGGTCTCTTAAGGCAGCAGTGGCTGGCTTCGAACTTGCGTGATCCTCCTGTCTCCACCTCCCAAGTGCAGGGACTACAAGCGTGTGCTACCACGCCCAGCCTAGTAAGGTTATTATTTAAAGTTGATGGAGAAATAAAAATGTTCAAGATAAGCAGAATTTAAAAAATTCATAGCCAGGCGTGGTGGCGCATGCTTGTAATCCCCGCGCTTGGGAGGTAGAGGCCAGCCTCGCGCACTGGCTTAGGAGACCCTGTTTCCAAATAAAAATGTAAAAATAGGTCTGGGAGTGTAGCCCGGAGGTAGAAGGGCTTCCAGGAACCCCAGTACCACACACACACACACACACACACACACACACACACACACACACAAAATTCATGAATACTAAGCCAGCACTAGAGAAAATATTTAAAGAAATAAATCATAAGAAAAAAGAAGCAAATTTAAAAATTAGAGAAGAGATGAATTTAGTTAACAGGGCAACTAAACAAAGAAAAATAACACTACATCAAAAAGAATATAGAACACAAAATGACAGGAAACCAAAATAATATCTCAATAATAACACTGAACATCAAAGGACTTAACTCACCAATTAAGACATAGGCTGGCAATGTGGATTAAAAACATAATTCAAATATATGCTGCTTGCTAGAAACTTATTTTATAGCCAAAGATATTCATAGACTAAAGTTGAAAGGATGGAAAAAAGATATCATGCCAATGGAGACCAAAAATAAGCAGGGGTAGTAACACTGCCACCTAATAACACAGACCTTAAGCTAAAACATATCAGAAGAGACAAAGCAGGGCACTTCTTATTAATAAAAGGAACAATCCAGCAAGAGGATATAATGATAGTAAATGTTTTTGCCCTAAATGTGGGTACACCCATATCTGTAAAACAAACTCATCAGGACATCAGGTCTCAAACAGACCCAAACACACTAATATTGGGAGATTTCAACATGCCGCTCATGTCACTAGATTGATCTTCAAGGCAAAAGATGAGTAAAGACTGTTCAAAACTAAAGAAAACTATAAACCAATGGACCTAATAGACATATATAGAATATTTCAACCAGCAACAGCCTGGGTACACATTTTTCTCAGCTGCCCATGGAACCTTCTCCAAAATAGATCACATCCTAGGTTACAAAGCAAGCACTAGCAAATTCAAAAGATGTAATAAAATTCCCTGCATTTTTTCATACCACAATGGAATGAAAGTAGAAATCAACGACAGGAAGACCAAAAGAAATTATATACATACATGAAGATTGAATGATACACTCTTTTTTTTTTTGGTGGTGGTGGTACTGGGGTTCCTGGAAGCCCTTCTACCTCCGGGCTACACTCCCAGACCTATTTTTACATTTTTATTTGGAAACAGGGTCTCCTAAGCCAGCGTGTGTGGCTGGCTTCGAACCTGCGCGATCCTCCTGTCTCTGCCTCCCAAGCGTGGGGATTACAAGCATGCACCACCACACCCGGCCGAATGATACACTCTTGAATGAGGAATAGATCAGATCAGAGGTAAAGGGATACATAAAAAATTCCTTGAATTAAACAAAAATAGAGACACAAAATATCAGAATTTATGGGATACTTTGAAGGGGGTGTTAAGAGGAAAGTTTATAGAATGAGTGCCCACATAAGAAGAGCAGAAAGTCATCAAATAATCAACCTGATGACACATCTTGAGGACCTAAAAAAACAGCAACAGTCTAATGCCAAAGCCAGCAGAAGGCACAAAATAATTAAAATCAGAGCAGAAATAAATGGAATAGAAAATAAAAAAACAATACAAAGGATTACCTAAACAAAAAGCTGGTTCTTTGAAAACATTAATCAGATCTACAAAACCCTGCTCAATATAATCAAAAGAAAGATCAACTCAAATTATTAACATCATAAATGAAAAAGGAGACAATACCACAGACAGTGGGGAAATTCAGAAGTTCATCAGAAACTATTTTAAAAAATTATACTCCATAGACTGAAAAACATGGAAGAAATCGTTAGATTTCTAACCACATGTAACCTACTTAAATTCAACCAAGAGGATATAGAAAGCCTAAATCAACCAATAGCAAGCAAAGAAATAGAAACAGCAATATAAATTCTGCCATCAAAGAAAACCCCAGGCCCAGATGGGTTTCTAGCTGTATTTTACAAAACTTTCAGAGAAGAACTAAACCCAATACTTCACAACTTGTTTGGGGAAATAAAAAGAGATGGAATTCTCCCAAACTCCTTCTATGAGGCCAGTATCACATTAATATCAAAACCAAATAATGATACCTTAAGAAAAAAAATTACAGACCAGTATTTTTGATGAACATAGATGCAAAAATTCTAAACAAAATATTAGCTATACTCATTCAAAACCATATCAAGAGAATTGTACACCATGACTAAATTGGCTTCATCCCAGAAAAGCAAGGCTGATTCAACATACACAAATCAATACATGTTAATAACCACATAAATAGAACTGAGAACAAAAACCACATGATCATATCAAGAGATGCTGAATAAGCATTTGGCAAAATCCAACACCCATTCATGTTAAAAAACACTGCAGAAAACTGGAATAGAAGGAATGTATCTCAACATTATTAAGGCAATATACAATAAACCCAAAGCCAACATCATAATGAATGGGGAAAAACTGCAAGAATTCCCTCTAAAATCAGGAACAAGACAAGGATGCTCACTATCACCACTCCTTTTTTTTGTGTGTGGTACTGGGGGTGGAACCCAGAGGCTTTCTACCTCCAGGCTATCCTCCCAGACCTATTTTTAATTTTATTTGCAAACAGGGTCTCACTAAGTTGCTGAGAGCCTCACTAAGTAGCTGAGGCTGGCTTCGAACCTGTGCGACCCTCCTGCCTCAGCCTCCCAAGTGCAGGGATTACAAGCGTGCACCACCATGCCTGACATCACCACACCTTTTTAATATAGTCCTTGAGATTCTTGCCACAACAATAAGACAAGAGAAGGATATCAAAGGAATTCAAATAGGAAAAGAATTAAAGTTATCTTTGTTTGCAGGTGACATAATCTTATATTTAGAACCCCCCAAAAAAACTCAACCAAAAGACTGCTGGAACCTAAAGAAATCTTTTTTATATGCCAACAATGAATAAATTAAGAAAAATACAGAAAACAGTTCCATTTATAATAACTTCAAAACCAATAAAACACCTAGAAATAAACCTAAGCAAAGATGTAAAAGACCTCTACAATAGAAATTATAAAACTTTATAGAAAGAAATTGAAGAAAACCTCATAAGATGGAAAGATATCTTTTACTGATGGATAGGCAGAATAAATATAAAAAATGGCCATTCTGCCAGAAGTGATCTACAGAATCAATGCAATCCCTATCAAAATACCAGCAACATTCTTCATAGACCTAGAATAATCAGCCATTAATTTCATATGGAGAAACAAAAGACCTAGAATAGCCAAAGCAATTCTCAGCAATAAGGACCATTCAGGAGACATCACAATTCCTGACTTCAAATTAGACTACAGAGCTATAATAATTAGAATAGCATGGTATTGTCACAAAACAGTCACACAGAACAATAGAACAGAATGCAACATACAGAAACAAACCCACATACTTATAGTCAATTGATCTTTGACAAATGGGCCAAATCCATATGCTAGAGAAAAGACAGCCTTTTCAACAAAAGATGCTGGGAGAACTGGCTATCTATTTGTAGAAAGATGGAACTAAATTCTTTTTTTAAATTTATTTTTATTGGTGCATTGTAATCATACATCACATTGGAATATAAGACTTGAGAGGATATACAAGCACACATCATCCAATTAGCCCTCATCCAGCCCCCATCCCATTCCCTCCCCCTCCCTCGATTCCATGCTTGTTTGGTGATTAACTTTGATACATATGTTTATGTACCTCCTACTTTTTAAAGAGGCTCCATCCTCTCCTATTCCATACCCTCTGATTGGTCACCTTAATTGCTTCACTATAGGGCCCTTTCTATAGCTCGACCATTTCCTGTTGCCCGTTTCCTCCTAGTTATTGCTGATTAGGGGAAGCATCTGGTTTTAATTTTCTGCAATATTTCTCTGTGCATGCCGCGTTGCAGATACCGATCCCACTCTTGACGGCCCCAGTTGTGGCCTGGCTACCCGGTGGATTGATCAGACCTCGCTGGCTCAAGCAGCAGCCTTGCCTCATGGGAGGCCCCGGTTCTGGCCTCGCTGGCCCCGACACTGGCCTAACCCTTCAGCTGGCTCCGATCCCGGCCTCGGAGGCCTCAATAATGGCCTTGCCTCACGGAAGGCTCCGATGCCGGCCGTTGGCCCCAGGACTGGCCTAACCCCCCCGGCAGGCTCCAATCCCGGCCTCAGAGGCCTCAATAGCGGCTTTGCCTCACGGAAGGCTCCGATGCCGGCCAGTGGCCCCAGCACCGGCCTAACCCCTCAGCAGGCTCCGATCCCAGCCTTGCTGGTCCCAGCACCAGCCTAACCCCTCGGCAGGCTCCGATCCTGGCCTCGGAGGCCTCAATAATGGCCTTGCCTCACGGAAGGCTCCGATGCTGGCCGTTGGCCCCAGCACCGGCCTAACCCCTCGGCAGGCTCCGATCCTGGCCTTGGAGGCCCCAGCACCGTCCTTGCCTCATGGCAGGCTCCGATCCCGGCCATGCTGGCTCCGGCACCGGCCTGACACCTCGGCAGGCTCCGATCCCGGCCTCGGAGGCCCCAGCACCGGCCTTGCCTCACGGCAGGCTCTTATCCCGGCCTCCTTGGCCCTGGCACCGGCCTAACCCCTCGGCAGGCTCCGATCCCGGACTCGGAGGCCCCAGCACTGGCCTTACCTCACGGCAGCCTCCAATCCCGGCCTCGCTGGCCCCGGCACTGGTCTAACCTCTTGGCAGGCTCCAATCCCGGCCTCGCTGGCCCCAGCACCGGCCTAACCCCTCGGCAGGCTCCGATCCTGGCCTCAGAGGCCTCAATAGCGGTTTTGCCTCACGGAAGGTTCCGATGCCGGCCAGTGGCCCCAGCACCGGCCTAACCCCTCGGCAGGCTCTGATCCCGGCCTCAGAGGCCCCAGCACTAGCCTTGCCTCACAGCAGGCTCCAATTCTGGCCTCGTTGGCCCTGGCACTGGCCTAACCCCTCGGCAGGCTCTGATCCCGGCCTCGGAGGCCCCAGCACCGGCCTTGCCTCGCAGCAGGCTCCGATCCCGGCCTCGGAGGCCTCAATAATGGCCTTGCCTCACGGAAGGCTCCGATGCCGGCTATTGGACCCAGCACCGGCCTAACCCCTCGGCAGGCTCCGATCCCAGACTCGGAGGCCCCAGCACTGGCCTTGCCTCACGGCAGCCTCCAATCCCGGCCTCGCTGGCCCCGGTACCGGCCTAACCCCTCAGCAGGCTCTGATCCTGGCCTCGGAGGCCCCAGCATCGGCCTTGCCTCGCGGCAGGCTCTGATCCTGGCCTTGCTGGCCCCGGCACCGGTCTAACCCCTCGGCAGGCTCCAATCCCGGCCTCGGAGGCCCCAGCACCGGCCTTGCCTCATGGCAGGCTCCGATCCATGCCTCGCTGGTCCCGGCACCGGCCTAACCCCTCAGCAGGCTCCGATCTCGGCCTCAGAGGCCTCAATAGCGGCCTTGCCTCATGGAAGGCTTCGATGCCGGCTGTTGGTCCCGGCACTGGCCTAACACCTCGACAGGCTCCGATCCCGGTCTTGGAGGCCCCAGTACTGGCCTTGCCTCATGGCAGGCTCTGATCCCAGCTTTGCTGTGTCTGTCACCGGCCTCACCTCTTGGCAGGCTCTAATCCAAGCACCCTCTTCGCCCAACTATTTGTCCCACGTTCTCGAGGGTGCGTGGTGGTAGCATTCTGCCTCTGGGGTCATTACTTCAAAAGTTCCAGGTGTAATGTATCAGATCTCTGCCTCCCCTGAGTACTGGCCACTGCCATTGCCACTGCCTCCACCATTTCAAATCTTTCCCAAACTCTCTTTTCACTCTGAATGTTGTCCAGTCTTCCTAAGCATGCACGGCGGTAGCATTCAACCTTTGGTGTAATTTCTCCAAAAAAAAAAAATAAATAAATAAGGTTGGTAGGCTCCGATTTCTGCTTCTCCTGAATACAATTCTCCACTGCCAATGCGGAGACCGCTTTCAGCACCGCCTTTCTCCTTGGTCTTCGCTAAAGTCTCTCTCCTTACAGGTGATGTCCAAGATTCTTAACAACGTAGAGAAGAAGCAGTCCTCCTTAGTGGGAAATTTTTCCAATAATTCCAGTTCATTTGGATAAGTTTTGTCTGCATCTCCAGTATCCTGGCATCCGCCACCTTGACCCCTCTCTGATATTTTCATTTTTTCTTTTTCTTTTCCTTTTTTACAGGGTCCTTCCGGGTTGAGAGGGGGGTCGCCTAGGGAGCCCCGCCAGCACCTGCCCACCCGCCCAGGGTCAGGGGCCCGGGGTCCTTCCAGGTGGAGAGGGGGGTCACCTAGGGGCTCCCCGCCAGCGCCTGCCCATCCGCCCAGGGTCGGGCCTGGGGGGCTGGGACCACGGGGTCCTTTCGGGTGGAGAGGGGGGTCTCCTACGGGCACCCCACCAGTGCCTGCCCACCCGCCCAAGGTCGGGGGCCCAGGGTCCTTCCAGGTGGAGAGGTGGGTCGCCTAGGGGTGCCCCGCCGGCGCCTGCCCACCCGCCCAGGGTTGGGGGAACTAAATTCTTATCTCTTACCCTGCACAGGAATCAACTTAAGATGGATCAAAGACTTGGAAATCAGACCAGAGACTGTGAAGCTATTAGAGGAGGGCATGAGTTCAACACTCCAACATTTAGGCACAGGTAGTAACTTTCTCAACAAGACCTCCAAAACACAGGAAATTAAAGCAATAATTAACAAGTGGGATGGCATCAAGCTAAAAAGTTTTTGCTCATCAAAGAAAATCATTAAGAATCTAAAGAGAAAGCCTACAGAATGAGAGAAGATCCTTACCAGCCACCACTCTGATAAAGGGCTAATATCCAGAATATACAAAGAGCTCAAAAGACTCTACACTATCAAAACAAATAACCCAATCAAGAAATGGGCAACTGAATTGAACAGACACTTCACAAAAGAAGAGACACAAATGGCCAATAGATACATGAAAAGATGTTCAACATCATTAGCCATCAGGGAGATGCAAATCAAAACTACACTTAGATTCCATCTAACCCCAATCAGAGTGGCAAGCATAAAGAAGTCAAATAATAACAAATGCTGGTGAGGATGTGGGGAAATAGGCACTCTTCTACACTGTTGGTGGGAGTGTAAACTAGTTCAGCTGCTATGAAGATCAGTGTGGAGATTCCTACAAAACTGGGAATGGATCCACCATACGATCCAGCTATACCACTCCTGGGTATCTTTCCAAAGGGTTGAAATCAGAGAGCTCTCGTAGCTTATGCATACCCATGTTCATAGCAGCACAATTCACGATAGCCAAACTATGGAACCAACCTAGGTGTTCATCAACCAATGAATGGATTACAAAAGTATGATGAATGCACACAACGGAATTCTACTCAGCAATAAAGAACAAAATTATGTCATTTATTAGAAGATGGAAAAACCTGGAGAAAATTATGTTAAGTGAGATTAGTCAAAGACAAAAAGAGACAGGACATATGTTTTCTCTAATATACTCAAGCTAGGGAGTATTTGGGATACCAAAGGGACTCCCGATAATGTAGGGGGAACCTCAGCAAAGCCAGAAAGGAGGGGTAGGGGAAGAAGAAAGCTGAGATTCATTAATGGAAAAGCTACATTTGAATATGTGCATACATGTGAATATAACATTGTTAACCTGGACAATTGGTATTGGGAGGAAGGGAAATGAGGAGGGGCGAGGACAACCAAGTGCTGTGTGAATGTATGCCATTGTTAACACCATCTACATTATGATGTGAGACTATAATCCACCAATAAAAAATAAACAAATAAAAGGCTGGAATCATCTGTACTTCCACCCAGACACTTCTTGTAAGTTGCCTTTTTTCTTGGTAAGTTATCATGAACATCATTCTGTCATTAAGTAAGCTGCAGCCACAGGCTCTGAACCTCTGTTCAACAGAGTGCAAGATACTGTCACCTAGGTACGATTATGTCCCCCGAACAGTGCACCTGACACGGAGGTGCTGATCCATAGTTGTTATTGTTCAAGAGGATTATCTAGATACTTCTAATATCTCCACAGCTGTACAAGTCAACAAAGCCACCAGGTGTCCTCGGTCAGGTGCACACAGAAGGGCCCGTTCCTGACAGAGGGAGACTGGAGTTTGGAGAGACAGACCTGATCCAGATATCCCAACCAGCAAGACTTCTGAGCTCTAGTGGGTCAACACATGTAAAGAATAATAATTATATCACTTTATTGGGCCAGGGGGTATAGCTCAGGGGTAGAGCATTTGACTGCAGATCAAGAGGTCCCTGGTTCAAATCCAGGTGCCCCCTGCCAAGCTTCATTTTGCTTTTTAAAAAAAATGATTATTGACCTTACTAGAAACGCATGGGGTTGTTCTCCTCATTCCCCAGTCTGTGCTATTATCTCAGGTGTCTCTCCTTGAAAGGGGGCACAATTACGACTCATTCCTATTCTTCTCTGTGTCCCCATACCTTGTGCTTTCTTTTTTTAATTTCCTTTTTTGTAGCAATGGGAATTGAATCCAGGGGTATTCTACCTCTGAGCTATACCCCCAGCAATGTTTTATTTTTATTTTGCAACAGGGCCTCACTAGGTTGATGAGAGTCTCACTACTTGCTGAGGCTGTCTTCAGAAGTGGAATCCTCCTGTCTCAGCCTCTCAAGTACTGGGATTACAGGAGTGCGCCACCACGCCCAGCATATCTTATGCTTTCTCTCTTTTCTCTCACAGGCAAGAATGCTCTTCACTCCCTCTGCTCTGCACTGGGCTGGAGTCATCAGTCCCAGCTACCAGGAAACAGAAATCACACAGTAGTTTAAAGAATTTAATAGAAAGGATCATGTTGCAGAAGGACCCTAACTATCAAACAGCAAAGAAAACCAAAGGCTCTCTAAGGGACCCAGACAAGGAGAGGGATGGACGGAGGACTCTCCCCAGAGCCAGGGTCCATCCTTTCCTGGGTTACCCAGCCATGCACGGTTGCAGAGCCAGCAAATAGGAAGCAGCACTTTGGGGTCCAAGTCCCTGGAGTGGCAGGACTGTGGGAGGAGGGTGAGACAAACTAAACTCTTCATTATCTCTTCCCTCCCTGGAGGGTGATTCAGCATCAGGGAACTGAAGAGGGGAAAGGACATTGTTTTCTAATGTGATGCTCAGTGAGCCCCCAGCTCCTGGCCTCCATCCGCTCTGCCCCTCTGGATCGTGGTCCTGACTCTGCATCTTTGGGACGGTGAGGTCTTTGTCTTTGCAGTAGACGCTTCCAGAGGAAAGTTCCCTGGGGAAGAGTCCCAGGTCCCACCCCAGTGTATCTGGGGTGTCAGATGGCCAGTCTTCATGCCAGGCCCTCCTTGAGATGCTGGTCATTGCTGAGGTAATGGTTTGGGACACCGTGAAACTGGCCTCTCTTGTAAGGTGTCCTGCTTTCAGAGCCCAGGACAAGAAAATGAGAAGAAGAGCAAAGAGTGGACAAGGCAAGACCAGCCCCTAAGTGCAGCAACGTGCAAAGGCCCAGTGGAGAGGAGGGAAATGCGGAGGGCTAGAGAAGGCCAGAGCTCAGGAGGGCGGCAGAGCAGGGCACATTATTTTCAGGACCTCTTGAAATAATTCACATTCACCCAGATTGGACTCTTTGTTCAGGTCACATCCTCTGTCTGGAGCATCGAGGAACTGGGCCTGGAGACTGAGAGGAGGAGAAGAGACAGCAGAGGCAGTTCATGGCCTGAGCCGGAGTGTCGGTACAGAGGCCCTTTGCCACAAGTGCAGATGTGGTGTGGCTTGGTTAGGAATCAGGTGTGTTTTGTTTGGGCAAGACTTTAATTGCTGCCACTGTTTTCCAGATATGTCATGTGGCACAGAAGGGCACAGACCAAATCATGACTCCAAATCATCTTGGGGTCAGAGTCAATGTTAAAGGACCAGTCCTTCCTTTGAGCATATCCCACAAGGTTTGGTTTAGGTCTCAGGAGGGTTCTTCCCTGCCCGGCCTCCATTTTGGTCACCTCTTCTCCATGGTAGGCGCTGAGCAGCCAACGCCTTGAGCGTGGCTCTTGCAGGAGAGTGTGAAGGGTGTTCCAGCAGGCGACATTCATAGTGCTAGCACCTGTGCCCCAGCCAGGAACTGAGAGGAGGGTGCTGAGGACAGTGACAGGGTAGGGATGGTGGGTGGGCCTAGCGGGAAGGCAGGATGCTATAGCTCTAGCAAGGGCACATCTCAGGATGGTGACTGCAGGGTGTGGCCATGCAGGTTTAGAGAATGCATTAGACATACCTGAGCAGGTGGGGGCATAGCTCAGGGGTAGAGCATTTGACTGCAGATCAAGAGGTCCCTGGTTCAAATCCGGGTGCCCCCTAGCTAGAGTCTTTTTTATATATATCAGAGACTAAAACTCGTGAAGTATTAAATAATAGGTCATACAATGTCCTTTACTACCCATATTGGCTCTTAACTTCCGGGGGCCACCACTGTACCGTCCTTTGTAGAAGAAGACAGCAGAGGTTGACTGAAGCCCTTGCAAGTATTGGCTGGTCATGTTGTGCACAGGCTGTCCTCCAGGACTCACATGTGCCTTGGACATTCAGCTTTCCATGAGGTCTGGGGTTGGAGCCCAGCTTCTTCCTTGGAAAATCCTCCCTTGTCACCTCTGCAGGAATCCCCTGCCAAACCCCAGCAGCTCCCCTCGCTCCCTGCTCTCACAGCCTCTGTTGGGATCCTGCCATGTCTGTGGATATTTTTTTTTTTTTGGCTCATGGCTTTGTTCCTCTCTGCACTAGAACTTGTAAGAACAAGGACACTGTCTTTCCTGTCTCTGTGGTGTCAACATGGATGACAGGGCTTGGCACTTACCAAGTTCCAGGAATGTTTGATGAGTGAATGAGTGATGGATTGAAGGAATGAGCCCCTCTATGAGGTCTTGAGCTATGGGGACGCTCTCCCTCAGCTGCGTGTGAGGTTCATTAGGGCCCAGAATCAGCGGCTCTTGTGAGATAACTGTGGACTCAGGGACAACACCAGAGCCAGGTGTCCTTTCAGGTGCAAAGGCTGGTGCTCCCGACACAGTCTGAGAGGAGGGGTACAGAGGCTTAATCAAGTTTGGAGATGAATGAAGGAGGGGAGCTGGGCAGATTATAGTGAAGACTTGGAACATGCAGAGACAACAGTGGATTATAAACAAGTGCAGAGCTGGATTTGGTGCCATGGATGGAAAGGTGCTAATGAGAGATTACACATAAGTGGGGGCTTAGCTCAGGGGTAGAGCATTTGACTGCAGATCAGGAGGTCACTGGTTCAAATCCAGGTACCCCCTGTCTTTTTACTCAACACACATGATGTTCTGCTTCCAGGTTTTTCCTCCACAATGATCCAGCTGTCAAGGTGAGGAGAAGTTGGGTGGGCCAGTTATTCACTAAAAAGCCTCCTGACACCTATGTCTCCAAAGAACCCAGTGTCTTCAAGGACACGTCAGTGTTTATGGGTTCCAGGGTGAAAACAGCATGCTGTCTCTTCTTAAGGAAAAGAGTGGTAGATGTGTCATCCTTTCACTATATTAGTGATGGTTCACCATGAAAGTAGAGCAAACAGTGTAAATATGTGTTTTTATGTGTGTGCAGAAAGAGAGAGAGGTTTCAGGGAACTGGCTCACACAGTTGTGGATGGACAAGGCTAATTTCTGCAGAGCAGCCTGGAGACCCAGGAAGAGCTGAGATGGTAGGTGGAGTCTGAAGACAGTCTGGAGGCAGAATTTCCTCTTCCTTAGGGACCTTGGTCTTTTTCTCTTGTTGCTCACCTGATTGTAAGAGGCCCACCCACCTTGGAGTGGTCATGGGTTTTGCTCAAGTCCACTGATTTAACTGTGAATCATATCCAAAAATATCTTTATAGCAACATCTTCACTGGTGTTTAGTCATACATCAGTGCCTCACAGTCTTGTCACATGAGATCACCCACAGCATTGATAATGCATTGACCCTGGCCAACCACATGCACACGAGTAAGACTGAGTGCTGAGTCTATTACAGAGATGGAGGGTGGATGTAGAATTCATCCTGGAGGGGGCAGAGCTGAGGCAGTGACGAGGGGTCAGAGGCTGTGGCAGTGCTCACGGTGGAGACACACGTGCATCTCTAACCAGCTGGCTGAGCTCCTGGCCCCTGGCTTCCTTTGGTCCTGCCATTTGATAACTCTCATCTCCAAACTTCCCTGCCAGGCTGTAGGCTCCTTGCCATCCTGCCATGAATTGACCTGTGTTTCTGTTAGCCTGTGTATTAGTCCAACTTCCTATCCCTATGCTCTGGACAAGCACAGCCTAGAGGAGGGAAGATTCATTTTGCTCAGTGACTCGGAGGCTTCAGTCCATGGTCGGCTGGCTCTAAGTCAGAAACTTCATGGCATGGGCGGGGCGGGGTGAGGAAAGCTGCTCAGCTCAGCACAGCTGGGGAGAAGAGAGAGAAGAAGGGACAAGAGAAGAAGAACCCTTCCAGGACACGCCCCAGTGGCCACTTCCTCCAAGTAGGTCCCTCCTTCCTGTGGCTCTCTCTGGTGTGATGGGTTAATCCACTGTTGAAGTCGGTGCCTCATGATCTGGTCAGTGCCTAACAGCTCCACCTCTGAACCTCACAGCCATGGGGCCAAGCTTTCAACAAATGAACTTTGGAGAGGTATTTTATACACAGACCTTGACATCCTGGGACAGGCTCATCTTAAAGTACCTAGGAGCTGGGTGTAGTGGCATACACTTGTAATCCCCATGTTTGGAGGCAGAGACAGGAGGATCATACAGGTTCAAAGCCAGCCTTGCTAGCTTAAGAGACCCTGTTTACAAATAAAAAATATAAAAAATAGGTGTCTGGGAGTGTAGCCTGGAGGTAGAGGAGTTTCCAGGAACCCCAGTACCACATACACACACACACAAAAAGTACCCAGGTTGGCAGCAGGAAAGGGTAGCAGGCAAAATATTTTCAGAGAAATAAAGGGAATATGATTTGAAAATCTGACCTTATTGGACTTAAGATAATGAAAATCTTGGTCATACTGGGAGACTGAAGAGTATAAGCCAAGATATGACAAGAAAAAGGTGGGTGAGATTTTGTTCTAGGTGCCAATGGCTTCAGGAAGAATGGCAGGCTGGACAGGTTGAATCAGATGTTGCCTGGCCTGATTTTGCATCAGAATTACTGCCTGACCCTATTAAAAATATAGGTCAACCCTTGTAATTCTGATTAGTAGCACTTAGGAGGCACTTGGGAACTTTAATTTAGGGGACTACATCCCCTGCTAACATCCATCTTCTCACCCAATAATTTTAAGTAGCAGGAAAATTATGTTGGACATTTCAACATCATGTAATTGTTAGAAACATCCTGATGTCCAGCTGGTGTCTTCTGTCCATGACTGAGGGAGGTGGGGCTGGGCTGGGGGCTCGTATGATGGCCAGGCATGGAGAGGTGGTGGGTGTGGGAAGGTGTGAAGGGTTGTGGTGGAGCTTTGGAGGTGAGGAAGGGTGACTAACACTCGTGCACAGCCCTGCGGGGTTGGTGGGTGGCCTCAAGGAAGGACTCAGCTCCCTGTACTCAAGCCCAGAACTGGGTCATGGTCACTTGGCCTCATTCGTTGCTCTGGGTGAGGCATCTGACTGGGGACCACAGGTCCTCATTCAGCGCAGAGGCTGCTGTCGTGCTTACTTTTGCTCATGAACACCTTAGATAACAATGAGGGGCATTACTTAACAGTTCCTTTCTCCTCCCTTGGTCTTCTAACGCTGAATCTTCCTGAAAGGAAGAATCAGAGACCGAGTAGTTCAGTTTGTTTCACCCTCCTGCCATGGCCCCACTGCTGTATGCATCCCTCCTCCCCAGCCTTTCAGTCCTGCTTCACTCCTGACCAGCAATTAGGGGGGCATTTCACTTTCGTTGGTTTGTTTACTTGTTATGTTGTCCTCAGCCTGTGTTCCTTCTGTGCACCTGTTGATGGTCCCCAGGGTTGTGATTTGAGTCAGGACGTGCCTCTGCTTACGGCCTCAGGTGTAAAAGTCAAAGGTGACCTCCTCCCGGTGTCCTTGTCACTCCTGGATAACCAGGTGCCCCCCGAGTCACACTGCATGTGCAGACTGATGCGAAGACCAGAGACAGCTCAACATTGTTACCAGAGGTATTCTTAAATCCTGTGAAGCATATTAAAGCAAGTCAAAGAAGATGTATTATATACTGTGTAGTAGAACTGTATTCCCTGCCCTAAAAATATTGTTAAATATATTACCAGCAAAGAAGAAAACGTTGTGTCCTTGCCTTGATGACCCTTTGCAAATCCTAGTGAAATTCAGGCTCCAGCCTCGCTGACGTCCTCCCCAGCTCTTTGCCTCCATGTGCCCTTCCAGTTTCTTTCTCCTCCCTTGGTCTTCTAATGCTGAATCTTCCTGAAAGGAAGAATCAGAGACCGAGTAGTTCAGTGCTGACTCTGTTTCTGGTCTTCTCAGAGAGGAAGCCTCCAGGAGAAAGACCCTCAGGAAAGAGCCCTCAGGCTCCTCCTCAGGGAATTCTGGAGGCCTGAACTTTGAATGTTCAAATGGCGCCTCTTTTTTATGGTGCTAGGGATGGAACCCAGGGGCATTCTACCTCTGAGCTACACCTCCAGCCCTATTCTTTATTCTTTATTTTGAAACAGGGTCTCACTGAGTTGCAGAGGACCTCACTAAGTAGCAAAGGCTGTCTGTGAACCGCAATCCTCCTGTCTCAGCCTCCCAAATGCTGGGATTATAAGTGTATGCCACCACGCCTGGCTTAAATGGCAACTCTTAATGCCAACTTCTCCCTCTTCCATGTGCTGAGATGATGATTTGAGGACACCATGGGGTCGTGACCTCTCTGGGAAGGTATCCTCTAGTTAAAAACCCAGGACTAGAGGGTGAGAAGAGAGAAGAGCAGAGAGTGAAAAATGCAGACAAGTCTTAAGGACAGCAAAGTGCAGAGGCCGGTGCGGTGGAGAGAGGGTCCAGGGAGGGTTAGAGAAGGTGAGACCTCAGGAGGCACGGGGAGAACAGGAGTTCAGCTCTGCATGGGATTCTCCCCATGATGCCCAGCAGGTTCTGAGGAGGAGAAACTGCAGGGTGCTGGGGAGGTGTTCCAGTCAGTATTCTTAAAGCTGTAATATAAAAGCTGGCCCGTGTAATCTAGAGGAAAGATTTCTTTTCTTACTGTTTCGGGTTCAGTCCATTGAGGCTGGAGACTGCAGATCTCAGGGTATGACAACACAAAGCGGAAAGAGGGAGTGCCTAGGGGGCTGTGCTCACATCATGGAGGCTGGAAACAAGAGAAAAGAGCAGGGGGAGGGGAAACACATATAATCTGCAAGGCCACACCCCAAGGACCCACTTGCTCCAGCTACATCCTGCTGGGCTAGGCCACACCCCAGATAAATTCTTTACAATTGGTTCATTCTATCCTCTGAGGTACTGAAACCCTCATGACTCCTAAATACCAATTTGTGAGCTCTTCAAGGGGCCATTTCATATCTAACCACCACATTCCAACATTTATCTAAATGCCAGCAGTGAGTCCACGAAGAAAGCAATAAAACACAATTCCATTCACAATAACCTCAAAACCAATATAATACCTAGGACTAAACCTAACCAAAGATGTAAAAGACCTCTACAATTGTAACTATAAAATGTTAAAGAAAGAAATTGAAGAAGACGTTGGAAGATAGAAAGATCTCCCTTGCTGATGAATAGGCAGAATAAATATCATCAAAATGGCCATTCTGCCAAAAGTAATGTACAGATTCAATGCAATTCCTATCAAAATACCAACAACATTCTTTATAGACCTAGAAAAAATACTCATGAATATCATATGGAGAAACAAAAGACCCAGAATAGTCAAAGCAATTCTCAGCAATAAGAATCATGCAGGAGGCATCACAATTTCCGACTTCAAATTATCTAAATGCCAACAATAGCTAGTTAATTAATTTATTTATTTTTTGTGGTATGGGGGTGGTGGTGGAACCCAGGGGCTTTCTACCTATTGGCTATTGTGAATTGTGCTGCTATGAACATGGGTATGCATATGTTACTATGGTTCTCTGACTTCAACCCTTTGGAAAGATACCCAGTAGTGGTATAGCTGGATCGTATGATGGATCCATTCCCAGTTTTGTAAGGAATCTCCACACTGATCACCATATCAGCTGAACTAGTTTGCACTCCCATCAACAACATAGAAGAATGCCTATTTACACACATCCTAGCCAGAATTTGTTGTTAGTTGACTTCTTTATGCTTGCCACTCTGATTTGGGTTAGATATAATCTCAGTGTAGTTTTTATTTGCATCTCACTGATTGCTAATGATGTTGAACATTCTTTTCATGTACCTATTAACCATTTGTATCTCTTCTTTTGTGAAGTGTCTGTTCAATTCAGTTGCCCATTTCTTGATTGAGTTGTTTTGCTAGTGTAAAGTCTTTTGAGCTTTTTGTATATTCTGGATATGAGCCCTCTATCAGAGGGTTAGTTGGTAAAGATCTCTCATTCTGTAGAATTCTTGATTTAGAATCTTTAGATTCTTTTTTTGACAGTTAAATAATTTTTATTGCTTTAAGTTATCAACTCCTAAACAAGAATAAGTTGAAGCACTCTAAAGCCAAAAGCACTGGATGAGAAGTACTTTTCTTTTCTTTTTTTCCCTTCATACTATTACTATTTTAATTATATTTTAGGTTACAATTTTTACAGAATTAAAAAAAATTTTATTGGTGCATTATACTCAAACATCATATGGGGGTAAAAAATCTTGTGTGTACAAACATGTACACATCGCTGATTTAACCCTTACCCAATTCCCACCCCATTCCCTCCCCGTTCCTCCTTCCCTTGCTTGGTTTAGTGATTGGCTTCGATATGTTTAAGAACATTGTGTGTTCTAGAGATTTTCCTCTTCCCCCTTCCTTTCTCCTCCTTTAGGTTGTCTTGTTTGCTCCTCTATAGGATTTCCTTTTTTCAAGAGTTCCTCCTATGACCCATTTCTCCCTAACTCTCACATATTAAGGAAAGCATCTGGTTTCTTATTTTTTTGTGACTGACTAATCTCATTTAGCATAATATCCTCCAGTTCCATCCATTTCCCTGAAAATGATGTAATTGAGTTTTTTTTGATGGCTGAGTAAAATTCCATTGTGTACATATCCCACAGTTTTGTAATCCATTCATCTGTTGATGGACATCTTGGCTGGTTCCATAGTTTGGCTATGGTGAATTGGGCAGCTATGAACATATATACACATGTATTCGTTTGGTAGTTTGGTTTACTTTCTTTTGGGTAGATACCCAGAAGTGGTATTGCTGGATCAAATGGTAGATTTGTTCCCATTCTTCTGAGTATACTGTATACTGTTTTCCAAAGTGATTGCACTAATTTGCAATCCCACCAACAATGTCTTAGAGTTCCCACTTCTCCACATCCTCACCAGCATCTGTTGTTGTTTGTGTTTTGAATGATTGCCATTCTAGTTGGAGTTAGGTGAAATCTCAGGGTAATTTTGATTTGCATCTCTCTGATTGCCAGTGATGTTGAGAATTTTTTCATGCATTTATTGGTCATTTGAATTTCTTCTTTTGTGAAGTGTCTATTTAGTTCATTTGCCTATTTTGTTATTGGATGCTTTGTTTTCTTAGTGTTGAGTTTCTTGAGTTCTCTGTATATTCTATATTCTAGATATTAGTCCTCTATCAGTGATGTGGGTGGCAAAAATCTTCTCCCATTCTGTTGGCTCTTGATTAAGGTTCTTGACAGTTTCCTTTGCTGAACAGAAGCTCTTCAGTTTCATGCAATCCCATGTATTGATTCTCCTTTTAATTTGTTGTGCCTTTGGGGTCTTGTTGAGGAAATGTTTGTCTGAGCCTATGTGTGGTAGTGTTGGACCTATGCCCTCTTCAAGGAGCTTCAGGGTCTCTGGTTTAATTTCCAAGTCTTTGATCCATCGTGAGTTGACTTTTGTACAGGGTGAAAAAGTGGGATTAACATCCAATTTTCTGCATATGGTTAACCAGTTTTGCCAACACCATTTGGTAAAGAGGCTATCTTTTCTCCAGTGTATGTTTTTGGCCCCTTTGTCAAAAATCAATTGGCTGAAAGTGTGTGGACTTGTTTCTGTGTCTTCTCCCATCTTTTGTTTAGGTTGGCCAGGGGTTTGTCAATCTTATTAATCTTTTCAAAGAACCAGCTTTTTGTTTTGTTGATTCTTTTTTTTTTTTTTTTTTTTGGTGGTGGCCCTGGGGTTCCTGGAAACCCTTCTACCTCCAGGCTATACTCCCAGACCTATTTTTTGTTGTTGTTGTTTTTTATTTGGAAACAGGGTCTCTTAAGCCAGCAAAGCTGGCTTCGAACCTGCATGATCCTCCTGTCTCCACCTCTCAAGTGCAGGGATTACAAGTGTGCGCCACCACACCCAGTTTGTTTTGTTGATTCTTTGAATTTTTTTTGTTGTTGTTCTCTATTTCATTTATTTCTGTTCTGATTTTAATAATTTCCTGCCTTCTGCTGGCTTTGGGATTAGACTGTTGCAGTTTTTCTAGGTCCTTGAGATGTGTCATTAGGTTGTTTACTTGGTGACTCTGTTCTTCTTATGTGGGCACTCAATGCTATAAACTTTCCTCTAAACATCACCTTCAATGTGCCTCATAGATTTTGGTAAGTTTTGTCTCTTATTTTCATTTAATTTCAGAAATTTCTTTATTTCTCCTCTATTTCTGATCTTACCCATTCATTGTTCAACAGTGCATCATTTAATCTTTATGTATTTAAATAGTTTCTTTGGTCTTCTTGTTGTTGATTTCCACTTTCATTCCATTGTGGTCTGAAAAGATGCAGGGAATTAAAGTACATCTTTTGAATTTGCTGGTGCTTGCTTAGTTGCCCAGGATGTGATCTATTTTGGAGAAGGTTCCATGGGCTGCTGAGAAGAATGTGTATTCTGCTGTTTCTGGTTGAAATACTCTGTATATGTCTATTAGGTCCATTTGGCTTAATTATTTCTTTAGTTCTGAAGAGTCTTTATTCATCTTTTGCCTTGAAGATCAATCTAGTGGTGTGAGAGGTGTGTTGAAGTCTCCCAAAATTATTGTATTTGTGTCTATTTGAGATCTGATTTCCTGGAGGGTTTGATTTACAAATGTGGCTGCACCCACATTTGGAGCATAAACATTTACTATCATTTTATCTTCTTGGTGGATTGTTCCTTTTAATAAAAGGAGATTCCCTCCTTTTTCTCTTCTGATGTGTTTTAGCTTAAAGACTGTATTTTTGGATATCAACGTTGCTCCTCCAGCTCGTTTTTGGTCTCCATTAGCATGATATATTTTTTCCATCCTTTCACTTTCAGTCTATGAATGTCTTTGGTTGTAAAGTGAGTTTCTTGCAAACAGCATATATTTAGATTATGTTGTTAAATCCACATTGCCAGTCTATGTCTTTTGATTGGTGAGTTAAGTCCTTTAGACATTCAGAGTTATTATTGAAATATGATTTTTCCTGTCATTTTGTGTTCTATCTTCTGTTTAGTATAATGTTATTTCTTCTTTACTTAGATGTACCACTGATCAAGTTCATCTCTTCTCTGGTTCTGAAAATTACGTCTTTTTTCTTCTTTATGGCTTATTTCATTAAGTATTTTCTCTAGTGTTGGCTTTGAATTCATGAATTTTTTTGAGATTCTTCTTATCATGACGCACTTTTTTCCCATCATATTTGAATAATAATTTTGCTGGATATATCAGTTTTGATTGGAAGTTGTTTTCTTCCAGATTCTGGATCACATCATACCAGTCTCTCCTGGCATTCATGACTTGGGTTGTATATACTGGGGTGATTTTTATTTTTTTGCCCCTATATATCACCCGTTCTTTAGTTCTCACTGCTTTAAGATTCTTTCCTTGGCCTCTATGTTGGTCATTTTGATTATTACATGGTGTGGGGAGGTCCTTCTTTGATCTTGTCTTAATGGTGTTCTGTATGTCTCCTGAACGTGTAAGTCCAAATCTCTTTCCATGTTTGGAAAATTCTCTGAAATTATTTCTCTGAAGAGATTATGAATACACTTAATATGTACCTCTATCCCTTCTTCAGTGCCTTTTATCCATAAGTTGGAATGTTTCATATTGTCCCATAATTGTTTGATGTTTAGGTTTTGTTGCTGTAATGACTTTTATATGCTGTTGACTGTGCTTTCAGCTTTGAATGAACTGTTTTCTAACAATGATATTCTATTTTCCACTTCATCTAATATTCCAGAATTTGTTTCTATTGCTGTCTTCATTTAATTTATTGACTCTTTCATTTCATTCCAGACCTCTTTCTGATTCTTTCTTAGTGTCTCCATTTTCTCTTTAATTTCCTGTACACATGCTTTGGGGCCTTTCATCATATTGAAGATCAGGATTCAGAAGTCTCCTCCTTGCATTTCTTGTAGGTTAGTATTCATGATTTCCATTATTTCTTCACTGTTCCTAGTTCTTGTACTTTCAAGATTCTCAGGCTTGTTTTTCTGATGTCTTAGCATCTTTTGTAGGTATTAAGTCTAATCCAATCTTAGCAATAGGAATTTCGGGCTGTCAGCAGAAAAGCAGTGCTTTTTTCAATGGGGAGGGTTGTGTAATAGGGGAGGAGCTGGGTTATTGGTATAGGAGTCAGGTAAGGTAGAGGATATGATTAGGTTGAGTAAGAATTTAAGTATAATAAGGTAGAATATGGTTGAGAATGAGAGAAAGTTAGTAGGGCTCTTGTAGTTAGTAGAGTATTTAAGTGTGGAGTTATGAACTACCTTGAATATTAAACAAGGAGATACAGTAAAGGAAAAAAGAAAAGTCTTGAGAGAAGAGAGTAGATAGGCTAGAGTGAGGAAGTTTGTATAAGAAATGGAGGGGGGCAGAGAAAAAATACAAATAAAGTAACAAAAGAAGATACAAAAGCTAGCAGTTATACGTCAAAGACAAAAAATAACCAAAAGAAAAAATTGAATAAGAAAGAGAAAAAATAAAGGACAAAAATAAAATAAATAAATAGAACTAGCAACAGTGTGAGAAACAAACAAAGCAAAACAAACAAATAAATGAAAAACAAATAAAAGAAAGGAAAAAAACAATCCTACTAATTTACAAATATAGGGCTGGGCAAGTATATTATCTGATGGCTGATCACTGTGGTAGATTCTGGAATATATTCCAATGTCTTTATTTGCTCTGTAACCTATTGTCAGCTTTCGAACCCACTCTCTGAGTGTTTGCACCCCTCTCTCACCTATGACAGTTTGTGTTTAGGTGTCAGGGCACTGGGTGTCACTGTTAATGACTTCCATGTAGGTCCAGGGTTCTGTGATTTTCCAGCCCCTGATCCATGATTTTGGGCCTCTGCACTCTCCGCCCAAGGCTCAGTCCAGCTGCTCAGCACCTGCACTTTTCTACCTTCACAGGAAGAGGGCGTCAGTGTAGTCTTGGAGTAAACCCCTGTGACCCTATGTAGTTATCAAGCCTTGAGCACCATTCCTGCGTCAATGGAGGTTCTAACTAGACTAGCCTGCCAGGTCTTGTGGCTCCTCTAGGCGGTCTTCTGCTGAGTACCAAGTAAAGCAAGTGGTTTCCTGGCTGCCCTGCTCCAGGTCCCTGGAGGGCTTTCTGTGCCACTGTGGGTGCTACCTTTGGTGAGTTCAGGGTCTTTTGGATCTTTTTCTGTATCCCTGAAGTATGATGCCAGTTGCTGCTTAAAATGTTGGAGCTCTGTGGCCGCTTTAAAGTTCTTGGATTATTTTTCTGGATTTCTTGGGGCTATGCACCAGTGTCAGCCAGAGCTGGGACTCACAGCTGGGGCCAGCAACCCACAATGGCATCAGTGGTCTGGCTGTGTCTGCAGCAGTTTCGTAGCACATTTGGGCTTTCTGCAGTGGATCTTGCAGTTCATAGTACTGAATTCCTTCCACTGTGGTTCCAGGTTTCATTTTGGTTCATGAAGAAGGGAAGATCTGAAAAGTCTAATGAAAATGTTTACAGAGACAGGAATAAGTGAGGAACTGGGGCAACATTTTCATCCGCCATCCACTATGGTCTGCCCTCTTGATCGCTGTCACATGCAAAATACACTCAGCTCCATTCAAAGGGCACAAAGTCAACTGGGCGTGGTGGCACAAGCTTGTAATCCCCGCACTTGGGAGGCGGAGACAAGAGGATCACGCAGGTTCGAAGCCAGCCACACTGGCTTAAGAGACCCTGTTTCTAAACAACAAGTATATTTATAAAAAATAGGTCTGGGAGTATAGCCCAGAGGTAGAAGGGCTTCCAGGAACCCCAGTACCACCAAAAAAAAAAAAAAAAAAAAGGGCACAAAGTCTCCTGGGGTCACTTGCAGTTTTCTGTCTGATGTCCTAAATCCACACTATATTTCTGGAAGTACAACTTATTCTTAACCACCTCCGATCCTTTGCCAGGAGACCAGGGAAGCTGTTCACACTCCTAGTGTGTCTCTGTGGAGGTTGTGGATTCACCTGGACTCTTGTTTTCAGAAGTTTCACTTGTTCAGTGACTGGTCAGAGATTCTCACAGTATAGCCAGAAAACGTCCTGCATTTGGGCTACATGAAGAGGAGACCAGATATTGAGACATTTGATCTTATTATTTGAGCAACAAGAGTAAAACACTGAGGTCCCCAATGGAGAGAGAATTCTGCTTCCAGACTGTCTTTAGACTCCAGCTGCCACCTCACTCTCCCTGAGGTCCAAGCTGTGAGGCTGCCTTCCAGATAGCAACTTGTCTATCCACATCTCCCTCTCACTCTCTCTCCACCTCTCTCTCTCTCTCTCTCTCTCTCTCTCACTCTCTCTCTCTCTCTCTCTCTCTCTCTCTCTCTCTCTCTCTCTCTCTCCCTGTTGGTTCCATGTTTTGGAGTACCTTAACAATTACACTAAAATCAAGGGACAACACATCGGCTACTTTTCTCTTCAACTATTACAGACAGGATGCTGTCTTTGTCCTGGGACCCATCAACACTGACATGGCCTAAAGACACTAGGTTATTTGGAGACACAGGCATCATCAGGCTTTCTAGTGAACACCTGGCCTGCTTCACATCTCCTCACCTCGATGATGAATCAACGTGGGGAAAAACCTAAAAGAAGATAATCGTGTATGTTGAGTGAAAAGACAGGAAGCACCTGGATTTGAACCAAGGACCTCTTGATCTGCAGTCATATGCTTTACCCCTGAACTATACCCCCCACACACACTTCTATGCAACCTCTCAATACCACCTTTTCATCTGAGGCACCACACCCAGGCTCTCCAACTACTTATAAACCACTGTTGTCTCTGCATGTTCCAGAAACATCCAGGCTTTCTCCTCTGTAGTCTGCTTTCCCATTCAGTTCCCTCTTTCATTTCCAACTTGGACTGTCCACATAACCTTCCCCTCCAATTATGGGAAGACACTAGCTTTTGTACCTGAAAGGACACCTGACTCTGGTGTTGTCCCTGAGTCAACATACTTATCTCAAAAAGACAGCTGGTCCTGGGCATTCATAAACCTCACACACAGCCAGAGAGAGCGTCCTCATGGAGCGGCTCATTCTGTCACTCACTCACTCACTCACTCACTTAGATTCACTCATGGAGCTTTCTTTGTAGGTGCCAGGCCCTATTATTGATGTTGAGGATAACCATGGCTATGACACGGTTGTGTTTCTCAGAGAGTCCTGGTGTAAATAGGCCACAAACCAGAACAAAATAGTCAACAGAACTGGTGAGGGCCCCAGCAGAGGCCGTGGGATCAGGGAGTGAGGGGAGCTGCTGGGGTCAGCAGGGGCTTCCTGCAGAGATGACATGAGAGATTTTCCAGAGGAAGAAGCTGGGCTCGACCCCCAGACTTCAGAGAAGGCTGGATGTCCAGGTGAGGAGTGAGCCTCCTGGTCACTGTGTTGGAGGACAGCCTGTGCACTTCATGAACAGCCAGGACCTGTAGGGCCTAGAAGCAGCCTCTGCTGTCTCTTTCTAAGGAGGAGGACACCAAAGTGGTGCAGAACCTAGAGCATAGGGAATGCACTCTGCAGATCATGGTGAGGTGCCGCTGTGGTGAGGGGCCAATATAGGTGTCCAGGAACATGTACATGACTCCTCACTATTTACCACCTCAGGAGTTTTACCTGTGGCATCTAAAAGAGCAAGGGGGCACCCGGATTTGAACCGGGGACCTCTTGATCTGCAGTCAAATGCTCTACCCCTGAGCTATGCCCCCACCTGCCTAGGGGTGTCTAATGCACTCGCTAAACCTGCATGGCCACACCTCACCTATCTACGCACCTGTAGTTATAACCGACATCCTTCCTTGTCTAGTAACTGTCTGAGATAGGAGCATTAACATCACAGATGTCTGCTGTGTGACCATCCTCAGACTCAACTAGAGGAGCTCATTTCAAGAGCTGGTTTAGCAGACTCCTTGGAGATGAGGGTTAGGGAGAGGCAGGGCAAAGCAAAAGTTCTTGGTTTCTCCTGAGAACTCCTAACCTGATCCTCTGGGAGCAGGGACAGTGTGTTTCTCTAACAGCTGCCAGGATGAATCTCACTGACAGACAGTCTAGAGCCCTTTATTTCATCTGTGCCTTCCATAGTACAGATCTGGAAAAAAATTGAGAGTTGTCACCATTCTGCCCAAACAGAAACCATGGGATGATATTGAGTCCCACTCCGGGTCCACATCTGTGATAAAGGCGTCTGCACCGTGTGCTCTGGGTCAGAGCATGCACAGCCTCCACTGTCTCCTCTTCCTCCTTCTTATAATCCACTTCCACAGCCCCTCAATGTGCCAGACAGAAGAAGTAACCTGAGCAAAAGATAGAATGGATGAGGAGGCAGAGAGTCTGGCCTGACACAGGTCAGCGGCTGAAAATGTAGACAGTGTGACAGGAGGGCAAGTTGTAGTCTGCTCTTCTCTCTTCACTTCCCTCTTTAATTACCAACCTGGACTGGCCCCCATTTGCTTTCCTCTGAGAGTATGGAAGGCACCAGCCTTTTCCCCTGAAAGGTCACCTGACTCTGGTGTTGTCCCTCAGTCAACATAGTAATCTCACAAGAGCCGCCAATCCTGGGCTTTAACGAACCTCACACACAGCGCAGGGAGAGCGTCCTCCATACCCCAAGGCCTCGTGGAGCGGCTCATTCTGTCACTCACTCACTCACTCACTCAGGTTCACTCATGGAGCTTTCTTTTTAGGTGCCAGGCCCTATTATTGATGTTGAGGTATATCCACGGCTATGACAAATTCTGTTCTTCAGAGAGTCCTGGTGTAAATAGGCCACAAAATCAGAACAAAATAGTCCGCAGAAGTGATGAGAGCCCCAGCAGAGGCTGTTGGATCAGGGAGTGAGGGGAGCTGCTGGGGTCGGAAGGGGCTTCCTGCGGAGATGACATGGGGGGTTGGCCAGAGGAAGAAGCTGGGCTTGACCCCCAGACTTCAGAGAAGGCTGGATGTCCAGGTGAGGAGTGAGCCTCCTGGTCACTGTGTTGGAGGACAGCCTCTGCACAGCATGACCAGCCATGACCTTCAGGGCCTAGAAGCAGCCTCTGCTGTCTCTTTCATGTTGAGACGCCGCTGGTCTGAGGGGCCAGTATGGGTGACAAGGGCCATTACTTGGCTCCTCACTATTTACCACCTGAGGAGTTTTGCCTCTGGCATCTAAAAGAGCAAGGGGGCACCCGGATTTGAACCGGGGACCTCTTGATCTGCAGTCAAATGCTCTACCCCTGAGCTATGCCCCCACCTGCCTAGGGGTGTCTAATGCACTCTCTAAACCTGCATGGCCACACCTCACCCGGCTATGCACCTGTAGTTATAACCAGCATCCTTCCTTGTCTACTGTCTGAGACAGGAGCATTAACATCACAGATGTCTGCTGCCTAAACATCCTCAGACTTAAATAGAGACGCCAATGTCAAGACCTGTCTCAGCAGATCCTTGGAGGTGAGGGTTGGGGAGAGGCAGGGCCAAGCAAAAGTTCTTGGTTCCTCCTGAGAACTCCTAAACTGGATCTTTTAGGAGGGGGACCTAGGGATGATATGTGCCTCTAACAGCTTCCGGGATGAATCTCACTGACTGTCTGGAGTATTGATTTAGTCTGTGTCTTTCCATGATACTGATCTGAAAAAAAAAATGACAATAGTCACCATTGTGCTCAATGAAAAACCACATGATGAGCTCTCAGTCCTACACAGAGCCCCATCTGTGATAAAGGCCTCTGCACCGTGTGCTCTGGGTCAGAGCATGAACAGCCTCCACCGTCTCTCCTCTTCCTCCTCCTTACTCTCCATTTTTACAGCCTCTCAATGTGTCAGACAGAAGAAGTAACCTGAGAAATAGATGGAAACCACCCAATAGATGAGCAGGCAGAGAGACTCTGGCCCGACACAAGTCAGTGGCTGAAAATGTGGACAGTGTGACAGGAAGGCCCGCAGGGCAGAGCCTTCACCCAGGGCTTCGGGACACACAGGCAGATGCTCTGGACATTAATTGCTTCCTTGTACATGTTCAGACAGTTGTGACTGATAGCATTTCAGCTCTGTTACTATCTAGTGAGCTAGTGAGAACTGACTGAGCTCATTCACACACACCCGAGTCTGCCTTGAACCTGCACCATCCTTCCCAATAGTCCTGTCCCAGGACTTCTGGACTCTCCCCTGTCCAGCAGTCTACTGCCCCCCCTCCTTGGTATCTGGCTGGGCCTCAGTTGGAGACGGGACTCCTGCTCTTCCAGCCCCCCTGAGGTCTCACCTCCGACCCTCCTCCTACGTTCTGTCCACCTCAGCCTGAACTTTACTGTTTTAAGAGACTGTTCTTGCATTTTTTACTCTCTGTTTTTCTCTCTCCTCATTTTCTAGCCCTAGAGTTGAAAGAAAGATATATTCCCAAGGAGATCACAGCTCCATGGTATTCCCAAACCATGATGTCAGCACATGGAAGAGGGAGGAACTGTCATGAAGACGACCACTGAGCACCGAGTTGAGGTGTCCCGGATGCACTGGGTAGGACCACGGGTTCTGCCCTGAGGACATTTTCCCTGGAAGCTTCCATCATGAGGCCAAATACCAGGCTGACCCCAGGATGCTGACCCCAGTCAGGACATGATCCAGGGGTCAGGGGGCACAGCTTTGGGAGGCAAAGAGCTAGGGAGGACATCGGTGAGGCTGCACACATTCACAGTGAGTTCTAAAGGGTTATCAGGACAACGACATCTTTCCTTTGGTGGCCAGTTGTGTAGTGTGTGTGTGTGTGTGTGTGTGTGTGTGTGTGTGTGTGTGTTACTGGAGGTGGAACTCAGAGGCATTCTACCTCCAAGCTACATCCCCAGCCCTATTTTTTATTTTTATTTTGAAACAGGGTCTCACTAAGTTGCAAAGGGCCTCACTAAGTAGCTGAGGCTGTCCATGATCTCCTGTCTTAGTCTCCCAAATGCTGGGATTACAAGTGTGTGCTACCAAGCCTTGCTCTGCCAGTTGTGTATTTGATAATATTTATTAGCTAGGAAATACAGTTCTAGTGTTAGTGATATAACCTCTTCGACTCTAACCTGCCCTCACAGGACCTAAAAGCAGCACATAACATATTAAGCTGTCTCTGCTCCTTGCCTCCCGAGTCAGTACATGCAGTGTGAATCCAGACACCTGGTGAGCAAAAGCGATGGGGATCTTCTCAGGCGGCACACAAGCCACATCTTCATTGCCTCACACCACTAGGGACCCGTAGAGTGTGCACAGATGGATCATAGGCTGGGGACAACATAGAAGAAAAAGAAGCAACACAAGAGAAATGTCCACCCAAGAACTGTGAGTAGACCTGAAGGGCTGGGGTGGGGGCTCGTGGCTGAAGATCTTGGGGAGGAGGGTGTGACAAATTGATCTGCTCATTCTCTGGTCTCTCTTTGCAGGAAGATTCAATATTAGGGGACCCAGAAAGAGGAAGGACACTGTTTTCCAGTTCCATGTTCTTTGAGCAAAAGGAACTGTAGACAGGAGCCTCTGCTTTGAACCAGGACCTGTGATCCCCAGTTAAATGCTTCACTAGGAACAACTAGTGGGGTCTAATGAGCATGCTCCAATCTGGGCTTTAATGCAGGTAGCTGAGTCCTTCCTCCTGGCCTGCCACCGCCCTTCAGAGCTGAGCACTGCCATTGTTCATCCTTCTCCACATCACAGCCCCACTCCAACCTCCCACGCCTCCCACAGTCCCCACCTCTACACACCTGGCCACCATCCAAGCCTGCAGCCCAGCCCCACCTCCCTCAGTCATGGACTGGAGGCACCAGCCAGATGTCATGGATGCTCACCTCCAGAATGCTGTTTACAGTTACATAGTGTAAGTTCCAACATTATTTTTATGGAATACTTTGTGTTTTTAAAAATATTTTGATTTGGTGCATGGTAATTATACATCATACTGGGCTTAGAGTGGCAGAAACATAAATGCACACAGCCCTTGGAGCACTTCTCTCCAGGTCCCACCCCTCCCTCCACCTCCCTGTACATGTCTTTGAGATTGGAATGGCTAAATTGCATACATACATAGCATTATTTCAGTTGTTAGGCTTTTTATGTCTCCATCTCCAACATTATTTTTCTGTGTTTTAGTGTCATCAAGTGTTGGGATGGATGTTAGTGGGGGATTGTGTACTCAAAAATTAACATTTTCCTATTCCTCTTAGTGCTACTAGTCAGAATGGCAAAGGCTGGCCTGAATTTTCAATAGGGTCAGCCAGTAATTCTGATGCAAAGTCAGGTTGAGTAACCTCTGCTTCAGCCTGCTCCTCCATAATGTGAACTTTACAGAGTAACTAATTTGAGAAATTCAGAAAGACACTCAGATCATTTGCAACAGGATCCTGGCTTATGCCTGAGAACTGAGGCCATCAGGAGCGACTGACTCAGGACCATGGCCAGTACCAAATGGATTTGCCATTATAGATTTGCCAATAAAGCAGAGCGCCAGCAGGGGCCACCCAGCTTTGAACCAGGGACCTCTTGATCTGCAGTCAAATACTCTACCCCTGAACTATGCCCCAGCTGCTCTTATGTATGTAACACTGTCTCTAAATCTGCATGGCTGTACCTGGCATTCACCATCCTGAGATGTACATTTGCTCCAGCTCTGCCACTGCTTTCTTCCTACCCAGCCCACCCCGCCCTGTAATTACCAACACCATCTTTCCCTGTACCTGACTCAGGCATGGGCATTACAGCTGTGGAGGTCAACTGCTTGAGTATCCCTCAGGCTCACCTACAAGAGCCATGTTCAAAGTGTTGACTGCTCAACAGACACTGTGGAGGGGAGGTGGGGACAGGGTGGGAAAGAAACAAAGATGCTCTTGGTTCCTCCGTGGAATCTCCTGAACCAGACCCTCTGGGAAGGGCCCAGGGGATGATGTGTGCTTCTAACAGCTCTGGATAAATCCAACCCAACGAAAATTTGGAGCTACTGACCCAATCTGCAGATCTGAAAAACAGAGACAGTAATTAAAATCTTGCCCCTGAAAAACATGTGATTAGTAACCACTTCACACAAAGAGACAATATATGATAAGGGGCCTCTTTGCACATAAAGCTCCAGTCGGTCATGAACTGGCTCCTTTCCTCCTCCTCCCTTTCTCCTCTTCCTCCCCTCCCCTCCCCCTCCTCTCCTCCTCCTCTTCTTCTCCTTCTCCTTCTCCTCCTCCTCCTCCTTCATCTTCACCTTCTCCTCCTCCTCCTCCTCCTCATTCTTATTCTTATTCTTCTTCCTCTTCACAATCCTTCAGTGTATCAACAGAAGGAGTTACCTGAACAAAGGATCTGATCCATGGATGAACTGAGGGCAGAGAGACCTGTGTTCACTGGATATGACAAAGGTCAGCAGCAGAAAACATGGGGACAATATGAGAGAAGGACCACAGAAGACAGAGCATTCAACCAGGGCCACAGGTAGGCAGGTCAGTGTTCTACGCCCAAATTACACCCTCATCGCTGCTTCCAGTTTTACCTCTTCTGCTGCACCCAAGGATGCCCATGTGCTATCAGGTCTCCTTGTTCTAGTGAACTAGGGGAACTGACTTCATTCAAAAGATCTGTACCTAACTCTGAACTTATGTTATCCTTCCCCACACATCTGTCTATCCCAGGACTTCCCTGTCCAGCACCCTACAGCCTCTCCTCCTCAGCACCTGGTGGGCATCAGTTTGGAGAATCTCTGTGCAGAGCTTGACTCCTGCTCTCCAACTTTCCAGGGGTCTTCTCTAACCCTTTTCATACACCCTCTCTCCACCTCACTCGGCTTCTGCATAGTGAGTCTAAGTTGCTGCACTTAGAGATTTGTCTTGTATTTTTCACTCTCTGCTATTCTCTTTTCTCATTTTGTAATTCTGTTCCTTGAATGGGGGATGCCCTCCCAAAACGATCACTACCCCATGGTGTCCCTAAACCATCAAACGACCAGCCCATTGAGCACCCAGAGTTCAAGGCTCCAGGATGTACTGAAGTAGGACCAGGGAATCTTCACTATTCAACTTTCCTGGAAGCTTCCAGTATGAGGCCAAACACTGCACAAAACCCAGAATGCAGAGCCAGGACCACGAGGGGAGGGGGAAGCAGAGAGAGGCAAAGAGCTGAAGGAGGATGAAGCCCGAGAGTCACTCACTATGATGTTGTTAGTAATTCTGATGCAAAGTCAGCTGAGTAACCTCCGATTCAGCCTGTCCCTTCATAACTTACAGAGCAACTAGTGAAGAAGTTCAGAAAGACACAGATCATTAGCATCAGGGCCTTGGCTTCTGCCCGAGAACTGATGTCATCAGGGGCAACTGACACAAGATAAGAAAGAATGGTGTCTAGGTGACCAGTATGCAGAATGGTCACTAGGTGACCATAAAGCAAAGCCAGCAGGGGCACCCGGATTTGAACCAGGGACTCTTGATCTGCACTCAGATGCTGTATCCCAGAGCTATGCCCCCTTGCCTGATGGGGTTCCCCCTCAGCATATTTCACCTGTGTTCCCTCACTCAAAGATCCCATAGTGCCCTGTAAGTTTCATTCATTCTTAGCCTGTGGTAACTGGCAGATCCCCACCAGTGACTAGAGCGCCCTCTTCAGGCCATGAGTTCAGACTTTCACCCCCTGGAGAACATTCACCTGTCTGATGGGCCCTTTTCTACCCAGCCTCAAAGTAGCACAGTCTCAACTCCTTCAGTAAATGAAGGTCTCCTCCCCCCTTAGTAGGGGATGATGCTGGGAGCAGATGCAAGAATCCTGTCTGCCAATCAGCCACTTCCACAATAATGCTTCACACTGATCTACCAAATTTCAGTTCATGCAACAGTAAGCATTTCTTCTCTTGTGCATAAAGCAGCAGGGTTAACGCCAGTCAGCTGATCTGGGCTCAGGTGTCTACTTGAAGCTGTGAGTCCCTGTGTGCTAGGTTCCTCTCTGAGTTGGGCTCATGTCTGTTCCATGCATGTTCATTTTGGGCTCCAGGCTCGAGGAGCAACAGCTGGCAGGGCCACGTTCATGGCAGTGGCAGAGATGCAAAATGGCAAGCCCAGCTGGCTGTGGGAGCTGGTGTGAAGCCCCTACTTGTGTCACATACTGTGATCTCATTCCTTAAAGCAAATCACAGGACTGAGCCTTATGTGCACGGCAGAGAAGCAGTTCTACCCTAATCAGATGATCTGTAAGTCTCATGGAAAGTAAACAGAGAAATGAATAAAGAAAGAACTGGGACCAACAGTTTCATCCATGGTTTGTCCTCCATCCAAGCCACATACAAAATATACTCAGCTCCTTCCCAAGGCCCCAATTCTGGGAGTCTTCCAAATGCTCTCCTAAATCTGCATTCTGATTATGGAAGTTCAATTTATTCTTAACTACCTCCTGTCTACTTTTGCCTGGAGACTAGGGGAAGCTGTCTACCCCCTGGCATGGCACCCTGGCAGCCACAGCAGCAGCCTTGGCTCTGGTTTTCAGCTTTTTCACTAATTCAGTGACAGGTCAGACATCCTCATGGTACAGTCAGAAAGGGTCTTGCATATTGTGCTACATGAAGACCAGATCATACAGTGTGACATTTGAGCTTACCACATTCTTTCTTTGAACTGATCCAACCCGCCATCCCTTCTGAAGTCACTTGTACTCTCTTGGTGACCGCACATTGGACCCAAGACAGGGGACAAAATCTTGCTCAACATTTTCTTGTAGCATCTGGGCCTCTACACTTCCATCCTCCAGAATGACCAGGTTTTCATTATGTCCAAGTCCAATACAGCCAGATTCCCAAATCATATTCTCTTTGTTTCCCTAAGGATCTTGCCCATTAACCTTTCTGCTGCCAGCCTGAATACTTTGATTAAAGATTATTCTGTCTCAGGCTGTGATGGTGTATATATAAAATATCTGCCAAATTTATGTGTTGAATGCTTGGTCCTTAATGCAGCAAGGTTCAGAGGTAGAGCTTTTAGGCACTGAGTATATCATGAGGTGCTGACCTCAGCAGTAGATTAACCTATCACACCAGAATGAGCTACTGGGAGTCTCTCTCTCTCTCTCTCTCTCTCTCTCTCTTCTCTCTCTCTCTCTCTCTCTCTCTCTCTCTCTCTCTCTCTCTCTCTTCTCTCTCTCTCTCTCTCTCTCTCTCTCTCTCTCTCTCTCTCTCTCTCTCTCCCTTTCCCTCCTTCCCTCCCTCCCCCAGCTCCATGAAGCTGGGCAGCTTTCCTCAGCCCAGTCTTATGCCATCTTTCTGACTTGGAGCCAGCTGACTATGGACTGAATCCTCTGACACCTGAGCAAAATACATCTTTTCTCTTTGTCAGGTATTTTGAACACAGAGATGCAAAACTAACACACAGGCTAAAAGAAACACAGGGCAATCCTATGTAGGAGCCTTGGTAGGACATCAAGAAGCTCAGAGCCTAGAGGGAAGTCTGAAGACCCAGGCTCATCAGAGGGGCAGGACCCAAGAGAAGCCGGGGGCCTTGAGCTCAGCCAGCCAAGTCAGGGATCCACAGCTGTCTCCACAGCTGGCACTGGCCACAGTCCCTAACCCCAGGTCACTACCTGAGTTCTTCCCCCTCCAAGATGCATCCACACTGATCCTGTCATTTTCCCAGCACTAATAGTCTTACTTATGGGCATATGATTGGCCAAGATTATTGCATTAGCAATTGTTCTGGGTCATTTCATGTGTCAATATGGCACCTTGGTGCACCGTGTTGGGTAAACACCAGTGGAGATCCCCTACAGAAATCAACCCTGTTCATCAATAATAGTGTGAGCCAGTTCCTTAAAATCTTTCTCTTTGTATTTGTGTTTGTGCATGCATACACACACATGCACACACACACCTACACACACATTACTGACTCTATTTTTATGAAGAACTGTAGCTAATACACCATATTAGAGGAAGACACATCTACTTTGGTCTTCCTGAACCAGAAACAGTATGTTGTTTCCCCAAGGGACTCTTGAAGACACGGTGGAGGGAAAAAATCTATAACATCATGTCTATTGAGTAAAAAGGCAGGGGGCACCCGGATTTGACAGGGACCTCTTGATCTGCAGTCAAATGCTCTACCCCTGAGCTATGCCCCCACCTGCTTAAGTGTGTCTAGTGTGCTCTCTAAACCTGCATGGCTGCACCCTGCACTCACCATCCTGAGATGTGTGCTCCAGCTCTGCCACTGTACACTTCCTTCCTGCTCGGCCCGCCCCTCCCTGTCACACACTGTCACTACCACACCATCCTGCCCTGTACCTGGCTCAGCCACGGGCATTGAAACCTGGATGTCGGCAGCCTGAGCCTCCCTCAGACCCACCTGGAGGAGCCAGACTTTGAGACCTGGCTGCTCAACAGTCTTCAGGAGGTGAGAGTGGGGGCGGGGCTAGGAAGTGCAGAGGTTCTTGGTTCCCCTACAAACTCCTGAGCCAGATCTGGGAAGTGGACTAGGATGACGAGTGTCTCCTACAGCTCCCTGGATGAATCTGACTCACAGACAATTTTGAGATATTGGTTTAATTTGGCTCATCTGTACTATAAATCTGTTATAAAATGGCAGTAGTTAAAATCCTGCCCAAACAAACACACCTTTTCAGTGGCCAAGACACAACCTGAGTTCACATTTATGATAAAGGGCCTCTTTGTGCCAAAGTTCTGGAGCCTCCTGTAGGACTCCTTTTCCTCCCCTTATCCTCCATTTGAAGAATTCCTCAAAGTTCCAGACAGAAGAAATAACCTGAAGAAAAGATCCTGTCCACAGGAGGAAGTGAGAGGTGAGAATCAAGGTGACCTGTGGCTACTGGGGCTGACACAGGTCAGTCAGAAAGGAAAAGCAAGCAGGTGGCATGGCCTTCAATCAGCCACTACCTGAGAGCCAGGCAAAGGCTCTACCCTGAGTTATACCCTCTCACGTGTTACACTTTGTGAGAACCACCATTCCACCTGTGCTACTATACCCAAGGATCCACCCTGTGCCGTAAGGTCTCCTCATCCTACTAAACCAGTGGGAACTGACTGACTTCATTCCCAAAGACCTTTAAATGGCCTTTGACTTACCCTGTTCTTCCCCTGTAGAACTCTAGAATACTACCTGCCCAGCACTATACAGCCCCTCCTCTTCGGTACCTGGTGAGCATCAGTTTGGAGAATCCTGTGCAGAGCTGGACTCCTGCTCTCCTTGTCTCTCCTGAGGTAACAACTTCTCTAACCCCTCCTTATGCCTTCTCTCTACCTCACTTGGCACAGGAGAGGACAGCACTGGCATGAGCAGAGCCCAGAACCTGGGGGCAGCACACTGTAGGTCATCCTGGGACATCACTGTAGCTATGCCACAATATAAGTGACAATGGACATTACAGGACTCCTCATTATTTACCACCTCTGGAGTTTTACCTGTGGCATCTAAAAGAGCAAGGGGGCACCCGGATTTGAACCAGGGACCTCTTGATCTGCAGTCAAATGCTCTACCCCTGAGCTATGCCCCCACCTGCCTAGGTGTGTCTAATGCACTCTCTAAACCTGCATGGCCACACCCTGCAGCCACCATCCTGAGATGTGTACTTGCTAGGGCTGTGCCTAGTAAGTGTGTATTTTGCTTGTGTGCACACCACTTTGTAAATACTTTTTTTGAAATCACCCTTTGCGTGCACACACACACACACACACACACACACACACACACACTTGTTTCTATTTTTATAAGAACTGTGATTAACATACTCATATTCAAGGGATGACACAACACAATTGCCTCTTTTGTCTTCCTTCACCAGAGACAAGAGTGTCCTCCACTCTTGACTGAGGAGTTCTCACTGGGACTCAGAGACACTGGGTCTCTCTGGAGCTGCACATGTCAGGCAGGCTTTCCACTGAACACCTGGCCTGCCTCACCTCCCCCTAGCAGGGCTGCTGAATCAACATGGTAGGAAAAGATGAAAGTTGAACCCCATGGGCAAAAAAAAAAAGGCATGGGCACCTGAATTCAATCCAGGAACCTCTTGATCTGCAGTCAAATGCTCTACCCCTGAGCTATGTCACAGTTGCCTTTATGTGTCATTTAATGGATCTACCCCTGATTAAGTTCTTCTTGTTCAACTGAACTGACTGACTTCATTCCCACAGACCTCTATGTGGCTTTTGACTTACCCTGTCCCTCCCCATAGACACATGGTAGGCCAGAAGTAACAAGGGACAAAGGGAGAAGGTAGCCATTGACTTCTGACATTGTGAGCAGAGGGCATGGTTAGATACAGATGTAGGTTGTCCCCTGGAAAGTTCATGTACTAATGCTCAGAGTTGATGTAATTAAGTCATGAGGGTTGTAATCTCATCAGTGGATAAGTCCATTGTGATGCGTTTACTGTACGATGACCCTGGCAGGTGGCTGGAGAACGTGGGTTCTTAAGGGCATAGCCTTAAGGACTCTACTTTCATCTTTGACTCCTCTTGCTTATTTGATTCTTGCTTACTGCCTCCCAAATGTGATAGCAGAGCCCTTGCCCTCTCCCTCTCTTTGATTCCCACCACCATGCCCTCAGCTCTGCAAACCTGGCCTGACATGGGCTTGTCGGGAATCCAGCCCGACCGCTGGCAGGGCTTGGCGAGATGATGAGTACTGACGACTCGAACACAAACCCACGAGCCGGGAGTCAAGTCAAGCAAGATCTCATGTATTTCTCTCCAAACAATCATATATATAGCACCAAGCCATGAGGGGAATTCCCGTGAGAAATAGCCTAGCCTATCCGGGATAAAGATCACTAGCACGTAGTTTACAGCCAATCCCAGGCCAGTACATGAGCCATTCATGTGTGCAGAAAAGCTCCTTTAAAGGTAGAAAGGGAAAAACCACTCAGTTTCCCCACCCATAATGAATGGGGAAACCACGCCTTACTAGCTTCCTCCAGGCACCATCTTTAGCCCATTTTCTGCTGAATCACTTTACTTAAAGTTTTGCCTTAGGCTGCAGGCCGCTCAGGCCGAGGGAGGCTGCATCTCCTTAGGCGCTGTATGGACACACCCCATCAGTGGGCTGAACCTCTAAATATCCAATAACTTTGAGCAAATAATTGTTAAAAAAAAAGTGTGGTCAGATTTTTTTGTATAATAGCAACAAGAATGTTGACTGACACAAAACTTGGTACCAGAGTGGGATCTCTACTGTATCTAAGTCTGACCATGTCTTTTATAAGTCTTTGAAACTCATTGTGAGAGTGAGTTGTTAGTGCCAGAATGTAAATAGAAATGCTTGTGTTAGAGACTGTTCTCAGGAGACTTCAGAGGGCAAACAGGACTCCATAAAAATATAGAGTAGTGGCCACACTCATTAAATTCTGGCAAAAAACTTAGACATTTTGTCCATGTCCTGAAACTTTGTGTGAAGCCAAATTTAAAGTTGATTGACTCAGATGCTGAAGAAATTCCCTAAATAGCAAATTATTTAAACTGAATTGTACAAATTGATGTCTGCATTCAACCATTTTAGAAGCAGAAAGCAAAGCAGGAAGACTCTATAGATTTGAAGTTTGGCCAGAAAGGCATGTGTAAAGCTGGGGCCCAGAGAGATGGTATTGTGAAATAAAGTAAGATGGCTGAAGGGAGGTCAAATGTTTTTCATAGTAACAAAGAGAGTGATGTGATCAAGGCAGTTCAAGCACACATGTGGAACCATGGGAACAAGGATCGAACATTGGTGGATATGATGGAAAAGATCCTGGTGGCTTCCAGGATGAACACCAGAGATGGCCAGGACTGAAGCAAGCCCAGAAATGGACATAATTGAGACAGGTCCAGAGGAATCCAGGATTGAGAGACAGGTCCAGGTGCAGCTGTGTCTGAGAAGGGCCCAGGGCAGTAACTGAAAAGGGCTTGACTGCCTTTTCTGCAGGCAGTTGATCTAGGTGCTCATTTAATGTTGGTTTTGTTGGGGAAAAAAAGGGGGGTCATGGAGTCATTCACTCAGAACCCTTGACAGCAGTCCCTAACGGGAGCAATTTGTGAAGCTATGAGGGTGAAGGCAAAGCTACAAAAAATAAAATTAAGACACCAGCATTTAGAAATGCAGAACAAAAGCAACAAGATGCCGCAAGCCTGAAGCCAAGTACCCAGGCTGGCAGCATGTTGCTGTGTGAAATCCCCCAGGACGAGGGCTGGGCTGCCAGTGCCTCCCGGAGATCACACCTCACCACCATGGTCCTAGGACGCCAGAACAGCGCTGCAGGATTCAGTGCTTGTCCTGCTAAATTTCAGTCCTGTTTGGGTCCCATTCCTTCTTCCTATGACCCTATTCTTCCCTTTTGGAATGCAAATATGTACTCAGTGCCACTGTACACTAGATGATGTAGCTTCATTTTTTATCTTAATTTTTATTTTCTATTACAGGGGCTTACAACCAAGATGTCACCTTGAGTTTTAGAGGAGACTTTAGACTTTGGGACTTTTTAGCAGTGCTGGAACTGTTAAGAATTTGGGAACTCTTGGAGATGGACTAAATGCATTTTGCATTCTTAAATAGGCATCAGCTCTTCAAGGGCCAGGAGTAGAATGTTATGATGACGTATAACAAGTTCCCTGAAGAGCTCACATACTAATGTTCAGAGCTGATATAACTAAGTCATGAGTGCTGTAATCTCATCAGTGGATAGATCCACTGTAATGGGCTTTCTGGGTGGTCACCTAGGCAGGTGGGCAGTGGCTGGAGAAGTTGGGTCTCTTGGGATGTAGCCTTAGGCACTGTGGTTTTGTCTTTGAAACCCCTTTTTTATTTGCTCTCTTCCTTTCAGCCTCCCAGATTTGAGAGAGGAGCTCTTGCTCTCCCCTCTCTGGAATTCATGCCCTGGGTGCCACAGATCCTGCCCAACACAAACTGAGCCTCTGGATTTCCAAAAACTGAGCAAATGAATTGTTCTTCCTCTAAGATGTAGGGTCAGAGTTTTTGGACCATGTCACTGAGAATGTGACTTAAGGCAGAGAGACACTTCTTCACGAGGCTCACAACACTGGGGCCCATCAACCGGTGCACAGAGAGAAACAGGCTGGTGACAAGATAAGAAGAAACCAACACAAGAGTAATGCCCACTAAGAACTGTGAGTCAGGAGCAAAGCAAGGCTGAAAGCTAGGAGCAAGGGATAGTGTGGGCAGCACGCCGTGGGGAAGAGTGTGGGACCCAATGGCCTGATTCTTCTCTGGTCTGGTCCCTCCTTGCAGGAAGATTCAGCATTAGAGACCAAGGAAGGGAAAGGAAACTATTTCTAACATCATGTTCACTGAGCAAAAGTAAGCATAGACAAGGAAGCTCTGCCTCTGAGCCAGGACTTGTTATCCCCAGTCAAATGCTTTAAAACAACTAATGTGGGCAAATAATCAGGTTGCAGTTATAGACTGAATGCAGGAAGCTGAGTCCTTCCTCATGGCTTACCACAGCCCCTGCCGTGCTGTGCACTACCATTGGTCACCCTTCTCCTCTCCCACAGCTTCCCTCCAACCCTTTCTGCTTTCCCATGATTGCCACCTCTGCATATCTGGCCACTGTCCGTGCCTGCAGCCCAGCCCCACCTCCCTCAGTTGTGGGATGAAGACATTAGCTGGGCAGCACTGATGGTTCTGACTGCAGTGTTGCTTACAATTACATAATGTTGGAATTTCAAGATAAATTCCTACCACATAGAATCATTAATTGTTAAGATTAGGGGGAGCAGGGGACTATGCCTCCCCCAAAGTTAAAGTACCCAGATTTCTTTTATGTGCTAGAAGTCAGAATTATAAGTGTTGATCTGAAATTTTCATTAGGTCAGACAGTAACTCTGATGCAAAGTCAGGCTGGTTAACCTCTGATTCAGCCTGTCCCTCCATAATGGAACTTTGCAGAGCAGCTAATTAAAATCTTCAGAAAGACACACAGATCATTAGCAACAAGGCTCTTTCTTGTTCTAGAAACTGATGTCACCAGAGAAAACTGACATAAGACCTAAAATAGGTGTTGATGAGGTGAGTAGTATGTTGAACACTGAATAGGGAAGAAGATGCTGCTAGGTTTGCCCATAAAGCAAAATGTCAGCAGGGGGCACCTGGATTTGAACCTGGGACCTCTTGATCTGCAGTCAAATGCTCTACCCCTGAGCTATACCCCCATACCTTATGAGATTCTCCTTAGCATATATTACCTTTGTTACCTCACTCAAGCATTCCATTCTGCACTGGAAGTCTCATTCATTCTTAGCCAGTAGAAAAGACAGCCACACCGCCAACTGACTAGAGCGCCCTCTCCAGGCTGTGATCCACACTACCACCCCCAGATACACTTGTCTGATAGGGACTTTTCTTCCCAGACGGATTATAGACACAATCTCGGTTTCTTCAAAAAATGGATGTATTCTCCTCTCCCCTCGTTCAGCAGGTGAGGGGTATTTGGGGTCTAGGAATCATGGCTCTGTCAGTCAAGCACTACCATAATAATGCTTCAGAACTGATCTCCTAAATTCAGTTCATGCAGCGGTGGGCCTTTATTCTCATTACATGGCTTGGCACGTGGATGCCAGCCAGCTGATCTGGACTTGGGTGTCTGCTGGAAGCTGTGGGTCCCTGTGTGCTTGGTTCCCTCTGTGAGTTGGGCTCATGTCTGCTCCAGGTATGTTCATTCTGGGGTCCAGGCTGGAGGAGCAGCTCTCAGGGGATTTTTCATGGCAGAAATGCAAAAAGGCAAACACAATTATTTCAAAGTAGTTATCTCACAACAGCTGCAGGTCCTGGACCTTAATAAACCTTACACACAGTTCAGAGAGACAACAGGATCTCAAGGAGGAACTCATTCTTCCACTCCATTGCGCATTCACTCAATAAACACACAAGAAGCTTGATAGGTTAACAAGCCTTGTCATCCATGTTGAAGCAAAAGAGAGAGAAGACATTGCCCTTGATCCTCAGAATCCTAGTGCAAATAGGACCAAGTCGGGAATGAAATACATACAAGAAGTCGTGGGAGCCTCTGCTGAGGCTGTGCAGGTAGGGAGTGAGGGGCATCTGCCTGGGGGCCAGCAAGGGCTACCTGAAGAGATGACAAGGGAGGTTTGCCAGCGGGAGAGACAGGGCTTGCCCCCAGACGTCAGGGAAGGCTGGACATTCAGATGAGGAGTGAGCCTCCTGGTCACTGCCTTAGAGGACAGCCTGTGCACAGGAGAGGACAACACTGGCATGAGCAGAGCCCAAAACCTGGGGACAGCACACAGTAGGTCATCCTGGGACGCTGCTGGGCTGAGGGGCCAATGTGGGTGACAAGGGAGGGACATTACAGGACTCTTCACTATTTACCACCTCAAGAGTTTTACCTCTGGCATCTAAAAGAGCAAGGGGGCACCTGGATTTGAACCGGGGACCTCTTGATCTGCAGTCAAATGCTCTACCCCTGAGCTATGCCCCCACCTGCCTAGGTATGTCTAATGCACTCTCTAAACCTGCATGGCCACACCCTGCAGCCACCACCCTGAGATGTCCATTTGCTAGAGCTGTGCCTAGTGTGTGTTCTGCTTGTTCCACTTACTTGCTAATCGCCCTCTGCAGCACACACACACACACACACACACACACACACACACACACACACTACTGTTTCTATTCTATGAGAACTGTGATTAACATACTCATATTCAAGGGATGACACAACACAATTGGCTCTTTTGTCTTCTTTCACCAGAGACAAGAGTGTCCTCCACTCTTGGCTAAGGAGCTCTCACTGGGACTCAGAAACACTGGGTCTCTCTGGAGCCACACATGAGGCAGGCTTTCCACTGAACACCTGGCCTGCCTCACCTGTCCCTAGCAGGGCTGCTCAATCAGTGTGGTAAGTAAAGATGAAAGTCAAGCACTATGGGGGGGAAAAAGGCAAGGGGCACCTGGATTTGAACCAGGGACCTCTTGATCTGCAGTCAAATGCTCTACCGCTGAGTTATGCCCCCACCTGCTTAAGTGTGTCTAGTGTGCTTTCTAAACCTGCATGGCTGCACCCTGCACTCACCATCCTGAGATGTGTGTTTGTTCCAGCTCTGCCACTGTACACTTCCTTCCTGCTTGGCCCGCCCCTCCCTGTCACACACTGTAACTACCACACCATCCTGCCCTGTACCTGGCTCTGGCATGGGCATTGAAACCTGGATGTCGGCAGCCTGAGCCTCCCTCAGACTCACCTGGAAGAGTCAGGCTTTGCTGGTTCAAGGACAGCTCAGCAAGTACTGAGACTCCCATCAACCTCATGTGACCATTTCAAAAAAAAAAAAGAATAAAAAGGGCTGGGGTGTAGCTCAGTGGTAGAATACCTCTGGGTTCAATCCCCAGTAACACACACACACACACACACACATGGACATGGACACATGGACACAAATATCATGCCGAAACATACCTGCTCAGTGGCCAAGTCACAATCTGAGTCCACATTTATGATAAAAGGCCTTTTTGCGCCATACACTCTGCAGCCTCCTTTGGGTCTCCTCTTTCTCCTTCTTATCCTCCATTTTCAGAATCCCTTGAAGTGCCAGACAGAAGAAGCAACCTGAAGAAAGGATCCTGTCCACAGGAGGAAGTGAAAGGTGAGAATCAAGGTGCCCTGTGGTCACAGGGGCTGACACAGGTCAGTCAGAAAGGAAAAGCAAGCAGATGGCGTGACCTTCAATCAGCCACTACCTGAGAGCCAGGCAAAGGCTCTACCCTGAGTTATACACTCTCACATGTTACACTTTGTGAGTACCACCATTCCACCTGTGCTACTATACCCAAGGATCCACCCTGTGCTGTAAGGTCTCCTCATCCTACTAAACCAGTGGGAACTGACTGACTTCATTCCCAAAGACTTTTAAATGGCTTTTGACTTACCCTGTTCTTCCCCCGTAGAACTCCAGAATCTTCTCTGCCAGGAACACTCCCCCCTTCAGTGCCGGGTTGACATACTTTTGGAGGATCCTTTACAGAGCTGGACTCCTGCCCTCCCGTCCCTCCTGAGGTCTCACTTTCTCTGCCCCCCCTCTTTTGGCCTCTGCACATTTCTGTACTAAGGGATTTGTACTTAAGAGTCTGGTCTTGCATTTTTTCACTCTCTGCCCTTATCTCTTCATTTTCTAGTCCTTACCTCAAATAGAGGATGCCATTCTAGAGAGGTCACAGTCCTATGGTGTCCCCAAATCATCAGCACATGGTAAGGGAGGCTTGGCATGAAGACTGGCCAGTTAAACACCCAGAGTTGAGGCCTCCAGGAGGCACTGAGGTGGGACCCAGGGTCTCTTCCCTGGGGATCTTTCCCCCTGAGGCTTCCTCTATTAGGACAAATACCAGAAATAAGTATCCCAGGATACAGACCCAGGACCATGATTTGGAGGGGCACGGCACGTGGAGGCAAAGAGCTGAGGGAGGATGCCAGTGAGGCCAAGACCTGAAGTTTACTTTGATTTGCAATGGGTCATCAGGGCAATAATACAGTGTTTTCTCCTAAACATTTAATTGCCGCAAACCGGCTCAGTTGAGATTGGGGTGATCCCACTCGCGATCGAAAATCTCAGAAAAGATGGGGGAGGATAGGGTGACATACTGCAGCCTCTTATCTGCAGCGATTCTTTCCCTTCTAGGAAATAAATTTCTTTAAGTTCCTATTTACGGCGCTTCTGGAAAGAATCTGACTTGGACAAGAGCTTCTTGAGCTATTGACACTTTATTACAAGAACCCAGAAAAATTTATACCCTTCACCAGTAAAGTTAATAATAAGAGAAAAAGAGGGGAATGCAATCACTGTAAAACAATAGTGAATAACATGTAAACAAAGGTAAAAAAAACTAGTCCGGCTTTTGGCTTTCAAGAGATTAGCTCCGGATCTTCTTCCGGATCTTGTAGACAGGCAGTTCCAAAGGGCAACTTTCAGGAGAAACGGGCACGCCCAGAGCTTGGAGGCCTCTCAGGGAATCTTCTTTAACTTTTTTGGAACTTTCCATCTTTAGGGCTTAGTCCATATGGCAGGCATGGGGAGATGTGGCGATCCAGGAGGATGTGATGGAGTTCTCCCAGGTGTCGCCCGCCTTGCTTTCTAAATTCTGAAAGCTTAAGCAAACTCACAACTCAGTTTGGCAGATAAACACCAAAAATACCGTGTAGTTTTTAGATTTAGTTGTCAGATATACTTTCTTAGCTGCAGAACACTTTTCCTCAAACGATAGGCTTATTAGAAACCTATTCTTCTTATAAATAATCCATATTCCTGTCCCAGACCCTTTGCAATATCCTTTCCTTAGCCACGTGGCGCCTCCCCCATCTCGGGCAGGGCTCATACTGGATGTAAAGGTCAAGAATCTTCCTAGCCTTCAGCTCCATTGTATTGGGCAGTGTTAGCTGCTCATAAACTAGGTTGCTTTGATGTCACACACAACGTTTGTCTTCCTGTATCTGGGCAGGATCACAAAGAGAGGGGTAAATAGAGGCATCGGGTTGCCTCCCCCTCTAGGGCCTTTTTTGTTGTAAGTTAGTGATTAGGTTGAAGGTCAAAGATAGAGGGGAAATCTGCATTTGTAATTACTGACTGGAATGCTGCCACTGCATCTAAATTCTAACTAGATTTTATTACCATTTGAACAAAGCCGAGGACGTTTAGAGGCTTAGACAAATTACCAGAAACTTTATTTTCCATGGACTCAGTTTCTCTCACAGTCCTGATCTTACACCACCGGAGCAATTTGTGTGGAGAGTTAAAAGAATCATTACCAAAAGAATAATAGTTACGAAAGAATATCTAAAAGTGGAGGAGTTTTTGGCCACAGACGACGCCCTCTCTCAGGGCTAATCGCCAATTTGACTACGTGGGGGATTATCACACACATAGATGCCGAGAGGAAGTAGGCAGTCTCGGCATTTAATAATATTTATAGGACAGGGAATACAGTTTTACTGAAATCATGTATGTTCTTTGGCTCTCTCTCTAATGTGTGCCATACGACTTAAGTGCCATACGACTTAAGAATACAGCATGTAACAATGCTGTGTCCTCTGGTCTTTGCAGCACATGACCTACAAATGTAGTGTGATTTTGGGACACATGGTGGCCCAGAAGTAACAAGGAACAAAAGGAGAAGGCATCTTTTGACTTTGGCTTCTGATACTATGATCAGAATGTTATGGCTAGATATAGATTGTTCCCTAGTAAGCTCACATATTAACGTCCATATAATACATGATAAAAATCAAGTTCATTTGATTAATCATGACCACTGTTATCTCATCAGTGGATAAATTCTTGTAATGGATTTACTGTGTGGTAACCTAGGCAAGGGGGGATGTAGCTGGTAGGCGGGTCCCTGAGGGCATAGCTTTAGAACTGTGCTTTTGAACACATCTGCTTGTTTTATCTCTTGCTTCCAGACTCTCAGATTTGAGAAGAGAGCTTTTGCTCTCTTTCTTTCTCCTTTCTATCACCATGCCCTGAGATCTGCAGATTTGGCCAACATGGACAATACCTGTAAATCTCTAATAACTGTGGGGAAATAAATATTCCTTCCTCTAAGTTGTGTGGTCAGATTTTTGTTGTTATGGCAGTAAAAATGTTGACTGAGAAAAAAATTGGTACCAGAAGTGGGGTCACTTTTGTATCTAAGTCTGAACACAAGTTTTATGAGTCTTTGGAACTGGTTTATGAGAGAAAGTTGGAAGGCTGACCTCAGCATTCACATAATGTTTGCTTTGTAGGAAAAAAAGAGGTCATGGAGTCTCTTCCCCTCCTCCAGATTTCAAAGGAAGGCCTAGAAATCGAGGCAGTGTGTGGAAAGGTTAGAATCCCTGCAAGCATTACAAAATGGGACAATTTGTGAAGCTGTAAGGGTGAAGCCAAGTTTGCAAGGAAAAAAATTCACTGTTTAGAAATGCCAGAAATGTAAAACTATTGGGAAGAAGGCTGTGATCCATGGAGCCAGGCTGGAAGACCAAATCTCAAGACCTATTGCAATCAACCAGGCCATAGGGCTGGGGCTGCCAAATTCCCATAGTGATTGTGTCTTACAACCATGTACCCAGATGCCAGCAATGGAGCCACAGGATTGAATGCTTGCTCTGCTAGATTTTCATCCTGTTTTGGCCCCATGCTTCTCTCTATCACCCTACTCCTCCCTTTGGAATACAGATGTTTACTCTGTGCCACATGACATTGAATATATTTAACTTGTTTTTTATCTTGATTTTCATTTTCTTTTACGGGGCTCAAAGCCAACACATCATCTTGAGTCTTAGAAAATACCTTGGACTTTGGGACTTTTGGGTGATGCTGAAACTCTTAAGAACTTTGGGAACCCTTGAAGATGTACTAAATCTATTTTATATTCTAAAATGGGCATGAGCTCTTCAGGGGCCAGGGGCAGAATATTATAATTAGATATAGAATGTCCCCTGAAGATCCCATGTATTACTGTTCAGAGTTGATAATTAAGTCATAAGTGTTGTAATCTCATCAGTGAGTAAATCCTCTGTCATGGGTTTACTGGGTGGTAGCCTATGCAGGTGGGCTGTGGCTGAAGATAAATGGGTCCTCGGTGTGTGGCCCTAGACCGTGCTACTTCTTTGAATCCTCTTTTTGTTTGCTCTCTTTTTTCCAGCCTCCCCGATGTGAGAGAAGAGCCCTTGATCTCCCTTCTCTCTGCTTCATACTGCTATGCCTTGAGTGTCACAGGCCCAGCCCAACATGGACTGAGCCTCAACATCTCCAAAAACTGTGAGCAAATCAATCTTCCTCTAAGTTGTATGGTCAGGATTTTGGGGATCACAGCACTGAGGATGTTGACTGAGGCATAGAGGCACTTATTTAAGAGGCCCACAACACTGAGGACCATAAATAGGTGCTCAGAGGGGACACTGACTGGGAGCAAACACAGAAGAAAAATAAACCAAGACAAGTGAAACACCCACAAGGAGCTGTGAGTCAGCAGCAAAACAAGACTGAAGAACTGGAGAAGGGGTGTCACTTGGCTGCAGGCCATGGGGGGAGGGTGGAACAGACTGATCTGACCATTCTCTGGTCCCTCCTTGCAGGAATATTCAGCATTAGGAGACCAAGGAAGGGGAAAAACTGTTTATTAACGTCATATTCACTGAGCAAAAGAAAGTCTAAACAGGGAGCCTCTGCATTTGAATCAGAACCTGTGATCCCCAGTCAAATGTTCTAGTCAAAACAATTAGTGTGGCCGAATGAGCAGGTTCCAGCTCTGGCTTTGATGCAGAGAGCTGAGTCCTTCCTCGTGCCTCGCCACCACCCCTGCAGCATCGTCACTGCCTTCTCCATGTTCACAGCTTCCCTCCAACCTTTTCTGTTTTTCCATGGTCACTACCTCTACACAGCTGGCTATCTGCAGCCCAGCCCCACCTCCCTCAGTCATGGAACGAAGACATCGGCTGCACATCATGGTTCTGGCTGCAGTGTTGCTTGCAATTACATAATGCTGAAAATTCCAACATAATTTTCCTGCCCTGTCAACTTATTAAATAATAAGAAGAGTGGTAGCAAGGGACTGTTCCCCAAAAAATTAAAGTGCCCATATTCCTCTTACATGCTACTGGTCATAACTACAAAGTTGATCTGAATTTTTAGTAAGTTCATCCAGTAGCTCTGATGCAAAGTCAGGCTGGGTAACCTCTTATTCAGCCTGTCCTCCATAATGGAAACTTCACAGAGCAAACAGTGAAGACATTCAGAAAGACATAAAGATCATTACCAATAGGTCTCTTACTTCTGCCAAAAAACTAATGTCACCAGAGAAAACTGACATAAGACCTAGAAAAGGTGTTGATGAGGTGAGTAGTATGTTGAACACTGAATAGAGAACAGATGCTGCTAGGTTTGCCAACAAAGCAAAATGTCAGCAGGCGGCACCTCTTGATCTGCAGTCAAATGCTCTGCCCCTGAGCTATACCCCCATGCCTTATAGGATCCTTCTTAGCATATTTTACCTGTGTTACCTCATCCAAGCATTCCATAGTGCACTGTAAATTCTATTTACTCTCAGCCTATGGAACTTGGCTGACTCACCATCAGTTGACTAGAGTGCCCTCTTCAGGCCATGAGTTTGCCTTTAGAGCACACCACACCCTCCAAAAACACTCATTTGTGTGGTGGGCTCTTCTCTATACAGCCTGGTTGCAGGCACAATCTCAACTCCTTCACAAAATGGAAGTCCTCACCAATTCCTTCATTCAGTAGGTGATGGCTATTTGGGGGAGTGGGGTTAAGGTATAGGAAGCATGGCTGTGTCATTTGACCATTTTAACAATCATGCTTCACATTAATCTCCCAAATTCAGTTCATGCAACAGTAAGTATTTATTCTCATGCACATAGGTTGGCAGGACGGATGGCAGTCAGCTGCCCTGGGCTCAGGTGGCTACTTGAAGCTGCGGGTCCCTGTGTGGTTGGCTCCCATCTGTGAGTTGGGCTCATGTCTGCTTCGTGCATATTCATTCTGGGGTCCAGGCTGGAGGAGCAGCTGGAAGGGCCACTTTCCTGGTAGTGGCAGAAATGCCAGAGAGCAAGCCAGATAACTGTGCGAGGTGGTGTCAAGCTCTGCTATGTCACATGTGACATCCCATGGGCTAAAGCAAGTCACAGGACTGAGCCTTAGTGAAGAGCAGGGAGGCAGTTCCACCTCACAGAGAGGCAGGAATGAGTGAGAATCTGCAACAGCAGTTTCACCCATGGTCTGCTCCCGTTGTCAGAGGCACATGAAAAGTGATCTCAGCTGCATAGCAAGGCCTCTCGCTCAGTCACTTGGAGGTTTACAAATGTTCCCATAAATCCACGCGCCTATTCTAGAAGTTCAACTTATTCTTAACCACTTCCTATCTTTTGCCAGGAGACCAGGAGAGCTGTCTGGCCCCTGGCACAGCACCCTGGCAGCCATAGAACCAACCTTGGCTTCTTTCAGCTCTGTCACTGACAGTGACAGGAGGTTGGAGATCCTTGTGGTGCAGTCAGAAAGGGTCCTGCACTTGGTGCTGCACTGGACAAGACCACAGTGTGACACTGAGCTTATCACATTCCTTCTTTCAACGGGTCTGATCCACCCTCACTCCTAAAGCCAATTGCACATCGAACCCTGACCCTGGGTGGGGGGACCTCACCCAACTTTTTTTGTATAATCTATGCTTCTACACTTCCATTCCTCAGAACAACCTCATTATGTTCAAGTCCAGTAAGTCCAGATCACAAATACTATTCCCTTTATTTTCCTGAAGATCTTTTCTTGTCACCCTTTCCCTCTGCCAGGCTGGATACTTGGAATAAAGAGGAACCTGTCTCCGGCTGTCATGGTTTTTATATGAAATTTCTCCCTAAAATGCATGTGTTGAAAGCTTGGTCCCCACGGCAGCGAGGTTCAGAGGTGGAGCTCTTACACACTGACTAGGTCAGGAGGCACTGACCTCAACAGTGGTTCAACCCATCACGCCAGAAAGAGCCACTGGGATGCAGGGCACAGTTGGAAGAAGCTAGTCTCAGGGGGACCTGGAAGGGATCCTCTCTCATCCTCTCTCTTTTCTCCCTGGCTGCACTGAATTAAACAGCTTTCCTCTTCCCACCCTTATGCCACAATGTTTCTGGCTTCAAGCAGCCAACCATGGACTGATCCTCTGAGATGCCGAGCAAAATAAATCTCCCCTCCTCAAAAGGCTCTTCTTTGAACAGAGATGCAAAGCTGACTGACACACAGGCTAACCTCTCAGGATGGCAAGGATCTCACAGCCTGGCAGGGGAGTCCGAGGACTCGGGCCCATCAAAGGAACAGGATGCAGGGAAGCCTTGGGGCCAGGAGTTCAGCCAGCTGCTTAGGGACTCACAGGTGACACCACAGTGACCCCATATCTGTACCTTAATTTTGTCCCTTGCAGGATGATTCCTCATCTCTCTTCCCTCTCTGTCATTTCCTCAGCACTCAGAGTCTTCCTCAGGGGAACGCAGTTAACCAAACACATTAGCGATTGTACCAATGATTTTATGTGTCACTGTGGCCAAACACCAGTGAACTGGCTGCTGTTAAGACATTTTGGATGTGATTAACATTTAAATCATCAGACTTTGAGCAAAGCCCATGGCCACTCCAAGGTGGATGGGCCTCCGGCAATCAGGTGAGCCTCAGGAAAAGACTGAGGTCCCTGGAAAAAGGGAATTCTGCCTCCAAACTGTCTTCAGATGCCATCTGAGGCCTTGATAATTCCTGGCTCTCCAGCTCTGGGGCTGTCCAGCAGGAACCAACCTTGTTCATCTACAACTGTGCGAAACACACAAACATACACACTATTGGTCCTATTTTTATGGAGAACAGTAAGTAATAAACCCATATTCACAAGACAACACATCTGCCACTTTTGTCTTCCTTATGCAGAGACAGGACTCTCTTTTTGCCCCAGGACCTATGAGCATTGGCACAGCCTTAAAGAACATTGGGTTTTCTTGGAGACACAGGTGTTCCAGTGAACACCTGGCCTGCCTCACCTCTCCCCACTTTGACAAAATCTAAAGTGTGTTGAGTGAAAAGGTAGGGGGCACCTGGATTTGAACCAGGGACCTCTTGATCTGCAGTCAAATGCTCTACCCCTGAGCTATGCCCCCACCTGCTCAGTTGTGTCCAATGCACTCTCTAAACCTGCATGGCCGCACCCTGCTCTCACCATCCTGAGATGTGTGCTTGCTCCAGCTCTGCCACTGTACACTTCCTTCCTGCTGGTCGTCAACCAGGACTAACTTGACAGGCTGGAAAATTATCTCCTCCTGAGTTATACCCTTTTATATGTTTAGACTTTATGATTACCACCATTCCACTTGTGCTACTATGCCCAAGAATCCACTATATGCTGTAAAGTCTCCTCATTCTGCTCAAAGAGTGGGAACTCACTGACTTATTCAGAGACCTCTATATGGCTTTCAATTACCCTGTCTCTACCCCTGGAACTCTAGAATCTTCCCTGCCAAGCACCTTATAGCCCCTCCACCTCAGTGCCCGGTGGGCATCAGTTTGGAGAATCCCTGTGCAGAGCTAGACTCCTGCTCTCCCTTTCCTCTTGAGGTCAGTGAGGCTGAAGTCTGAAATTCACTGTGATTTGCAAATGATCATCAGGGCAATGGCACAATGTTTTCTTCATGGCTGGTAATATATTTCATATTTATGGGGCAAGGAAAAGAGTTCCAATGAAAATCATATGTCTTCTTTGGCTCTCTCTCTAACTCCCCTATAGGACTAAAGAACACAGCATGCAGCATTGCTCAGCACCCTCCAGTCTGCATTACACAATCTGAAAATGTAGTATGATTTGGGGACACATGGTAGGTTAGAATAACAAAGGGAGAAAGGATGGAGGTAACCTTCAACGTTGCCTTCTGACACTCTGAGCAGAGAGTTAGATATAGATTGTCTACTGAAGACTCATGTATTAATGCACATATCATACATGATATAATTACACTGATATAATAAAGTCACAAGGTGTAATCTCATCACTGGATGAATCCATTGTGGTGAGTTTATTGCATGTCAGCCTAGGCAGGTGGGGTTTGGCTGGAGTAGGTGCGTCCCTGAGAGTGTAGCCATAGGGACTATGCATTCGTTTTTGAATCCTGTTGCTTGTTTGCTCTCTTGCTTTTGGACTCCTAGACTTTAGAGTAGGCCCTTGCTCTCTCCCACTCTGCTTCCTCCTCCATCCCCTGAGCTCTGCAGACCTGGCCTGACATGGACAGAACCTCTAAAACTCCAATAACTGAGAAAGTAAATCTTCCCTCCTCTAAGTTGTGTGTCCAGGTTTTTGTTTTTGTTTTTGTTTAGGTAGTACTGGAGTTCCTGGAAACCCTTCTACCTCCAGGCTACACTCCCAGACACCTATATTTTATATTTTTATTTTTTTATTTGGAAACAGGGTCTCTTAAGCCTGCACGGCTGGCTTCGAACCTGCGTGATCCTCCTGTCTCCGCCTCCCAAGCGCGGGGATTACAAGCGTGCGCCACCACGCCCGGCTGTTTTTGTTTTTGTTTTGGTTTTTTTTTTTTTTTTTTGGTGGTACTGGGGTTCCTGGAAGCCCTTCTACCTCTGGGATACACTCCCACGGGCTACACTCCCAGACCTATTTTTAACTTTTTATTTGGAAACAGGGTCTCTTAAACCAGCGTGGCTGGCTCCGAACCAGCGCGATCCTCCTGTCTCCGCCTCCCAAGCACGGGGATTACAAGCGTGCGCCACCACGCCCAGCTGTTTTTGTTTTTGTTTTGTTTTGTTTTGTTCTTGAATGATCACAGTAAGAATGATGGCTGAGAAAAAACTTGGTACAAGAAATGGGGGTCACTGCAGTATCTAAGTCTGACCATGAGATTTGTGAGAATTTGGAACTGGTTTGTAAGAGAAAGTTGTTAGGGCTAAAATGCAGATAGAAAGGCCCATGGTAGAGACTGTGCTCAGGAGATTTTAGAGGTGCAAAGGGGACTCTAGAGGAAACTGGAGTAGAGGCCATACATGTTACATTCTGGCAAAGAATTTACTGGCATTTTGCCAATGTCCTGACACTTTATGTGAATCTGGATTTAAAGATGTTGGACTGATTACGCTGTTGGAGGAAATCTCAAAATGGCAAAGTATACAAACAGCATCATGCATATTGATGTCTGCAGTTAACCAATTATATAGTGAATTTTGGAAGCAGAAAGCAAAGTAGAGAGACTTTGTAGATATGCAGCTTTGCCAGAAGGGCATATATAAGTTTCTCTGGGGCCCAGAGAAAGAAAGCAAGTAAGATGGAGGAAGTGAGGTGATGTTTTTCATAGGAACAAAGAAACGAATGAGCCCTGGGCAGGTCAAGCCCGAGTGTGAAAGCATGGAGCAAAGGCCCAGCCGTGGTTGCTGTGATTGAAAAGGACCCAGCGGCAGTGATTTAAAAAAGACACGAGTACCTTTCCTGTGGTGGTTCTTGGCACTCGCATAATGCTGGCTTTGCTGGAAAAAGGATATCATGGAGTCTTCCCCGCAGATTTCAAAGGAAAGTCTAGGAAGCCAAGCAACACGTAACAGGGTCAGAATCCCTGCCAGCAGCCCCAAAAGGGGCAATTTGTGAAGCAGTGAGGGTAAATCCAGGCTTGCAAGGAAAACCTCCACCGCTTTTTAAAGTCAGAAATGTGGAATGACTGCAAGGAAATGTTGAGACATGGGGCCAGGCTGGAAAAGCAAATGGACTGTCCTTTGCAATCAACCAAATCACGGGAGCCTTGGAAATTGCGTCTCACCACCATATCCCTGGATGACAAAAATCAAACCTCAGGATTAGATGCTTGCTCTGCTGGATTTCCATCCTGTTTTGGTCTCATGTATTCTTTTTAATCACCCTGTTCCTACCTTTTGGAATGCACATGTTTACTCTGTGCCACTGTGTATTGAATGCAGGTCACTTGCTTTTTGTCTTGATTTTCTTTCTTTTTTTTTGTTTTTTTGTTTTTTGTGGGGGTTCACAGCCAAGACTCAGTGTTACCTTGAGTCTTAGAGGAGATCTTGGACTTTGGAAATTTTGAGTGATACCGGAACTGTTAAGATTCTGGGAACTCTTGGAGATAGACTGAAAGCATTTTGCATCTTGAAATGGGCATAAGCACTTCAGGGGCCAGAGGCAAAATGTTACAATTAGATATAGAATGCCCCCTGAACACTGGCTTCTGGCCTCTACAGCATGAGAGCAGAGCCCTTACTCTGCTTTGTGCTGCCATTCCCTGAGCTCCACAGACCTGGCCCATCATGGACTGAGCCTCTACATCTCAGTAACTGTGCAAATAAATCTTCCTTCATCCAAGCTCTGGGGTTAGTTTTTTTTTTTTATAATGGCAGTTAGAATGTTGAACTGAACCATCATGAACTGAGCCTCTAAATCTCCAATAACTGAACAAATAAATCTTCCTTCATCCAAGCTCTGGGGTGAGTTTTCTGTCGTGGCAGTTAGAATGTTGACTGAGGCACAAAGACACTTATTCAACAGGCCCACAACACTGGGGATCATCAGTATGTGCCCTAAGGGAACTTATGGAACAACATAAGAAAAAGAAAACAACAAAGTAAAATGTCCACCTAAGAACTGAGTCAGGAGCAAAGCAACACTGAAGGACTGTGGAAGGGGTGCCACTTGGATGCAGGACCATGGGGAGGAGGATGGACAAACTGCCTTATTCTCTGGCTCCTCCTTGCAGGAAGAGTCAGCATTAGGAGACCAAGGAAGGGAAGACCACTGCTTTCTAATGTTTATTGAACAAAAGTAAGCATAGACAGGGAGCTTCCGCATTTGAGTCAGGACTTGTGGTCCCCAGTCAAATGCTTCACTCAGAACAACTAACGTGGCCTAATAAGCAGGTTGCAGTTCTGGGTTGAATGCAGGGATCTGAGTCCTTCCTTGTGGCCTGCCACCACCTCTGCAGGGCTGTGTGCATGCCCTTCTCCGTGCCCACAGCTCCACTCCCACCTCCCAAGCTTCCCGCAGTCACCACCTCTACACACCTGGCCCAGCCTCACCTCCCTCCATCATGGAACGAAGACATCAGCTGCATATCACTGATGGTTCTGACTGCAGGGTTGCTTACAATTACATAATATTGAAAATTACAACATATTATAATCAAGATATGGATAGGGTGAACACGTAGAATTTTTTCATCACTATAAGGAGTGATAAAAAGCACTCATGTCCTTTTATAGACATATCCAAACTAAAAAGGGGTTGATAAGGTGATTAGTATGTTGAACTCTAAAAACTGATGTCACCAGAGAAAACTGACATAAGAATTCAAAAAAAGTTTGAAAAGGTGACTAGTATGTTGAACACAGAAAAGACCCTGATAGTTTTGCCAATAAAGCAAAGTGCCAGTAGGAGGCACCCGGATTTGAACCAGGGACCTCTTGATCTACAGCCAAATGCTCTACCCCTAAACTATACTCCCATACCCTATGGGATTCTCCTTTGCATATTTTACTGGTGCTTCCACACCCAAGAATTCCATTCTGTACTGTAAGTTGTACTCACTCTTAGTCCATGGAAATTGGCAGCCCAACTATCAATTGACTAAAGTCCCCACTTCAAGACATTAGTTCACCTTTCTAGCTACCACACCTTCCAAAGACACTCATTTCTGTGATGGGGAGTTTTATTCCCAGGCTGATTGCAGGCTAATCTCAATTCCTTCAAAAAATGGAAGTCCCCACCAATCCCCTCAGTCAGTAGGTGATGGGTGTTTTTTTTTTGGGGGGGGTGAGGAATAATGACGGTGTCAGCCAGCCACTTCTACAATCATGCTTCACACTAACTCCCAAATTCAGTTCATGCAACAGTAAGCATTTATTCTCACACACATATGTTGGCAGGCTCAGGTGTTGGCTTGAAGCTGTGGGTCCCTCTGTGCTTGACTCCTCTCTGTAATTGGGCTCATGTTTGCTCCATGCATGTTCATTCTTGGGTCCAGGCTGGAGAAGCAGCTGGCAGTGGACTTTTCCTGGCAGTGGCAGAAATGCAAAAGGGCAAGCAGGCTGACTGTGTGAGCTGGTGTCAAGCTCTGCTGTGTTGCATGTGATGGCCCAGTGGTTACAAGCCACAGGACTGAGTCCTGTTTCAAGGCAGGGAGGCATCTCTGCCTCTGATGGGAAGATTAGAAAAGTCTCATGGCAAAGAGCACAGATAGAGGAACAAGCAAAGAACTGCGGCCAACAGTGTCATCCATGGTCTGCTGTCTTGGTCAAAGCTACATGAAAAATAAACTCAGCTTCATCCCAAGGCCCCAGGGTCTCATCCAATCACTGACATTTTCCAAGCGCTCCCATAACTCCACTCACCATTTCTGGAAATTCAACTTCTTCTTAACCACTTCTTATTTTTTTTTTCAAGAAAATCATGGGAAGCTGTCCACTCCCTGACATGGCAGCGTGGCAGTCACAAGATCAGCCTTGACTCTGGTTTTCAGCTATTTTACAGAGATGGGAAGTCAAAGATTCTTAAAACACAGAATGATTCCTGTGTTTTGTGCTGCATGAGGACCAGGCCATGTAGTGTAACATTTGAGCTTACGTCTTTTCTTTCAACTGCTTTGATCCACTCCCCTCCTAAATACACTTGCTCTCTTCTCAGGGACCTGCACGTTGGACTCTGGACACTGGGCAAACTCTCACCTGACCTTTCCTTGTAACAGCTGGGCTTCTATGCTTCTGCCTCCCAGAATGACCTATATTTTCATTATGTTCCAGTCCAATAAGGCCAGATTCTCAAATCGTATTCCCTTTATTTCCCTGAGGATCTTTTGCCTATTACATTTTCCTCTGCCAGTGTGGATACTTGGATTAAAGATAAGTCCATCTCAGGCTGTTATGGTCTGTGTATAAAATATCTCCCCAAAGCTCAAGTGTTGAGAGTTTGGTTTCCATGGCAGCGAGGTTCAGGGTGTAGCTTTCAGGCACAGACTAGATCATGAGGCACTGACCTCAACAGAGGATTAACCCATCACAACAGAAGGAGCTACTGGGAGGTGGGGCATAGTTGAAGGAAGGTGGTCACTGAGGAAATCCCAGGAAGGGTTTCTCTTCTCTGGCCTCTTCTTTCTCTTCTTCCTGGCTGCATTGAGCTGAGTTTTCCTCAGCCCACCCCAATGTCATGATGTTTCTGACTTAGAGCCATCTGACCATGGATTGATCCTCTGAGTCCCCGAGCCAAGAGAACCCTTCCTCATCAAATGGTCCTTGTCAGGTATTTTGAACATAGGGATGCAAAGATGACTAACACAGAGATTTAAAAAAAAAAAAACACAGAGGACAGTTCTTGGCAAGGTGGCAAGGAGCTCATATCCTGACAGCAAACTCTGGAGTCCCAGGCTCTAATGGATAGCACTATGAGGACAGGGGGCCAAGGGGGCAGGAGCTTAGCTAGACGGGTTAGGGAGCCAGGGTACCAATACAGTGAAGACTGCCACAGCCCTGACCCCAGGTCGCTGCCCAAATTCTACCACCCAGAATGAAATCCACATCTCCCTCCATCTCTGTAACATACTCAGCACTCAAGAATCTTACTCATCAGAGTGGGGTTGGCCCAGCTTAACTGATTGTCAATGATCTGTATGATTTTGTGTATCTCTGTGTGATTTCAGTGTGGAAGACTGTGGTGCACTGATGTATGGCTAAACATCAGTGCAGTCGTGGCTATGAAGACATTTATGTATGTGACTAACACAACTCAGTGGACTTTGAGCAAAGCCTATGGCCACTCCAAGGTAGGTGAGCCTCTTGCAATCTAGTGAGCCTCAAGAGGAAAAGATTAAGGTCCCTGAGGAAGAGGGAATTAATTTTGCCTCCAGACTGTCTTCAGACTCAGCTGCCCCTGGGTCTCCAAGCTGTGGGGCAGCCCTGCAGAGATCAGCCTTGTCCACCCACAGCTGTGAGGCAAACACACACACACACACAGTACTTGTTCTATTTTATTTTTCTGGAAAACTATTACTAATATAGATAGAAGACACCAACCACTTTTGTCTTTGTTACTAGAGACAGGACGCTATTTTCATTCTGAGACCCATGAGCACTGGTGTGGCCTTGAAGACAGTGGGTGCTCTGGAGCCACGAGTGTCAGCAGGCTTTCCAGTGAACACCTGCCTGCCTCGCCTCTCCCCACCTTGACAGCTGAAGCAACGTAATAGAAACAACAGCCGTAGGTCCTGGGCCTTAATAAACCTTACACACAGTTCAGAAAGACAACAGGATCTCAAGGAGGAACTCATTCTTCCACTCCATTGCGCATTCACTCAATAAACACACAAGAAGCTTGATAGGTTAACAAGCCTTGTCATCCATGTTGAAGCAAAAGAGAGAGAAGACATTGCCCTTGATCCTTAGAATCCTAGTGCAAATAGGACCAAGTCGGGAATGAAATACATACAGGAAGTCGTGGGAGCCTCTGCTGAGGCTGTGCAGGTAGGGAGTGAGGGGCATCTGCCTGGGGGCCAGCAAGGGCTTCCTGAAGAGATGACAAGGGAGGTTTGCCAGCGGGAGAGACAGGGCTTGCCCCCAGACGTCAGGGAAGGCTGGACATTCAGATGAGGAGTGAGCCTCCTGGTCACTGCCTTAGAGGACAGCCTGTGCACAGGAGAGGACAACACTGGCATGTGCAGAGCCCAGAACCTGGGGACAGCACACTGTAGGTCATCCTGAGACGCTGCTGGGCTGAGGGGCCAATGTGGGTGACAAGGGAGGGACATTACAGGACTCTTCACTATTTACCACCTCAAGAGTTTTACCTCTGGCATCTAAAAGAGCAAGGGGGCACCCGGATTTGAACCGGGGACCTCTTGATCTGCAGTCAAATGCTCTACCCCTGAGCTATGCCCCCACCTACCTAGGTATGTCTAATGCACTCTCTAAACCTGCATGGCCACACCCTGCAGCCACCACCCTGAGATGTCCACTTGCTAGAGCTGTGCCTAGTGTGTGTTCTGCTTGTTCCACTTACTTGCTAATCGCCCTCTGCAGCACACACACACACACACACACACACACACACACACACACACACACTACTGTTTCTATTCTATGAGAACTGTGATTAACATACTCATATTCAAGGGATGACACAACACAATTGGCTCTTTTGTCTTCTTTCACCAGAGACAAGAGTGTCCTCCACTCTTGGCTAAGGAGCTCTCACTGGGACTCAGAAACACTGGGTCTCTCTGGAGCCACACATGAGGCAGGCTTTCCACTGAACACCTGGCCTGCCTCACCTGTCCCTAGCAGGGCTGCTCAATCAGTGTGGTAAGTAAAGATGAAAGTCAAGCACTATGGGGGGAAAAAGGCAAGGGGCACCTGGATTTGAACCAGGGACCTCTTGATCTGCAGTCAAATGCTCTACCCCTTAGCTATGCCCCCACCTGCTTAAGTGTGTCTAGTGTGCTCTCTAAACCTGCATGGCTGCACCCTGCACTCACCATCCTGAGATGTGTGTTTGCTCCAGCTCTGCCACTGTACACTTCCTTCCTGCTTGGCCCGCCCCTCCCTGTCACACACTGTAACTACCACACCATCCTGCCCTGTACCTGGCTCTGGCATGGGCATTGAAACCTGGATGTCGGCAGCCTGAGCCTCCCTCAGACTCACCTGGAAGAGTCAGGCTTTGCTGGTTCAAGGACAGCTCAGCAAGTACTGAGACTCCCATCAACCTCATGTGACCATTTCAAAAAAAAAAAAAAAAAGAATAAAAAGGGCTGGGGTGTAGCTCAGTGGTAGAATACCTCTGGGTTCAATCCCCAGTAACACACACACACACACACACACACACACACACACACACACACACACGGACATGGACACATGGACACACATATCATGCCGAAACATACCTGCTCAGTGGCCAAGTCACAATCTGAGTCCATTTATGATAAAAGGCCTTTTTGCGCCATACACTCTGCAGCCTCCTTTGGGTCTCCTCTTTCTCCTTCTTATCCTCCATTTTCAGAATCCCTTGAAGTGCCAGACAGAAGAAGCAACCTGAAGAAAGGATCCTGTCCACAGGAGGAAGTGAAAGGTGAGAATCAAGGTGCCCTGTGGTCACAGGGGCTGACACAGGTCAGTCAGAAAGGAAAAGCAAGCAGGTGGTGTGACCTTCAATCAGCCACTACCTGAGAGCCAGGCAAAGGCTCTACCCTGAGTTATACACTCTCACGTGTTACACTTTGTGAGTACCACCATTCCACCTGTGCTACTATACCCAAGGATCCACCCTGTGCTGTAAGGTCTCCTCATCCTACTAAACCAGTGGGAACTGACTGACTTCATTCCCAAAGACTTTTAAATGGCTTTTGACTTACCCTGTTCTTCCCCCGTAGAACTCCAGAATCTTCTCTGCCAGGAACACTCCCCCCTTCAGTGCCGGGTTGACATACTTTTGGAGGATCCTGTACAGAGCTGGACTCCTGCCCTCCCGTCCCTCCTGAGGTCTCACTTTCTCCCCCCCCCCTTTTGGCCTCTGCACATTTCTGTACTAAGGGATTTGTACTTAAGAGTCTGGTCTTGCATTTTTTCACTCTCTGCCCTTATCTCTTCATTTTCTAGTCCTTACCTCAAATAGAGGATGCCATTCTAGAGAGGTCACAGTCCTATGGTGTCCCCAAATCATCAGCACATGGGAAGGGAGGCTTGGCATGAAGACTGGCCAGTTAAACACCCAGAGTTGAGGCCTCCAGGAGGCACTGAGGTGGGACCCAGGGTCTCTTCCCGGGGATCTTTCCCCCTGAGGCTTCCTCTATTAGGACAAATACCAGAAATAAGTATCCCAGGATACAGACCCAGGACCATGATTTGGAGGGGCACGGCACGTGGAGGCAAAGAGCTGAGGGAGGATGCCAGTGAGGCCAAGACCTGAAGTTTACTTTGATTTGCAATGGGTCATCAGAGCAATAATACAGTGCTTTCTCCTAAACATTTAATTGCCGCAAACCGGCTCAGTCGAGATTGGGGTGATCCCACTCGCGATCGAAAATCTCAGAAAAGATGGGGGAGGATAGGGTGACGTACTGCAGCCTCTTATCTGCAGCGATTCTTTCCCTTCTAGGAAATAAATTTCTTTAAGTTCCTATTTACGGCGCTTCTGGAAAGAATCTGACTTGGACAAGAGCTTCTTGAGCTATTGACACTTTATTACAAGAACCCAGAAAAATTTATACCCTTCACCAGTAAAGTTAATAATAAGAGAAAAAGAGGGGAATGCAATCACTGTAAAACAATAGTGAATAACATGTAAACAAAGGTAAAAAAAAAACCAGTCCGGCTTTTGGCTTTCAAGAGATTAGCTCCGGATCTTCTTCCGGATCTTGTAGACAGGCAGTTCCAAAGGGCAACTTTCAGGAGAAACGGGCACGCCCAGAGCTTGGAGGCCTCTCAGGGAATCTTCTTTAACTTTTTTGGAACTTTCCATCTTTAGGGCTTAGTCCATATGGCAGGCATGGGGAGATGTGGCGATCCAGGTGGATGTGATGGAGTTCTCCCAGGTGTCGCCCGCCTTGCTTTCTAAATTCTGAAAGCTTAAGCAAACTCACAACACAGTTTGGCAGATAAACACCAAAAATACCGTGTAGTTTTTAGATTTAGTTGTCAGATATACTTTCTTAGCTGCAGAACACTTTTCCTCAAACGATAGGCTTATTAGAAACCTATTCTTCTTATAAATAATCCATATTCCTGTCCCAGACCCTTTGCAATATCCTTTCCTTAGCCACGTGGCGCCTCCCCCATCTCGGGCAGGGCTCATACTGGGTGTAAAGGTCAAGAATCTTCCTAGCCTTCAGCTCCATTGTATTGGGCAGTGTTAGCTGCTCATAAACTAGGTTGCTTTGATGTCACACCCAACGTTTGTCTTCCTGTATCTGGGCAGGATCACAAAGAGAGGGGTAAATAGAGGCATCGGGTTGCCTCCCCCTCTAGGGCCTTTTTTGTTGTAAGTTAGTGATTAGGTTGAAGGTCAAAGATAGAGGGGAAATCTGCATTTGTAATTACTGACTGGAATGCTGCCACTGCATCTAAATTCTAACTAGATTTTATTACCATTTGAACAAAGCCGAGGACGTTTAGAGGCTTAGACAAATTACCAGAAACTTTATTTTCCATGGACTCAGTTTCTCTCACAGTCCTGATCTTACACCACTGGAGCAATTTGTGTGGAGAGTTAAAAGAATCATTACCAAAAGAATAATAGTTATGAAAGAATATCTAAAAGTGGAGGAGTTTTTGGCCAGAGACGACGCCCTCTCTCAGGGCTTATCGCCAATTTGACTACGTGAGGGATTATCACACACATAGATGCCGAGAGGAAATAGGCAGTCTCGGCATTTAATAATATTTATAGGACAGGGAATACAGTTTTACTGAAATCATGTATGTTCTTTGGCTCTCTCTCTAATGTGTGCCATACGACTTAAGTGCCATACGACTTAAGAATACAGCATGTAACAATGCTGTGTCCTCTGGTCTTTGCAGCACATGACCTACAAATGTAGTGTGATTTTGGGACACATGGTGGCCCAGAAGTAACAAGGAACAAAAGGAGAAGGCATCTTTTGACTTTGGCTTCTGATACTATGATCAGAATGTTATGGCTAGATATAGATTGTTCCCTAGTAAGCTCACATATTAACGTCCATATAATACATGATAAAAATCAAGTTCATTTGATTAATCATGACCACTGTTATCTCATCAGTGGATAAATTCTTGTAATGGATTTACTGTGTGGTAACCTAGGCAAGGGGGGATGTAGCTGGTAGGCGGGTCCCTGAGGGCATAGCTTTAGAACTGTGCTTTTGAACACATCTGCTTGTTTTCTCTCTTGCTTCCAGACTCTCAGATTTGAGAAGAGAGCTTTTGCTCTCTTTCTTTCTCCTTTCTATCACCATGCCCTGAGATCTGCAGATTTGGCCAACATGGACAATACCTGTAAATCTCTAATAACTGTGGGGAAATAAATATTCCTTCCTCTAAGTTGTGTGGTCAGATTTTTGTTGTTATGGTAGTAAAAATGTTGACTGAGAAAAAAATTGGTACCAGAAGTGGGGTCACTTTTGTATCTAAGTCTGAACACAAGTTTTATGAGTCTTTGGAACTGGTTTATGAGAGAAAGTTGGAAGGCTGACCTCAGCATTCACATAATGTTTGCTTTGTAGGAAAAAAAGAGGTCATGGAGTCTCTTCCCCTCCTCCAGATTTCAAAGGAAGGCCTAGAAATCGAGGCAGTGTGTGGAAAGGTTAGAATCCCTGCAAGCATTACAAAATGGGACAATTTGTGAAGCTGTAAGGGTGAAGCCAAGTTTGCAAGGAAAAAAATTCACTGTTTAGAAATGCCAGAAATGTAAAACTATTGGGAAGAAGGCTGTGATCCATGGAGCCAGGCTGGAAGACCAAATCTCAAGACCTATTGCAATCAACCAGGCCATAGGGCTGGGGCTGCCAAATTCCCATAGTGATTGTGTCTTACAACCATGTACCCAGATGCCAGCAATGGAGCCACAGGATTGAATGCTTGCTCTGCTAGATTTTCATCCTGTTTTGGCCCCATGCTTCTCTCTATCACCCTACTCCTCCCTTTGGAATACAGATGTTTACTCTGTGCCACATGACATTGAATATATTTAACTTGTTTTTTATCTTGATTTTCATTTTCTTTTACAGGGGCTCAAAGCCAACACATCATCTTGAGTCTTAGAAAATACCTTGGACTTTGGGACTTTTGGGTGATGCTGAAACTCTTAAGAACTTTGGGAACCCTTGAAGATGTACTAAATCTATTTTATATTCTAAAATGGGCATGAGCTCTTCAGGGGCCAGGGGCAGAATATTATAATTAGATATAGAATGTCCCCTGAAGATCCCATGTATTACTGTTCAGAGTTGATAATTAAGTCATAAGTGTTGTAATCTCATCAGTGAGTAAATCCTCTGTCATGGGTTTACTGGGTGGTAGCCTATGCAGGTGGGCTGTGGCTGAAGATAAATGGGTCCTCGGTGTGTGGCCCTAGACCGTGCTACTTCTTTGAATCCTCTTTTTGTTTGCTCTCTTTTTTCCAGCCTCCCCGATGTGAGAGAAGAGCCCTTGATCTCCCTTCTCTCTGCTTCATACTGCTATGCCTTGAGTGTCACAGGCCCAGCCCAACATGGACTGAGCCTCAACATCTCCAAAAACTGTGAGCAAATCAATCTTCCTCTAAGTTGTATGGTCAGGATTTTGGGGATCACAGCACTGAGGATGTTGACTGAGGCATAGAGGCACTTATTTAAGAGGCCCACAACACTGAGGACCATAAATAGGTGCTCAGAGGGGACACTGGCTGGGAGCAAACACAGAAGAAAAATAAACCAAGACAAGTGAAACACCCACAAGGAGCTGTGAGTCAGCAGCAAAACAAGACTGAAGAACTGGAGAAGGGGTGTCACTTGGCTGCAGGCCATGGGGGGAGGGTGGAACAGACTGATCTGACCATTCTCTGGTCCCTCCTTGCAGGAATATTCAGCATTAGGAGACCAAGGAAGGGGAAAAACTGTTTATTAATGTCATATTCACTGAGCAAAAGAAAGTCTAAACAGGGAGCCTCTGCATTTGAATCAGAACCTGTGATCCCCAGTCAAATGTTCTAGTCAAAACAATTAGTGTGGCCGAATGAGCAGGTTCCAGCTCTGGCTTTGATGCAGAGAGCTGAGTCCTTCCTCGTGCCTCGCCACCACCTCTGCAGCATCATCACTGCCTTCTCCATGTTCACAGCTTCCCTCCAACCTTTTCTGTTTTTCCATGGTCACTACCTCTACACAGCTGGCTATCTGCAGCCCAGCCCCACCTCCCTCAGTCATGGAACGAAGACATCGGCTGCACATCATGGTTCTGGCTGCAGTGTTGCTTGCAATTACATAATGCTGAAAATTCCAACATAATTTTCCTGCCCTGTCAACTTATTAAATAATAAGAAGAGTGGTAGCAAGGGACTGTTCCCCAAAAAATTAAAGTGCCCATATTCCTCTTACATGCTACTGGTCATAACTACAAAGTTGATCTGAATTTTTAGTAAGTTCATCCAGTAGCTCTGATGCAAAGTCAGGCTGGGTAACCTCTTATTCAGCCTGTCCTCCATAATGGAAACTTCACAGAGCAAACAGTGAAGACATTCAGAAAGACATAAAGAACATTACCAATAGGTCTCTTACTTCTGGTTTGATTTCCAAGTCTTTGATCCATCTTGAGTTGACTTTTGTACAGGGTGAAAAAGTGGGATTAATATCCAATTTTCTGCATATGGTTAACCAGTTTTGCCAACACCATTTGTTGAAGAGGCTATCTTTTTTCCAGTGTATTTTTTGGCCCCTTTGACAAAAATCAATTGGTTGAAAGTGTGTGGACTTGTTTCTGGGTCTTCTATTCTGCTCCATTGGTCTATATATCTGTTCTTTTGCCAGTACCATGCTGTTTTTATTACAGTGGCTTTGTAGTATAGTTTAAAATCAGGTATTGTGATTCCTCCTGCATGGTTTTTGTTGCTGAGAAATTACCTTGGCTATTCTGGGCTTTTTGTTATTCCAGATAAATTTAAGGACTGATTTTTCTATGTCTGTGAGGAATGATCTTGGTAGTTTAATGGGCATTGCATTAAATTTGTAGATCACTTTTGGAAGGATGGCCATTTTAATGATATTTATTCTGCCAATCCATGAACATGGAAGAACCTTCCATCTTCTAAGATCTTCTTCAATTTCTTTTTTCAGTGTTTTATAATTTTCTTTGTAGAGATCTTTTACCTCTTTGGTCAAGTTTATTCCTAGGTATTTTATTTTTTTGTGGGAGATCCTGAGTGGAAGTGTTTTCTTAATTTCTTTTTCAGTGGATTTATGGTTGGTGTACAGGAAAGCTTCTGATTTTTTAAGATTGATTTTGTATCCAGATACTTTGCTGAATTTGTTGATTAGTTCTATAAGCCTTTTGGTTGAGTTTGTTGGGTTTTCTAAATATAGTATGTCATCTGTAAGTAGTGAAAGCTTGAGTTCTTCTTTTCCTATTTGTACTCCTTTGATTTACTTTTCTTGCTCTATTGCTCTGGCTAGAGTCTCTAGTACTATATTGAAGAGAAGTAGTGATAATGGACATCCTTGTCTCGTTCCAGTTTTTAGGGGGAATTCTTGAAGTTTTCCCCCATTTTATATGATGTTGTCAGTGGGCTTACTGTAGATTGCCTTAATAATGTTGAGATATGTTCCTTCTATTCCAATTCTCTGCAGTGTTTTTTTTATCATAAATGGATGTTGAATTTTATCAAATGCTTTTTCAGCATCTATTGAAATGATCTTGTGATTTTTGTCTTTGAGTCTGTTTATATGATGAATTACATGGATTGATTTTCGTATATTGAACCAGCCTTGCATCCCTGGGATGAACCCTTCCTGGTCATGGTGTATGATTTTCTTGATGTGGTTTTGAATGCGTGTTGCTAGTATTTTGTTTAATAATTTTGCATCCAAGTTCATCAGAGATATAGGCCTATTAGTTTTCCTTCCTTGAACTGTCTTTATTTGGTTTGGGTATTAGTGTGATATTGGCTTCATAGCATGTATTTGGGAGAGTCCCGATTTTTTCTATTTCATGAAATAGTTTGAGGAGTATTGATTGGGGTTAGCTCATCTATAAAGGTTTTATAGAATTCACTTGGGAAACCATCTGGTCCAGGGCTTTTCTTTGATGATAAGCTCTTTATTGCTGTTTCAATCTCTTTGATTGTTATTGGTTGGAGTGTTTTATATCTTCTTAACTTAGTTTAGGAAGGTTGTATTTATCAAGAAGTTGTCAATTTCCTCCAGATTTTTCAGTTTGTTGGAGTATAGTTTTTCAAAGTAGTTTCTGATAATCCTCTGGATTTCTAAACTGTCAGTAGTAATGTCTCCTTTTTCATCTCTTATCTTCACAATTTGTGTTGATTCTCTCTTTTTTTAGTTAGGTTGGCTAGTGTTTTATCAATCTTGTTAATTTTTTCAAGAAACCAGCTTTTGGTTTTGTTGTATTTCTGTGTTGTTTTTTTTTATTCTCTATTTCATTAATTTCTGCTCTAATTTTAATAATTTCCCGTCTTCTGCTGGCTTTGGGGATCAATTGTTCCTGCTTTTCAAGGGCTTTGAGGTGTGTCGTTAGGTTATTTATTTAAAGATTTTCTGTTTTTCTTATGTGAGCACTCAGTGCTATAAATTTTCCTCTTAATACTGCCTTCAAAGTGTCCCAGAGGTTTTGATATGTTGTATCTTTATTTTCATTTGTTTCTAGAAATTTCTTGATTTCACCTCTTACATCTTCTATGACCCATTCTTCATTCTGAAGTGTGGTGTTCAGTCTCCTCATGTTTATGTTGTTTCTCTGGGTCTGCTTATAGTTGATTTCTATTTTCATTTCATTATGGTCTGAAATGACACAGGGATGTATGTGTTAGGATAAGCAGCCCAGTCATACCAAAGATGGCGCCTCTCTGGCTTCTCTTCCGGATTGTGCTGATTACCTCATAGCCAGCCAAAGGGGGGCACGGGATGCCCAACAACTAGTCCTCTGATAACACACCCACTGGGGTATGAGTCACCCAATCAGTAAACACCCCGTACTTTGTGCCATCTTCCGCTGTGAGCGGAAGCCTCCTCCTTCCAGCTGCCTGATATAAAAGGGAGCTGGCCTGTCTTAATAAAGCTTTTGCTTGCTTGCTTGCTTTTCTCCGACGGCTGGCCTTGGGTCTTTCCTGCGCTGACCCCCCTTCATTGGTCCCGAAGACCCCCAGACCCCCTTCATTGGTGCCGAAACCCAGGAGGGAGACCCCTCTATCTAGAGGACTCCCTCCTCCTGGCTCTCCCCCTGGCTGGCCGTCCTCATCCTTCTTTTTGGGTGCTTGCTCTCCGCACCCACCACCACAGGCCATCCTGACCATCTCTGTCACTCCGCCAGCTGGGTAAGTCCCCCTTAGGCTATCTGCCTGAGTCTGGCTATAGCAGGGTATCTGACCGTGATCATCCGGCTCTGCCTTGACACCAGGCTTGGGGGGATACTGCACCCCACCACAGCCTTCAAGGCTACGGTGGACTCCCATGATAGTCTACTGCTTCATTTAATTACGAGATAATGGGAAGGAAGAACAGGCCCTGCTATTCTTTCCACTCTCATTCTTTCCTCCTCCTAACACTCTCCATTCTGATAATACCGCCGGTCCGACTGATAGAGTCTGACCGACTACCAGACTGATAAAATCCGACTACCGTTCCGTACTGTCTGTCTGACTGAAAAAGTCCGGCCAACTCTGTCCGACTGATAAAGTCTGACTTCCGACCGTCTGAAAATCCTAGCGCTAGGTGTCCCATGACCTCTGGCTTTGGCCCAGTCAGACTGTTCTTGGGTGATGACCTGACAACGTCTTCAGCCTATCCGACCCCACTAGGGGTTCCGGGAGCAATCAGCCATCTGGGGACGCCCATTTTGGTCCTTTGTTTCTTTACCGGTCTGGGACTTTCCGTTCTCTCTCACTCACACCTCCTCAAACACTAGAACTCTCCGTTCTCTATCTCTCTCTTATCCTTACCTAACCCTCTCTCTTTTAACCTCTCCCTCCATCTTTCATAACCTTTCACTGTGGGAGCCTCTTCTTCCATTCTGAATACTGCCCCTTTAAGGTGTCTACTTAATGATTTAAGCCGTCTCTCCCTTATTCCAGACATTAAACCTAAATTGGCCTCTTTACTCTCTGGACAATAACAACCATTGACCCCCCCCCACCCCCTGATCCCTTGACCTTCTACTCCTCCGTGATTTGTTTCATTACTGCGAGCGTGCAAAAGGGTGGAAGGAGATCTACGCTCTTACTCCTTCATTCTGTGTTCTTTCCTGCACCTCCTAGCAAGTTCTTTTAGCCTGCAAACCGCTGCAATTCCCTCTAAAAAAAACCTTGCCCTGAAACTCTCCCTGAGTCAGACACTGCTGCCTTTGACCTGGCAAATGAACCTCCCCTCATAGGCATGCGCCTTCAACACAAACTCTTCTCCAGCATGCTTATCACTTTATCAGCAGCCTGCCTCCCCCCCCCCTGCCACAAATCCCTCCAGCGCGCTTGTCTCTTTCTTCGTGTTCCGCCCTACCACAAACTCTATGCCCTCCTCCACAAACCTCAACCCCTCCCGGTCAACCTTCATCTTCTCGTCTCTACCCCCCTGTTTCTCAAATTTCTCCCCAACCAGCCTTTAGTCCTCTGTTAACAAGATCTCATGCTCAATCTCACTCTCAACCCCCAGCCACCCCCATGTCTTCGGTCATGGCTCCTCTCCGTGAGGTGGCTGGGACCAAGGGCATAATCAGAGTTCACATCCCCTTCTCCATGGCAGATCTATCCCAGATTCACACCAAGCTAGGCTCCTACACCTCCAACCCTGATATCTATATCAGAAAATTCCATTATATCACTCAAGCCTACAGCCTCACTTGGCATTCAGAGTTCAGCTGGGATAACAGCCAACTTTTATCTGACCAAGGTCAACACTGGCTGAAGTCTTGGCTATCAGAAGTTTACTCTTATTACATATTAGTTCATGTGGCTTAAATTTTTAAAGATTTAAGTTTATTTTAAAAAATTTTCAAAATTGCCACTAAAAATAATACACTTTGTTTTCTTCAGGCTAAGACAACTACCATTGGCTTCCTGGTAATAGATGTTCAAATTGTAATATCATTCTGAGAATTTGTTTTGTTTAAATGATGGTTTAATCTATTGGCTGGTTATTAAGCATCAGAGGAGACAAACGCAGACACAGGCACAAGCCCATTTACTAGCCCTGCACTGGGTAATAAGTCTTTGCCCCCTCAGAGATACCAAAGGCTTCTCATACAGCGAGAGAAAGGGGCTGATGGCTTGGTGCCTGCCGGTACAAAGGTGCCTGATTTCCTCCACTCCTGAAAGGAGTCCATCTGCATCTGGGCTGTGCTGTCTCTGTAAAGAGAAAAAGACTGGAAAGCATGTTGCCCTCACCTCTGAAGGGAAGTGAGGTCGTCTGCTCCCATCGTGGCTGCCCTCGAAGACTGAAGACTGAAGCTGCCTGAGGCTTGGCAAGGCCCCTCAGATCAGCCCTCTAACCAGCAAGAGAAAGCCTGGGTAGCTCTTGAGTGTCAGGCAGAATATTGATTTTTTTTATACAGGGCTTAGTTCTCTGCATGCTTTGCCTCTCATAGACTTCTCTTCTATGGAGACCTATTCTGTTAAAAATTATGCAGAATCATTTCAAAATGTAAATTCAAGAAGGGAATTATGGCAGAAAGGAACCAGTATGTAGGAATGAGAGAAAGATGTAAAGAAGGGAAATTTTGGTAAGGAAGGACCAAAAAAAGGTTATCAGAAGGCAAAAAGCAGGTCACAAGAAGGTTTGAGCATGTTAAAAATGATTGTATATAATTAAGTTTATGTAAGGACAGTGAAATTAAGATAGTTTCCTATGTTTCTGTTTTCTATGGTTAAATCAGTATTAAAACAAGACCACAAGAAGCTTATCCAGACTCTCCTGGTCCCCAACACAAAACATGAAATTCTTTCCTTTCTGGGTCTTGCTGGTTACCTTCGGGCCTAGATTCCCAACTACTCCCTTCTTGCCAAGCCCTTATACAAGCCAACCAAGGGCCCCCTTCATGAGCCCCTGGCTTCCTCCCCTTCACATGCTTTTCATCTCCTACAAAAGGCATTACTCTTAGCCCCAGCTTTACACCTGCCAGACTTAAAGAAACCGTTTATTCTATACATACATGAAAGGGGAAGACAGGGCCTTGGAGTTCTTGGCCAACACCATGGGCCCACCTTTCACCCTGGTCACATACCTGTCTAAACAACTTGATACCACAGTTAAGGGTTGGGCACCTTGTCTTTGTGCCCTGGCAGCAGGCCACCTTCTAAAAAGTGGATTATACCAATATGCCCAGGGTTAAGAGATTCAAATGCCTTCTCGTCTTCATTGACACTTTCTCAGGACGAATCGAGGCCTTTCCAACCTCGAATAAAAGGGCCTCTACAGTCTCTGATCTCCTAATTTCTCAAATTATCCTCCACTTTGACATGCCTTCCTCTTTACAATCTGTTAATGGCCCTGAGTTCACTTCCCAGATAACTCAATCTGTAGCCTGAGCTCTATCTCTGCCTTGGCATTTTCATTGCCCATACTGCCCTACTTCCCCTGGCTCTTTTATGGTTCAAGCCCTACCAAAAAAACCCTCCCTTTTATCTCCCTTTGAGATTATGTTTGGCCTCCCCTTATCCCCCCCAGGAATTTCTCCTCATTCCAATGTCTTTCCTCCACAAATAGCCTTTCTGCTCTTATCCCATCTCAGATCAGAACTCTGGAAATATCAAGACTGGCTACTCCCTGACCCCAAGCAGGCAACCACCATCTCCTCCTTAACCATAGGACAACAGGTCTATTTCAACCCCCCCAGGAGACAAACCTACCTCACAACCAAAATGGGATGGCCCGGCTCAGGTTATCCTATGCACTCCTACTGCTGCAAAAATTAATTTGAATGACAACCAATATACTCCTTGGATTCATATTTCTAGGCTCAAACTGGCTCCAGAATATATCCGACCACCTGATTTAGCAGTTTCACAAAAAACCGATGCCTCAAGATAATAAACCAACTTATATGTCCACTATCTCTCCCCATAATCCTCTAGATTCTAGGTTCAGCAAACCTACACCGAAGACAATACAATGGTCACCAAACTAGCTGCAATGGCTGATTGCCCCCTGATGGGATGTTCTCATAGTATACAGTTAGCCTTCTCTCCTACCATTAAGCTATTCCATCAAGCTATCTGCCCTTATCTTTGTTTTCTTTTGACAAAACTGAAAGTTTTTGCTGCAACCCAAATTGGGATAATGTATATGGCAGATGCCAATACTGGCCATACAAAATCCAAGATGCCTATCTAGGACAACTAAGATCAGGAAATTTTAAATTCAATTCCAAAACTAAAACCTACCTCTATACTATTCCTGACCCATGGGATCCAAGATGGGCTTCTGGAGTTACAGCCAAGGTTTACTGTAACAAATATGCCTTTACCCTTTCAGTTCACTTTATTTCTTCTGTAAATATATATATATATATATATATATATATATATATATCTGTAAATAAATATATATATATATATATATCTGTAAATAAATATATATATATATCTGTAAATAAATATATATATATCTGTAAATATATATATATATCTCCACTAGCACCCAAATTTCACAAGTTCCCACAGATATCCAACATTCAGCATTCAGCTCAGGTGATACTTAACTCTCTCCGAAAAGTTTCTAACTCCGCTCGTCTTCCTCTGCATATACGTGGTTTCAGTTAATTACCAAAACTATTGGTTCTAAATCTCACCTCTCCTGCCTTGAGCCCCTCAGACTGTTTCCTTTGTGCATCACTTGCCTGGCCCTTGTGAGCTGCAGTACCTATAAATGCCTCTCAGTGTGCCTTCACCTCTCAAACTAATTCATTTCATATTCTTCAAAATATTCCCTTATGGGAACCCAATGACAACAATATCACCCAGCCAAACAGAGTTTGCATTTTTGTGACATTACCTTCCTCCTGAGATCCCACTTGTCCAAACACTATCATTCTTGCCAGTCCCAGTTACACCCAACCAGGCCCTTTCTTTTGGTGCAATGGGACTCTCAGCAATGTCATATATCCTAACTCCACCACTCCCTGTTTCTTGGTCACAGTGGTCCCACAACTGACTCTCTACAGCTATGCCCAACTACAATATCTGATTACCGCACCCAAGCCTACAAAAAGGGTTGCTTTTCTCCCTATCCTGGTTAAAGTATCCTTAGCCTCTTACCTCGTTAGAAACGAACTTTCAGGAGGGACTCTAGGCTATGCCTTATGGGCCACTAATGATTTAAGCAATAAACTTAAAAGTGCCCTCACATCAACTGCCGAATCACTCTCAGCATTACAGAAACAGGTTACATCCCTGGCCCAGGTAACGTATCAAAACCATAGGGCCCTTGATCTCTTGACAGCTGAAAAGGGTGGAACCTGTGTTTTCTTACAGGAAGAGTGTTGCTATTATGTTAATGAATCAGGCATAGTAGAGCAAAATATACTCAGGCTTAAAAAGGATCTCAAAAAACATCCCTTTCCACATGGCTTCTGTCCCAATACTTACATAGATATGGCCCATCCTAGGTCCACTTTCTATTATATTTGTTGCCTGCATGTTCTTACTCTGTGTAACTAACCTCATACAAAACCAGGTAAATAAAATATCTAATCAGACTTTTAACCAGCTTCTCCTTAGACACTACCAGCTTCGAAACTTGGAAGATACCAATTCCCAGGGACGACTGACAGCATATAGAGATGGATCCCTTTGTGATGGAGACTCATTATACAAGCCCTCCTGGAAGGCAGCTGGATGAGACCTCCTATCCACCATCCTGACGTCCGCCTCATGTCCTTGTGGGATCTGCATCTTCAGGGAACATTTGCCAACTTTTGCCCCGACAACATTTACTTTTTATGGCCTGGACTTGGGGGCTGCTTTCCCTACTCCTCCCAGCCCCTTCCCATCACCGCCCCCTTTCAGCAGGAAGTAGTCAGAACGATCTGACACTCCCTTCCCCTAAAAAACCAAAAAGGGAGGAAAGTTAGGATAAGCAGCCCAGTCATGCCAAAGATGGCACCTCTCCGGCTTCTCTTTCGGATTGTGCTGACTACCTCATAGCCAGCCAAAGGGGGGCACGGGATGCCCAACAACCAGTCCTCTGATAACACACCCACTGGGGTATGAGCCACCCAATCAGAAAACACCCCGCACTTTGTGCAATCTTCCACTGTGAGCGGAAGCCTCCTCCTCCCAGCTGCCTGATATAAAAGGGAGCTGGGCTGTCTTAATAAAGCTTTTGCTTGCTTGCTTGCTTGCTTGCTTGCTTATCTCTGACAGCTGGCCTTGGGTCTTTCCTGCGCTGACCCCCCTTCATTGGTCCCAAAGATCCCCATACCCCCTTCAGTATGTAACATTTTTTAAATTTGCTAGTGCTCATTTTGTGTCCCAGGATGTGATCTATTTTGGAGAAGGTTCCGTGAGCAGCTGAGAAAAATGTAAACTCTGCTGTAATTGGGTGAAATATTCTATATGTGTCCAACAGGTCCATTTGGTTAATGGTGTTTTTTAGTTCTGAGATATCTTTACTGACCCTTTGGAAGATCGGTCTAGTATTGTGAGAGGTGTGTTGAAGTCTCCCAGCATTATTGTGTTGGGATTTATGTGTGACTTCATGTCACAAAGAGTTTGATTTATGAAAGTAGCTGCACCTATGTTTGGGGCATAAATATTGATTATTGTTATTTCCTCTTGCTGGATTATTCCTTTTACCAGTAAAATATGACCTTCTTTGTCTCTTCTAATAAGTTTGGGTTTGAAGTCTAACTTGTCTGATATCATAGTTGTAACTCCTGCTTGTCTTTGAGTACCATTAGCATGGACTACCTTGCTCCAGCCCTTTACCTTGAGTTTGTTCCTATCTTTACTTGTAAGGTGTGTTTCTTGTAAGCAGCAGATGGATGGATTCTGGCTTTTAATCCATTTTGCCACTTTATGTCTTTTTATTGGGGAGTTGAGGCCATTTACATTCAGTGTGATTATAGAGATAATTTTTAATTCCCAACATTTTAAGATCTTATTTCTGTTTGAGATATTGCTTATTCTTCTTTGCTTAGTTGTCTGCTGGATGGGAATTCTTGTTTCTTTGGTTCTGGCATGTATTACCTATTTCTTCTTTACAGTTAATCTACTTGAGTATTTTCTCTAGCGCTGGTTTTGAAGACATAAATTCCTTCAGTTTCTGTTTGTCATGGAAGCTTCTTATTTCCCCATCTATTTTGATAGATAGTTTTGCTGAGTAGGAAATTTTTGGCTGGAAGTTGTTTTCTTTCAGAGTTTGGAATATGTTACTCCAAGCCCTTCTGGCTCTCATGACTTGGTTTGGGAAGTCTGGAGTGATTCTAATTGGTTTGCCTCTGAATGTCACGTGGCCTTCTGTTTTTGTTGCCTTTAAGATTCTCTGCTTGGCTGCCACATTAGTCATTTTGACAATTATGTGGCGTGGGGATCCTCTTCTCTGATCCTGTCTAAAGGGAGTTCTATAAGTTTCCTGGACCTGTGTATCAACCTCTTGCTCTATGTTTGGAAAATTTTTTGCTATTACTTCCTTAAAGAGATTATTGATCCCTTTGGTTTCACCTTCTTTTCCCTCCTCTATTTCAATTATTCTTAGGTTAGCTCTCTTAAAATGGGCCCATATTTCTTCAATGTCAGATTCCTGCTGTCAATTTTTTTTCTAAATTAGAAACTATGTATTCCTTTTTGGAGTGATCATCTTCTAGAAGCGAGTTTCTATTCTCCATGTGGTCCAATCTGTTGCTTATACTTTGAATTGAAGCCTTTATTTCAAGGATTGCATCCTTTATCTCTTTTTGACTCTCTCTGAATTCTTTTTGAAAGTCCTCTATTATTTCTACAATTATTTTCTTGATTTGATCTTCCAGGGATCTCTGAATTTCTGTGTTATCAGGTTCTGATGTTGTGGGGTTGTGGGCATTCGTTGCTTCATTGTTATTCCTCTTTCCCATGATTTCAGAAGTTTGTGCCTTCTCTGGGTTCTTCCCTGGGTCACTACGACTTCACTTAAGGTGCTCTGGATCTCGAGTCTGTGGTATCTCAGTCACCACTACTCCTTTACTGGGTTGTATCGCAAAGTCTCAGACCCTGGGAGTCAATCGAGGCTGCTTTAGACCATGGGGATGGGTGCTAGGTTGGGCATTCTCCTGTGGGGAGTTGTGACTATGGTGTGATATCTCTGCCACCGCCACGCCCCCACTGGGTTAGACTGCAAAAATCTCCGACCCAGGGAGACTATCTGTGCAAGTCCCTGGGAGTGCAGTACTGGGATTTCTCCTCTAGGGGCTGCAATTTGACTCACGGTTGTTGAGTGTGCTGATGGAGCTGTAGTGGACTTGGTGAATTCGCTGCCGCCACAATATGGCACTGCTGCCACGCCCTCAGCCGTGAGGCTGGCGTATTTCTTCTCTGGTTTTGAGCTCCGCTCTGAGTCCCTGTAGGGTGTGCTGAGTCTGGTCCTTGGGAGCTTTAGATGTTCCTTTCGCCATAAAAACTGCTGATTGCCACCCGGCTGTTCAGCAACTGCTCACCTCAGCTTGCTGTCCACCCCTCCTCTCTGGAGCCTGATGACTGGTTGAGTGCATTGGTCTGGAGCCGTCCAGTGAACTCGCTGCTGCCGCCAGCAGTAAGGCGCTGCTGCCATGTCCTCAGCCATGAGGGTGCTGTATTTCTTCTCTGGTTTTAAGCTCTGCTCTGAGTCCCTGCAGGGTGTGCTGAGCCCGGCCCTTGGGAGCTTTAGATGCTCCTTGCACTGAAAAAGCTGCTGACTGCAGCCCAGATGTTCAGCAGCTGCTCACCTCGGCTCGCTGTCTGCCGCTCCTCTCTGGAGCCTGGTGGCTGGTTGAGTGCGTTGGTCTGGATCCGTCCAGTGAATTCACCGCTGCCGCCAGCAGTAAGGCGCTGCTGCTGCATCTTCGGCTGTGAGGCCGGCATACCTCCTCTCTGGATTTGAGCTCTCTTCTGAGTCTCCCTCCTCTCTGGAGCCTGGTGCTGTGAGGGAAGCTGGAGCCCGCACTGCTCTACGCCGCGGCTCTGGCCACGGCACTGCGGGCTGATTTCTTTCTGGTGTCTTGTTTTTCCAGCCCTCTTTTTCTCTGTCCCTTGTATTTACATTTTTATTGTTTTTATTTCTTTGCTGATGGTGTTTTCTGGCTCTGAAAGGTGCTGGTTTTGTGGTAATAGAGATTGATTGTTAGTGGGACTCATAAGCGCCACTTTTCTCCGTCACCATCTTCCCTGAAGTCTCCGAATGTTTAGATTCTCGATGATTTCCTTTGATAAGCAGAAACTTTTTAGTTTGATGCCATCCACTTGTTAATTCTTGTTTTAATTTCCTGGGCTTTAGCCAGGTGTACTGGTGGACCCTCGTAATCCCAGGATTGGGGAGGATGAGACTGGAGTATCATGGTTCATGGACAGCCTCAGCTATTTAGTCATGCTCTCCATAACTTAGTGAGACTCTGTTTCAAAATAAAGAGTAAAAAAATAGGGTAAAGGGTATAGCTCAGAGGTCGTATGCCCCTGGGCTCCATCTCCAGATCCATAAAAATAATTTCCTGGGCTTTGGATGTCTGGTTGAGAAATTAACTACCTGTGCCTAAATGTTGGATTGTTGAACCCATGCCCTCCTCTAATAGCTCCAGTCTCTGATCTGATTTCCAGGTCTTTGATCCATCTCAAGTTGATGCATGTGCAGGGTGACAGGTAAGGATTTAGTTCCATCTTTCTACAAATGGAGCCAATTCTCCCAGCAGCATTTGTTGGAAAGGTTGTTTTTTCTCCAGTGTATGAATTTGGCCTGTTTGTCAAAGATCAATTGACTATAGTGTGTGGGTTTGTTTCTGTATCTTTTATTCTGTTTCTTTGTTCTGTGTGTGTGTATTGTGCCAATACCATGCTGTTTTAACTACTATTGCTTGCCAGGCATGGTGGCACATTCTTGTAATCCCAGTGCTTGGGAGACTGAGACAGGAGGATCACACAGGTTTGAAGCCAGCCTCAGCTACTTAATGAGGCTCTCAGAATCTTAGTGTGACCTTTTTTCTAAATAAATTATAAAATAGGGTTGGGGGTGTAGCCTGGAGGAGTGGTGATAGTGGGCATCCTTGTCTTGTTCCTGATTTTATTTATTTATTTTTTTATTTTTATTTTTTATTTTTTTAATTTATTTTATTGGTGCACTGTATTCATACATCATAGTGGGATACAAACGTTTGTAGACATACATGCACACATCGCCCAGTCAGCCCCTACCCGATCCCCACCCCGTTCCCTCCCCACCCCTCCCTCCCATGCTTGGCTTAGTGGTTGACATCTAGTATCATAGCAAATTATCCAAAATTAAAAATGATAATCTCACGTAACAGTTTCATTTGTCTGATACCAAGCTTTTGATGACTTAAAGATAACATTTCAATATTTCCTTTTACTTTCTTTCTTACCAGAGAATATTTTTTTCTATTTTTTTTAGGTGAAACTATCATATATTTATATATTTATTTTTCAGAAAAAATCTATCCTAATATGGAATATGGACTCTAGGTACCCAAAACGATCTTGAAAAAGAACAAAGCTAGAAGATATATATTTTCTGATTTCAAACCATATAAAGCTACAATAATTGAAACAGTGTAGTACTATTCTAAAGGCAGATATATAAACCATTGGAGTTAAATAAAAGCCTAGAGCTAAATTCTTCCCTATATTGTCAAGTTATTTTTGACAAGGTTTCCACGAACATTTGGTGGTGGAAATAAAAATCTTTTAACTAAATATTGTTAAAAAAATAATAATTACATGGAAAAGAATACAATTGGACCCTCACCTAATCCCATATACAAATATTAACTCAAAATAGATAATAGACCTAAATATAAATCTTAAGACTATAAACTTTTAGGAGAAAATCTGGGTCATTAAACCTCACAACATTGAAATTGGCAGTGATTTCTTGGTTATGATTTCAATGGCACAGGCAACAGAGGAGTATACAAACTCCCTAAAAAAAATTGTATATCCAAAGACAATGTAAACAGAGTTAACAGTTACTAATAGAATGGGATAAAATATTTCCAAATGCTATATCTGAAGGTATATTAATATTCCAACTAGAAATCCTAAAAATTAACAACAATAAAGGCAAACAATACCCTTTTGAGATAGGTAAAAGACTAACATAAATAATGAATCTCCACAGATAACCAATCTTAGTTGTCTGTTGGATGGAAAATCTTGTTTCTCAAGTTCTGGAGTGTGTTACCTATTTCTTCTTTGTAGTTAATCTCTTTGAGTATTTTCTCTAGTGCTGGTTTTGAAGACATAAATTCCTTCAGTTTCTGTTTGTCATGGAAGCTTCTTATTTCTCCATCTAATTTGATAGAAAGTTTTGCTGGGTAGGAAATTTTTGGCAGGAAGTTGTTTTCTTTCAGAGTTTGGAATATGTTACTCCAAGCCCTTCTGGCTCTCATGACTTGGTTTGGGAAGTGTGGAGTGATTCTAATTGGTTTGCCTCTGAATGTCACTTGGCCCTTTGCCTTTGTTGCCTTTAAGATTCTCTGCTTGGCTTCCACATTGGTCATTTTGACAACTATGTGGCGTGGGGATCCTCTTCTCTGATCCTGTCTAAAGGGAGTTCTATAAGTTTCCTGGACCTTTGTATCAACCTCTTGCTCTATGTTTGGAAAATTTTCTGCTATTACTTCCTTGAAGAGATTGTTGATCCCTTTGGTTTCACTTTCTTTTCCCTCCTCTATTCCAATAATTCTTAGGTTAGCTCTCTTAAAATGGGCCCATATTTCTTCAATATCAGATTCCTGCTGTCGGATATTTTTTTCTAGATTAGAAACTATGATTTCATTTTTGGATTGCTTATCTTCTAAGAGCGAGATTCTGTTCTCCATGTGTTCTAATCGGTTGTTTGTGCTTTGAATTGAGGCCTTTACTTCATTAATTGCATCCTTTATCTCTTTTTGGCTCTCTCTGAGTTCTTTTTGAAGCACCTCTATTATTTCTACAGTTATTTTCCTGATTTGATCTTCTAGAAATCTCTGATTTTCTGTTTTATCGGGTTCTGATGTTGTGGGGTTGTGGGCATTCATTGCTCCAGTATTATTCCTCTTTCCCATGATTTCTGATGTTTGTGCCTTCTCTGGGTTCTTCCCTTGGGTCACTATGACTTCCCTTAAGGTGTTCTGGATCTCGAGTCAGTAGTATCTCAGACCCCACTACTCCTTTACTGGGTTTTATCACAGAGTCTCCGACCCAGAGAGTCGATAGAGGCTGCTTTAGACTGTGGGGGGTGCCAGGTTGCACGTTCGCCTATGGTGTGATATCTCGGCCACCGCCCCTTCCTCACTGGGTCAAGTCCCAGGGATTTCTCCTCTGTGGCCCGCAATTTGACTCACTGTTCTTGAGTATGCAGATGTAGCTGTACTGGCCTCGCTGAATTCGCTGCTGCTGCTGCCGGTAGCAATATGGCGCCGCTGCTACACCCTCGGCTGTGGGGCTGGCGTTTTTCTTTTTGATTTTGATTTCTACTCTGAATCCCTGCAGCGTGTGCTGAGCTCGGCCACTGGGAGCTGTAGATGCTCTCTGCGCGGAGAAATCTCGCCTAGCTGTTCCTCAGTGGCTCACCTCGGCTTGCTGTGGCCGTCTGGTGAATTCGCCGCTGCTGCCGGCAGTATGGCGCTTCTGCCGCGTCTGCCACGTCCTCGGGCGCGAGGCCGGTGTATCTCCTCTGTGGCTCTGTTCTCAGTCCGCTTTCTCTCTGGAGCCTGGTGATTTTTTGTTTCACTGGTGATGGTGTTTTCTGGCTATGAAAGGCGCTGATTTTGTGGTAATGGATATTTGTTGTTAGCGGAGCTCTTAAGCCCCGCTTTTCTCGGTCGCCATCTTCCCGGAAGTCCCTTGTTCCTGATTTTAGAGGGAATTCTTGCATTTTTTCTCCATTCAGTATAATGTTGGCTTTGGGTTTATTGTATATTGCCTTAATGATTTTGAGATACATCCCTTCTATTCCAACTTTCTGTGGTGCTTTTTAAAACATGAATGGGTATTGGATTTTGTCAAATGCTTTTACAGCATCTATTGACATGATAATGTGATATTTTTTCTCAGTTCTATTTAAAAAAATAAAATGTATTGATTTGTGTATGTTTAACCAACCTTGCTTTACTGGGGTGAAACCAACTTGGTCATGGTGTACTATTTTGTTTAGAATTTCTGCATCTATTTTTATCAAAGATATTGGTCTGTAATTTTTCTTTCTTGGGGTATCTTTATTTGGTTTTGGTATTAATGTGATATTGGCCTCATAGAAAGAGGCTGGAAGAATTTCATCTCTTTCAATTTCCTGGAACAAGTTGTGAAGTACTGGATCTAGTTCTGCTCTGAAAGTTTTGTAGAATTCAGCTAGAAATCGGTCTGGGCCTGGGCTTTTCTTTGATGGCAGAATTTTTATTGCTGTTTCTATTTCTGTGCCTGCTTTTTGTTGGTTTATGCTTGCTATGTCTTCTTGGTTCAATTTAGATAGGTTATATGTGCTTAGAAATCTATTGATTCCTTCCATGTTTTTCAGTCTCTTGGAATATAAACTTTCAAAATAGTTTCTAATAATCCTTGAATTTTCCCACTTTCTGAGGCGATGTCTCCTTTTTCATTTTATTTTAATGATTTGAGTTGTTTGTTTCTTTTGGTTAAGTTGGCCAGGGGTTTGTCAATCTTATTTATCTTTTCAAAGAACCAACTTTTTGTTTTGTTGATCCTTTGTATTGTTTTTTATTTTCTATTTTATTTATTTCTGTTGTGATTTTAATTATTTTCTGACTTCTGCTGGCTTTGAGACAAGAATGTTGCTGTCCTTGAGATATGGCATTAAATTGTTTATTTTATGACTTTCTGGTGTTCTTATGTGGGCACTCAATGCTATAAGCTTTCCTCTTAATACCACCTTCAAAGTGTCCCATAGGTTTTAGTATGTTGTGTCTCTATCTTTGTTTAATTCCCAGAATTTTTATTTTTCCCCTTATTTCTGATATTTTCTATTCCTTATTCAATAGTGTATCATTCATTCTCCATGTATTTACATAGTTTCTTTTGGTCTTTCTGTTATTGATTTCTACTTTCATTCTGTTGTGATATGAAAAGGTGCAGGGAATTATATTACATCTTTTGAATTTGCTGATGCTTGCTTCGTGGCCCAGCATGTGATCTATTTTGAAAAATGTTCCATTGGCAGCTGAGAAGAATGTGTACTCTGCTGTTCCTGGTTGAAATATCCCATATATGTTTATTAGGTCCATTTGGTTTATAGTTTTCTTTAGTTCTGAACAGTCTTTACTCTTCTTTTGCCTTGTAGATCGATCTAGTGGCATGAGTGGTGTGTTAAAGTCTCCCAATATTATTGTATTTGGGTCTATTTGAGATCTGATGTCCTGATGAGTTTGTTTTACAAATGTGAGTGTACCCACATTTGGGGCATAAACATTTACTATCATTATATCTTCTTGCTGTATTGTTCCATTTAATAATAGAAAGTTCCCTGCTTTGCCTCTTCTGGTGTGTTTTAGCTTAAAGTCTGTTTTATTCTATATCAGCATTGCTACCCCTGCAGTGAGTGGGTTTGGGTCAGTCTGGTCAAATGAGAACATGCTATTGGGTCAGGAGCATCAGTAATGGAATTTAGAGAGTTTAATACTTATGGCTGTCTGGCATCTGGAGAGGGAGAGCACAGTACTATGTAAACAAGTGGACCTGCTAAAATAAAAACATCAAAGAGAATTATGCCAAGAAAAAGGAAGCTTAGTGGGCCCCAACACTGTACAAGAGAGTTTGTCATGAGGCTGTTGTAGTGGAGCCCTTTGTAGACTTGGCCTCAGCTTGAGGCAGGGCAATTTTGTCCTGTAAAAGAGTGCCTGTAGTGCGTGGGCATGAGAGCTTGCTGTCAATTCCCCTGTACTGAGATCAGAAAAGAAAAACTAAAACCTGAAAGGATGGAAGGACTGAGCAGGCCACCAAAATGGAGATTGGCTTATCCACTACCTGGAGAGTTACCCTGGGCTGGCAAGGAGGATGGAGGTTGAGGGATCCAGGAGCTGTCAGTCTTCAGCCAGGCCGCATAGGGCCAGTGGCGGGGCCTGGTCTGGAAAGGTGGTCCCCTGTGGTGAGACACCTGGGGCTCACCCTTTTCCAAGGGCACTGTTCCAGTGGCCCTCCTGGCCACACGCTGGGCACTGTCTGACTGGTGGGTGTGGCCTTGCTGCACTTGAGGCAGGCTCTTGGAGGTAGTCATCGTTGCTGTCCTCCACCCCTAGGTGGCGCTCCAGAGGGCTGAGCCACCACCGCCAGCCACAGGGCAGCTACCAGGGATCTGCCTTTTGGCAAAGTCAGAGTGTACACTCTATCTCTGCCTGTTCTCTCTGGAATTAAAAACTTTAAATGCCATGTTAACCAAATCTCAGATAGGAGTTTGAGGACCATCCTTAGCCTTTCTTAATTATTTTGAAAAGACTCCTGAGTTGGTTCCTTAAGAGAGGAAGGCAGGGGGAACAGAGGGGGTGAGAGTGGGAGGCTGTCCTGGGATAGGATGGTGACCAGGGCGGTGAGGAGAGAACCTGTAAATCAGTGTCCGCAGAAAGCGATACCTGCAAGCCAGCCGGGTCAGACACCCACATGTCTCCACAAAATGGTGACTGTGCCTGTGACTCAGCAAAACTGCAGGCTGGTGCAAGCCAAGATGGCAACTGCACAACGTCACCAGGTAGCGACTAATCGCCATCACAAAATGGCAGCTGGCGGGAAAATGGCAGCTGATGGGGCAGAGCATTTGGAGGGATGAGAATGCAGGAAAAGAAACTTGGACATAAAGACTTAGGACCCATTTACCAGACCACTTACAAAAATTGTTAACCATTCTTAGGCCACTGCAACCCATTACCCAACTCATATCAAGGACAGACAGGCACTCAGGGCATAAGTCCTCCGCTAGTTTGGAGGTTTGAACTCCCATAATTGGTTTGCGGGTGAAAATGAAGAACAGGAAACAGGTGTCCCCATTTTCCTGATCAATTGTTCGGAAACTGGGGTTAAGAGATAGGGAAAGATGTCTCAGTCCCTTCTCAAAAACCAGAGGATGACCTGGTCTTCCGGAGGGTGGTCCCAGTGGACCGGGGGACAGTGGGTCACCAAGCACTTGGATTTTGGGGTCCCAGTGGACTGGAAGACTCAAGTCAGGAACCCACTAACCAAGGGAAGCGGAGGGAACTTACCAGAGTGAAGTGTTGCTGGCCAGCGCCGGCTGTGGCTGAAGTCCTGAGAAACTTCTGGGGTGTGGTGGAGCTGGGGTGTGCTGTGCCTGTGCCTGATGTGGGCAGCACTGATTGGTGGCTGGCGCAGGCAGAATCAAATGGTCGTCTGCGGGTGGTATGGTTTGCTGGGCCCACGGCATGGAAACAAAATGGCTGCCAGGCGCATGGCAGATGCTGAAGCCGGGGCACGGGACACACTGAAAGTGAGCCTGGCTTGGGGTGGGTGGAACAGAGCTGAGGCAGCAAGTGGAGCTACACCTGCAAGTCAAGCCTGGCGTGGGTGGCTGTAGTGGACCCCGAGGCTGGGCCGTGTGCCAGAGGTTTCAGTGGCGACCAGAGCAGAGCTGGAATGGTGGTTGTGGAGGTCCAAGTGGTGGGCAGAGGTCCTGGCCCATGCAGGCAGTTGGCAGGCTGAGTAGGTGCCAGTAGCCGCAGGGCATGCTCCCCCAATGAGCCTGGCTCAGGGCGGGTGCAACTGGTGGCCTGGCAGCCGGCAGAGCCTGCAGTGGCCGCACAGAGCCTGCAAGTGGCGGTAGGACTGGAGCCTGCACACCGTGGCAGCAGTGGCAGCGGCGGCGGTGGTGGCAGACGGAGCTGCACCTGCAAGCTGAGCGCCAGCACAGGACCTCACAATCGAGCTGCTGGTGGGTTGGAAAGTCCAGGCTTAAAAAGAGAGAGAAAAAGGGGGGGAAACCCCCCAAACTCCTCCCAGGGTCGGCACCAGATGAAAGGTTGAAAATAGAGTTAGGGAGCTTAGGAGCGAGGAATAAACACCAACCAGGTTATCAGAAACCACTGCTTTATTCGTCCCCAACCCCAGTACCCTCGGGGAGTCAGGGGGGGGGGACATCAACGGGCCACACATCTGGAGAGTTGTGCATAGTCCTGATTGGCTGGCTGAGTCAAGTGGTGGATTGGAGGCACTGATGTTTTATAGGCATGCCAATTCTCTCGCAACATCTGTAGTCTCACGATATTTGGAGTCTTGTGATATTTCCGCTTCTGGCTTCCAGGGTTTTGCCTCCTGTTCCCGCTGCTGAGATCATGTGGGGGAGGGACCCAACTTATCACACACCAGGTCATTTGCACGCTCAGGCTTTTTGCTATTGATCTTGTGTTCTGACTACTGGATATTATTCCACCATGGTTCCCTTTTTTGTGTTTTTGTTCATGTTTCTTCACTGCTTTGTTTTTCTTGTTAAGGAGCTGCCTTCTCCGTAGTTGATTTTCGCTTGTTACAGCTACTGAGATGGCTGTGTCCCACGGTTGCCATTTTTTGAAAATCCACCACCCCAAGTCACCTTGACCCTCACCTCTCACTTCCTCCTGTGGACAGGATTCTTTCTTCATGTTGCTTCTTCTGTCTGGCATTTCGAGGGATTTTGCAATGGAGAATAAGAGGGGGGACGAGGAGACCCAAAAGAGGCCCCAGAGCATATGGAGCAAAGAGGCTCTTTATCATAAATTCAAACTCAGGTTATAAATTCACCATTCATCAGTGTTTTTTGGGGGGCATGACTTTAACTATCATCCTTTTAAATCAGATTTATAGCATGGACGAAGCCAGATTAAACCAATAGCTGGAAATTGGCTATGAGTCAGATTCATCCAGGGAGCTGTAGGAGATATTCATGATCCCTAGGCCCGCTTCCTGATCTGGCTCAGGAGTTTGTAGGGGAGTCCAGAACCTCTGCATTTCCTAGCCCTGCTCCCCACTCTCACTTCCTGAGACTGTCTTTGAGAGGTCACCTCCTGACCTCTTTGAGACTCTCAAAGTCTGTCTCTTCCAGGTGAGTCTGAAGGAGGCTCTGGCTGCAGACATCCAGGTTTCAATGCCTGTGCCTGAGCCAGGCACAGGGCAGGATGGTGTGGTAGTTACAGTGTGTGGAAGAAGATCCGGAGCTAATCTCTTGAAAGCCAAAAGCCGGACTAGTTTTTTTTACCTTTGTTTACATGTTATTCACTATTGTTTTACAGTGATTGCATTCCCCTCTTTTTCTCTTATTATTAACTTTACTGGTGAAGGGTATAAATTTTTCTGGGTTCTTGTAATAAAGTGTCAATAGCTCAAGAAGCTCTTGTCCATGTCAGATTCTTTCCAGAAGTGCCGTAAATAGGAACTTAAAGAAATTTATTTCCTAGAAGGGAAAGAATCGCTGCAGATAAGAGGCTGCAGTATGTCACCCTATCCTCCCCCATCTTTTCTGAGATTTTCGATCACGAGTGGGATCACCCCAATCTCGACTGAGCCGGTTTGCGGCAATTAAATGTTTAGGAGAAAACACTGTATTATTGCACTGATGACCCATTGCAAATCAAAATAAACTTCAGGTCTTGGCCTCACTGGCATCCTCCCTCAGCTCTTTGCCTCCACGTGCCGTGCCCCTCCAAATCATGGTCCTGGGTCTGTATCCTGGGATACTTATTTCTGGTATTTGTCCTAATAGAGGAAGCCTCAGGGGGAAAGATCCCCAGGGAAGAGACCCTGGGTCCCACCTCAGTGCCTCCTGGAGGCCTCAACTCTGGGTGTTTAACTGGCCAGTCTTCATGCCAAGCCTCCCTTCCCATGTGCTGATGATTTGGGGGACACCATAGGACTGTGACCTCTCTAGAATGGCATCCTCTATTTGAGGTAAGGACTAGAAAATGAAGAGATAAGGGCAGAGAGTGAAAAAATGCAAGACCAGACTCTTAAGTACAAATCCCTTAGTACAGAAATGTGCAGAGGCCAAAAGGGGGGGGGGGAGAAAGTGAGACCTCAGGAGGGACGGGAGGGCAGGAGTCCAGCTCTGTACAGGATCCTCCAAAAGTATGTCAACCCGGCACTGAAGGGGGGAGTGTTCCTGGCAGAGAAGATTCTGGAGTTCTACGGGGGAAGAACAGGGTAAGTCAAAAGCCATTTAAAAGTCTTTGGGAATGAAGTCAGTCAGTTCCCACTGGTTTAGTAGGATGAGGAGACCTTACAGCACAGGGTGGATCCTTGGGTATAGTAGCACAGGTGGAATGGTGGTACTCACAAAGTGTAACATGTGAGAGTGTATAACTCAGGGTAGAGCCTTTGCCTGGCTCTCAGGTAGTGGCTGATTGAAGGTCATGCCACCTGCTTGCTTTTCCTTTCTGACTGACCTGTGTCAGCCCCTGTGACCACAGGGCACCTTGATTCTCACCTCTCACTTCCTCCTGTGGACAGGATCCTTTCTTCGGGTTGCTTCTTCTGTCTGGCACTTCAAGGGATTCTGAAAATGGAGGATAAGAAGGAGAAAGAGGAGACCCAAAGGAGGCTGCAGAGTGTATGGCGCAAAAAGGCCTTTTATCATAAATGTGGACTCAGATTGTGACTTGGCCACTGAGCAGGTATGTTTCGGCATGATATGTGTGTCCATGTGTCCATGTCCGTGTGTGTGTGTGTGTGTGTGTGTGTGTGTGTGTGTGTGTGTGTTACTGGGGATTGAACCCAGAGGTATTCTACCACTGAGCTACACCCCAGCCCTTTTTATTCTTTTTTTTTTTTTTTTGAAACGGTCACATGAGGTCGATGGGAGTCTCAGTACTTGCTGAGCTGTCCTTGAACCAGCAAAGCCTGACTCTTCCAGGTGAGTCTGAGGGAGGCTCAGGCTGCCGACATCCAGGTTTCAATGCCCATGCCAGAGCCAGGTACAGGGCAGGATGGTGTGGTAGTTACAGTGTGTGACAGGGAGGGGTGGGCCGAGCAGGAAGGAAGTGTACAGTGGCAGAGCTGGAACAAACACACATCTCAGGATGGTGAGTGCAGGGTGCAGCCATGCAGGTTTAGAGAGCACACTAGACACACTTAAGCAGGTGGGGGCATAACTCAGCGGTAGAGCATTTGACTGCAGATCAAGAGGTCCCTGGTTCAAATCCAGGTGCCCCTTGCCTTTTTCCCCCCCATAGTGCTTGACTTTCATCTTTACTTACCACACTGATTGAGCAGCCCTGCTAGGGACAGGTGAGGCAGGCCAGGTGTTCAGTGGAAAGCCTGCCTCATGTGTGGCTCCAGAGAGACCCAGTGTTTCTGAGTCCCAGTGAGAGCTCCTTAGCCAAGAGTGGAGGACACTCTTGTCTCTGGTGAAAGAAGACAAAAGAGCCAATTGTGTTGTGTCATCCCTTGAATATGAGTATGTTAATCACAGTTCTCATAGAATAGAAACAGTAGTGTGTGTGTGTGTGTGTGTGTGTGTGTGTGTGTGTGTGTGTGTGTTTGTACTGCAGAGGGCGATTAGCAAGTAAGTGGAACAAGCAGAACACACACTAGGCACAGCTCTAGCAAGTGGACATCTCAGGGTGGTGGCTGCAGGGTGTGGCCATGCAGGTTTAGAGAGTGCTTTAGACATACCTAGGAAGGTGGGGGCATAGCTCAGGGGTAGAGCATTTGACTGCAGATCAAGAGGTCCCCGGTTCAAATCCGGGTGCCCCCTTGCTCTTTTAGATGCCAGAGGTAAAACTCTTGAGGTGGTAAATAGTGAAGAGTCCTGTAATGTCCCTCCCTTGTCACCCACATTGGCCCCTCAGCCCAGCAGCGTCCCAGGATGACCTACAGTGTGCTGTCCCCAGGTTCTGGGCTCTGCACATGCCAGTGTTGTCCTCTCCTGTACACAGGCTGTCCTCTAAGGCAGTGACCAGGAGGCTCACTCCTCATCTGAATGTCCAGCCTTCCCTGACGTCTGGGGGCAAGCCCTGTCTCTCCCGCTGGCAAACCTCCCTTGTCATCTCTTCAGGAAGCCCTTGCTGGCCCCCAGGCAGATGCCCCTCACTCCCTACCTGCACAGCCTCAGCAGAGGCTCCCACGACTTCCTGTATGTATTTCATTCCCGACTTGGTCCTATTTGCACTAGGATTCTAAGGATCAAGGGCAATGTCTTCTCTCTCTTTTGCTTCAACATGGATGACAAGGCTTGTTAACCTATCAAGCTTCTTGTGTGTTTATTGAGTGAATGCGTAATGGAGTGGAAGAATGAGTTCCTCCTTGAGATCCTGTTGTCTTTCTGAACTGTGTGTAAGGTTTATTAAGGCCCAGGACCTACGGCTGTTGTTTCTATTACGTTGCTTCAGCTGTCAAGGTGGGGAGAGGCGAGGCAGGCAGGTGTTCACTGGAAAGCCTGCTGACACTCGTGGCTCCAGAGCACCCACTGTCTTCAAGGCCACACCAGTGCTCATGGGTCTCAGAATGAAAATAGCGTCCTGTCTCTAGTAACAAAGACAAAAGTGGTTGGTGTCTTCTATCTATATTAGTAATAGTTTTCCAGAAAAATAAAATAGAACAAGTACTGTGTGTGTGTGTGTTTGCCTCACAGCTGTGGGTGGACAAGGCTGATCTCTGCAGGGCTGCCCCACAGCTTGGAGACCCAGGGGCAGCTGAGTCTGAAGACAGTCTGGAGGCAAAATTAATTCCCTCTTCCTCAGGGACCTTAATCTTTTCCTCTTGAGGCTCACTAGATTGCAAGAGGCTCACCTACCTTGGAGTGGCCATAGGCTTTGCTCAAAGTCCACTGAGTTGTGTTAGTCACATACATAAATGTCTTCATAGCCACGACTGCACTGATGTTTAGCCATACATCAGTGCACCACAGTCTTCCACACTGAACTCACACAGAGATACACAAAATCATACAGATCATTGACAATCAGTTAAGCTGGGCCAACCCCACTCTGATGAGTAAGATTCTTGAGTGCTGAGTATGTTACAGAGATGGAGGGAGATGTGGATTTCATTCTGGGTGGTAGAATTTGGGCAGCGACCTGGGGTCAGGGCTGTGGCAGTTTTCACTGTATTGGTACCCTGGCTCCCTAACCCGTCTAGCTAAGCTCCTGCCCCCTTGGCCCCCTGTCCTCATAGTGCTATCCATTAGAGCCTGGGACTCCAGAGTTTGCTGCCAGGATATGAGCTCCTTGCCACCTTGCCAAGGACTGTCCTCTGTGTTTTTTTTTTAAATCTCTGTGTTAGTCATCTTTGCATCCCTATGTTCAAAATACCTGACAAGGACCATTTGATGAGGAAGGGTTCTCTTGGCTCGGGGACTCAGAGGATCAATCCATGGTCAGATGGCTCTAAGTCAGAAACATCATGACATTGGGGTGGGCTGAGGAAAACTCAGCTCAATGCAGCCAGGAAGAAGAGAAAGAAGAGGCCAGAGAAGAGAAACCCTTCCTGGGATTTCCTCAGTGACCACCTTCCTTCAACTATGCCCCACCTCCCAGTAGCTCCTTCTGTTGTGATGGGTTAATCCTCTGTTGAGGTCAGTGCCTCATGATCTAGTCTGTGCCTGAAAGCTACACCCTGAACCTCGCTGCCATGGAAACCAAACTCTCAACACTTGAGCTTTGGGGAGATATTTTATACACAGACCATAACAGCCTGAGATGGACTTATCTTTAATCCAAGTATCCACACTGGCAGAGGAAAATGTAATAGGCAAAAGATCCTCAGGGAAATAAAGGGAATACGATTTGAGAATCTGGCCTTATTGGACTGGAACATAATGAAAATATAGGTCATTCTGGGAGGCAGAAGCATAGAAGCCCAGCTGTTACAAGGAAAGGTCAGGTGAGAGTTTGCCCAGTGTCCAGAGTCCAACGTGCAGGTCCCTGAGAAGAGAGCAAGTGTATTTAGGAGGGGAGTGGATCAAAGCAGTTGAAAGAAAAGACGTAAGCTCAAATGTTACACTACATGGCCTGGTCCTCATGCAGCACAAAACACAGGAATCATTCTGTGTTTTAAGAATCTTTGACTTCCCATCTCTGTAAAATAGCTGAAAACCAGAGTCAAGGCTGATCTTGTGACTGCCACGCTGCCATGTCAGGGAGTGGACAGCTTCCCATGATTTTCTTGAAAAAAAAAATAAGAAGTGGTTAAGAAGAAGTTGAATTTCCAGAAATGGTGAGTGGAGTTATGGGAGCGCTTGGAAAATGTCAGTGATTGGATGAGACCCTGGGGCCTTGGGATGAAGCTGAGTTTATTTTTCATGTAGCTTTGACCAAGACAGCAGACCATGGATGACACTGTTGGCCGCAGTTCTTTGCTTGTTCCTCTATCTGTGCTCTTTGCCATGAGACTTTTCTAATCTTCCCATCAGAGGCAGAGATGCCTCCCTGCCTTGAAACAGGACTCAGTCCTGTGGCTTGTAACCACTGGGCCATCACATGCAACACAGCAGAGCTTGACACCAGCTCACACAGTCAGCCTGCTTGCCCTTTTGCATTTCTGCCACTGCCAGGAAAAGTCCACTGCCAGCTGCTTCTCCAGCCTGGACCCAAGAATGAACATGCATGGAGCAAACATGAGCCCAATTACAGAGAGGAGTCAAGCACAGAGGGACCCACAGCTTCAAGCCAACACCTGAGCCTGCCAACATATGTGTGTGAGAATAAATGCTTACTGTTGCATGAACTGAATTTGGGAGTTAGTGTGAAGCATGATTGTAGAAGTGGCTGGCTGACACCGTCATTATTCCTCACCCCCCCCAAAAAAAAAACACCCATCACCTACTGACTGAGGGGATTGGTGGGGACTTCCATTTTTTGAAGGAATTGAGATTAGCCTGCAATCAGCCTGGGAATAAAACTCCCCATCACAGAAATGAGTGTCTTTGGAAGGTGTGGTAGCTAGAAAGGTGAACTAATGTCTTGAAGTGGGGACTTTAGTCAATTGATAGTTGGGCTGCCAATTTCCATGGACTAAGAGTGAGTACAACTTACAGTACAGAATGGAATTCTTGGGTGTGGAAGCACCAGTAAAATATGCAAAGGAGAATCCCATAGGGTATGGGAGTATAGTTTAGGGGTAGAGCATTTGGCTGTAGATCAAGAGGTCCCTGGTTCAAATCCGGGTGCCTCCTACTGGCACTTTGCTTTATTGGCAAAACTATCAGGGTCTTTTCTGTGTTCAACATACTAGTCACCTTTTCAAACTTTTTTTGAATTCTTATGTCAGTTTTCTCTGGTGACATCAGTTTTTAGAGTTCAACATACTAATCACCTTATCAACCCCTTTTTAGTTTGGATATGTCTATAAAAGGACATGAGTGCTTTTTATCACTCCTTATAGTGATGAAAAAATTCTACGTGTTCACCCTATCCATATCTTGATTATAATATGTTGTAATTTTCAATATTATGTAATTGTAAGCAACCCTGCAGTCAGAACCATCAGTGATATGCAGCTGATGTCTTCGTTCCATGATGGAGGGAGGTGAGGCTGGGCCAGGTGTGTAGAGGTGGTGACTGCGGGAAGCTTGGGAGGTGGGAGTGGAGCTGTGGGTACGGAGAAGGGCATGCACACAGCCCTGCAGAGGTGGTGGCAGGCCACAAGGAAGGACTCAGATCCCTGCATTCAACCCAGAACTGCAACCTGCTTATTAGGCCACGTTAGTTGTTCTGAGTGAAGCATTTGACTGGGGACCACAAGTCCTGACTCAAATGCGGAAGCTCCCTGTCTATGCTTACTTTTGTTCAATAAACATTAGAAAGCAGTGGTCTTCCCTTCCTTGGTCTCCTAATGCTGACTCTTCCTGCAAGGAGGAGCCAGAGAATAAGGCAGTTTGTCCATCCTCCTCCCCATGGTCCTGCATCCAAGTGGCACCCCTTCCACAGTCCTTCAGTGTTGCTTTGCTCCTGACTCAGTTCTTAGGTGGACATTTTACTTTGTTGTTTTCTTTTTCTTATGTTGTTCCATAAGTTCCCTTAGGGCACATACTGATGATCCCCAGTGTTGTGGGCCTGTTGAATAAGTGTCTTTGTGCCTCAGTCAACATTCTAACTGCCACGACAGAAAACTCACCCCAGAGCTTGGATGAAGGAAGATTTATTTGTTCAGTTATTGGAGATTTAGAGGCTCAGTTCATGATGGTTCAGTTCAACATTCTAACTGCCATTATAAAAAAAAAAAACTAACCCCAGAGCTTGGATGAAGGAAGATTTATTTGCACAGTTACTGAGATGTAGAGGCTCAGTCCATGATGGGCCAGGTCTGTGGAGCTCAGGGAATGGCAGCACAAAGCAGAGTAAGGGCTCTGCTCTCATGCTGTAGAGGCCAGAAGCCAGTGTTCAGGGGGCATTCTATATCTAATTGTAACATTTTGCCTCTGGCCCCTGAAGTGCTTATGCCCATTTCAAGATGCAAAATGCTTTCAGTCTATCTCCAAGAGTTCCCAGAATCTTAACAGTTCCGGTATCACTCAAAATTTCCAAAGTCCAAGATCTCCTCTAAGACTCAAGGTAACACTGAGTCTTGGCTGTGAACCCCCACAAAAAACAAAAAAACAAAAAAAAAGAAAGAAAATCAAGACAAAAAGCAAGTGACCTGCATTCAATACACAGTGGCACAGAGTAAACATGTGCATTCCAAAAGGTAGGAACAGGGTGATTAAAAAGAATACATGAGACCAAAACAGGATGGAAATCCAGCAGAGCAAGCATCTAATCCTGAGGTTTGATTTTTGTCATCCAGGGATATGGTGGTGAGACGCAATTTCCAAGGCTCCCGTGATTTGGTTGATTGCAAAGGACAGTCCATTTGCTTTTCCAGCCTGGCCCCATGTCTCAACATTTCCTTGCAGTCATTCCACATTTCTGACTTTAAAAAGCGGTGGAGGTTTTCCTTGCAAGCCTGGATTTACCCTCACTGCTTCACAAATTGCCCCTTTTGGGGCTGCTGGCAGGGATTCTGACCCTGTTACGTGTTGCTTGGCTTCCTAGACTTTCCTTTGAAATCTGCGGGGAAGACTCCATGATATCCTTTTTCCAGCAAAGCCAGCATTATGCGAGTGCCAAGAACCACCACAGGAAAGGTACTCGTGTCTTTTTTAAATCACTGCCGCTGGGTCCTTTTCAATCACAGCAACCACGGCTGGGCCTTTGCTCCATGCTTTCACACTCGGGCTTGACCTGCCCAGGGCTCATTCGTTTCTTTGTTCCTATGAAAAACATCACCTCACTTCCTCCATCTTACTTGCTTTCTTTCTCTGGGCCCCAGAGAAACTTATATATGCCCTTCTGGCAAAGCTGCATATCTACAAAGTCTCTCTACTTTGCTTTCTGCTTCCAAAATTCACTATATAATTGGTTAACTGCAGACATCAATATGCATGATGCTGTTTGTATACTTTGCCATTTTGAGATTTCCTCCAACAGCGTAATCAGTCCAACATCTTTAAATCCAGATTCACATAAAGTGTCAGGACATTGGCAAAATGCCAGTAAATTCTTTGCCAGAATGTAACATGTATGGCCTCTACTCCAGTTTCCTCTAGAGTCCCCTTTGCACCTCTAAAATCTCCTGAGCACAGTCTCTACCATGGGCCTTTCTATCTGCATTTTAGCCCTAACAACTTTCTCTTACAAACCAGTTCCAAATTCTCACAAATCTCATGGTCAGACTTAGATACTGCAGTGACCCCCATTTCTTGTACCAAGTTTTTTCTCAGCCATCATTCTTACTGTGATCATTCAAGAACAAAACAAAACAAAACAAAAACAAAAACAGCTGGGCGTGGTGGCGCACGCTTGTAATCCCCGTGCTTGGGAGGCGGAGACAGGAGGATCGCGCTGGTTCGGAGCCAGCCACGCTGGTTTAAGAGACCCTGTTTCCAAATAAAAAGTTAAAAATAGGTCTGGGAGTGTAGCCCGTGGGAGTGTATCCCAGAGGTAGAAGGGCTTCCAGGAACCCCAGTACCACCAAAAAAAAAAAAAAAAAACCAAAACAAAAACAAAAACAGCCGGGCGTGGTGGCGCACGCTTGTAATCCCCGCGCTTGGGAGGCGGAGACAGGAGGATCACGCAGGTTCGAAGCCAGCCGTGCAGGCTTAAGAGACCCTGTTTCCAAATAAAAAAATAAAAATATAAAATATAGGTGTCTGGGAGTGTAGCCTGGAGGTAGAAGGGTTTCCAGGAACTCCAGTACTACCTAAACAAAAACAAAAACAAAAACCTGGACACACAACTTAGAGGAGGGAAGATTTACTTTCTCAGTTATTGGAGTTTTAGAGGTTCTGTCCATGTCAGGCCAGGTCTGCAGAGCTCAGGGGATGGAGGAGGAAGCAGAGTGGGAGAGAGCAAGGGCCTACTCTAAAGTCTAGGAGTCCAAAAGCAAGAGAGCAAACAAGCAACAGGATTCAAAAACGAATGCATAGTCCCTATGGCTACACTCTCAGGGACGCACCTACTCCAGCCAAACCCCACCTGCCTAGGCTGACATGCAATAAACTCACCACAATGGATTCATCCAGTGATGAGATTACACCTTGTGACTTTATTATATCAGTGTAATTATATCATGTATGATATGTGCATTAATACATGAGTCTTCAGTAGACAATCTATATCTAACTCTCTGCTCAGAGTGTCAGAAGGCAACGTTGAAGGTTACCTCCATCCTTTCTCCCTTTGTTATTCTAACCTACCATGTGTCCCCAAATCATACTACATTTTCAGATTGTGTAATGCAGACTGGAGGGTGCTGAGCAATGCTGCATGCTGTGTTCTTTAGTCCTATAGGGGAGTTAGAGAGAGAGCCAAAGAAGACATATGATTTTCATTGGAACTCTTTTCCTTGCCCCATAAATATGAAATATATTACCAGCCATGAAGAAAACATTGTGCCATTGCCCTGATGATCATTTGCAAATCACAGTGAATTTCAGACTTCAGCCTCACTGACCTCAAGAGGAAAGGGAGAGCAGGAGTCTAGCTCTGCACAGGGATTCTCCAAACTGATGCCCACCGGGCACTGAGGTGGAGGGGCTATAAGGTGCTTGGCAGGGAAGATTCTAGAGTTCCAGGGGTAGAGACAGGGTAATTGAAAGCCATATAGAGGTCTCTGAATAAGTCAGTGAGTTCCCACTCTTTGAGCAGAATGAGGAGACTTTACAGCATATAGTGGATTCTTGGGCATAGTAGCACAAGTGGAATGGTGGTAATCATAAAGTCTAAACATATAAAAGGGTATAACTCAGGAGGAGATAATTTTCCAGCCTGTCAAGTTAGTCCTGGTTGACGACCAGCAGGAAGGAAGTGTACAGTGGCAGAGCTGGAGCAAGCACACATCTCAGGATGGTGAGAGCAGGGTGCGGCCATGCAGGTTTAGAGAGTGCATTGGACACAACTGAGCAGGTGGGGGCATAGCTCAGGGGTAGAGCATTTGACTGCAGATCAAGAGGTCCCTGGTTCAAATCCAGGTGCCCCCTACCTTTTCACTCAACACACTTTAGATTTTGTCAAAGTGGGGAGAGGTGAGGCAGGCCAGGTGTTCACTGGAACACCTGTGTCTCCAAGAAAACCCAATGTTCTTTAAGGCTGTGCCAATGCTCATAGGTCCTGGGGCAAAAAGAGAGTCCTGTCTCTGCATAAGGAAGACAAAAGTGGCAGATGTGTTGTCTTGTGAATATGGGTTTATTACTTACTGTTCTCCATAAAAATAGGACCAATAGTGTGTATGTTTGTGTGTTTCGCACAGTTGTAGATGAACAAGGTTGGTTCCTGCTGGACAGCCCCAGAGCTGGAGAGCCAGGAATTATCAAGGCCTCAGATGGCATCTGAAGACAGTTTGGAGGCAGAATTCCCTTTTTCCAGGGACCTCAGTCTTTTCCTGAGGCTCACCTGATTGCCGGAGGCCCATCCACCTTGGAGTGGCCATGGGCTTTGCTCAAAGTCTGATGATTTAAATGTTAATCACATCCAAAATGTCTTAACAGCAGCCAGTTCACTGGTGTTTGGCCACAGTGACACATAAAATCATTGGTACAATCGCTAATGTGTTTGGTTAACTGCGTTCCCCTGAGGAAGACTCTGAGTGCTGAGGAAATGACAGAGAGGGAAGAGAGATGAGGAATCATCCTGCAAGGGACAAAATTAAGGTACAGATATGGGGTCACTGTGGTGTCACCTGTGAGTCCCTAAGCAGCTGGCTGAACTCCTGGCCCCAAGGCTTCCCTGCATCCTGTTCCTTTGATGGGCCCGAGTCCTCGGACTCCCCTGCCAGGCTGTGAGATCCTTGCCATCCTGAGAGGTTAGCCTGTGTGTCAGTCAGCTTTGCATCTCTGTTCAAAGAAGAGCCTTTTGAGGAGGGGAGATTTATTTTGCTCGGCATCTCAGAGGATCAGTCCATGGTTGGCTGCTTGAAGCCAGAAACATTGTGGCATAAGGGTGGGAAGAGGAAAGCTGTTTAATTCAGTGCAGCCAGGGAGAAAAGAGAGAGGATGAGAGAGGATCCCTTCCAGGTCCCCCTGAGACTAGCTTCTTCCAACTGTGCCCTGCATCCCAGTGGCTCTTTCTGGCGTGATGGGTTGAACCACTGTTGAGGTCAGTGCCTCCTGACCTAGTCAGTGTGTAAGAGCTCCACCTCTGAACCTCGCTGCCGTGGGGACCAAGCTTTCAACACATGCATTTTAGGGAGAAATTTCATATAAAAACCATGACAGCCGGAGACAGGTTCCTCTTTATTCCAAGTATCCAGCCTGGCAGAGGGAAAGGGTGACAAGAAAAGATCTTCAGGAAAATAAAGGGAATAGTATTTGTGATCTGGACTTACTGGACTTGAACATAATGAGGTTGTTCTGAGGAATGGAAGTGTAGAAGCATAGATTATACAAAAAAAGTTGGGTGAGGTCCCCCCACCCAGGGTCAGGGTTCGATGTGCAATTGGCTTTAGGAGTGAGGGTGGATCAGACCCGTTGAAAGAAGGAATGTGATAAGCTCAGTGTCACACTGTGGTCTTGTCCAGTGCAGCACCAAGTGCAGGACCCTTTCTGACTGCACCACAAGGATCTCCAACCTCCTGTCACTGTCAGTGACAGAGCTGAAAGAAGCCAAGGTTGGTTCTATGGCTGCCAGGGTTCTGTGCCAGGGGCCAGACAGCTCTCCTGGTCTCCTGGCAAAAGATAGGAAGTGGTTAAGAATAAGTTGAACTTCTAGAATAGGCGCGTGGATTTATGGGAACATTTGTAAACCTCCAAGTGACTGAGCGAGAGGCCTTGCTATGCAGCTGAGATCACTTTTCATGTGCCTCTGACAACGGGAGCAGACCATGGGTGAAACTGCTGTTGCAGATTCTCACTCATTCCTGCCTCTCTGTGAGGTGGAACTGCCTCCCTGCTCTTCACTAAGGCTCAGTCCTGTGACTTGCTTTAGCCCATGGGATGTCACATGTGACATAGCAGAGCTTGACACCACCTCGCACAGTTATCTGGCTTGCTCTCTGGCATTTCTGCCACTACCAGGAAAGTGGCCCTTCCAGCTGCTCCTCCAGCCTGGACCCCAGAATGAATATGCACGAAGCAGACATGAGCCCAACTCACAGATGGGAGCCAACCACACAGGGACCCGCAGCTTCAAGTAGCCACCTGAGCCCAGGGCAGCTGACTGCCATCCGTCCTGCCAACCTATGTGCATGAGAATAAATACTTACTGTTGCATGAACTGAATTTGGGAGATTAATGTGAAGCATGATTGTTAAAATGGTCAAATGACACAGCCATGCTTCCTATACCTTAACCCCACTCCCCCAAATAGCCATCACCTACTGAATGAAGGAACTGGTGAGGACTTCCATTTTGTGAAGGAGTTGAGATTGTGCCTGCAACCAGGCTGTATAGAGAAGAGCCCACCACACAAATGAGTGTTTTTGGAGGGTGTGGTGTGCTCTAAAGGCAAACTCATGGCCTGAAGAGGGCACTCTAGTCAACTGATGGTGAGTCAGCCAAGTTCCATAGGCTGAGAGTAAATAGAATTTACAGTGCAATATGGAATGCTTGGATGAGGTAACACAGGTAAAATATGCTAAGAAGGATCCTATAAGGCATGGGGGTATAGCTCAGGGGCAGAGCATTTGACTGCAGATCAAGAGGTGCCCCCTGCTGACATTTTGCTTTGTTGGCAAACCTAGCAGCATCTGTTCTCTATTCAGTGTTCAACATACTACTCACCTCATCAACACCTTTTCTAGGTCTTATGTCAGTTTTCTCTGGTGACATTAGTTTTTTGGCAGAAGTAAGAGACCTATTGGTAATGATCTTTATGTCTTTCTGAATGTCTTCACTGTTTGCTCTGTGAAGTTTCCATTATGGAGGACAGGCTGAATAAGAGGTTACCCAGCCTGACTTTGCATCAGAGCTACTGGATGAACTTACTAAAAATTCAGATCAACTTTGTAGTTATGACCAGTAGCATGTAAGAGGAATATGGGCACTTTAATTTTTTGGGGAACAGTCCCTTGCTACCACTCTTCTTATTATTTAATAAGTTGACAGGGCAGGAAAATTATGTTGGAATTTTCAGCATTATGTAATTGCAAGCAACACTGCAGCCAGAACCATGATGTGCAGCCGATGTCTTCGTTCCATGACTGAGGGAGGTGGGGCTGGGCTGCAGATAGCCAGCTGTGTAGAGGTAGTGACCATGGAAAAACAGAAAAGGTTGGAGGGAAGCTGTGAACATGGAGAAGGCAGTGACGATGCTGCAGGGGTGGTGGCGAGGCATGAGGAAGGACTCAGCTCTCTGCATCAAAGCCAGAGCTGGAACCTGCTCATTCGGCCACACTAATTGTTTTGACTAGAACATTTGACTGGGGATCACAGGTTCTGATTCAAATGCAGAGGCTCCCTGTTTAGACTTTCTTTTGCTCAGTGAATATGACGTTAATAAACAGTTTTTCCCCTTCCTTGGTCTCCTAATGCTGAATATTCCTGCAAGGAGGGACCAGAGAATGGTCAGATCAGTCTGTTCCACCCTCCCCCCATGGCCTGCAGCCAAGTGACACCCCTTCTCCAGTTCTTCAGTCTTGTTTTGCTGCTGACTCACAGCTCCTTGTGGGTGTTTCACTTGTCTTGGTTTATTTTTCTTCTGTGTTTGCTCCCAGTCAGTGTCCCCTCTGAGCACCTATTTATGGTCCTCAGTGTTGTGGGCCTCTTAAATAAGTGCCTCTATGCCTCAGTCAACATCCTCAGTGCTGTGATCCCCAAAATCCTGACCATACAACTTAGAGGAAGATTGATTTGCTCACAGTTTTTGGAGATGTTGAGGCTCAGTCCATGTTGGGCTGGGCCTGTGACACTCAAGGCATAGCAGTATGAAGCAGAGAGAAGGGAGATCAAGGGCTCTTCTCTCACATCGGGGAGGCTGGAAAAAAGAGAGCAAACAAAAAGAGGATTCAAAGAAGTAGCACGGTCTAGGGCCACACACCGAGGACCCATTTATCTTCAGCCACAGCCCACCTGCATAGGCTACCACCCAGTAAACCCATGACAGAGGATTTACTCACTGATGAGATTACAACACTTATGACTTAATTATCAACTCTGAACAGTAATACATGGGATCTTCAGGGGACATTCTATATCTAATTATAATATTCTGCCCCTGGCCCCTGAAGAGCTCATGCCCATTTTAGAATATAAAATAGATTTAGTACATCTTCAAGGGTTCCCAAAGTTCTTAAGAGTTTCAGCATCACCCAAAAGTCCCAAAGTCCAAGGTATTTTCTAAGACTCAAGATGATGTGTTGGCTTTGAGCCCCGTAAAAGAAAATGAAAATCAAGATAAAAAACAAGTTAAATATATTCAATGTCATGTGGCACAGAGTAAACATCTGTATTCCAAAGGGAGGAGTAGGGTGATAGAGAGAAGCATGGGGCCAAAACAGGATGAAAATCTAGCAGAGCAAGCATTCAATCCTGTGGCTCCATTGCTGGCATCTGGGTACATGGTTGTAAGACACAATCACTATGGGAATTTGGCAGCCCCAGCCCTATGGCCTGGTTGATTGCAATAGGTCTTGAGATTTGGTCTTCCAGCCTGGCTCCATGGATCACAGCCTTCTTCCCAATAGTTTTACATTTCTGGCATTTCTAAACAGTGAATTTTTTTCCTTGCAAACTTGGCTTCACCCTTACAGCTTCACAAATTGTCCCATTTTGTAATGCTTGCAGGGATTCTAACCTTTCCACACACTGCCTCGATTTCTAGGCCTTCCTTTGAAATCTGGAGGAGGGGAAGAGACTCCATGACCTCTTTTTTTCCTACAAAGCAAACATTATGTGAATGCTGAGGTCAGCCTTCCAACTTTCTCTCATAAACCAGTTCCAAAGACTCATAAAACTTGTGTTCAGACTTAGATACAAAAGTGACCCCACTTCTGGTACCAATTTTTTTCTCAGTCAACATTTTTACTGCCATAACAACAAAAATCTGACCACACAACTTAGAGGAAGGAATATTTATTTCCCCACAGTTATTAGAGATTTACAGGTATTGTCCATGTTGGCCAAATCTGCAGATCTCAGGGCATGGTGATAGAAAGGAGAAAGAAAGAGAGCAAAAGCTCTCTTCTCAAATCTGAGAGTCTGGAAGCAAGAGATAAAACAAGCAGATGTGTTCAAAAGCACAGTTCTAAAGCTATGCCCTCAGGGACCCGCCTACCAGCTACATCCCCCCTTGCCTAGGTTACCACACAGTAAATCCATTACAAGAATTTATCCACTGATGAGATAACAGTGGTCATGATTAATCAAATGAACTTGATTTTTATCATGTATTATATGGACGTTAATATGTGAGCTTACTAGGGAACAATCTATATCTAGCCATAACATTCTGATCATAGTATCAGAAGCCAAAGTCAAAAGATGCCTTCTCCTTTTGTTCCTTGTTACTTCTGGGCCACCATGTGTCCCAAAATCACACTACATTTGTAGGTCATGTGCTGCAAAGACCAGAGGACACAGCATTGTTACATGCTGTATTCTTAAGTCGTATGGCACTTAAGTCGTATGGCACACATTAGAGAGAGAGCCAAAGAACATACATGATTTCAGTAAAACTGTATTCCCTGTCCTATAAATATTATTAAATGCCGAGACTGCCTACTTCCTCTCGGCATCTATGTGTGTGATAATCCCCCACGTAGTCAAATTGGCGATTAGCCCTGAGAGAGGGCGTCGTCTGTGGCCAAAAACTCCTCCACTTTTAGATATTCTTTCGTAACTATTATTCTTTTGGTAATGATTCTTTTAACTCTCCACACAAATTGCTCCGGTGGTGTAAGATCAGGACTGTGAGAGAAACTGAGTCCATGGAAAATAAAGTTTCTGGTAATTTGTCTAAGCCTCTAAACGTCCTCGGCTTTGTTCAAATGGTAATAAAATCTAGTTAGAATTTAGATGCAGTGGCAGCATTCCAGTCAGTAATTACAAATGCAGATTTCCCCTCTATCTTTGACCTTCAACCTAATCACTAACTTACAACAAAAAAGGCCCTAGAGGGGGAGGCAACCCGATGCCTCTATTTACCCCTCTCTTTGTGATCCTGCCCAGATACAGGAAGACAAACGTTGTGTGTGACATCAAAGCAACCTAGTTTATGAGCAGCTAACACTGCCCAATACAATGGAGCTGAAGGCTAGGAAGATTCTTGACCTTTACATCCAGTATGAGCCCTGCCCGAGATGGGGGAGGCGCCACGTGGCTAAGGAAAGGATATTGCAAAGGGTCTGGGACAGGAATATGGATTATTTATAAGAAGAATAGGTTTCTAATAAGCCTATCGTTTGAGGAAAAGTGTTCTGCAGCTAAGAAAGTATATCTGACAACTAAATCTAAAAACTACACGGTATTTTTGGTGTTTATCTGCCAAACTGAGTTGTGAGTTTGCTTAAGCTTTCAGAATTTAGAAAGCAAGGCGGGCGACACCTGGGAGAACTCCATCACATCCTCCTGGATCGCCACATCTCCCCATGCCTGCCATATGGACTAAGCCCTAAAGATGGAAAGTTCCAAAAAAGTTAAAGAAGATTCCCTGAGAGGCCTCCAAGCTCTGGGCGTGCCCGTTTCTCCTGAAAGTTGCCCTTTGGAACTGCCTGTCTACAAGATCCGGAAGAAGATCCGGAGCTAATCTCTTGAAAGCCAAAAGCCGGACTAGTTTTTTTTACCTTTGTTTACATGTTATTCACTATTGTTTTACAGTGATTGCATTCCCCTCTTTTTCTCTTATTATTAACTTTACTGGTGAAGGGTATAAATTTTTCTGGGTTCTTGTAATAAAGTGTCAATAGCTCAAGAAGCTCTTGTCCAAGTCAGATTCTTTCCAGAAGCGCCGTAAATAGGAACTTAAAGAAATTTATTTCCTAGAAGGGAAAGAATCGCTGCAGATAAGAGGCTGCAGTATGTCACCCTATCCTCCCCCATCTTTTCTGAGATTTTCGATCGCGAGTGGGATCACCCCAATCTCAACTGAGCCGGTTTGCGGCAATTAAATGTTTAGGAGAAAACACTGTATTATTGCCCTGATGACCCATTGCAAATCAAAGTAAACTTCAGGTCTTGGCCTCACTGGCATCCTCCCTCAGCTCTTTGCCTCCACGTGCCGTGCCCCTCCAAATCATGGTCCTGGGTCTGTATCCTGGGATACTTATTTCTGGTATTTGTCCTAATAGAGGAAGCCTCAGGGGGAAAGATCCCCAGGGAAGAGACCCTGGGTCCCACCTCAGTGCCTCCTGGAGGCCTCAACTCTGGGTGTTTAACTGGCCAGTCTTCATGCCAAGCCTCCCTTACCATGTGCTGATGATTTGGGGACACCATAGGACTGTGACCTCTCTAGAATGGCATCCTCTATTTGAGGTAAGGACTAGAAAATGAAGAGATAAGGGCAGAGAGTGAAAAAATGCAAGACCAGACTCTTAAGTACAAATCCCTTAGTACAGAAATGTGCAGAGGCCAAAAGAGGGGGGGCAGAGAAAGTGAGACCTCAGGAGGGACGGGAGGGCAGGAGTCCAGCTCTGTAAAGGATCCTCCAAAAGTATGTCAACCCGGCACTGAAGGGGGGAGTGTTCCTGGCAGAGAAGATTCTGGAGTTCTACGGGGGAAGAACAGGGTAAGTCAAAAGCCATTTAAAAGTCTTTGGGAATGAAGTCAGTCAGTTCCCACTGGTTTAGTAGGATGAGGAGACCTTACAGCACAGGGTGGATCCTTGGGTATAGTAGCACAGGTGGAATGGTGGTACTCACAAAGTGTAACATGTGAGAGTGTATAACTCAGGGTAGAGCCTTTGCCTGGCTCTCAGGTAGTGGCTGATTGAAGGTCACGCCATCTGCTTGCTTTTCCTTTCTGACTGACCTGTGTCAGCCCCTGTGACCACAGGGCACCTTGATTCTCACCTTTCACTTCCTCCTGTGGACAGGATCCTTTCTTCAGGTTGCTTCTTCTGTCTGGCACTTCAAGGGATTCTGAAAATGGAGGATAAGAAGGAGAAAGAGGAGACCCAAAGGAGGCTGCAGAGTGTATGGCGCAAAAAGGCCTTTTATCATAAATGGACTCAGATTGTGACTTGGCCACTGAGCAGGTATGTTTCGGCATGATATGTGTGTCCATGTGTCCATGTCCGTGTGTGTGTGTGTGTGTGTGTGTGTGTGTGTGTGTGTGTGTGTGTTACTGGGGATTGAACCCAGAGGTATTCTACCACTGAGCTACACCCCAGCCCTTTTTATTCTTTTTTTTTTTTTGAAATGGTCACATGAGGTTGATGGGAGTCTCAGTACTTGCTGAGCTGTCCTTGAACCAGCAAAGCCTGACTCTTCCAGGTGAGTCTGAGGGAGGCTCAGGCTGCCGACATCCAGGTTTCAATGCCCATGCCAGAGCCAGGTACAGGGCAGGATGGTGTGGTAGTTACAGTGTGTGACAGGGAGGGGCGGGCCAAGCAGGAAGGAAGTGTACAGTGGCAGAGCTGGAACAAACACACATCTCAGGATGGTGAGTGCAGGGTGCAGCCATGCAGGTTTAGAAAGCACACTAGACACACTTAAGCAGGTGGGGGCATAACTCAGCGGTAGAGCATTTGACTGCAGATCAAGAGGTCCCTGGTTCAAATCCAGGTGCCCCTTGCCTTTTTCCCCCCCATAGTGCTTGACTTTCATCTTTACTTACCACACTGATTGAGCAGCCCTGCTAGGGACAGGTGAGGCAGGCCAGGTGTTCAGTGGAAAGCCTGCCTCATGTGTGGCTCCAGAGAGACCCAGTGTTTCTGAGTCCCAGTGAGAGCTCCTTAGCCAAGAGTGGAGGACACTCTTGTCTCTGGTGAAAGAAGACAAAAGAGCCAATTGTGTTGTGTCATCCCTTGAATATGAGTATGTTAATCACAGTTCTCATAGAATAGAAACAGTAGTGTGTGTGTGTGTGTGTGTGTGTGTGTGTGTGTGTGTGTGCTGCAGAGGGCGATTAGCAAGTAAGTGGAACAAGCAGAACACACACTAGGCACAGCTCTAGCAAATGGACATCTCAGGGTGGTGGCTGCAGGGTGTGGCCATGCAGGTTTAGAGAGTGCATTAGACATACCTAGGCAGGTGGGGGCATAGCTCAGGGGTAGAGCATTTGACTGCAGATCAAGAGGTCCCCGGTTCAAATCCAGGTGCCCCCTTGCTCTTTTAAATGCCAGAGGTAAAACTCTTGAGGTGGTAAATAGTGAAGAGTCCTGTAATGTCCCTCCCTTGTCACCCACATTGGCCCCTCAGCCCAGCAGCGTCCCAGGATGACCTACTGTGTGCTGTCCCCAGGTTTTGGGCTCTGCTCATGCCAGTGTTGTCCTCTCCTGTGCACAGGCTGTCCTCTAAGGCAGTGACCAGGAGGCTCACTCCTCATCTGAATGTCCAGCCTTCCCTGACGTCTGGGGGCAAGCCCTGTCTCTCCCGCTGGCAAACCTCCCTTGTCATCTCTTCAGGTAGCCCTTGCTGGCCCCCAGGCAGATGCCCCTCACTCCCTACCTGCACAGCCTCAGCAGAGGCTCCCACGACTTCTTGTATGTATTTCATTCCCGACTTGGTCCTATTTGCACTAGGATTCTGAGGATCAAGGGCAATGTCTTCTCTCTCTTTTGCTTCAACATGGATGACAAGGCTTGTTAACCTATCAAGCTTCTTGTGTGTTTATTGAGTGAATGCGCAATGGAGTGGAAGAATGAGTTCCTCCTTGAGATCCTGTTGTCTCTCTGAACTGTGTGTAAGGTTTATTAAGGTCCAGGACCTGCAGCTGTTGTGAGATAACTACTTTGAAATAATTGTGTTTGCCTTTTTGCATTTCTGCCATGAAAAATCCCCTGAGAGCTGCTCCTCCAGCCTGGACCCCAGAATGAACATACCTGGAGCAGACATGAGCCCAACTCACAGAGGGAACCAAGCACACAGGGACCCACAGCTTCCAGCAGACACCCAAGTCCAGATCAGCTGGCTGGCATCCACGTGCCAAGCCATGTAATGAGAATAAAGGCCCACCGCTGCATGAACTGAATTTAGGAGATCAGTTCTGAAGCATTATTATGGTAGTGCTTGACTGACAGAGCCATGATTCCTAGACCCCAAATACCCCTCACCTGCTGAACGAGGGGAGAGGAGAATACATCCATTTTTTGAAGAAACCGAGATTGTGTCTATAATCCGTCTGGGAAGAAAAGTCCCTATCAGACAAGTGTATCTGGGGGTGGTAGTGTGGATCACAGCCTGGAGAGGGCGCTCTAGTCAGTTGGCGGTGTGGCTGTCTTTTCTACTGGCTAAGAATGAATGAGACTTCCAGTGCAGAATGGAATGCTTGAGTGAGGTAACAAAGGTAATATATGCTAAGGAGAATCTCATAAGGTATGGGGGTATAGCTCAGGGGTAGAGCATTTGACTGCAGATCAAGAGGTCCCAGGTTCAAATCCAGGTGCCCCCTGCTGACATTTTGCTTTATGGGCAAACCTAGCAGCATCTTCTTCCCTATTCAGTGTTCAACATACTACTCACCTCATCAACACCTATTTTAGGTCTTATGTCAGTTTTCTCTGGTGACATCAGTTTCTAGAACAAGAAAGAGCCTTGTTGCTAATGATCTGTGTGTCTTTCTGAAGATTTTAATTAGCTGCTCTGCAAAGTTCCATTATGGAGGGACAGGCTGAATCAGAGGTTAACCAGCCTGACTTTGCATCAGAGTTACTGTCTGACCTAATGAAAATTTCAGATCAACACTTATAATTCTGACTACTAGCACATAAAAGAAATCTGGGTACTTTAACTTTGGGGGAGGCATAGTCCCCTGCTCCCCCTAATCTTAACAATTAATGATTCTATGTGGTAGGAATTTATCTTGAAATTCCAACATTATGTAATTGTAAGCAACACTGCAGTCAGAACCATCAGTGCTGCCCAGCTAATGTCTTCATCCCACAACTGAGGGAGGTGGGGCTGGGCTGCAGGCACGGACAGTGGCCAGATATGCAGAGGTGGCAATCATGGGAAAGCAGAAAGGGTTGGAGGGAAGCTGTGGGAGAGGAGAAGGGTGACCAATGGTAGTGCACAGCACGGCAGGGGCTGTGGTAAGCCATGAGGAAGGACTCAGCTTCCTGCATTCAGTCTATAACTGCAACCTGATTATTTGCCCACATTAGTTGTTTTAAAGCATTTGACTGGGGATAACAAGTCCTGGCTCAGAGGCAGAGCTTCCTTGTCTATGCTTACTTTTGCTCAGTGAACATGATGTTAGAAATAGTTTCCTTTCCCTTCCTTGGTCTCTAATGCTGAATCTTCCTGCAAGGAGGGACCAGACCAGAGAAGAATCAGGCCATTGGGTCCCACACTCTTCCCCACGGCGTGCTGCCCACACTATCCCTTGCTCCTAGCTTTCAGCCTTGCTTTGCTCCTGACTCACAGTTCTTAGTGGGCATTACTCTTGTGTTGGTTTCTTCTTATCTTGTCACCAGCCTGTTTCTCTCTGTGCACCGGTTGATGGGCCCCAGTGTTGTGAGCCTCGTGAAGAAGTGTCTCTCTGCCTTAAGTCACATTCTCAGTGACATGGTCCAAAAACTCTGACCCTACATCTTAGAGGAAGAACAATTCATTTGCTCAGTTTTTGGAAATCCAGAGGCTCAGTTTGTGTTGGGCAGGATCTGTGGCACCCAGGGCATGAATTCCAGAGAGGGGAGAGCAAGAGCTCCTCTCTCAAATCTGGGAGGCTGAAAGGAAGAGAGCAAATAAAAAAGGGGTTTCAAAGACAAAACCACAGTGCCTAAGGCTACATCCCAAGAGACCCAACTTCTCCAGCCACTGCCCACCTGCCTAGGTGACCACCCAGAAAGCCCATTACAGTGGATCTATCCACTGATGAGATTACAGCACTCATGACTTAGTTATATCAGCTCTGAACATTAGTATGTGAGCTCTTCAGGGAACTTGTTATACGTCATCATAACATTCTACTCCTGGCCCTTGAAGAGCTGATGCCTATTTAAGAATGCAAAATGCATTTAGTCCATCTCCAAGAGTTCCCAAATTCTTAACAGTTCCAGCACTGCTAAAAAGTCCCAAAGTCTAAAGTCTCCTCTAAAACTCAAGGTGACATCTTGGTTGTAAGCCCCTGTAATAGAAAATAAAAATTAAGATAAAAAATGAAGCTACATCATCTAGTGTACAGTGGCACTGAGTACATATTTGCATTCCAAAAGGGAAGAATAGGGTCATAGGAAGAAGGAATGGGACCCAAACAGGACTGAAATTTAGCAGGACAAGCACTGAATCCTGCAGCGCTGTTCTGGCGTCCCAGGACCATGGTGGTGAGGTGTGATCTCCGGGAGGCACTGGCAGCCCAGCCCTCGTCCTGGGGGATTTCACACAGCAACATGCTGCCAGCCTGGGTACTTGGCTTCAGGCTTGCGGCATCTTGTTGCTTTTGTTCTGCATTTCTAAATGCTGGTGTCTTAATTTTATTTTTTGTAGCTTTGCCTTCACCCTCATAGCTTCACAAATTGCTCCCGTTAGGGACTGCTGTCAAGGGTTCTGAGTGAATGACTCCATGACCCCCCTTTTTTTCCCCAACAAAACCAACATTAAATGAGCACCTAGATCAACTGCCTGCAGAAAAGGCAGTCAAGCCCTTTTCAGTTACTGCCCTGGGCCCTTCTCAGACACAGCTGCACCTGGACCTGTCTCTCAATCCTGGATTCCTCTGGACCTGTCTCAATTATGTCCATTTCTGGGCTTGCTTCAGTCCTGGCCATCTCTGGTGTTCATCCTGGAAGCCACCAGGATCTTTTCCATCATATCCACCAATGTTCGATCCTTGTTCCCATGGTTCCACATGTGTGCTTGAACTGCCTTGATCACATCACTCTCTTTGTTACTATGAAAAACATTTGACCTCCCTTCAGCCATCTTACTTTATTTCACAATACCATCTCTCTGGGCCCCAGCTTTACACATGCCTTTCTGGCCAAACTTCAAATCTATAGAGTCTTCCTGCTTTGCTTTCTGCTTCTAAAATGGTTGAATGCAGACATCAATTTGTACAATTCAGTTTAAATAATTTGCTATTTAGGGAATTTCTTCAGCATCTGAGTCAATCAACTTTAAATTTGGCTTCACACAAAGTTTCAGGACATGGACAAAATGTCTAAGTTTTTTGCCAGAATTTAATGAGTGTGGCCACTACTCTATATTTTTATGGAGTCCTGTTTGCCCTCTGAAGTCTCCTGAGAACAGTCTCTAACACAAGCATTTCTATTTACATTCTGGCACTAACAACTCACTCTCACAATGAGTTTCAAAGACTTATAAAAGACATGGTCAGACTTAGATACAGTAGAGATCCCACTCTGGTACCAAGTTTTGTGTCAGTCAACATTCTTGTTGCTATTATACAAAAAAATCTGACCACACTTTTTTTTTAACAATTATTTGCTCAAAGTTATTGGATATTTAGAGGTTCAGCCCACTGATGGGGTGTGTCCATACAGCGCCTAAGGAGATGCAGCCTCCCTCGGCCTGAGCGGCCTGCAGCCTAAGGCAAAACTTTAAGTAAAGTGATTCAGCAGAAAATGGGCTAAAGATGGTGCCTGGAGGAAGCTAGTAAGGCGTGGTTTCCCCATTCATTATGGGTGGGGAAACTGAGTGGTTTTTCCCTTTCTACCTTTAAAGGAGCTTTTCTGCACACATGAATGGCTCATGTACTGGCCTGGGATTGGCTGTAAACTACGTGCTAGTGATCTTTATCCCGGATAGGCTAGGCTATTTCTCACGGGAATTCCCCTCATGGCTTGGTGCTATATATATGATTGTTTGGAGAGAAATACATGAGATCTTGCTTGACTTGACTCCCGGCTCGTGGGTTTGTGTTCGAGTCGTCAGTACTCATCATCTCGCCAAGCCCTGCCAGCGGTCGGGCTGGATTCCCGACAAGCCCATGTCAGGCCAGGTTTGCAGAGCTGAGGGCATGGTGGTGGGAATCAAAGAGAGGGAGAGGGCAAGGGCTCTGCTATCACATTTGGGAGGCAGTAAGCAAGAATCAAATAAGCAAGAGGAGTCAAAGATGAAAGTAGAGTCCTTAAGGCTATGCCCTTAAGAACCCACGTTCTCCAGCCACCTGCCAGGGTCATCGTACAGTAAACGCATCACAATGGACTTATCCACTGATGAGATTACAACCCTCATGACTTAATTACATCAACTCTGAGCATTAGTACATGAACTTTCCAGGGGACAACCTACATCTGTATCTAACCATGCCCTCTGCTCACAATGTCAGAAGTCAATGGCTACCTTCTCCCTTTGTCCCTTGTTACTTCTGGCCTACCATGTGTCTATGGGGAGGGACAGGGTAAGTCAAAAGCCACATAGAGGTCTGTGGGAATGAAGTCAGTCAGTTCAGTTGAACAAGAAGAACTTAATCAGGGGTAGATCCATTAAATGACACATAAAGGCAACTGTGACATAGCTCAGGGGTAGAGCATTTGACTGCAGATCAAGAGGTTCCTGGATTGAATTCAGGTGCCCATGCCTTTTTTTTTTTGCCCATGGGGTTCAACTTTCATCTTTTCCTACCATGTTGATTCAGCAGCCCTGCTAGGGGGAGGTGAGGCAGGCCAGGTGTTCAGTGGAAAGCCTGCCTGACATGTGCAGCTCCAGAGAGACCCAGTGTCTCTGAGTCCCAGTGAGAACTCCTCAGTCAAGAGTGGAGGACACTCTTGTCTCTGGTGAAGGAAGACAAAAGAGGCAATTGTGTTGTGTCATCCCTTGAATATGAGTATGTTAATCACAGTTCTTATAAAAATAGAAACAAGTGTGTGTGTGTGTGTGTGTGTGTGTGTGTGTGTGTGCACGCAAAGGGTGATTTCAAAAAAAGTATTTACAAAGTGGTGTGCACACAAGCAAAATACACACTTACTAGGCACAGCCCTAGCAAGTACACATCTCAGGATGGTGGCTGCAGGGTGTGGCCATGCAGGTTTAGAGAGTGCATTAGACACACCTAGGCAGGTGGGGGCATAGCTCAGGGGTAGAGCATTTGACTGCAGATCAAGAGGTCCCTGGTTCAAATCCGGGTGCCCCCTTGCTCTTTTAGATGCCACAGGTAAAACTCCAGAGGTGGTAAATAATGAGGAGTCCTGTAATGTCCATTGTCACTTATATTGTGGCATAGCTACAGTGATGTCCCAGGATGACCTACAGTGTGCTGCCCCCAGGTTCTGGGCTCTGCTCATGCCAGTGCTGTCCTCTCCTGTGCCAAGTGAGGTAGAGAGAAGGCATAAGGAGGGGTTAGAGAAGTTGTTACCTCAGGAGAGACAAGGAGAGCAGGAGTCCAGCTCTGCACAGGATTCTCCAAACTGATGCTCACCAGGTACCGAAGAGGAGGGGCTGTATAGTGCTGGGCAGGTAGTATTCTAGAGTTCTACAGGGGAAGAACAGGGTAAGTCAAAGGCCATTTAAAGGTCTTTGGGAATGAAGTCAGTCAGTTCCCACTGGTTTAGTAGGATGAGGAGACCTTACGGCACAGGGTGGATCCTTGGGTATAGTAGCACAGGTGGAATGGTGGTTCTCACAAAGTGTAACACGTGAGAGGGTATAACTCAGGGTAGAGCCTTTGCCTGGCTCTCAGGTAGTGGCTGATTGAAGGCCATGCCACCTGCTTGCTTTTCCTTTCTGACTGACCTGTGTCAGCCCCAGTAGCCACAGGTCACCTTGATTCTCACCTCTCACTTCCTCCTGTGGACAGGATCTTTTCTTCAGGTTATTTCTTCTGTCTGGAACTTTGAGGAATTCTTCAAATGGAGGATAAGGGGAGGAAAAGGAGTCCTACAGGAGGCTCCAGAACTTTGGCACAAAGAGGCCCTTTATCATAAATGTGAACTCAGGTTGTGTCTTGGCCACTGAAAAGGTGTGTTTGTTTGGGCAGGATTTTAACTACTGCCATTTTATAACAGATTTATAGTACAGATGAGCCAAATTAAACCAATATCTCAAAATTGTCTGTGAGTCAGATTCATCCAGGGAGCTGTAGGAGACACTCGTCATCCTAGTCCACTTCCCAGATCTGGCTCAGGAGTTTGTAGGGGAACCAAGAACCTCTGCACTTCCTAGCCCCGCCCCCACTCTCACCTCCTGAAGACTGTTGAGCAGCCAGGTCTCAAAGTCTGGCTCCTCCAGGTGGGTCTGAGGGAGGCTCAGGCTGCCGACATCCAGGTTTCAATGCCCGTGGCTGAGCCAGGTACAGGGCAGGATGGTGTGGTAGTGACAGTGTGTGACAGGGAGGGGCGGGCCGAGCAGGAAGGAAGTGTACAGTGGCAGAGCTGGAGCACACATCTCAGGATGGTGAGTGCAGGGTGCAGCCATGCAGGTTTAGAGAGCACACTAGACACACTTAAGCAGGTGGGGGCATAGCTCAGGGGTAGAGCATTTGACTGCAGATCAAGAGGTCCCTGTCAAATCCGGGTGCCCCCTGCCTTTTTACTCAATAGACATGATGTTATAGATTTTTTCCCTCCACCGTGTCTTCAAGAGTCCCTTGGGGAAACAACATACTGTTTCTGGTTCAGGAAGACCAAAGTAGATGTGTCTTCCTCTAATATGGTGTATTAGCTACAGTTCTTCATAAAAATAGAGTCAGTAATGTGTGTGTAGGTGTGTGTGTGCATGTGTGTGTATGCATGCACAAACACAAATACAAAGAGAAAGATTTTAAGGAACTGGCTCACACTATTATTGATGAACAGGGTTGATTTCTGTAGGGGATCTCCACTGGTGTTTACCCAACACGGTGCACCAAGGTGCCATATTGACACATGAAATGACCCAGAACAATTGCTAATGCAATAATCTTGGCCAATCATATGCCCATAAGTAAGACTATTAGTGCTGGGAAAATGACAGGATCAGTGTGGATGCATCTTGGAGGGGGAAGAACTCAGGTAGTGACCTGGGGTTAGGGACTGTGGCCAGTGCCAGCTGTGGAGACAGCTGTGGATCCCTGACTTGGCTGGCTGAGCTCAAGGCCCCCGGCTTCTCTTGGGTCCTGCCCCTCTGATGAGCCTGGGTCTTCAGACTTCCCTCTAGGCTCTGAGCTTCTTGATGTCCTACCAAGGCTCCTACATAGGATTGCCCTGTGTTTCTTTTAGCCTGTGTGTTAGTTTTGCATCTCTGTGTTCAAAATACCTGACAAAGAGAAAAGATGTATTTTGCTCAGGTGTCAGAGGATTCAGTCCATAGTCAGCTGGCTCCAAGTCAGAAAGATGGCATAAGACTGGGCTGAGGAAAGCTGCCCAGCTTCATGGAGCTGGGGGAGGGAGGGAAGGAGGGAAAGGGAGAGAGAGAGAGAGAGAGAGAGAGAGAGAGAGAGAGAGAGAGAGAGAGAGAGACAGACTCCCAGTAGCTCATTCTGGTGTGATAGGTTAATCCACTGCTGAGGTCAGCACCTCATGATATACTCAGTGCCTAAAAGCTCTACCTCTGAACCTTGCTGCATTAAGGACCAAGCATTCAACACATAAATTTGGCAGATACTTTATATATACACCATCACAGCCTGAGACAGAATAATATTTAATCAAAGTATTCAGGCTGACAGCAGAAAGGTTAATGGGCAAGATCCTTAGGGAAATAAAGAGAATATGATTTGGGAATCTGGCTGTATTGGACTTGGACATAATGAAAACCTGGTCATTCTGGAGGATGGAAGTGTAGAGGCCCAGATGCTACAAGAAAATGTTGAGCAAGATTTTGTCCCCAGTCTTGGGTCCAATGTGCGGTCACCAAGAGAGTACAAGTGACTTCAGAAGGGATGGCGGGTTGGATCAGTTCAAAGAAAGAATGTGGTAAGCTCAAATGTCACACTGTATGATCTGGTCTTCATGTAGCATAATATGCAGGACCCTTTCTGACTGTACCATGAGGATGTCTGACCTGTCATTGAATTAGTGAAAAAGCTGAAAACCAGAGCCAAGGCTGCTGCTGTGGCTGCCAGGGTGCCATGCCAGGGGGTAGACAGCTTCCCCTAGTCTCCAGGCAAAAGTAGACAGGAGGTAGTTAAGAATAAATTGAACTTCCATAATCGGAATGCAGATTTAGGAGAGCATTTGGAAGCCTCCCAGGATTGGGGCCTTGGGAAGGAGCTGAGTGTATTTTGTATGTGGCTTGGATGGAGGACAGACCATGGATGAAACTGTTGGTCCCAGTTCTTTGTTTATTCATTTCTCTGTTTACTTTCCATGAGACTTACCAGATCATCTGATTAGGGTAGAACTGCTTCTCTGCCGTGCACATAAGGCTCAGTCCTGTGACTTGCTTTAAGGAATGAGATCACAGTATGTGACACAAGCAGGGGCTTCACACCAGCTCCCACAGCCAGCTGGGCTTGCCATTTTGCATCTCTGCCACTGCCATGAATGTGGCCCTGCCAGCTGTTGCTCCTCGAGCCTGGAGCCCAAAATGAACATGCATGGAACAGACATGAGCCCAACTCAGAGAGGAACCTAGCACACAGGGACTCACAGCTTCAAGTAGATACCTGAGCCCAGATCAGCTGACTGGCGTTAACCCTGCTGCTTTATGCACAAGAGAAGAAATGCTTACTGTTGCATGAACTGAAATTTGGTAGATCAGTGTGAAGCATCATTGTGGAAGTGGCTGATTGGCAGACAGGATTCTTGCATCTGGTCCCAGCATCATCCCCTACTAAGGGGGGAGGAGACCTTCATTTACTGAAGGAGTTGAGACTGTGCTTCTTTGAGGCTGGGTAGAAAAGGGCCCATCAGACAGGTGAATGTTCTCCAGGGGGTGGAAGTCTGAACTCATGGCCTGAAGAGGGCGCTCTAGTCACTGGTGGGGATCTGCCAGTTACCACAGGCTAAGAATGAATGAAACTTACAGGGCACTATGGGATCTTTGAGTGAGGGAACACAGGTGAAATATGCTGAGGGGGAACCCCATCAGGCAAGGGGGCATAGCTCCGGGATACAGCATCTGACTGCAGATCAAGAGTCCCTGGTTCAAATCCGGGTGCCCCTGCTGGCTTTGCTTTATGGTCACCTAGTGACCATTCTGCATACTGGTCACCTAGACACCATTCTTTCTTATCTTGTGTCAGTTGCCCCTGATGACATCAGTTCTCGGGCAGAAGCCAAGGCCCTGATGCTAATGATCTGTGTCTTTCTGAACTTCTTCACTAGTTGCTCTGTAAGTTATGAAGGGACAGGCTGAATCGGAGGTTACTCAGCTGACTTTGCATCAGAATTACTAACAACATCATAGTGAGTGACTCTCGGGCTTCATCCTCCTTCAGCTCTTTGCCTCTCTCTGCTTCCCCCTCCCCTCGTGGTCCTGGCTCTGCATTCTGGGTTTTGTGCAGTGTTTGGCCTCATACTGGAAGCTTCCAGGAAAGTTGAATAGTGAAGATTCCCTGGTCCTACTTCAGTACATCCTGGAGCCTTGAACTCTGGGTGCTCAATGGGCTGGTCGTTTGATGGTTTAGGGACACCATGGGGTAGTGATCGTTTTGGGAGGGCATCCTCCATTCAAGGACCAGAATTACAAAATGAGAAAAGAGAATAGCAGAGAGTGAAAAATACAAGACAAATCTCTAAGTGCAGCAACTTAGACTCACTATGCAGAAGCCGAGTGAGGTGGAGAGAGGGTGTATGAAAAGGGTTAGAGAAGACCCCTGGAAAGTTGGAGAGCAGGAGTCAAGCTCTGCACAGAGATTCTCCAAACTGATGCCCACCAGGTGCTGAGGAGGAGAGGCTGTAGGGTGCTGGACAGGGAAGTCCTGGGATAGACAGATGTGTGGGGAAGGATAACATAAGTTCAGAGTTAGGTACAGATCTTTTGAATGAAGTCAGTTCCCCTAGTTCACTAGAACAAGGAGACCTGATAGCACATGGGCATCCTTGGGTGCAGCAGAAGAGGTAAAACTGGAAGCAGCGATGAGGGTGTAATTTGGGCGTAGAACACTGACCTGCCTACCTGTGGCCCTGGTTGAATGCTCTGTCTTCTGTGGTCCTTCTCTCATATTGTCCCCATGTTTTCTGCTGCTGACCTTTGTCATATCCAGTGAACACAGGTCTCTCTGCCCTCAGTTCATCCATGGATCAGATCCTTTGTTCAGGTAACTCCTTCTGTTGATACACTGAAGGATTGTGAAGAGGAAGAAGAATAAGAATAAGAATGAGGAGGAGGAAGAGGAGGAGGAGGAGGAGGAGGAGGAGGTGAAGGTGAAGGAGGAGAAGGTGAAGGAGAAGGAGGAGGAGAGGAGGGGGAGGAAGAGGAGAAAGGGAGGAGGAGGAAAGGAGCCAGTTCATGACCGACTGGAGCTTTATGTGCAAAGAGGCCCCTTATCATATATTGTGTAATCACATGTTTTTCAGGGGCAAGATTTTAATTACTGTCTCTGTTTTCCAGATCTGCAGATTGGGTCAGTAGCTCCAAATTTTCGTTGGGTTGGATTTATCCAGAGCTGTTAGAAGCACACATCATCCCCTGGGCCCTTCCCAGAGGGTCTGGTTCAGGAGATTCCATGGAGGAACCAAGAGCATCTTTGTTTCTTTCCCACCCTGTCCCCACCTCCCCTCCACAGTGTCTGTTGAGCAGTCAACACTTTGAACATGGCTCTTGTAGGTGAGCCTGAGGGATACTCAAGCAGTTGACCTTCACAGCTGTAATGCCCATGCCCGAGTCAGGTACAGGGAAAGATGGTGTTGGTAATTACAGGGCGGGGTGGGCTGGGTAGGAAGAAAGCAGTGGCAGAGCTGGAGCAAATGTACATCTCAGGATGGTGAATGCAGGGTACAGCCATGCAGATTTAGAGACAGTGTTACATATATAAGAGCAGCTGGGGCATAGTTCAGGGGTAGAGTATTTGACTGCAGATCAAGAGGTCCCTGGTTCAAAGCTGGGTGGCCCCTGCTGGCACTCTGCTTTATTGGCACATCTATAATGGCAAATCCATTTGGTACTGGCCATGGTCCTGAGTCAGTCGCTCCTGATGGCCTCAGTTCTCAGGCATAAGCCAGGATCCTGTTGCAAATGAGTGTCTTTCTGAATTTCTCAAATTAGTTACTCTGTAAAGTTCACATTATGGAGGAACAGGCTGAAGCAGAGGTTACTCAGCCTGACTTTGCATCAGAATTACTGGCTGACCCTATTGAAAATTCAGGCCAGCCTTTGCCATTCTGACTAGTAGCACTAAGAGGAATAGGAAAATGTTAATTTTTGAGGACACAATCCCCCACTAACATCCATCCCAACACCTGATGACACTAAAACACAGAAAAATAATGTTGGAGATGGAGACATAAAAAGCCTAACAACTGAAATAATGCTATGTATGTATGCAATTTAGCCATTCCAATCTCAAAGACATGTACAGGGAGGTGGAGGGAGGGGTGGGACCTGGAGAGAAGTGCTCCAAGGGCTGTGTGCATTTATGTTTCTGCCACTCTAAGCCCAGTATGATGTATAATTACCATGCACCAAATAAAAATATTTTTAAAAACACAAAGTATTCCATAAAAATAATGTTGGAACTTACACTATGTAACTGTAAACAGCATTCTGGAGGTGAGCATCCATGACATCTGGCTGGTGCCTCCAGTCCATGACTGAGGGAGGTGGGGCTGGGCTGCAGGCTTGGATGGTGGCCAGGTGTGTAGAGGTGGGGACTGTGGGAGGCGTGGGAGGTTGGAGTGGGGCTGTGATGTGGAGAAGGATGAACAATGGCAGTGCTCAGCTCTGAAGGGCGGTGGCAGGCCAGGAGGAAGGACTCAGCTACCTGCATTAAAGCCCAGATTGGAGCATGCTCATTAGACCCCACTAGTTGTTCCTAGTGAAGCATTTAACTGGGGATCACAGGTCCTGGTTCAAAGCAGAGGCTCCTGTCTACAGTTCCTTTTGCTCAATGAACATGGAACTGGAAAACAGTGTCCTTCCTCTTTCTGGGTCCCCTAATATTGAATCTTCCTGCAAAGAAAGACCAGAGAATGAGCAGATCAATTTGTCACACCCTCCTCCCCAAGATCCTCAGCCACGAGCCCCCACCCCAGCCCTTCAGGTCTACTCACAGTTCTAGGGTGGACATTTCTCTTGTGTTGCTTCTTTTTCTTCTATGTTGTCCCCAGCCTATGATCCATCTGTGCACACTCTACGGGTCCCTAGTGGTGTGAGGCAGTGAAGATGTGGCTTGTGTGCAGCCTGAGAAGATCCCCATCGCTTTTGCTCACCAGGTGTCTGGATTCACACTGCATATACTGACTCGGGAGGCAAGGAGCAGAGACAGCTTGATGTTATGTGCTGCTTTTAGGTCCTGTGAGGGCAGGTTAGAGTCGAAGAGGTTATATCACTTACACTAGAACTGTATTTCCTAGCTAATAAATATTATCAAATACACAACTGGCAGAGCAAGGCTTGGTAGCACACACTTGTAATCCCAGCATTTGGGAGACTAAGACAGGAGATCATGGACAGCCTCAGCTACTTAGTGAGGCCCTTTGCAACTTAGTGAGACCCTGTTTCAAAATAAAAATAAAAAATAGGGCTGGGGATGTAGCTTGGAGGTAGAATGCCCCTGAATTCCATCTCCAGCACCCCCCCCACACACACTACAAAACTGGCCACCAAAGAAAACATGTCGTTGTCCTGATGACCCTTTAGAACTCACTGTGAATGTGTGCAGCCTCACCGACGTCCTCCCTAGCTCTTTGCCTCCCAAAGCTGTGCCCCCTGCCCCTGGATCATGTCCTGACTCTGCATCCTGGGGTCAGCCTGGTATTTGGCCTCATGATGGAAGCTTCCAGGGAAAATGTCCTCAGGGCAGAACCTGTGGTCCTACCCAGTGCATCCGGGACACCTCAGCTCTGGGTGCTCAGTGGTCGTCTTCATGCCAGCTCCTCCCACGTCATGGTTTGGGAATACCATGGAGTTGTGATCTCCTTGGGAATATATCTTTCTTTCAATTCTAGGGCTAGAAAATGAGGAGAGAGAAAAACAGAGAGTAAAAAAATGCAAGAATAGTCTCTTAAAACAGTAAAGTGCAGGCTGAGGTGGACAGAACATAGGAGGAGGGTCGGAGAAGGTGAGACCTCAGGGGGGCTGGAAGAGCAGGAGTCCCGTCTCCAATGAGGTCCAGCCAGATACCAAGGAGGGCGGGCAGTAGACTGCTGGACAGCGGAGAGTCCAGAAGTCCTGGGACAGGACTATTGGGAAGGATGGTGCAGGTTCAAGGCAGACTTGGGTGTGTGTGAATGAGCTCAGTCAGTTCTCACTAGCTCACTAGATAGTAACAGAGCTGAAATGCTATCAGTCACAACTGTCTGAACATGTACAAGGAAGCTATTAATGTCCAGAGCATCTGCCTGTGTGTCCCGAAGCCCTGGGTGAAGGCTCTGCCCTGCGGGCCTTCCTGTCACACTGTCCACATTTTCAGCCACTGACTTGTGTCGGGCCAGAGTCTCTCTGCCTGCTCATCTATTGGGTGGTTTCCATCCATTTCTCAGGTTACTTCTGTCTGACACATTGAGAGCCTGTAAAAATGGAGAGGAAGGAGGAGGAAGAGGAGAGACGGTGGAGGCTGTTCATGCTCTGACCCAGAGCACACGGTGCAGAGGCCTTTATCACAGATGGGGCTCTGTGTAGGACTGAGAGCTCATCATGTGGTTTTTCATTGAGCACAATGGTGACTATTGTCATTTTTTTTTTCAGATCAGTATCATGGAAAGACACAGACTAAATCAATACTCCAGACAGTCAGTGAGATTCATCCCGGAAGCTGTTAGAGGCACATATCATCCCTAGGTCCCCCTCCTAAAAGATCCAGTTTAGGAGTTCTCAGGAGGAACCAAGAACTTTTGCTTGGCCCTGCCTCTCCCCAACCCTCACCTCCAAGGATCTGCTGAGACAGGTCTTGACACTGGCGTCTCTACTTAAGTCTGAGGATGTTTAGGCAGCAGACATCTGTGATGTTAATGCTCCTATCTCAGACAGTAGACAAAGAAGGATGCTGGTTATAACTACAGGTGCATAGCCGGGTGAGGTGTGGCCATGCAGGTTTAGAGAGTGCATTAGACATACCTAGGCAGGTGGGAGCATAGCTCAGGGGTAGAGCATTTGACTGCAGATCAAGAGGTCCCTGGTTCAAATCCAGGTGCCCCCTTGCTCTTTTAGATGCCAGAGGCAAAACTCCTCAGGTGGTACATAGTGAGGAGTCAAGTAATGTCCCTTGTCACCCATACTGGCCCCTCAGACCAGCAGCATCTCAACATGAAAGAGACAGCAGAGGCTGCTTCTAGGCCCTGAAGGTAATGGCTGGTCATGCTGTGCAGAGGCTGTCCTCCAACACAGTGACCAGGAGGCTCACTACTCACCTGGGCATCCAGGCTTCTCTGAAGTCTGGGGGTCGAGCCCAGCTTCTTCCTCTGGCCAACCTCCCATGTATTCTCCGCAGAAAGCCCCATTCCGACCCCAGCAGCTCCCCTCACTCCCTGATCCAACAGCCTCTGCTGGGCCTCTCACCCTTCTGTGGACTATTTTGTTCTGGTTTTGTGGCCTATTTACACCAAGATTCTCTGAGGAACAGGACCTTGTCATAGCCGTGGTTATACCTCAACATCAATAATAGGGCCTGGCACCTACAAAGAAAGCTCCATGAGTGAACCTGAGTGAGTGAGTGAGCGAGTGAGTGAGTGACAGAATGAGCCTCTCCACGAGGCCTTGGGGTATGGAGGACGCTCTCCCTGCGCTGTGTGTGAGGTTCATTAAAGCCCAGGATTGGCGGCTCTTGTGAGATTACTATGTTGACTGAGGGACAACACCAGAGTCAGGTGACCTTTCAGGGGAAAAGGCTGGTGCCTTCCATACTCTCAGAGGAAAGGAAATGGGGGCCAGTCCAGGTTGGAAATTAAAGAGGTAAGTGAAGAGAGATGAGCAGACTACAACTTGCCTTCCTGTCACACTGTCCACATTTTTGGCCGCAGACCTGTGTCTGGTCAGACTCTATCTGCCTCCTCATCCATTGGGTGGATTCTATCTTTTGCTCAGGATACTTCTTCTGTCTGGCACATTGAGGGGCTGTGGAAATGGAGAATAAGAAGGAGGAAGAGGAGACAGTGGAGGCTGTGCATGCTCTGACCCAGAGCACACGGTGCAGACGCCTTTATCACAGATGTGGACCCGGAGTGAGACTCAATATCATCACATGGTTTCTGTTTCGGCAGAATGGTGACAACTCTCAATTTTTTTCCAGATCTGTACTATGGAAGGCACAGATGAAATAAAGGGTTCTAGATTGTCTGTCAGTGAGATTCATCCCGGCAGCTGTTAGAGAAACACACTGTCCCTAGGTCCTGCTCCCAGAGGATCAGGTTAGGAGTTCTCAGGAGAAACCAAGAACTTTGCTTTTCCCTGCCTCTCCCTAACCCTCACCTCCAAAGAGTCTGCTAAACCAGCTCTTGAAATGAGCTCCTCTAGTTGAGTCTGAGGATGGTCACACAGCAGACATCTGTGATGTTAACGCTCCTATCTCAGACAGTTACTAGACAAGGAAGGATGTCGGTTATAACTACAGGTGCGTAGACAGGTGAGGTGTGGCCATGCAGGTTTAGAGAGTGTATTAGACACACCTAGGCAGGTGGGGGCATAGCTCAGGGGTAGAGCATTTGACTGCAGATCAAGAGGTCCCTGGTTCAAATCCAGGTGCCCCCTGCCTTTTGCCTCCAGGTTGATTCGGCTGTCAATGTGGAGAGAGGTGAGAAAGGTCATGTGTTCACAAAAAAGCCTATTGACACCTCTGACTCCAAAGAACTGTCTTCAAGGTCGAGTCAGTGCTCATGGGTCCCAGGTGGAAAACAGCATCTTGTCTGTAATTAATGAAGAGAAAAGCAGCTCCTGTGTTGTCCTTTGATCCTACTATATAAATTACAGTTCTCCAAAAAATGGAACCAGCAGAAAGTGTGTGTGTGTGTGTGTGTGTGTGTGTGTGAGAGAGAGAGAGAGAGAGAGAGAGAGAGAGAGAGAGAGAGAGAGAGAGAGAGTTGTGAATGGAAAAGGATGATTTCTGCAGGGCGGCCTCACAGCCTGTACCCCCAGGAGGAGCTGAGGTGGCAGCTGGAGTCTAAAGACAGTCTGGGCACAGAATTTCCTCTCCATTGGGGGCTTCAGTCTTTCTCTTGCTGCTCACCTGATTGCATGAGGCCCACCCCCCTAGGAGTGGCCATGACCTTTGATCAAAGTTCACTGATCTCAATGATAATCACATCTGAAAAGGCCTTAACAACATCTTCACTGGTGTTTGGCCACACATCAGTGCCTCCCAGCCTTGTCACACTGACACATGAGATCACACACAACACTGATAGTGCATTATCCCTGGCCAACCACATTCACATGAGAAAGACTGTGAGCGCTGAGTCCATTACTGAGATGGAGGGCGGATGTGGAATTCATCCTGGTTCAAAGCAAAGGCTCCTGTCTACAGTTCCTTTTGCTCAATGAACATGGAACTGGAAAACAGTGTCCTTCCCTCTTCTGTGTCCCTTAATGCTGAATCTTCTTGCAAGGAAGGTAGGTTTAAGACCAGACTCGGGTATGTGTGGATTAAGTCAGTCAGTTCTCACTATCTCACTAGAACAAGGGGACCTCCCAGCACATGGGGAGCCCCAGGTGTAATGGCACAGCTGAAATGGTTAGTCACAGTTGTCTAAACAGGTTCGAGGAAGCGATTCACATCCAGAGCATCTGCCTGTGTGTCCCGAAGCCCTGGGTGAAGGCTCTGCCCCGCGGGCCTTTCTGTCATACTGTCTACGATTTCAGCCACTGGCCTGTGTCTGGTCAGACTCTATCTGCCTCCTCATCCATTGGGTGGATTCTATCTTTTGCTCAGGTTACTTCTTCTGTCTGGCACATTGAGGGGCTGTGGAAGTGGATTATAAGAAGGAGGAAGAGGAGACAGTGAAGGCTGTGCATGCTCTGACCTAGAGCACACGGTGCAGAGGCCATTATCACAGATGTGGACCCGGAGTGAGACTCAATATCATCACATGGTTTCTGTTTCAGCAGAATGGTGACAACTCTCAATTTTTTTCCAGATCTGTACTATGGAAGGCACAGATAAAATAAAGGGTTCTAGACTGTCTGTCAGTGAGATTCATCCCGGCAGCTGTTAGAGAAACACACTGTCCCTAGGTCCTGCTCCCAGAGGATCAGGTTAGGAGTTCTCAGGAGAAACCAAGAACTTTGCTTTTCCCTGCCTCTCCCTAACCCTCACCTCCAAGGAGTCTGCTAAACCAGCTCTTGAAATGAGCTCCTCTAGTTGAGTCTGAGGATGGTCACACAGCAGACATCTGTGATGTTAACGCTCCTATCTCAGACAGTTACTAGACAAGGAAGGATGTCGGTTATAACTACAGGTGCGTAGACAGGTGAGGTGTGGCCATGCAGGTTTAGAGAGTGTATTAGACACACCTAGGCAGGTGGGGGCATAGCTCAGGGGTAGAGCATTTGACTGCAGATCAAGAGGTCCCCGGTTCAAATCCGGGTGCCCCCTTGCTCTTTTAGATGCCACAGGTAAAACTCCTGAGGTGGTAAATAGTGAGGAGCCAAGTAATGTCCCTTGTCACCCATATTGGCCCCTTACCCCAGCGGCGCCTCACCATGATCTGCAGAGTGCATTCCCTATGCTCAGGGCTCTGCGCCATGTTGGTGTCCTCTCTAGAAAGAGACAGCAGAGGCTGCTTCTAGGCCCTACAGGTCCTGGCTGTTCATGAAGTGCATAGGCTGTCCTCCAACACAGTGACCAGGAGGCTCACTCCTCACCTGGACATCCAGCCTTCTCTGAAGTCTGGGGGTCGAGCCCAGCTTCTTCCTCTGGAAAATCTCCCATGTCATCTCTGCAGGAAGCCCCTGCTGACCCCAGCAGCTCCCCTCACTCCCTGATCCCACGGCCTCTGCTGGGGCCCTCACCAGTTCTGTTGACTATTTTGTTCTGGTTTTGTGGCCTATTTACACCAGGACTCTCTGAGAAACACAACCGTGTCATAGCCATGGTTATCCTCAACATCAATAATAGGGCCTGGCACCTACAAAGAAAGCTCCATGAGTGAATCTAAGTGAGTGAGTGAGTGAGTGAGTGACAGAATGAGCCGCTCCATGAGGACGCTCTCTCTGGCTGTGTGTGAGGTTTATGAATGCCCAGGACCAGCTGTCTTTTTGAGATAAGTATGTTGACTCAGGGACAACACCAGAGTCAGGTGTCCTTTCAGGTACAAAAGCTAGTGTCTTCCCATAATTGGAGGGGAAGGTTATGTGGACAGTCCAAGTTGGAAATGAAAGAGGGAACTGAATGGGAAAGCAGACTACAGAGGAGAAAGCTTGGAAGTTTCTGGAACATGCAGAGAAAACAGTGGTTTATAAGGAGCTGGAGAGCCTGGCTGTGGTGCCTCAGATGAAAAGGTGGTACTCAGAGGTTGCATAGAAGTGCGTGGGGGGTATAGTTCAGGGGTAAAGCATTTGACTGCAGATCAAGAGGTCCTTGGTTCAAATCCAGGTGCTTCCTGCCTTTTCACTCAACATACACGATTATCTTCTTTTAGGTTTTTTCCCATGTTGATTCATCATCGAGGTGAAGAGATGTGAAGCAGGCCAGGTGTTCACTAGAAAGCCTGATGATGCCTCTGTCTCCAAATAACCTAGTGTCTTCAGGCCATGTCAGTGTTGATGGGTCCCAGGACAAAGACAGCATCCTGTCTGTAATAGTTGAAGAGAAAAGTAGCCGATGTGTTGTCCCTTGATTTTAGTGTAATTGTTAAGATACTCCAAAATATGGAACCAACAGGGAGAGAGAGAGAGAGAGAGAGAGAGAGAGAGAGAGAGAGAGAGAGAGAGAGAGAGAGAGATGTGGATGGACAAGTTGCTATCTGGAAGGCAACCTCACAGCCTGGACCTCAGGGAGAGTGAGGTGGCAGCTGGAGTCTAAAGACAGTCTGGAAGCAGAATTCTCTCTCCATTGGGGACCTCAGTGTTTTACTCTTGTTGCTCAAATAATAAGATCAAATGTCAATATCTGGTCTCCTCTTCATGTAGCCCAAATGCAGGACGTTTTCTGGCTGTACTGTGAGAATCTCTGACCTGTCTCTGAACAAGTAAAACTTCTGGAAACAAGGGTCCAGGTGAATCCACAACCTCCACAGAGACACACTAGGAGTGTGAACAGCTTCCCTGGTCTCCTGGCAAAGGATCAGAGGTGCTTAAGAATAAGGTGTACTTCCAGAAATATAGTGTGGATTTAGGACATAAGACAGAAAACTGCAAGTGACCCCAGGAGACTTTGTGCCCTTTTTTTTTTTTTTGGTGGTACTGGGGTTCTGGAAGCCCTTCTACCTCTGGGCTACACTCCCAGACCTATTTTTTATAAATATACTTGTTGTTTAGAAACAGGGTCTCTTAAGCCAGTGTGGCTGGCTTCGAACCTGCGTGATCCTCTTGTCTCCGCCTCCCAAGTGCGGGGATTACAAGCTTGTGCCACCACGCCCGGTTGACTTTGTGCCCTTTGAATGGAGTTGAGTGTATTTTGCATGTGACAGTGATCAAGAGGGCAGACCATGGTGGATGGTGGATGAAAATGTTGCCCCAGTTCCTCACTTATTCCTGTCTCTGTAAACATTTTCATTAGACTTTTCAGATCTTCCCTTCTTCAGGAACCAAAATGAAACCTGGAACCACAGTGGAAGGAATTCAGTACTATGAACTGCAAGATCCACTGCAGAAAGCCCAAATGTGCTACAAACCTGCTGCAGATGCAGCCAGACCACTGATGCCATTGTGGGTTGCTGGCCCCAGCTGTGAGTCCCAGCTCTGGCTGACACTGGTGCATAGCCCCAAGAAATCCAGAAAAATAATCCAAGAACTTTAAAGCAGCCACAGAGCTCCAACATTTTAAGCAGCAACTGGCATCATACTTCAGGGATGCAGAAAAAGATCCAAAAGCCCCTGCACTCACCAAAGGTAGCACCCATAGCGGCACAGCAAGCCCTCCAGGGACCTGGAGCAGGGCAGCCAGGAAACCACTTGCTTTACTTGGTACTCAGTGGAAGACCACCTAGAGGAGCCACAAGACCTGGCAGGCTAGTCTAGTTAGAACCTCCATTGACGCAGGAATGGTGCTCAAGGCTTGATAACTGCATAGGGTCACAGGGGTTTCCTCCAAGACTACACTGACGCCCTCTTCCTGTGCAGGTAGAAAAGTGCAGGTGTTGAGCAGATGGACTGAGCCTTGGGCGGAGAGTGCAGAGGCCCGAAATCATGGATCAGGGGCTGGAAAATCACAGAACCCTGGACTTACATGGAAGTCATTAACAGTGACACCCAATGCCCTGATACCTAAATACAAGCTGTCAGAGGTGAGAGAGGGGTGCAAACACTCAGAGAGTGGGTTCAAAGGCTGACAATAGGTTACAGAGCAAATAAAGACATTGGAATATATTCCAGAATCTACCACAGTGATCAGCCATCAGATAAAATACTTGCCCAGCCCTATATTTGTAAATTAGTAGGATTTTTTCTTTCTTTTGTTTTTCATTTATTTGTTTGTTTTGCTTTGTTTGTTTCTCACACTGTTGCTAGTTCTATTTATTTTATTTTATTTTATTTTTGTCCTTTATTTTTTTCTCTTTCTTATTCAATTTTTTCTTTTGGTTATTTTTTGTCTTTGACATATAACTGCTAGCTTTTGTATCTTCTTTTGTTACTTTATTTGTATTTATTTTCTCTGCCCCCCCATTTCTTATACAAACTTCCTCACTCTAGCCTATCTACTCTCTTCTCTCAAGACTTTTCTTTTTTCCTTTACTGTATCTCCTTGTTTAATATTCAAGGTAGTTCATAACTCCATACTTAAATACTCTACTAACTACAAGAGTCCTACTAACTTTCTCTCATTCTCAACCATATACTACCTTATTATACTTGTTCTTACTCAACCTAATCATATCCTCTACCTTACCTGACTCCTATACCAATAACCCCAGCTCCTCCCCTATTACACAACCCTCACCATTGAAAAAAGCACTGCTTTTCTGCTGATAGCCCAAAATTCCTATTGCTAAGATTGGATTTGACTTAATACCTACAAAAGATGCTAAGACATCAGAAAAACAATCCTGAGAATCTTGAAAGTACAAGAACTAGGAACACTGAAGAAATAATGGAAATCATGAATACTAACCTACAAGAAATGCAAGGAGGAGACTTCTGAATCCTGATCTTCAATATGATGAAAGGCCCCAAAGCATGTGTACAGGAAATTAAAGAGGAAATGGAGACACAAAGAAAGAATCAGAAAGAGGTCTGGAATGAAATGAAAGAGTCAATAAATGAAATGAAGACAGCAATAGAAAGAAATTCTGGAATATTAGATGAAGTGGAAAATAGAATATCACTGTTAGAAAACAGTTCATTCAAAGCTGAAAGCACAGTCAACAGCATACAAAAGTCATTACAGCAACAAAACTTAAACATTAAACAATTATGGGACAATATGAAACATCCTAACTAATGGATAAAAGGCACTGAAGAAGGGATAGAGGTACAGATCAAGAGAAATAATTTCAGAGAATTTTCCAAACTTGGAAAGAGATTTGGACTTACATATTCAGGAAACATACAGAACACCATTAAGACAAGATCAAAGGACCTCCCAACACCATGTAATAATCAAAACGACCAACATAGAGGCCAAGGAAAGAATCTTAAAAGCAGTGAGAACTAAAGAACGGGTGATATATAGGGGCAAAAAAATAAAAATCACCCCAGTATACAACCCAAGTCATGAATGCCAGGAGAGACTGGTATGATGTGATCCAGAATCTGGAAGAAAACAACTTCCAATCAAAACTAATATATCCAGCAAAATTATTATTCAAATATTACGGGGGGAAAAGTGCATCATGATAAGCAGAATCTCAAAAAAATTTCATGAATTCAAAGCCAACACTAGAGAAAATACTTAATGAAATAAGCCATAAAGAAGAAAAAAGAAGCAATTTTCAGAACCAGAGAAGAGATGAACTTGATCAGTGGTACATCTAAGTAAAGAAGAAATAACATTATACTAAACAGAAGATAGAACACAAAATGACAGGAAAAAATCATATTTCAATAATAACTCTGAATGTCTAAAGGACTTAACTCACTAATCAAAAGACATAGACTGGCAATGTGGATTTAACAACATAATCCAAATATGTGCTGTTTGCAAGAAACTCACTTTACAACCAAAGACATTCATAGACTGAAAGTGAAAGGATGGAAAAAATATATCATGCTAATGGAGACCAAAAACGAGCTGGAGTAGCAACGTTGGTATCCAAAAATACAGGCTTTAAGCTAAAACACATCAGAAGAGACAAAGCAGGGGATCTCCTTTTATTAAAAGGAACAATCCACCAAGAAGATAAAATGATAGTAAATGTTTATGCTCCAAATGTGGGTGCAGCCACATTTGTAAATCAAACCCTCCAGGAAATCAGATCTCAAATAGACACAAATACAATAATTTTGGGAGACTTCAACACACCTCTAACACCACTAGATTGATCTTCAAGGCAAAAGATGAATAAAGACTCTTCAGAACTAAAGAAATAATTAAGCCAAATGGACCTAATAGACATATACAGAATATTTCAACCAGAAACAGCAGAATACACATTCTTCTCAGCAGCCCATGGAACCTTCTCCAAAATAGATCACATCCTGGGCAACTAAGCAAGCACCAGCAAATTCAAAAGATGTAATTTAATTCCCTGCATCTTTTCAGACCACAATGGAATGAAAGTGGAAATCAACAACAAGAAGACCAAAGAAACTATTTAAATACATAAAGATTCAATGATGCACTGTTGAACAATGAATGGGTAAGATCAGAAATAGAGGAGAAATAAAGAAATTTCTGAAATTAAATGAAAATAGAGACAAAACTTACCAAAATCTATGGGGCACATTGAAGGTGATATTTAGAGGAAAGTTTATAACATTGAGTGCCCACATAAGAAGAACAGAGTCACTAAGTAAACAACCTAATGACACATCTCAAGGACCTAGAAAAACTGCAACAGTCTAATCCCAAAGCCAGCAGAAGGCAGGAAATTATTAAAATCAGAACAGAAATAAATGAAATAGAGAACAACAACAACAAAAAAAATTCAAAGAATCAACAAAACAAGCTGGGTGTGGTGGCGCACACTTGTAATCCCTGCACTTGAGAGGTGGAGACAGGAGGATCATGCAGGTTTGAAGCCAGCCTTGCTGGCTTAAGAGACCCTGTTTCCAAATAAAAAACAACAACAAAAAAATAGGTCTGGGAGTATAGCCCGGAGGTAGAAGGGTTTCCAGGAACCCCAGGACCACCAAAAAAAAAAAAGAATCAACAAAACAAAAAGCTGGTTCTTTGAAAAGATTAATAAGATTGACAAACCCCTGGCCAACCTAAACAAAAGATGAGAGAAGACACAGAAACAAGTCCACACACTTTCAGCCAATTGATTTTTGACAATGGGGCCAAAAACATACACTGGAAAAAAGATAGCCTCTTCAACAAATGGTGTTGGCAAAACTGGTTAACCATATGCAAAAAATTGGATATTAATCCCACTTTTTCACCCTGTACAAAAGTCAACTCACGATGGATCAAAGACTTGGAAATTAAACCAAAGACCTTGAAGCTCCTTGAAGAGGGCATAGGTCCAACACTACAACACATAGGCTCAGACAAACATTTCCTCAACAAGACCCCAAAGGCACAACAAATTAAAAGGAGAATCAATACATGGGATTGCATGAAACTGAAGAGCTTCTGTTCAGCAAAGGAAACTATCAAGAACCTCAATCGAGAGCCAACAGAATGGGAGAAGATTTTTGCCATCAATACCACCGATAGAGGACTAATATCTAGAATATACAGAGAACTCAAGAAACTCAACACTAAGAAAACAAAGCATCCAATAACAAAATGGACAAATGAACTAAATAGACACTTCACAAAAGAAGAAATTCAAATGGCCAATAAATGCATGAAAAAATGCTCAACATCACTGGCAATCAGAGAGATGCAAATCAAAACTACCCTGAGATTTCACCTAACTCCAACTAGAATGGCAATCATCCAAAACACAAACAACAACAGATGCTGGCGAGGATGTGGAGAAGTGGGAACTCTAAGACATTGTTGGTAGGATTGCAAATTAGTGCAACCACTTTGGAAAACAGTATGGAGAATCCTCAGAAGAATGGGAACAAATCTACCATTTGATCCAGCAATACCACTGTTGGGTATCTACCCAAAAGAAAAGAAACCAAACTACCAAACTAATGCATGTATATCTATGTTCATAGCTGCACAATTCACTATAGCCAAACTATGGAACCAGCCAAGATGTCCATCAACAGATGAATGGATTACAAAACTGTGGGATATGTACACAATGGAATTTTACTCAGCCATAAAAAAAAACTCAATTACATCATTTTCAGGGAAATGAATGGAACTGGAGGACATTATGCTAAGTGAGATTAGTCAGTCACAAAAAATAAGAAATCAGATGCTTTCCCTAATATGTGAGAGTTAGGGAGAAATGGGTCATAGAAGGAACTCTTGAAAGAGGAAATCCTATAGAGCAAACAAGACAACCTAAAGGAGGAGAAAGGAGGGGGGAAGAGGAAAATCTCTAAAACACATAAACTACTTAAACATATCAAAGTCAATCACTAAGCCAAGCAAGGGAGGGAGGGACGGGGAGGGAGAGAAACAAGATTTTCCATCCAAAAGACAACTAAGATTAGTTATCTGTGGAGATTCATTAGTTATGTTAGTCTTTTACCTATCTAAATTGTATTGTTTGCTTTTATTGTTGTTAATTTTTAGGATTTCTAGTTGGAATATTAATATACCTTCAGATATAGCATTTGGAAATATTTTATCCCATTCTATGAGTAACTTTTAACTCTATTTACATTGTCTTTGGATATACAATATTTTATTTTTTAGGGAGTTTGTATACCCTTCTGTTGCCTGTGCCATTGAAATCATATCCAAGAAATCACTGCCAATTTCAATGTTATGAGGTTTTATGACCCAGATTTTCTTCTAAAAGTTTATAGTCTTAAGATTTATATGTAGGTCTTTTATCTATTTTGAGTTAATATTTGTATATGGGATTAGGTAAGGGTCCAATTTTATTCTTTTTCATGTAATTTTAATTTTTCAACAATATTTAGTTAAAAGATTATTATTTCCTCCACCAAATGTTCGTGGAAACCTTGTCAAATATAACTTGACAATATATGGAAGAATTTAGCTCTAGGCTTTTATTTAGCTCCAATAGTTTATATATCTGCCTTTAGAGCAGTACTACACTGTTTCAATTACTGTAGCTTTATATGGTTTGAAATCAGAAAATATACATATTCTAACTTTGTTCTTTTTTGAGATTGTTTTGGGTATCTAGAGTCCATATTCCATATTAGGATAGATTTTTTTCTGAAAAGTAAATATATAAATATATGATAGTTTCACCTAAAAAAAAAGGAAAAATTATTCTCTGGTAAGAAAGAAAGCAAAAAGAAATATTGAAATGTTATCTCTAAGTTATCAAAAGCTTGGTATCAGACAAATGAAACTGTTATGTGAGATTATCATTTTTAATTTTGGATAAATTGCTATAATACTAGATGTCAACCACTAAGCCAAGCATGGGAAGGAGGGATGGGGAGGGAATGGGGTGGGGATCGGGTGGGGGTTGACTGGCGATGTGTGCATGTAAGTCTACAAAAGTTTTTTTTGTATCCCACTATGATGTATGAATACAGTGCACCAATAAAAAAAATTTAAGAAAAGAAATGAAAAAGAGATATACCACAGACATTTGGGAAATTCAAAGGATTATCAGAAGCTATTTTGAAAATTTATACTCCAATAGACTGGAAAACATGGAAGAAAATGATAGATTTCTAAGTACATATAACCTACCTAAATTGAACCAAAAAGACATAGCAAGCCTAAACCAACCAAAAGCAAGCAAAGAAATGGAAACAGCAATAAAAATTCTGCCATCAAAGAAAAGCCCAGGCCCTGATGGGTTTCCCGCTGAATTCTACAAAACCTTTAGTGAAGAATGAATCCCAATATTCACATTTTGTTCCGGGAAATCAGAAAAGATGGAATTCTCCCAAATTCCTTCTATGAAGCCAGTATCACATTAATCCCCAAACCAAATAAAGATACCTCAAGAAGAGAAAACAGACCAATATCCTTAATGAATATAGATGCAAAATTTTTTTTTTTTTATTGGTGCACTGTATTCATACATCATAGTAGGATACATACTTTTGTAGACTTACATGCACACTTTTCCCAGTCAGCCCCCACCCAATCCCCACCCCATTCTCTCCCTATCCCTCCCTCCCATGCTTGGCTTAGTAGTTGACATCTAGTATTATGGCAATTTATCTAAAATTAAAAATGATAATCTCACATAACAGTTTCATTTGTCTGATACCAAGTTTTGATGACTTAAAGATAACTTTTCAATATTTCTTTTTGCTTTCTTTCTTACCAGAGAATATTTTTTTCCATTTTTTAGGTGAAACTATCATATATTTATATATTTATTTTTCAGAAAAAAATCTATCCTAATATGGAATATGGACTCTAGGTACCCAAAACGATCTTGAAAAAGAACAAAGCTAGAAGATATATATTTTCTGATTTCAAACCATATAAAGCTACAATAATTGAAACAGTGTAGTACTATTCTAAAGGCAGATATATAAACCATTGGAGTTAAATAAAAGCCTAGAGCTAAATTCTTCCCTATATTGTCAAGTTATATTTGACAAGGTTTCCACGAACATTTGGTGGTGGAAATAATAATCTTTTAACTAAATATTGTTAAAAAATAATAATTACACGGAAAAGAATAAAATTGGACCCTTACCTAATCCCATATACAAATATTAACTCAAGATAGATAATAGACCTAAATATAAATCTTAAGACTATAAACTTTTAGGAATCTGGGTCATTAAACCTCACAACATTGAAATTGGCAGTGATTTCTTGGTTATGATTTCAATGGCACAGGCAACAGAGGAGTATACAAACTCCCTAAAAAATAAAAAAAATATTGTATATCCAAGACAATGTAAACAGAGTTAACAGTTACTAATAGAATGGGATAAAATATTTCCAATTGCTATATCTGAAGGTATATTAATATTCCAACTAGAAATCCTAAAAATTAACAACAATAAAGGCAAACAATACCCTTTAGAGATAGGTAAAAGACTAACATAAATAATGAATCTCCACAGATAACCAATCTTAGTTGTCTGTTGGATGGAAAATCTTGTTTCTCTAGTTCTGGAGTGTGTTACCTATTTCTTCTTTGTAGTTAATCTCTTTGAGTATTTTCTCTAGTGCTGGTTTTGAAGACATAAATTCCTTCAGTTTCTGTTTGTCATGGAAGCTTCTTATTTCTCCATCTAATTTGATACAAAGTTTTGCTGGATAGGAAATTTTTGGCTGGAAGTTGTTTTCTTTCAGAATTGGGAATATGTTACTCCAAGCCCTTCTGGCTCTCATAACTTGGTTTGGGAAGTCTGGAGTGATTCTAATTGGTTTGCCTCTGAATGTCACTTGGCCCTTTGCTTTTGTTGCCTTTAAGATTCTCTGCTTGGCTTCCACATTGGTCATTTTTACAATTATGTGGCATGGGGATCCTCTTCTCCGATCCTGTCTAAAGGGAGTTCTATAAGTTTCCTCGACCTGTGTATCAACCTCTTGCTCTATGTTTGGAAAATTTTCTGCTATTACTTCCTTGAAGAGATTGTTGATCTCTTTGGTATCACTTTCTTTTCCCTCCTCTATTCCAATTATTCTTAGGTTAGCTCTCTTAAAATGGGCCCATATTTCTTCAATGTCAGATTCCTGCTGTTGGATATTTTTTTCTAGATTAGAAACTATGATTTCATTTTTGGATTGCTCATCTTCTAAGAGCGAGATTCTGTTCTTCATGTGTTCTAATCGGTTGTTTGTGCTTTGAATTGAGGCCTTTACTTCATTAATTGCATCCTTTATCTCTTTTTGGCTCTCTCTGAGTTCTTTTCGAAGCACCTCTATTATTTCTACAGTTATTTTCCTGATTTGATCTTCTAGAAATCTCTGAATTTCTGTTTTATCGGGTTCTGATGTTGTGGGGTTGTGGGCATTAATTGCTCCAGTATTATTCCTCTTTCCCATGATTTCGGAAGTTTGTGCCTTCTCTGGGTTCTTCCCTTGGGTCACTATGATTTCCCTTAAGGTGTTCTGGATCTCGAGTCAGTAGTATCTCAGACCCCACTACTCCTTTACTGGGTTTTATCACAGAGTCTCCGACCCAGAGAGTCGACAGAGGCTGCTTTAGACTGTGGGGGGTGCCAGGTTGCACGTTCTCCTATGGTGTGATATCTCTGCCACCACCCCTCCCCTACTGGGTCAAGTCCCAAGGAGTACAGTACTGGGATTTCTCCTCTGTGGCCCGCAATTTGACTCACTGTTCTTGAGTACGCAGATATAGCTGTACTGGATTCGGTGAATTCTCTGCTGCTGCCGCCGGTGGCAATATGGCGCCGCTCGCTGCTATGCCCTCGGCTATGGGGCTGGCGTTTTTCTTCTTGATTTTGATTTCTACTCTGAATCCCTGCAGCGTGTGCTGAGCTCGGCCACTGAGAGCTTTAGATGCTCTCTGCGCGGAGAAATCCCGCCTAGCTGTTCCGCAGTGACTCACCTCGGCTTGCTGTAGCTGTTCCGTGAATTCGCCGGTGCCGCCGGCAGTGTGACGCTACTGCCGCTTCTGCCGCGTCCTCGGGCGCGAGGCCGGTGTATCTCCTCTGTGGCTCTGTTCTCAGTCCGCTTTCTCTCTGGAGCCTGGTGATTTTTTGTTTCACTGGTGATGGTGTTTTCTGGCTATGAAAGGAACTGATTTTGTGGTAATGGAGATTTGTTGTTAGCGGGGCTCTTAAGCCCCGCTTTTCTCGGTCGCCATCTTCCCGGAAGTCTAGATGCAAAAATTTTAAACAAAATACTAGCTATATTCATTCAAAACCATATCAAGAGAATTGTGCACCGTGACCAAATTGGCTGCATCCCAGAAAAGCAAGGCTGGTTAAACATACATATATCAATACATGTTATTCACCACATAAATAGAACTGAGAACAAAAACCACATGAGTATATAAAGAGATGCTAAAAAAGCATTTGACAGAATCCAATACCCATTCATGTTAAAAACACCGCAGAACCAATATTGGAATAGAAGGAACATATTTCAACATCATTAAGGCAAGATACAATAAACCCAAAGCCAAAATCATATTGAATGGGGAAAAACTGCAAGAATTTCCTCTAAAATCAAGAACAAGACAAGGATGCCCACTATCACCACTCCTTTTCAATATAGTCCTCGAGACTCTTGCCACAGCAATAAGAAAAGAGAAGGAAATCAAAGGAGTTCAAATAGGAAGACAAGAATTAAAACTATCCTTATTTGCAGATGACATGATCCTTTATCTAGAAGACCCAAAGAACACAACCACAAGACTTCTGGAGCTGACTAACCAATTCAGCAAAGTTGCAGGATACAAAATAAATCCAAAAAAACCAGTTGCTTTTCTTTATGCCAACAATGAATCCACAATGAAAGAAATAAAAAAAACAATTCCATTCACTATAACCTCAAAACCAATAAAAATACCTGGGAATAAACCTAACCAAAGATGTAAAAGCCCTCTACAATGAAAACTATAAGACATTACAGAAAGAAATTGAAAGGAAACTTGGAAGATGGAAAGATGTCTCTTGCTCATGGAAAGGCAGAATAAATATTATCAAAACAGCCATTCTGCCAAAAGTGATCCACAGATTCAATGCAATTCCTATCAAAATACCAATGACATTCTTCAAAGACCTAGAAAAATCAGTTATAAATTTTATATGGAGAAAGAAAAGACCCACAATAGTCAAAGCAATTCTCAGCAATAAGAACCATGCAGGAGGCATCACAATCCCTGGCTTCAAATTATACTACAGAGCAGTAGTAGTAAAAACAGCATGGTATTAGCACAACAGCAGGCAGACTGACCAGGGGAACAGTGTAGAAGATACAGAAACAAACCCATGCACCTATAGTCAATTGATCTTTGACAAGGGGCCAAACTCATAGGCTGGAGAAAAGACAGTCTTTTTAACAAATGGTGCTGGGAGAACTGGCTAACCATTTGTAGAAAGATGGAACTAAATCCTTACCTCTCACCGTGCACAGGAATCAACGCGAGATGGATCAAAGACTTAGAAATTAGACCAGAGACTGTAAAGTTATTAGAGGAGGGCATAGGCTCAACACTCCATCATATTAGCACAGGCAATAACTCTCTTAACAAGATCTCCAAAGCTCAGGAAATTGAAGCAAGAATTAACAAGTGAGATGGCATCAAACCAGGAAGTTTTTTTCTCATCTAAGGAAACCATCAAGAACCTAAAGAGGAGACTTCCGGGAAGATGGCGACCGAGAAAAGCGGGGCTTAAGAGTCCCGCTAACAACCAATCTCCATTACCACAAAAAGAGCGCCTTTCATAGCCAGAAAACACCATCACCAGAAAAACAAAAAAACGACTAGGCTCCAGAGAGAAAGCGGTCTGAGAACAGAGCTCAGGGCCACAGAGGAGACACACGCGCCCGAGGACGCGGCAGCAGCGCCATACTGCCGGCGGCAGCGGCGAACTCAACGGACGGCTACAGCAAGCCGAGGTGAGCCGATGCGGAACAGCCAGGCGGGATCTTTCGGCGCAGACAGCATTTAAAGCTCCCAGTGGCTGAGCTCAGCACACGCTGCAGAGATTCAGAGTGGAAATCAAAACCAGAGAAGAAAAAATAGGCCAGCCTCATGGCCGAGGGCGTGGCAGAGGCGCCATATTGTCACCTGCGGCGGCAGCAGCAGTGAATTCACCGAGTCCAGTACAGCTACATCTACGTACTCAAGAACAGTGAGTCAAATTGCGGGCCACAGAGGAGAAATCCCAGTATTGTGCCTCCTGGGACTTGACCCAGTGAGGGAGTGGTGGTGGAAGAGATATCACACCATAGGAGAGCGTGCAACCTGGCACCCCCCATAGTTTAAAGCAGCCTCTATCGACTCCCTGGGTCGGAGACTCTGTGATACAACCCAGTAAAGGAGTAGTGGAGTCTGAGATAATACAGACTCGAGATCCAGAGCACCTTAAGTGAAGCCATAGTGACCCAAGGGAAGAACCCAGAGAAGGCACAAACCTCCGAAATCATGGGAAAGAGGAATAACACTGGAGTAATGAATGTGCACAACCCCACAACATCAGAACCTGATAAAACAGAAAATCAGAGATTTCTAGAAGATCAAATCAGGAAAATAACTGTAGAAATAATAGAGGTGCTTCGAAAAGAACTCAGAGAGAGCCAAAAAGAGATAAAGGATGCAATTAATGAAGTAAAGGCCTCAATTCAAAGCACAAACAACCGATTAGACCATATGGAGAACAGAATCTCGCTCTTAGAAGATGAGCAATCCAAAAATGAATGCATAGTTTCTAATCTAGAAAAAGATATCCAACAGCAGGAATCTGACATTGAAGAAATATGGGCCCATCTTAAGAGAGCTAACCTAAGAATAATTGGAATAGAGGAGGGAAAAGAAAGTGATACCAAAGGGATCAACAATCTCTTCAAGGAAGTAATAGCAGAAAATTTTCCAAATATAGAGCAAGAGGTTGATACACAGATCCAGGAAACTTATAGAACTCCCTTTAGACAGGATCCGAGAAGAGGATCCCCACGCCATATAATTGTCAAAATGACCAATGTGGAAGCCAAGCAGAGAATCTTAAAGGCAACAAAAACAAAGGGCCAAGTGACATTCAGAGGCAAACCAATTAGAATCACTCCAGACTTCCCAAACCAAGTCATGAGAGCCAGAAGGGCTTGGAGTAACATATTCCAAACTCTGAAAGAAAACAACTTCCAGCCAAAAATTTCCTACCCAGCAAAACTTTCTATCAAATTAGATGGAGAAATAAGAAGCTTCCATGACAAACAGAAACTGAAGGAATTTATGTCTTCAAAACCAGCGCTAGAGAAAATACTCAAAGAGATTAACTACAAAGAAGAAATAGGTAACACTCACCAGAACCAGAGAAACAAGAGTTTCCATCCAACAGACAACTAAGATTGGTTATCTGTGGAGATTCATTATTTATGTTAGTCTTTTACCTATCTCTAAATTGTATTGTTTGCCTTTATTGTTGTTAATTTTTACGATTTCTAGTTGGAATATTAATATACCTTCAGATATAGCATTTGGAAATACTTTATCCAATTCTATTAGTAACTTTTAACTCTGTTTACATTGTCTTTGGATATACAATATTTTCTTTTATTTTTTAGGGAGTTTGTATATTCTTCTGTTGCCTGTGCCATTGAAATCATATCCAAGAAATCACTGCCAATTTCAATGTTGTGAGGTTTTATGACCCAGATTTTCTCCTAAAAGTTTATAGTCTTAAGATTTATATTTAGGTCTTTTATCTAGTTTGAGTTAATACTTGTATGTGGGATTAGGTAAGGGTCCAATTTTATTCTTTTCCATGTAATTATTATTTTTCAACAATATTTAGTTAAAAGATTATTATTTCCACCACCAAATCTTCGTGGAAACCTTGTCAAAAATAACTTGACAATATAGGGAAGAAGTTAGCTCTAGGCTTGTATTTAACTCCAATGGTCTATATATCTGCCTTTAGAACAGTACTACACTGTTTCAATTATTGTAGCTTTATATGGTTTGAAATCAGAAAATATATATCTGCTAGCTTTGTTCTTTTTCAAGATTGTTTTGGGTATCTAGAATTCATATTCCATATTAGGATAGATTTTTTTCTGAAAAATAAATATATAAATATATGATAGTTTCACCTAAAAAAACAGAAAAAAATATGCTCTGGTAAGAAAGAAAGCAAAAAGAAATATTGAAATGTTATCTTTAAATCATCAAATGCTTGGTATCAGACAAATGAAACTGTTATGTGAGATTATCATTTTTAATTTTGGATAAATTGCTATAATACTAGATGTCAACCACTAAGCCAAGCATGGGAAGGAGGGATGGGGAGAGAATGGGGTGGGGATCGGGTGGGGGCTGACTGGGCGATGTGTGCATGTATGTCTACAAAAGTTTGTATCCCACTATGATGTATGAATACAGTGCACCAATAAAATAAAAAAAAATACTGTGAAAAAAAAAAAAAAAAAAAAAAAAAAAAAAAAAGAACCTAAAGAGGAAGTCTACAGAATGGGAAAAGATCTTTACCAGCCACCACTCCGATAGAGGACTAATATCCAGAATATACAAAGGGCTCAAAAGACTCTCCACTAGCAAAACAAATAACCCAATCAGGAAATGGGCAACTGAACTGAATAGACATTTCACAAAAGAAGAGACACAAATGGACAATAGATACATGAAAAGATGTTCAACATCATTAGCCATCAGGGAGATGCAAATCAAAACTATGCTGAGATTCCATCTAACCCCAGACAGAGTGACAAGGATAAAGAAATCAAACAACAACAATTGCTGGCGAGGATGTGGGGAAAGAGGAACTCTTTTACACTGTTGGTGGGAGTGAAAACTAGGTCAGCTGCTATGGAGATCATTGTGGAGATTCCTTAGAAAACTGGGAATAGATCCACATATGATCCGGCTTTACTACTCCTAGGTATATTTCCAAAGGGGTTGAAATCAGAGAACTACATTAACATATGCTTACCCATGTTCATAGCAGCACAATTCATAAGAGCCAAAATATGGAACCAACCTAGGTCTCCATCAACATATGAATGAATTACAAAATTATGGGAAATACACACAATGGAATTCTACTCAGCAATAAAGAAGAACAAAATCATGTCATTTGTAAGAAGATGGAAAGACCTGGAGAACATTAAGTGAGATTAGCCAAGCACAGAAAGAGAAGGGACTTATGTTTTTTCTAATATACTTGAGCTAGGGAGTATTAGGGATGCCAGAGGGACTCCAGATAATGGAGAGGAAACCTTAGCGAGGCCAGGAAAGAGGAGTAAAGGAGGAAGAAGGCTGAGGTTTATTAATGGAGGAGCTACATCAAATATGTGTAAAAGTATGAATATAGCACAGTTAACGTGGACACTCATTGTTGGGATGGGGGAAGGGGAAAGGTGGGGGGAAGGGCAAAAAGCATAGTCTAAATGTATGTTGTTTTCAATATGTTCCAAATAAAAATAAAAATAAAGTTACCCAGCTTGTCTGCATCAGACTTACTGACTTTACAAAAAATTCAGATCAACCCTTATAATTTTGACTAGTAGCACTTAGGAGAATGTGGGAAATTTAATTTGGGGGGCACAATCCCCTGCTAACCTCCAATGATGCTAACTGGCAGAAAATTTATGGGAAATTTAATTTGGGGGGCACAATCCCCTGCTAACCTCCAATGATGCTAACTGGCAGAAAATTTATGTTGGATCTTACAATAGTGTGTAATTGTAAACAGCATTCTAGTGGTGAGCTTGATATCCTGCTGGTGCCTCTAGTCCATGTCTGAAGGACATGGGGTCTGGGCTGCAGGCTTAGATGGTGTCCAGGTGTGTAGAGGTGGTACTGTGAAGGTCTGGGAGGTTGGAGTGGAGCTGTGACGTGGAGAAGACTGACCAATGTAGTGCTCAGCTCTGAAGGGCGGTGGCAGGCCAGGAGGAAGGACTCAGCTACCTGCATTAAAGCCCAGATTGGAGCATGCTCATTAGACCCCACTAGTTGTTCCTAGTGAAGCATTTAACTGGGGATCACAGGTCCTGGTTCAAAGCAGAGGCTCCTGTCTACAGTTCCTTTTGCTCAGTGAACATGGAACTGGAAAACAGTGTCCTTCCCTCTTCTGTGTCCCTTAATGCTGAATCTTCCTGGAAGGAAGGTAGGTTCAAGGCATACTCGGGTATGTGTGGATTAAGTCAGTCAGTTCTCACTAGCTCACTAGAACAAGGGGACCTCCCAGCACATGGGGAGCCCCAGGTGTAATGGCACAGCTGAAATGGTTAGTCACAGTTCGAGGAAGCGATTCACATCCAGAGCATCTGCCTGTGTGTCCCGAAGCCCTGGGTGAAGGCTCTGCCCCGCGGGCCTTTCTGTCATACTGTCTACGATTTCAGCCACTGGCCTGTGTCTGGTCAGACTCTATCTGCCTCCTCATCCATTGGGTGGATTCTATCTTTTGCTCAGGTTACTTCTTCTGTCTGGCACATTGAGGGGCTGTGGAAATGGAGAATAAGAAGGAGGAAGAGGAGACAGTGGAGGCTGTTGGTGCTCTGACCCAGAGCACACGGCTCAGAAGACTTTATCACAGATGTGGACTCTGAGTGGGATTGAGAGTTCATCATATGGTTTTCTTGGCCACAATTTTTTTTTTCAGATGGATATTATGGAAAGACACAGACTAAATCAATACTCTAAACTGTCAGTAAGATTCATCCAGAAGCTGTTAGAAGCACATAGGGTCCGTAGGTTCCCCTCCTAAAGGATCCAGTTTAGTAGTTCTTAAGAGGAACAAAGAACTTTTGCTTTGCCCTGTCCCTCTCTAACCCTCACCTCAAAGGAGTCTGCTAAACCAGCTCTTGAAATGAGCTCCTCTAGTTGAGTCTGAGGATGTTTAGCAGTAGACTTCTGTGATTTAATGCCCCATCAGCCATTTACTAGACAAGGAAGGATGTCGGTTATAACTACAGGTACATAGAGTGGTGAGGTGTGGCCATGCAGGTTTAGAGAGTGTATTAGACACACCTAGGCAGGTGGGGGCATAGCTCAGGGGTAGAGCATTTGACTGCAGATCAAGAGGTCCCTGGTTCAAATCCGGGTGCCCCCTTGCTCTTTTAGATGCCACAGGTAAAACTCCTGAGGTGGTACATAGTGAGGAGTCATGTACATGTTCCTGGACACCTATATTGGCCCCTCACCCCAGTGGCGCCTCACCATGATCTGCAGAGGGCTCTCCCTGTGCTCAGGACTCTGCGCCATGTTGCTGTCCTCTCTAGAAAGAGACAGCAGAGGCTGCTTCTAAGCCCTGCATGTCCTGGTTGTTCATGCAGTGCACAGGCTGTCCCCTAAGACAGTGACCAGGAGGCTCACTCCTCACCTGGACATCCAGCCTTCTCTGAAGTCTGGGGGTCGAGCCCAGCTTCTTCCTCTGGCCAACCTCCCATGTCATCTCTGCAGGAAGACCCTGCTGACCCCAGCAGCTCCCCTCACTCCCTGATCCCACAGCTTCCTCTGAGACTCTCACCCTTCTGTGGACTATTTTGTTCTGGTTTTGTGGCCTATTTACACCAAGACTCTCTGAGGAACAGGACCCTGTCATAGCCGTGGTTATACCTCAACATAATAATAGGGCCTGGCACCTACAAAGAAAGCTCCATGAGTGAATCTGAGTGAGTGAGTGAGTGAGTGACAGAATGAGCCTCTCCACAAGGCCTTGGGGTATGAAGGACGCTCTCCCTGCGCTGTGTGTGAGGTTCGTTAAAGCCCAGGATTGGCGGCTCTTGTGAGATTACTATGTTGACTGAGGGACAACACCAGAGTCAGGTGACCTTTCAGGAGAAAAGGCTGGTGCCTTCCATACTCTCAGAGGAAAGGAAATGGGGGCCAGTCCAGGTTGGAAATTAAGAGGGAAGTAAAGGGAGATGAGCAGACTACAGAGGAGAAAGCTTGGATGTTTCTGAACATGCAGAGAAAACAGTCCTTTATAAATAGTTGGAGAGCCTGGCTGTGGTGCCATAGATGAAAAGGTGCTAATGAGAGGTTGCATATAAGTGGGGGCATAGCTCAGGGGTAGAGCATTTGACTGCAGATCAAGAGGTCCCTGGTTCAAATCCAGGTGCCCCCTGCCTTTTGCCTCCAGGTTGATTCGGCTGTCAATGTGGAGAGAGGTGAGAAAGGTCATGTGTTCACAAAAAAGCCTATTGACACCTCTGTCTCCAAAGAACTGACTGTCTTCAAGGTCGAGTCAGTGCTCATGGGTCCCAGGTGGAAAACAGCATCTTGTCTGTAATTAATGAAGAGAAAAGCAGCTCCTGTGTTGTCCTTTGATCCTACTATATAAATTACAGTTCTCCAAAAAATGGAACCAGCAGAAAGTGTGTGTGTGTGTGTGTGTGTGTGTGTGTGTGTGAGAGAGAGAGAGAGAGAGAGAGAGAGAGAGAGAGAGAGAGAGAGTTGTGAATGGAAAAGGATGATTTCTGCAGGGCGGCCTCACAGCCTGTACCCCCAGGAGGAGCTGAGGTGGCAGCTGGAGTCTAAAGACAGTCTGGGCACAGAATTTCCTCACCATTGGGGGCTTCAGTCTTTCTCTTGCTGCTCACCTGATTGCATGAGGCCCACCCCCCTAGGAGTGGCCATGACCTTTGATCAAAGTTCACTGATCTCAATGATAATCACATCTGAAAAGGCCTTAACAACATCTTCACTGGTGTTTGGCCACACATCAGTGCCTCCCAGCCTTGTCACACTGACACATGAGATCACACACAACACTGATAGTGCATTATCCCTGGCCAACCACATTCACATGAGAAAGACTGTGAGCGCTGAGTCCATTACTGAGATGGAGGGTGGATGTGGAATTCATCCTGGAGGGGGCACAGCTGAGGCAGTGAGAAGGGGTCAGGACTGTGGCAGTGCTCACTCTGAAGACACCTGTGCACCTCTCACCAGCTGGCTGACCTTCTGCTCCCGGAATTCCACTGGGTTCTGCCTATTTCATCAGCCGCTGTCTTCAGATTTCCTTGCAGGCTGAGGGCTCCTTGTCATCCTGCCCAGGATTGTCTTATGCTTCCGTTAGCCTGTGTTGTAGTCAGCTTCACATCCCAGTGTTCAAGATGCCTGACAAGGACCATGTGAAGAGGATTCCTTTGTTTCAGGAATTCAGAACATCAGTCCACGGTCAGCTGGCTCTAAGTCAGACACTATGGCACAAGGAACAGGGCCAGAGTGAAGCTGCTCATCTGAGTGGAGCCAGGGAAAAGAGAGGAGGACCCAGAGAAGAGAAACCCTCCCAGGACATTCCACCAGGGACCATCTTTCTCCAACTGTGTCCTACTTCCAGTGGCTCACTCTGGTGTGGAGGGTTAACCCTATGCTGACGTCAGTGCTTCTTGATCCAGTCAGCCAGGAAGAGCTCCATCTCGATCCTGGCGGCATTGGGAACCGAGTATTCAGCATATGAATTTTGGGGAGATATTTTATATAAAACCCATGAAAGCCTGAGACAGGCTCATCTCTAATCAAAGTACCAGGCTGGCAGCAAGAACGAGTGCAAGACCCAAGATTTTCAGAGAAACAAAGGGAATATGATTTGGGAATCTGGCCTTATTGGAAGGTAATGAAAAACTAGGTCATTCTGGGAGATGTGGGCATAGAGTCCCAGAGTCTACAGGGAAAAGTTGGGGGAGATTTTACCCCAGTTCCAGGTGCCAACTTGTGGGTCCCCAAGAACAGTACCAGCAGATACAGGAAGACTGGCAAGTAGGGCCAGATCAAAGAAGCAAATAATGCTGGGTGTGGTGGTGCACGCGTGTAATCCCAGTACTTAGGAGGCTGAGAAAGGAGGATCTCATGGTTCGCGGACAGCCTCAGCTACTTAGTGAGGCACTCTGCAACTTAGTGAGACTTTTTCAAAATGAAGAATAAAAAAAGGCTGGGGGTGGGGCTCAGAGGTAGAGTATCGCTGGGTTCCATCCCTAGCAACACACAGACACACACAGAGAGCAAATAATAATAACAAATGTAATATGGCCTGGTCTGCTCCTCAGGTAGTCCAAATGAAGGACACTTTCTGGCTGTACTGTGAAAATCTCTGACCTGTCATAGAACAAGTGAAACTTCTGAAAACAAGTGTCCAGGTGAATCTGCGACCTCCACGCCAGGGGTGTGAACAGCTTTCCTGGTCTCCTGGCAAAAGATTGTAGGTGGTTAAGAATAAGTTGTACTTCCAGAAATATATTGTGGATTTAGGATAGCAAAGAGAAAATTGCAAGTGACCCCATGAGACTTTGTGCCCTTTGAATGGAGCTGAGTGTATTTTGCATGTGACTGTACCCAAGAGGGCAGACCATGGTGGATGGTGGATGAAAATGTTGCCCCAGTCCCTCACTTATTCCTGTCTCTGTGCAAATTTGCATGAGACTTTTCAGATCTTCCCTTCAGAGGTGGAAATGCCTCCCTGCTCTTGATTTAGGGCTCAGCCCTGTGACATGCTTTAGCCAATGAGATGGCAGCATGTGACACAGTGAAGGCTTGACACCCCCCTCAGCTGCTCCTCCAGCTTGGACCCAGAATGAGCATCCATGGAGCAGACATGAGCCCAAGTCATAGACAGGAACCAAGAACACAGGAACCCAGCCCTTCAAGCAGCAAGCAGACATCTGAGTCTAGCTCAAATCAACAGGCTGGTGTTCACCCTACCAACCTATGTGAATAAAAATAAACACTTACTGCTGCATAAACTCAGTTTGGGAGATTCCTTTGATGCATTATTGTGCAAGTGAATGATTGACACAGCCATGATCTGTACAACTGCCCCCCCAAAGCCCATCTGCTACTGACCAAGGGGAGAAAAGGAGACTTCCATATATATAAAGGAATTGAGCTGGTACTAATGTGAGGCTGGGTAGAAAAGAGTCAGACAAGTGAGTGTGTTGGGTGGTGGTGTGGAAGGGGGAACTCATGGCTGAAGAGGGTGCTCTCTGGTGTGTCGGCCAGCTCAATAAGCTGAGAATGGATCAAACTTCCAGTGCATGATGGAATCCTTGAGTGAGGATACACGATGAAATATGCTAAGGGGAGCTCTGTAGGCATGGGCCATAGCTCAGGGGTAGAGCTTTGGACTGTAGATCAAGAGGCCCCTGGTCCAAATCCAGGTGCCCCCCGCTGGCTCTTTGCTCTTGGCACACTAGCAGGTCTTTTCTCTGTTCAGTGGTCTACATCCTGGTCACCTCATCACCATCCTCCCTAGGTCCTGTGCCAGTTGCCCCTGGTGACACCAGCTCTTAGGCACAACTCAGGGTTCAGTTGCTAATGATCTGCATGTCTTTCTGAATTTCTTCATTGGCTGTTTTCTAAAGTTTACAGGCTGAATTAGAAGTTACCCAGCCCGACTGCATCAGAATTACTGACCTTACTAAACATTCAGGTCAACCCTTGTAATTCCGACTTGTAATTCCACTTAGGAGGAATGTGAGAAACTTGATTTTGGGAGGCACAATCCCCTGCTAACACCCAATGATGCCAACTGGCAGAAAATTTGTGTTGGATCTTACAATAGTGTAACATTGTGTAATTGTAAACAGCATTCTAGTGGTGAGCTTGATATCCTGCTGGTGCCTCTAGTCCATGTCTGAAGGAGATGGGGTCTGGGCTGCAGGCTTAGATGGTGTCCAGGTGTGTAGAGGTGGTACTGTGAAGGCCTGGGAGGTTGGAGTGGAGCTGTGATGTGGAGAAGACTGACCAATGTAGTGCTCAGCTCTGAAGGGCGGTGGCAGGCCAGGAGGAAGGACTCAGCTACCTGCATTAAAGCCCAGATTGGAGCATGCTCATTAGACCCCACTAGTTGTTCCTAGTGAAGCATTTAACTGGGGATCACAGGTCCTGGTTCAAAGCAGAGGCTCCTGTCTACAGTTCCTTTTGCTCAATGAACATGGAACTGGAAAACAGTGTCCTTCCCTCTTCTGTGTCCCTTAATGCTGAATCTTCCTGGAAGGAAGGTAGGTTCAAGGCATACTCGGGTATGTGTGGATTAAGTCAGTCAGTTCTCACTAGCTCACTAGAACAAGGGGACCTCCCAGCACATGGGGAGCCCCAGGTGTAATGGCACAGCTGAAATGGTTAGTCACAGTTGTCTAAACAGGTTCGAGGAAGCAATTCACATCCAGAGCATCTGCCTGTGTGTCTCAATGCCCTGGGTGAAGGCTCTGCCCTGAGGGCCTTTCTGTCACACTGTCCACATTTTTGGCCACTGACCTGTGTCTGGTCAGACTCTATCTGCCTCCTCATCCACTGGGTGGATTCTATCTTTTGCTCAGGTTACTTCTTCTGTCTGGCACATTGAGGGGCTGTGGAAATGGAGAATAAGAAGGAGGAAGAGGAGACAGTGGAGGCTGTGCATGCTCTGACCCAGAGCACACGGTGCAGAGGCCATTATCACAGATGTGGACCCGGAGTGAGACTCAATATCATCACATGGTTTCTGTTTCGGCAGAATGGTGACAACTCTCAATTTTTTTCCAGATCTGTATTATGGAAGGCTCAGATGAAATAAAGGGCTCTAGACTGTCTGTCAGTGAGATTCATCCCGGCAGCTGTTAGAGAAACACATTGTCCCTAGGTCCTGCTCCCAGAGGATCAGGTTAGGAGTTCTCAGGAGAAACCAAGAACTTTGCTTTGCCCTCCCTCTCCCTAACCCTTACCTCCAAGGAGTCTGCTAAACCAGCTCTTGAAATGGGCTCCTCTAGTTGAGTCTGAGGATGGTCACACAGCAGACATCTGTGATGTTAACGCTCCTATCTCAGACAGTTACTAGACAAGGAAGGATGTCGGTTATAACTACAGGTGCGTAGACAGGTGAGGTGTGGCCATGCAGGTTTAGTGAGTGCATTAGACACACCTAGGCAGGTGGGGGCATAGCTCAGGGGTAGAGCATTTGACTGCAGATCAAGAGGTCCCCGGTTCAAATCCGGGTGCCCCCTTGCTCTTTTAGATGCCACAGGTAAAACTCCTGAGGTGGTAAATAGTGAGGAGCCAAGTAATGTCCCTTGTCACCCATATTGGCCCCTCACCCCAGCGGCGTCTCAGCATGATCTGCAGTGTGCTTTCCCTGTGCTCTGGGCTCTGCTTACGCCATGTTGGTGTCCTTCTCTCTAGAAAGGGACAGCAGAGGCTGCTTCTAAGCCCTGAATGTCCTGGCTGTTCATGCTGTGCACAGGCTGTCCTCCAACACAGTGACCAGGAGGCTCACTCCTCACCTGGACATCCAGCCTTCTCTGAAGTCTGGGGGTCGAGCCCAGCTTCTTCCTCTGGCCAACCTCCCATGTCATCTCTGCAGGAAGACCCTGCTGACCCCAGCAGCTCCCCTCACTCCCTGATCCCACAGCTTCCTCTGAGACTCTCACCCTTCTGTGGACTATTTTGTTCTGGTTTTGTGGCCTATTTACACCAAGACTCTCTGAGGAACAGGACCCTGTCATAGCCGTGGTTATACCTCAACATAATAATAGGGCCTGGCACCTACAAAGAAAGCTCCATGAGTGAATCTGAGTGAGTGAGTGAGTGAGCGAGTGAGTGAGTGACAGAATGAGCCGCTCCACGAGGCCTTGGAGTATGGAGGACGCTCTCCCTGCGCTGTGTGTGAGGTTCATTAAAGCCCAGGATTGGCGGCTCTTGTGAGATTACTATGTTGACTGAGGGACAACACCAGTGTCTTCCCACAATCTGAGAGGGAAGGTTATGTGGACAGTCTACGTTGGAAATGAAAGAGGGAACTGAATGGGAAGAGCAGACTACAGAGGAGAAAACTTTGATGTTTCTGGAACATGCAGAGACAACAGTGGTTTATAAATAGTTGGAGAGCCTGGCTGTGGTGCCTCAGATGAAAAGGTGCTACTGAGAGGTTGCATAGTAGTGTGTGGGGGGGTATAGCTCAGGGATAGAGCATTTGACTTCAGATCAAGAGGTCCCTGGTTCAAATCCTGGTGCTTCCTCCCTTTTCACTCAACATACATGATTATCTTCTTTTAGGTTTTTCCCTCAAGTAAATTCAACTGTCAGTGTGCGGAGAGGTGAGGCAGACCTGCTGACACCTGTGTCTCCAAAACACCTAGTGTCTTCAGGCCATGTCAGTGCTGATGGGTCCTGAGACAAAGACAGAATCCTGTCTGTAATGGTTGAAGAGAAAAGTGGCCGATGGTTGTCCCTTGATTTTAGTGTAATTGTTAAGGTACTCCAAAAAATGGAACCAATAGGGAGAGGGAGAGGGAGAGGGAGAGGGAGAGGGAGAGGGAGAGGGAGAGGGAGAGGGAGAGGGAGGAGAGGGAGAGAGAGGGAGAGGGAGATGTGGATAGACAAGTTGCTATCTGGAAGGCAGCCTCACAGCTTGGACCTCAGGAGGAGTGAGGTGGCAGCTGGAGTCTAAAGACAGTCTGGAAGCAGAATTCTCTCTCCATTGGGGACCTCAGTGTTTTACTCTTGTTGCTCAAATAATAAGATCAAATGTCTCAATATCTGGTCTCCTCTTCATGTAGCCCAAATGCAGGACGTTTTCTGGCTGTACTGTGAGAATCTCTGACCTGTCTCTGAACAAGTGAAACTTCTGGAAAGAAGAGTCCAGGTGAATCCGCAACCTCCATGGTGACAACCAGGAGTGTGAACAGCTTCCCTGGTCTCCTGGCAAAGGATCGGAGGTGGTTAGGATTAAGTTGTACTTCCAGAAATATAGTGTGCATTTAGGACATCAGACAGAAAAGTGCAAGTGACGCCAGGAGACTTTGTGCCCTTTGAATGAAGCTGAGTGTATTTGCATGTGACAGTGATCAGGAGGGCAAACCACGGTGGATGGTGGATGAAAATGTTGCCCCAGTTCCTCACTTATTCCTGACTTTGTAAACATTTGAATGAGACTCACGTATCTTTACTTCAGGGGTGAAAATTCCTCCCTGCCCTTGATTCAGGGCTCAGCCTCGTGACTTGCTTTAGCCCATGGGATGTGAGCATGCGACACAGGGAAGACTTGACACCAGGGCTGGCCCTTTTGCATTTCTGCTGCTGTCATGAATGTCCCCTACTGACTGCTCCTCCCGCCCGGATCCAGAAATGAACACACATGGAGCATACGTGAGCCCAATTCACAGACGGGAACCAAGCGCACAGAGACCCCCACTTCAAGCAGATACTTGAGTTCAGCCAACATCAACAGACTAGAGTCCACCCTGCCAACCTGTGTGAACGAGAGTAAGTGCTTACTGTTGCATAAACTCAATTTGGGAGAGTCCTTTCATGCATTATTGTGCAAGTGATCATGGTGATTGACAGAGCCATGATTCTTACTCTGTCCCCCCAAATACCCATCTGCTACTGACCAAGGGGAGAGAAGGAGACGTCCAGGGATTGAAGGAATTGAGAGGGAACTAAATTGAGCTGGGTAGAAGAGTCAGACAACTGAGTGCAATGAGGGGTGGTGTAGAAGGGTGAAGTCATGGCTGAAGAGGGAGTTCTCGTCAGCTGGTAGTGTGTCTGCCCGTTTTCATAGGCTAAGAAGGGATCATACTAAGAGTGCGCAATACAATTCTTAGGTGTGGGAACACAACTGAGGTATGCTAAGTGGGTACCCCATCAGGCTAGGGGGCATAGCTCAGGGGTAGAGCATTTGACTGCAGATCAAGAGGTCCCTGGTTCAAATCCAGGTGCCCCCTGCTGTGTCATGCATTTAGTCACTGAAATGCACCTTGTGTTGTCTTTTCTTCTCTGGCCAGAACCTCTGGAGGAGAATAATACGCTAGATCAAACTCCCTGGACCACAATATCAGAAACCCTCAAATGACTCGTGTGTACATTAGAGTTTGCAAGGCATAGGCCCCTGATTCTTTAGCCCTCTGGGTTTTACTCAGCTCCAGACGTTTTCAGATTTCTTCTAAATCTCCTCTGAAGACCCATGTGATCCTGAAGAGGCAGTCGTGTCTCCCTCTTGCACATACCTCAGGGCATGCTGCTGCAGCTGCGCACAGGACTTGCTGGCCCAGGGACAGCACTGTGCCTCTGCAGTGGGGCAGGTGCTCAGATCTGAGCCTACCGGGGCCGGCTGCAGGCCGGAGGTCCTGGACCAGACCTGGGTCCCAGGTCTGAAGCTCCCACTGAGGCTGCTACAGATGTCCTGACTGCATAGGCTCCTGCCCTGTCTTGCCCAGACCAGGCTGGGGGAAAAGCAGGAATTTTAGAAGTTTCTTTGGGACTGAAACCCAGGAGGAGATAGTGGGGTAAGTTCCCTGGGGATTCCTAGAGGACTGGCCTTGACTCTCCTGGCCTCTTTTCTCTGTCCTCCACACAGAGAAATTCAAAATTGTGAGCTAGAATAGTATTTCAAAGTCAGTGAATCAAAACTCCAATCAGTAAGGGAAACTTGGAGGTAACCTTTTGATCTGTCCTTAAAAGCACATCTCATTATTGCCTACGCTGAGCAGCACATTTCCTCTGCAGTCCATGGCCAAGGTAATCTTGGGAAAAGCCAAGGAGTTTCCCATGAAAGACCTTTGGATTAACCTGAAGCCTGGTTCCTCATCTTGGCCACCCCTCAGAGAACCCAGTGAGGGAGGTGCTGAGCCCAGAGAGTGGCTTTCATAGAAATAAAATCCTAGGAGCTCCCACATCAGCATCCTTGGGAGTGAGGCCAAAGGACAACTTTTACTAACCTCCTCGATGATCCCAGTGGGAACTAGGAGTCTCCAATTGAGTTTGGGGCCCCATAGTCTAGCTTTAAAAGAGACTATAATTATGAGACACTCTCAAGCACACATTAGATTAATAATAGGGTTGACACCGGAGTTCACATGGTTGATCTCAGCTTCTCTACACTAACCCAAACCTGGACTGAGACATGATCCCCTGACTAAAATTGCTTCCCACCTTCCACCAAGACCAAGCCTTGTGAGCTCAGCTTCCCAAGAAGAGAATGAAACTTCTGGGCTAGTAGTTACTAGACTGAGACCCAAAAGAAGATGGACTGAAAGACAGACAGGCAGACACACACAGACACACAGACACATGCTGGATTTGTGCCATGGACTCTTGACCTGCAGTCAAATGCTCCTTCCTTGAACAGAAGCTCACTTCAAACAAATTCCCTAGTTAAACACCATTTAACGATGTGGGTTTCCTCATGGCAGGTAGTTTCTGCTTATTCTTGGTCAGGCCCCAGATACTGGCTGACTCACTACATGCAACCATCCCTCTCTGATCATTGACCCCCTCTGTTCTCCTGCTGACCCCTCACTTGTGTGCCTGGGAGCCTTCCGGCCTGCCCAGCTCACCCTCCTCTGCCTCCAGAACAAAGCACGTGTCTACCTCACTAGCAGAGGCCAACAGAGCCCACCTGGGAGTGCCAGTCAGTTCTCTCCCACCTCTTCTTCCTCTTCATGGAATGTTCAATGTTGGAGAACAATTGCTGGTTCAGGAGGTAAAAAAGCAAAAGGAATAGGGGGCACCCGGATTTGAACCGGGGACCTCTTGATCTGCAGTCAAATGCTCTGCCCCTGAGCTATGCCCCCTCCCTGGCACTTGGGCTTGGGTATAAAGCTAATAACCAGGGGCTCCCTCTCCTTGAGGTTTCTCTGTTCTCTAGTCGCCCCTGGCACCTGGCTGGCTGCGCTCTCCTGGCCTGGGCTCTCCTCCCCTGTGCTTTCTGTGTGTAACCCAGAAGCCTCCTCTGCCCTGATTGGAGGTTTTCCTCCCTCAGCACCCATCTGGGGTCACCAGCTATCCCTTCCAGAACCAGTGGGCGGAGTTCAGGGTTTCTGTACCATCTTTCTTCCATAGTCTTCTTCCCTCGTCCTACAGCCAAGTCCAGGACCTTAGTTGAGTCCCTAGAGGGCTGGTTGACACCAGGGCAGGTTTGGCAAGAAAGGCTGCAGTCACCATGCTAAGCAGGTGCAGCCCTGCTTCACCACGGGTCCACACAGCTGGAATACACCACACTTGGCCATCGGGGCTTAAGGTGAAGCCTTGTGTCCCTGAGCAGGGACTAAGTACACTCCTCAGCCTCTCCTGGCCACGTAGCTGTCCTGCAGCAGGACGACCACACTGGAGAATGTGCGCCTGTTCTGGTAGGCTCACGGTGACTGACACCATTCAGAGATGCATCCCAGCACCTGTGGCGCCTGATGGATGCCAGGATAACAGCCATTCAAATACTGTGGAGGAGGATGAGAGGGGCCAGGCATTCACACTGTACACACATGTTCAATGTGATGGAGGGAAAGAGGGAGGAATGGAGGAAGGAAGGAAGGAAGGAAGGAAGGAAGGAAGGAAGGAAGGAAGGAAGAGAGAATAAATACTGTTTTTTAAAAAAATCTCATGTCAAGCTGGGTAATCTCAGTAAGTACTTGGGAGGCTGAGACAGGATGATCTCAGGTTTGTGGCCAGCCTCAGTGACTTTGTAGGGCTTTCAACAACCTAGTAAGACCCTGTCTCAAAATAAAAAATAAAAAGATCTGGGGGTGTATCTCAGAGGTATAATGTTTCTTGGTTCAATCTTCAGTACTCCCTTCAAAACAATCTCACATGCATCCAGGATTGTTGCTGAGTACACTACAGAAATACTGAAAATACACAGAAAATCTAGAAAACACAAAGAAGCCTCAGAAGGAAAAATAAAATCACCTGTAAAATAACCACTGTTTATAGTTTGGTTTCCATTCTCCCAGACTTAAAAAAACATGACCTTACAGGGACCTGAGCTCCTGCTGCAGCGGGTGAAGAGCGGTCCCAGCCCTTGAGCCTCCCATCAGCAGCAGCTCCATCCTGGGCTCTGTTCCCTACCCCACCCCACCCCAGCAGTGCTCCCCCGCCATATAAAGACAAGCACTTTGGACTTAATAGTTGTTATGTCCCTGAATTAGTCTTCCTTTTATTTCAAAATTACTACAATTCTTTAAAAAGGCAGTGGGAACTTTCGTACAGGCTCGGAGTTGTAATATAACTGGTGTGTCTTTTTTGGAAGGTTACTCACAATCAAAATATTTTAAAATGTGTTTTAGCCTTATCTCACAGGAGTGTACAAAGCTGTATGTACATGGTTAACCACTACAGTGGTGTTTGGAAAAATGAAAAATAAAATAAAAAGACTGCACAGATACTTTCTCTGTGCAGGCGTTCAGAACTCCCAGAGGACAGGCCATTTGGTGTAACAACACTGCTCCTTCAGGCCATTAACACAATCATTTTACCTGGCTTGTGGTGAACACAGGCAACTTTCAGCTTCTTCCACTCTCTGAAAGTTTCAGCCTCAATTTATTTTTTACTTTTTATTTTTTGGTGGTACTGGGGTTCCCAGAAGCCCTTCTACCTCAGGGCTACACTCCCAGACCTATTTTTACATTTTTATTTGGAAACAGGGTCTCCTAAGCCAGCGCACGTGGCTGGCTTTGAACCTGCGCGATCCTCCTGTCTCTGCCTCCCAAGCGCGGGGATTACAAGCGTGCGCCACCACACCCAGCCAGCCTCAATTTTAATTAGAATATGTATTTTAACTACAGCATCTCTCATGGGTCCACAGAAACATGCAATTAAAATGGTTCTCAAAGGTGCTATGCTCCAGTAAACAATGTATTTTTAAATAATGAATCAAAGGGGTTGACATCTAAGCAGTGTGTAACCAGTATGTAGGGGTGAGAATGGAGACATGTCACATCTAGTAAGTACATTCTATTTTTCCAGTCTTTTTTTTTTTTTTTTTTGCATCTCGGTTTCATCCATCTTTGAACAAGTCTGATTTCTGGTTTTAATTAAAAATTTTAGCAAACAATAAAAAAGAATTCCCAGCATCTCCAGGTAAGACACTGAATCCAGAATTCAATAACAATAAATTCAGTAGAATTTTCAATTATTTCTACCCTCCTTTTCCAGTGCTATCAAGAATTTATTCCTACATAATTGCCCAGATTTGGGCTGTTATAAATCAGCATAGCCTGGTGATTATTTTTGCATTTAAGCCTCCACCTGCAAGGTGTGACTTTGTAATTGGCTCTCCAAGGCATGCTGAGATCTTTTTCAAGTTATAGATCAAAAGAAAGAACAGCAGGGCGAGATGAGAGCAGAAATAAAACAGGAAATCATCAGCTTAGCAGGAGGGCCTGCTTTGGCTGGCTGAGGAAGTTTGGAAGTGCTCGTGGTTAGGTATATTTTAGATTCTACAAATGCCATGAACCCCAGTGACAATTCTTGGGGGGTCTCACTCTTTCCAGATCAGAGCCGTATGTTTAACACTGGGTAAGCTGTGAACTAAATTGCCATCAAGATCTAGCGGTCTTGCAGAACCAAGCACTGCCTGTGGCTTTCTGCCAAGTCTCATGGCTGCTAGAAGTAAGAGATCTGGCTCTCATTGTCTCTCTAAGCTCTCGATGCCTTGAGGATCAGCCAGTTCCACTGCCAACTCTAGCTCATAATGAGCAAATGGCATCTGGGAGGCTTGGCCCCAGTGCGCACTTCTTTCTAGATCATCAGCAATAATCAACTCAGCTATCCTTCCAGTGTGGGTTAGAGGTTATGCCAAATCCCCAGGCTCAGATGTTTTTGGATTTCCTCTAACTCTTGTCTCAGCCAGTCTAGATAATCAACACCATTTTCATGAGGATCTGTTACCTGGAACCCACTCCTAACACGAATGTATATATGAGCTGGGAAGTCTGGGTACAAAGCCATAAACCAACTTTGACTACCCAAACAGATAAGGCAATCACTGTCAGGAAGCTTGTACACCAAAGGGGAGTTTGGAGAAGGCTAAGCAATGAGCAGGCCCCAAGGGGAACTGTTGGTGAGAGCCACAGCCTGCGGGGAAGTGTCTCTGCCCCAGAGCCACTGCTAGGGCTAGGCCAAGGCCAGAATAAAGTTTAGACTCTCTGCTACTGTGTCTCAATGCTAAATCACTGATGTCTGAGTAGCTGACATCAGGTGTGGGCTCAAGCCTTTGCTGCCAGATACTGGAAAAGTTTTCTGTGTGGCAAGAATAGCTAGATGCATTTAAGCTGTGATGCAAAAAGAGATAGTGACCTCCCCAAATGCACATACATGAGGGAAAGGTATCCACATTAAATAAAGCTGGCCTCATGGAAGACTTGTGGCTATGTTTTCCACTCCAGGTGAAAACCTGTTCCAGATCCTTTTTCTGAAACATTCCCCTTAGTTCTGTTGTTTTCTACTCTGGGAAATGATCCCTTCCAATCCTTCTGTGTTGTCTATTGAAATGATCATACGATAATATTATGTGGTAGATTACATTTATTGATTTGTATATGTTGAACCAGCCTTGCATTTCTGGAATGAAACCAACTTAGTAATGGTGTACAATTTTCTTAATATGGATTTGAATGTGTATTGCTAGCATTTTATTTAAAATTTTGGGGGACTTCTGGGAAGATGGCAACCGAGAAAAGCAGTGTTTACGAGTCCTGCTAACACTCGATCTCTATTGCCACAAAACCAGCACTTTTCATAGCCAGGAAACACTATCATCAGAGAAATAAAAACTGTAAATACAAGAGACAGAGAAAAAGAAGACTAGAAGAAGAACAAGAGACAAGAAAAGAACCCAGCCTGCATTGCAGCGGTGGATGCTGCGCCGGCGCCATCTTGCCTCACAGCACCAGGCTCCAGAGAAGAAAGGTAAACAAGAAGCTGAAGCGAGCAGCTGCAGATGATTCGGGTGTAATTCAGCAGTTTTTTCAGTGCAAAGAACATCTACAACTCCCAATGGCCAAGCTTATCACGCCATCCAGGGACTCAAAACAGAGCTCAAAACCAGAAAATAAATATACCAGCCTCACGGCTGAGGGCATGGCAACAGCACCATATATCCAGCGGCAGGGGTGAGTTCACCACACCCGTGACAGCTCCAGATCAGTGCATTCAACAACCGTAAGTGAAATTGTGGTCCTAACAGAGAAATCCCAGCACTGCACCCCCAAGGACTTGCGCAGCTTTGATAATCTCCCTGGGTCTGAGATTTTGCAGTCCAATCCAGTGAAGGAGTGGTGGTGGCAGAGATACCACACCCTAGTTGCAGCTCCCTGTGGGAAAACACCCAGGCTGGCACCCCAACGGTATCGCACAGCCTCGATTAACTCCCTGGGTCTGAGAATTTGAGATACAACCCAGTATAGGATTAGTGGTGACTGAGATTACCACAGACTCAAGATACAGAGCACCCTAAGTAAAGTCGTAGTGACCCAGGGAAGAACCCAGAGAAGGCACAAACTTCTGAAATCATGGGAAAGAGGAATTACAACGGAGCAATGAATGCCCACAACACCAAAACATCAGAACCTGATAAAATAGAAATTCAGAGATCTCCAGAAGATCAAATCAGGAATATAACTGTAGACATAATACAGGACCTTCAAAAAGAATTTAGAGAGAGTCTGAAAGAAATAAAGGATGCAACCATTGAAGTAAAGTCATCAATTCAAACTACAATCAATTAGACCACATGGAGAATAGAATCTCACTTCTAGAAGATGATCACTCCAAAAATGAATGCATAGTTTATAATTTAGAAAAAATATCTGACAGCAGGAATTAAACATTGAAGAAACATGGGCCCATTTTGAGAGAGCTAACCTAAGAATAATTGGAATAGAGGAGGGAAAAAAGGGTGAAACAAAAAGGATCAATAATCTCTTCAAAGAAATAATAGCAGAAAATTTTCTAAACATAGAGCAAGGGATCAATACGTAGGTCCAGAAAACTTATAGAACTCCCTTTAGACAGGATCAGAGAAGAGGTTCCCCATGCCACATAATTGTCAAAATGACCAATGTGGAAACCAAGCAGAGAATCTTAAAGGCAACAAAATCAAAAGGCCAAGTGACATTCAGAGGCAAACCAATTAGAATCACTCCAGACTTCTCAAACCAAGTCATGAAAGCCAGAAGGGCTTGGAGTAACATATTCCAAACTCTGAAAGAAAACAACTTCCAGCCAAAAATTTCCTACCCAGCAAAACTATCTATCAAATTAGATGGAGAAATAAGAAGCTTCCATGACAAACAGAAACTGAAGCAATTTATGTCTTCAAAACCAGTGCTAAAGAAAATACTCAAAAAGATTAACTACAAAGAAGAAATAGGTAATACACACCAGAACCAGAGAAACAAGATTTTCCATCCAGCAGACAACTAAGCAAAGAAGAATATATTAATGTGTTAATTGATTAAAATATTTGGAGATTCACTATTTATTCACTATTTGTTTTACCTATTTCTAAATTGTATTGTTTGCTTTTATTGTTGCTAATTTTTAGGATTTCTATTTGGAATATTAATATACCTTCAGATATAGCATTTGGAAATATTTTACCCCATTCTATCAATAACTTAAGTCTGTTTACATTGTCTGGATGTACGATATTTTTTTATTTTTTAGGAAGTTTGTTTGTTTATTCTGTTGTTGCCTGTGCCTTTGAATTCATATCCAAGAAATCACTGCCAATTTCAATGTTGTGAAGTTTTATGACCCAGGTTTTCTTCTAAAAGTTTATAGTCTTAAGATTTACATTTACGTCTTTTATCTATTTTGAGTTAATATTTGTATATGGTGTTAGGTAAGGGTCCAACTTTATTCTTTTTCATGTAATTATTATTTTTCAACAATATTTAGTGAAAGGATCATTATTTCCTTCACCAAATGTTCTTGGAAACCTTGTCAAAAATAATATGACCATATATGGAAGAATTTATTTCTAGGCTTTTTATTTTACTCCACTTGTTTATATATCTGCCTTCATAGCAGTACTACACTGTTTCAGTTAATGTAGCTTTATAAGGTTTGAAATCAGAAAATGTACATCTTCTAGCTTTGTTCTTTTTCAAGATTGTTTTGGGTATTTAGAGTTCATATTTCATGTTAGGATAGATTTTTTTCTAGAAAAAAATGTATGATAGTTTCACCTTAAAAAAAAAAAAGAAAAAAATCCTCTGGTAAGAAAGAAAGCAAAAAGAAATATTGAAATGTTATCTCTAAGTTATCCAAAGTTTGATATCAGACAGATGAATCTGTTATATGAGATTTTTTAAAAAGAATCTTTATTTGATTTTGGTATTAAGGTGAGACTGGCTTCATAGAAGGAATTTGAAATAATCTCTTTCTACTTAACAGATTAATTTGTGACAGATTTGGTTTAGTTCTTCCATAAAGGTTTTGTACAATTTATCTGTAAAACAATCTGATCCTAAACTTTTCTTTGATGGAAAGCTTTTTAAGGCTATTTCTATCACTTTGCTTGCTACTAGTCTTTCTTTCTCTTTCTTTCTTTCTTTCTTTCTTTCTTTCTTTCTTTCTTTCTTTCTTTCTTTCTTTCTTTTTGTGGTACTTGAGATTGAACCCAGGGGCATTCTATCTCCAAAGCTACACTTCCAGCCCTATTTTTCATTCTTTATTTTGAAATAGGGTCTCACTAAGTTGCAAGTGGGCCTCACTAAGTAGCTGAAGCTGGCTGAGAACCTGCAACCCTTCTGTCTTGGCCTCCCAAGTACAGGGATTATAAGCACACACTATCATGCCTGGCTTGGTTTAGGTTTTATATATCCCCTTGATTCAATTTAGGTAGGTTTTATGTGTCTATAAATTTGTCGATTTCTTGTATGTTTTACAGTTAATGGAGCATAAATTTTCAAAATAGTTTTTGATGATCTTCTGGATTTCCTTGATATCTGTGGAAATGTTTCCCTTTTCATTTCTTTCTTTTTTATTAATTTGGGTTGATTATATCTTTCTTTTGATTAGGTAGGCTGTTTATCAATTTTTTAATCTTTCCAAACATACTAGCTTTTTGTTTTGTTGATCTTTTGTGGGGTTTTTTTTGTTGTTGTTATTCTCTATTTTATTGATTTCTGCTCTGGTTGTAATTATTACCTGCTATTTACTGGCTTTGAGATTAGTCTGCTCCTGCTTTTCCAGGTACATGAGGTATATCACTAGGTCATTTTTTTGATGACTTTCTGGTCTTCTTATGTGGGTACTCAACACTCTAAATTCCCCTCTTAAAAACTACTTCCAAAGTGTCTCCTAGATTTTGGTATGTTGTGTCTCTATTTTAATATAATTCTAATTTTTTTATTTCTCCCCTATTTTTTCTCTGATCCAGTCCTCATTTAAGAGTGTATTTTTCAGTCTTCTTGTATTTACGTAATCTCTTTTGGTCTTTCTGTTGTTGATTTCTCCTTTCATTCCATTATGATCTGAAAAGATGCATAGAATTATATTAACATTTTTAATATTTCTGGCACTTGTTTTATGAACAAGAATATAATCTATTTTGGAGAATTTTCCATGGGCAGATGAGAAGTGTGTATTCAGTTGTTTTGGGATAAAATATTCTGTATAGATCTACTAGATCCATTTGGACCTAGTGTTTTTTATTTTTATTTTATTTTATTTTTGTGTGTGTGTGTTACTGGGGGTAGAACCTAGGGGCTTTTTCTACCTCTGGGCTATAGTCCCAGACCTATTTTATACTTTATTTGGAAACAGGGTCTCACTAAGTTGCTGAGAGCCTCACTAAGTAGCTGAGGCTGGCTTTGAACCTGTGCAATCCTCCTGTCTCAGCCTCCCAAGCATTGGGTTTACAAGCGTGCACCACCACACCCAGCGATTACAGTGTCTTTAGGTTTGAAAAGTCTTAACGAATATTTTGTCTGGAAGATGATATAATGATGTGATAGATGTGTTGAAGTCTCCCAATATTATTGCATTTTGGTCTATTTGAGTCTTAATGTCATAAAGAGTTTATTTTATAAAAGTATGTCCATGTTTGGGGCATAAATATTTACTATCATATCTTCTTGTTGGATTGTACTTTTTTTGTGGTACGGGGGTTCTTGGAAACACTTCTACCTCTGGGCTACACTCCCAGAGGTGTATATATGTATGTTTATATACTTTTCTTTTTGAAACAGGGTCTCTTAAGCCACGAGGCTGGCTTCAAACCTGTGTGATCCTCCTGTCTCCACCCGGCTGGATTGTACTTTTTAATCAGTAAGAAATTATCTACTTTTTCTCTGCTGATAAATTTTGGCTTAAAGTCAGCTTTGTTAGAAATGATAGTTGCTACTCCTGCTTGGAATTGGTTTCCATTTGCACAATTCTCTTCTTCCATCCTTTTACCTTTATCCTATGAATATCTTTGCCTGTAAGGTGAGTTTCTTGCAAGCAGCATATAGTTGAATTATTTTCTTTAATCTATACTACCAGTCTATGCCTTTTAATCTGGGATTTGAGATCATAGACATTCAATGTTATTATTGAGATATAATTTTTATTTTCTTTCATTTTGATTTATATTTTGTTCAATATTGTGTTATTTCTCCTTTGCTTAGTTGTTTATTTTATGAATTTGTCCCTTCTCTGTTTCTGGTGTTTATTACTTATTTCTTTGTGTTGTATTCTTAAGTATTTTCTCTAGTGCCAGCTCAGTAGTCATGAGTTCTTTTGTCTTGGAAGGTTTTTATTTCTCTCAGTTTTGAGTATCTTTGCTGGATATAGCAGCTTTGGCTGAAAGTTGTTTCCTTTCAGTGTTTGGAGTATATCATACCAGGCCATCCTGGCTCTCATTTGGGTGAAAAGTCCAGAACAATTCTTATTGTTTTACCCCTGTATATCACCTGTCCTTTATATGGTGTGGAGTTCTTCTTTGATCTTGTCATATTGGGGTCCTGAATGTCTCCGGTCTATCTTGTTTTTCATAGTTGGGAAATTCTCTGGTATTATTTTACTGAAGTGGTTTCTAATGTCCTCGGTTTGTGCTTCTAGACCTTCCTCAATCCTTGATATCCATAAATTTGGTCATTTTATATTATTCCAGATTTTGTGAATATTCTAGTCACATTGTCTTATTGTCTTCTCTTTATTGCTGACTGTGCGGTCATTTTTGAATGAGCTGTCTTCTAATAGTGAGACTTTATTTTCCATGTGGTTTAGTTTGCCAGTGATGGTTTGTGTAGAGGACTTATTTCAGTTATTTTCAGGTCCATTTCACGCAGGACCTCTTTTTTATTCTTATTTAGGGCCTCAATTTCTTTATTGGTATGTTCTTTCATATCTTTTTCAATTTTATCTCAGATTTACTATCTAAGGTCTTTGATTTTACTGATAAAATCCTGAATTCTCCTTCCAGCATTTTCTGCAGCTCTGTATTGGTGATCTCCATTTTTGTGAAGTTGTGGGAATTTACTGTTTCCTTTTTGTTCTTTGTTCTCATGTTTTCAGTATTCTTAGGTTTGTATCTCTGTTGTGTTGGCATATTCTTCCTCTTTGTTTGGAAGTCTATGTTTATCCATTGTAATAAGTTCTGTGTTGGGGGGGTGTATATTTGCTTCAATGAATGTCTCATATTATCAGAATGTTTAGTTTGTGCCCTAGAACCTCTTTAATGGGATATAGTACTTAGTTTGTGCAGACAAGCAGTAGTTGCTGGTTGGCTTCAGACTTCCATGCTCTACTGGTCCAAACAGTAGAGCAGTTCTAGAGACTATAACATTCTGAGTCTGCAGTAAAACTGGCTGGGCTTTAATGTCCCATAAATACTACTGCTGCTCTGCTGGTTAAGAACACATAAAACCCAGCTGGCCATTGGCCACAAGCCCCTGGACACCAACTTTTGTGTTTGCTGAGCCCAAACTCGTCAGAGATTAAGATGTTCTAGGCCTGTGGGTCAGCGGGCTGAGCTTAAACACATTGGAAACTCCACCACTACTCTGTTTGTTGTGATTACATGAAACCCTGTCAGCTGCAGACCTCCGTGATTACCAAGTACAAACTCTTCAGGGCCAGAGATTATGATGTTCTGAGACTGTTGGCCAGCTGGCTGAGCTTTAATGCCCCAGGAACACCACCACTGATCTTTTAGTTGTGGTCACATGAAAAATGTCAGTTGCTGGCATCAGTGCTCATCAAGTACTAACTCTACCAGGCAAGAGATTATAATGTTCCCAGCTTGTGACATGGCTGTCTGAATTAAATTGCCACAAGGACATCTCCATTTCTCTGCCAGCTGCAACCATGTGAAACTCTGAGGCCACTGGGCTTCCTGCTCTCAGGGCTCAAACTCTACCAGGGGAGTGATTGTACTGTTCCAAGCCAGGGGTGTGGATGATTGAGTTACTTAGCCTCAGAGACACTACTGCTGACAGTCTGGTGGTGACTGTTGAAGGCCCCATAGAAGTGGGACAGATGGTTAAATCTAGTTCTTGCCTCCAGTGTCCCTATGAACTGTCTGCTAATTTATGTTTCAGCTATGTCCAACTGTAGCCCCTGTCCCTACTCCTGTAGGGATGGTCTGCAAACTAACAGACCCATGAGTTTGATCACTGCCATGTGGGTCCCTGCAGCCACACATGGTCCCATTGGAATGGTGTGTAAACTGATTGTCTTGATGAGGTCAACTGTAGCCACTCATGTCACTTCAGGAAGGGTCTGTTATTTCTCAGTCCTGATGAGTTCAGCTATAGCCATAGGAATTTTCTGGGCAGGCTGGTGAGGTGAAAACATGAAGGAGCTCCCTGGGGGTGGGCTGAGGAGTGAGATTTTTGCAGGTGAGGAACAGAGGTAACCGAGCCAGCCTAAACATTAGATGGAATTGACCAAGAGGAGAAGATCATCCAGGACTTCCAAGGGATGGCTGACAAAAGGTCAGGAGCACGGTACCCTCTGGCATCCTAGAACTAGAAGCTCAGGGGCCAAATGGAGGTTAGGCCCTGGGCTTAGGCTTGGCCACCTAACCCAGGAACTAGGGAGGGAAGGCTGATGGCCACACATTGAGACAACAGATGTATAGAAGTGGCAGAAGAGGCATGGTCTAGGAGGAAGGAAGAATATGATGTCAGAACTCTAGCAAGTGTACATCTTTGGTGGTGACTGCAGGTGTGGCCATCCAGGCTTAAGAGAGCTTATTAGATATACCTGAGCAGGTGGGGGCATAGCTCAGGGGTAGAGCATTTGACTGCAGATCAAGAGGTCCCCGGTTCAAATCCGGGTGCCCCCTAATTTATATGATTTTGGTACAGCTCCCCTCATCTCTGGACAGAAAATAGAAAGTGGTTCAGAAAGAGTGAAACTTCCATAATACTGGTATGGGCTTATGAGAGTATATGGAAAACTCCAAGTGATTGTGTGAGATTGTGGGGCCTTGGGATGAAGGTGAGTGTATTTTCATGGAGTTGCAACCAAGAGGGTATGCTATGGTAGATAAAACTGTTGGTCCCAATTTTTTGCTTATTCATGTCTCTGTGCCCTTTGCCATGAGACTTTTCAGATATTCCTAGAGGTGGAAATGCCTCCCTGCCCTTTGCTTAGGGCTAGGTCCTGTGATTTGCTTTATCAATAAAATGGCAGCATGTGAAACAAGGAAAGGACAGACACCAGCTTGCACAGGTAGCTGGCTTGCTGTTTTGCATTTCTGCCATTACCATGCAAGTGGCCTGCCAGCTGCTCCTCCAGCCTGGACTGCAGATGGACATGCATGGACAGACCTACTGAGCTCAACTCGCAGAGAGGAACTAAGCACATGGGGACCCACAGCTTTGAGCAGCCACCTGAGCCCAGTGCAGCGCGGCTGATTGATATCCACGCTGCAGACCTATGTGCATGGGAAGAAATGCACACTGCTACATGAACTACGGAGAGTAGTGTGAAGCATTATTATGGGAGTGGCTGGCTGACACAGCCAGGATTCCTACACTTGTACCCCACCCCAAATACCCATCGCCTACTGACTGAAGAGAGAGGAGACTTTCATTTTTTGAAGGAATTGAGAGTGCGCCTACAGTCAGGCTGGGTAGAAAATCCCATCAGATTAGTTAGTACTCTCTGGGTGTGGGAGGATGAACTCATGGCCTGAAGAGGGCACTCTAGTCATCTGGTAGTGTCTCAGCCTTCTTCACAGGCTAAGGATGGACAAAACTTAGTGCACTATGGAATCTTGGGTGAGGTAACACAAGTAACATGTCCCAAGGTGGATCTCTATGAGGCAAGGGGGCATAGCTCAGGGGTAGAGCATTTGACTGCAGATCAAGAGGTCCCTGGTTCAAATCTAGGTGTCCCCTGCTGACACTTTACTTTTATGGGCAAACCTAGCAGCTCTTTTCTCTTATTCAGTATTCAACATACTAGTCACCGCATCGACACCTTTCCTAGGTCTTATGTCCGTTTTTCCTGGTAACATCATTTTTCTAGCACAAGGCTGAGTCCTGTTGCTAATTATCATTGTGTCTTTCTGAATGTCTTTATTGGTTATGCTATAAAGTTTACATTATGGAGAGACAGGCTGAATTAGCGCTTACCCAGCCTGAATTGCTTCAGGATTACTAATCTTACACAAAATTCAAGTCACCCCCTGTAATGCTGACTAGTAGCACTTATAAGGAATCTGAGGAACTTTAATTTGGAAGGCATAATCCTCTGCTAACATCCATCCTAATACCCAATGATGCTAAATGGCGGGGAAAAGTTATGTTGGAACTTACAACACTGTAATTGTAATCAACACTCTGGTGGTAAGAACCATGATATCCAGCTGTTGCCTCAGTCCATGGCTGGGAGAGGTGGGGGCTGGGCTGCGGTGGGATTGGTGGCCAGGTGTGCAGAGGCGGCGACTGTGGGAAGACGCGGGAGCTTGGAGTGGAGCTGTGATGTGGAGAAGGGACACCAATGGCAGTGCTCAGCCCTGCCAGGATGGTGGCAGGCCAGGCGGAAGGACTCAGCTTTCTACAAGAAAGCCCAGAATTGAAACATGCTCCTTACACCACACTAGTTGTCTGAATAAAACATTTAACTGGGTATCACAAGTCCTGATTCAAATGCAGAGGCTTTCTGTCTACAATTACTTTTGCTCAGTGAACATGGTACTGATAAATAGTGTTCTTGTCCTTTTGGGTCCCCAGTGATGAATCTTCCTGCAAGGAGAGACCAGAGAAGGAGCAGGTCAGTTTGTCCCACCCTCCTCCCCACGGTCCTGCAGCCCCACGTGACCCCCACCTCTCCTTCCCCAAGCCCTCGGTCCTGCTTCACTCCTGCCCAGTTCTTGGCTGGGATTTCTCTTGTGTTGGTTTCTTTTTCTTTTATGTTGTCCTCAGTCTCTGATCTCTCTGTGCACATTATGAGGGTCCCTAGTGGCAGAGCGCAGTGGCAAAGCAGCTGTCGCTGCAGCTTCAGGAGCCAGAGTCAAAGGCTCCCTGCTCCCCCATTACTTCTGGCCACCAGGTTCCGGACTCACACTGAATGTGCTGACAGAGTGAGGAAAAGCCCAGAGGCGGCTTAATATGGTTAAATGCTGTAGTCCTAAGTCTTGGGGCATGATAGTGAGAAGTTACATCCGTTACAGTGGACATGTATTTCCTAGCTAATAAATATTACTAAATACATTACTAGCCAAAGAAGAGAATACAGTGTCCTTGATGATTGAGTAAAATTACAAACTCTGTGTGCAGCCTCACTGACACCCTCCATGGGCTCTTTGCCTCCATGCGCTCTGCCCCTCTGGGTGGTGGCCCTGGCTCTACATCCTGGGGTCTGTGTGGTGGAAGCTTCCAGGGGAAACATCCTGGGGAAGAGATCCTGGTCCCACCTAAGTGCACGCTGAGGCTTCAACTCTGGGTGCTCAAACGCCCAGTCCACCTGCTGGGTCCCTTCTCTTCCATGCTTTGAGATGATGGTTTGGAGCCAACATGGGGTTGTGACCTCCTAGGGAATGTACCTTTCTTCCAAAGTCCAAGACTAGAAAATGAGAAGAGACAAAAGAACAGGGAGTAAAAAACACCAGCCCAGCCCCCAAGGACAGCAGCATGCAGAGTCTGAGTGGGGTGGAGAGGGCTGGAGAAGGTGAGACCTGAGGAGGGACAGGGAGCGGAGTCCAGCTCTGCACAGGATTCTCCAACCTGAAGCCCACCAGGTACTGAGAAGGGGCTGCAGGATGCTGGGCGGGGACGATCCCAGAAATCCTGGGATAGGACCGTGAGGAAGGACAGGGTAGGTTCAGGCCAGACTCGGGTGTGTGTGAATGAGCTTAGTCAGTTCTCACTAGCACACTAGAACAAGGGGACCTCCCAGCACACGGGGAGCCCTGGGTGTAATGGCACAGCTGAAATGGTGTCAGTCACAACTGTCTAAACAGGTACAAAGAAATGATTCACATCCAGAACATCCGCCTGTGTGTCCCATAGCCCTGGGTGAAGGCTCTGCCCTGCGGGCCCTCCTGTCACATTGTCCACGATTTCAGCACTGACTTGTGTCAGGCCAGACTCTCTGTCTGCTCATCTATTGAGTAGATCTGATCTTTTGTTCAGGTAAACTTCTCTTTTTCTGACACATTGAGAAACTGGAAAAGGAGATGTAGAAGGAGGAAGAGGAGAAAGTAGAGGCTGCTCATGCTCTGGCCCAGGGCTCATGGTGCAGAGCCCTTTGTCACAGCATGGACTCTGGAACTGAGAGTGCATCCTGTGCTGGAGCATCTCATGCTGACCTTGAGCCGAAGTTCAGTCAGGGGGCCGCAAGAGCCCAAGTCCCCCATGAAGCATGAATAGTATCTCCTTCAAAAAGTTACTTTAAGATCATTTGGATTAATGTGTGTAACTGGAATTTATGTATAACCATTATAACTAAAATTGATGGGCAATGACATGTGAGAGACCGAGTCAGCAAGGATCTTTTTTCCTATGGATAAAGTTTGGGCCAAATATTAAGTTCAAACTGACCTTAGTTTGGGCCAATATATAAGATTAAGTTCAAGCTGACCTTATTTATGAGGCAAAGCATACTTTCTATGATTTGTTAAACGTCTAGCGCCCTGCCCTGAAGTATGTTAAAGACTTTTTCTGTCCTTGAAGCTTCTGCTTGCACACTGTGGTTTCGTCTACTTTGCCAAGAAAGAAAGTATAAAGATTGTAACAAATCCTGAGTAAAGTTGGAGAAGCCACCATCTGGTCTCTCTCACTCGACCTCGACTCTTCTCTCACCAACACACGACCCCCAATTCCTGCTAGGGCTGGACCCCGGAAATCCTGTGTGTTCTGTTTGGGTACGATGGTGACTACAGTTATTTTTTTCCAGATTTGTGTCATGGAAAGGCACAGGACCAGCAGTCAGGACCCATGAGCACTGATACAGCCTTGAAGACACTGGGGTGGAAAAACCTGGAAGCAACATGTTGAGTGTGTTGAGTGAAAAGGCAGGGGGCTCCTGGACTTGAACCAGAGACCTCTTGATCTGCAGCCAAATGCTCTACCCCTGAGCTGTGCCCCCACTTATATGTAATCTTGCATTAGCACCTTCCATCCAGGGCATTACACTCAGGCTCTCAACCTGTCTATAATCCACAAAAGTCTCTGAATATTCCAGAAACTTCCAATCCTTTCCTACTGCAATCTGCCATCCCCTTTCTTTCATCTCCCACTTTGATTAGACACCCTGAAGCCCCCTCCCCATCAGGCTGTGGGAGGCACCACCCTTTGTACCTGAAGAACACCTGGCCCTGGTGTCCCTGAGTCCACAGTTATCTCACAAAAGATGCTGGTCCTGGGCCTTAGTAAACCTCACACACACCCCAGTCCACACTCCAAGCCTCACAGAGGGCTTATTCTTTCACTGTCATTCATTCACTCAACAAACACTCCAAAAGCTTGGTAGGGGCCAGGCCCTGTCATCAAGTTGAGGCAGTAGCAATGGCTATGACAAGATCTTGTTCCTCAGAGAGTCTTGGCATAAATAGGCCAAAATCCGGTAACAAAATATGTTCACAGAAGTGGCAAGAGCCTCGACAGAGGCCCATGGGGCAGGGAGTGAGGGCACCTGCCTGGGTGTCAGCGGGGCATTCCTGCAGAGATGACAGGGAGGCTTGCCAGAGGGTGACCAACTGAGACCTGCTGCCTCCTAGAGAAGAGGCCACAGAGTGGCCCAAGTAGAACTGAGCTCAAGGGCACAGTGCTGGGGTCAAGGACCAATAGGGGTGGCAAGGGACATTATGTAACTTATTTACTGTGAGGTTTACTCTCTGGCATGCAAAAGAGAATCTAGTAAGGGGGCACCCAGATTTGAACCAGGGACCTCTTGATCTGCAGTCAAATGCTCTACCCCTGAGCTATGCCCCCACCTACTGAAGTATGTCTAGTGTGCTCTCTAAACCTGCATGGCCGCACCCTGCAGCCACCATCTGAGATGTGTGCTCCAGCTCTGCCATTGTATACTTCCTGCTTGGTCCACCCCTCCCTGTCACACACTGCAACTACCACACCATCCTGCCCTGTACCTGGCTCAGCCACGGGCATGGAAACCTGGATGTCGGCAGCCTGAGCCTCCCTCAGACCCACCTGGAGGAGCCAGACTTTGAGACCTGGCTGCTCAACAGTCTTCAGGAGGTGAGAGTGGGGGCGGGGCTAGGAAGTGCAGAGGTTCTTGGTTCCCCTACAAACTCCTGAGCCAGATCTGGGAAGTGGACTAGGATGACGAGTGTCTCCTACAGCTCCCTGGATGAATCTGACTCACAGACAATTTTGAGATATTGGTTTAATTTGGCTCATCTGTACTATAAATCTGTTATAAAATGGCAGTAGTTAAAATCCTGCCCAAACAAACACACCTGATTAGTGACCAATTCACAACCTGAATCCACATTTATGATAAAGGGCCTCTTTGTACCATCCACTCTGGGATCCTGTCCACAGGAGGAAGTGAGAGGTGAGGGTTAAAATCGCTTGTGGCCACTGGGGCTGACACAGGTCAGCGCCAGAAAACTTGTGATTAGTCTGAAAGGAAAAGCAAGCAGGTTTCACGGCCGTCAACCAGGACTACTTGACAGGCTGGAAGATGATCTACCCTTGAATTACATCCTCGTACCTATTTAGACTTTGCGATTAGCACCACTGCACCTGTTGTCACACCCAGTTCAGTATGGGCTATATGTTATTTTCATTTCTAGTCAACTAGTGGGAACTGGCTGATCTTATCCTTATAGGTCCCTACGTACAGCAACACTAGCAATATCCCAGGCAAGAACTGTGGGGCAGGGTGAAGCGGGACTGAAGGTTCGGGGCAGGGACCTCATGGAGGAGGTGGGACAATGGAGTGCTCCTTCTCTGGTCCCTCCTTGCAGCAAGATTTGGTGCTGGGTGAAACTGGAAGGGGACAGTTTTCTACTGCCTTGGTCAGTGAGGAAAGTACTTGTAGACAGGGAGCCTCTGCATGGAATTGGGACCTGTGATCACTGGTCAAATGCTTTTCTCAGAACAACCAGGGTGGCTGAATGAGCTTGTTTCAATTCTGGATTTTGATGCAGGGAGCTTCCTCGTGGCCCTTTACACCCCAGCAGGGCTGTGAACCAACTGGTCGCCCTTCTCCACACCCACAGCTCCACTCCAACCACCTTCCCACATTCCACCGCTCCACGCCTGACTGCAGCCCCACCCCCACCTCCCTCAGTCATGGACTCGAGACACCAGCAGGACACACTTGATGCTCCAACTGCAATGGTGCCTACAATTACATAATTATGAATATTCCAATGTAATGTTCCTGCCATATTGAATTATTGGGTGTTGGGACTGATGTTAGCAGGGGACTGTGCTCTTCCAAGTTAAAATTAAAGATTCCTAAACACTACTGGTCAGAATTGCAAGGGTTGATATGTATTTTAAATAATGCCAGCCAGTAATGTGATGCAAAGCCAGGCTGGTTAACCTCTGGTGTAGCATGTCCCTTTAAAATGTAAACTTTGTAGACTAACTAATGAAGACGTTCAGAAAGACACACAGATCATTAGTAACAGGTCCCAAACTTGTGCCTAAGGACTAATGTCACCAGACAACTGGTATAAGATCTAGGAAAGGTGTTGATGAGGTGACTAGTATGTTGAATGTCAAATAAAAAAAGAGATCCTTTTATGTTTGCTAATAAATTAAAGTAATAATAGGGGGCACCTGGATTTGAACCAGGGACCTCTTGATCTGCAGTCAAATGCTCTACCCCTGAGCTATACCCCCTTGCCTGATGGGGGTTCCTCCTTGGCATATTTCACTTGTATTACCTCACCCAAGGAATCCACAGCACACTGCTAGTGGGTTTTGAGCACTTTTATTGGTTTGTTGTAATTATGCCTCACCGTGAAATCCAAGGTGACACATTCATATATGAACACGACCTCGATGTGTTCCCCTCCACACTCTGGACTCTTCCTTCCTCCTCCCCAGACATGTTCATGAGACTGGTAGTGATATCTTCATACATAGATATAACATTACTTGGCCTCTTCGCTCTCCTCCCCTCCTCCGCTAATCCTCTTCCACGATTCCACTGGTCTCTCCTATTAAACTAAGTTCCCTTTGTTTTCTATTTTCTCTAGCTGGTACATATGAGAGAAAACATATGGTCTTTGACTTTCTGAGACTGGCTAGTCTCACTTAGCATAATCTCTCGTTTCATGTCTTTTCCTGCAAATGATACAATTCTGTTCTTTATGGCAGAGTAAAATTCCATCATGTGTATCTGCCATGTTTTCTTTACCCATTCATCAGTAAGTTTGGTTAAATAATTTGGCTATTGTAAACTGTGCTCCTGTAAACATAGGTATACATGTATTGTTATAGTGTGCTGGCTTCAATTCTTTTGAAAAGATACTGAGGAATGGTACAGCTGGGTTATAAGGCAGTTTCATTCCCAATCTTCTGAGGAACCTTCACGCTGATCTCCATTGTGGTTGTACTAATTTACAATCCCACCAACAGTATATCAGAGTTTCTATTTCCCCACATCTTTGCAAGTATTTATTATTGTTTGTATCATTAATGATTATCATTCTAACTGGAGTTAGATGAGATCTCAGTGTAGTTTTTATTTGAATTTCCCTCATTGAATATTTTTAATATATTGAATATTTTTCATATATTTGTTGGCCATTTGTATTTCTTCTTTTGAGAATTGTTTGTTCTGTTCAATTGCCCACTTTTAATTGGATTGTTTGGTTCAGACACCCATTTTTATTTATTTATTCTTTATTCTTTATTTTGAAACAGGACCTCACTGGGTTGCAAAGGCCCTAAGTAGCTGAGGCTGGCCATGAACCGTGATCCTCCTGTCTCAGCCTCCTGAATGCTGGGATTACAAGTGTGCACAACCACGCCCAACCCAGTTACCCATTTTTAAACTGGATTATTTGGTGTTTAGTTTTAAATTTTTTTCTCTTTTAGTATATTATAGATATTAGCCTTCTATCAAAAGAGTAACTAGAAAATACTTTCTTCCAGGGTCTGGGCTCTCTTCAGACTTTTGATTCTATCCTCTACTATGCAGAAAATATTTAATTTGATGCCATATCATGTATTAACTCTCAATTTTGTTTTCTGAGCTTTAGGGGTCAATTGAGGCTGTCTCCTCCAGTACCTATGTGCTGGAGAATTAGTCCTATGTTTTCTAGTGATTGCAAAGGTTCTTGTCTTATTTCTAGGTCTTTGGTCTATCTTGACTTTCATGCAGAGTGAGAGAAAGGGGTTAAATTCATCTTATACATTTGGATATCCAGTTTTTTTCTAACACCATTTGTTGAAATGGCTGTCTTTCTTCAGCAAATGTTTTTGGCACCTTTGTCAAGACTCATCTATCTATGGGTGTGAGAATTATCCACTGTATCTTCGATTCTCTTCTACTGGTCTATGTGGCTGTTTTTATGCCAATATTATCCTGTTTTTGTTACTAAAGCTTAGTAGTATAGTTTGAAGTCAGGTATTGTGATGCTTCCAGAATAGTTCTTATTGCTCAGAATCAATTTAGCTGTTCTGGGTCTATTGTTCTTCTGTATGAATTTTAGGATCACTTTTTTTTCTATCTCTGTGAAGAATGACTTTGGTATTTTGATAGGAATCACACTGACTTTGTAGATCGTTTTTGGTAGTATGACTATTTGAACAATATTTATTCTGTCTATCCAAGAACGTAGAAAATCTATCTTTAAGGTCTTTATTTCTTCAGTATTCTATTATTTTCTCTTTTTTGTGGTACTGGGGATGGAACTCAGGAGCCTTCTACCTCCAGGCTACACTTCCAGACCTATTTTATATTTTATTAGGAAACAGGGTCTCACTAAGCTGCTGAGAGCCTAAGTAGCTGAGGCTGGCTTCAAACCTGCGCAATCCTCCTGTCTCAGCCTCCGGAGTACTGGGATTACAAGCGTGCACCACCATGCCTGGCTAGTATTCTATTATTTTCATTGTAGAGTCTTTTACTTCCTTGGTTAGATTTATTCCTAAGTATTTTATTTCTTTTGAGGCTATTATAAATAAAATTGTTTTCTGGATTTCTTTTTCAATGGATTAATGGACGGTATATAGAAAATCTGCTGATTTTTGTAAGTTGATTTTATATCTTGCTACTTTGCTGAATTTGTGTATCAGCTCTTGTCTGAGTTTTGTTGTTTTTTGGGGGGAGGGTCTTAGAAGCATAAGATCATGATATCTACAAACAGAGATAATTTCACTTCTTTTTTCCCTATTTGTATTCCTTTAACTTCCCTCTCTTATCTAATTCTTTGGCTAAGATTTCAAGAATTGAATTAAGTAGGAGTGGTAATAGTAGGAATACTTGGCTTGTCTTGTTCCCAATTTTGGAGAAAATATTTCAGTTTTCCCCCATTCATTATAATGTTGGCTTTGGGTTTACCATATATTGCCTTTATGATACTGAGGTAAATTTCTTCTAGTCCCAATTTTTTGTTTGTTTGTTTGTTTATTTTATTTATTTATTTATTTATTTATTTATTTATTTATTTTTGCGGGTCTGGGGATGGAACCCAGGGGCATTCAACCTCTGAGCTATACCCCCTGCCCTATTTTTTTTTTATTCTTTATTTTGAAACCAGGTCTCATTGAGTTGCAAAGGGCCTCACTAAGTAGTTGAGGCTGTCCGCGAATCATGATCCTCTGGTCTCAGCCTCCTAAATGCTGGGATTACAAGTGTGCGCCACCACGCTCAGCTTTCATTGTTTTTTTTTAAACATGAGTGAATATTGAATTTTGTCAAATGCTATTTCTGCACAAATTGAGATGATGGTGTAATTTTTGTCTTAGTTCTATTTATGTGATGAATTACATATTTTTGTATATTGAACCAACCTTGCTTTCCTGGAATGAAACCAACTTGGTTGTGGTGTACAATCTTCTTGATGTGGTTTTGGTTTTTTTTGTTTTTGTTTTTGGTTTTTTTGGTGGTACTGGGGGTGGAACCCAGAGGCTTTCTACCTCCGGGCTATACTCCCAGATCCATTTTTTATATTTTATTTGGAAACAGGGTCTCACTAAGTAGCTGAGAGCCTCTCTAAGTAGCTGAGGCTGGCTTTGAACCTGTGTGATCCTCCTGTCTCAGCCTCCCAAGCACAGGGACTACAAGCATGCGCCACCATGCCCGGCTTGATGTGGTTTTGAATGTAAATTGTTTGTATTTTATTAAGAATTTTTGCATTTATTCTCTAGCATATTGTTTCATTAGGATATTGGTCTATAATTGTCTTGAGGTGTCAATATTTGGTTTTCATATCAAGGTAATACTGGCTTCATAGGATAAATTAGAAAGTATTTCTTCTCTTTCTGTTGCATGAAATAATTTGAAGAGTATTGGGCTTAGGTCCTCGTTACAAGTCTTGTAGAATTCAGGTGGGACTCCATCAAGCCTTGGGTTTTTCTTTGTTGGAAAGCAGTAATAAAAAAATTTAAAAACTACTGCTTTAATCTCTTTGCTTGTTATTTGTTTAGGTTTTCTATATCCTCTTGCTTAAATTTAAATAGGTTGTTGTGTCTATAAACTTGTCAATTTCTTCCAGATTTTCCAATTTATTGGCATGTACATTTTCAAAATAATGATGCTCTAGATTTCCATGCTGTCTATGATGTTATCTCTTTTTACCTCTTACTGTATTAATGAGTCATTTCTCTCCTTCTTTTGGCAAGGTTGACTATGAGTTTATCAATCTTGTCTACCTTTTAAAAAGACAACTTTTTGTTTGATTAATCCTTTTTATTATTTTTACTCTCCATTTCATTAACTTCTGCTCTGATTTTAATTATCTCCTGCCTTCTACTGGCTCTCAGTTAGTTTGTTCTCATTTTCTAGGTCCTTGAGATGTATTATGGGGTTGTATTTTTTTAGTCTTTCTGTTTTGTTTTGTTTTGTTGGTGGTACTGGGGTTCCTGGAAGCCCTTCTACCTCTGGGCTATACTCCCAGACCTATTTTTATATTTTTATTTGGAAACAGGGTCTCCTAAGCCAGCGCGTGCGGCTGGCTTCGAACCTGTGTGATCCTCCTGTCTCTGCCTCCCAAGCACAGGGATTACAAGTGTGCACCACCACGCCTAGCGTCTGTTTTTTTTTTTTTTTTAATGTGGGCATTCAATGTTATAAAGTTTCCTCTTAAAACTGCTTTAATAGTGTCCCAGAGATTTTGATAAGTGCCTCCATTTTCATTTTAGTCTAATAATTTTTAATTTTTCCCTTTTTTCTTCTGTGATAAAATCCTCATTCAAAAGTCTCCATGTATTCATGTAATTCCTCTGTATCTTCCTTGTCAGGACCCAAGGACAATAAAGAGGCAGGATCTCACCCTCCTGGTTAGAGAGCCTTGGGTATAAGCACAGCAGAACACAGTGGACAGTGACAGTCACCCCTGGCTCCCCAAGGAGGAGACAATTTTGCCTCCAGACTGTCTTCAAATTCTAGCTGCCACCCCAGCTCCTCCTGGATCTCCAGCACCCCATAGAAATCAGCCTTGTCCATTCACAGTTGTGGATGGACATTTCCTTCACTTATCTCTCTCTCTCTCTCTCTCTCTCTCTCTCTCTCTCTCTCTCTCTCTCTCTCCATACACACACACACACTATTGCTTTTGCGCTTTTATGTTTGATGGAGGACTGTAACTAATACATCCATATTCAGGCATTCGGGGGACAACATACCTGAGATGGGACCCTTCCTCCACCCTGACTCATGGGCATTGTCTCGGCCTTGAAGACCCTGGGTTTCTCTGGAGAGATAGGTAGCAGGTGGGCTTTCGACTGAGCACCTCACCTGCCTCGCCTCTCTCCTTCCCCCTGGAGGGCTGAATTAATGTGGTGGGGGGAAAAGATGAAAGTAACACACTGGGGAAAATGAGGGGGCACCTGGATTTGAACCAGGGACCTCTTGATCTGCGGTCAAACGCTCTACCCCTGAGCTATGCCCCTCATTGTTTTTATGTATATAATAATCTCTCTATACCTGGATGGCCACAACCTGCCTGCTACCATCACTGAGATGTGTGCTTGTTAGAGCTCTGGCCTATACACTTACTGCCTACTCGGCTCGCCCCTCCCTGTCTACACACTGTAATTACCACACCATCATTTCTTGTACTTGGCAAAGGCACAGGCAATAAAAACCTGGATACCTAGAGCCAGAACCTTCTTCAGGCTCAACAGGATGAGCCAGACTTCAAGAGTGGCCTTCTCCACAGACCATTTGGAGGTGAGAGTGGGGAGCAGGGTTAGGACATAGACCAGTGCCTGAAAATACGCAGACGGAATGAAAGGAAGACCAGTCGGTGACAGACCTTCAACTGGGGACCTCGACAGGCGGGCAAACACTCTGTGCCTGAATTACACCTTCCTGCCTAACAGACTCCACCTGTGTTGCTGCACCTCAAAGTCCAGTGTGGACTCTGCTTTCTCCTAATGTCTAGCGAGCCAGTGGCAACCGAATGACCTCATTCAGACACACCTGCACCTGCCTTTAACCTTGCCCTGTCCTTTTCCATAGTCCTATCTCTGGAATTCTAGAATCTTCCCTGCTGCACCCTGCAGCCCCTCCTCCTCAGTGCCTGGTGGCATCAGTCTGGGGAGTCTGTGCAGAGCTGGACTCCTGCTCTCCTGTCCCTCCTGAGGTCCTGCCTCCTCTAGCCCTCCACACACCTCTCTCTTCTGCACGGGGCTGTCCTAGGCACTGAGCCTGCATTTTTTGCTCTCTGTTCTTCTCTCTTCTCACAAGAGGAAGGACCTGGCATGAACACTGGCCATTTGAGCAGCCCAGCCCCTCGCTCCCTCAGTCACAGGCTGAAGGCATCAGCTGAGCGTCAAGGATGTTTATGACCACAGTGTTGTTTACAATTACACAGGGTTATACATTCCAACATAATTTTCCTGTTGTTTAAAATTACTGGATGTTGGGATATTACCAGGGGATGTGTCCCCCAAAACTGAAACTCCCAGATTCCTCTGAGTGCTACTACTCAGAACTACAAGTGTTGATCTGGCTTTTTACTAAGGTCAGCTAATAATTGTGATGCAAAGTCAGGCTGGGTAACATCTGATTCAGCCTGTCCCTCCATGATGTACTTTGCAGAGCAACCAATGAAGAAATTCAGAAACACAGAACATTAGAAACGGGACCCCCAATTGTACCTGAGAACTAATGTCACCAGAGCCATTGACTAAGCCCTAGCAAGGGTGGTGATGAGGTGACCAGTGTGTAGAACACTGAATTGAGAAAAGACCCTTTTAGATTTGCCAGTAAAACTAGGCATCAACAGGGGGCACCCGGATTTGAACCAGGGACCTCTTGATCTGCAGTCAAATGCTCTGCCCCTGAACTATGCCCCCATGCCCAAGAAGAGTTCCTCCCTAGCATAATTTGCCTGTGCTGCCTCACCAAGGATTCCACAGTGCCCTGTAAGTCTTACTCACTCTGAACCTATAGAAACTGGCTGACCCGCCACCAAGCACTAGTGCGCCCTCTTCAGGCCATGAGTTCACCCTTCTACTCTGGGGAGGACACTTACTTGTCTTATGGGCTCTTGTCTACCCAGCCTGACTGTAGGCACAATCTAAAAGCCTTCGTGAATGTAAATCTCCCCCCACCCCTTCCAGCAGCTGATGGTGTTGGGGGACAGGAGGAAACATGGCTGTGCTAGGCAGCCGCTTCTACAACGATGCGTCACAAGTAATCATCCCCAGATTCAGTTCACACAACAGGGTTATTTTCTAGAGTACGGATAAGCAGAAGGAAGCCAGGCAGCTGCTCTGGGCTGGGACATGTGGCTCTGCTTGAAGCCATGGGTCCCTGTGTGCTTGGTTCCTCTGTGAGCTGGGCTCATGTCTACTCCATGCATGTTCATTCGGGGGTCTGGGCTGGAGACGCCGCTGGCACGCCACTTTCATGGCTGTGGCAGAAATGCAAAAGGGCAAGCCCAGCTAACTGCAAGCTGGCATCAAGCCTCCACTGGGTCACATGCTGTCATCTCATTGGCTAGAGCAAGTCGCAGGACTGAGTCCTAAGTCCAATGGGAAGATCTGAAAAGTCTCATGGCAAAGGGCACAGAGACAGGAAGAAGCAAGGTTCTGTGGTGAACAGATTCATCTACCAGTGTTGGCCCTCTTGGTCAGAGCCACATGTAAAATAGATCCAAACTTCTATCCTATGGCCCCCAAAGATAACAATAACATCCACATGTGTGATAGGCACTAAATCCAGGTGAGACTTCTCTTGATCCAGAGATCTACAAACTTAAAAGATAATATTTCAGTCTATCCCAAATATAGTGGAAATATAGGAACAGACTTACTGCAATAAACACTTGCACACAAATAAACCTGATCACAGACATTTGAAAGCTTTAAAAATACAGCCATCTTCCTTTTATGTTTTGTTCCAGCTAGAGTCCCCTTCTAGATTTCATTATTTGCAAATTTTATTATTTTCTAGTAGTTTCACAATCACATGACAAAAAAAATCTCCCCCAAACTCAATGACATAGACCAATAAGCATGGCAGGATTAGGAAAGCTTCCTCAATTACACCCTGGTTCTGCTACCGGGAGTGGCTCCAGTTCCATTCAGTTCTGCATGCTTCTCAGCTCTGCCCTCTGGGAATCTTCCTTTCCCATCTTTCTTTGGAATTTCTGAAGCAGTCATTGAAGCAGTCAAAGGGTGTGCTCTTTGAAGGCTGAGCAGTCTTCTCAGCTTGCTTCTCACCTGCAGAATGTTAAAGGCCCAGAGATCCTCTTATTTCTCAGACAGCTCAGTGTCTGTTAGTCCAGGTTGTTGATGCTTTTGTCAAGATAACTCTTGTAAAAAAAAAAATACTTGTGGGTAGCTGGGCATGGTGGCACATGTCTGTAGTTCCAGTACTTGGGAGGTTGAGACAGGAGGATGGCAGGTTCAAGCCAGCAACCTCAACTTAGTGAGTCTCTTAGCAACTTAGAGAGACCATGTTTCCATATATAAAGTTTTTAAATGGTGGCTGGGTGTATAGTACAGAGATAGAATGCCCCTGGTTTAGGCCCAGTAAGACGCTGGGTTCTGGGCAGGGGTCGCGCGCGGCGCACAAAAGCCGGGGCCTGGGTCGCGGGACCCTGGGCCCCGGGCCGAACTGCGCGTAGCACGCCAGACCCCTGGAGAAACCAGGCCCAGTAAGACGCTGGGTTCTGGGCGGGGGTCGCGGGCGGGGCACGCCTAATGGGGCCCGGGTCGCGGGACTCTGGGCCCCGGCCGAACTGCAAGTAGCACGCCAGACCCCTGGAGAAACCAGGCCAAGTAAGACGCTGGGTTCTGGGCGGGGGTCGCGGGCGGGGCACGCCTAATGGGGCCCGGGTCGCGGGACTCTGGGCCCCGGCCGAACTGCGCGTAGCACGCCAGACCCCTGGAGAAACCAGACCCAGTAAGACGCTGGGTTCTGGGCGGGGGTCGCGGGCTGGGCACGCCAGATGGGGCCCGGGTCGCGGGACTCTGGGCCCCAGACTGAACTGCGCATAGCACGCCAGATCCCTGGAGAAACAAGGCCCAGTAAGACGCTGGGTTCTGGGCGGGGGTCGAGCACAGGGCACGCCAGCTGGGGCCCGGATCGCGGGACTCTGGGTCCCGGCCGAACTGCAAGTAGCACGCCAGACCCCTGGAGAAACCGGGCCCAGAACAGAAAAAGATAAAGAAAAATATCTGAGAGGTGGTAAGAAAGCCGTTATGGATGCCAGGACACTGGAGATGCAGACAAAACTTATCTAAATGCACTGGAACTTATGGAAAAATTCGCCGTGAAAGAGGACTGCTATTTCTCTATATTGTTAAGAATCTCAGACATCACATATAAGGAGAGAGTTTAGCGGAGACCAAGGAAAAATGCGGTGTTGAAAGAGTTCTTCGCGATGGTGGTAGAGACTTGTATTCAGGAGAAGCAGAAACCGGATCTTACCAACTTTATTTTTTTGGAGAAATTACACCAAATGTCGAATGCTACCATCACGCATGCTTAGGAACACTGGACAACATTCAGAGTGGAAAAAGAGCCTGGGAAGGATTTGAAACGGTGGAGGCAGTGGCAATGCCAGTGGCCAATATTCGGGGGAGGCAGAGATCTGATACATTACAACTGGAACCTTTGAAATACTAACCACAGAGACAGTGATCGGAACCTGCTGAGGGGTTAGGCGGGCGCCGGGGCCAGTGGCCGACATCGGAGCTTGCTGTGAGGCAAGGCCACTACTGAGGCCTCCGTGGCCGGGATTGGAACCTGCAGAGGGGTTAGAACGATGCTGGGGCCAGCGAGCCCGGCATTGGAGCATGCCATGATGCAAGGCTTGTGCTAGGGCCTCCGAGGTCGGGTCCGGAACTTGCTGAGGGGTTAGGCCGGTGCTGGGGTCAGCGAGGCCGGCATCGGAGCCTGCCGTGAAGCAAGGCCGGTACTGGGGCCTCCGAGGCCAGGATAAGAGCTTGCCGAGGGGTTAGGCCGGTGCTGGGGCCAACGAGGCCGGCAGCGGAGCCTGCCGTGAGGCATGACCAGTGCTGGGGCCTCCGAGGCCGGGATCGGAGCATGCCGAGGGGTTAGGCCAGTGCTGGGGCCAGCGAGGCCGGCATCGGAGCCTGCCTTGAGGCAAGGCCGGTACTTGGGCCTCCGAGGCCAGGATAAGAGCCTGCCGAGGGGTTAGGCCGGTGCTAGGGCCTCCGAGGCCAGGATAAGAGCCTGCTGAGGGGTTAGGCCGGTGCTGGGGCCAGCGAGGCCGGCATCGGAGCCTGCCTTGAGGCATGACCAGTGCTGGGGCCTCCAAGGCCAGGATCGGAGCATGCCGAGGGGTTAGGCCGCTGCTGGGGCCAGCAAGGCCGGCATCGGAGCCTGCCTTGAGGCAAGGCCGGTACTGGGGCCTCTGAGGCCGGGACAAGAGCCTGCCGAGGGGTTAGGCCGGTGCTGGGGCCAGCGAGGCCGGCATCGGAGCCTGCCTTGAGGCATGACCAGTGCTGGGGCCTCCGAGGCCGGGATCGGAGCCTGCCGAGGGGTTAGGCCGCTGCTGGGGCCAGCGAGGCCGGCATCGGAGCCTGCCTTGAGGCAAGGCCGGTACTGGGGCCTCTGAGGCCGGGATCGGAGCCTGCCGAGGGGTTAGGCCGCTGCTGGGGCCAGTGAGGCCGGCATCGGAGCCTGCTGTGAGGGAAGGCCGGTACTGGGGCCTCCGAGGCCAGGATAAGAGCCTGCTGAGGGGTTAGGCCGGTGCTGGGGCCAGCGAGGCCGGCATCGGAGCCTGCTGTGAGGCAAGGCCGGTACTGGGGCCTCCAAGGCCAGGATAAGAGCTTGCCGAGGGGTTAGGCCAGTGCTGGGGCCAACGAGGACGGCAGCGGAGCCTGCCGTGAGGCATGACCAGTGCTGGGGCCTCCGAGGCCGGGATCGGAGCATGCCGAGGGGTTAGGCCGGTGCTGGGGCCAGCGAGGCCGGCATCGGAGCCTGCCGTGAGGCAAGGCCGGTACTGGGGCCTCCGAGGCCAGGATAAGAGCCTGCCAAGGGGCTAGGCCGGTGCTGGGGCCAGCGAGGCCGGCATCGGAGCCTGCCTTGAGGCATGACCAGTGCTGGGGCCTCCGAGGCCGGGAGCGGAGCCTGCCGAGGGGTTAGGCCGCTGCTGGGGCCAGCGAGGCCGGCATCGGAGCCTGCCTTGAGGCAAGGCCGGTACTGGGGCCTCTGAGGCCGGGATCGGAGCCTGCCGAGGGGTTAGGCCGCTGCTGGGGCCAGTGAGGCCGGCATCGGAGCCTGCCGTGAGGCAAGGCCGGTACTGGGGCCTCCGAGGCCAGGATAAGAGCCTGCTGATGGGTTAGGCCGGTGCTGGGGCCAGCGAGGCCGGCATCGGAGCCTGCCTTGAGGCAAGGCCGGTACTGGGGCCTCGAGGCCAGGATAAAAGCCTGCCGAGGGGTTAGGCCGGTGCTGGGGCCAGCGAGGCCGGCATCGGAGCCTGCCTTGAGGCATGACCAGTGCTGGGGCCTCCAAGGCCGGGATCGGAGCTTGCCGAGGGGTTAGGCCGCTGCTGGGGCCAGCGAAGCCGGCATCGGAGCCTGCCTTGAGGCAGGGCCGGTACTGGGGCCTCTGAGGCCGGGATCGGAGCCTGCCGAGGGGTTAGGCCGCTGCTGGGGCCAGTGAGGCCGGCATCGGAGCCTGCCGTGAGGCAAGGCCGGTACTGGGGCCTCCGAGGCCAGGATAAGAGCCTGCTGAGGGGTTAGGCCGGTGCTGGGGCCAGCGAGGCCGGCATCGGAGCCTGCCGTGAGGCAAGGCCGGTACTGGGGCCTCCGAGGCCAGGATAAGAGCATGCTGAGGGGTTAGGCCGGTGCTGGGGCCAGCGAGGCCGGCATCGGAGCCTGCCTTGAGGCAAGGCCGGTACTGGGGCCTCGAGGCCAGGATAAAAGCCTGCCGAGGGGTTAGGCCGGTGCTGGGGCCAGCGAGGCCGGCATCGGAGCCTGCTGTGAGGTAAGGCCGGTACTGGGGCCTCCGAGGCCAGGATAAGAGCTTGCCGAGGGGTTAGGCCGGTGCTGGGGCCAACGAGGCCGGCAGCGGAGCCTGCCGTGAGGCATGACCAGTGCTGGGGCCTCCGAGGCCGGGATCGGAGCATGCCGAGGGGTTAGGCCGGTGCTGGGGCCAGCGAGGCCGGCATCGGAGCCTGCCGTGAGGCAAGGCCGGTACTGGGGCCTCCGAGGCCAGGATAAGAGCCTGCTGAGGGGTTAGGCCGGTGCTGGGGCCAGCGAGGCCGGCATCGGAGCCTGCCTTGAGGCATGACCAGTGCTGGGGCCTCCGAGGCCGGGATCGGAGCCTGCCGAGGGGTTAGGCCGCTGCTGGGGCCAGCGAGGCCGGCATCGGAGCCTGCCGTGAGGCAAGGCCGGTACCGGGGCCTCCGAGGCCAGGATAAGAGCCTGCCGAGGGGTTAGGCCGGTGCTGGGGCCAGCGAGGCCGGCATCGGAGCCTGCCTTGAGGCAAGGCCGGTACTGGGGCCTCTGAGGCTGGGATCGGAGCCTGCCGAGGGGTTAGGCCGCTGCTGGGGCCAGTGAGGCCGGCATCGGAGCCTGCCGTGAGGCAAGGCTGGTACTGGGGCCTCCGAGGCCAGGATAAGAGCCTGCTGAGGGGTTAGGCCGGTGCTGGGGCCAGCGAGGCCGGCATCGGAGCCTGCCGTGAGGCAAGGCCGGTACTGGGGCCTCCGAGGCCAGGATAAGAGCCTGCTGAGGGGTTAGGCCGGTGCTGGGGCCAGCGAGGCCGGCATCGGAGCCTGCCTTGAGGCAAGGCCGGTACTGGGGCCTCGAGGCCAGGATAAAAGCCTGCCGAGGGGTTAGGCCGGTGCTGGGGCCAGCGAGGCCGGCATCGGAGCCTGCTGTGAGGCAAGGCCGGTACTGGGGCCTCCGAGGCCAGGATAAGAGCTTGCCGAGGGGTTAGGCCGGTGCTGGGGCCAACGAGGCCGGCAGCGGAGCCTGCCGTGAGGCATGACCAGTGCTGGGGCCTCCGAGGCCGGGATCGGAGCATGCCGAGGGGTTAGGCCGGTGCTGGGGCCAGCGAGGCCGGCATCGGAGCCTGCCGTGAGGCAAGGCCGGTACTGGGGCCTCCGAGGCCAGGATAAGAGCCTGCTGAGGGGTTAGGCCGGTGCTGGGGCCAGCGAGGCCGGCATCGGAGCCTGCCTTGAGGCATGACCAGTTCTGGGGCCTCCGAGGCCGGGATCGGAGCCTGCCGAGGGGTTAGGCCGCTGCTGGGGCCAGCGAGGCCGGCATCGGAGCCTGCCGTGAGGCAAGGCTGGTACCGGGGCCTCCGAGGCCAGGATAAGAGCCTGCCGAGGGGTTAGGCCGGTGCTGGGGCCAGCGAGGCCGGCATCGGAGCCTGCCTTGAGGCAAGGCCGGTACTGGGGCCTCTGAGGCCGGGATCGGAGCCTGCCGAGGGGTTAGGCCGCTGCTGGGGCCAGTGAGGCCAGCATCGGAGCCTGCCGTGAGGCAAGGCTGGTACTGGGGCCTCCGAGGCCAGGATAAGAGCCTGCTGAGGGGTTAGGCCGGTGCTGGGGCCAGCGAGGCCAGCATCGGAGCCTGCCTTGAGGCAAGGCCGGTACTGGGGCCTCGAGGCCAGGATAAGAGCCTGCCGAGGGGTTAGGCCGGTGCTGGGGCCAGCGAGGCCGGCATCGGAGCCTACCGTGAGGCAAGGCCGTTACTGGGGCCTCCGAGGCCAGGATAAGAGCTTGCCGAGAGGTTAGGCCGGTGCTGGGGCCAACGAGGCCGGCAGCGGAGCCTGCCGTGAGGCATGACCAGTGCTGGGGCCTCCATGGCCGGGATCGGAGCATGCCGAGGTGTTAGGCCGGTGCTGGGGCCAGCGAGGCCGGCATCGGAACCTGCCGTGAGGCAAGGCCGGTACTTGGGCCTCCGAGGCCAGGATAAGAGCCTGCCGAGGGGTTAGGCCGGTGCTGGGGCCAGCGAGGCCGGCATCGGAGCCTGCCGTGAGGCAAGGCCCGTACTGGGGCCTCTGAGGCCAGGATAAGAGCCTGTCAAGGGGTTAGGCCGGTGCTGGGGCCAGTGAGGCCGGCATCGGAGCCTGCCGTGAGGCATTACCAGTGTTGGGGCCTCCGAGGCCAGGATTGGAATCCTGCCAAGGGGTTAGACCGGTGCAGGGGCCAATGGCCAGCATCGGAGCCTGGCGTGAGGCAAGTTCACTCCTGCGGCCTCCAAGGTCGGGACCAAAGTCAGCTTAGGGGTTTGACCGGTTCAGGGGCCAGCGAGACCAGAACTGGGTCCTCCCATGAGGCAAGGCCGCTGCGTGAGCCAGCGAGGTCTGGATCAGTCCACTGAGTAGCCAGGCCACTACTGGGACCATCAAGAGTGGGATTGGTACTTGCAACGCAGCATGCACAGAGAAATATCGCAGAAAATATAAATCAGACGCTTCTCTTAATCAGCAATAACTAGGAGGAAAAGGGCAACAGGAAGAGGTTGAGCTATAGAAAGGGCCCTATAGTGAAGCAACTAATGTGACCAATCAGAGGGTATGTAATACTGGAGGACGGAGCCTCTTTAAAATGCAGGAGGTACATAAACAAATGTATCAAAGTAAATCACCAAAGATGTGTGGGATGGAGGGAGGGGGAGGGAATGGGACGGGGGCTGGAGGAGGGCTAATTGGATGATGTGTGCCTTTATATCCTCTCAAGTCTTGTACTCCAATGTGATTGATATATGACTACAATGCACCAATTTAAAAAATAAATTAATTAAAAAAAAAAAAAAAAAAAAGAATGCCCCTGGTTTCAAACTCCAGCCCTACCACCACCAAAAACAAAACCCACTGTGAGTTTCCCATGTATGTGATTCCATTTTCTAAAAGCCACGGTCACAGTTCTTTGTGATGCTGCTTTCCCCTAGCTCAGTTATAAGAATCTGGACACATCACAGAACACCCTGATTGTCCTAGGGACACTTTTGTCCATCTAAGAGCATCTACTTGGTGTCACCCTATTTTCATGGTCCTAACAAGCACATTCAAGCCACACAGTTGATTTGGTCTCCTCTCTGAGGGCATGTTTACTTGAAGGCTCCAAGTTTCTCCTTTTCCTAAAGTGATATAGGAATGGCTTCACCTTTACTTTGGGGCAATGGGTTTTATTTTTCCACCTATTCAACTTCTGGACTATCTATATTGCCTCCTGGTTCTAGTTACAAACCAGCCAGTTCTCTTCTGAACTTCCCTGGAGCGTCTTTCCAAATGAAACCTGTCACAACTTGCTAATTCATTGAACATTCGCCCTGAAATATCTTCCTCTAATTCTGCAACTTCAAGCCTTCCGACTTATCATGAGCCCACATTTTTTTGTCCTAAATAACAGTTTTCTCGTCATCTTCCCAGATGACTGTAACAGTTTGCTGTTACACTATTTCATCCAAGATTCACGACAAGTGTTTTAGGCTTCTGTTACAACAGGAGCCCCCTCTGCATATCTAATATTTGCAAATCTTAGTCATAATAGTGTTGCATAACAGCCCACCCCAACCACAGGGACACATGACTGTCAACACTTGTTCTCATGCCCCTGGGTCTCCAGTTGGATGGTAATCAGCTGGGCTTGGCTGGGCTTGGCTGGGCAGGTTGGCTTCATCAACCTAAAATCACATCAGAGAGTGATCTACAAAGAAATAAATTTATTCAGAAAAAGAAGATTATAATTGAGGATCCATGTGCTATGTGCAATACTAGGCATATCCAGGAAGGCAAAATGAGATGGGTTTTTAAAGGTAAATGAAGAAAATTACATAAGTTTTGAAATAACCAGCCATGGACCACACACAAGGATGGAACACAGTGTCCTCACACACTTGCTTTTGGTTTCAGTTGTGGTGTCCTGTGTACAGGGTTGTGACTTGGGCTCTGGTGTTTCCCCAGCCAGCCATGTCTCCTCACTGCCAGGCGGGCTTGGGTGTGGTGTGGCCATGTGTATTCATTTTGGGGCCCAGCTTGAGAAGACAGCTGCTTGCAGAACAAGCACATCTCATGGCCAAGGTGGCTCCAGATGGCAAACTCGACCTTGCAAGCTGACCTCCAGCTCCTCAGGCCTGTTAACAGCCCACCTGCCAAGGCAAAGCAAGTCGCCCACGCCGCAGGTATTCACTGACTCTCAGCTCCAAATCCACCCTTCGCCCTGCTCTGCCATAATGGAGCCCATTTTTTAGATTACTTTTTCATGGGCGCACCATGTGGCCAGTAGCCGGTAGGGGGGCGCTGGAGGCTTGCTTCAGATATTGCAGGAGAAAGGGGCTTCTCTTCCTAGTTCCTCTGCTGCGTGTGTTAGCTTTCCTGGGCTCCTACTGCTGGTTACTCTCTATCCCTTTTCAGAAAGCTCTGCATTCAAAACTCTGTTGTTGACCCTATTCATCCTTAGTTGCTGGCAGGCTGTCTTCCACCCTGTACTCTGTTAAAACTGCCTTCTGAAGATAAAAATTGAGTGCCAATAGATGTAAATATAAACAACTCAGAACAAGGGCTGGAATGGAACATGCTCTGTATGAGTGGTATTCTATTTTTTAATAGTATTATTACTATTGGTACTGGGGATTGAACCCAAGAGCATTTTGCCTCTGAGCTATACCATCGGCCCTATTTTTATTTTTTATTTTAAAACAGGGTCGTTCTAAGTTGCAAAGTTGCTGCAGCTGGCCACAAACCTGCAAATCTTCTCTCAGAATCCCAAGTGCTGGATGTTCGCTTTTCCTGCTTTCAGGTCACTGTTCTATTTCTCTTTTCCTCCAGACTCAGCAACACTCTCCTCTGTCCACCTAAAACAAGACTTTCTTCTTCCCGTGCCATGTAGTAATGTCACTTTGTGGACTAATCTACATGCTAGCTTTGGTTTGTCCCATTACTCCCATGGCAGCCAGATTCCTATCTCCCTGCATCTAAGAATCTTTCACTGGTACCCATATCAGGAAGGCCACTCCCCAACTCTCCCTCCCCCTCTCCTCCTCCTCCCCTTCCTCCATCCCTTCTTCCTCTGCCTTTCCCCCTCCCCTCCTCCTCTTCCAGAGTTAGTGACTGGCACTGTCAACTCTCCAGATTCCCAAGCCAGGCTCCTGGGAGTGAGCCCCACCCACCCTCAGCCCTCCATCTCTGAGTCACCCCTGCAGATGCAGCGGTCCACTCCATCCCAGCCCACCCGATTTCTCCCCCTGGAAAGCTGTCCTCTCTCACCTGGCCCACTCCCTGAACCTCATATTCTGGTACCCTGATGCACCCTGAAATTATAAAACACTGGTCTAGAGCAGAGTTTCGAGGACCAGTGACCAGTCCTTGGTTTAAATCTCAGCGTTTTCCATGAGCTCTGGCAGATCCTGGGCTGGTGCTCTGCGGCAGGGGCTTCTCCAAGAGAGTATACTGACTCTTTATGACCTCAGGTGGCATCTGCATGTTTAGCAAGATGGCAAGATGATTCTCACAGAGATGACGTCTGAGGACTGGCCCAGGCATGGCAGTCCACACACTAGAGGTTCTTGAGCTGTGTGCCACATTCCTACTCTTCCAAATTCACATTCTAGTCCTTTCCATGGTCTTGAGAGTATAAATCTACTCATAGGGTTCCAGGCATGACATCTTTGTATTTTTTTGAATCAATAAAAGTAGGGACAAGAGGAAGATAAGACGGCCTTTGGTTTAGTAACAGGGCCCTGGACCTGGTGTCAGGAGTACACCAGCTCCCAAATCTGTGAGTTGGGAGCTGTTGTGTGCAGAGAACATTCATCTTGAATCTCTGTGGTCAGATGCCCATTCAGAAGGCCCTTCCAGCTGTGCATAGCAGCATGGGTACTGTTCCAAAACGGGCAAGGAAGGGCACCAGGGAGGGGAACCTAGTGCTTGTTTTGCAAGGAGATAAAATTGTAGTGAGGCAGGCTTGGCAGCCTCCAGGAGGCCTATCCTGAATGAATATCTGTGGCAACATTTTATAGGAATTTGGAACACAGTTGCAAAGATAAAAGCATTACTTAGGCCTATTTTCTCACCAGGGGGTATAGCTCAGGGGTAGAGCATTTGACTGCAGATCAAGAGGTCCCTGGTTCAAATCCAGGTGCCCCCTGTTGGTTTGTAGTTTTGCTGGTGTTGAGGATTTGGCTCCCTTCTCTAATCCTATTCTCAGGATACAGAGCCTGCTCAAATCCGGGTCAAAGGCATGGGTAACTTGAAACTCTGAGTAATAGAGACCCAGAACAACCATTTCCTTCAAATCCGATTTTTTATTTCCCCTACCAAGGGTTTGCTCTACATAGAGTGGTTTGGTTTTATTTTTTTCTACATGTTTTCGTGACCCTCAAGTAGCAGTGATCTATAGTACCTTCTAATTTTATACTGTGAGTAATCCCACTAATGGAAGAAATGATCAACTGATGGTAAGAACAGCTGAATGAAAGAAAGGACTTGAGCATTCTTGGATTTTGGTATCTTAGGGGGGTCTTGACCAATACCTGTGACTATGAGGGATAAGTTTAATTAAACATACAAGGAATTAGTCTACTTTAAATGGAAACCACAAAAGACAAGTAGAAACAACCACAAGACACAAATTCACATAACAGAATTCAGATAAATAGTGTAAAATAAGGATTGTTAAAATTATAAATGACAAGTCAAGTCAGACCAGTGATGTGTGTCTGTAATCCCCAGTACTTGGGAGGCTAAGACAAGAGGCTTGCAGGTTCAATGCCTGCCTCTACAAATTAGTAAGAGCTTGTTTCAAAATTTAAAATTTTAAAAAAGGGCTGGGGGTGTAGCTCAGAGATGAATGACCTTAAGTTTGATCTCCCCCCCCACACACACATACACACATTAATAATGACATAAATAATTGAAAGTATGACATATTATTTTAAAAAACAGATTCACCTAAAATAAAAAAGATATAATTTCTAAAATGGATAATTTAATTATTAACTTAAACACAGACTACACAAAACAGAATAGGGATTTATGAGTGACAAAGCATATAAATCTTTTTTAAAAATGACCAAGAATTAAAGACTAGGTAAGAGAGATGGAGAAGAATAAAGAGGTCCAACATATGTCAAATACAAATTTCACAAATAGAAAATATAATGGGGAAAAGGGAATATTAAAATATATAATTTTCCAGCCTTGAACAAGGACATAGTACCTCAGATTTAGGACTCATTAGCTTCAAGGAAAACAAATACAAGACCCATATCTAGGCATATCGCCATTAAACTTCCTAACACTATAGATGAAGGGATTGTCGCAAACTAGCCAGAGTGAATAGACAAAGCAAATACAAAGGGATATTAAGACTTATAACTTTTCAAAATCAATGAAAGTCAGAATAATGAAATAAATTATTAAAGGTATGAAAGAAAGTAACTGTCCTAGGTAGATAGATATGAGTGCTGGAGGACAGACTGCTGGAAATTTTCATACTCTGGGACCACCCATATGCTGGTGGACCCTCCATCTAAACCTGCCCATATGCTGGCAGACCCTCTGATCTGGCAGTTGATTTTTAGTTAAAATTTCCTCCTTTAAGAGATTCTGGGAGAAGTGGTGGCTAAGGAAAGCTGTACATATCAGTCCTGCTGACACCCAATCTCCATTCCTGTAAAAACAGCATTCTTACAAAAGCAAGAAAACACCATAACTTTTTTTTTTTTTTTTTGGTGGTACTGGGGTTCCTGGAAGCCCTTCTACCTCCGGGCTACACTCCCAGACCTATTTTATATTTTTATTTAGAAACAGGGTCTCCTAAGCCAGCGCGCGCGGCTGGCTTCGAACCTGCGCGATCCTCCTGTCTCCGCCTCCCAAGCGCGGGGATTACAAGCGTGCGCCACCACGCCCGGCAGAAAACACCATAACTTTAAAAACGAACATGCTAAGTAAAAGGCAGCAGCAAAAAATAAAAAAGCTAGAAGACTGAAAAGAGAGCAGAAAAGAACCCTGTCTTTAATGGCTGTAGTCGCGGACACCACAGCGGCACCATCTTGCCTCACCACACTGGACATCAGAGACTCACAGGAAAACAACCAAAAACTTGAAACAAGGTAAGCAGTAGCAGATCATTGAAACTGTAAGCCATCAGCTCCTCCTGCGCAAACACCAGCTACAACTTGCAGCAGTGGCAGCAAAGCTCACCACACCCTCCAAAAATCCAGAGCAGCACTCAACAATACCATAAGTGAATCTGCCTTCCTTGCAGGAGAATGTCCAACATGGTGCCTCCAGGGGCTCATACAACCACAATAAACTCCCTGGGTCTGATACTTTGCAGTTCAACCCAGGGAAGGTGGGGATAGAGTCTGCTGTTGGACATAGCAGAGACTCAGAGTGACTCAGGCTATGCATTGGTGGAAAGCATGGAGGGAGACCTATGCTTAACACTAGATCCAACTAGTAGGATTTCTAGGATCACCATAGACCACCCAATTGTGGTTAACAGGGAGAAGTCAGACCAGACCATCTCTAACTGTAGAGAACAGGGACTCTTATACTCGGTTTGGTCCCAAAGATACCCGCCACCTACGTAGGCAGGGAGAGACTCAGGCTTTACATCCATGGAAAGTGTAGAGGATAACCTACCCTTAACATTATATCCAGCTCCATTGATACCAGCTATCTGCATAGACGAGAGAGACTCCGAGAACCAAGCTTTCAGCAGGAAAGGTGCCAGTAGCACTTGGTGTAAGCACAGAGAGAGACTGCAGAGGCCCAGTCTGCTGAATATTTGTATATTTGTAGGGCTGCATTATTTTGTTGTTGTTGTTGTTGTTGTTGTTGTTTGGGTTTTTGTTTCTTGATTTTTTTGTGTGTATGTATAATTGTTTGTTTGCTCTATTCCCAACCCCTTTCCCAAGCTTCTTCCCGTGTACATACCTACTTTCTTCTCTCCATCCCTTTTCTTTCTTTTTTTCTTTTCTCTCTTCTCTTCTTTGTCTTGTATTAAATCTACTTTATATAAATATACTAAATACTCTACATTGGGTACTAGAATACTACTACATATTCACTATTTCTAATTTCTACTATACACTACCTTACCAAACTCACTCTCATTCTATTCCTCCTATCTGTGGCTTTACCCTATTCTTGCATTTATGACTTCACTTCCCTCCTCACTCAACCTTCACTGTAGAATACAACACAACTTGCCCTTGGACATACCAGCTGACACATAGAGACTGAGAGAAGCCGATCAAAAGCAACAGATACAAATTTCTGAAATCATGAGAAGGAGAAATAACAGAGAAGCAATGAGCTCCCACAACCCCACAGTAACAAAGCCTGAAAAAACAGAATTGCAGAGATTGCCAGAAGGACAAATTGAAAGGTAATGGTAGAAATTATACAGGACTTCCAAAAAGAATTTAGAGAGAGTCTGAAAGACATGAAGGATACAATCATTGGAGTGAAGGCATCAATTCAAACTATAAACAATAGATTAGATCACGTGGAGAACAGAATCTCGCTCTTAGAAGATAATCACTCCAAAAATGAAGACATAGTACATAATTTAGAAAAAAACAATTCAAAAGCATAAACTGAACATAGAAGGAATATGGGCCCATATTAAAAGAACTAACCTAAAAATAATAGTCATAGAAGAAGTAATAGAAGGTGAAACCAAAGGTATCAATAATCTTTCCAAAGAAGTAATATCAGAAAAATTTCCATAGAACAAGAGGTCGATACACAGGTACAAGAAAATTAGAGAACTCCTTTTAGACAAGATCAGAGATAAGGTTCATCACACCATATAATAGTCAAACTGACCAATGTAAAGCCAAAGAGAAAAATTTAAATGCAACAAAAACAAAAGACCAAGTGACTTTCAGAGGCAAACCAATTAGACCCACTCCAGACTTCCCAGACCAAGTCATAAAAGCCAGAAGGGGCTACAGTAACACACTCCAATCTCTGAAAGAAAATAACTTATAGCCAAAAAAAGTTCTCTAGTTTTTCCAGCAAAACTATATCGCAAATTAGACCGGGAAATAAAAATCTTCCACAACAAACAGAAGCTGAAAGAATTTATGTCTTCCAAGCCAGCACTAGAGAAAATATTCAAAGAGATTAACTACAAACAAGAAATAAGTAGCCAGGCATGGTGGCACACACTTGTAATCCCAGCATTTGGGAGGCTGACACAGGAGGATAGTGGTTTGTAGACAGCCACAGCTACTTAGTGAGGACTTCCGCAAATCAGTGAGACTGTTTCAAAATAAAAGAATAAAAAAGTAGGGCTAGGGGTGTAGCTCAGTGGTAGAATGACCCTGGGTTCCATGCCCAGTACCGCAAGAAGAAGAGGAATGAGGAAAAGGAGGAGGAGGAGGAGGAGGAGGACGAGGAATAAGTAATGCATGCCAGAGCCAGAGAAATAAGAATTTTCATCCAGCAAACACTACCTCAAACAGAAGTTAAAACTCAAAATGCTAGGAATTAAGAATCATCTCTCAATAATCACACTGAATATAAATGGCCTCAATTCCCCAATAATAAAAAGACATAAGGTGACAAAATGGATTAAAAACCAGAATCCATCTATCTGCTGCCTGCAAGAAAAACACCTTACAAGTAAAGATAGTAACAAAATAAAGGCAGAGGGCTTAAGCAAGGTAATCCATGCCAATGAGACTTGAAGACAGCAGGAGTAGCAACTATCATATCAGACAAGTTAGACTTCAAGCCCAAGCTTATTAGAAGAGAGAAAGCAGATCATTTTTTTTTTACTAATAGAAGGAACATTCTAGAAAGAGAAAATAAATATAGTCAACATTTATGTTCCAAATATAGGTGCTGCTACGTTCATAAAACAAACTCTTTGTGACATTAAATCACACTAAGTCCCAATACAATAATACTGGGAGACTTCAACAGCCCTCTCCCACCGTTAGACTAATCTTCTAGACAAAAAGGTCAATAAAGATGCCTCATACCTAAAGAACACCATTAGCCAAATAGACCTATTAGATGGATACAGAATATTCCACCTGACTACAGTGGGTTCACATTTTTCTCAGCTGCTCATAGAACTTTCTCCAAAATAGATCACATCCTGGGCCACAAAGTGAGCACTCGCAAATTCAAAAAATGTGACATACTTCCCTGTGTCTTTTCAGATCATAGTGGAATGAAACTAGGAACCAATCATAAGAAGACCCAGAGAAACCACATAAACATGTGGAGACTGAATACCACACTGCTGAATGAAGAATGGGTCATAGAAGAAGTAAAAGGTGAAATCAAGAAATTTTTAGAAACAAACGAAAATAGAGATAAAACATATCAAAACCTCTGGGACACTTTAAAGGCAGTGTTATGAGGAAAATTCATATCACTGAGTGCCCACATAAGATGATCAGAAAATCACCAAATAAATAATATAATGACACACCTCAAAGCCCTTGAGAAACAGGAACAGTCTATCCCCAGAGCCAGAGAAGCCAGGAGATTATTAAAATCAGAGCAAAAAGCCGGGCGTGGTGGCGCATGCTTGTAATCCCCGCGCTTGGGAGGCAGAGACAGGAGGATTGCGCAGGTTCGAAGCCAGCCGCACGTGCTGGCTTAGGAGACCCTGTTTCCAAATAAAAATGTAAAAATAGGTCTGGGAGTGTAGCCCAGAGGTAGAAGGGCTTCCAGGAACCCCAGTACCACCACCAAAAAAAAAAAAAAAAAAAAAAAAAAATCAGAGCAAAAATCAATGAAGTAGAGAATAAAAATACAATACAGAAAATCAGCAAAACAAAAAGCTGGTTTCTTGAAGAAACTAACAGGATAGATAAAACCACTAGCCAACTTAACCAAAGAGAGAGACAGAGAGACAGAGAAAGAATATCAACCCAAATTACAAAGATAAGAGATAAAAAAGGAGATATTACCACAAACAGTATAGAAGTCCAGACAATTATCAGAAACTACTTTGAAAAACTATACTCCAACAAAATGAAAAATCTGGAAGAAATTGACAACTTTCTAGATGAATATAACCTTCCTGAGCCAAGAAGATATAGAAAATTTAAACCAACCAATAGCAATCAAAGAGGTTGAAGCAGCAATAAACAGCCTATCAGAACCAGATGGTTTCCCAAGTGAATATTATAAAACCTTTATAGAAGAGCTAACCCCCATATTCCTCAGTCTATTTCATGAAATAGAAAGAAATGGGACTCTCTTAAATACATTCTATGAAGCCAACATCACATTAATACCAAAACCAAATAAAGATAGCTCGAGGAAGAAAAACTACAGGTCTGTATTGTTGATTAATTTGTATGCAAAACTGCTAAACAATATACTAAAAACATGCATTCAAAACCACATCAAGAAGATCATACACCATGACCAGTAGGATTCATCACAGGGATGCAAGGCTGCTTCAACATATGAAAATCCATGTAATTCATCACATAAACAGAACCAAAAACAAAAATCATATGATCATTTCAACAGACACTGAAAAAGCATTTGATGAAATCCAACATGCATTTAATCTAAAAGCACTGCAGAAAATAGGAATAGAAGGAACATACCTCAACATCATAAAGCAAATCTACAATATGCCCACAGGCAACATTATATTAAATGAGGAAAAACTGCATGAATTCCCCCTAAAAACAGGAACAAGAAAAGGATTTCCATTATCCCCACCTCTTTTCAATATAGTATTTGAGACTTTAGCCAGAGCAATAAGGCAAGAAAAAGAAATTAAAGGAGTACAAATAGAAAAAGAACTCAAACTTTCACTTTTTGCAAATGACAACAAACTCAACCAAAAGGCTTATAGAACTGATCAACAAATTCAGCAAAGCGTCTGGATACAAAATCAATCTCAAAAAATCAGAAACTTTTCTGTACACCAACCATAAATCCACTGAAAAGGAAATTCAGAAAACACTTCCACTCAGGATCTCCCCCCAAAAAAACAACAACAACAAACTTAGGATAAACTTAACCAAGGAGGTAAAAGATCTCTACAAAGAAAATTATAAAACATTGAAAAAATAAATTGAAGAAGACCTTAGAAGATGAAAAGATCTTCCATGTTCATCAATAGGCAGAATAAATATCATCAAAATGGCCATACCTCCAAAAGTGATCTACAGATTCAATGCAATAACCATTAAATTACCAAGGTCATTCCTTACAGACACAGAAAAACCAGTCCTTAAATTCATTTGGAACAACAAAAACCTAGAATAGTCAAAATAGTTCTCAGCAAACAGAAACCATGCAGAAGGAATAACAATGCCTGACTTTATACTACAAAGCCATAGTAATAAAAACAGTATGGTACTGGCACAAAAGCAGATACATAGACCGATGGAGGAGAATAGAAGACTCAGAAACAAATCCACACACTTACAGCCTATTTTATTTTATTTTATTTTTATTTATTTATTTTTTTGGTGGTACTGGGATGGAACCCAAGGGCCTTCTACCTCCAGGCTATACTCCCAGACCTATTTTATATTCTATTTGGAAACAGGGTCTCTTAAGCCAGCTGAGGCTGGCTTCAAACCCGCGCGATCCTCCTGTCTCAGCCTCCCAAGCACGGGGATTACAAGTGTGTGCCACCACGCTTGGCTACAGCCAATTTAATTTTAACAAAGGGACCAAAAACATACACTGGAAAAAAAACCTGTTCAACAAATGGTATTGGCGAAACTGGTTAACCATATGCAGTAATATGGAAATAAACCCCACTTTCTAACCCTGCACAAGAGTCAATTCAAAATGGATCAAAGACTCGGAAATTAGACCAGAGACCTTGAGGCTCCTTGAACAGGGCAGAGGTCCAACTCTGCGTCACAAAGGCACAGATAAAAACTTTCTCAACACGACCCCAAAGGCACAAGAAACTAAAAGGCAGATCCATAGGTGAGATTGCATTAAACTGAAGAACTTCTGTATAGCAAAGGAAACTACCAAGAACCTCAACCAAGAGCCAATTGAATGGGAGAAGAGTTTTGCTACCTACTCCCCCAATAGAGGACTAATATCTAGAATATACAGAGAACTCAAGAAACTTAGCACTAATAAAACAAATAACCCAACCAAAAATGGACAATTGAACTAAACAGACACTTCACAAAAGAAGAAATTCAAATGGACAATAAATGCATGAAAAAATGTTCAACATCATTAGCAATACGAGAGACACAAATCAAAACTACCCTGAGATTTCACCTAACTCCAACTAGAATGGCAATCATTCAAAACACAAACAACAACAAATGCTGGCAAGGGTGTCAAGAAGTAAGAACACTAATACATTGTTGGTGGGACTGTAAATTAGTGCATCCACTTTGGAAAGCAGTATGGAGGATCCTCAGAAGAATGGGAATGAACTTACCATATGGTCCAGCAATACCACTTCTGGGTATATACCCAAAAGAATGGAAACCAAACTACCAAACTAATGCATGTATATCCATGTTCAAGCTACACAATTCACCATAGCCAAAACTATGGAACCAACCATGATGTCCATCAACAGATGAATGAATTACAAAACTATGGGATATGTTCAAAATAGAATTTTACTCTGCCATAAATAAAAACACAATTACATCATTTACAGGGAAATAGATGGAACTGGAGGACATTATGCTAAGTGAGATTAGTCAGTTACAAAAAATTAGAAATCAGAAGTTCTCCCTAATATGCAGAAGCTAGGGAGAAAATGGGTCATAAGAGGAACTCTAGACAAAGATGGAGATACTATAGATGAGCAAATAAGGCGACCTAACTGAGGGATGGGAGGGGAAAAAGAGGGAAATTCCCTATTATACATGATGTACATTAACAAACACATCAAAGTCAATCACTAAGCCAAACATAAGAAGGAAGGCAGGGGGAGGAAATGGAGTGGGAATTGGGTAATGTGTGCATGTATGCCTCTACCATCTTGTACTCCATTAAGATGTATGACTACAATGCACCAATAATTAAAAAAATAAAAGAACTTAGGGGAAATTCTGGGCTGTGTGCCTGGGCCTACCTATGCAGAAGGGATTTTGAAGAGGCCAGAGATAACCCCGCCTAATTACCATACCTTAAAAACATCATTAGCATTGGGGGTTCGCCCCGCTCCCGTGCCCCATGGGCTTTGCTTGGTGGTTATGAGTAGGCACATGTGCCATAACTGAGATGATTACATAAGGCCTCTTGTCAATCTTCCCTGTCAACCAAATGACCTCAGAGAGATGAAGCCAAAACCAGATATAACCAGAAGCCTTCACCTCTGCCAGGGGTCTGTGTCTGCCTGGGACCACTCTCACTTTTGAGTGCAGACTTTTCCTCTCATAAAGCTTCTTACTGGCACAATGCACTGCTTTGGTGTCTCATCTAAATTCTTTGAGTACACAAGAACTGTGGACCTCACACCTGTGACATTATACACGTGAAATCTTTGGTGCCATGACTCACTTATCTCTAGCCACAGTAATTTTACTTCAAAGTGATTTTACTTTGAAGCAAGTCTTTCCCTGGGCTCATCTTCTTTGCCTTTAGCCATTTCTCCCTGAGGGATGCTGATTGCTGAGGTATTTCAATTCTCTCAGTGTCCGTCTGTGAACAATCCTGGGAAGGCTCCTTGCTTCTGCAGGTTCTTTTATGGTGGCTAAGGGGATCCAACCTGCTCTGTTTAAGAACACTCACTTGCCCTGCCTCTTAGGACATTCCGGGGAACAACACTCCCCTTGGCCCCACCTCATTGGGAAACCTTTCTTGTCCTCACCTCATCGTATTGGACCCAGTGTTCTTCCCTCCAGGGTTTTTGTCACATGGCCCTGTGGGAAAACATCCTCCTCTCTTTCCCCTCCTAATCCTCCACCCCTCCTAGGACCTCTTCTCACTCTGCCAAGATGGATTCCTACCTTTCGGTCTGGCTCCTCTGTACTTCTGAGCTGCTGATCTTGTACTTTCTTTTTTCTGTCTCCAAAGACGCATCCTCTGTGTCGGGAGGTGGACTCTTGGTGACCAGGCCACCCTTATCATGAGGGTCTCCAGACCAAGCTCCAGGCAACTTCTTTGTCTCCCACCTCTTCTGCCATCATTGTACCAGGGAACATCCTCATGGCCAAAACACCGGTCAGGCTGGAGGGGACCAGAATCAGGGTCTGAATGCCACACACTCTTCTACTCCCTTCTTTCCCACCTCCATCAGCTTTGGACCATGGTTTAGTTATTCCTTTGGACTGGCTCACAGATGATGCCCTATACTAACTATCCTTCCTGCATACCAGGAATTGGCCTCCTTCTCCTTTCTCTCTCTCTCTCTCTCTCTCTCTCTCTCTCTCTCTCTCTCTCTCACTGTGGTACTGGGGATGGAACCCAGGGGCTTTCTATCTCTGGGCTACACTCCCAGACCTATTTTATTGTATACTTTATTTGGAAACAGGGTCTCACTAAGTTGCTGAGAGCCTCACTAAGTAGCCGAGGCTGGCTTCGAACCTATGTGATCCTCCTGTCTCAGCCTCCCAAGTGCTGGGATTACAAGTGTGCGCCACCATGCCTGGCTTGTCTGGATCTCTTGATACAACATACTTAAACTCCCTATCTATCCAGCATGCTGAATGGACATGGGATGTAAGATCTCTGAGTCCAAGGAACAACTGGTTTGACAGGAAATAACCTATTTGGTTGTCCTCACCCCAGGACACCAAGCCCTAGCTCCTGAGAGGGTCCATGGAATTCTACAGCTCTCCAGACCTACAATTCAGAAACAACTCAGAGCTTTCCTGGACTGGCAAAGTACTGCTGAATATGGAGACTCGATAATGGACTGGTTGCTCAAAAGGAAAAGATGAGCCTAATGCAAGGAACCAATGAAAGAGGTTCTGGACCCAGGCCCCTGCTCTAGATCGCTCTAGGTCTACCAGACACCCCCAGGCTCTTTTATCTGTATGTCTATGAGAGACAGGGAATTGCTCTGAGGGTCCTTATTCAACATCTGCGATCCACACAACACAGAGGCTGCCTTTTCAAGAGGCTTGACTGCTGCTAGGAATGTCTGACCTGTCTCAGAATCGTGGGAATGTTGTCCACCCTTCTTTAAAAACATCCAGGTTGACCTTGGGGATGCCTCTCAAATCCTATACCAGTCCCCTGGTATCTGGCCTCCTACACCAAAAAGAGTACTGTTGACTGTCAGCCAGGAAAGAGTTTTTTTCCCAGACCCCACTGGCTGGCACTAAATGAAGGGAGAATACCAAATACACCTCAGCCACTTGGCCATCTCTCCTAACCCAATGCCCCACCCATGACAGCAATAAAAGCTATGCAAGTATCCAAAAGGATGCCGTTCCTATTTTCCTAAAGAACTGGGTTCCCTAAACTCGAGAGGGAATGTTAGGTAGCTAGGTAGACATGAACACTGGGGCTCATGTGACCGGAAATTTCCACACTCTGGGACACCCAGCCCCACCCTTAGGTTGACAGATCCTCCTTTACATCTGCTCTCCTGCAGAGAGACCCTTTGGATCCTAGTTGTTTGGTGGCTAAAACTTCCTCTTTTAACTTTCTCTTTTAAGAGCTTTGAAGAACCCCAGGGCCACACACCTGGGTGCACCTGCGCAGAAGGGGCCTGGAGTGACCAAGGATAACCCCCGCCTACTTATCATGCTTTAGCATATTCTTTGCATTTGGGGCTTTGCTTCCCCACGAGTTGCCCTTGGTTGGTAATGGGCAAGCACATGCATAATGAAAAGAAATCATTATAAAATGCCTCCACTCACGACACTGCTAATCAGCTGACCTCACCAAGGCAGGAGCCCAGGACCAGGCACCACCACCTCTCCTAGTTAGTTGGCTTGAGTCCCATTCTCGCCCTTGAGAGTATGCTTTCCCTCCAATAAAGCGTCTTTATTGTACAACACACTACTTTGCTGTCTCCTCTTAATTCTTTCCTTCCAGAACACAAGAACTGTGGACCTCACACCCGTGAAACCACCATCAACAGAACTGACCGGCAAATGGCCACACAAAATGCCGCAGGAAGGGGTGAGTGCTGCCGCGGGAGGTAGCGGTCTGAGGAGCTGCTGGGGTCTGGGGGCCATTCCTGTCCTCCCTGCCTGTGCCCAAGGGCCTGCAGCCCTCGGGCTCCCCTTCCCAGGGCCCTGTTGACCGGGGTCTCTGGGAACGCTGGGTCCCTTTCATCCGCGCATCCCCACCTGGCACCTGCGGAGGATGCTCTCAGTGAGTGTAAAAGGCCAGGTTAAAGAACGAGTGGATTGGTGGACGCGTTCACACGGTCTGCGCAGTTTGGAAACCGCGGGTCTGGGAGCCCACGGGGCCAGAAGGCCATAAGGGGCCTCCAGGAGGCCGCCTCAGCCGCCCTGGCCGCGCGAGGCCTTCTGGGAAGTGAAGTCCGCGCACGCGCAGGACGGGCCTCCGAGGCCGGGCGAGGTGCGGGCGGAAGCGGGCCCGGCTCCCGGGATGCCGGGCGCGGGGGGCGGGCTCGGCCCGGCGCACCCACCCCCGCTGCTCCCCGCGGCTCGTAGCCCCGGGACTGCTCCTCTCGCTGGCGCTGGGCCGCCGTGGTCCCGGCGGAGGGTGGCGGCGCAGCCTGGGGCCGCGCCGGAAGCTGGGGGACTTGCAGCCCGGCTGAGTCCCGGGATGGCGCTCCAGGTAAGGCGAGCCGGGCAGACGCGCCCACGGGCGGACGCTGCGGGTTGGCTCTGCGCAGCGCGGTCCTAGGGGCGGCGAGGCGGGGAAGAGCCGCGCCTTCAACTTTAGGCTCTGATGCTCAGGCTTTCGTGCCCCAAAATCCAGGTCTGCTCTCCCCCACCCACCCCCGCCGAGGAGGAACACTAGGACCTCGAGTCTCTTTGCACCTGGAAAACTCGTTCCTTGGGCTTAAGAATCGCCCTTTCCGCGAGTCTTCTCTTACTGAAGTTATTCAGAGAGTGATGGGAATGAAAGCCTTGAAGGAATGACCAAGTCCGATACTTCTATTTTTTGTAAGATCCTGGCTCCTGAGGAGTGAGGAGGTGGAAATAGAGCAATAGATGAACAGGATCCAAGTTTTATTATGGTCAGGTTGTAAATCGGAGCGTCGGAGGGGAAACGCCTTCTGCTATCAGAGCCAGGGCAGATTTGGGACTGTGAAGATGCCCGCAAGTGGAGAGTTGCTGGGTGGGCACCCCAGCCACCGGTGCAGTTGGGGTGGCTCATGAGATTTGACCAGGCAGCTGGGACCTGTGTGGCCAGGTAGAGAAGACAGTGCACCAGGACCTTGGCTTCCCGAGTGCCCAGCAAGCATCTTGGGGAAAAGAGAGAAACCAGAAAAATTGCAAGGTGCCCACAAGTTTCCTCTGCTGCAGTTTCCTTTGCAGCTCTGGCTGACAGACACTCCCAGGACACCCTTGCTCAGATATGGCCCACCCCAACCATGGCTTCCTCATACAGGCCTTTTCCTGCTCTCTAAAATAAGGGGGAGGTTCAGGGAAGTATGTATCCCACAGGGTGGCTTCTTGGAGGTGACAACCGGGAGTGGCCTTGGGGAAAGCAAGGTCACAGTCAGCTAGAGAGAGGCAGGGGGGGACCTCCAGTCTTGTGTCCAGTGTGACTTCCCAGAGTCCTGAGCCAGCAGCTTTTCTTTTGTTGTTTGGAGGAAAGGGGCAAAGTTAAGTCCAAAGAGGGCAGTGGGTATAGGTGGTAAGCCAGGGGTGACTTTCCTCTTCCTGTAGACGAGTGTTTGCACACACTTCTTAACACACGCGCGCGTGCGCGCGCGCACACACACACACACACACACACACACACACAGAGTCTCTTTTCTTCCACTTTTCCTGGGAAGCCTCTTACAAGACCACCTACCCTGGCCCATTTGCATTTTATAAGAATTTCATCACCAAAGAGTTCCTCTTAAGGCTGAGAAGGTGAGAGGCCTGGAAAGTGTTGCTCACAGATGTCTAAAAGTGCTAGATATATTTAGCCTGGAGATAAAGAGCCCCAGGAGCCGTGTGTGGAAGAGCCAGAGTGGCAGGCCGTGCCTGGGTGGACGTGAGCCCCAGGAGCCATGTGTGGGAGAGCCAGAGTGGCAGGCCATGCCTGGGTGGACGTGAGCCCTCAGGCCTGGCGGTGGTGCTGCCAGCCATACTTCCTGCATCCCAGTAGTTATGCCCAGCATTTTTTCCTTTATCAATTTGTCTCCACATCACCCTCCTGAGGTAGATGTTATGATCCCAGTATTATAGATAAGTTTGCTAAAGCTCAACTTTAAGTAGTTGGTGTAGTAGTTGGGTTAAGTAGTTGGTATGAAGTCCAAATATGGAGTTGTTCAGTGCCCTTGCCCAGGTTATGTTTCTTAGGAAAATCAACTTATATTAATCAAACTTACAAAAGCCACGAATCAATGTGCCGTGATGTGAGTGTTTTCCCAAAGTTCACGGGTTGGAAATTTAATTCCCAAAACTTACATGAATGCCACCTGAAAGGCAGAAACCTTGGGAGGAGGTTGGGTATTGAGGCCTCTGTCCTCATGAGTAGGTTACTGCAGTCATGGAGTAATGGTTTGTCCCAGGAGTGGCCTTGTTTAAAAAAACAAAAACAAAAAAACAAGCTCTCTCTGGTGTGCTTCCTCTTTCTCACCATAGGCTGCCCCTCCATCACAGCACAAAGGCCCTCAACAGGCGTGCCCCTCAACCTCGGACTTCCCAGCCTCCAGCACGGTAAGAAATAAATTTGTTTTCTCTATAAATCATCCCATCTCAAGCATTTCTGTTATAGAAACAGAAAATGGGCTGAGACACAGAATAAGCCAATTGCTTATTTTCTAGCAAAAAAAAAAATAGATCTAAAAATCACACTGGAAAGATGTGGGAGCTGATTAAGCCTTTGGCCACAGGTTTTGATTGCTTGGTGCTGCTATACCAGAATACCTGAGACCGGGTAATTTGTAAAGAACAGAGATTCATTTCTAACAGTCTGGAAGCTCTCCAAGGGCGAGGAGCTGGCATCTGGGGGAAGTGTTCTTGTGTCACCCTCTGTGGAAGGCAGAAGGGCGAGGGCCACACCCTGCTGCGCATCTCTGCCCCACTCCCACAGTAATGGCGTTGATCCATCTGTGGCCTCCTCACCACAGAAAGTTCCCGCTCTCAACACTGGTGAACAGGGGTGAAGTTTCTGGCTCATGGGCTCTGGGGCTCGGTCACGCCATAGGGCCACCTAAAGTGGAATCCGTGTGGAAAGCCAGTGGCAAATGGCGAGCTGCCTGCTGAGCAGCAGGTTTGGAGGAGGAGCTTGACAGCACCAGCGTGGAGGGGCTGACAGAAGCATCCCCCGCAGTTCAGGAGGAGCCACAGCACAGGGCAGAGCGCTCGAGCTGCCAGGTCAACGCCAGCCACGCCAGACCAGCCTGGCCCACCCAGGCCCATTCGCGGGACTCAGCCAGTGAAATAGTGCTGTTCCGTTGGCATGCCCTCTCTTCGGGCAGCAGAGAGTACCACTGACCGGTCCGCCTGTGCAGGCTCCTCTGGCCCCCGGAGAGGCCCCTCTGCGAGGCCTGTTGGGCTGATCATTGTCGCCTTTGCTTTGACCCTTCCTCCAACAGCTAAGCATTTCCACTTGCCTTCACCCGAAGCAGTGGGACTTGGGCTACAAATTGGGGCTTCCGACCATTTCGACCCCATGACCCCCACCCTCTTAACATCCCCAACCCCCATGTGGTTATGTACTTGGTGCATTCATTAGCTTGTAGCTTTGTCTGTATTTTAGAGTAAGTTTGCATTACTTTTAAGAGGCATGCATGTTGTTCAACACAACAGCATCTGTACATGTCTGTAGTGTCAAAGCGTACTAGGTCCGCAGCGCAGCCCACAGCAGAGGCCTCGTGGCTTTGAGCTGGACTCCTTCCCTCTCAAGCCTTGGCTGGGGTAGGAGGGAGAGAAGGAAGAGGGCTGAGCATTTGTTGCCTCAGAGGAAGGAGCAGGGCAGGAGGGATGCTAGGGGAAGGACCAGGGGATGACAGGCCCAATACCAGGGGGGATGAGGTGGCCCATGGTCCCCAAGAGCATCCGAGGCTCAGAAAGTCATAGGAGGACTCAAGATGGGCAGGTAGCCAGGCTGCCCGGAGCCTCCTCCAGTGCCACCACACTGGGTCTATTATTTAATTCTTCAGCAGGAATTGGTGATCACCTGCATAAGGTGTTATCTACTGCTCACTAGAGGTTCAGCACCCAGGGCTGTAGTCACACAGGCAACCTCTGCCAAGCACGTGCCAAATTTTCAGACTCCCAGAGGGAAGGCAGGGGTTTGGCACCAGCCATATTGTTTGCCCAGTCCAACCACTGTGAGCTGCTTGCTTGTTACATAGGAAATGGTGGGGACTCTCCCAGAATCTCCATTCACGGATGCCGGCCTGGGGCCCACCTTGCCAGTGTGCCCTTCCAGGGGCAGCAGTTCGGCCTGTCCCATGACTCTTTGATGCAGACCCTAAGGTTGGCCACATTTTGTTTGTCTAGAGGGCTGAAAAGATAGGTGCATGACTGAGAGAGATAAATATTTTTTATTTATGGTACTAGCAACTAAACCCAGGGGCATTCTACCTCCAAGCTGCACCCCCAGCCCTATTTATTTATTAGTTTTGAAACGAGGTCTTGCTAAGTTGCTGAGGGTTTCGCCAAGTTGCTGAGGTTGACCTCCAACTTGGTATCCTCCTTTCAGCCTCCCAAGTATTGGGGTTCCAGGCGTGTGCCACCATGCTTGGCCAAGGGATGTTTTAGAAGGTGTCTGAGACTTTGCTGAAAGGGGGGGAGGGACCATACCGGGCCAGAGCTATGCGTGGAGCCCGTCTAGCTCAAACAGAGAACAGCTCTGGTGGGTGTGACTGCGCTAGCTGTCAACTGTCAGCCGTCAGGGAGTGGCAAGCAGAATAGCAGGGAGCGAGCGTCGTGGCTGCTGGTTATAGCAATGGTGGTCTTTAAAATCAGCGATTCAAGTCAGCGAGACAAGGCGGTAGGCGGATTCCTTTGTCTTATCAGTAATGTCTTTATTCTCTTTAATAATTCTTTCTTACAAACAGAGTTAGCATATTTCCAAACCAGAAGGATGCTTCTCACAATTTACATTCAGTTTGCCTAATTTATATAAAGTTAATTTTGCCTTAACTTGAAATTCATGCCTTGTCAGTACGGCTCATTTCCTAAGGTTAGGTAGCTATTTTTGTTTTGTTTTGTTACTGGAGATTGAACCCAGGGCGCCCTACCACTCAGCTGCACCCCAGCCCTTCTCATTTATTTTTTAATACTTCTGCTCCTGCGCTGTAATCTCACATCATAACGCACCTCACAGAGATGCTGACACACGTGCACACCGCACTTGGGGGCGTCCCCGCTCCCTCCCTGCCCCCTTCTTATACAGGGTGTTGAGATTGGCATCGACGTCCTCACATACGTACATGATGTCCATGGAAGCGATTTCTTCATTGGTCCTCCTTCCCCCCTGTCCCCTAGGCCTCCTCCCTGGCTCCCCTGTGGTTTATCTGGGGTCCCTCTAGTATCCTGATTACACCTCAGCTTCCACATATGAACATAGAACCCTTCACTTTCTGTGACTGGCTAATCTTACTTAACATGATGTTCTCCGGGTCTGTCTATTTTCTGGAAAATGACATAATTTTGTTCTTCTTTACTGCTGAGTAAATTCCATTGTGTGTATATCCCATAATTTTGTAATCCATTCATCTGTTGATGGACACCTAGGTCGGTTCCACATTGTGAATTGTGCTGCTATGAATATGGGTATGCATGTATTACTTTAATTTTCTGATTTCAATCCCTTTGGAAAGGCCCAGGAGTGGTATAGCTGGAGCATATAGTAAATCCATTCCTAATTTCTGAGGAATCTCCACACTGATCTCCATACAGCTGCACTAATTTGCAATCTCACCAGCAGTGTAGGAGAGTGCCTGTTTCTCCGCATCCTTGCCAGCATTTATTGTTGTTTGACTTCCTGCTGATTTCCATGTGGTTTTATTTGCATCTCTCTAAAAATGTTGAACATCTTTTCATGTATTTATTGGCCATTTGTATTTCTCTTTTATGAAGTGTGTATTTACTTCAGTTGCCCATTTCTTGATGGGGTCTTTTAAGTTCTTTGTATATTCTAGATATTAGTCCTCTTACCAGAGGGAAAGCTGACAAACATCTTCCCCCATTCTGTGGAGTCTTTCTTTAGACTCTTGATGGTTTTCTTTGATGAGCAGAAACTTTTTTTACTTTAATGCCATCCCGCTTACCAATTCTTGTTTTCAGTTTCCTGCGTTTTGGGCGTCTTGTCAAGGGAGTTTCTACTTGTACCTGTATGCCTATTTTAAAACAGGGTCTCACAAAGTTACTACACATTGGTCTAAAACCTACAATCCTCACTTTTCAGCCTCCCAAATACTGGGATTATAAGCATGCACTACTGTGCCTGGCCACATGGCCATCAATTTTTAAAGAAACTAAGACACCAATGTTGCTTTAAAAGCCACAGAGTAGCACAATAGAAGTGTAGAAGTTAGGAGTATGTGTGTTAAAGAACTCGTCTCCCAGGCCTCTCCAGGGTTTTCTTTCTTTTCTTTTTTTTTTTTTCCTGAGTACTTAACCTAAGAAATGCACATGTAGCTGGGCATGGTGGCACACGCTTGTAATCCCAGCCGAGGGAGACTGAGACAGGAGAATCACAGTTTGCGGACAGCCTCAGCTACTTAGTGAGGCCCTTTGCAACTCAGTAAGAACCTGTCTCAAAATAAAGAATAAAAAATAGGGCTGGGGGTAGAGCTCAGAGGTAGAATGCCCCTGGGTTCCATCCCCAGTACTGCAAAAAAGAAAGAAAGAAAGAAGGAAGGAAGGAAGGAAGGAAGGAAGGAAGGAAGGAAGGAAGGAAGGAAATGAATTGCATGTGTAATGGGTTTCCACCCCAAGGGGTACAGAGTAAAGCCAGCCAGGAGCCTGGGGAGGGACGGCTGGCTGGGTGGCTGCGGCCTAAGGGCTCTGTGGGAACGGCCTCCCCGCAGGTTAGTGCGTGTGTGGGCCTGGTGCAGCTGTGCTGGGTGGCTTTGTGGGGCCACGAAGGGCAAATGAGACCTACAAGGAGGTCTCTGCCAAGAGGTGGCCTGGGGTACAGCCAGCAGCTGGCAGCCAGGACCCAGCCTGGCCAGCAGAGGACCAGGGAAGAAACGTGTCCATAATAGCTGCGGACGTGAGACTTACAGTAGTTTCGTGAAGCTGTTGTAACAGGGCCGTGGGGGGACTTAGAACAACAGAAGTTATCCACTGGTGTTTCTGGAGGCCAGAGGCCTGAAATCGAGACACTGGTGGCCTGCTCCCTCTGAAGGCGCCAGGCGGGGCCCTTCCTGTCTCTCCCCACCTCTGGCGGCCCCACACTGTCCTTGGCTTGTGGCTGCATTACTCCCACCTCTCCATCTTTGCCCCATGCTCTGGTCTCTGTCTCTTCTTGTTAACTTGTCACCTGGTTTTAGGGACCACAGTACTTAGGAGTGACTCATCTTAACTAGTCACACCTGCAGTGTCCCTCTTTCCACGTATGGTCACAGTCCCAGGTGCCGGCTGTTGGGACTCCACCAAGTATCCTGGGGACCCCACTGACCCCGAGCGCGGCCTCTGGCCAGTTCCTGTGTCAGGCCCCACTGTACTTCCCACTGCCCCGGGCTCCCCAGTGTCCACCAGAGAGAGCTGGGCTGGGCCTCGCTGGCGCGGAGCCAGCCAACCCCGAGACTGTGCCCACAGGTGCCCGTCAGCTTCAAGGACTTGGCCGTGCGGTTCTCCGAGGAGGAGTGGCGCCTGCTGGAGGAGGGGCAGCGGGAGTTCTACCGGGACGTGATGCGGGAGAACTACGAGATGCTGGTGTCTGTGGGTGAGGGGCCGGCACAGGAGGGCGGGCGCCTGAGCCCAGTACTGGGGTCCCAGGACTCCCTGGCACCCGGGCCCTACTCTCCTCATCTGAAAGGAAGGCGCTGAGGGGGGTGCCGGCTGGGGCCTCTCTGCTGGGTCATTGTTCCCATGGGCTGTAACGGGTCCTGTACGTCTCCGGGGGGTGCTCTGGCCACTCTGTGGCTCCCTGACTTTGGGTGACCACGCCAACAAGCACAGAAGCACAAGCAGGGGTGTACAGGTGCCTGGGCCACCGCAGACCTCTGGGAGGGTGGGGCCATGATGTCCCAGGGTGACTGTCCCCTCTTCTTTCCCCAGGGACAGCTGAGCTACTCCCCCTTTCTGCCTTCCTGTCACCTGCAGAGCCCAGAGGAGCCACAGGGGGAGAGGGCCAGACTGATGAAGGGCAGGATCCTCCTGCAGGGGGAGGCCTGCAGGGTAAGTCCCCTGGGCAGACATTGGGCTCCCTTCCACTCATGGGCTCGGACCCTAGGCTGCATCCCTCAGGTGACCACCCAGGACCCTCTGCCTGACTTTTTCTCCACCCCTTGGGGACTGGGAGCTTGGGACATGTTGTCTGTTTTGGGGAAAAGTGCTCAAGACACCTGGGGCCACCCTGGAGACCACTCCCCCACGTCAGCATCCCCACCCACCGGAAGCCTTATCCCAGCCACCCCTGTAGCTCCTCAGATAGTTACGGCATCCATGGGACCCCACTGGGCAAGTTTAGGGGTGCTGGGGAGGCTGGGCTGCATGGTGAGTCAGCCCTCCTTGGCGTCCCCTTAAAAAAGATGGGGAAAGAGCTGAGCAGCATAGGGTGGGAGCCCCGTTCCCCATGCCGCTCCCTCCCGTTTCCCATGCCCCTGGCCGAAGCCCAGTCCTCTGTGCCTCACGGGGCTGCTCCTCCCGTGGTCAGAGGGTTACCTGAGAGGCCCAGTGTGGTGCTGGGCTGGGCAGGCGCAGGGCGCGGGCTCACTGCGACCCTCCACAGGAGCACGGCCCCAGCACAGCGTGCACCTCACCGCCCTGGTGCAGCTGGTGAAGGACATTCCAGAGTTCTTGCTGGGGAAAGTCGAGGGCCCTGAGGACAGCCCCGAGAGCAGGGGAGCCAGCCTGGATGGGGAGAGAGTGAGCCCCGCGGGTAAGTCAGCAGCGCAAGGTGAGGTGCAGCCCCGCTCCTGGCCTCTCTTGGCTCCCGGGGCATGGAGGGGACAGGCTTTCAAGTGGTGGTTTCTGCGCGGACCCAGCCTCTCTCCGCGGCCTTGTGCCCTGCGTGGGAGCTGAGCAGTGTGTTTGTCCCTGTGTGCAGATGAGGAGGGGGTGGAGCTGAGCCTCATCTGGCTGGCCTCTGGAGACCCAGGTGACCCAACACCTAGGTTTCTGTCCTTTCCCCTTCCTGCCCCGGGGAGGGAGCGGAGAGAGGCTGATGGCACGGGGTGGGTGGGATGTGGCTTTCGAGAGGCTTAGTTCACGTTTTAGCAGACACGACCGTGACTATGGATCAAGGTTCAGAGCTCGGCAAGGATAGTGTATAGGTCACTGGTCATCGTTAGTGAGACAGATGTGGCAGTGAAGCGTCCGCACTGGAACCATGTCAGGGCATCGTAGCAGTGGATGTCTCCCAACTCCCGACAGCAGCTGGGTGATAGAGACTTGTCCTGTCCGACGACCCGCCCCGCCGGCCCCTCATCCTCTGGTGGCCCACCTGGACAGGTGCAGGGCAGCCCCTCCTCATCAGTGCTTCTACCCAGCAGGGCGGAGCCAACCAGCATTTCAAGGTCTCTGGAGTCAGAGGACTTGGGCCCTGTGCCCTCTTCATTCTTCTCCAGGGCTCAGTTTACTCTGCTGGTAAATGGGCACAGGTCACTGGGAGAGCAACATAACATGCCTGCACCCCAAAGAGAAGCCATAGGCTCGGTCCTGGGTGGCCTCGCCCCAGCCCTGATAGCCGAGGACCATGGGCGTTTGCACATGGGGCCGTCGTTGCCTTTTAACATGCAGGCCTGGCGGTAGCTTGCCTGTGTGTACCTGGTCTACTTCTTAGACTCCCCCCTCAAAGTAACCTGAGTAGCAGAGGAGGCGAGAGTTGCCACCAGAATTTCTCTGGGGTCTCATTTATCTTTTAAAATGCCTGCAAATTTGGTGTATCTATTTTTATTATAAATATTTTGAAGCCATATGGAATAAGACCAGCACTCCCCAACAAACCACCCCCCTCCCAGCCTCTGGCACCAGGTGTCTCCTGGCCCCAGTGCACTGGGCTCCACGTGCCCTGAGTGGAGAAGCAGGAATAGGAGACTGTGGCCCGTGTGTCGAGACTCCAGGCATCACTCGCTGAGCCAGATTCTGAGGCTGGGCTCGGGAGGAAGGGTCCAGGGGCATTCAGAGCAAATAGTCCTGGTATTTACAGTAAAACTGGAAGGAAACAGGAAAGGCCCCCAGCCCTCCTGGAACGAATCCTCTGAAGCTAGCCCCACAGGTCCCAGTTCCTAGGACTTGGCTGTCCCCACAGAGGTGGGGAGCTAGAGAAGTCTGCTCAGGAGGAGCGTATCTGATCCCAGAGTGGAGCCCGGGCCAGATCTAGCCTTCCTTGTCTTCTGCAACAGAAACTGCCAGCACACCGGGGCCCATGGGGAGGGAAGGCGCAGGAGCCCCAGGCGAGGAGCCTAGCCCTCCCACCTGTAGCCCTGGCCCCAGGAAGAGCCACCGAAGACAGGAGAGAGGGGCCACAGAGACTGGTGAGAGGCTGGCTTTCCTGAGGGTGGGGCGCACTCTGGAGCCCCCCGGGGCTGGGAAGGGGGACTGTTAGTTCACTGGAGGAGGTCCTGTCGCTCCCCCACCTGGACCTCCTAACAGCTCAACCAGACAGACCTTGTCTGTTCCCCTGGGTGGTTCTCAGCTGCCCGGAGACCCCAGGGACTGTTGCAGGTCCCCCACTACCCATCAGGGTCTCGCTGACCTCACTGATCTTGTGTGCACAGGAATCTCCCCTGGGAGCAGCCCCCTGCAAGGCCTCATCAACTGTCTGAAACTAATCCTTGTCCCCGGGCCCCAGCACCCTGAGGCAGCCCCAGGCTTGCCGCTTCCTCTCCCCGACCCAGGTGCGCCATGGCTGACCAGAGTGGACCTGGGGCCGGCGAACCCACCCTGTCCAGGTAGGTCCTAGGGTCCTGGGCCTCGTTGTGTGGCGGTCTTCTGCACCTCCACATGGTCTCCCTTTTGAGGATCATGACCGGCGTGGCCGCTCCCTGTCCCTGGTGTCGCAACTGAAGCCGGGTGGCTCTGTTAAGGACAGCATTAGGACAGGGAGTGAAAGGGAGCTCGCATGTCTCTGGTCCCCTGTTCTTCACTCCCCCTAACGTGGGCCCCAGGAAAGAGCTCAGCACCGCCGTGTCGCTTTCTGTTGACACTTGGCGAGGGTCTTGGCGTGGATGACACGGGGAGCTCCAGTCTGGATTGACGCTTCAGAGGCCCCGAAGCTCTGAGCCTCGACGTCAGCATTGGGAAAGGAACAGTGACCCCCACCGCAGGGGTAGGGGTGAGCTTGACCCAGCAATTGCCACCCATGTACACGTGTGTAGAACAGCCTGCTCCTCCTGGAGGCGAGTCCGCTGAGGACCAGGGCGCTGTCCAGAGTCATGGCCTGCTAGCCCACTTCCTAAGCTTGGCCCTCCAGGGGACGCTCCGAGCTGTCTCCCCTCCACCCGCCCTGCTCTGGGAGGTGTGCTGAGAGGCATTTTTATTTTTATTTATTTATTATTATATATTTTTTTTTGGTGGTACTGGGGTTCCTGGAAGCCCTTCTTCCTCCGGGCTACACTCCCAGACCTATTTTATATTTTTGAAACAGGGTCTCTTACGCCAGCATGGCTGACTTCGAACCTGCGCAATCCTCCTGTCTCTGCCTCCCAAGTGCGGGGATTACAAGCATGCGCCACCACGCCCGGCTGAGAGGCATTTTTAAATGGTGCGAGATGCCGTGGCCCATACAAGGTCGAATGAGGCCCAGGAAGACCCAGGTCTCCAGGTTGCTGGCCCCGCAGCCCATGACCACCGCTGGGGTGCCCCTTGTCTGTCAGGAGGATGAGGGCTGGGCTCAGGTGGAAACGTGGCCTTTTTCCCTCAGTGAAGACCGAGGCAGCTTCTGGGGACCATCCTCTCCACTGTCTGAAAGAGACCGAGGACAGGCATCCCAGCCCTTCAGGGGCAGGGGCCCCGTGGCCGCAAGAGGACCCAGGAGCCTGGAAGAGGAATTCTGGAGGTAAAGGGCCCTGGCTGAGCGGGACAGCCCTGGACGCCACCCGTTATCCTCCCTGCCCGAAGCAGGGCTGCAGGTCCTGCACAACAGACACCCCACATTGAGGGGCCAGAGGCAGGAATTGTCACTGCCTGCATGAGGGGAGCGATGCCGGAGTGGCACTTAACACTCCATGACTTTCCAGACTGGCCTCTGTACAGGAAGGAAAGTGGGAAAGGAAGGGGTGGTGGGGAGGGAGGGAGACCAATGGAAGACAGAGTCGCAGCCCAGGACACCCTCGGCCGTGACTGAGTCGTGCTTCCTGTCACGTGTGTTTGGGCCGGGTGGTGTGACTGGGATTTGGGGTTCCCGTCAGGTGTGCTGGGCCGGGCTCACTCTTCTGTGCCTGTCTCCTCACCAGTGCAGGTGAGCTCAGAACACAGCCTGAGAGTGCAGGGCTGGGCGTGCTGGCCAGGAGATCGTTCTGACTCGGTGCTGATTGGGCAGGACTGCCTTAGTGCCTCTGTAGAAAGTTCTGGAGCAGCTGGGCCTGGTGGCTCAATACTATAATCCCAGAGCTTGGGAGGCTGAGACAGGATTGCCGATTTGAGGACAGCCTCAACAACTTAGTGAGACCCCCTCAGCAACTTAGCAAGACCCTCCCCTGTTTCAAAATAAAAAAGGGCTGTAGGTATATCTTGGAGGTAGAATGCCCACAGCTTTAACTCCAATACCCCCCCACACACACACACACACACAAAGAAAGCTCTGGAGCACCCAGAAGGGCCTGAGTGGAAGAAGGAGTGTGATCGGGGTCTGTCCTGGTGATGGAGAGGTGACTGCCTGGGGGCGGTGACTACTCTGGAGGCCGAGGGGCCTTGGAAAACCCTCCTAGCCCTATAAAGACCTCACAAGACCTGGGTGGATGGAACCAGGGCTTCTCATGGCTGCCTTCCCTCAGGGCCCAGACGCCTGCAGAGCCCTCCTTGTGGAGCAGATCCGGGAGCCGACAGCGTGCTCACTATGGTGAAGGTGGAGGAGGGCTGGCCTCAGAGCCCCCTGCTGCCCACTTCCTGCCAGCTCGGCCAGCCGGGCCATGGCCTCTCGGCTCCTGGAGACACCAAAGAGGCCCGAACACCCTGCTGGGGGGCCACAGCTCCAGGTGAGGGCTGTGTTATCTGCCCCTGTCTCCCAGTGGGACTCCATCCCAGATGCGTTATACAGCCCACAGGGAAGAGGACCTGCCTGGCCCCTGGGACAGTGACTCCCATGGTCCACACCTGCCTCAGGCCCGTGCCCTGGCCCTCCGGTGCAAGGACCGGCATCTTGCAGCAAGGCCCTGTCTGAGGCAGTGGCCCCTGCACACAGGTGGCTGTCCCCACCCTCTCCTTAAGGCCGGCTTCCGTCCTTCCAGAGGAGCAGAGAGCACATCAGAACCCACAGGAGGTTCCCCTGGAGCCTGAAGCAGGACTCCCCGCCCCTGCAGAAGGCATCTGGGGCCTGGCAGGCGAGGACATGGGCCTGCGAGAGAGGGTGACAGGGTGACCTCTCCTTTTCTAGCCAGCAGGGCCTCGAGCTCCCCACTGGCAGCCCTGGAGGCCTGTCTGAAAGGCATTTCCTCGAGTGTGTCGTCACCGCCCCAGCCGCTGGCCGCCTCGTGGACCCGGAGCCCCCAGCTGGGAGACGCGGGGCCTCGGAGGCCTGACCTGCGGCCCCAAGGATCACACGGTGAAGGTCGCCTGGCCCCTGTGCCTGCGGTGGGGGAGATGGTAGAAGTTCCCTGGGCATCCATGATATCTTTCATGCCACCCCAGACAGCTCCTGGGCCTGTGAAAGCAGTTAGTGTCTTCCTGCTCCTCCTCTGGGTGTTCTTCTGCGGCCTGAAAGTGACCTTCTCTGGGCACTCGTATTCTTAGTTCCGCAACAAGCTGCGGGGTTCAGGATTCTCATCAGCACCAGGGGAAACCACGCCGGGGACACGCTTTGGCGCAGGGTCATTCCAGCGCCAGGGACCTGCTCCACGGTGGCTCCACTGTGACCCCAAACGTGCTGTTTCCTGCAGAGGCCGCCAGGGAGCCGCTTCAGCCTCTGGGCCTGCAGGGCTGCCCGAGAGAAGGTCTGGCCCAACCCCTACCCCCGCGGGGGACCCCCACCAGCTTCTCCTCAGCCAGCAGCTCCGACGGGGACCTGGATTTCGGGAGTCCTCGGGGGAGCCAGGGACAGCAACCTGGGAAAGGTGAGCTGAGCCAGCCTGACGCTGGCATGGTGAAAAGCCCTTGCCCACTGCTGTCTAGCCCAACCTGACCTGGTCAGGGCTGGGCCTGGTGCCACAAGCACAGCTGGGTACCAAGGCAGGAAGAGGTGCTGCACCTGCCTTGGAGGGAAGGGGCCATTTCAATGACTTGCCTAAGAAGGGGCAGGAAGATGTTCAAGGGCTCTTTACAAACCTCAGCTGGGTGTGTGGTGGCCCATGCCTGTAATCCCAGTACTTGGGAGGCTGGAACTGAAGGATCACAGGTTCAAGGCCAGCCTTAGCAACTTAGCAGGACCATTTCAAAATAAAAATAAAATAGGACCAGGGCTATAACTCAGAGTTAGAAAGCCCCTGTGTCCAGTCTTCAGAACCTCCCCCCCAAAAAAAAATCCTTTTCTTTTGCAGCCAGGTGTCCTGGCAGGCTGCGGCAGCAGGATCACAGGTTTGAGGCTAGTTTGGGCAACTTAGTGAGGCCTGTCTCAAAATAAAGTCTGGAGGTGTAGGTCAGTGACAGTGCAGCCTTGGGCTCACTCTCCAGTACTACAAAAAGAAAAAGAGAGAAAACTTCTTTTGCATTAGATTCTTCCTTCTCCCAGTCACAAAGGGGGGAAGACTGGCTGAGGGGAAGGTAGTGACCCCTGTAAGGTGTGTGTGGCGACTTGCCTCCCAGTCCCCCCAGGAGAATCACTCTTGGGGCCTTTGGGATCCGCAGGACCGCCCAGCATCTCCTTTCAGCCTTTTCCCACCTGAATAACCCGTGTCCCCGTGGGTGGACATCCGACATCTCTGTTCCAGTGTGTCCGAGCTGCGTCTGTTAGTGGAAAGGACCTGCAGCCCGGGTCCTCTCCATGCCTGTCCCGAGGGGGAGAGCCCAGGGTGTGAGCTTCCCTCAAAATGCAGCTGACTCGACTTTTAACTGTTAGATTGTAGTCGGCAGCATAAGCATGTGCTTTTATTCAAAAGCTACACAAGGTTATCTGGGCAAAGCAACGCCTCCCCTTCCCCTGCCCTGCCCCCGCCATGCCCCTGCACCAGCCACTGCTGAGTGTCCACCTTCCAGCGGCCCTGCCTTGGAAGCTTCTGCTCCTGCGGGGCCGCGGCACTGCAGCCCCCGCCCCCTGTGCTTCTGTCTCCAGGACTCATGTTTTGCATTCTGTCATAGCGTCCTGTGGCCATAGGATGGCTTCACACTGAGCAGGGCGCAGCTCTCCAAGGGCAGCACTCTGCTGAACTTGGGGCTCACGTAACCCAAGTGTAGGGGACTCGCGCTGTCATTCAGAAGCTTCCAGCCCAGCCCCCTGCACCCTCCGCTGCCCCGTGCCCAGTGCGCATTCCCTTCGCTCTTAGCCACTCCCCGGCCTCTTGCTCCTGACCCCTGCCCCGCCCAGGACTGTCAGCACAAGTCAGGCAGACGTGTGGCAGGGCTCGTGCTCACCTGGTAGGCTCTTCCCCTGGAATTCCTGCCCAGCTGGTTCCTGTCACATGCAAGAGCTGTCACTAGAAATATAGCTTTTGAGCTGGGCGAGGTGGCGCACACTTGTAATCCCAGTATGTGGGAGGCTGAGATGGGAGAATTGCAGGTTCACCACCAGCCTCGGCTACTTAGGGAGGCCCTCTGCAACTTAGTGAGACCCCGTTTCGAAATAAAGAATAAAAAAATACGGCAGGGGTGTAGCGCGGAAGAAGATAGCTGCCTGGCTTCAATCCCCAGGACCAAAAATAACTTTTGCAACCCGTTTGGTTTCCTAGTTAGAAACGCATGAGCACTGGCCACCATGGCCTGATGTCATACCAGACAAAAGGATGCCTGCAGGACCCGCCTTGGCACAGTCACCGCAGCCGTGTGCACACTCAGTCGCTGGGGCTGCTCTGTGCCGGGTGGGCAGCACCACCCTCACCAGGGTGTACTGAGGCTGCCTAGAGCACACGCCTGTGGCCAGCTCCCTCGTTAGGGCCCCTCCCCGGGATGGCGCAGGCTCCTTCTAGGCCAGCCTGGGCAGGCCCTCCTCTAAGCTGGGGTCGACAGGTGGTTGAGGTTCAGTCTCCATCTGAGCCCTGAGACACTGCAAGTCCACAGGCTCCAGCCCTCCGTGGTGACTGGTGTTCCATCTCTACAGGGTGCCTGCCAGGAAGCTCCCCACTCCAGGAGCTAGAGAACTGTCTAAAAGAGCTGCCCGTGCCCAGGCAGCAGCCTGCCCGGCCCTGCCCCTCCACAGCAGACAGGGAGCTAAGGAGAGCAGAGCCCAGGAGCTGGACAGCCGACGAAGACGGTAACTGGGTGGTGGGCCCGACAGCTCCCATGCTGCCCCCAACAGCCCTGGGCCACACCCACCTGAGCCCGGGCAGAGATGGTCCTTTGAGCACCCACGTGGACTCACTGGTACCCACATGGTGGACAGAGTCCAGGACATGGACACCGGCCAGCCTCCACTACTGCACCACACAGGCCTGAGCCGGAGCCTTGCCACTGAGCGCCTTCATCCCGCCCTGTCTCCTCCTGGGCCTCGATGTCTGGGCACTGGGCACTGAGTGGCTGGGCTCCTCACGGGCCACATAGCTGGGCTAGGTACGGAGACCCTGGCAATTGGAGGCGGCTCCTATGGGCTAGCCAGCGAGGCTCCCAGTGGACACTCCCCTGGCCTGGGTCCCCTGGCTGAGATAGGCATGACAGGTGGTTCCCACACCTGGAACTTGTTTGTCTTAGAGCCCCCACAGCTGCAGGAATTCTCACCCATTCCTGTCGGCAGCCCGAGGCCCATGGGGCCTGAAGGGCAGAGAGAAGCACCTGCCAGAGCCTCCCTCTGGCAGCCTGCAAGCCTTCCCTTCTGGCTGCGCCCTGTTGCCAGCTGGGGCTCAGAGACAGGCCAGCCAGTAGGAGACTCTGCCCCCCAGGCCCAGCAGGTGGCTTGAGCACCATGCTTCTCTGGGTCTCTCGAGACGTGAGGATGACCCAGCTGATTACGATGGCTGACCCACTGGCCCTTACCAGATGGTCCCTGCACGGTGCTGGGTGTGAGGACACAGCCTGCCAAGGGCAGGGCCACCTGGTTTTAAGACCCAGGGCTTGACTGGAACCTGACCGCTCATGGCTTCTAGGGACTGGAGACTTCCAGAAAGCTTCCCAGCTGACTCTCCAGAGCAGCCTGGGACGGGGCCAGGCTCTGCCTTTGCTTTTCTCCACTTCCCAAGGCTAAAGAATGAGCTGTCCAGGGCCAGCCAGAGTCCAGGGGCTGCGTGTGGGCAGGGTCGAAAGGGACCTGGCTGTGTGCCCAGTCGTTAAGGCCAAGTCCTGGCCATCATCAGGTGAGGACAGCTGGCTCTCTCATCACTGCCTAGGCGCAGCTCCCAGGCCCTCCCCGCTGCGCTGCCTGCAGAGCTCTCTGAGGGGGATCCTGCCTGTGAAGCCCTTGCACTTCGCCTGCCTGACTGGCCCCAGCCCCAGCCCCGGCTCCAGCTCCAGCCTTAGCAGCTCAGACGGAGAAGACCCACGGCTGGAGCCTGAGCTCTGGCGGCCGCCCCTCCTGGGTGAGCCTGCTGGGGCCAGGGGCACTGGGGGCCACGAGCTGCTCTCTGTCGCGCTGCTCAGTGTTCTGACTCAGGCTTTGTTTGCCATGCAGAGACAGACCCTCTTCCCAGCTACAAGCACCCGGTCCCTCAGTCCCCCTGCCCTGGCAGATCCCTCAGAGACAGCAGCCCTGGCGAAGACCCTGAGAAGACACAGCCCGGGCAATGCCTTGGTCTCGGTGCAGGTAAGCCTGGGTCCCCTGGCCGGCAGCCACGTGGCCCTCCCCAGGGCTCAGGGTACAGACTTTCTCCTGTCCCACCAGTAACTGTTTGGCACTTCCAAAGTCCTCTATGTTTGTTCCCTAAGGGAAGCTGTTTCAGAGACGGCGGGACCCTGGGCAGGGGGCCCAGAATGGTGTACATGAGCATCTGTGAGGAGAAGTTTTTGGCAAGCCAGCTAAAGATATGTAGACACTCTAGACATCTAGTGATACACACACACATATGTATGCATGCATACGATGATAATATTATTATGTGACATTTTAAAAACTTGGCAGTCGATTAAGGAAGTATCAGGAGTGAGATTTCCTACCTGGGAGAACTTGAAGGTTGTCCCATCAAAAAGAGGGAGCCGGGCGTGGTGGCGCACGCTTGTAATCCCCGCGCTTGGGAGGCGGAGACAGGAGGATCGCGCAAGTTCGAAGCCAGCCGCGCGCGCTGGCTTAGGAGACCCTGTTTCCAAAAATGAAAATGTAAAAATAGGTCTGGGAGTGTAGCCCTGAGGTAGAAGGGCTTCCAGGAACCCCAGTACCACCAAAAAAAAAAAAAAAGAAGAGGGAAACACCGCGTGCTGAACCCGGCTGCCTTGCGTCTCTGCCTGGACTCTGACCCAGTGTTTGCTCTCAGCAGGAAAAGCAGAAGAGGGCACAGAAGGCAAGTCCCAGTCACCCAGGAAAGAAGAGGGTGCAGAAAGTGCCTGCCAACCCAGCCCCCTCCACAGTACCGGAGGAGAAGGAGGTAGGGGCTGGGGAGATGGGCAGGAGGATGGCTCGATTCACAGGCCTGGCCTCTGTCTGGTGCAGGCCCTGGGCTATTCCGCACTCCCCGCTGTCCAGGGGCCCAGCAGAAAATGGCAGAGTGGCTGCTTGTGGACGTTGGGGCGCCCCCCAGCACACCTCAGAGGAGTCTTGCTGGGGCCGGACGTGCAGATCACCCCTCCCCACGTGTCCCCCACCCAAGGCCTCATGCCGCAGCCTCTTTGCCAGCCTGCGGGCTCACTGTACGCCCCACATCGTGTCTTAGCATTGTGTGAAAGTGTGATTTCTTTTTTAGGCTGCATCAGGACATTTCCATGTCTGAGTGGCTCTGGCAAAAGGATGTATGTCGCAGTCCCAGCATTCTGTGCTCTCTCCGCAGAGGCATCTGGGTGTCCCTGTCCTGCCCCTTGGCTGGAGGAAAGTCCCGGACCACAGCGTAGTGAAGAACCCCGGGGCCTGGGGCCTGGACGTGAAAGCTGCCGCCCTGCAGGTGAGCTGGTGGCCTCCCTGTCCCCGCCGCACCGCCAGGCCCCGGGTCCGGTGTAGCACCGTCCATGTTCATCGTCCAGGTTGTGGGCAGGAAGCCTCACCATAGCCACTCCTGTCCATTGCTTTAGTGTTTTATTGCAGAAACCGTGGGACTTCACCATAGGCAGAGATGGAAATTAAGAAGTGTTCCTGAATCAAAGTTTGAGTTTGAGGGACTTCCCTTCCAGAAGCCAGGCCCTAGAGCAGGCAGGACACTGAGCACCCTAGGACATGGACCCTCTGTGGGGAGAGGTCTTGCAGCATGAAAACCCAGACCCTGTCTTTGTTCTGGTTTTAGCTGGGACCCAGGGGAGCCCACTTCCTGGGAGCCCACCTGAACTGCCCGGCAAGTCTTCCCCTCCAGCAGCTGCCTCGCCCCCTCCGTGCCCCTGCGGGAGGCCCCTGCAGCAAGAGCTGCACAGCCTCAGTGCCGCCCTCATGGAGAAGCTGGACCGGCTTGCCGCGGCCCTGGCAGGCCTGGCTCAGGAAGTGGCCACTGTGAGGACCCAGGTTGACCGGCTGGAGAGGCATCCAGGGTCTCGCCCCCGCTGGGCCAGTGGTCCAGGTCACAGACGCCTGCCCTACTGGAGACAGAAAGGCCGCACCAGACCCCAACCAAAGATGCTGCGGGCTCGGGCAGAAGGCTACAAGACTGGCAACCCCCCGGGACTCTGCAAAGGGAGGGCCCACCTGGTGCCTCAGCAGCCCACGGAACCTTCCAGACCCAGCTGTGGCCCATCCCAGCAGCCCCCCTCCTTGGCACCCAGCTGCCACACCATGCTGACCGGGCACCCGCCCATCAGACACACTGGGTGCCACCTGAGCCCCCTCCCCACTTCAGTGCCTGCCGCCTTGCCAGCCCCAGTAGCTTCTCCTGCACCCAGCGCAGGTGCAGAACTGCTGACTGGGGGGTCAGTGCCAGCCAGCCCCCCACACCGGCCCAAGGAGCCCAGTGGCCTGCGGGGGGGAGCCATCCGGGAGGAGCTCTGGGGCAGTGAGCACAGGGACCCACGGTGGGGGGCTCACTAGCCTTGCTCCAGATGGCCCACCCCAGCGGAAGTGTAGCGTGGCCTGACCACCTTGCCCAATCCAGGCTGCCCTCTCCAACTGGGCACCCTGGCCCTTCCCCAGGTGCCGGCACTGTGTGTCGGGAGGCTACTAGGGGCACAGCCTCCCTCCCCACGCCTCTGGATTTCTTGGCTCAGGTTCAGTCTTCTCTAATCCAGAACCATCCAGATGGGTGCTGGTGTGACGGCCACACGCCTAGTCGCCGGCTGCAGGGTGGCCACGGGGCTCTCTCCCTCACCTCTTGCCCCTTCTGATCTCAGGACACCGCAGAGGGCTGGGCCCCTGCCTTCCTGGAGTAAATATTGGCACAGATCTCATTTTGGAAAAACTCTACCCCGTGGTCAAGCTGGATTTACCATGTGGATTCTAAAGACAGCTGCTAAGGAAAGGCCCTAGCTCCTCTAGAAAGGTGCTCCGTGGAGCCTCACCAGGGCATGGCTAGCTGGGCTGTGCCCCAGGCCAGGGGAACAAGGCCACTTGCTCCCCACTGCACACCTCCCAGAATTCAGCAACGTACCAGTAAGGCGGAGGCCACTGTGCCCCCCTCAGGACAGCAGCACTCACCCCCGTAGCCTCCTGGGCCGCTCACAAGGGCCACGCAGCCCAGCCGGCTGAAGAGTAAAGTCCAGGGGTTGTCAGCCTCTTGCAGGCTGTGGGGCGGCCTGGCCCAGGCCCCGATCTGTGCCCATGGACAGCCGTTTCTGTGTTCACTTGGCGGCTCCTATATGTCTCTGTCTCTGGATGCCCTCTGTGCCAGGACACCCATGAATTGGGTAGGGACAGGGCCCACCCTCAGGAGCATCCTTTCACTCCATTACTCTGTAAAGACCCTCTTCAGTCAGGTGTAGTGTTGCACGCTTGTCATCCCAGTACTTGGGAGGCTGAGACAGGAGGATTGCGGTTGGCAGACAGCCTCAGCTACTTAGTGAGGCCCTCTACAACTTAGTGAGACCCTGTTTCAAAATAAAGAATAAAAAATAGGGCTCGGGGTGTGCTCGGAGGTAGAATGCCCCTGGGTTCCATCCACAGTACCACAAAAAATAAAAAAAGGCCTTCTTCAAGTCAGGTCTATTCTCAGGTACTGGGGTCAGGACTGTGGCATATGAATGGGGGCCCAGGCCACACAGGAGGGCAGGGCCTGTCCTGGGAGGTGGTAACATAAGCAGCTGTCACTAGACCTCCTGCCCTGGCCAGCAGAGTGGCCTGCCTCAGCCCTGTCCCCCGATGCCTGACCATACCCTGGAGCTAGCCTGCCTGTTACTCACCTAGTCTCCCTAGGCTGGGGTCACTGCGTTCCTCCCATAATCTGAGGAACCTTCTGGAGCTGTGCCTGTGTGCACGTGCCTGGAAGGCCCTTCCTTTGGTGGGCTGACACAGTTAGCTTGGCAGCCAGGACACTGGGGCGCCCCCGCTGAAGCCCATAATGGCCACAGGAACTGCTCTGCCCAGCGTGTCCACAAAGTCAGGGGCACTGGAGACACCGGTGCCTGGCATCTGTCAGGGGCCAAGGGCAGGCAGCCCTGCTGAGGACCCACACTCTGCTCTCAGAGCAGAGCAGCCCAGGGCAGACACCACCACAGGGGGCCTTGGTGTCCTCAGGACAAGAGCAAGGGCCACCATTCTTGCCTGGAAATTAGTATTGCTGGAATCACGCAAGCAGAATGTTGATCAGAACAACTGGCCAGTGGCTTCACTCACAGCCACGCTGACAGAACAGACAGCCTGGGCTGCCGGCTCCTGAGGGGCTTGGGTGGGGCAGTACGGGGTACTTTGAAGGCCAACCAGGAGGACACAAACTTGGAGTGAAGAGGCCCTGCGCATGCCCCGTGCCTGTGTGCCCACATCCGGGCGGTTAGCTCTGTGGGCTGTACCATAGGCAACACGCAGGCCCAGCAGCAGGTGCAAAGGCACAGGTGCAGCACGTGGAGTTACTTGCTCTGGCTTGCACAGCCTTTAGCTGGTGGAGCTGGAGGAGAGCCCAAAGCCTCAGTGCACCCTGCACCTGGCATGGCCCCTCAGCTGCCGCCTCAGGCAGGGCCCAGCCCAGCCTGGGGTGCCTGCGTCCAGCCAGACTGATACACTCACAGCAAGGCTCAAGACTGGGGTATGAATAATGGGTGCTAAAGAAGCAGTGATGTGCGGCTGTGTTCATCTTATGTAAGTAAAGCACCAGGTCCTGCCACAGCTGCTAACCGAAAAGACCTCTAGACTCACTGATTTTGGTGCAAAGTCTACAGGCAAACTCCGTCTTTGATATAGCTTCCAGCTCCCACGCAGGGGGTGTCTCGGAGAGATGTGACCACTTTGGAAGAAACTGGAGGATCCTGGGAAGAGGTGGCAGGAGGGACCAGCTCCCAGCTGACCTGGGTGTGACCTCCCCTTTGTCCCTGCTCAGCTCACATTGGGGATCCTCCAGGCATCCCATGCCCTCCCCCGACCCCAGGCAAGTGGGAGGGTCCTGCTTCATTCAGTGTGTGTTCTGCGTGTCTCTGGGTCTTCGTGCCACCCCCGAGGGTCTTCGGGTGGGAGAGGGCAGGGACCACGGCCAGCCCCTGTTCACCTGTGACTCGTTGCTCCCTGCTAAAGGGGCCTGGCGCGCGCTGGCAGGCCAGAAATGCTCTTGACTTCGTGTGTCCATATCTTAGTTCATCTTTTGTGGTACTGGGGAGTAAACCCAGGGGCAGTCTGTCTGAGCTACTCTCCCAGCCCTTTTTTTATTTTAAAATAAGGTTTTGCTATGTTACTTTACACTGACCTCAAACCTGCAATCCTCCCATCTCAGCATCCCAAATACATGTCTTTGTATTTCAGATTTTAGATGGGGCTCTTATGAACTAGAGTTGCTTTTTTTTTTTTTCCTCAGGTCTGGGGATCAAACTCGGGCATTCAACCTCCGAGCTACACCCCCTGCCCTATTTTTGTATTCTTTATTTTGAAACAGGGTTTCACTGAGTTGCAGAGGCCTCACTAAGTGGCTGAGGCTGTCCTTGAACTGCAATCCTCCAGTCTCAGCCTCCCAAATGCCGGGATTACAAGCATGCGCCACCACGTCCGGCTAAAGTTGAATTTTATCTCATAGTCTCTCTTGACAAATTGGTCCTGGGATCCCTAAACCCATTTAGCTGTTATATGATTACTAATATATTTAAGTTTGAGCATAACATCTTATTTTGTAGTTTGTCACTGTCCCACCTGTTCGGGGTTATTTGGTTTTCTGGCTTTTCCCTTCACATCATATTTTGTAGTTTGTCACTGTCCCACCTGTTCGGGGTTATCTGGTTTTCTGGCTTTTCCCTTCACACCCTTCTCCTCCACCTCCTCTCCTGACTTATTTTGGATTGACAATATTGTAGGTAATTTTTGTTTGTGTGTGTGACACAATGGATGGAACCCAGAGGCATTCCACCTCCGAGCTACATTCCGAGTCCTATTTTTTTATCCTTTATTTTGAAATAGGGTCTCACTAGTTGCAGAGGACCTCACTAAGTAGCTGAGGCTGGCCGCAAATCTGCGATTCTCCTGTCTCAACCTCCCAAGTACTGTGATTACAAGTGTGTGCCAGGGATGCCCAACTGGTAATTTTTTCTTATTCATTCCATTTTTTCTTCTACTCGCCTAAAATTTAAAGGACTAAAAGTAGAAACATCCAAGTTCAAATTATATTGGAGATATTTTAGCATACTTTTCTCAATGTCGATAGGACAAATCAGGAAGGAAATAAAAATTTGAACAAACCAATTAACAAAAGTTAAAAGTTAATTGGCAAACACTGTACTGCAGGACTATTGAATACAAATTGTTCCCAACATTTACAAAAACTGACCAAGCCCTAGAGCAAGGTGGAACAAATTTAAAAGATTGAAGCCATGTGTGGTGGCGCGCCCATAATCCCTATACTTGGGAGGCTGACAGGAGGATCGGTGGTTTGAGGCCAGTGCATGGTTCTACGTAGGTGTAGCTCAGAGGTAGAACCACCCTGTCTGTGGAAGCAGGTGTCTCTGGCTCCAACACTGCTTCAGCTACATAGTGGAGGGCCAAGGGAAAGTAGTGCAGTGCCTCCTCCTTACCTGCAGAGGGAGACATTGCAAGACCCCAGTGGATGCTTGGAACCTCCAAGAATACCAAACATAATTTAATGTCTCATCCATCTTAACGAAGTACTTATCCCACACCATGGCTATAAATTTTGCAGTTTGAGGTGCAACAGCAAAACCAGCACAGATTTCTTTTTCCTTCCTCACAGCTTCATGGACAGAATATTCAGTCTTATTATAGATCTTACTAACCTTGGCATGTAATTTTTTCCCCTCCTTAAGTCAAGAACTTTCATCTTTCCACTTTGTAGCAGCTTCGGGGTTTTTTTTTTTTTTTTTTTTTTTTTGTGGTGCTAGAGATTGAACCTGAATGTTTGAGCTACAATTCCAGCCTGATTTTTATTATTATCCTTTATTTTGAAACGGAGTTTCACTAAGTTATGGAGGGCCTCCCTATGTAACTGAGGCTGGCCCCGACCCAGATCCTCAGCTTCCCAAGCACTGGGATTACAGCATGTGCCACCAAGCCTGGCTACATCTCTTATTGATGAATCCAAACTGCCAACACCTTGACTTTTAAACTTTGGGGCCATTATCAAGTAAAATGAAGGTCACTTGAACAAACGCACCATGATACCATGACAGTGGATCTGACAGGCGAGGTGGCTACTGACTAATGGGAAAGCACATACCGCATGGATACACTGGACAAGAGATGCTTCACGGTCTGGAAAGGACGTTATGTGATTTTTATCCTGCTACCTGAATGCTTATTGATTTTATAATTTCTGGAATTTTCCATTTAATATTTTTGGATCACAGGTAACTGAAACCACAGAAAGCAAAACCTCAGGCTCCTGTGTTAAGTATCTGAATAACACTTTTATTTGAATTTAAGACAACAGAGATCATGTAAAGATGCTGGAGTAAATTTGACAAAATTTTCCAAGTGCTTATGGAACCCTTGGATTCAAACTAAAACTGAGCTGGAGAGATGGATAGGGCTCAGCCTGCACTTTGGTTCTCATGCAAAGAGGATAAACTCATACTCTTTCTTGCCTTGAAGCTTCTTTATGGCCCTGGCCTGTCCCCAGACATTTCTCTGCCCATTTTTAATGATCTAGCTCTGTGGTAACCTAGACTAGGATCTTCAAAAGGATGAAGGACAAGTTCCTAGAGCCATGGTCCTCGTCCTTTTAGTGCACATTGGGATCACCTGGGAAAGTTTTAAAAAACTGGGTTTAGCCAGGTGTGTTGATGCATACCTGTAATACTAATACTTGAGGGGCTGAGACAGGAGGATCGCAGGTTCCAGGCCAGCCTCAGCAACTTAGCGAGACCCTGTTTCAAATAAGTAATAAAATAAGGCCAGTGGTATAGCTTAAAGGTAAAATGCCCTGGTTTCAAAATCCCCAGTAATAAAAGGGGAGGGGGTTTCAGGACCCACTTACACCAATCTTAATTCTCTTAATTCAGTTAGTGGAGTAGGGCCTGACATTAGGATCTGTGGTCCATCATCTGGCCGTGTGTGTGTGTGTGTGTAAGCTCTTATTGAATAATAAGTGTCCAAAAAGGTTCACTGCACTGGTGTGCTTTTAAGTTCCCAGGAGGCACTAACATGCTGAGAGTCATTCTTGTTGGCATCTCGTGGGACAGTTGGTGCCAAAACCTGAGTTTCCCCACTGCTTCCTGCCCTCAGGCCTTTCTCCCTGCGTGCCACAGGAGCTTCTCCTGCTCCCACCCTCGGCAAGCAACAAACATTCCATGCTTGAGCTCCTTCTAGATGATTTCAGGGTGCTGTTTCTATGTCCAGAGCCCCAGAGCAGTGGCTGTGGCCCCAGGCAGGCTTATGGCATCTGTCAAATAGAAGTTCACCGTGGTTATGGGTCAGGAAGAGGAACCAGAGTCCTGAAGGCAGGTGACGATTGCAGGGGGAAGGGGAAGGCTTGGAACTCTCCAGATTCTGAGTTCATGTCTCCAGTTAAGAATCATGTAGCCCTTTCCTCCTCTCCCTCCTCCACCCCAAGAGTGAAACTCCTCTGCTCTGACTCCTAGTCCCTGGGAAATTCTCCGCTGGGGAGCTAACTAAATCAATCCATCCTCTTGCCCACCTCCCAGGAAGTATTTGCATCTGACTAGAACTTTTCAACCAACTTTCAGGCTGTTGTGAGCAGAGGAGGCTATTCTCAGCCTGGAGTGCCTGTGGTTGCCCACCTGGGCACACAGAGATGCTTTCTGTGTCAGACCTAGGGCAGAGCAGCAGGAGCCTGCATTTCTGGGATTTCTGTTTCAGAGGGAAGAGATGGTAGGAGAAAGGAGCTTCAGTTCCAGCACCTCAAAGCCATCTGCAAGGAAGGGAAAGCTGTTACAAATTACAGTGACAACTGGCAGTGGAAGGCTGGAAAAAAAAAACTAAGAAGTCACCAAATCCACCCTTCCGATCCCTAAACATAGCTCCTTGACGATCCAGCCATGCTGCATATGAAGTGATGCTGTGTGCATTGTTGGATATGGAATGAACCCTTCCTATTGCAGGGTCTCTTCCAAAGCACAGCTAGATCCTGCAGCAACGTGGTGGGGAGACAGGGCAGAAGAGCATCCTCAGGTAGCCCCTGCTGGCCCCAGGATCAAACCTAAGCCTTACCCGAGCCCCGGAGCCTCCCATGAGCTGGCGCAAATGGAGTCCAGCAACTCACTGCTCACTGCATCCCTTCGCCAGACTTGTCCTGCAGCCAGCCAGGTATCGCTCATGCATAACCAAGCCCACACATTACTCCTTTACTGTCCTCCCTGCCAGAAACACCCGCCTGCAAACACCCAGCTCACTTCCCCTCCACCCTGCAGCCATCAGTAAGAGGAGCCGTAACCATGATGGCCGATGTTCACTAAGTACTTACTATGTCCAGGAACTGAGTAAGACTTTAAAGGTATCGGACCCTCTAGCGACTGTGTAATGTTTGTTATCTGCATTTTATAGGTTCAAAACCTGAGCATCTGAGCAGTTTCATAGCTTGTCCCAAATGACACTTCTAAGTTCAAACCCAGGTCTGCTCTCTGCTGTCCCCTTCAGTCAGGTTTGTCTAAGTGCCCTCGGTCACTCTATCATAGGATTCCAGTGACTGGACAATGTTCCAGGTGATTGAGGGAGGGCACTTTATTTAGACATCTTTTTACTGTTTGATATTTGGTACGCAGTGACCATCTTTGTGCCCATGACCCTTTTTCTGTTTCAAAATCTCCAGCAGTAGGACCACTAAGAATGTACATTTGAGGGATCTGGAAAGGGAAAGTCAAGTCGCTTTCCAAAAGAATTTTGTCATTAACAGTATATAGCTGTACCAATATTACAGTTACATCATACAGAGAAATTGATTTTTTCCCATTTTTTTCAAACCTATTAAAAATGTGAAAGAATAATACAATGAGTAAACATATGCACTTTACCTATAATTCACCAGTTGTTAATCTTTGGCCAAGTTGAGTGTTCTCTCTCTCCTCCCCATAAAGATTTATAGAGATTTTTTTAATTTGCTGAACATAGGTAAACTGCAGACATCATGACATTCCAAAATACTTCATATATATCCTAAGAATAGTCTTTGACATAATTATAAGACTACTAACACCCCCAAGAAACTTGACATATGATAGTATTATTGCATGTGGTATCATCTATTTTCAAATTTCCCCGGTTATCCCAATAATAATTTTATCATTTCTTTTTGTCCAATTTCCAACCAGGGAATACGCACTGGCTTTGGTTGGCACAGCTCTGCCATCTGTGATCTAGAACCACCGCTTGCTACTTTTACTTTAATAACACCAAGTGTGTGTGTGTGTGTGTGTGTGTGTGTGTGTGTGTGTGTGTTGGTACTGGGGATTGAACCTAGGGGCATTTTACCTCTGAGCCACAAAATATTTTTTTATTTTGACACAGGGGTCTCACTCAGTTGCAGAAGCCCTCACTAAGTTGCTGAGGCTGGCCTCAAACTGTGATCCTCCTGTCTCAACCTCTCAAGTACTGGGATTACAAGTGTGCGCCACCACACATGCATTCTTTTTTAATAGGTCAGAGCAGTTTTCTTGTGTAATATTAAGCTCATTATCTGGATTTATCTGGTTGTTCTTCATGTTTGATTTGGGTCAAACCTTTTCAGCAAGAACTGTTTCATGTCAGAAAGTGGTGTGTGTGTGTGTGTGTGTGTGTGTGTGTGTGTGTGTGTGTAGTGTACTTCTCTCATCACAGGTGATAATTAATGCAGTTGCTCGATTACAATGTGCATTCGTCAGCTTTTCATCACTATGACTCAAACACCTGACAAAAAACTTGAAGGAGAATGGTCATCTTGGCTCGTGGTTTCAGAGGTTAGTCCATGGGGTGCTGGCTCCATTGTTCTGGGCTCGGCCTGAGGTGGCAGAAGGGCACAAAGAAGGAAAGCTGCTCAGCTCATGTCAGCTGGGAAGCAGAGAGAGCTAGAGAGACAGAGGACCAGACAGTCCTCTGTCAAGGGGACCAAGGACAGACATAGCTCTGTCCTTGCTGTTTTTGTTCATTGGAACTTATATCACTCCTGAACTTAAATGTCACCTTCTCAATAGGACCTTCTCTGCTTACCCTATTAAAACCACAGTGCACCCCACAATCCTCCATGTTCCCCGCTCCCACTTTACTGTTCTCAGTAGCATGAGCCACTGAGCTACCATTTCATTTGCTCGTTTTACTTACTCTTTCTGTTCCCCGAGAGCGGGATTTGTGGTCCCTTTGTTCCTACCTGCTCCGTGTCCCCCAGACAACACCACAGCACCTAGCACACGGCAGACACTCAGTGATCATTGTTAATAACTCAAATGAATCTGAATAAAAAGTGAAAGCTAGCTAAGAACAAATTCTTCCCTCTATAAAAAAAAATATATAATGGTATTCCTGTGGAGCCGAGCACGTCAGGGGCTGTAGCTGAGAACCCTGGGAAGCCAAGTGTGCCATCCCCACTGGAACATTCTCTGGCCTGGCGAGGCTGTGGCAAGCAGAGTATTATTGACTAGAATTTGTGGTTCCTGGTGAAAGCAAGTTCATCAAGACCTTCCAGGGCCCCAGAAAGGAGACATATTTGAGGACTTGCCATTAAGGGGTTCGCTTTGGGAAGCCGAGCATTTGACTTCATGCCAAAAGACCCCAAGGTCAAATCCGGACATTCTTAAGAGGGTTTTACTTCCCCAGAACTCACGTTTCTGCCCTACACCTCTGTTCTTTGATTCCTAGGGAACTAAAACCCCCAGGGGCAGTCAACCACCTCATGCTGTGAGCCCCTCACATGCTTCTGTTTGCATATCAGAGTTTGGTTCCCTAGGACAAACAACACCAGAGCCAATGTTCCCCACTGAGGGGATAAGAGTCCTCTATCCAGGTGGTGCAGGTAGGAGAGATAATAGCACGATAAGAGTCTTGAATTACAGTCAGGAAGTCCCTGCTCCAGGAAGTCAGGGAGTGGGCGGGGGAGGGACTCCCCGGAGGAGGCCAGAGAAAACAGGTGCAGGTTTAGGTGAGAACATCACCGCTCAGGTACTGTACAAGAGACTAAACCTGAGTGAAACTGAAACACATTCAAATTAGGACTTTGCGGACCTTCGAGGTCCAAGGGGAGACAAATTTGTACCTTGAAAATATATACTATTAGCATGTGGCTTGAAGAAGATCAGCAAGAAAATAACTGGAAAATGCTGGAGTTTTGTGCCAGTATGTATAAATATTTAGAGAGAGAGAAAGAGGCCCACCCCTCCCCCCAGCATCCCTGCCCTGGTTTCTGCAGCAGGACTTGGTGCTGCCCCCTCCCTTTCATTATTTTGTGGGACCTCTACTGAAACCTCAGCCATGTCCTATGTGATCTGGGGCCTTAGGTGCAGGAAGAGGGAAGGAGAGGTACCTGCCAAGAACCACAGGTCCAGGCTTGCCAGGAGCTCCTTGGGGAATCCGGTCACAGACTGTTTCCCCCCTGACCCTGGGGAAGTCAAGCAGCAAGTCTAGGAGGAGCCCAGGAAGAAGGATGGACACCATGGAGGTAGCCATGGCCACTGGCCCAGCCAGGCACATCCTGTCCCCGGCCTCACACAGGAGCCGCGTCCCCCAAAGTGACGCACATCTCTCCCAAAACCCCTGGAGCCCTCTCTAGCTCCCTTCCTTATCCCTCGGCACTGAGATTCCTCACTTTGGGCCTTTGACCTTTGCTGTGACCTCTGTCTATATAGCCATTCCAGTAAGTTGGAGGAGAATGTTCTGAAACACCCTCAGAGGAGGCTTTTCCTCTGCTCTGTTCAACAATACTAAAGTGATGCTCAAAAGCTAGTGGTTAAGATGAACAGAAAGAACTGAACCAAAAGGTATGTGTTGAAAATCAGCTGTCATGCTACACCTGCCTTCTCAGGTGGATGTGAGGAATTGCCCCTCTCCACTCACCCCACACACACACAGTCGAACTAACACATGCGTCCATACATCCACACACGCAAACCCACACGCACTCACACTCATGCTCCTAGGGGTCATGTGCCCCCGGGGAGCACTTCAATCTGCCCTAGAGATTCAGGAGTGTGGAAGGAGGGAGCCCGGGGCAGGGTGGCCCCCTGTGCTCAGCTTGTCCACGTTGCTCCACCACATGCACCCCATCCCCCACATAGGACCCTATAAATACAAGCCCCAGCCCCAGGGGTATCCATTATAGATTTAGATTTTTTTGTTGTTGGTGTTGGTACTGGGGTTCCTGGAAACCCTTCTACTTCCGGGCTACACTCCCAGACTTATTTTTTTTTTATACTTTTTAAACTAAGAAACAGGGTCTCTTAAGCCAGCGTGGCTGGCTTCAAACCTGCGCAATCCTCCTGTCTCCACCTCTCAAGTGTGGGGATTACAAGCATGCGCCACCATGCCCAGCGCCATAGACTTAGAATTTTGAAAGATGGCAACGGAGAAAAGCTGCGTTTACGAGTCCTGCTAACACCCAAACTCTATTGCCACAAAATCAGTGCTTTTCATAGCCAGAAAACACTATAAGCAGAGAAATAAAAAATGTAAACACAAAAGACAGAGAAAAAGAAGACTAGAAGAACAACCAGAGAACAGAAACCAGCCTGCATTGTGGAGCCGCACCGGCGTCATCTTGCCTCACAGCACCAGGCTCCAGAGAGGAAAGGTAAACAAGGAGCTGAAATGAGCAGCTGCAGATGATTCGGGTGTAATTCAGCAGTTCTTTCAATGCAAAGAACATCTAAAACTCCCAGTGGCCAAGCTCATCACGCCTTCCAGGGACTCAGAACAGAGCTCAAAACCAGAAAAGAAATACACCAGCCTCATGGCCGAGGGCGTGGCAGCGGTGCCATATTGCCAGCAGTGGCAGAGAGTTCACCACTCCCGCGATGGCTCCAGATCAGCGTGCCTAAAAACTGTAAGTGAAATAGCAGCCCCTACAGGAGAAATCCCAACACTGCACCCCCAGGGACTTCCGCAGCTTTGATAATCTAGCTGGGTCTGTGATTTTGCAGTCCAACCCAGTGAAGGAGTAGTGGTGGCAAAGATACCACACCCTAGTCGCAGTTCCCCATAGGAAAACCCCCAGCCTGGCACCCTCAGGGTCTCGCACAGCCTCAATTAACTCCCTGGGTCTGAGACTTTACGATACAACCCAGTAAAGGAGTACTGGCAGCTGAGATTACAACAAACTCGTGATCCAGAGCACCCTAAGTGAAGTCGTGGTGACCTAGGGAAGAACCCAGAAAAGGCACAAACTTCTGAAATCATGGGAAAGAGGAACAACAATAGAGCAATGAATGCCCACAACCCCATAATATCAGAACCTGATAACACAGAAATTCAGAGATCTCCAGAAGATCAAATCAGGAATATAACTGTAGAATTTAGAGAGAGAGTCTAAAAGAAATAAAGGATGTAATCATTGAAGTAAAGGCATCAATTCAAAATATAAACAATCGATTAGACCACATGAAGAATAGAATCTCACTCCTAGAAGATGATCACTCCAAAAGCGAATGCATAATTTCTAACTCAGAAAAAAAAAAATCAGACAGTAGGAATCTGACATTAAAGAAATATGGGCCCATTTTAAGAGAGCTAACCTAAGAATAATTGGAATAGAGGAGGGAAAAGAAGGTGAAACCAAAGGGATCAATAATCTCTTCAAGGAAGTAATAGCAGAAAAATTTCCAAACATAGAGCAAGAGGTCGATACACAGGTCCAGGAAACTTATAGAACTCCCTTTAGACAGGATCAGAGAAAAGGTTCCCCATGCCACATAATTGTCAAAATGACCAATGTGGAAGCCAAGCAGAAAATCTTAAAGGCAACAAAATCATAAAGGCCAAGTGACATTCAGAGGCAAACCAATTAGAATCACTCCAGACTTCCCAAACCAAGTCATGAGAGCCAGAAGGGCTTGGAGTAACATATTCCAAATTCTGAAAGAAAACAACTTCCAGCCAAAAATTTCCTACCCAGCAAAACTATCTATCAAATTAGATGGGGAAATAGAAGCTCCCATGACAAACAGAAACTGAAGGAATTTATGTCTTCAAAGTCAGCGCTAGAGAAAATACTCAAAAAGATTTGCAAAGAAGAAATAGGTAAAACACAACAGAACCAGAGAAAAAAGATTTTCCATCCAGCAGACAACTAAGCAAAGAAGAATACACAGTATTTGAAACAGAAATAAAATCTTAACATGTTAGGAATTAAAAGCTATCTCTCAATAATCACACTGAATGTAAATGGCCTCAACTCCGCAATAAAAAGACATAAAGTGGCAAAATGAATTAAAAACCAGAATCCATCCATCTGCTGCTTACAAGAAACACACTTTAAAGAGAGTAACAAACTCAAGGTAAAGGGCTGGAGCAAGGTAATTCATGTTAAGTAGCCATCCTAACAAATGTGAAGTAGTATTTCACTATAGTTTTTATTTGCATTTCCTTACTGATTAGTTATATTATGATAATGATGAGTGATACTCATGTCTTTATTGGTCATATAAAAATCTTTGGAGATTCATTATCTATTTTAGTCTTTTACCTCTTTCTAAATTGTATTGTTTGCTTTTATTGTTGCTAATTTTTAGGATTTACATTTGGAATATTAATATACCTTCAGATATAGCATTTGGAAATATTTTAACCTGTTCTATCAGTAACTTTAATTCTGTTTACATTGTCTTTGATGTACAATATTTTTCTATTTTTTATGAAGTTTGTTTGTTTATTCTTTTGTTGCCTGTGCCTTTGGAATCATATCCAAGAAATCACTGCCAATTTCAATGTTGTGGAGTTTTATGACCCTGGTTTTTTCCTAAAAGTTTAGTCTTAAGATTTACATTTAGGTTGTTTATCTATTTTGAGTTAATATTTATATATGGGGTTAGGTAAGGGCCCAATTTTATTCTTTTTCATGTAGTTATTATTTTTCAACAATATTTAGTGAAAATATTATTATTTCCTTCACCAAATGTTCTTGGAAACCTTGTCAAAAATATCTTGACCATATATGGAGGGGAAAAAAATCAAAGTTAATCAGGAAACCAAGCATGGGAAGGAGGGAGGGGGAGGGAAGGGTTAGGGATTGGGTAGGGGCTGATTGGGTGATGTGTACGTGTATATCTCCACAAGTTTTTTTTTTTTATCCCATTAAGATATAAGACTACAATGCACCAATAAAAATTTATTTAATGCAAAACTAAAAAATAGAATTTTGAATTTAGGATCCTGGCATTGATCTTGATGAAGGTCAACACACACAGAGGACAGACCCTTGGAGAAGCTTTCTCTGAGTTTGAGCACTGACTTGGCTTTTTTTTTTTTTTTTTTCTCTTCCTGGTACTGGGGGTGGAACCCAGGGGCGTTCTACCTCCAAGCTACACCCCCAGCCCTATTTTTTATTCTTTATTTTGAAACAGGGTCTCACTGAGTTGCAAAGGGCCTCACTAAGTAGCCAAGGCTGTCCTCGAACCATAATCCTCCTATCTCAGCCTCCCAAATGCTGGGATTATAATCGTGTGCTACCACGTCAGCTATGACTTGGCTTCTGACCAACCAGATATGGCAAAGGTGGCAGGTGGTCATGCTGACATCTGTCACATTATGCAAGGCTCTGTCTGGCTAGCAGAGACTCTCTTTGTGGGCTTAATGGAGCAAGGGCACAGAACCCCAGTGACCTGTAGGGTATAAGCACATGCTCCAGCTGAGCCAGGGGCCTCAGCCCTGCAGCCACGGGAACAAATCCTGTCAACTCCTGAGATTCTAGGGCAGATCCTATGCCAGCCAGGCCGCCAGGTGAGACTCAGCTTGGCCGACACCTTGATGACTGCATTAGGGGCCCTATTCAGAGGGCCCAGCCATGCCAGGCCTGGCCTCCTCACCCACAGAAACTGTCAGATATATACGTGTTCTGTTTTAAATGACTAAACTTATGATTGTTAATAACTAATATACCTGCAAATGCCAGGTTCATCTTCTTTTAATATATTTGTCTTTATTCTGAGAATCAAAGACATAGACCATAGAAAATGTAGAAAAGGGCCAGGCATGGTGGTGCATGCCTGTAATCCCAGTACTTGGGAGGCTGAGACAGGAGGGTCGAAGGTTTCAGGTCAAACATAGCAAGATAAGCAATTTAGTGAGACCCTCTTTCAAAATAAAAAATAAAATGGGCTTGGGTGTAGGTTGGTGGTAGAATGGCCTTGGGTTCAATCCCAAGTATGTATAAATAAATAAGTAAGTAAGTAAGTAAGTAACCATCCCAGCAACCTGGCGAGGTATCTGTAGCTTCCAGAGAGGAAGCCTTGTCTAACAAGAGTGGTAGACACTGGCTATAAACCAATGTGTGCCGGATTTCATAGCCAGAACTTCTAGCCTACTGTGTGAGTCCCTCAGCATTCCTATGTTTGAGATACCTTCAGACACAATTTTGGCAGCACACTCCGAGGGATTTTAAGATTTGCAACAGTGTTATCCAAGTCTGGAAGAAACACAGTATCATCATGATTACACTTTAACAATGTCTCAGAGAGTCTACAGAAGTATCCAGCTATCATGCTACCTATTCGGTGGCCTTTACTTTCTGGGTCATGCTTTTAAAAACAATGACTTTTAGCCCAGACCACATTTTAATCAAGCCGCTAGAAGCAAACCTTGTGTATTTTCCAGTAATGTTTCTTTGACTTTGGCTTGACTTTTGGCCGAGGCATTTGCTTCTCATTTGCAGTGAACTTTCCCTAGCTCAATTCAATGTTGCAAGATCCGCTCTGTTTGATAACAGTGACCCAACTAGCGCAGGCTCACTGAGCACCTACTATGCGCTGGGCACATACGTGGTTTTAATGAGGACCTACTTGGAAGGATTTGAGAATCATCCTGCCCTTTTTCCGTTGAATAAATTAGATTTAATGTTTTTATTTTGTTTTTCAATTAACTTTAGCTATTTACATCCAGAAAATGGCAGGCCCTGTGCTCTTTCATTTCATCATTGTGAGTTATTTCATTTTATCCTGGCTCCAACCCAGTGTTATTTTATCCTCATTTCGCAGAAGAGGACATTGAAGCTGAGATAGGTGAGGGAAGGGAGTACAGAAGAGAGGACCCTGTGCATCCTCTCTGATCTCAAGACTGTCTCCAGCTGTGATATATGTGTGTTTCTCTTGCAATATTGGTTGGTGCAGAATTCAACTTTGTGTAAGAGTAAAAACAGATCAGAAACCTAAGGGCAGTTAGCCGGGCGTGGTGGCGCACGCTTGTAATCCCCGCGCTTGGGAGGCGGAGACAGGAGGATCGCGCAGGTTCGAAGCCAGCCGCGCTGGCGTAAGAGACCCTGTTTCAAAAATATAAAATAGGACTGGGAGTGTAGCCCGGAGGAAGAAGGGCTTCCAGGAACCCCAGTACCACCAAAAAAAAAAAAGAAAAAAGAAAAAGAAACCTAAAGGGCAGTTAAAAAAAAAAAAAAACCACTTCTCATTGACCCAATAACTTTTCATCAGGACTTTTTTGTGCTACATTGTTTCTGAATTGTGTTCCGGGTTGTAATAGGTAGAGAGTTACAGTCCAGTTCTGGGGCTGGTTCCTGCCCGTGTGGTCAGCTGGGGCCAGCTGAGGAGCAGATCCAAGACCTTCACAGCCTCCAGCCAAGCTCTCTGTCACTGCTAACCTTACTCCCAGAATGAGTGAGGGGTCAGATGGGAGGAACATCTAACAGGACACTGGAAAGCCCACACTCCTGGCTTCACCTGAATAGACCTCCCACTCCTTACTCAAGCTCAACGCTTGAGCTTCCTGGACATTTTTTGTTATTGTTGCTGTTTTAGCTTTTTTGGCACTGAAGATGGAACCCAGCAGCATTATACCTTCTAGCTACACTCCCAGACCTTTTTATTTTTATTATTTATTTATTTGTTTATATATTTTTGGTGCTACTGAGGATGGAACCCAGGGGCCTTCTACCTCTAGGCTATACTCCCAGACCTATTTTATATTTTTTTTATTTGGAAACAGGGTCTCTCTCTTAAGCCAGTGGAGGCTGGCTTCGAACCTGCACGATCCTCCTGTCTCAGCCTCCCAAGCGCAGGGATTACAAGCATGCGCCACCACGCCCAGCTATTTATTTATTTTGAAACAGAGTATTACTAAGTCGCTGAAGGTCTCGCTAAGTGCTGAGGCCAGCCTTGAACCTGTGATCCACTTGTCTCAGCCTCCCAAGTGCTGAGATTACGGGTGTGCACAGCTGCATCTGGCTTCCTCCTGGACATCTGACCCAGATTCTTCACGCAGGCAAGTTGATGTGGAAACATGAAGAGGCTATGGAAGGAGCCAGTGAGGACCTGGGCCAGCAGGTCTCCCTGTCTGGGTCCATATAGTGAAGATACCTCAAGTTAGGAAAAAATCTGAAGGCAAACTGAGTTGCATCCATCCATGCAGGAGCATGGGGCCCCCATGGACAACACTCTAGGGCACCTTGTCTTTAATAGGCTCTGACCCAGGGAAGTTGCCCTTCTCTGTTTCTTGCTTGATGCTGCTAGAGCCCAGCCCACCAGGACTCATCTTCCCAAGTCATCTTTCTGCCAGCACAGGTCTTCCCTAGCCAGGCGTGGTGGCTCACGCTTGTAATTCCAGCATTTGGGAGGCTGAGATGGAAGATCGCAGTTCGCGGACAGCCTCAGGTACTTGGTAAGGCCCTTTGCAACTCAGTGAGACCTTTTTTCAAAATAAAGAATTAAAAAATAGGGCTGGGGGTGCAGCTCAGAGGTAGAATGCCCCTGGGTTCCATCTCCAGTACTTCCAAAAACAAACGAACAAACAAACAAGCAGGTCTTCCCTGCCTGCCTGGAGATGGCTCCATGTGGTCCAGGAAGAGTTGCCTCCCGCTTCGGGCTTTGGCCCTCAATCTTGGCTGTCACTTCTGTCTTGTGGCATCACTGATTTGAACATTGGTTCTGTAGGGTGAGCTTTGGAGGATGAACTTGTTGGGTCGTTAGCTGCTACTCTGTTTACTCTTAGTCACCGAGAATGAGATGATACTCAAAATACTGGCAGCATCAGAGACCACCACCACTGAGGTGCTGGCAAGGGGGATGGTCAGTAACCTTGATCTCAACTGGGAATTTGGAAGGATGAAGCTGTCTCCCAGTGGAGGCTGCACTTTACCAGGACCCTAATGAGCAGGGGCTCTTAAGCATCTCTGCTGCTGTATCATCTGGAGCATCTGAGCAAAAAAAATTGCAGTCACCCTCTGGGAACTGATGCTAATGAGGGCTGGTTATTATCATGAATCTGTGCTTTATCCACCATTTAAAAAATCACAAGAATGGACCCTCTGGGCCATGGCTCCAGCTGCTGCTCCTGGTGGGGTAGAGCCCCAAGTGCCAGCCTCCTCCAACTGGTGGGACAAACCAGGGTCCAGGAGTTCCTCAGGAAAGCAGGCCAGCTGGGTCCTCTGGTGCTAGGGAGGACTAGGGGGTCCCAGAAGGGGGAGGAACTCTGAGTAGGAGACCAGACACCTGCTTTGTGTTTCTACTTATTATGTATGTGACAGAGAACAGAATGTCAGAATACTTCAGGTTCTAAGTTTAAATGCTATGTTAGACAGGATTCTCCAGAAAAACAGAACCAACAGGATGAACAGATAGATGATAGCTACCTAGCTAGATAGATAGTTTATGATGGGAATTGGCTCATGAAGTCATGGAGTCTGAGAAATCTAGAATCTGCCGTCTGCAGGCTGGAGACCCCAAAGAGCTGGTGCCAAGATGCAGTGTGAGTTTGAAGGCCTGAGACCAGGGCAGGGTGGGCAGCCCTGGCACAGTCATGGAGTCCGAGTCTGAAAACCAGGAGTGCTGACTGCTGAGGGCAGAAAGTGATATCCCAGCTCGAGAAGAGAGCCAGTCCCCCTTCCCTCTGCCTTTGGGTGCTGTTCAGACCCTCAGAGGATTGGGTGCTGCCCACTTTAGTGAAGCCAGACCTCAGTCTACCAATTCAAATGCTGATCTCTGCCAGAACCCTCCTCACAGACACACCCAGGGTAACATCTGCCAGTTTTCTGAGCGTCTCTTAGGTCAGTCAAGTTACCATCCACAATTAACCATTCCAGACGCTCGACTCAGGTAGTCAAGACAGAAAAGGAAAATGTATTGGCTTGAACTGATGGGAAGGCTTGCTTTGGGAAGCAGGGCAGAATTAGGGGTGGGATATTTCTAAGGTAGCTCTCATGAAAGATTATTTTTAAAAGGGGGTGGGAGAGAGCTAGGTCAGGAATGTTGCACACAGGACCCTCTGTGGGGAAGCAGGGCCAAGCAAGTGGAGCCTTGAACCTCCAGTGAAGTCCCACTAGGGGGTGCTCAGTAGGGAGCTCTGACACAGAGATGCCCCATAAGAGTCCTGTTTGGGCAAAAATAGCCAAGCATGGTACCTTGCTGTGCTCAGTCTTTAGCTGGGGGATTCCCAGGAGGGCCATGGCCTGCGCTGAGCTGAGGTGGCTTCTGAAGGTGCCGTTGGCTGAAAACCTCTAGCATACTATGTTCTCCGAGCTGCCCGGCCTTGGATTTGAATGGGAAATGCAAGGGCATGACTCCATGGCTGCCAAAAACCTGTGGCTCCTCTGATACCAACATCCCTCCATCACTCACCCTTTTCTCTGGGCTCACCTCATCCTCCCTCCCTGAAGACAAGCCTCATCCCCGTGATAGAAAATATGGCCCATGAAAGCTCCCATGGTTTCCTTTTTACCGCTTTTGTTACTGTAGAAAGTGACTCACACCCCTCTCTAGCCCAAAGTCTCAAATCCTGGGGAAGGGCTCCAGCTGGCCCAGCTTGGTTTGGGTCCCCCACCCCCACCCCCTGACCATTCAGCAGGTGCCAGGGCAGGACCACACAGGAACATAGCAGCTCTGTTTTGGCCATGTTGGTGAAACAGGAAGAGTAAAGGGGCCCTTTATCCAGAAGGGCAGCATCGAATAATAAAAATTAGATGTCTGTCCCAAATCGTCTACACGGCAGGCCTCTTGTTACCCACTTCAGCTTCCCCTTTGAACACTTGCAACGTAATATTTGTCCTTACTCCTCTCCTGAAGCAGCTTTCTAGATGACTACCAATGATTTTAGTAAATCTGGTTGTCTTTCAGAATGCTCAATATAAGAGTTGTTCGTATAAGCCCATAAAGTAGATTTTTCTAGCTTGTCTGTCCAGTCTGGCACTAGTCTGTCTCATTTTACTTGGAACTCCTGTATCTCTTGTAAACAGGAGCACGATGTGACTCCCATAGTAAAACTAGATGATCTCATCCCCTCTGACTGTAGCTGAGCAAACTGGGGATAAACTCGACCTTAGCTCAGCCAATCAGAATTGTCTGGGTACCGGGGATTGAGAAAATCAGCGAGTGCTGGTCAGTGTGAGGGCTGAGGAAGCCACATTTCTTGGGCTGAATCAGAGCAGGAGCGCTGTGCACAGAGGAGGAAGGCTCAGATGCTCTTGGGGAGCAGGTGCCTGGTGGGCGACCCTGTGCTGGGGGTCAAATCCATCTTCCATGAAGCATCTGTTGGCAACTTAATCCCCAGTGCAGGACCTGTGACAGGTGATTGGAGCCCGAGGACTCTGCCCCCATGACCCATCAGTGTCGTTATTACAGGATTGGACTCGTTATTGTAAGCATAGGTGTTGTAAGCAAGTGTCTGCCTGTCTCTGTCAGCCTGTCTGTTTGTCTGTCTCTCTCTCTCTCTCTCTCTCTCTCTCTCTCTCTCTCTCTCTCTCTCTCTCATGCACCCTCTCATCCTTCTACCTTCCACCAGCATGAGATGGCACAGCATGAAGACCTTCAATGGATAAATCCCCTTGATCATGGACTCCCAGTCTCCAGAACCATGAGCCAGATGTTTGTCCATTATAAATTACTCAGTCTCAGGTACTATGTTACAGCAACACAAAATAAGTGCAGTGGTTGTTCTGGGAGTGCCGGCTGGGCAGAAGCTGAAGGGCTCCCACTCAGATAGCGCACCACCCTCACTGGGGAGTGGTGCAGCCTCGCCGGGCCCCGCGCAGGGAGCAGGAGACTTAAACGAGCTCAGCAAAGCATCCTGTAAGAGAGAAAGTCAGTATTTCAACAGTGTCCAGCCACACAGAGGTCCCTGTGCCAGACGACAATGCTGCACAAATGACATCTGTTTTCCTTCTCCTCCACCCATCGTCCCCCTGGCGGATCCCAGGGATGAGGAGGAGGCTCAGGAGAACAAGGTGGAGACCATGGAGACCTGGACCGCTTTTCCCTCCAGTCAGTCAAATGCACACGCCCACCCCAGGGGGCTGGGGAGAAGCTTCCTGCAGGGGACATGGGCATTTGGGCTGGATCAGGGTGGGCTTTGTAGTCACTAAGGAAACTCATAGATGAGGGCCCAGGAGCGGGTATGGGAGACTCACAAGGATGGCTGAAATGCCTCCCACTCCTGGGTCCTCTCTACTCAGCCACAGGGACTCTGTGCCCACCTCTTGAACCTGGGTGGGGCTTGTGACTTGATTTGATCAAAAGAGTATGGCAGAAGTCAACGTGTGAGACTGGAGCCAGGGTGATTCCAGCCCTCTTGGACTATAGAGCTGTCATATTGGGAAGCCCAAGCCAGTGAGGAAGAGGAGGAGGAGGAGGAGGAGGAGGAGGGATCCAGCCCAGAGCCAGCACCAACCACCAGGCCCAAGAGTGGAGCCTACTTGGACCACCCGGGTCTAGTTGAGCCACAAAAGCTACTCGAATGGAGCTAATGAAGGACTGCAAGGCGAGCACCACTCAGCTGAGCCTGGCCCACACTGCAAACTCACAGAACCTAAGAAAACAAGAAGCCACTTGATTTAGAAGACTGGTATGATGGGGAGGCCACACTGACAGGAAAGGTTTGTTTCAAAGTAATGGTGGGAGAAAAAGTAAATTAAGTTGTTCCTTATGACCACCTGAAAATACAGCTCATTTAATTAACCAGGTCCAGTTGGGCATGGTGGCACACACCTATAATATCAGTACTTGGGAAGCTGAGACAAGAGGACCACAGGTTCAAAGCCAGCCTCAGCAATTTAGTGAGACTCTCAGCAACCTAACAAGACACAAACAAACAAACAAACAAACAAACAAGGCTGGGTATGTGTAGCTCAGAAGTAGAATGCCCCTGGGTTCTATGTGCACTACCACACTAAATGAGTGAATTAATGAAATTAATATCATCCATAGAGCCCTGGAAAGCTCAGAGACTGCTCTCGGCACCCTGCCTGATGGCAACTAGCTCTGCCCCCAGCTGGGACCTTGACTGGGGATAGGAGCGGGCGAGGGGCTACCCTGCTACTCTCTCTCTGAAACAGCCAGGGGAGGCACAGGTGTGCAGCTGCCAGGTGCGTAGCTGGGGTGTAACTCAAGAGCATGCAGGGAGCGAGTGGGAGCTTCTGCCTCCAACCCAGCCAGCCCTTCTACAAGCACCATCCCACCCCCAGGCCCAGGCAGGAGGCGGTACTTGGGTCTGGGTTGGGGGCGAGGGTGAAGAGAGCCTTTGGGATAATCCTCAGTCCTGATCTGGTGCTAGATGCTCATTGTCTTATGTGTAGGATGAGAGCAGAGGTCCCCTCATCAGCTTCAGGGTACACATGCTCTGAAATTATAGGCAAAATATTATTTCAATGCTTATTACCCCCTGAGGACTTTCTTTTTTCTTTTTTCTTTTTTGAAGATTTAAAGAAGTTTATTAAAAAGATAGAAATACAGAAGATAGTTACAATGCCCCACCACCAAAGATACAACACGTGGACCAGACCTTTTATACCTATGACCTCCATCTTGTTTACGTAATTCTTACGTAGTAAATGGCCCTGTAAGGTTCCTCTCTCTGGGGACTTTCCATTTGTATTTGGAGAACTAGTCACAGTAGCTAAGACTCGGAACCAGCTTCAGCACCCATCAGCAGGTGGATGGGTAAGGAAAATGCAGTGTAAAGCCAGGCATGGTGGTGCACATTTGTAATCCCAGCATTCGGGAGGCTGAGACAGGAGGATCGTGGTTCATGGACAGCTTCAGCTACTTCTTAGTGAGGCCCTCTGCAGCTTAGTGAGACCCTGTTTCAAAATAAAGAATAAAAAAGTAGGGCTGAGGGTATAGCTCAGAGGTAAAATGCCCTTGGGTTCCATCCCCAGTACCACAAAGAAAGAAAGAAAGAAAGAAAGAAAGAAAGAAAGAAAGAAAGAAAGAAAGAAAGAAAGAAAGAAAGGAAGGAAGGAAGAAGTGGTGTATATGCACAATCAAATATTATTCAGCTATAAAGAAGAATGAAATTCTGTCTTTTATAGAAAAATGGATGAAATGAGAGGACATTAGGTTAAACTAAATGTGCCAGGCACAGAACGGTAAGTACTGCACGTTCTCTATTATAAATAGATTTTTTTTTAAAAAAGTGACCGCAGTGTAAAATAGTGATTAATAGAGGTTGGGAAGGGTATGGGGGGGGGTAAAGGAGGCTGAATTCCATCCACACTGTATAAATGTATAAAAATATTCCACCCTATTCATAGGCATAATTAATATGTTAAAAAGGTAAGTCTTTGATGGATGGGTGTGGTGTCACACACTTGTAATCTCAGCATTTGGGAGGCTCAGACAGCAGGATCATGGTTCAAGGACAGCCTCAGCTACTTAGTGAGGCTCTTTGCAACTCAGTGAGACCCTATTTCAAAATAAAGAATAAAAAATAGAGCTGGGGGTGTAGCTCGGAGGTAGAAAGCCCCTGGGTTCCATCCCCAGTACCAAAACAAAACAAAACAAGACAAAATGTCCTTGATAGTCCATAGATGGTTAGGAGCCACTGGTCTAGGATATTCCCAGGTCTCTCCAGCACCAAGCCTGCGTTGGATGCTGACGCCGGGAAGCCAGCCCCTGTGAAGACATGGGAGCACTGGGAGTGAGGCCAGAGCCCCACAGAACCCTGCCCTGGAGCCTGCAGAGAACTCCAGCCAGAGTCCCTACATGTCGTAGGCCTGGAGGGAGCCCCTGCCAGGCTTCCACAGAGCCAGAAATAGAACCCATTTGTGATGCCCCTAATGATGTTACGTAATGACATTGCATAAACCCATTACATAAACCAAAGCCCCGCCATTGCCCAAGAATGTCCCCAGCCCCGAGGCTGACTTAATCCCACTGTCCCTTGTCTGGGTAGTTGTGTAAATCTGCTTGTGACAGCCTTCTGGTAACGTCTGTCCCTAGGATGTGGGCTCTTCCTCCTCCTGCGGCCCTGGGATGTCTTCTCCACTCTGTTAGTCCCAGCCGGACACCTCTCCCCAGATCACTGTCCAGGAGAGCACAGGCTGCCAGTCGTTTAAATCAGAGTGTGAATTGTGGGTGTCCACCCTCTTCCAAGGATGTTTCACTCCCCTGGCTGTGAAACGAAAGACTTGTGTCTGGTTCAAGACATTTTAAGGATCAATAAGTGAGTGGAATAAAGGTTTTCCCCTGTTGGGGGAGGGCAGGGGGAGGGTCTCCCTGAAGCCCTTGGAATCATAACTTGAGGGAAGGATCCTGAGTCTCTGGGGCAGGGAAAAACTCCCTGTTGGAGAAAACGTGTCTTCTGAGCACTCTCACCCGCCCAGCTCACTTCTGTGGCCCTCCTCCTCCCTGGCCTCCTCGGAACCCACCACCCCCACTCCCCAAACCCTCGTACCTCAGAGGCTGTCTCCCTTCCCCCTTCCTGTGTCTCATCACAGAGATCGTGGCACATGCGTGCATGCGCGCGCGCGCACACATGTATGGTTTACAGAAACACCCAATGAAACAGTCGTGCTTGATGGAAGCTCAGTTCTTCTTTGTAGTTCAACTGCTTACCATCCTGGCAAAGCTATTTTGCTATTATTGCAGAAAGTATACACTTAAAAATCACTTGTAAGCTGGGTGTGGTGGTGCACACTTGTAATCCCAGCATTTGGGAGGCTGAGACCGGAGGATCGTGGTTCACAGACAGCCTCAGCTACTTAGTGAGGCCCTCCACAACTCAGTGAGACACTGTTTCAAATAAAAAATAAAAAATAGGGCAGGGGGTATAGCTTGGAAGTAGAATGCCTCTGGGTTCCATCCTCAGACACACACACACACAAATCACTTGTAGAATCACATAACTGTGAGGCACATTTTTCGCTGCCTCTTTTAGCCTTTTTTGAATGATAATAATGCCTCTCCACAAAGCCAATTTTTCAGCAGCGTAGGTTACTGGGTGGCTCCAAGCCAATGTGACCACTGTCCTTCGAGAGACACAGAGAGTGAAGGCACAGGAGCTGCCAGGTGAGGACAGAGGCAAACAGGTGCCTGCAGGTGGGGGCGAGGGGAGAGACTGGAGCAGCCCCACAACAGCGCCCTCCTGCCCTGCTGGCACCCGCACTCAGACCTCCCATCTCCCAGGCTGCAAGAGGATAGACTTCTGTTACTCCGAGTCATCCAATTTGTGGTACTTCTGAAGGGGGCCCAGAAAATAAATACAGTGCCTTTGGAGACAGAGCTATGAGGCACCACCCCACTCTGGGCGGGGGGTGGGGGGCAGGGACAGAGGAGAGAGGACAAGACTCAGGCGATCCTCAGACACCCAGGCTTGAAGAATGCCACAGAATGCTGTGGTACAGGGGTTCTCGTTCCAGGTCCCCGCCAAACTGTTCCATGAACTCACCCTGAGATTCCACTACCTTCCTCCGCCCGGCTTCTCTGGGGCTCTCCTGTACATCAACTGCGGGGACACCAGCCCCCTTTCCCCAGTGCCTCTACCCACGACTTCCCAGCATATGTTTCCTACGAAGCATCCTCCTGCCTGGAAATTCCTAAATATCTGTGCCCACAGCCCCGCAACCCCACACAGACTCTGCACCTGTGCCTTAGGGTGTCTGTGCAGTTGACAATGGCTCCTGGAAAGGGAACCATACCCAAGCCCACCTGCAGTTGCCCCGTGCTTTCCTGGTCTCTGCCACCCACACTGTGGCTCACTGTCCTGGTTGAGGGGAGAGGAGCCCCTTGTGTGTGAACGCAGTGGGTGAGGGGGCCGCATGCCTGGCTGCCCAGTCCTGGTCTCAAGGGGCCGACAGTCCTGGCAAGTTCTCTCTCCCTTGGGCAGCAGTCAGGCTTCTCCCTCTGTGTCCCATGACCCTTCGCATATTCTTCTCTCACACACTGAACTGCTAGGTCCACTCTCAAGAGTCTGTGAGCAGCCTGAAGACCAGGAGCGAGAGGTTCCTCGCTGCAAGCAGAAAGTGGAATCTGGTGGTTCAGGCTCTAAGTGGCGCCACATACTTAGAATTCCGGTACTTGGGAGGCTGAGACAAGAAGATTTCAGGTTCAAGACCAGCCTCAGCAACCTAGCAAGGCCCTCAGCAAGCTAGGGAGATGCTGTTTGGAAATTAAAATTTTAGAAAAGGGCTATGGGTGTAGCTCAGACATAGAATAACCCGAAGTCCAATTCTACCCCCCCCCAAGAAAAGTCCAGGTTCTAGGGAAATGGCAATCAATACCACCATGAAGTACCTACCACCGTAGACCCATTAGGATGGTCAGAAAACAAGTGTTGGCAAGACATAGCATTCTGTAGCCCCCCTTGTGCACAGGGATGTGTCCTAAGACCACTCAGGGGGTGCCTGAAACCATGGGTAGCACTGAACCTTATGTTTGCTATGTTTTTCCCTATACATACATCTATGGAGTTTAATTTATAAATTAGTTATAGTAAAGCCAGGCATGGTGGCGCACGCTTGTAATCCCAGTGCTTGGGAGGCTGAGACAGGAGGGTCGCACAGGTTCGAAGCCAGCCCCAGCTACTTAGTGAGGGTCTCAGCAACTTAGTGAGACCCTGTTTCCAAATAAAATATAAAATAGGTCTGGGAGTATAGCCTGGAGGTAGAAAGCTTCTGGTTCCACCCCCAGTACAAAAAAAAAAAAAGAAGAAGAAGCAAACTAGGTATAGTAAGAGATTAACAATAACATGTAATAAAGTAGAACAATGTGTAACAATACATTGTAATAAAAAATATGTGAATATGGTCTCTATCTTTTTTTTTTTTTTTTTGGTGGTGGTACTGGGGTTCCTGGAAGCCCTTCTACCTCCGGGCTACACTCCCAGACCTATTTTATTTTTTTGGGGGGGGGTCTGGGTTTTCCTGAGTTTTATTTTAACTTTTTTTTTTTTTTTTTTTTGGTGGTACTGGGGTTCCTGGAAGCCCTTCTACCTCCGGGCTACACTCCCAGACCTATTTTATTTTTTTTGGGGGGGGGTCTGGGTTTTCCTGAGTTTTATTTTAACTTTTTTTTTTTTTTTTTTGGTGGTACTGGGGTTCCTGGAAACCCTTCTACCTCCAGGCTACACTCCCAGACCCATTTTTTAATATTTTTTAAATTTGGAAACAGGTCTCTTAAGCCAGCGCGGCTGGCTTTGAACCTGCGCGATCCTCCTGTCTCCGTCTCCCAAGCGCAGGGATTACAAGCGTGCGCCACCACGTCCGGCCTTATTTTTGGAAACAGGGTCTCTTATGCCAGCGCGGCTGGCTTCGAAACTGCGTGATCCTCCTGTCTTTGCCTTCCAAGCACGGGGATTACAAGCATGTGCCACCACGCCTGGCGTTGGTCTCTATATTTTAAAGTATGTTGCTACACTGTGTTGACTTTCTTCTAGTGATAATGTGAGGTGATGATACCTAAAGGAAGCACCTTCCAGCTTCTCTTGGCATATCTGACTCGCCACCTTCACTCGCCATGTACTTTGTGGCCATTATTCAGTAAAATAAAGTTTATTTGAATGCAAGTACTGTGATAACCAAGACGGCTCCTAAGTGGCTAACAGGCAGGTAGCACATACACAGTGGACACTCTGGACAAAGGGATGAGTCACATCATGGGCAAGATGGTGTAAGACTCAATCGTTATACAACGAACAGTACACAAATTAAAACTTACTGTTTACTTTGGAAATTTTCCATTTAATAACCCGTGGACTGTGGTTTACCACAGGTGAGTGAAACTTCAGACAACTGAAGCTATGTCGTTGGAATCCTGGAGCACCACTGGGGGGATGTAAAATGGGATACCACTGTGGAAAACAGTAACGGTGGCTCCTCAAGAAATTTAAAATGGCATTACCATGTGACCAAGTAAGTCCACTTCTGGTATATACTAAAAGGAGCTGAAACCAGAGGCTCAGATTATGTATACAGCCTGGTCACAGCAGCATTAGTCACAATAACTCTTAGATGAACACAACCCGAGTACCCACTGACAGATGGGTCAAAACAAAATATTATAGACAACAAAAACAAAATATAAACAAAATATTATAGACAAACAAAATATTATACAAAAATATTATTGACAAATGATGGAATATTACTCAGCCTTAAAAAGAAAGAAAACCGGATTCTAGCTCCAGCACTAAAAAGGTTAAAAATAAATCTGGGAAGGAAATCCTGACACCTGCTATAACGTGGATGGAACTTGAAGACTTTATAGTTAAAATAAGCCAGACAAATACATGAGTCCACTTATAAGAGGCACCTCTCCGAATGATCAGATTCATAGGGAAAGAAACTGGAATCTGTGTCACAGGAGAGACTGCAGGAAGGGGAAAATGTTGTGGGGCTATTATTTAATGGATGCGGAGTTCAGGTTTTTTTGTTTTGTTTTGTTTTGTTGGTGGTACTGGGGTTCCTGGAAGCCCTTCTACCTCTGGGCTACACTCCCAGACCTATTTTATATTTTTATTCGGAAACAGGGTCTCCTAAGCCAGCGCGCGTGGCTGGCTTCGAACCTGCGCGATCCTCCTGTCTCTGCCTCCCAAGCGCGGGGATTACAAGCGTGCGCCACCACGCCCGGCCAGAGTTCAGGTTTTAAAATTGACACTAATGACTGTACGGATGTCTGAAGTCCAGCTTAACACCTCTGTGGATACAGTGTGTAAAGACCAAAGCCGAGTGGTTATGCTCATCACCACCTCAAACAGTCTCCATCCCTGCAGAGGTGGATTTCTCTGCATCCTCTCACCACGGCCCTGGATTCCAGAAGCCAACGAGCCCAGCGCACAGAGTCTGGCTTGACCCTGGGTTCCTCTGCCTCCTTCCTGTCTGTTCCAGTCCTAGCACCTCTCAAGACTCTCTCAGGACCCTCCCCCCTCCAAAACCCATCCTGACCCCTCCAGCCCATGCTGCTCCTCCTCCTCCTCCTCCTCCTCCTCCTCCTCCTCCTCCTTCTTTGTTGTCTGATACTGGACATTCAACCAAGGTGGGGGGGGGGTCCTACCTCTGGGTTACTTCCCAGACCTATTTTATTTTGAATCAGGTCTAAGTTGCTGAGGGACTTGCTAAATTTCTGAGGCTGGCCTTGTACCTGCAATCCTCCTATCTCAGCCTCCCAAGAACTGGGACTACAGATGTGTGCCACCAAGCCCAGCTTCCCTGCACTTTTCTGCTAAAGAATAGGATTTGCCGGGCATAGTGGTGCACGCTTGTAATCCCCGCGCTTGGGAGGTGGATTGTGCTGGTTCGGAGCCAGCCTTGCTGGCTTAAGAGACCCTGTTTCCAAATTTAAAAATATATATTAATATGTATATATTAAAAATACATACATATTATATATTATATATTATATATTACATATTATATATTACATATTATATATATTATATATTATATATTATATATTATATATTATATATTATATATTATATATTAGGTCTGGGAGTGTAGCCCAGAGGTAGAAGGGCTTCCAGGAACCCCAGTACCACCAAAAAAAAAAAAAAAGAATAGGATTAATACCTGTACCCATCCAACCACAGATGACAGCCCAGGCGTATCATGAAACTCTCAGCTAGGGCTTAACTTGACCAGTCAAGGACGTCTTCAGTTTCCCAGAGCACCAAGCCCTCAGAGCCAACAAGTGAGCAATGTGCTTGTTGTCTATCTCAAGGATCGACTCCAGAGGGCAAGAGGGTTTTTTGTTGTTGTTGTTGTGTGTGTGTGTGTGTGTGTGTGTGCGCGCGCGCGCGCGCGCGCGCGCTATTCCTTGCAATGTTTGCACAGGGCTGGGTAGATCTGAAAGCTCGGATCTTTCAGAGTAGCAGATTAGAATGCCGGGATCTTCCTGTGGCCTGAGCTGGTCAAACTGGGACACACCTGGAGTCTTCCTGACTTGAGATTTGCAGGTGTCTGCTCAGTGTTCAACCCTGTAGACAATGTCCTCCGAATCATGCGATAAACAGGTTTCCCCAAAGCCTAGTGAAGTTCTGCTGGTCTTCTCAGCCTGCTCCATCTCTGCTCCTGCCAAACACCCTCTCCATCGCCAATTAGTTCCCAAATGAGGCATCACGTAGATGGGATTGAGGGGCGGCATCCAAGTATCTGGACAGCCTCTAGGACAAAGCAGTACCTAGGCTCAGTGGTTTATTACAAGTGTACCGTGCTGGCTCATCGTCTGAACAATTCTCCTCCTCCTGGAATTGAAAAGACAACAGCAACTAGGAACTGAAGCCGTGTGGCGCCTGTGAATCGGTGTTCATGTGCTAAGGAGCCAGACGCACCTCAGGAATGGGCTCTGCCTCCAAAGCAGATGCAAGCCACCGTCCTCTGCTCTGGACGAGTGCGCTGGAGAGCCTGCTCCAGCCTCCTGCCTCCTAACCTCTCATGTGGGAGGGCGGGCTGGCTTTTCTCTCTCCCCACCTCTCCCCATCGTCACAAGTCGCTAGAATGACTGTGGGGCAGGCTGCGCGCCTTGGTCTTGCTTTTGCAGGCCAGTTGAGTGATGACTGGGGTAGTGGGGGGAGGAGGAAGAGACCCAGAGAAAGGACTCGGGAAAGTGTTTGCTGGACACAGGTGAGCCCTGGCCTTCCTAGGTGGATCGTGAAAGAGCACCTGAGTTCATGGCCATGCAAGTTCTAGAATGACAGCGATTGGATGAGCTGCCCCCAGCTCACCCCTGTGAGAGGGGCTGGAAGGGGGGGTATGATCTGGCTCTGGCGCGGACCCTCTGAAACTCATGCTGACACTCGATTGCCATCATGGTTTTGGGAGGCGGGGCCTTTAAGGAGCAACTAGGTTGCTGAGAAGGAGAGGCCTTGCTCATGCCCAGGGTTAGTGCTCACTGCAGGGAGGTCGCCATCTTGCAGTGCTGGGGTAGTTGCCATGAGAACGGTCGATACAGAATGAGGTCGCCCTTGGGTTCTGTGCCTTCAGCACCCGCCCACGTGCCCTTTTTCATGTTGTGAGGAGCAGGAGGCCCTGGCCAGATGTGGCTGTTTGATCTTGGACTGGCAAGCCTCTACAGCCAGGAGCTAAATTAAATCTCTTTTCTTTCTAAATAACCCAGTCTCGATATTCTGTTATTACAACAGAAAATAGACTGTATCCATTTGTATCTGGAATACAGAAAACTGAGAGCCCTGCTAAACACTAAGGCATGAAGAAAGACTCAGCACCACTAGGTCAGTGCTCAGTGGGGTCAGACCTCTGTGATGCTTTTTTTCTCTATTAACTACTCTAATCCAGAGGAATGTGTTGGCGCGCATGCTCTCTCTCTCTCTCTCTCTGGGTGGTGAGTGAATCTGGTCTCCATCTGACACTCAAGGGATGGGACAGTTTTCTAACTTGTGGGGTAAGACAGGAATGTTCTCATTCATTTGTCTTTTCTCTCTCTCTCTCTCTCTCTCTCTCTCTCTCTCTCTCTCTCTCTCTCTCTGTCACCAGGTGGGTCCAGGGTGCTGCCAGGCTATGGTTGTACCTTCACTGTGAGCCCAATATAATCCTTATCAAAATGTGCCATCACATAAAAAGACTGGGAGCATAATTTCCATTTCTTACCATTCGGGAGATGAAAAAGCTCTAGAAGTAGATGGGGGTGAATATACTTGATGACTTTGTATGCTTAAAAATAGCTCAAATGAGCCGGGCGTGGTGGCACACACTTGTAATCCCCTCGCTTGGGAGGTGGAGACAGGAGGATTGTGTAGGTTTGAAGCCAGCTGCGCTGGCTTAAGAGACCCTATTTCCAAATTTTAAAAAAAAGTATAAAATAAGTCTGAGAGTGTAACCTGGAAGTAGAAGGGTTTCCAGGAACCCCAGTACCACAAATAATAATAATAATAATAATAATAATAATAATAATAATAATAATAAAAAAAGGTAGCTAAAATGGTAAATTTTATGCTATATGTCACAATAAAAAAACTTTAAAGTAAAAAATTGGAAAACTGGACAGGTCCCACAGAGAGCAGGAGAGGGGGAAGAGCCACTGATCAGGGGACAGGGGAAAGCTGAGAGGACAGAGGATGTGGGGGAGACGCAGCCTCCTCTCTCCCTCCCTCTGTCCTCCACTAATCAAGACCCGCTCTCTGCAGCTTTGTGCTCCCCGCTCCTCCTAAAGCTCTGCTCCCTTAGAACTGAGCACTTACCATCTCTGCCTGGTGGATGCAACATTTCATCTCCAGCTATTGTAAGTTTACTGTGGACACGACGCACGTTCTGAACACGTCTGTATCACATACCTAGACCAAACTGGGCACATGCTGGGTACTCTAGACCCATCTTTTTTTTTTAAATAAGATTGGGCAAGCTAGGTGTATTGTTGTACACCTGCAATCTCAGTAGTTGGGAGGCTGAGACAGGAGGATCACAGGTTCAAGACCAGCTTCAGCACTTAAGGAAGGTTCTCAGCAATGTGGCAAGATCTTCTTTCAAAACAACAAAAAGAGGGCTGGGAGTATAGCTCAGAGGCAGAATGCCCCAATTTAATAATAATAACAATAATAATAAATAATAATAATAATATTGTAATATTAAAATTTACCTTAGTAAGACTTTTCTCTGGGCTATACTTTCAGACCTATTTTTTTTTTTAAACAGGGTCTCACTGAGTTGCAGAGAGCCTCACTAAGTAGCTGAGGCTGGCTTTGAACCTGTGTGATCCTCCTGTCTCAGCCTCCCAAGCACTGAGATTACAAGCGTGCACCACCACGCCGGGCTAGTAAGACTTATTATATATTTATAAATAGTAAGTTTGTACTTTACTCCCCAGAGCAGTATCACATACTGGTACGGTGGTTCTAAAGTAACGAGTGATACTGCGCCAAGACAGACCGGATGCTCACTCCCGGGGTGCATGGGTAATCCCCTCCCTGGAGCAGTCTTCAGAACCTAGCCTTTCACCGCAGACACCTTACATGTTGAGTACACCTCTTCTGTTTCAATCACCACCACGCTTGGCGTGAAATGTCTCCACGATATGCAAACAAACTCAAAGGACAAAGATATGCCTTGTAGAGAATGACGTCTTCAAAAGCACATGAAATCCTGCAAATGTCTGGCACACCGGAGGGCCCACAAAATATGCCACAGGATACAGAGCTGTCTTACACCAGAATTTCATAACATTTAGAGAAGGGGAAACGTTGATAGGAGAAACATAAATGTTTTCATGTGTTTGGATGGGAGAGTCTGTGAGATGAATTTTTGCTGTAATCACACACTCGGTGCCCATGAGGCTAGGCAGGCAGCTTCAGAGGGAGAGACCGGGCTGGCTTTTAGGATGCTGAGGAAGTCCAGGAGCCCAATCCCTTGATCTAAGGAGGCCAGCTTTTGTTCAGTTACCACTAGTTGCCCAAATTTCTCATTTCTCACTAGAAGAGTAAGAAGTTCAGATTTCTAGGGGGAATGCCCAGATATTTAAAATACCATGGGGGAGGGGAAGGGAAAGCCTTCCCTTTTTTATGGCCACACCTGCATTCGCCAGCAGTCACCTTATTCTCAGCCATGAAACGTAAAACCTCACCAGTCCCTGACGCCCCCAGCCCCATGGCGGCGAGAGTGGCTGCCAACCCAAACCTGTCCCTCACCTGCGTTCCATGCTCACGTCTTCCACCTGCTCTTGGACTTAGCTTTTGTGACTCAGCGCTGCCTGTGAATTCTCCCCACCACCCCGACTCCCACGCTGGACTCCACGCAGAGCGCAGGGGTCCAGACATCCCGACTCAGGGGGCCTCACCACAGCCTCCAGCGGTTCCCTGTCCTGAGGCTGTGTCCCTTGGCTCCTTCATTACTTCCTCTTTGGGGGTCTTCCTTACCATTCTCTGTCACCCCCCCCCCAACTCTCTCAATCTTCTATACAGGCTTTTTCTCAAATCTTGAGAAAATATTTTTTCTTCTAACCTTGGGGTTCCCAAGGGTTCTGTCCCAGGCCTCTTCATTTCTCTCTCCACACCCATTTTTTGGGGGGGATTATCCACTTAACCATAGCTTCCAAAACACATCAATGGTTCTCAGAACGTCCTGTCTCCAGCCCAGCCCTGTCCCGCAACCCGACCCTGAATGGCCTAGGTACTATAGGTCACACCAACTGAACAGGTACAAGACTGCTCCTCCTCCGGAGTGACCCTTCTCTGGGGGAGGCCACTGTCATCCCATCCCGTCAATTACATCAGCAGAAATCAGGCCAACCCACCAGAAATCAGACCAACCCCACCGATTTCCCCTCCTTAACAGCCCCGTACAATCTGCCTAGTAACTGTCTAATCTCCCCCCAGCCCCCCTCTCATAATGGGAGTTGAGCCCAGGTACTTTTGAGCTACACCTTCAGCCCCATTTTACCTTTTTGCTTTGAAACAAGGTTTCGCTACGTTGTTGAAGCTGGCTTCAAACCGTCAGTCCTCCTGGTCTCTGCCTTCCCAGCACTGGGAGTAGAAGAGGGGGCGCCAGGCCTGGCCGTGTCTCTCGAACGCATCCCTCGGTTCATCCCAAGGTCTCCACTAGCTGACACACAGATAACTGATCAGGCCCCCAGTCTGTCCCTCGGCCAGACACCTTTCTAAAACACACCCATGCACCCACGGCCCCAGTGCCCACTCCCTGCGATGTGCTCTGACTCCTTTCTAGCTCTCAGGCCGGGTCTCTGGCGTCTCCCCTCACTGGGCACTCCACCTCCTTCCTGTTACCTCTGGTCCACCCCTTCCTCTGCTTCCTGCTTCCAAGGGTCCCACCCTCCCAACCTCGGACTCCCCTGCCACAGCCCCTGCCCGCTGACGGCCAGCTCTGGGGCTCTGCAAGGGCAGAGTCCTTGCCGCCTGCCTCCTGTTGTGCCAGTGCCCAGCACCGTGCTTGACTCAGACAGCAGCACCTGTTACATAGTTGCTAGGGTTGTTTTTGGTGGTGATGTACCACTGCCAAGGGCCTTGTTAATATTGACTTCATTGTAACATTGGCCCTCATTGTAACAGAGGTGAGGGGAGCTTCATGCCCCAGACTCAAGATTGCTGTCCTAAGCCCAGCATGCCCGGTCCCCTACCCTTGCCCTCCGTTGCCAGGCAGCCCCAGCACACAGCTGCCTGGGCTGGCCAACTGCAGATGCAGAGGCTTCGCCACCAAAGCCCCTCCTCAGCAGCAGAGCATGTGACGGAGTGCTCTGTGAAAGCAGCCTTCATCCCTGGCTGATGTGCTTCCAGGCAGGCAACAGCCACCTGCTGTAGTGGAGCCCCTTGGGAACCTGTAAACAGGCACAGAGCCTAGGGTGGCCCGTGTCTCCATGGGAACAGCCAAGGGCAGCGGGACCCCCCCCCCTGCCTTCCTCCGGAGCAGTCTTGCACACCTGCCACAAGGGGAAGGCGCACTAATGTCTCTTCTTGTCAAATTTCTAAGCTGGAAGCGGTGTGGCGATTAAACCTATCACATTCGGATTGGGAGATGCCAATCAACAGCAATGGGTTAATTGTTGCCCAGGAGGTGGGCAGTGGGCTTGGGGAAACGCCCCGAACTTCAGACTCGTGCTTTGATGTCATGCTATGTACAGAGAGCCATCCTTTGTCTCTGGGCAGTGGTTCCCCACCCAGTCTGGCCGTGGCGAAGCTCCCTCGAGGGAGTGGCTGCCTTCCCGTGAGACGTCTGTAAAGGTGTCTCCGGGGCACCATCGCTGCTGGTTCTTTGTCATCCACGTCCAAGTTGGGCAGCTTTAGGGACTCCTCCCCAGACGCTGATAAAAGGATCCAGGCCTTCCACCCCAAGGTCTCCTCCGGCGTGGGCCTCCAGAATCCGTCGGGGAAGGACCTACCCAGGTGAACACTAGACTCAGAAGAAGAGCGGGGGCGGAGCCGCCGGGGCGGGGGCGGGGGCGGGGGCGGGGGCGGGCCAGGCCGGCGCGGGGAGGTCGGACTCGGCGGCGGGGTGCGCGGCCTCGCGGTGGAGGCGCTGGTGCCGCACCAGGTGGGTCTTGCGGCTGAAGCTCTTGCCACACTGCGGGCAGGAGAAGGGGCGGGAGCCCGTGTGGATGGCCTGGTGGCGCACCAGGTTGGTTTTGGAGCTGAAGCTGCGGGCGCAGACGGCGCAGGCGTGGGGGCGGCTGCCGGTGTGCACCGCCTGGTGGCGGCCCAGGTGCGACTTGCGGCCGAAGCGGCGGCCACACTGCGCGCAGGCGAACGGCCTGGCGCCGCTGTGCGCCCGGGAGTGGGCCGCCAGGTTGGGCCGCGAGCCGAAGCGGCGGCCGCACTGCGCGCAGGCGAAGGGCCGCTCGCCCGTGTGCACGCGCCGGTGCCGCGCCAGGTGCTGCCCGTGGGAGAAGCCGCGCCCGCAGTCGGGGCAGAGGAAGGGCCGCTCCCCCGAGGGGGCGCGCGGCGGCGCCGCCGAGTCCGACCCCGGCTCCACGCCCGGCCCGCGGGGCGCGCAGGCCGGGGGCTCGGCGGCCGCGGGGTCCACCGTGGCGCCCAGGGCGCAGTCGCCGCACCCAAAGGGGCGCGCCTCGGGGCGGTGCAGGCGCTGGTGCGACGCCAGGTTCTTTTTCCAGCCAAAGCTCAGGCCGCAGTCGGAGCAGGAGAAAGGCTTGGGCCCGGGAGGGGACGGGGCGGGGGGCGCGGCGGGGGTGGCGGGGGCGCCGGGCGCGGGCGCGGCCGGGCACGCCGCCTCGTGCACCCGCTGGTGCCGCACCAGGTGCTGCTTGTGCGTGAAGCTGCGCGCACACTGCGCGCACTGGTAGGGCCGCTCGCCCGTGTGGATGCGCTGGTGCCGGATCAGGTGCGTCTTCTTGCGGAAGCGCTTGCCGCACTCGGCGCAGGGGAAGGGCCGCTCGCCCGTGTGGGTCTTCTGGTGCGAGCCGAGGTGTATCTTCTGGCTGAAGCGCTTGCCGCACTCGGCGCACGGGTAGGGCCGCTCGCCCGTGTGCGTGCGCAGGTGGCGGGTCAGGTGGGCCTTCTTGCTGAAGCGCTTGCCGCACTCGGAGCACGGGAAGGGCCGCTCGCCGCGGTGGCTGCGCTGGTGCCGCAGCATGTGGGCGCGCTGCGTGAAGCTGCGGCCGCAGTCGGGGCAGGCGCAGGGCCCTTCGCCGCGGTGCAGCCTCTGGTGCAGCCGCAGCGTCAGCTGGTCGCGGAAGCGCCGCTCGCACTCCCCGCAGCCGTAGGGCTTGTCGGCGACCGGGGCCCACCCCGACAGCGCGAGCCCGCCGAACGCCCCCGGGGCCCCGGGTTCCAGTTTGTACGCTGCGGCCAGGTGCCCCAGGTCTGGCGCGGGAAATGGGGTGGGCAGCAAGGAGAGATGCTGGGGCCATTCGGCCACCTCCCCTGCTTCCTGGTCCTCGTCCTCCACCTTCACCTTCCGGATCATCCACTCGTCCCCTGAGTAGTCAAAACAAGAGAGGTCTGTTAAGGCCAAGTAGACCCACCACTTCGCGAGTCCTGCACACTGAGGTCTGCTCCTCTCTACCCAGAAGACCAAACCCCAAACTCCTCTCCACCTGCAGCTCTCTGGAGGTGGGAAGCCGCTGAACACCTGTCCCTCCCCTCCTGGGCCCTTTCTCCAGGCTTGCTGGCCAGCCCAGGTCTCCGTTTCCTGCTGGTTCCTTTCTCTAACCAGTCTGTCATCTCCAGATGAGCACCCCTCCCGCCCCTCCGGGATGTCTGAAAACCTGGTTGGTGCTTACCTGGCCAGAGTTCTCCTGACCTTCCCACACCACCCCCTGGCTAGCTACACCATCTAGGGCCCCAGCCTCCTCCTCCCAGCAGGATGCCTGGGAGCCCTGACCCCTCCCCTCCACTGTTTCTCCTGCTCTCCCCCTCCCCTCTGACCACAGAGGACAGGGTATCCTGCAACTGTCCCCTGCTCCCCCTGCTGAGACTCCCCTCAGCCCCAAGGGGAAATCTCAGCCTGAAGAGGGCGCTGGAGTTCACAGGACATGACCTCTCAGAAATGCTTCAGCGGGGGGAGGGGGGGGGTGTCAGCCCAAGGGCAGGTTTGAGTTCTGGGGAACTCCTACAAAATGTATCTATAGAGGCAGGCCTGGGAGTCTGCTCTCCTGCAAAGCTCCAGGGTGAGTCTTGTCTGAGAACCACTGTGATCCGAGTTCCTGTTTGTCCCTAAAAGTCATGAGTTTCAGGCTGAGTCTTAGTAACATTACACAGTTGCCACAATGACAGCTACCTCCAGTTCCTTCCATCCATCCATCCATCCATCTGCATGCCATGCTGTGATCTCACTTTCATTGACTTTGTGAGACTTTCAGGAGTCATCAATAGTTGCTGATTGGCTAAAGTAGGATAAAGCAGGTCCGAGCTGTGGCTGCGGCTCACCCAAACCTACGTGTACTTTCTTCTTCCAGGTGTGAACCTTCTCACGGCCACGCTGCTCTTCTTGGACCCCCGTCCCGTGTCCCTTTTCCTTTCTTAGCCTAGAATGTCTTTCCATGCTGCAGCCCACCCCAGTTCTACGCAGAAGTCTATGCCTCGCTCAAGCTAGAGCACAAAGCTACATGTCTGGCAGATCCAGTCAAAACCCGGATCCTGCCACGGACTTCCACGGCACTTACGTTAACCCTTTCACACTTATTTAGGTGATTCTTTTAATTCTTTGTGCTGGTTCATATTAATGTCATCTCAACTAGATTTTAGCTTCTGGAGGGCAGACTTTCTGTGTATTTTTTTTTTTTTTTTTGTACTGAGACTTGAACCCAGAGGGCATTCTACCTTTAAGCTATACCCCCAGCCCTTTTTAGTCTTTATTTTGAAACAGGGTCTCACCAAGTTTCTGAGACTGGCCTCAAACCTCAAATCCTCCTCTCTCTCAGCCTCCCAAAGTGCTGGGGTCACCGGTGTGGTCCAGTGGCCTGGTAGAAATGCCTGTACCCTACTTTTGTGTCTAATAAATACAGCAGTATGTCTAATAAAGATGAGTATTGGCACCATTTATGAGGGCCAACTACAGACGAAGCCTAGGCCACATGCTGTCACAAACCTTCACAGTGACCACGGAGTAACTAGGATCCTTGTTTACAGATGAAGCAGGGAAAGCAAAGGAGGCCCAGCCGCACGAGCTCAGAGGTAAACGTGCAGCCAGGGCGATGCCAGGCCTATGCAGCTCTAGGGCCCATTTCCTCCAACGCTTCTCAACACAGCCTGTGCGTGTAGTCACTAAGTCAATCCTCCTGGAGTGAGTGAGGTCACTTGGGCAAGTGGTGACCAGGAGCCGCGCGTGGTGGCGCACGCTTGTAATCCCAGCACCTGGGAGGCAGAGGCAGGAGGACCGCACAGGTTCAAAGCCAGCCTCAGCTACTTAGGAGGCTCTCAGCAACTTAGGCCCTGTTTCCAAATAAAATAGGTCTGAGTGTAGCCCAGAGGTAGAATGCCTCTGGGTTTCATCCCCAGGCCACACACACACAAAAAGTGACAAGGATGGTGGTCCAGAAGGAAGTGATGCGTGGGCCATGGAGTGATCACCCTGGGGTGGGAGAGATGAATTGGCTGTGACCGGTTTTAAGCACTTGGTGCCACCAAGGTCAGAGGAGGTCTGGGGGAGGAACATGCAGAAGAGAGACTGAAAGAGCTGACCAGCACTCTGACTCTTCCTGGCAACTGTAATCCCGGTGGCCAGCAGCTTGACTTCAGTTGGGGGGAAGCCAGGAGGGGCAGCTAGAGGGCGCTGAAGGGAGGTGTTTCTCTTGGGTGACCCCCCTCGCCTCTTGATTCTGCTGCCCACATATGAAAACTCCCCTGGAGCTCTATAGCAGAAAGCCGCAGGGCCCCAAGTCGCTGTGGTTGGAAGGTCCTGGAGCGGCCCACCCTACTCCCCCTGCCTCGCCCCAGGGTGGACCTGGCCCCAGATCAGCGGGAAGACTCACCACAGCAGGAGCCCACAGGCTCAGCCTTCGGCAGGGTGCATGAGCTGCCGCCTCTGCAGGGAGCCTCAGCTTGTTCAGTCCCTTCACCTTCCTCTGGGCCAGGAGCCTGGTGGCCTGGGACAGAAGAGGACAGCTAAGAATTCCAGGAGCATTGGCCGGACAAAGGTCCCCACTGAAGATCTGGTGCTAGGAACCAGAGGCAGCTGAAATCCCAGCCCCATTCCCCAGGGCTCCATCCCACCTCATCCTGTGTCTGGGGGGGGGGGGGGCAGCGAGTTCCCAGCTGCCCTAGGGAACACCTCAGGCTCCTGGGAGCAGGCAGCTCAGGGAGTGCAGGTTGCAGGAGCCACAGGCGAGGAGTTTCTGGGATGCTTGGTAGTGAAGGCCAGGAAGGGCCTGACCTGAGGCTTGCCTGAGACTCCTAGGTACAGGGCGGGGCCTCTCAGACCCTGGCTCCAAGGCAAACCATTGGTGAGGACGGGATGTCAAGAGGCAGGCAAGCCCCTGTTAGGCTCCATCCTGGGTGCCCCTACCAGAAAGTTCTAGGGAAACCCCTTAGCTACCTCTCCCATCTGTCTCTTCCAAGTCTCTCCCAACCTGACCTCCCAGTGAGCCTACCCTCTCCACCCTGGGGGCTTCTGCAACATGCCCACAACACTAACATCTTCAAATGGTGTTTACAAGTGTCATATATTTACGTGTACTACCGGTTGACTCTGCACTCTCTAGGATTAAGCCCTTTGGAGGTAGGACTCTTTGGTCATGGAGATATTTCAAATATCCAGAATAGCACACAGTAGGTGCTCAGTCCATATGTGATGGGAGGAACGTTCCCCTGAGCCACCCCTATGATCCCCGTGACTTACCTGAGCATGTGCCCAGGGTTCTTTCTTCCTGGGAGGAGGACACCTGCCTCTGGGCATTGTGGGAACTGTCCCTGGGCTCACTCTGGGGCGCCATCTCTGGCTGTCCTACAGAGAATCCTGTTACAGGAAGGAGGACAGTTCCATGTAAGCCATCCAATAGGGAACTGTGACCAGCCTTTCCAGGTGCTCAGGAAGGACATAGCCTCCCACCAGCATGATGAGGGTCAGCCCAGGCTCCCTAGAAGCCTGGCCAGGCTCAATCTTTGAGTTGAGTCAAGGACAAAAAGGAGAAGCTGATCTGGCTTGGTGACACACGCTTATAATCTCAATACTTGGGAGGCTGGGACAGGATCACAGGTTCGCTGCCAGCCTGGGCTATTTAGTGAGGACCCTCGGCAACTGAATGAGACACTGTTTCAAAATTAAGAATTAAAAAAATAGGACTGGAGGTGTAGCTCAGAGGAAGACTACCCCTGGTCTCAAACCCCAGTTCCTCAAAAAAGAAAGAATATATTTAAATAGGTCCTTTGTGAGTCTCCATGAACACACAGTCTGACACAAGCTCGCTCTTCTAGGCATTCAAATACACCTGGTGTAACCTAAAAGGATGCTGCCCTATAGGCCCCAGGGCTCGGAGGTGCAGCCTTCCAGGAGTGGCTCCCTCGTGTGAGTGTAGACCCCCCTGGCCCCCCTCAAGTTCCTCCAGTTTCCCATCTCACCCAGGGAGCTGAGGGCCTCCAAGGTCTCTCTCATGACAACCAGGTAGCCCCTCCTGGGGTGAGGACAGACCCTGCAGAGAAAGGACAGCCTTGTCAGGCTCTCCCAGGGGCCCAGCGCTACCCACTCTCCCTCAAGCTGCAAAAGGAATGTCCTCAGGTGGGGCAGGGAAGCTGGACTTCAAGAGCAGAACCCTCTTGGGGGGGGGCATGGAGAAAGGTTCCCAATCCTGTAAGTTCTGGTTGGCTCTGGTAAGCCCCAGCCCCACCTGACCTGCGCCTCAGGGACCTTGCCTGGGCAAGGGAGGAACCCTGGTATTCTCTGGGGGGAGAGAGTGGAGGCTGGGAGCCCAGGGTGGGGACGAAGGGTGAGACTCCCTCTCCCAGGTCTTGCAGCTGTCACTGCAGGAGCTAATGAAATCGGAGCCCGCTGCCTGGGCGGAGGTGTCACTTTAGGGCTAGGTGGGAGGGGGTCACTCGCAGAGAAGGAACCCAGTTAAAGGTAGTACATGGCCCTGACTTCCTCTCCCTAAACCCCTGCCTCAACGCCCCCCCCCCACCCGGGACGGACACCCCCCATGCAGCCCCTTCCCAGCTGCTCCTCGGGCGGTTCCTGCCCCTCCCTACATAGACTCCCCTCCCCCTCTCCCAGGCAGCCTTCCCCGTCCCCCTGCTCCCCCAGCCTTCCGCCCTCTCCCCCCACCAAATCGGGCAGCCTCCTGAAGCCCCGCCCCCGGCCCGGCCCCTCCCCTGCCCCTCCGGGTCGGCCCTCTGCCGCCACAGCCTCCCTGACCCTCGCTCCGGGCAGTCTCCCGCAGAGCTGGCTTCCCCTCCCCCTCCCTGCCCGCGGCCCTCCCCGCTCCCTCCCCTCCCCGCTGCCCGCGCCCTCCCTTCCCTCCCCCCTCTTTTCCTTCCTTCCCAACACCCGCCCTCCCCACGCAGCCGCTCTCCCCCACCCCGCCCCTCTCCTCCCCTCCCCTCTCCTCCCCCACTCGGGTTTCTCTTCCTTCTCCTCACCTCGGCTCCCTCCTCCTCCCCTCCCCAGCCCTCCTCCCGCTCTCCCCACGCGATCCCTCCCTCCCTCCCTCCAGCAGCTATCCTCCCCTCCGCGGCCCCCGCCTCCCTTCCCCCTCCGCCTCCCCTGCAGGCCAGGCTTCGCCTCCCTCCCCTCCGGGTCCCCAGAACAGCTCTTCCCCTCCCCCTCCAGCCCGCTCCCCAGCCCGGGGTCCGGCAGAGCCCCTCATCCGGACCCTCTCTGGCCCTGCCCCTCCCCTCCCCGCCTCCCCTCGGAAGCCTCTTTCCCCCCCCCACACCTCCCTCAACGCCCCGTCCCCATTTCTGCTCCCCACCGACTTCGCACCCCCTCCCAAGTTTTCCTCCCGACAAGACCCCCCACCCTTCCGCCTCGCCGGTCCTCCGGAGTCACTCCAGGTCCCGCGCGGGCTCCGGGCTCACCTGTCAGCGCCCTCTCCCGCCCCTCCTCCCCGCCGTCCCCGCACCCTCTCCCCTCCGCGGAGACTGCCCGCTCCCTCCCCTCGGGACCTCCCGCCCCTCTCCCCAGACTTCCCCGCCCCCCAGCACCCAGCCCGCGGGCCCGGGACCCCCCCGCCCGCCCCGCCCCTCCCCCACCGGCGCCGGCGTCCGGGGCTGTCACCTGCAGAGCCGGCCGGGCGTGCGCCGGGAGGGGGCGGAGCCAGCGCCGGGCCCCCCGCCCTTACCTGGCGGCCCCCGCCTCCGCGCCGCGGCCCGCTCGGGGACCCCGGCGCCCCGGCCTCCGGCCCCGGCCGGCTCCGCTTGCAATGGCGCCCGCCGCCCGCAGCGCGGGTGCCTACTGCCCGAAAGACTGACAGACTGACAGCCCCGAAACTTCGAGGGGAGGGGAAGGAAAAGCCGCCCGGGAGAGGGAGCTGGGCAGAGGCGCCCGCGAGGGGGGACCGGGAGAGCGGGAGCGGGGCCCGGGCGCCAGGCTGGGCTGGGGTCCTGGGGTGGGGGCGCAGGTGAGGGTCGGAGACCCGACGCCCGCCCGGAAGCGGGGATGAAGTGAGCGTTTGGGGGATGGAAAGGGGGAGGGGCGGGAGGAGGGAGGGGAGCCGGGAGGAAGGGCACTCTGCGGGGAGGGAGGGTGCTCGCGCCTCCGAGGGAGGAGCCGGGAAAGGTGGGGGGGGTGGGGAGGAGGGGGCGTGCGCGCGGGGGTGCGGCGGCGCCGCGGTCCCACGGGAGACCGGCTGGCTGGCAGACCCGGGTCCCGGTGAGGGGTGGTCGGGCCGGGAAACTCCGCCCCTTCCTACACCCGGATCCTCCGACCCAAACTCTCCAGCCCCGAGTCCACCCGCTGCGGAAGGACAGTGGGGAAAGGTCCCAGGCGAGAACGCTGAGCCCCTCCACGTAGAAATTGGGGAGGCTTTAGGCCAGTCCCCCAGGAGCGGCTGCTGGGGTGGGGCTGGGAGGAGACCCCGAGGGGGGCGGGTACGCGGGCGGGGAGCCCAGAGGTCTCTGCGATGGGCCCTGCTGAGAGGTGCCCGAGCCTTAGGTGTGCAGGCGCCCTCCACCTTCCAGCCCTGCCCCTCCCTGCCCGGGTTCTGACCGCTGCACCCCACTCCTCCCAGCCTCCTCGAGCTGAAATCCAGGCTGACCATTCCCGGCCTCCCCCCCACCCACTGCAAACTCCCCTGGGTTCCAGCTTCTCCTGCTGCTGCTGCGACTGGTGTTTCTTCCCAGTGCCAGTGCTGCCCCTCGTGATGGCTGGAAATCAGAGCTAGGGATGAATCTGGGGAGTGAAAGGGGATGGACAGCCCCTGTTGACAGAGCAGGCGTCCCTGGCTGTCGCACCCCCTCACAAGGATGGGACACCTGTGGAATCTGGGCACAGTGACCCAAGGTTGGGGGACCTGGAGAGCAGGTGGCCCCTGGACTCAGCCGCAGCGAGAAGCTCTCACTGGAGGACCTAGGCAGATAACCTGTCCCTCTGTGTGCTGGGGTTCAAGGCCAGAAGTGAGGTGTCCACGTGTGTAAGCACAAACTGGAGTATATGTGTGTGAGAGAGAGACAGACTCTGGGAGAACAGTGTGCACAGCAGACCCTTTCCCAGGGCCCAGAAGCCAGTCCTAGCCACCAGATCCATGGGCTGGCCCCGAGAAGAAACTCCTAACCTGGCTCTGGTTCTCCTCAGGGGCAGTGGCTGTGCTGAGTGCTCAGTGGGGCCACGGGCTTGGGAGATGGAGGAGAAATCTGGGCCACGTTCCAGTCTGGTGTCCTGAGCTCTGCTGGTAACCAGGATGCAACCAGGATCCCCCCCAGGAGCCTGCCGCTGCCGGCTCCCAACCGGACACCCAGATTATGCCATCCGGCTCAGCCCCCCTTCACTTCCCACCCAGGCCCTGCTTCCAGGCTCCCAGCCCAGGCACCTCATGCAGGGACCCTAGGAGCCCCTCACAGGCCACACAGAATCCCCCTCAGGAAGAAGTCAGATCAGAGCCAACAGGGGGAAGGGTTGTCCTCTCCTCTCCTCTCCTCGCACTCAGAAGCGCTCCAGCTACCCTGGCCCTCACTTCCTGAACACCTGGTAGGACAGGGGACCAGTGGAGATGGGAGAAGAAAAGGGAAGGTACCATAATCAGGTCAGTTCGAGGCTGGAGGACCACGCCAATCGCCGAGCCCAGTAACTCTTCACCTCTATGGGGAGCCATGACCTCCCCCTCTGGAGAATCTAATGAAAGTTGTGAAACTGTCCTCAAAAGATTGTGCACAAATCCCATTTCAAGAGTTCAAGCAGTCCCTGGTCCCACTGGTGCTTCCCTGGGAAGCCCTGCCGTCTTCACTGGTAAGGAAACAGAGGCCCAGGAAGGGGCGGCTGCTCGGCCTGAAGCCTCATGCTAATTGGTAGTGCCTGAGTGTAGAAATACCAGAGGCACTGGTGTCTGGCCGTGGTCCCCCAGGACACACATGCGAGGAGGGGTGGGAAGGGGACTGTTTCCAGGGAGAGCTGGCCTCTGAGGGGCTGTTGGGGCAGGTCCAATCTGGTTCTGGCCAGCTGGTGCCTGAGGGCTTGATGCAGGCATAAAGCCTCCTTGGTAAAAGGACCTCAGGCCTGGCTCTCTCCAGACTGGCCTCTAGCCACAGTGGGCAGCAGCGAGGGCAGGTGACCAGCGCTGGCTTCTCCTGCCCTGGGGCAGCACTTGCCCAAGCCTTAGGACACCCCGGAGAGCCGTGGGGGTGAGGCATGCTGCTCCCTGCCTTCCTCTTCGGGGTGCTGTGGGCACCCACTAGTGGGTAAGCAGGCCGTTGGGACCCCTTCAGCTAAGGTGTCTCCCCTCCACATGTCAGGAACCCCCTGGGATGCCCGAGCACCTGTCCCTTGGCCTCTGCCTTGCTTCTGGGACCCTCCCTGGGAGTTCATTTTTCCAGGAGTGGGGCACAGGACTGGGCTGCTTGGTGACAGCATCTGTGGCTCCCTGACTATGGGCAGGCGGTGGTGTGAGCAGACAGAGACCATCCATGTGGAGGAGGAAGTGGCCCCCCGTCAAGAGGACCTGGTGCCCTGCACCAGCCTCCCCCACTACAGCCGCCTAGGCTGGAAGCTGGACCTGCCCTGGAGCGGCAATGGGGGGCTCCGGGGGCCCCCAGCGCCCGGGCTCTGTCCCATCTACAAGTGAGTGGGGGTCAGAGCCTGGGCTGCCTGCCTGGCAGGAAAGGAGTGACAGCCGGACATCCTGAGAGTGGGGGAGGACCTGGCACAGACAGCCATGTGGGAAATGGGTCCCTGGTAGGCTCAGGGCAAGAGGGAGAGACTGGGGGTATATAGATGAGGGGGTGAAGCCTGCTCCCTCTGTCTGCTCTCCCCCATCTGTTCCCCAACCTCATTCTCACTCTGCATATGGGAGATTCAGGTCAGGAGGGGGGGGGATTCTGTGATGTGGCCCCTCAGAGTGGATGGCTAGAGAATGTCTCAGGCCATTCCCAAGACAGGCTGGGCTGAACCTCCCTCTCCTGCTTCCCCTGCCTGGGGATGCAGACCCCCAGAGACCCGGCCTGCCACATGGAACCGGACAGTGAGGGTGTGCTGCCCAGGCTGGGGGGGCACCCACTGTGCAGATGGTAAGTGCATGGATGGTTGGAGCACCCCAGGGATGGGGATGGGGAGACCAGCCCCCACCTGTGACTCCAGGGCTGGTGGGCTCCGAGGAGGGGGCTGACATCTGAGTGTGCCTTGTTCTCCCCTCCACCCACCGCAGCACTAGCCGAAGCCAGTCCCGGCGGCCACTGCTTTGCCACGCGGCAGTGCCAGCCTCTGGTGGGCTGGGTGAATGCTTCTGCAGGCAGCCTGGAGGAGTGCTGCGGCCGGCCCTGGGGACGCAGCTGGAGGAATGGCAGATCCCCCCAGGTCTGCCACAGCTGCTCCAGCCCACAGGGCCCAGGCGAGTCTGAGACCCAGACCTCTAGACAGCCCTGTCCTGGCCATCTCCGGCCCTGGGGTCCTGAGCTCTGCAGGGCCCTGCCTCCCCTGCCCACCAGAGTGCCCAGGCTCTGTCCTGCCTCTCGAGGCTCACAAAGCACCAATGTGATGTGTCTCACACAGGCAAAGGCAATGCTTCTTCTGTGGCCCTCTTGCAACCCCTGGCAGGGGCTGTGGGCCAGCTCTGGAGCCAACGCCAGCACCCCTCAGCCTCCTGCCTCACCTGGTCAGGCTTCCATTACCGCACCTTCGACGGGCGCCACTACCACTTCCTGGGCCGCTGCACCTACCTGCTGGCAGGCGCTGCCGACTCCACCTGGGCCATCCACCTCAGGCCCGGAGACCACTGTCCCCAGCCGGGGCACTGCCAGCTGGTGAGGGAGGGCCATGGGACAGCCCCCGGGGGAGCTGGCATGGGGGCAGTGCTGACCCCATTTCACTGTGCATCTCCCCAGGTCCGGGTGCTGATGGGCCCAGAGGAGGTGCTGGTCCAGGGCAGAGGGGTCTCTGTGAAGGGGCAGCTGGTCCCCGAAGGGGAGTCTCGGCAGCTCCACGGTGAGGGCGCTGCAGCGTGCAGCAGGGGAGCTGGGCCGCCGCGGCTCCCACACTACTGAGGGGGCTTTGGGGATGAGGAGCCAGGAGGGTGCAGCTGGTGCCCCCGCTCCCTGCCTCTCTGAGCGTGATCTTGGCAAGCCCCTCTGCTTAACGGAACCTGTTTCTACACCAGTCTCATGGGAGTGTCATCAGACTGGGGTTGCAGGGGTGGGAGATTGTTTTTCTGAGGGGTGTGTGGTGCGTATATGGTGGTTTTGTTTGTGTGTGTGTGGTGTGTGTATGCATGCTGTCTGTGGTATATGTGTATGTTGTGGTTTGTGTATGTGTGGTGTGTGTACATGATGTTGTGTGTATATGTGTGTGCTGTGTTTGTATGTGTGGTACATGTATGTATAGTGTCTATGGGGCTTTGTATATGCGTGCTGTAAATGCACGTGTGGTATGTCTGTGTTTGATTATTTATGTATAGTATGTGTATGTGTGGATATGTGGTGTTTTGTGCATGCATATTGTATGTATAGTGTGTTTATGAATGATGTGCACATATGTGTGGTGTGTATGTGTGGTCTGTAGGTATAGTGTTCTGTGTTTATATATGTATGTTGTATGGATGTGTGGTCTATGTGTGTGGTATATGTGGTGTTTTGCATATACATGTTATAGGTGTGGTATACATGTATATGTAGTGTGTACATGTGATGTGCATGTATTGTGGTGTATGTTGTATGTAGGTTTTGTGTATGTGTGTATGTAGTGTGTGGTATACACATGTGCAGTGTGTGCATGTATGGTGCATGTGCTATGTAATGCATGTATCTATGCATGTGCTGTGTGTGCTGTTTAAGTGTGGTATGTGGGGTGTAATGTGAATGTGTTAGATGTGTTTTGTAAGTGTGTAGTGTGCATTGCCATATGTGGTGTTTTGTGTACGTGTGATGTTTGTGATGTGTGTGGTGTGGGTGTGTGTTGCAGTGACTCTCATGAGCGTGCCCACAGAGGGAGAAGCACAGAGCTGTCTCAGCTGTCAGAATCCCTCCCCTCCCCGCTCCTCCCCGGGAGCGAGTCCTGCAGTGCTGGGGGTGCTCCGTGAGCCCTTTGCCTTCCAGGGCTGAGCCTGCAGTGGCAGGGGGACTGGCTTGTACTGTTTGGGGACCTGGGGGTCGTCGTGCGGATGGACAGGTCCAGTTCAATCTCCATCTCTGTGGACCAGGAATTCTCAGGACAGACGCAGGGCCTCTGTGGGCTCCACAATGGCCGGCCAGAGGGTAGGTGGGGTGCGGCTTGGTAGTGGTGCGGTGAGGCGGGGAGAGGGGGTCTCAGTCCAGCACCGCTGCCTCACTCTCTCTCAGACGACTTTTTGGAGCCAGGCGGGGGCCTGGCTGCACTACCTTCCACATTTGGGAATTCCTGGAGGCTCCCTAGCTCTGAGGTAAGCCTGCTGCCCTGGACTCCCTCCCGCTGGAGGGGCTGGGCATCCCCCAGGGGTGGCCCTCAGGGTAGGGAGACACAGGAAGTTGTTGGTGCAGCAGAGCCCACTGCTGCTGGAGAGTCCCGGACGCCCTCCCTGACCGGCTGACCTGTCTGCGGCCGACCATGGCCTGGCTCCCCTCCAGGGCCAGCCACTGCTGCCCTCACAGCCCAGGGTGTGGGCCGGTGGTGCGACGCTGGGGTCTTGAAGTGACTGTGAGGGTGGGAGGGTGGTGGTCATTTCCCTGGCGTTCTGGCTAATGTTCCTCCTCCTGTGGCCTGGCCTGGCTCCCTTTCATCCCCAGCCTGGATGCCCGGAAGCAGTGGAGGCGGGCCAGGGCTGCGAGGGTCCCCTGGAGGGCATCCAGGAGGGCATGGAGGCGGGCCAGCTGCAGGCAGAAGCCCAGGATGTGTGCCATCAGCTGCTGGAGGGTCCATTCAGGCAGTGCCATGCCCAGGTAGGATGGGTGGAGGAGAGGAGGGGCCCACAGGGTGGGTGAGATGCCCCGGTCTGGCCACCGGTTCACGTGGGGCCGTTGGCAGAGACCTGCCCTCCAGATTGCGGGTGGGATTCTGTCTGACCATCACTCTGGAACAAGCAAGAGGTGCATTCCATGCCGGTGCGAAGGGCTTTGGCTGAGAGCGGTCCTCCCCCGCAGGTCCCTCCGGAAGAGTATCACGAGGCCTGCCTCTTTGCCTACTGCGCAGGGGCTACAGCCCACAAGACCCGCGAGGGGCGGCGGTGGGCTGTGTGCGCCACCTTTGCCAACTACGCCCAGGCCTGCGCCAGGGAGCATGTCCACGTGCACTGGAGGAAGCCCAGCTTCTGTGGTAGGCACTGCCTACCCCACGGAGCCCACCGACGGCCCTGGAGCAACCCCATTTCCTGCAGGGTGTGGTGAGATGGCGCAGCCCCTCACGGCCCGCTCCTGTGCCCACAGAGCGCCGGTGCCCCGGGGGCCAGCTCTACTCGGACTGCGTCTCCTCCTGCCCCCCCAGCTGCTCAGCAGCGGGCCAGCAAGAGGAGGGTTCCTGCAGAGAGGAGTGTGTCAGTGGCTGCGAGTGCCCGCCAGGCCTCTTCTGGGATGGTGCCCTCTGTGTGCCAGCCGCCCGCTGCCCCTGTTACCACCGGCGCCAGCGCTTTGCCCCCGGCGACACCGTGCGCCAGCTCTGCAATCCCTGGTGGGTCCTTGGGCTATGCCCAGAGTGGGCGTCTTCCCTCTGAGCCCTTCCAGCCTCCCCCAGATTGCCTCTTCTGGGGCCTCCCTCACAGGGACCCCTGGCCCTGCCTGAGGTCCCGGCCAGTGGCCACCACCCCTTCCAGCAGTGGCGGGGCTCCAGCGGAGGAACGGAACCAGGGCACTGGAGAGTTCTTTCCCATTTGGCCTTCCCACCCGGGGTGGGGCTGATGCTGCAGCACGTGTCCTGCCCTGTGTGCCCACAGTGTGTGCCAGGATGGCCGCTGGCACTGTGCCCAGGCCCTGTGCCCCGCCGAGTGCGCAGTGGGCGGCGACGGCCATTACGTCACCTTCGACGGGCGGAGCTTTCCCTTCCAGGGCAGCCAGGGCTGCCGCTATAGCCTGGTGCAGGTGGGCAAGGGAGCAGTGCTGGGAAGGGGGTCCCGCCAGAGGAGGGGCCTTCCTGGGGTGTCCTGGGGGAGGTGACTGGAAGGCAAAAAGCAGAGGGAGGATGGCGCTGGGGGGACACTGCCCCCCGAGCCCCGTTTCCAGTTCCCACCTCCTCCCTGGATGCCCATGAAAGTCCTGCCATCCCACCTCAGGGCCACAGAAGAGAACCCCGCCCGAGATCACCTCTCACAGATGGGACAGGCCACATCACACACAACAACCCCAGGGGAAAGAAGGGACCCTCTTCCCATCCCAGCCTCCCCCAGTAAGGTTGGGTCTCTTCCCAAGTTCAGAGGAAGCTCCCTCGCTTCCACTCCTCCGGGGCACCTGTGGGAGTCTCTTCATGTAAATAAGGGGCCATCCCCATCCCTCTATCTGCCTCCTCCCTTTCTGAATAGTGATGGGTTGAGAAAATCACAGGAGCTTAGAGTCCTCAGACAGGCAGGCAGCATCCCCCAAACATACACAGCTGAAGATGAGTGGGTGTACACACACACACACACACACACACACACACACACACATCCACGCTTGTGCGCATAGACACAGCAAGTTCATATAGATGAACATACATACCCACGAGGAGGAAAGAGAAATCACCCCCCAACGCGCAGGCGTACATGCATACCTGTATACACGCAGACACCATCAGACACTCGTCCAACACCTGTGCACACACATACACACAGACATCTGTGTGTGCCAAGCCTTGGCCAGGCTAAGTCCAGTGCCATAGAGTCTGGCGGGGACTGGCAGCTGCCTCCAGGTGGGGCTGAAGGTCTGCAGAGACCTCCTAGGAACCCAATGCCCGCCCATCCCAATCCTTCATCTGCCTCAGGACTACGAGAAGGGGCAGCTGCTCCTGGCGCTGGAGCATGGGGCCTGCGACTCTGGGAGCTGCCTCCACGCCCTCTCTGTTCACCTGGGGGACACCCACGTTCAGCTCAGAGACTCAGGTAGCCTCAGCCTTGTGCCAGGCCTGCTGTGCTCCCTTCCCAGCCTGTGGACTCAGGTGCTGACCTGAGCCTGCCCTCCACGCTGCCAGCCCTGTGGAGCCCAGTAACTCTCCCCCAGACTGCTGCAGCCACCTCACTGCCTCGACTTCCCCCCTGCCCTCCCTCAGGCAGGCACACTGTCCTGATGACATTGGCCGAGGCATCTTCTGCCTCATGGTCAGGGAAAACAGCCATGCAGTTATGAGAGGCTGAACGGCCTCATGGCACGACCAGCCGAGCAGGGCTCCTGGCCCATTTCGGCCTCTCTCGGCCTCTCTCAGCCTCTCTGCCTCCACCTCCTCCAGCCCCAGGTTGCTCCTGGGCACACTTGTGCCGACCACAAGGAGAAAAGGATATGCAAAAATGAGTACTGATGGGGTTCCTTGGGCCATGGTGAGATCTCAGGTGGTCTCAGGTGGCAGACCACCCTGGCTTCTGCCTCCCACCCAAGTCTTTTCCTTCCTGAAGCCCCGCTGTCCCGCTGCTCTAGCAGCCCATCAGCAGGCCCTTCTTCCAGGAGCTGTGCTGGTGGACGGCCAGGATGTAGGATTGCCCTGGACGGGTGCTGCAGGCCTCCGTGTCTCCAGAGCCTCCTCCACCTTCTTGCTGTTGCGCTGGCCTGGGGCCTGGGTCCTCTGGGGAGTAGCAGAGCCTGCAGCCTACATCACCCTGGACCCCCGCTATGCCCACCAGGTGTGCCGGGAGGCTGGTGAGGGGCTGGGCAAGGCTGTGCTGGGGCTGGACGTGACTGTCCCGCATGGCCTGCATGGCCCAGGTCCAGGGTCTATGCGGCACCTTCACCCGGAACCAGCAGGATGACTTCCTGACGCCAGCCGGGGACGTGGAGACCAGCACGGCTGCCTTCGCTAGCAAGTTCCAGGTGGCAGGTGGCGGAAGGTGCTCCTCAGAAGGCAGCACCCTGCTCTCCCCCTGCAGTACCCACTCCCAGCGCCTTGCTTTTGCAGAGGCAGCCTGTGCCGCCCTGCATGGCCCAGCCTTCCAGGTAGCCATGGCGTCTCCTCCCACACCTGTAATACCAAGGGACCAATGCCAAGACAGAGCTGAGAGACAGGGGAAGGCAGCAACAGGCACCGAGAGGCTGGGGAATCTGAGAAGGAAGAGTGGACATTTCTCTGGGTGTGGTGGCACACACCTGTAGTACTTGGGAGACTGAGACAGGAGGATTGCGGTTCATAGCCAGCCTCAGCTACTTAGTGAGGCTCTTTGCAACCCAGTGAGACCCTGTTTCAAAATAAAGAATTTTATTTATTTATTTATTTATTTATTTATTTATTTATTTTTGTTTATTTTTGGTGGTACTGAGGTTCCTGGAAACCCTTCTACCTCCAGGATACACTCCTACGGGCTACACCCCCAGACCCATTTTTTTACTTTTTATGTGGAAACAGGGTCTCTTAGGCCAGCAAGGCTGGCTCCGAACCAGCCCGATCCTCCTGTCTCTGCCTCCCAAGCGCAGGGATTACAAGCGTGCGCCACCACGCCTGGTGCTCAAAATAAAGAATTTTAAAAAATAGGGCTGGGATGTAGTGTGGAGGTAGAATGCCCCTGGGTTCAATCCCAGTACCACAAAATCAATAAATACATAAATAAGGATAGATCTGGGGTTGTACCTTGTAGATAGAACACACTTGGGCTCAGTCCCCAGCACCAAGAGCCATTTCCTCTCTTCCTAAGGAGTGTCATGGGCTGGTGGACAGGGAGCCCTTCTATCTACGCTGTTTGGCAGCGGTATGCGGCTGTGCCCCTGGCCGGGACTGTCTGTGCCCGATGCTCTCTGCCTATGCACGCCGCTGTGCCCAGGAAGGTGCCCTTCTGCCCTGGAGGAACCAGACCTTCTGCCGTGAGCCCCTCAGCCCAGCCAGGCTGGCCCCAGACACCCTCCCTGCCCTCTCCTGGGCCCCTCCTAGGAGAAGCTGAAGGGGCGGGACCTCTGGCCTTGGGGGTTGCTGGGATTTTCTTCCTGTGGAAGCACTGGGTGTATGGGATCCAGTGGGGTGGTAATGCCCCTGATTTTCATATGTCCCTGTGTCCAGCTATCTCATGTCCTGGTGGCCAGCAGTACCAAGAGTGTGCCCCATTGTGCGGCCGCCACTGTGGTGAGCCAGAGGATTGTAAGGAGCTGGACAGCTGTGTGGCTGGTTGTAACTGCCCCCCGGGGCTGCTGTGGGACCCTGAGGGCCAGTGTGTGCCCCCTGCCTTGTGCCCCTGCCAGCTCAGAGCCCAGCACCATGCCCCTGGCAGTGCCACCATGGAGGACTGCAATCGCTGGTGAGGGTGGCAGCCCGTGGGGAAGGGAAGAGGTGGGCTGAGGAGGGAGGGCTTGGGGGAGACGAGCTGGGTGTGGAGCAGTGTGGTTACAGTAGGGCCAGCGGATGCTCATAGCCCCCCCCCCACACACACACACACACTGAGGTAGAGCGCTTTCGGTCCAGGAAGCACTTCAGTATCTCCACCGTCTATTAAATTTTGCTTTCTGACAACAACTGAATGGAGTAGGAAGTTTCCACTTTGCAGATGGAGAGCTGAGGCTCAGCTAGGCTGGACAGCTTGTCACTGAGAAGTACAAGCACATTCTAGACCAGAGGAGGCAGGGCCAGGCCCGGAGTTGGGCGCAGAGGGCAAGTGAAGCTTAGGTGAAGTCCTCTCCTACCTGGGCTGGGGTGGCTTGTTCAGCATTTCCGCCCTGCCCCAGCGCTCTGAGAACAGTCCCTGCGGAGCTGGGGCAGGAGAGTGACTGTGTCTATCCCAGGCACGGGGCCACTAGAGCAGCCTGACTTCCTGCGCTGGTGGCTGGGGTGTTGGCAGGGGGCTTCCCAGGCCCCCAGCATTTGGGCTGTCTTCCCACTCAGTGTTAGCAGATCCAGATACCTATGTCCCAGGTGTCTGGCCCCTGAGACACCCTAGGCCCAGCTCACTCCCACCCACCCTCTGCCAGTGTGTGCCAGGAGAGGGGTCTCTGGAATTGCACGGCTCTCCGCTGTCCCCTGCAACGGGCATTCTGCCCCGGGGAACTTGTCTATGCCCCCGGTGCCTGCCTGCTCACGTGTGACAGCCCCAGCACCAACCACTCCTGCCCGGTGGGCAGCAATGACGGCTGTGTCTGTCCCCCAGGCACCATGCTGCTGGTGAGGACAGGCAGGGGCAGTGGGGGGCAGCAGGGTGGCCTTCCCTATGCCAGGGCACTGCCCTACTCTCCTAGATGCCTCAGTGTCCCCACCCCTCTGTCCAGGACAATCGCTGTGTGCCTCCTGACCTGTGTCCCTGCCGTCACAGTGGGCAGTGGTACCCGCCTAATGCCACCATCCAAGAGGACTGTAACATTTGGTATGCCTAGCACTGTGACCTGTGACCCCCACGACCCTGTGACCCCTTGCTCCCCAAGCATCATTCTTCCCTCCGCTAGAAGTGTTGGGGTGGTAGCGGGATGGGATCCCAGACTGGCCTGGGCGCTGGGAACCCTCCAGAATGTACCACGTGGGGGCCCATCTGGAGTTGCTGGGGCCCACACCAGCCGCGCCTCCTGCACGCAGCTCCAGCCCCTGTCCTCAGTGATGCCTCCCCGCTCCTTGCCCACAGCACGTGCCAGGGCCGGCAGTGGCGCTGCACAGGCCAGCTGTGTAGTGGACGGTGCCAAGCATCAGGTGCCCCCCACTACGTGACATTTGATGGACTGGCCATCACCTTCCCTGGGGCCTGCGAGTATCTGTTGGTTCGCGAGGCCAGCGGCCGCTTCAGCGTCTCTGCCCAGAACCTGCCCTGCGGGGCCAGCGGCCTCACCTGCACCAAGGCGCTGGCCGTGCGCCTGGAGACCACTGTTGTGCACATGCTCAGAGGTGGCTGTGCTGTCGCAAGGGTGACACTGCCGGGGGGCACTCCAGCGTGGCACCGAGGCTTCCTTCGCTCAGGCCCAGCTTCTCTCTGGGCTTGGTTGTCCTCAGCTTGGCGGGGCTGGGGGCTCTCCTCTTGGCTGGGAATCATAATTTTGGAAGTCTTTGAAAAATATAAGGCACAAAAAAAAATGTAACAACTTGCAGTAAAGTCACATAGGGGGGAAAGTAAAAGGAAGCGTAGGGGGGCGGCTGGGAGGCCTCATGGACCTGGGAGGCTGTACTCCAGGCGGGGCCTCAATGCCTCTGTCCCTCCACAGGCCGGGCAGTGACGGTGAACGGGGTGAGCATAAGGCCCCCCAAGGTCTACACAGGCCCAGGGCTGAGCCTGCGCCACGCCGGCCTCTTCTTGCTGCTGTCGACCCGCCTGGGCCTCACTCTGCTCTGGGATGGAGGTCAGGCTGCCCTGAGCACTGGACTCACCCAAACCCTTCCTGCCCAGTTCTGTCTCGTTCCGAGGTCAGGGCGGAGCCCCTCAACACCCCCACGGGACAGGTTCCAGCGTGACAGCCGGGCCAGGTCCTCTGCCTTCCCAGGCCCTTCCACCTGCCATTCTAGCCTCTGCTGGGCACCCTCAGCCCCGTGCCACCCATCACAGCCCCAACAAGTGGTGGGATTCTCCAAAGTATGTTTTCATCATTCTGTTTTTCTTCGTTATGAAAGCAATACCGCCTCGCCCAAGAAACATTTAGAAAATACCAAGTTTTAGGAAGGAGAAGAAATGAAAATAGATCTCCTAACATCCCACCACCCAAACACAAGCAGTTGGCGTTTGAGAACTGCTAGTGAGAAATCGAGGGAATCCAAAATAACCCTGCGTGGACTTGGCACAGTGCAGCTGAGCTGTTCCCAGTCTCCCCCCCCACCCCCCCGCCAGGGCTGGGGGTTTCAGCTCATCCTAGAGCCAGGTTTCCCATCCAGGATCCAGCCTGCTGGGAGATTCTGCTGCTCCCTGAGGGAACTAGGCTCCTCCTTCTCACCCTTTCTTCTCCAGTGTCTGTCCCTTTATCTCTCCCTACCCCAAAAAGGAGAGAACCAGTGCTCACTGTTGGGGGCACACAGGATGGCCTTATGCCCCAAGGCTTCTTGCCCCAGCCTTGCTGAGGGATAGCCAGCTCATTTTTCCCAATGATGCCGCCAGGCACCCGGGTCCTGATACAGCTGTCCCCACACTTCCGTGGCCGCGTGGCTGGACTTTGTGGAGACTTTGATGGTGATGCCAGTAACGACCTGCGGAGTCGCCAAGGGGTCCTGGAGCCCACGGCTGAGCTGGCTGCCCACTCCTGGCGCCTCAGCGCCCTCTGCCCCGAGCCAGGGGACCCGCCACATCCCTGCACGGTGAGCCCACGGGATGGTGGCTGGGACTGTGGGAGCTGAGGGTGGGCAGGGGTCAAGCAGCCGAGGAGATGAAGGTGCCGCCCTGTGCCGCAGGTGAACGCGCATCGGGTGGGCTGGGCGCGGGCCCGCTGCGGGGTGATGCTGCAGCGGCTCTTCGCCCCATGCCACGCAGAGGTGCCCCCGGAGCGGCACTACGAGTGGTGTGTGTACGACGCCTGCGGGTGAGGAGGCCGCCTGCGGGTGGGGGCAGCAGGCGGGGGAGGCGAGAGTTCTGGGCTGACCACTCCCTCCCACAGCTGCGACTCGGGGGGCGACTGTGAGTGCCTCTGCTCTGCCCTCGCCACCTACGCAGACGAGTGTGCCCGGCGTGGGCACCACGTGCGCTGGCGCAGCCAGGAGCTCTGCCGTGAGTGCCCGCGCTGGGCCCTGCTGCCTGCTCAGCCCCTTGTCTCACCAGCCCCTCATCTGCACCTGCCTGCCCGCTATGTGCCGGGAACTTTTCTAGATGAATTAAACATTTCAGGGGTAGCTGCCCCCTAGGGACGCCATGTTCCAGCTCTCCTTGGAGTGGGTGGAGCGGTCTTTACAGGCAAAGATCTGCCCCCGCCTCCTGCCCTCTGGCCGTGGCCTGGGGCTGGCTCACCTGGCGCTGTTGGTCTGTGCGTCCTAGCACGTTGGGAGCAGAGCCTCTCTCCTCTCCCCAGCCCTGCAGTGTGACGGGGGACAGGTGTACGAGGCCTGTGGTCCCACGTGTCCCCCGACCTGCCATGACCACCATCCTGAGCCTGGGTGGCACTGCCAGGCCGTCACCTGCGTGGAGGGCTGCTTCTGCCCCGAAGGGACTCTGCTCCACGGTGTGTAGTGAGAAAGGGCAGCGGGGAGGGCGCAGGCCACGCGGGCAGCGCTGGGCCGGGGACACCGGGCCCGTCCTTGAGCCTGTGCTCTGTGACCTCAGGAGGGGCCTGCGTGGAGCCGTCTGCTTGTCCCTGCGAGTGGGGTGGCAGTCTCTTCCCACCAGGGACTGTGCTGCAGAAGGACTGCGGGAACTGGTGAGTGGGGGGCCGGGCAGAGCTTGCGCCCCTGGACTGACCAGACCCGGCCTTGGCTGATCCCAGGCCCCTGTGCTTAGCACGTGCCAGGAAAGTCAGTGGTACTGCGGGGGTGACGGTGCCCCCTGTGAGGAGCCGGAGCCTGGCTGTGCAGAGGGAGAGGCTCCGTGCGGGGACAGCGGGCAGTGTGTGCCACAGGAATGGCTCTGTGACAACCAGGACGACTGCGGTGACGGTTCAGATGAGGAGGGTGAGGGTCTCTGCCTGTGTGTCTGGTAGCTACGGCTGTGGGGCAGGGTGAGGGGCCGGGGCCAGGGAGTCTGTCCCAGCTTCTCTACCTCAAGGACCTGAGCCCACCTGCTTGCCCCACGTCAGGCTGCGCCACCCCGGGCTGCGGAGAGGGGCAGATGACATGCCGCTCCGGCCTCTGCCTGCCCCTGGCCCTGCTCTGTGATGGGCGGGATGACTGCGGAGATGGCACAGATGAACAGGGCTGCCCCTGTCCCTCCGACTCGCTGGCCTGTTCTGATGGACACTGCCTGCCCCTCTCCCTGCTGTGTGATGGACATCCCGACTGCCCCGATGCTGCGGACGAGGAATCTTGCCTGGGTGAGTTGCGTCCAGCCTCCAGGCACCCTCTCCTACAAGGCCCAGGTCCTGGTGACCCTGGCCTTGCCCACCCTTACCTCTGCCAGGTTCTGGCTTGTGAAGCTGGCACCTGTGAGTGAGTGAGCAGGGCACCCCAAAGAGTGGGAATATGGGGCAGAGTCCTGGGAGCGGCTCCTCCTCTCTGCCTGCAGGGCAGGAAAACTGCATCCCTGGGGAGTTGCCCTGCATAGATGGCACCTGCGTGGGTGCCATCCAGCTGTGTGATGGAGTCTGGGACTGCTCCGACGGAGCTGATGAGGGGCCTGGGCACTGCCCCTTGCTTGCTCTGCCCACACCCCCTGCTGGTACCATACCTGTCCCCTCTGCTGGCTCAAGTCCCCTGGGCAGTGCCAGCCCTGGTGAGTCTCTGAGGCCTGATAGCCCCAGCGGGCAGGATGTGGGGGGGGGGAGTATGAGGCAGGTGTTTGTTAGCGCTGAGCTCTGGGAGGGCTGTGCGGGGGGGACTTGAGGCTAGCGCACGTTTTCTGGCCTTGGACCTTCTCATAGTGTGGGGAATAGGGTAGGAGCCCTTGAAGCAGGAGCAAGGTCTGGGGAAACCAGCAGAAGGCAGGAGGGTTTGGCCTCTGGGAGGGCCCAAAGGTGGGGAAGGAAAGGACTTAGGCCAAGAGTCAGGTGGGCCTGGAGCAGAAAGAGGGGCCCAGGGCCATGGGAGGAGGAGCTCCCTGCGGGAGCCACTGAATTCCTGAGGCACTAGCGAGGCTGCCTTCCACAGCAGCCCCCTGCAGCCCCTTCGAGTTTCCATGTGGCAGCGGCGAGTGCACCCCACGGGGCTGGCTCTGCGACCAGGAGGAGGACTGTGCTGACGGCAGCGACGAGCTGGGCTGCAGCGGGCCTTGCGCGCCACACCAGGCACCCTGCGCCAGCAGCCCGCACTGTGTGGCCCTGGGACAGCTGTGTGACGGTGAGCCACAGTGCCCTGACGGCTCAGATGAAGGCCCAGACACCTGCGGTGAGTCCCACCCCCCCAGGCAGGCTGAGCCCTGCTCTCCCAAGCACCAGGCCTTCCCTCTCTGCATGAGGCCCTGCAAACAGTGACTCTGGAAGACTTCAGAGTCTCAGCGACTTTTCTGACTTTTCTGCTCTTTTGATCTTTTTGTGACCATGTCTTTGAGAATTTTTGGCCTCCCATGCATGCCCAGGGGACCTTTCACATTGAGGCAAGAAGGGGCAGGAGTGTGGGCAGTGGCTCTGCGGTGCCCCCAGCCTCTCTCCATCCCTCCTGGTGGAACTTTCTGTGAGCTCCTGCAGCTAGCCCTGTAGGTCTTGGCCACTTTCCCCAGAGGAAGCTGTCCACAGGCCCCCAACTCCTCCCCAGGGTCCTGCCCCCGGGCCCCTCCCGCAGCAGGTTTCTTTGATGGGTGAGCCACCTGGGCTCTGCCTGTGGACCTGCCTTTAACGCCTCCCTGCCAGCCCCTCTTCAGGGAGGGCCCGAGCCTGTAGGACAAGTCTTCCCGCTGGCCCCCGCAGGCTCCAGCCAGCCACCCCCATGCCCTGGCCTCGTTCCCTGCGCTTTGGCCCCCTGGCTGTGCCTGAGTCCTGAGCAGCACTGTGATGGTGTCCCTGACTGCCCCCAGGGCGAGGACGAGCTGGGCTGTGGTAAGGACACTGTCCTCCAGGCCAGGCCGTGGGTGGCACACCAGGGGGCAGCTCTAACTCCTGCTCATCTGTCTTCCCCAGAGAGACTCCCAGTCCCAGGAGGCCCCAACAGGACCAGGGCTCCCTGCCCAGAATACTCCTGCCCCAGCGGCACCTGCATTGCTTTCCAGCTGGTGAGGTGGGGGCTGGGCTCGGGAGAGGCTGAGCGTTGGTGCACCCCAGGCAGAAGCCCTGAAACTGCTGATCCCCAGGTGTGTGATGGGAAGCCGGACTGTGAGCCAGTGGAGGAGGCAGGACCCTCCCCTGAAGAGCAGGGCTGTGGGGCCTGGGGCCCCTGGAGCCCGTGGGGGCTGTGCAGCCAGACCTGTGGGCCTGGGGTGCAGAGCCGGGGCCGCCGCTGCGTCCCGCCTGGTCTCTCGGTGCTACAGCGCTGCACAGGTCCTGAGTACCAGTCTCAGGCCTGCTTCGCCGAGGCCTGCCCAGGTGAGGGGGGCTGGGGACCCCAGGGAGGGGAAAGAGCATGGGCCCCAGCCCTAACCCACCCCCATTCCCGGCACAGTGGATGGTGCGTGGAGCTCCTGGTCTCCCTGGTCTCTGTGCTCCGAGCCTTGTGGGGGCACCATGACGCGCCAACGGCAGTGCCACCCGCCCCAGAACGGTGGCCGGGCCTGCGCCCTGCTGCCTGGGGGCCCTCCAAGCACCCGTCAGATGAGTGAGTGGAAGAGAAGAGGGCTGGGGTGCTGCTGGGGGACACTTGCCTGTGGCGGGTCCACCTTCCCAGCCTCTGACAGTCCCGGTTACTCTCAGAGCCCTGCTCTCAGGAGGACTGTCCCAACGCCACCTGCGCTGGGGAGCTGGTGTTCCGGGCCTGTGCCCCCTGCCCGCTCACCTGCGATGACCTCTCTGGCCAGGCCACGTGCTCACCTAATGGGCCCTGCCACAGCCCAGGTGAGGGGGGCTCTGGGCCCAGGGTCTGTGGAGGCCGCACTCTGTGTAGAAACTCACCCCAGGCCTTCCCTAGGCTGCTGGTGTCCAGAAGGGCAGGTGCTGGGCAGCGATGGGCAGTGCATGCGGCCCCGGCAGTGCCCCTGCATGGTAGATGGTGCCCACTACTGGCCTGGGCAGCATATCAAGGCCAACTGCCAACTCTGCATCTGCCAAGATGGGCAGCCCCGGCATTGCCGGCCCAACCCAGAATGTGCGGGTATGTCCCCTCGCCCCAGGCCCTTCCTTCAGGGTCTCTGGACCCCTCCCTGGGCACCCAGGTGGGCGCCCGCCCTTGTCCTGGCTCTAACTCTTTCCCCTGCTTCAGTGAACTGCGGCTGGTCCTCCTGGTCCCCCTGGGCTGAGTGCCTGGGCCCCTGTGGGACGCAGAGCATCCAGTGGGCCTTCCGGAGCCCCAACAACCCCCGCCTCTCTGGCCGAGGACACCGGTGTCGGGGGATCCACCGCAAGGCTCGCAGGTAGCAGCCGGGACCTGGCCCTCGCCCCGGCCTCCCACGAAGGAGGCCTCCCGGGTGCCCCTTCCCACCGAAGCTACTTCATGTCCACCATGAACCCCGCAAGAGGAGGCTGCTCAGTGTCCTCCCAGGCCCAGCCCCAGGACTCCCTGCAGCCCAGCCTTCTGCTTCAGTATCATGGCCCCAGAGCAGGGCAGACAGAGCCCGTAGGTGGAGCTCCACAAGTCCAGGGGCAGGATCGGGTCCCCTGTGCCTCTGGAGGTGCGTGGGGGAAGGCTTTGCAGGAACACAGCCATTTATGCCTGCCCAGCCCCTCTGGAATGGGCTCTGCCAGCTGGTGGTACCACTGCAATGGTTCCCCAACTCTGGGCTGGTTGTAATTTCTTGGGGACGGGTTATGGGATGGGGTTATTAGGTGACCATATGTTAACCCAGGACTTTCCCAGTCTTATCACTGCAAGCTCCCAGTCCCAGGGATGCCCTTGGCCCAGGCAGACCAGGAAGACTGATGGCCCAGGTGAGCCCCTCCCAGGCTGGCAGCACCCTCCCTTCCCAGGTGCCAGACGGAGCCTTGTGGGACCTGTGAGCAGCAGGGCATTGTTTACCGTTTGGGAGAGCGCTGGCGTGGGGGGCCCTGCAGCGTGTGCCAGTGCTCACAGGCAGGCATCGTGCACTGCGCTCCCTACTGCCCACTGGGCAGCTGCCCCCAGGTGAGGTACCCCGGGGCAGGGCCAGGCAGTCTGGAAGACCCTTTGCGGAGCCCAGACTTGAGGAGGCTGGTGGTGGCGTGGGTCAGAGGTGGGCAGGTGGCCTGATGTGTGTGTCCCACAGGGCTGGGTGCTGGTGGAGGGAGCAGGAGAATCATGTTGCCACTGTGCCCTGCCTGGTAAATGATCGGGGGGGGGGGGTGAGGGACCCCAAGGGGAGAAAGATCCAGCCAGGACTCTAAGAGGTAGCTGGGGAGGCCCGGCCTCTACATCCTAAGGTGTACCCCCAGGTCGTCGGCATGAGGCCTGAGCCGGCTTGCACAGTTGTGTGGTGCTCACTGTACGGCATGGCTGGTGCGTGGGGCCGGGCTGTCCATCTAGAGGCAGCCCGTCCTAATGCCTAGACGTTGCTACTCACGACAGTTGTTCCCAGTTAGGAACCGCACCTTCTAGCCTAGTCCTAGCGTGGCTTTGGACTGGCCATGTTATTCTGTTGTCTAAATATTCAGTGAAAACCTCCAGTTTCACAGAGGGCAGGAGGGACCCTTCCCAGCTGGGGGTTGATGATGGGGTTCTGAGGAATTCATAGGAAAGAAAGTGCTTCAAGAACTGGGGGGCCTGTGTGTCGAGCCAGGGATCCTGGGTCTCTTTCACCTCACCCCACATAGGAGAGAACCAGACAGTGTCCCCCGTGGCCACCGCTGCCCCTGCTCCAGCACCTAGTCCCCAGATGGGCTCGCCTCTGGTCATCTACGGTCTGCCTCCCCCTGGAGGTAAGGCCATGTACTGTTGTGGTGGGTGCTTTAGGGGGACAGCCCCTTGCCCCCATGTGCAAAATTATCCCATCCCTAGCTGCTTGTCCCTGCCCTGTCCATCTATCCTGGTCAAGGTAATCTGTGTGGGTCCTTTGCATATACCCAAAATATGCCCTAAATGTGCCCACTCCAGCCCTCCCTCTCTCCTGAACCCAGATTCCTGCTATGCTCCCCTGGGCCTGGCCCAGCTGCCCCAAGGGAGCCTGTGGACGTCATCCCAGCAGCCTGGGCACCCGGCCTGGACTGCCTTCCTGGGGGATCCCACTGAGGAACCGCCTGGAGAGGAAGCTTACGCTGAGCGGCACGGCCAGCCTGCCTACCTAAAGGTGGATCTGCTGCAGCCCCGGAACCTTACGGGTCAGTGAGGAGGAGGGCGGCTGTGGTGGTGGCAGCGGGGTAGTAGAGCTGCTGCTTGGGCCCCTGGCCCCTGACTCCTGCCCACACTGGCCCTGTCCCAGGCATCATGGTGCAGGGGCCCCGCTCCCCTGATGCTTCCAGAACCACCTTCTTGCTCCAGTTCAGCAGCGATGGTCAACGGTGGCACAGCTACCGGGACGTCCTCCCTGGCACCCTGCGTCCACCCAAGGTACTAACACCCAGCATGCCCATTTGTGGATACCACATTTTCTGTCCCCAAGGGCTTTGCGGTCTCCCTGAGGGACAGTCCTACATTAGATGCTTGTGGGATGCCTGGTAAGGGGGGCCATGCTTCATGGAGCCCAGTGCCTGGGGGCCAGTCAAGTGGATGCCAGAAGGCAAAAGCAACTCAGGCTCTGGGCAGGTGTGCGAAGCTCTGTAGCAGCCTGCAAAAGGGAGGGGTGGGGAGACATCAAATTCACTGAGGCCTTGGGGGGCCCAGACCCATTCAGGTCGGTGTGGAGCAGCCAGACCCATCTTGCCTGTGTGGGGTCTGCATCCTGCCCAAGGAGGCCCCAGCGGGGAGACAGGCCCCATGAAGCGGCAGGATCGGTCCACACAGCTATCACTTTTACCTATTTAAGGAACACTGGGCTCTGTGCCAGGTGCTGGGCTGAGGCCTAGGGACAGATCCCTCATTCTTGGGGCCCTGCCAGCCCCGTGGGAAGGGCTTAGGCCAGGACCAGACCCCTGCAGCCTCAAGGGACCAGATGGCTTCAGCCCCAAAGGCAGGGTTCCACCAGGGGCAGGGGAACTTGGATGGGCAGAGAGGAGTCACCCAGCAGGGGCACAGGAGCAGCCCGAGCAGGAGGCAGGCCTCTCAGCAGGCACCCTCTGCTGCAGCATCTCCCTGGGAACTGGGATGGTGTGGCCCTTGAGGTATGGACGTTTGGCCAGATGGTGCAGGCAAGGTACATCAGGGTGTGGCCACAAGATGTCCCCCACAACGATGTCCAGCACAGCATGTTCCTGTGGGCAGAGCTACTGGGCTGTGAGCCAGGTACAGGCTGGGCCTGGGGTGGGAGGGCCGGGAATGGACAGGGGGGCAGCAGGAGCCTTCAGTAATACATCCCACCAGCACCCCCATGCCCAGGAGGTGGGCCCTGCTGTGCCAGTGGCCGGTGTGTCCCACTTTCTTTCTGATCTGAGGCCCCTTGGAAGGCAGGGGATAGTTGGTGGCTCCTGTGATTACGCTGCACCACCAGAAGCTTGAGCCGGAGAAAGGTCTTCTCATGGGAGGGACTTGGGCAGGCTTCACTGGCTCCTGCTCCACCCACAGAGAAGAGGCCTGTGAGTCCTGCCCCAGCCCTTGAGCAGATGCTGAGTACCAGCTCCACAGCCCAAGCTGGGTTCAAGAGCCTACAGCCAGGAATGGCAGCCATGCCCACACTCCCCCCACACCCAGAGGCTCCGGAGACCCCTGCTGGTAAGACCCTGTGCCCTTCTGCCTGGGTGCAAGGCCTGTGTGAGCCCAGCTTCTCTGAGAAGGGACAGAGGCCCAGGGAGGCCAGTGGCTTTGCTCAAAGTCACACAGCTCAAGGTTAGTTTTGGTAGACTCAGACCTAGAATGCAACTTTCCTGACCCCCACCCCCTTTCCATTGCCCTAAAAGAGGCAGAAAGTGGGGCACCCTAGATCCAAAGGCAGAGAGGATGGGGACTGCCAGGAGGGGCTGGGGAGGAAGTCAGGCCCTGGGCAGCTGGCTGCGGTGGCACCCACAGGACAGAAGATTGCCCCCAGGCCCTTCCCGCCTGTGCGGTGCAGCCCGGGGCAGGTGCCCTGCGAGCTGCTGGGCTGTGTGGAGCAGGAGCAGCTGTGTGACGGGAAGGAGGACTGCGGTGAGCCTGGGCCTCTTCCTCCCGCTGCAGCTGCAAGAGGGCTGCAGGCCTGGGGTGGGCTTCCCACTTCCAGCTCATATGGGAAGGATCTGGAGAGGGTGGAACAGTAGGGAATGGAGAGAAACCTAATGTCTGAAAAATGTCAGGAACGGGGGTGTCTTTAAAGATGGTAAAGAGGAGGAATAGGGTAGGCCCAGGGTCCCACCCTGTTGTATTAAACCTAGATGACCTTTGAGGAGACTCATCTACCATCCATCTGCTCATCCATCTGCTTATCCACCCAGCCACCCATCTACTACCCAACTACCCAGTCACCCTTCCAGCCACCCGCCCACCCACACATATATATGCATGCCTTCGTCCACCCACTTGCCCATCTACCCACCCCTCTCCCATCTACCCGCTCATCCATCATCCATTCACCCATACATACTGCACTTATCCGTCAATGCATTCATCTATCCCTCCATCCACACACTCAACAATCCATCCATACATGCCCATCCATCCACTCATCCTTCCATCCATCCATCCATCCACCTACATGCCCATCTGTACATGTATCCCTCTACCCATCAACCACTCACCCACTTGCCCACACATCCATTCACGCACCCACCCATACTTACACGCATCCATCCATCCACTTGTCCATCTACTCCCACCACGTCATCCATGTACCCATGCATCCAAAGTAAATAATTATAATCAAAGCCTAGTCTTCAATCAGGAGAAGAGAAATCAAGTGTTAGTTAATCACAGGAAGGAGCACTCTAGGCTATACCCATTTAGGAAGAGGGTACCTATGTTCGATTTTCATTACTGTAATAAAATACTGAATTTTCTTCAGCGTTTAACTTGAAGGAGGAAAGATTTATTTTGGCTCAAGATTTCAGAGGTTTCAGTCAATGGTCATTTGGCTCCAAGGCTGAAACATCACAGCAAAAGATCATGGTGGTAGAAAGCAGCTCAGCTCATGACAATCAGGGAAGAGAGAAAAAGAGAAGGAGAAGGCTGAAGACAAGATATAAGATGCTCCTTTCCAGGACACACCCCTCAGTGACCTACTTGACTCAACTAGTCCCCACCTCCCAAAGTTCCCACCACCTCCCAGTAGGTCATCAGTATGAACTCATGACTAGATTAATCCACTGATGAGGTCAGAGCCACGCTTCCCAAGAGCCCCACCTCTGAACATGGCTGCACTGGGGGCCAGGCTTTCAACACATGAGCCTTTGGGGGTCATTGCAGAGCCAAACCCTAACAGTACCCAAGGGAGCAGACTGCTTTTCTAGGCAGTATGACCTCTCTCTGGAAACTCCAAGAGCCTTTGACACGTAGAGACGGTGTGAGACCCATGTAGACCAAAGATCCTCATGGGCCTCCCCCAGGCATGGGGGTGGAGGAAGCTTCCCTGCACAGGCTGCAAGAGGCTTTGGGAGGAAGCAGAGTTCAAGGCCTCTGGTCAGCAACTGCGGTTCTGCTCCTGGGCTGAGGCTGACGCTCAGCTTATCACCCCCCGCAGAATCTCTGACATGGCTCCTTTTGCTCCGTTTCTCTGGCAGTGAGCACCATACGCTTCACGGTGCCTGCTACGGCCCTGCCCAGGCTGCCAGCGTCAAGGGCGCTCTGTTCCCCGAGCCAGCTGAGCTGCGGCAGTGGGGAGTGCCTGCCCACTGAGAGGCGCTGTGACCTGCGACCTGACTGCCAGGATGGCTCGGATGAGGATGGCTGCGGTGCGTGCCAGCTGGGCAGAGGACAGCCCTGGAGCCCTGCTCCTGTGCCAGCCTCCTCTGAGCCCTGACTCATCTGTCCTCCACAGTGGACTGTGTGCTGGCACCCTGGTCTGGCTGGAGTGGCTGCAGCCGCAGCTGTGGCTTGGGCCTGGCCTTCCAGCGCCGGGAGCTGCTGCGGCCTCCGACGCCTGCGGGCAGCTGCCCACTGGAGCGGCTCCGCAGCCAGCACTGCTTTGTGCAGGCCTGCCCAGGTAGCCAGGCACCCCATAGGGAAGTGGGGATCAGCCCCCAGGCCTCCTCAAACCACATCAAATGGGAGACCTGGGCTGGTTCCCAGGGATCCTTACCAAGAGATTCCCCTGCTCTCCCCGGGGGCCGCAGTGTCCAACCTCCTTCTCTGGGACCCTAGAATGATGCCCCTCTGATGTCATAGCCTAGAGCCCCAGAGGACTGGCCAGAAAACTTGTTCACACATGCCCTCTTGCCTGCCTGAGTGGCCCGTGAGGCCCTTCAACCACACATCTCAGGTTCCTCCTGCGTGCAAACTGGGGACGGTCATTGCTGCCTCTGGGAAGACAGGAACACCATCGTGTGGCGGTTTTGGAGCCTGACCTCATGTGTCAGCTAGCTGTACCACATCTCTGGGGCCCACACCAATGGCCTTCCAGTGCTTCTGTCTCAGGAATTCAAGTTCAGTCCCATACTGCCACTGTGCACTCCAGAAAGGGGCTTCCCACACATGGCTCCCAACCCAGTGGCAGGTTCATCTGTGATCACCAGACTTCCTACTGTCACAACTCTTCTTGGGGTCCAGAGTGTGATCCTGGGAGGCAGCTGAGGTCCTTCCCTGGGTGGTCTCCCCTGTGGGAACCTTTCCTGGGACAGCAGAGGAAGCTGGGCTTCCCTGGCTCTGCCAGCCTTTCCCTCTAATACAGCTGGTGGGTTTTTTTTGTCTCCATCCCCATGGACCCCATTCTTCCTTCCTCCACAGTGGCTGGGGCATGGACAGAGTGGGAGACCTGGGGACCCTGCAGTGTCTCCTGTGGGGGTGGCCACCAGAGCCGCCAGCGGAGCTGTTCAGACCCGCCTCCCAAGAACGGGGGTGCCCCCTGCCCCGGAGCCTCCCAGGAGAGAGCCGCCTGTGGCTTGCAGCCTTGCCCAGGCAACACAGGTAAGGAGCCACTGGGCTGGGATACCCATCTTGCGTCAGAGCCCCAGGGCCAGATCTCTGGGCTCACCCCACCTGGCCCCATCTTCCAACAGACTGCGGGCTGGGCCGGGTGCTTGTGAGCGCCGAGCTGTGCCGGAGAGGGCTGGTGCCCCCGTGCCCACCCTCCTGCCTGGACCCTGAGGGCAACAGGAGCTGCAGCGGGCACTGCGTGGAGGGTGAAGCAGGCCTGGCCAGTGGGTTGAGGGGTGCCCACTCAAGCCCCCAGCCCTCAGTCCCCAGCTGAGTGCCCTCCTTGTGGCCCCCAGAATGCCGCTGCCCCCCGGGGCTCCTGCTCCATGACTCTCGCTGCCTGCCCCTCTCCCAGTGTCCCTGCCTTGTTGGCCAAGAGCTGAAGCAGCCAGGGCTGTCCTTCCTCCTAGACAACTGTAGCCAATGGTGAGGCCTGCATCTGGGCGGGGGGGGGGGGGGATCTCCATTCCAGCGCCTCCATCCTGACCAGCCCCTCTGCCTCCCTACTCCCACAGTGTGTGTGACAAGGGGGTGCTGCATTGCGAGCCCGGGGGCTGCCCCCAGCCCTGTGGCTGGTCCGCCTGGTCCTCCTGGACTCCCTGCGATCGCTCCTGCGGCTCTGGAGTGAGGGTCAGGTTTAGGTGAGCAAGGGGATTGGAAATGGGCCGTAGAGGGAGGAAGTCTCAGAGCTGGCCAGCCTGGTAGGGCAGGATGGCAGGACAGAAAGAGAAGGATGAGCAGGCATGGTGACGCACGCTTGTAATCCCAGCACTTGGGAGGCTGAGACAGGAGGATCGTGGTTCATGGCCAGCCCCACATACTTAGTGAGGCCCTTTGCAACCCAGTGAGACCCTGGGGTGTAAGCTAGGGGTGTAGCTTAAAGGTATAATGCCTCTGGGTTCCAGTACTGCAAAAAAAAAAAAAAAAAAAAAAAAAAAAAGGACAAGCAAGGCTGGGTGCACGGCTGGAGGGAGACAGGCACGTGCCCAGGGCTGCCTCTCTCCCCAGGTCTCCTTCCAACCCTCCAGTGGCTTTCGGAGGTGCGCCCTGTGAGGGTGACAGGCAGGAACTTCGAGCCTGCCACACGGATTGTGGGACAGGTAGGGCAGGAGCCCGCCTCCTCTTCCCAGTTCCAAGCCCACGGCAGGATGGGGCCAGCGAAGCTTCCCTGGTCCCAAGGGCAGCCCTTGAAGTGGCCTTGGTGGGTGGGTTTCAGTCGATGGGGAGAGACAGGCTCCCGGGCAGAGCCCACACCCCATGGTCTGCAGAGCTGAGGAGAAGAGGTTTGTGGGGCCCGCTGCATGTGCTGGGCTGGAGGAGGCAGGCAGGAATAGCTAGAGACCAAACAGGGGTGCCGAGCGGTGTCCCTCTCTCCGTGGGCCGGAGGCTGTGCCAGCACCTGGGCAGAGTTGTACAGAGTGGGCCAAGCCATGCGTGGGAGATCGGGAGGAGAGTGTGGGTAGGTGGGGTGAGGAGGAGGCTGCAGTATGGGTCTGGGCCGGGTTCTTGCAGCAAGAAGGAAGGAGAGATGGGTGAGTGGCTGGTGATGTGCTGACAGCTGTCCCCAAGGACTCGGAGTTTCCCACATGGCAAAATCTGGAAGAGTCAATTTGGGGAGCTGTGAGGATGGGTGATGGTAGTGTCAGGTGCTGGCCAGGCCGTGGGCATGGAGCTGGGACCAGGCTCCTTGGGGGGCTCTGCTCTCGACCCCCAAGTGTGAGAGGTAGAGCTGGGAGTGGGGGTCCTAGCTAGCTGGGAGGTGGCAGAGGTCTGTCCTGAGCCTAAGCAGGACTCCTCATCCTCATAAGCCCCTCACTGGGCTCCAGGCTCCTGAGACCCCACCCCAGCACTCCCCAGCCTGACCAGGGCCCGTGCATCGAGCCTGTCCTGTGTCCCCCTGCAGGGCTGCTGGGCTGGACACCCTGGACATCCTGGTCCTCCTGCTCCCAGAGCTGCCTTGTCCCTGGAGGGGGCCCCGGCCGGCGACGGCGTTCCCGGCTCTGTCCCAGCCCTGGGGACACATCCTGCCCAGGAGAGGCCCTCCAGGAGGAGCCCTGCAGCCCCCCCATGTGTCCAGGTACAGCCTGACCATCCCTGGTGGAGCCGGGCACGTGGGTGGGATGACCCAGCAGGACTGACCCTTGGAGCAGATTCCAGGCCTCTAGGAGCCACTGGCTGTGGCTTTCAGCTGCTCCCTCTCCCAGCCGTCCCCAGGAAGTCAGCATGTGATTGGCAGTGCTTGGGACCATCCTAGAGGTGGGGAGCCCACACCCCCAGAGCTCTGACCCCTCTCAGCCCCTCTCCTCCCCACATCTCTGCCACATCTCTGACCCTGAACTCGGCTCTCTGGACAGTGCCCAGTGGCTGGGGCCTGTGGGCCTCCTGGTCAGCCTGCTCAGTCCCCTGCAATGGGGGCACCCAGACACGTGGGCGCACCTGCTCGGGCTCAGCTCCTGGGAAGCCTGTGTGTCCTGGACCCCATAGTCAGACCAGGGACTGCAACGCGCAGCCCTGCACAGGTACCAGGTTCCCTCCCGCTCTCCAGCTGGGGCCTCTCCCACCCTCACCTGGCTTTGGGAAGCTGGTGCCTTAGGCCAGGGAGGCTTCACAGGAGTCCCCTGTCTCCCCAGTCCCTCCCACCCTGACCTGTGACCAGCCAGTGACCTGGCTGCAGGCTCCTGCACTCCTGCTGGGGCAGACTCCTTCCCAGAGGGGCCCAGTAGGGCTTGGCTCCTCAGGCCTGCATGCAGGGGCAGATCCCAAGGAGCAAGGCTACCCCCGCTCCTCCCTCGTCCTGGCCTGAACGCTGCTGTCCTCAAGTTCTCCTCTCAGGGCCATTTATACCAAGTGGATCAAAGCCACAGCTCCATAGGTGACCCCCAGGCACCTGGGCAAAACTGAGGGGGAGGGAGGAAGGACAGTCCTGCCCACCAGCCCACCCGATCACGCAGGTCGGCCCCTTCCTATGGCCCTCCCTGCCCTGCCCGCTTGCCCAGACCTGCTCTGTCTTCCCGTCCAGCCCAGTGTCCAGGGGACATGGTGTTCCGCTCAGCAGAGCAGTGTCGCCAGGATGGAGGTCCATGCCTTCTGCTGTGCCTGGCTCAGGACCCTGGGGTGGAGTGCACGGGCTCCTGCACCCCCAGCTGCACCTGCCCCCCGGGCCTCTTCCTGCACAATGCTAGCTGCCTGCCCCGCAGCCAGTGCCCCTGCCAGCTGCACGGGCAGCTCTACCCACCCGGGGCAACGGCTCGCCTGGACTCCTGCAACAACTGGTGGGTGCTGGGGTGCAGGGGTGGGAAGGGTGCTGAGCAGGGGCTGGGCTCTAGAGGTGGACAGGTGTGGGCACACACAAAAACACACACACAGAGTTAGTTCATCAGGCCTCCATCCCTCAAATATGTCAAAGCCGTAAGTGCCAGGCGTGGGCCCGTGAAGACCGCGGAGAATGAGCGCCTGCCTGGCCGCGCATGCGCATCTGGCAGGACTGCTCAGCCCCATCTCGTATGGGTCTCAGATAGGGAAGACGTACGATGGAACCAGAGCCTGCAGAGGGGCTCTAACATCCCCTCTCAGCTTCCTGTTTCTTTCCTGAGTATAATTCCCTACCCAGGATCCCCTCCATTTCTGCTCAGAACTGGGGATCCCCGGTATGCAAAGCTGCCACCAGGTCCCACCAGCAGAGGGCGCACTCCCTCCCTCCCCCTCCCTCCACCCCTTTCCTTCCATCTTCCATTTCCTTCATTCTTTACTTTCTTTTCCCTTTTCCTTTCTGTCCGCTGACTCCTCTTTCAGTCTCCTCCTTTACTGTTCCCCTCCCACTCACCCCCTCACTCTCTCTTCTTATCTTAGATTACTTTTCTGGAACTTCCAGTATTTGACAAGTAGGCTTTAACACATGCATCGAAAAAACTCAGAATGAAGAAGAGCACCCAGTTCTCCTTCTGTTGACCCCTAGCTCTTTCTGAAGCTGGCCCTGGTGACCACTGTGCTGGGTGGCGCTGAGTAAACACAGATCGTAGATTCAAAAGTATAAAAAAGATGTCTCCCAATAAAGCTAGGTTCAAGGGGTGGCACAGGGCCTGGGACGTCATGAAGCCCATGGAAGGCGGAGTTGAGGGGAGGCCCTGAGTGGGCGCCCCGAGCCCACCATGAACTTCATGGCGTTGGTACACAGGCTCTCGGGTGGGTGGGGTTGGGCCTCATGGGCCCTTCCTCTCTCTGTAGCACTTGTGTGTCTGGCGAGATGGCGTGCACCTCAGAGCTCTGCCCAGGTACCCCCTGCAGCGACGGGTCCTGTGGTCCATGGGGAGCCGGGCCCTTCAGAGATGAACTCCCGGTAGTGTCGGTGGTGCCTGGGCAGGCAGGCTGCAGGACGGCTTGGCCTGGTTTCACACGCACCACCCCGCTCACCCTGACAGTGGCTTGTGGCTGGAGCCCCTGGACCCCATGGAGTCTCTGCAGCCGCAGCTGCGATGTGGGAATTCGGCGGCGTTTCCGGGCAGGCACTGCACCCCCTGCTGCCTTTGGGGGTGCTGAGTGCCAGGGCCCCAACATGGAGGCTGAATTCTGCAGCCTGCAGCTGTGCCGAGGTAAGAACTGGGGCTCAGGTCCTGAGGCCTCCTTAAAGAACCTTCTGTTCTGGGAAGTGCACACCTGTAATCCCAGGACTTGGGAGGGCGAGACAGGAAGATCAGAAGTGTGAGGACAACCTCAGCTATGTAGCAAGACTATTTCAAAACAAAAAAAATAAAATAAGGCTGGGGGTGTAAATCAGAAGTAGAATGTCTCTGGGCTCAATCCCTGGTATCACACACACAAAAAAAAAAACTTTCAGAACTAGACATGGTACTCAAGTACCTGTAACCCCAGTACTTGAGTATTTGGGAGGCTGAGCCAGGAAGATGGCAGTTTCAAGGCCAGTCTCATCAACTTAGAAAGACCTTGTTTCAGGCTGGTTGTGGTGGCACATGCTTGTAATCCCTGTACTAGGGAGGCTAAGACAGGAAGATCGCAGGTTCAAAGCCACGCTTGGCAACTTAGCCAAGCCCTCTGCAATAAGAAATAAAAATTGGGTTAGGGGTATAACTTGGAGATAGAATGTCTCTGGGTTCCATCCCCAGTACCAAAAAAAAAAAAAAAGAAAAGAAAAGAAAAGAAAAGAAAGAAAGAAAGAAAAGAAAAAAGAAAAAAAAGACCTTGTTTCAAAAGAAAAAATAAAAAGGGCCAGGAGAGAGAATGCCTCTGGGTTTAATTCCCAGCACCATGTACACACATAAGAAGAAAGAACTGTCCAGATAGGACCCAGGAATACCCCCATCCTCCCTACACGTGCAGGGGCTTCCCCAAGAGGTACCATTAAGAGGTGATCCCCAGAGACTCTAGGAACCCTTTCCCTGAGAGAGACCCTCCCTAGAGGCCAGCCGCTTCCTCCCTAGAACACAGGTCTCTTGAGGTGGGACACGGCGCTGCCGTGAAGTGGCCGTGAATATGGATGGGGGGTGTCCTTGGGTGTTTGGTTGGGAGGAGGAGGTGCGCTGGGCATGGGAGGCGAGGCCTGCACTGACCTGGCTGCCACCCCCAGGTCCTGGTGGGGAGTGGGGTCCCTGGGCTTCGTGCTCTGTGCCCTGTGGTGGAGGCTACAGAAACCGCACCCGAGGCGGGGGCCCCAACGGCCCTATGGAGTTCTCCACCTGCAGCCTGCAGCCCTGCGCAGGTGAGAGCTGCTCTGGGGACCCTTTGGTTCTTGTCCCTGGCAACTCAGGGCACCCTTACTCCCCTCCCTTGGCCCTGTCCGTTGGCCCTGTGCAGCCCCCATGGCAACCCCAGCCAAACCCGGAGCCGATGCCCTCCAGGCTGGGAGCCCAGGGGATAGTGAGTATACCCAGGCTGGGTGTCACTCTCTGTGTTCCCAGGGCCAGTACCCGGCGAGTGCCCTGGGAGCCAGCAGTGGCTGGACTGTGCCCAGGGCCCTGCCTCCTGTGCAGAGCTCAGCGCCCCAAGAGAGACCAACCAGACCTGCCAGCCAGGCTGCTACTGCCCATCTGGGATGCACCTGCTGGTGCGTGACCCCTTCCTGGCCACAGCGGGATCTCCTCGGGGACTGGACCCTGGGGTGGCAGGCAAGGGGCATGCACACTCTGGGCAGAGGCAGAGCCAAGGGTGTGGGGCTGAAGGAGGAGGGAGGGGAGACCCTGCGGAGTTGAGGAAGGAGCTCTCGGGCCCTGGATCGGCTCTGACCTGAACCAGGTGGCCCTGGGCAGGCGTTGCACCTCTCTCTCGCCACCGGTTATTTACTGAACTAACTCCTACTATATGCTTGGTCTTGGACTGGGCTATAACATGTGGGGGGGCAGGCTCTGCCTTCAAGAAGCCACTAGCATCCAGGCATGGGGCGCACACTTATAATCTCAGTACCTGAGAGGCTGAGACAGGAGGATCACAGGTTCGAGGACAGCCTCAGCTACTTAGTGAAACCCTCCGCAACTTAGAAAGACCCTGGTTCAAAATAAAGAATAAAAAATAGGGCTGGGGGTATAGCTTGGGGATATCATGCCCCTGGGTTCCATCCCCAGTCTTGCCCCAAAAATGCCACTAGCAGAAGAAACCAGACCTGGGGCTCCCAGAATGAAGGCAAGCATTGGAAAGACAGGAGGCGAGCTTTATACATTGTGGAGGCGATGGCTCAGCCATAGTGGGCTTCCTGGAGGAGGGGCCCTTACCTGACTGGCTGAGTTTGGAGGGTAGGGAGCAGGAGGCCCCATTGCGGCCACAGAGTGAGGGGACCAGGGCTGAGAAACACGGGCAGGCATGGGGGGTGTTGAACAAAGGGTTCCCAGCCAAAACGTGGGGCGGGGTTAAAGATCACTGGGTCTCATTACTCTCAGGCCATTACTCTGTGAGCTCATTACTCTGTGAACTTGGGCGGGATCTTCTGCTGCCTCAACTGCTTCCTGTGTAAGGTTGGGGTCAGGCTACTCCTAGCCGTGGGAGTCAGCTGGTGAGACAGGGAAGTGCCCCCCACGGCCTGGCCACAAGCTTCCACACACTTGACCTTGACCCAGGTGCTCCTGGGTGGATGTTTCTGCTAAACTTGAGCAACTCCCACCCAGTCTCCCTGTATATACATGTTGTTTTTCTGATTTTATTTTATTGGTGAAAACTTGGGGATTTTTACACTACTGCTGTACAAATTGAAAAATTTCATATTTTCATAGCTTATTTCAAAGGCATTTGACAGTTTGGTCTCATGTCCTCAGAGGAAAATTATTTTTTCCCAGAAATATTGGGAGAGGGGTCTGTCCCTTGGTGACCCCTGCAGCAGCTAAGGGTCTGCTTTTGCCAGACAGGAGGGGACAAGGGAGGGCTACTTGTGGAAGGAACGTGGGTGGTACGGGAGGGGAGCTGAGGAATTGGTGCTGGCTTTGACCGGGGAGGTCCAGGCTAGACCCAAAGTTGATGGAGGGCTTTTGATTCCAGAACAATGTGTGTGTGCCCGCCCAGGACTGCCCCTGTGCCCACAGGGGCCGCCTCCACCCCCCAGGCAGCACTGTGCTCCGTCCATGTGAGAACTGGTGAGACCCTGGTCCTGCAGTGGCCCCGTGACCCCTGAGGATGCCCCGGACAGCTATCCATCCTTGGTCACAGAGATGCACACCACCCCCCAGGCACAACCATCCGTCTAGCCCCTTCTACCCTCTACCTGCCCATCCCCACTGCCTTCTCTCCCCTTGCCTGTGTAAGTACACACACACACACACACACACACACACACACACACACACACATACACACCTTGAACAATAGAGGCTGCGGGTCTCACTGTCCTGGAGGCTAAAGTCAAGACCCAGGTGTCCGCAGGACTGGCTGCCTCTGAGGCCACATGGGAGAGTCTGGGAGTCTATTCCCAGCTCTCTCCTCTTCTTTCCTGGTAGCCTGCGGGCAGCCTGGCACTTCCAGGCCGGCAGGTGGCCTCTCCTCCTGCTCTCTTCCTGTCACTTACCCCAGTGCACGTCTGTGTCCAAGGACGTGAGTCACGTTGGATCAGGGCCTTAACTTAGGACCCCTGGAAAGATCTGATCTCCCCACAAGGTTCCATTCACAGGCACTGGGGGCTGGGGCTGAACGCGGGGTGCGGGGGACACCATGCAGCCCATAAGGCCACCGCCCCGCTGTCCCATGCAGCTCCTGCATCTCTGGGCTCATCACCAACTGCAGCTCCTGGCCTTGTGAGGAAGGTGAGAAGCCCCCACTTCTGGCGGCCCCCACCCCTTCCCTTGGCAGCAGCGAGCCTGGGCTGGAGGGGGCTTCCCTTGCCACACGCCTGGCCTGCCTCACCTTCTCTCTCTGCCCCATTCCTGCGCACCCCAAGGCCAGCTTACATGGTCCCCCTGGACCCCGTGGAGCATGTGCTCAGCCTCATGCGGTCCTGCCCGACGCCACCGGCACCGCTTCTGTAGCAGGCCCTCCAGCATGGCACCAGCCAGCCCAGCTCCACTGGCCTCATGGGCCACGCCCTCACCCCTGTGCCCAGGCCCGGAGGCTGAGGAGGAGCCCTGCCTCCAGCCAGGGTGTGACCGTAGGTGCCACGGCCCGCAGGCTGACCCTCCTGGGGCCCGGGTGGGCCCATGCCTGCCCACACTGCCACCTCGCACCCACTGCCCTGGTCTCTGTCGCACTCCTGGACCCCTCCTCTGCTCTCCCCCAGGGGCCGGGGGCTGGGGGCCTTGGGGGCCCTGGTCCAGCTGCAGTCGGAGCTGTGGGGGAGGCCTGCGGAGCCGGACCCGAGCCTGTGACCAGCCACCGCCCCAAGGCCTGGGAGATTTCTGCGAGGGGCCTCAGGCTCAGGGGGAGACCTGCCAGGCTAGGCTGTGCCCAGGTACCTGCCAGTGAGGGGCAGGATCCCAGGGCAGAGGTGATTTGAGGCAGGCCAGGGTGCTGCCCCCCCCCCCACATTTCTCAGCCCATCCTGTCCCCTCCAGTGACCAACTGCACTGCCATTGAAGGGGCGGAGTACAGCCCTTGTGGGCCTCCCTGTCCCCGCTCCTGTGACGACCTAGTGGTAAGTCTGGCCCCCTTGTGCCCCCACCTGGCCTCAGATCCCAAGGCCACCTTGGGGGGCGTGGGGGGGCAACGAGGCCCTGGATCCACTTTACAGTTAGCACATGCCGGGCTGGTTCCACCTCATTTCAGAGAGCACCAGCCTCACCTGGAGGCCCTGGGCTTCATTCAGTACACAAATTAAAACATATTACATCAGGGTGTGGTGGCACATGCTTGTAATCCCAGTACTCGGGAGGCTGAGACAGGAGGATTGTACAGGTTTGAAGCCAGCCCCAGCTTCTTAGTGAGGCTCTCCGCAGCTTAGTGAGACTCTGTTTTCAAATAAACTATAAAATAGGTCTGGGAGCCGGGGGTGCTGGCACACACTTATAATCCCAGCATTAGGGAGGCTTGAGACAGGAGGATTGCGGTTCTCAGACAGCTTCAGCTTCTACTTAATGAGGCCCTTTGCAACTCAGTGAAACCCTGTTGCAAAAAATGAAGAATAAAAAATAAGGCTGAGGGTGTAGCTCAGAGGTAGAATGCCCCTGGGTTTATTTATAAAAAATAAATAAATAATAAAATAAAAAGGTCTGGGAGTGTAGACTAGAGGTAGAAAGCCCCTAGGTTTAATCCCCAGTACCACACACACACACACAAAAAAAAAACTTTTATTACAAACATAGCACAAACACCTAGCATGGGGCAAGGGCCATAAGTGTTTGGGTGTACAAACTTTAAGTGTGTGTGTGTGTGTGTGTGTGTGTGTGTGTGTGTGTGTGTGTGTGTGTACACCCACCCAGGCATCATAGACACTGAAGGAAGTAGACACGGACAGGATCCCTGTCCCCATGATCTCCCATTTTGGGGGGGAAAGACGCAAGTCAAAGGCTGTATGTGTCTTTCTCTGATGGACCTGTGTGGAGGGACCAGTGCTCCGCAGTGCTCTGAAGGTCTGGGTGGAGCTTTGAGGCCTTTGTGTAAAGGAGGTCCCAGAAGGGTCCAGATGTGGTGAGATAGAAGGAGGAAGGGGAGGAGCCAAAGGACTTGACCACAGCCAGAGAACATGGCCTTGCAGCAGCCAGCCTGCCCAGCCTCTCCAGAGGACCACAGCTGTTACCCAAGCAGCTTCTTGGGGTCCCTGCTCTCCGAGTTCTAGGGAGGCCTGGGCCACACACTAAGCCCACCATTCTAAGAAATTGGGGTTTCACATTTGGAGGGCATTGAGTTCTAGGTCCTTTCCTGGGGAACTGCTGGGTCCTTCTCCCTCCCCCCAACCCTTCGCAGGATGGAAACTCAAAGCCTGGCTCCTGTCCCTTCCTGCCTTTCTTAACAAAACTTCAAGGCATAGCTGGATTCAAGACAGGAAGTCTTGCCAGGCGTGGTGACGCACGCAGGCTTGTAATCCTAGCATTTGGGAGGCTTAGATGGGGTGATCATGATTTGAGGACAGCCTCAGCTACTTAGGAGGGCCTGTTTACAATGAGACCCTGTTTAAAAATAAAGAATAAGCAGGGCATGGTGGCGCACCCTTGTAATCCCAGCATTTGGGAGGTTGAGACCCTGTTTCAAAATGAAGAATATAAAATAGGGCAGGAGGTGTAGCTTGGAGGTCAAATGCCCCTGGGTCCCTCCCCAGATCTGCAAAAAAAAAAAAAAAAAAAAAGAATAAAATATAGGGCTGGGGGATCGCTCAGAGGTAGAATGCCCCTGGGTTCCATCCCCAGGACTTCAAAAAGACAGAGGTCTCTGAGCTAAGGCTCCTGCTCCCTCTCAGCCTCCTGCCCCCGCCCCTCCCGGGGGACCGACTCTCCCCTGGTCCCTCGGCTCACCAGAGCCCTCCCTTGCTGTCCCCGCAGCACTGCGTGTGGCACTGCCAGCCTGGCTGCTACTGTCCTGCGGGCCAGGTGCTGAGCGCGGACGGGGTGCTGTGTGTGCAGCCGGCTCACTGCAGCTGTCTGGACCTGCTGACTGGGGAGCGGCACCACGCAGGCGCGCAGCTGCTGAGGCCTGACGGCTGCAACCACTGGTGAGGGAGCGGGCGCCCTGGGAGGAGAAGGGCAGGCCCACCTGGCGCCTGTGCACCTGAGCTCTGCAATCCCAGCCTATGGGCACGGAGACCCTGCTGTCCCTGAGAAGAGGTGGGGCAGGGCCCCTGCCCATTGTGCGGGGAAACCAAGGCAGCCGGCTCTGTGTGTCTGCTGAGGCTGGACAAGCAGCAGATCTAGCACGTGCTTCCACCGTCTGGACTCACCTCTGTCTGCGAGTTCCCCTCCCGGGATCCTGGGTAGAACATAGCAGCTGAGACACCCCCAAAAGGGCCGAGTAGCATATGGAGTGGCTTCTGAGGCTTCTGGAGAGTGGGAGAGAGGACAGGACCCAGGACCTTAGCTGGAGGGATGGGGGCAGGAAGGGCTGGCCACGCTGCCTGTGGGGCCTGGGGCTGCACTGAGCTGCTGATTTCCTCCTGCACCTGCACCCCTGCCCAGCACCTGCGTGGAGGGGAGGCTCAACTGCACAGACCTGCCTTGCCCAGGTACCAGCCCAGGTGGAGGGAGGTGAGGGGAAGCAGCCCTAGGGTCTCAGAGGGGCCTGGATGGGGAAAGGGACCCACTACACCCATGGCCGCCATGTTCTCGCAGTGCCTGGGGGCTGGTGCCCGTGGGCAGAGTGGACGGCATGCTCCCAGCCCTGCTGGGGCCAGAGGAGGACCCGCGCCAGGGCCTGTGCCTGCCCTGCTCCTCAGCACGGGGGTGCCCAGTGCCCTGGGGAGGCAGGAGAGGCCGGGGCCCAGCAGCAGAAGGAAGTCTGTCCCAGTCCCACCCCGTGCCCAGGTATGGAGTCCCCACAGCCCTGTGTCCCTCCCACGGAGCCCCCTAACTTTCACTCCAACCCAGTGGCCTGAGGCCTCCTCCGGTGAGTAATTTTCTTCCTGGCACAGTGGACGCGTCCTGGAGCCACTGGGGTCCCTGGTCTCCCTGCGACGCCTGCCTGGGACAGTCCCATCGGAGCCGGGAGTGCAGCCGGCCCCCCACCTCTGAGGGAGTCAGGCCCTGCCCTGGCGGCTACAAGCAGAGTCGCCCTTGTCAGGGCAATGTGACGCAGTGCACAGGTGAGGGCCCGGAGGGCCAACCAACCCCCAACAGGCCCCTCTCGGTGGGGACAGTCCGCTAGCCACCTGCGCGCGGTCCTGGTCAAGGTGGCAGGCAGGAGCAGGCGGCAGGCAGGGGAGAGCCCCTGGGAGTCCTCCCGTCTCTCTGCTTCTCTCCTTCCCTAGACTGTGGGGGTGGCCAGCATCTGCTGCCCTGTGGGCGGCCCTGCCCCCACACCTGCCAGGACCTGTCCCCCGGGAGTGTGTGCCAGCCAGGCCCGATAGGCTGCCAACCCAGCTGCGGGTGCCCCTCAGGCCAGCTCTCCCAAGACGGGCTCTGTGTGCTCCCAGCCCTCTGCCGCTGCCAGTACCAGCCCGCAGCCATGGGTCAGTGCCTCACCCTCCTTGGCCTGGGCACCAAGGGGCCGCCCTGCCTGGCCCCTTCACTTCTGCCCATTGGGCCCAAACTGGGGCTACGGAATGGGAATGGGAAGCACCCACATCCCTTCACATCTTCCCACATCCCAGGCTGGTCCAGGTTGGAGTTTCCATCTCCTTCCTCCAGGACTTGAGCGCTGTGGGGTGCACGGGTGCTGGAAGGCGGGAGTGTGGGGTAGGGTTTGATGGGGGGTGCTGAGCTGTCTGGAGCCCCTCACTCCTGCACCCTTCAGGGATCCCTGAGAACCAGAGCCGGTCTGCAGGGTCTGGGCGCAGCTCCTGGGAGAGTCTGGAACCTGGGGAAGTAGTGACCGGGCTGTGTGACAACTGGTAAGCAAGGAGGGATTGCAGAGGCCATGGCGCCCTGGGGAGGATGGGCTGGGGAGGGCGGGCTAGGGGAGGGCAGGCTAGGGAGGGCCCCCTTGGAGGGTGGGCTGGGGAGGGCGCCCTGGGGAGGACGGGCTGGGGAGGGCCCCCTGGGGAGGGTGGGCTGAGGAGAGGGGGCTAGGCCCTGCCCCCCCCAATGCTGTTTCCCTCGTCCCCAGCACCTGCGTGGCGGGTGTCCTGCAGTGCCGAGATGTGCCCAGCTGTCCCGGGGCTGGCATGTGGGGCTCCTGGGGACCTTGGGAGGGCTGCAGCGTCTCCTGTGGGGGAGGGGAGCAGCTGCGCTCCCGGCAGTGCCCACGACCCCCTTGCCCGGGACTGGCCCGCCAGAGCCGCACCTGCCACACCCAGGTCTGCAGAGGTGAGCCCGGCCAGCCTCTGCCCTGGAGGCCCCTGGGCTGAGAGTCCCGCGGCGCCCTCACCCTGACCTCTCCCACCTTGCCCTGGCCAATGATGGGCAAGCCAAGAAGGAAGTAGCCAGGTTCAGAGGAGCCCGTGGAAGGGGGCACTGCTGGGAGGCTGAGCACGGGGTGAAAAGCAGGTCCAAAGAATGTGGGTGCAGAAGTAGGCAGCAAGGACAGGGAGCTGGGCTGGGCACTGATGGGGTGTCGCCGCAGAGGCAGGGTGCCCAGCCGGCCGTCTGTACCGTGAATGCCAGCCTGGCGAGGGATGCCCCTTCTCCTGCGCCCACGTCACAGGGCAGGTGGCCTGCTTCTCCGACGGCTGTGAGGAGGGCTGCCACTGTCCCCAGGGCACCTTCCAGCACCACTCAGCCTGCGTCCAGGTCAGAATTCAGCTGGCCAGGAGCCCAGGGCCCCCCTCACCTGGCAGCTCGTCGCTTCCACAGACCCCATGGCTGCTGGCAGGGGCCCCTTCCTCACCTAGGCCTAGGCAGTGAGACTGTCTGGGGCCTTTTGCTCCAGCATCGAGGCAGGCAGAGCTGGAGGGCTCAGTCAGAGATAGAGGCTGTGCAGCCTCCTTGGGTGTCCCTTCTTCCCAAGGGCTGGGGACCATCTGCCACCCATGGGCGGTGCCTGGCCTCCTCCCCAAAACTTCTTCCGGCTCCCAGGTTCCCCTGAGGGCCACCCAGCTCTGCAGTGCTGGTCCCTGCAGGTACAGGGGACTCCTTTCCAAATCCCAGGGGCCTCCCCCTGGGATTTGGAAATCCCAAATCAGTTCCAGCACACCCACATCACAGGGCAGGTGGACACTGAGTCCAGAGAGGGGAAGGGACCCGCCGGGGTCACGCAGACAGTGGCACTGAGAGACTCAAACCCAGTCATCCTGACTCCTAATTCTGGCTGAGACTCTTCCTCTGCCAGTGGCTGCCCCCGCGGGGGGCCTTCAGGTCACACCTTCTGGGGTCTTGCTAATTCGTTCCATGTAGGAAGCTGGCTGACCCCTCTGGCCAAGCCCCTGGCCTACCTGCTTCTCGTGGTGTGTTTACGCCTCTGATGCAGGACCACTGTCCTGCTCAGGCCCAGAAATGCCCTACTGAGGCCCAGAGCCCTCCTCCCTGTGCCTGCACCCCAACATCTGTCCTCCTCCCTGCGTCTCTTCAGATGCCGTGCATGGGTGCCTGGCCAGCGGGTGGTCTGTGCGACTTTTCATCCTCTCTGCCCCACCAACCCAGGAGTGCCCCTGCGTGCTGACCGCCTTGCTGCTGCAGGAGCTGGGGCCCCCTGGTGCTGACCCTGGCTCGGAGACATACCCAGCCCTTCCGGGAGAGGAGAGTCGGCCTCTTGGGCTTGGAGCTGAGCTGAGCCCAGGCCAGACGTTTCAAACAGGCTGCAGCAACTGGTGAGGGGCACGGAGGGTGGGAATGGGATGGGACATTTGGGGAGACTTGGGGTGTAGGGAGGGGCTAGAGCACAGGGAGCTCTGCCTGCCCTCTGCCCCCACCCGGCTCCATCTCCATCTCCGCACCCTGTGGGGCCACCCTGTCCCAGCCAATCTGCCCTGTCCCTCCCACGGTGCCCTCTCCCCAGCTCCTGCAGTCACGGGAAGCTGTCTTGCTCCGTGGAGGACTGCTCCGAGGCCCGCAATGGCTTCGGTCCCTGGGGCCTGTGGGGCCCATGCTCCCACTCCTGCGGTGTGCTGGGCACCCGCACCCGCAGCCGCCAGTGTATGCAGCCCACGCCTGCTACTGGTGGCCAGGGCTGCCATGGGCCCCATCAGGACCTCGAGTACTGCCGCAGCCCTGCCTGCCCTGGTGAGAGCAGGAAGGCGTTGGCGCCAGGGTGGGAGGGCATCCAGGGGGACATCCAGGAGGCCTTCCTGCTGGAGCAGCCTCTGATGGGGTTGAGGATGGAGAGAACATGTCCAGCTTTGGAAGAGGAGTGGCAGGTGGCAGCAATGGCCTTGGCCCTTCTGTCAAGTGCTGAGCCTGGACCGGAAGTGTCCACTGGAGATCAACCGAGATCTCCAGGGAGGGCTGGGCCAGAGAGCGAGGGCTCGGCCCTGACCACCAGCCTTGGGCGTGTTCCTGGTGCACCGCCAGCTGGGAAACATCTGAGCGGGGTCATCTTTATCACAGGGGCTGAAGAGTCTGCGGTGGAGTCAGTGACAAGCCTTCCAGGTAGCTACAGACGCCCCACACTTCTCCACAAAGCCTCCCTGTGGGAAGACCAGCCCAGGGCCCCCTCCCTCCCCAAGCCTGCTTCAGGGCTGGGAGCCCAGCTCCCTTCCTGTCTCCTTCCTCCCTCTGCAGGCAGCTGGGGGCCGTGGTCGCCTTGGTCCCCCTGTTCCCGCAGCTGCACTGACCCCGCTCACCCTGCGATGCGCAGCCGTGTGCGCCTCTGCCTGGCTAACTGCACTGGGGGGGACCCCTCCCAGGAGCGCCCCTGCAACCTGCCTTCCTGCACAGGTGTGCCTTCCAGCCCCAACCTCTGACCCCAGCCACCACCCTCAAATGAGTCGTTCTAAACACAGCCAGCGTCTGATCCCCAAACACCAGCGTCTAATACCCCTTAAGCCGGGCGTGGTGGTGCACACTTGGAATCCCCGCGCTTGGGAGGCGGAGACAGGAGGATCACGCAGGTTCAAAGCCAGCCGCGCTGGTTTGAGAGACCCTGTTTCCAAATATAAAAAAGTATAAAATAGGTCAGGGAGTATAGCCCGGAGGTAGAAGGGCTTCCAGGAATCCCAGTACCAGCAAACAATAATAATAATAATAATAATAATAATAATAATAAACACCCCTTAAGTGATGACCCATTTCCAATGCTGACATCTGGTCTCAAGTGAGTGTCGAGTCCAGGCCAGGGGTCCTCTTTGCCGACTCAACAGCTGCAGGGGAGCCTTGCTAACGTCCAGCAGATCCCTTGAGTTCATGCATGGGTGTGCTGAACACTGGCCCCAAGGCCCTGCCCCATCCCTCAGTAGCCCTATCAGTGAGGAATTACTGTCCCCATGAGAAAAGGGAACACGGAGGCCCAGCACCCAAACCACACAACCCTCAGTATCCGATCCAGAACAGGAGCCCAGGGATCCAGCTGAGTTCACAGCTGGCCCACGGAGGACATCTGCACAGAACCGGGGCCAGGGAGGAGGGCGGGGCAGGCTCTGCTGGCTCCAGCCACACTCTGTCCTGCAGAGCTGCTGCCCCTGTGCCCTGGCCCCGGCTGTGGACCAGGGAACTGTTCCTGGACCTCCTGGGCCCCATGGGAACCATGCTCCCGCAGCTGCGGAGCGGGCCAGCAGCGCCGCCTTCGAGCCTACCGTCCCCCGGGGCCAGGTGGACAGTGGTGCCCTGATATCCTTACTGCTTACCAGGAGCACCGCTTCTGCAACCTGCACGCTTGCCCAGGTGAGGCAGGTGGAGGGAGCCCACCCCACCCCTCCCTGGACCTGCCCTAGGGAGGCCCAGGCCTCTTGCTTCCTCCCGGGCCCCCTGCCTGCCTCATCCATCGCTCAGGCCAGACGCAGGCTGAGGCTTACGGGGTGTGGGGTGAGGGGTCCCAGCCTGAGCTGACCTCTGATAGAGCTCTTCTCTTTCCAACACAGTGCCTGGGGGCTGGTCACGCTGGAGCCCCTGGTCCTGGTGTGACCGGAGCTGTGGGGGGGGCCAGTCCCTGAGGAGCCGAAGCTGTTCGAGCCCCCCACCCAAGAATGGGGGTGCCCCCTGTGTTGGGGAGAGGCACCACGCCCGGCTCTGCAACCCCATGCCTTGTGGTATGGCAGTGGTGACAGCCACTTCCTGTCCCTCCCTGGCTTCCGTCTGCAAAGCTCTCTCCACACCTGCCACTAACCTCATCCCCACACCTGCAGGAGCCCTGAGACCCAGAGGCAGGAGGTCACCTCACGGGCTGGTTAAGAAGGCAGACCCGCAGGGGTGGGTGGCGGGATCTGGGCTCTGGGCAGGAGCTCCCTGTCTGTGTCTCTGTGCTGCCAGGATCCGCCCCTGACCCCCCACCCTGGGGCAGAGCTCATTCCCTCCTTCCCTGCCCTCCAGCCTGGTGAAGTTTGTCAGAGGGTTTGAGGGCAATTCAATATGGGGGTGCCTGGTCCTACTGGGACCATTGAGCAGAGGCTGTCACTGAGCCCTCCCCCTTCAGTTCCTCCTATCACAGCACCTCCTAGCATACTCATCCCCCATTAGGAAATCCCCACCCACACTGCACACAGCCCCCAGGACAAGCACCACGGAGCTTCTGGGAGAGAACGTTGGCCTCTGAGGTCCAGATCCAGTCCAGCTCACTAAACATTCACTAGGTGCCCAGCTAGACACTCGGCACGACCTGTGAGGGCGCTCACCCTCCATGCAGGCTGTCCCAATCCAGGGTCTCCCCACAAGCCCCAGGATTCTCTAGACACCAACAGTGGGAACAGGGTGGGTCCGTCGCCTTTTGAGGTACCAGGGTCCCCAACTGGGCAAGAGGAGGGCTTCTGAGTCCTGGGGCTCAGCACCCTCTTGACACCGCCCTTCCCCCCACTCAGAGGAGGGGTGCCCAGCTGGCATGGAGATGGTCAGCTGTGCCAACCGCTGCCCCCGCCGCTGCTCAGACCTGCAGGAGGGAGTCCTGTGTCAGGAGGGCCAGGCCTGCCAGGCTGGCTGTCGCTGCTTCGAGGGTACACGCCCAAGTCCCCGTCGTGTACACCAGGGTGTTGGGAAGGCGGGTGGGGCCCGAGGCTGCCAGCCTCAGTCCTCCGGGATCACCTCCCCACAGGGTCCCTGGAGCAGGATGGCGGCTGCGTGCCAATCGGGCACTGCGAGTGCACGGACGCCCAGGGCCGCAGCTGGGCTCCAGGGAGCCAGCACCAGGATGCCTGTAACAACTGCTCCTGCCGGGCGGGGCGGATCTCCTGCACTGCTGTGCCCTGCCCACCTCCTGCCCACTGTGCCTGGAGCCGCTGGTCGGCCTGGAGTTCCTGCAGCCGCTCGTGTGGGCCCGGGGGGCAACAGCGCCGCTTCCGGTAGGGGGCTGCCAGACGGCAGGTGTCCTCTTCTGAGCTGGGTCTCACCCTGCCTGGAGCCTCCCTCTCTGATAGAGCACCATGGGTCCTTGCCAGTGATTTTGTTACCCTCCATGTTCTGACCAGCACTGTCCCTGGATACCCAGGCCCCTCGTTAGCACCCTAAGCCCGTCCCCAGCTCCCCCGGGGTGTCTTCCCAGGAGCCAGAGGGGTGATGCAGGGTCTGGGCTGTTTCTCACTGCCTCTGCCCTGGGCCCTCTCAGGTCCTCCACGTCGGGCTCATGGGCCCCGGAGTGTCGGGAGGAGCAGTCACAGAGCCAGGCCTGCCCTCAGCCTCCCTGCCCACCCCTGTGTCTGCATGGCACCCGCCCGCGCTCGCTGGGGGACAGCTGGCTGCAGGAGGGAGACTGCCAGCAGTGGTGAGTGGGGGCAGGGCAGGGTGCCTGGAGTGTCCTGCCGGAGAGCAGGCCCTGAGTCTGGCCTCCTCCCCAGCTCCTGTACCCCGGAAGGCATACTATGTGAAGACATCGAGTGCCCAGGTCTCAGCTCATACCCCCCACCGCAGCCCACCCCACTAGCCTCCTGCTTCTCAGCCCATCAGCAGGGTCCCCTGCCCCCCAGCACCTGCCTGCCACCCCCATGCATGAAGGCCAACCCCTCCACGCCTCTGACCTCACCCATGCCTTCCCACAGTGCCCGGGGGCTGGACACCCTGGTCCCCCTGGTCCAGCTGCCCTGTGTCCTGTGGAGGAGGATACCAGGTTCGCAGCCGGGTCTGCATGGTGCCAGTCCCTTACCACATGGGCGCCCCCTGCCAGGGCCCCGACGCCCAGACCCAGCGCTGTGGGCGGGAGCAGTGTTCGCGGTTGCCGGAGGCCTGCTCCTGGGGCCCGTGGGGGCCCTGTTCCCGCAGCTGTGGCCCAGGCCTGGCCTCGCGCTCTGGGTCCTGCCCCTGCTCGCTGGCTGAGGCAGACCCAGCATGCAACGGCACCTTCTCACACCTGGACACCCAGGCCTGCTACCCAGGGCCCTGCCTGGGTGAGTGCGCCTGGGATGGGGAGCCCCCGCCCTGGTTTTCCTACCTTGGGAAATGCAGGGGGAAATGTTTCCCCCACGCCATCCCCCCAAATCTGCCTGTAACTCCTAGCATTCTGCTGTTCCCTCTCGCCCTCCAGAGCCCTTCACCACTGGGCCTCCTTGCTGGGGGCGGGGAGCAGCCAATAGGGTCTTTCTGACCCTCTGGTTCTCGCTTGCCTTGTCCTGGGTGAGAAGGTGCAGGGCAGAGGCTGGGGGGCCAGAGGGGCCTGCTGACGCCCCCTTCCCCTAGACGAGTGCCTGTGGAGTGGCTGGAGCCGCTGGACGCGCTGCTCCTGCCAGGTGCCCATGCAGCAGCGCTACCGACACCAGCGCCCAGTGCCCGGCCGCGCCACCGAGGGCCCCCCGTGCACGCGTCTGGATGGCCACTTCCGGCCGTGCCCCCTTGCCAACTGCTCAGGTGAGGCCCAGGACAGAGAGGCCAGAGAGCAGAGCAGAGCAGCTGCATTTCCTCCTGTAGAGCCAGCATCCCCAGTTATCCACACGCATTCTGACCCACCTCGGTACCCAGTTACTGCCCGATTTGTTGAAACTGCCCTCAGTCTTTCCCCATCTACCAATCTTCGGAGCACCTTCCAGGCCCCTAAGCCCTGTAGCTCCCCACTCCATGAAGATTCCAGGCTCCCCAAGGCCCAGCCCACCCTGATCCTGCCCAGGGGTAGACGGGCTGAGCAAGTGCGGGGGGCAGGTGCTGGCCTGTCCCGATGTGGAGTGGGCAGGCTTGTAACCTCGCCAGGTGGCCCTAAGGACCTCACTGGGACGTGCTCTAGCGCAGGAGGGTTCGTGAGTCTCCCACCAGCCTGCTTCCCCCTCCTCCTCCCCCTTTGCAGAGGACAGCTGCGGTCCTCCCTTTGAGTTCCAGCCCTGCGGCTCTCCCTGCGCCAGCCTCTGTGCCACACGCCTGAGCCGTCGGCTCTGCCAGGACCTGCCGCCCTGCCAGCCTGGCTGCTACTGCCCCAAGGTGGGGGCTGGGGGCCTGGCGACTGGGCGGAGGAGGAAGGCGTCCTCTGTCTACACTGCCTGTCCCTCCTCCCCACGATGCCCGCAGGGGCCCTGCTTCCTCCAGACCCTCAGAGCTCTTCCCAGGTCGTGGGCACCATCTGTGCATTTGCTCAGCAGAACCCACTGCTAGAAGCACAGCGACCGCCAGCCAGATCTGACCTACCTCTCCTTCCGCACAGGGGCTGCTGGAGCAGGCTGGGGGCTGCGTCCCCCCAGAGCAGTGTAACTGCTGGCACACCTCGGGAGAGGGAGCAGGGGTGACCCTGGCCCCGGGAGACCACCTGCAGCTGGGCTGTAAGGAATGGTGAGCCGTATTGGAAGGGGAGGCATAAGGCTGAGGATGGGGGTGGGGCAGGTCCCGAGGGACAACCAGACCAGGCAGAGGCCAAGCCAAGGCCCTGGGGCCGAGGTAGGCCTGCGGGCAGGTGGCCCCAAGACACCAGACTTTGACCTTCCTCACCTTGTCCTGGAGGCCCCCAGAGCTCAGGCTGCCCTGGCTGAGCCCACCCCTGCACCCAGGGCCCACCATGATGTCCCCTTCCCACAGTGAATGCCAGCACGGAGAGCTGCAGTGTGCCAGCCGGGGCTGTGAAGGTAACCCTGGCCTAGGGAGACAGCGGTCCCATCTGCGCAGGGCTGGGGCTTCCCGGGATGTGCAACTTTCAATGCTAAAACTGGGACAATCCCAGACAACCAGGACCATTCGTTCCCTGCCCTCCACCTCCCCCAGCCTTTCCTATTTCCTACCCCTCCTAGCCATAACTCTGATCGCCCCCTGCTGCCCACTGGGGTTTGGGAGCTTGGGGGTTGGGAAGGGCACAAACACCCTGTCTTTCTAGGTCTTCTGCCTCTGAGCGGCTGGTCCGAGTGGTCACCCTGTGGGCCCTGCCTGCCCCGAAGTGCGCCAGAGGGGCACCAGCCCCTGAACACCGGAGGCCCCTCTTCAACCTCTGCCCCCCTGCTGGCTTCGGAGCAGCACCGCCACCGCCTCTGTTTGGACCCTGAGACAGGGATGCCCTGGACCGGAGACCCTCAACTGTGCACAGCAATCGTCAGCCAACATCGCCCCTGCCCTGACCCTGGAGCCTGCTCTGGTAAGGAGGGCGGTGCCTGCCGTGGCCGGGGCTGTCCAGGTGGCAGTGGGCAGAAGTTAGCCAAGCCGCTAACTTCTGTTGACCCTGAAGCTGGTGTTGAGGCAGTTAGAAAGAAGTGGACATTGTGGGTCTTTGGGCACATTAGCAGGGGTCAAGCCCAAGGTCTTAGGTGGAAGCCGGAGGTGGGGCCTCAGCACTGCCATTTTATCTCCCCCAGACTCTTGCCAGTGGAACCTGTGGGGACCCTGGAGCCCCTGCCAGGCGCCCTGTGGCGGAGGTTTCCGGCTGCGCTGGAGAGAAGCGGGGGTCCCCCCAGGAGGAGGCTGTCGGGGGCCATGGGCTCAGACTGAGAGCTGCAATATGGGGCCCTGCCCAGGTAACTGGCACCCAGCATCCAGAGGGGGCCCAGCACTGGTACATCAGAAATGGCACCTGTGAGCAGGACATGGGTGCACCTGCCTGCAATCCCAGTACTTGGGAGGCTGAGACAGCAAGATTGCAGGTTCAAGGCCAGCCTCGGCAATTTAGGGAGATCTCATTTCAAAATCATATAGATAGATATGGATAGAGATAGAAGGCTGGGAGTGTTGCTCAGAAGTAGAATGCTTCTGGTGGGGAGGAGAGGGAAAGAAAGAAGGGGAGAGGGAGGGAGAAGAGAGAAAGGTAACTAGCTAGCTAGATGATAGATAGATAGATAGATAGATAGATAGATAGAAGATAGATGGATGTCTCTGCCCCACGGGGGACAGTAGAAGGAAGGGTGCTGTCCTGGGGACCAGAAGTGTCTCCAATAGTTCCTACTTTCTGGACCCTAGGGGAGGGCTGCAAGGCCCAGGACACCGTGCCCACCCTTGACTGTGCCAATCAGTGCCCTCGAAGCTGCATCGACCTCTGGGACCATGTGCAGTGTCTGCAGGGGCCCTGCAGCCCAGGTAGCCAGCGATGCCCAGCCTGGCCTGGGGATACTGGCCATGCCCAGTCCCCCTTCCCTGCTTCCTGATTTCAGAAAGTGAGGACTGGGGTGGGGTGGGGGGAGTTCCGACTGCTGTATCAGATCATCGTAGGACAGGAAAGTGGGCCCTTGGGTCCCTTGTAGTGATCGGCTCTGAGTCCCGCATGGACTGGGGCTCAGCCAAGCCCTGCCATGTCCACGACGATGCTCAAGCGTGCCATAAGGATTACCAGTGGTGCCCACTCCTACAGTGGGTGAGGGAGTGCTGTGCCTTTGAGGCACAGGCTGTGAGAGGCATTGTGGATCCCGGGCTTTAGACCCAGGCTGGCTTCTGGGACACACATCAGGTATGCCTTGCCCGAGCACAGGACCTTTCAGTCTTCTTGACTCCATCCTCAGGCTGCCGCTGTCCCCCTGGCCAGCTGGCACAGGATGGGCATTGCGTGCCCATCTCCTCTTGCCGCTGTGGGCTCCCCAGCATGAATGCCTCATGGGAGCTGGCCCCGGCCCAGGTGGTGGAGATCGACTGCTACAACTGGTACGAGCCACGGCAGGAGCCAGGCAGGGCTTGGGGTGGGAGCGTGGGGCAGGATTGGGCCCTCAGCGCTGCCAGGGAGTGAAAGTTCTGTTCCCCCAACCCAAACCCTGGTCAACAGCACCTGCATCAACGGGTCGCTGGTGTGTCCACGCCTCGAGTGTCCAGTCCTCGGGCCTTGGTCAGCCTGGAGCAGGTGCTCGGCTGCCTGTGGTAGGGGCTCCATGGAGCGCTATCGGAGCTGTGAGGTGCATGCTGGAGGGGCACCATGCCGGGCCCAGGACACAAAGCAGATGCAAGAGTGTAACCTGCAGTCTTGCCCTGGTGAGCACCCTGGCCCGGCCAGCCTGTCGCTCTACCCATCCCTCCATTGCTGTGGGTGGGAGCAGGGAAAGGAGGCCTGGCAGGTGGCCTTTGGGTGAGACACCCCCGCCTCTCCCTCTTTCCCTCTTTCTCTCTGTGCCCCCAGAGTGCCCTTCTGGCCAGGTATTCAGCACCTGTGCCACCTTGTGCCCAAGCCTCTGCTCACACCTGCAGCCTGGCACCCTCTGCGTGCGGGAACCCTGCCAGCCTGGCTGTAGCTGCCCTGGGGGAGAGGTGGGTGCAGCCGCTGGGTCTTGCCTCCTGCGTGGGGGGAGGGAAGAGGCAGTGGTCTGAGTGTAACCCGGCCTGCCCCGCGCAGCTGCTGCACAACGGCACGTGTGTGCCCCCTGGCGCCTGCCCCTGCACCCAGCTCTCCCTGCCCTGGGGCCTCGCTCTGACTGCTGAAGAGCAGGCCCGGGAGCTGGCCCCAGGGACTGTGCTCACCCAGAACTGTACCCGCTGGTAAGAGATGAGTGGCTGGAGCAGGCGCGGTGGAGGACGGGGTTGCTGAGAAGGGGCTGGGGAGGAGGGCAGAGGGCCTCTGAGCAGTACTCTGTCTTCCCAGCGTCTGCCAAGGTGGAGCCTTCAACTGCTCCCTCTCTGACTGCCAGGGTGAGATGTGGTCACCATGCCCCCACCCACAGCAAGGCTGGGGGGCCTGAGCCAGGAAGAAGGGCCCTGCCACAGCCTAGGCCAAGCCACCTCCCCCAGATGGCCTCTGTCTGCACCAACCCCAGGGCAGCACCCCTGCCCAGCTCTCCTTGGGCACACAGGGTGTCTGCTCTGCTTATGGGGGCAGTACCCAAGTACACTGCTCACATACCGCGGCTGTAGGTGAGGCTGAAGTAGAGGTCCTTTCCTGCTGATGGAGAAGTCCAGGTCGAGAGGGGTGAGCTCAAAAGAGGAGGCTGGCCGGAGACCCAAGGCCTGTGGTACTGGCCCTCTGCTCTCGTGTGCCCGGCTCTGCCGCACTGGGCTCTGAACTCATCCAGAAGACAGGGCTAGCCCCAAGATCTTCCCAGCTGGCTGGCGAGGGTGGGCTGCCTTCCAGGAGACCATCTCTGGGTCTGCACCAGCAGGCAGCACCAAGGATGTGGGCGGGGGATGGAGGCTGGGTCCAGGGCTGACCTGAGAGTGGGTAGATGGTCTTCCCCGCAGAGTGTCCTCCTGGGGAAGTATGGCAGCAAGTGCCCCCCGGGGAGCTGGGGCCCTGTGAGAGGTCGTGCAAAGAGAAGAATGCCACAGAGACTCAGAGCAACTGCGGTGCGGCCGGGGCCTCGGGGTGCGTGTGCCCACAAGGGCGCTTCCGCAGCCAGGCGGGCGCCTGTGTCCCCGCAGACCTCTGTGAGTGCTGGCACCACGGGCGTCCCCACCTGGTGAGACACCGTGTCCCCTCTGCTGCTACCACCGCTTCCTGATCCCAGGCCTCCCCGCCTGTCACACTGAATTTGTTTGTTGTTGTTTGTGGTGCCGGGGATTGAACCTTGGGCTTCACACACGCTAGGCATGCGCTCAACCACTGAGCTGCATCCCTGGCCCTTGGTGTGTATCTGTAACGCCCCAGTGGGATGGAATCTGGCCCTGGGCTGGACCCCTTTCCTGACCCCAATAGTTGGTGACCCTCCTAAGGCTTGGGGAGGGCTGGCACGTGGACCCCAGTCCCAGTCCATGGCCCTGGTTGGCTGCTTCCAGGCTGGGTTTGGGATCGGGATATTTGGGGAGATTGGGAGAGACCAAGCGAAGGCTTTCCCTGCACCCTAGCTTGGATCCGAGTGGCAGGAGGCCTGTGAGAGCTGCCACTGCCTCGAAGGGAGGAGTGTCTGCACCCAGCACTGCCCCCGCCTCACCTGTGCTCAGGTACCCTTGGCCCTGTCCCCCTCTCGGCTGGCTCCCTGGGCTCCTCCTCCATGGCTGGTCTCAGGGTCTCTGGGCAGGCAGTGAGGGGTGCAGGGTGCAGGACCATCCAAACTTCTGGGTGCTGATCAGGCACTGCTCCCTCTACAGGGCGAGGTGATGGTGCAGGAGCCAGGGAAGTGCTGTCCCACTTGCCAACGGGAGACTCAGGGTATGGAGAATACCTGGATACTCCTGCTGGACCCTTCTCCCCAGTTACCCACACCCGGCCTTCCAGCTCAGCATGTGCCAGCCCTCCCCAAGCCTGCCTCGGTGGGGGAAGACCCCCAGGGCTACATCATAGCGGCTGGCACCCTGCCCACAGGCTCCAGCCATCCCAGGGGCTCTGTCCCTCACGTGCATTCATCCACAGCTTCCCCTACACCCCACCCGCCTCCTGCCAGGCTCACCTGCACCCCTCTTCACAGAGGAGCAGCCAGCTTCCTGCCGGCACCTCACGGAACTCCGCAACCTCACCAAGGGCCCCTGCCACCTGGACCAGGTGGCAGTGAGCTACTGCAGAGGGCTCTGCCCGTCCAGCACCGACGTCATGCCAGAGGTGAGCCTGGGGCTGTGTCTTGACCAGAGCAGGTCAGCCAGAGCCCTTGAGGGCCTGGAGCCAGCCCAGGAGCTGGGCAGAGCCTGGAGGACACAGTCCATCCTCACAGAGATAACAATGGAACTCTTAGAGCCTTTCACTAGGTGGCTCTGCATAATCTGGGAACACATCGTCCCCTGGCTGCTGTGCGCCTTGAGACAGAGGAGGCAGGACATCAACAAAGAAAGGCTAGGAGAAGGGAAGCCCCAGAATCTGCCCTGCCTGGACAGTGCTGTTCACAGATAGGTCCTCTCAGACATCACCCACAAGGTGTCCACCTGAGCAGGGCACAGGCTGTCTCCCTCTGTGCTTGCTCTCCCTGACCCAGAGGCTCGTTGTTGGATCTGCTTAGGGGCTTTGTACCCCTGACTCCCCCAGCCCTAGGGCCAGAAACCTGGGACCACTGCTGCCAGCATCCAGTCCGATGGAGCCCAGCTCCCAGCCCACAGCCCCAGGGCCCAACTCATGTCACTTCTACACAGGCCATTCCCTCCTGCCTCTCTGCCCACCTGGACTGTCTAGTCCTGCAAGACGGCTCCCAGCTGGGACCCAAGACACTGCCCCTCCACCCTCGGCCACTCTTCTGCTCCCGGGGGCCTCCTGCACCTCCCAGGGCTGCTTACCCAAATCACTTTTGGAATCTTTAAAACATACAGTGAGGAAAGAAAGTAATCAGGAGATATAACCAAATTACTTTGGTAGTTTTGAACTTGGTATCACGTGAGTGTATTCTGAATCTCCAAGTAGAATTATAAATATGATCATAGATAAAATTAAACCATTTGCTCAGTGGGACTTGCTATAGGGCAAGAAGGGCCTGCTCTGGAAGGAGAGCTCCCTGCACTCGGGATCAGGACGCAACTAGGGCTTAATTATGTGCAGTTTCATACAGTATTAGTCTGTCTCTCCAGGGAGGCTGTAAGCCCCTTGAGGTGGAAGCCTGTCTACCGTGTTCATTTAAACTGCGGGTTGTTGGACGCTAAGACTGGCGGGGTCAGAGTGAAGGAGGTGGGCTCTTGGGGAAGGGGGTTGCTAATGACCCCTCCCTCCCCCTGCCCAGCCACCTGCCTGGGGGGCATTGGGATCTAGCCCTCCCTGGGGTGGGGAAGAGAGGCAACTCGGCTTTCCCTCCCCAGTTCAGCCACCCTGTCTCCCGCAGGAGCCCTACCTGCAGAGCCAGTGCGACTGCTGTAGCTACCGCCTGGACCCGGACAGCCCCGTCAAGGTCCTGCACCTGAGCTGCCCGGGCGGCCGCACCGAGCCCGTGGTGCTGCCGGTCATCCACAGCTGCCAGTGCAGCGCCTGCCAGGGTGCGTCCGCATGGGCTCTGGACGGGGGCGGGGCTCTGGGCGGAGCTGGGAGTGGGCAGGGCTCCGGGGCGGGGCTGGGGGTGGGGTGGGGGTGGGCGGGGCCAGGGCTGGCGAGGTTCTGCCTTAGGGAGCATCTCCAATTTACCGTCAGTTCCTGCCCCCTTTCTTCCTGAGCCCTTCCGGTGCGATCCTGTCCTCCACTCCGCATTCAGTTGATTTTTTCTCCAGTCATGCATGAGCTTGGGCACTTAGAGTAAATCGTACCTGGTTCAAATCCCAATTCATCTGTTTTCTTTCTGAGCACCCTCCACCCCGCCCGTGACCTCACCCTTTGAATGGGGCTGACATCTCTGCAGAGGTGTGTGTGTGTGTGTGTGTGTGTGTGTGTGTGTGTGTGTGTGTGTGAGAGAGAGAGAGAGAGAGAGAGAGAGAGAGAGAGAGAGAGAGAGAGCGGTAGCTGGTATATAACCGAGGTCTCACACTGGGCAGGGCAGGTGAGGGAGAAACAGACGGAAGGGTGAGGATGTGTGCTCGGAAGCGCAGTGGAAGAGTTGGCACTGGCTCTGGGCTGCCTTCTGCCCTGACTCGGCCCCTCCTCCGGGCCTGGCAGCTGCCTCTCTTGCTAGATCACCGCTCCCTCTCCCTCTCTCTCCAGGAGATGATTTATCAAAGCACTGACAGTCTCCACAGGACGTGTCCACGGCGCTCCTCTGGAGACATTCGGGCTCGGCACAGATGGCTGCCACCACCTCCCCCAAACGGTGTCCACGCCCAGGCATTAGCATGTCTCAAATAAAGTAAAGCTGGCGGCAAGGTCTTGTGTAGAGGCTCCTCTGTCCTGCGACCTAGTGGGGAGAGTGGGGGCGGGTGGTCGTGAACCCCGCCTAGACCTGCAGAAGGACACTGCCAGTGCCATGGGGACCTCTGCGAGTCTCCACGGGCCAACCATGCGTCCCCCTGGCTGGAGAACCCGGGCAAGGCACTTCCGGTGGCTGGACACGGCTTCCTCATCTGTAGCAGGACGCACCTCCTGTGTCCAGGCCCACCCTTCCCCAGCGTGGCCTCAGCTGCAGGGGCAGAGAAGCCTGTGGAAACTGCAGCTGAACCGGTCCCTCCTCCTTTTCACACTTTAATGAAGTAGAACTTACCTGGAAATTTGTAAAAAGCTGCACTAACATAATCATGATCTGGTTCTCGAACATTTCCCTAATTCCATGCCCATGTGAAGTCAATACCTCCCACTTGCGGTCCCAGACAACCACTAAACTGCTTTCCACCTCCAGCCTTGCTTTTTCTGGATATTTCATATAAATGCCTGGCTTCTTTCAGTTAGCATGACTTTGAGGGTTTTTATAGTCTAGCATATAACAGTATCTTCTTCCCTTTCTTTGCTAAATCTTAATCCATCATATGGATACACGGCCCTTTGCCTCGCCATTTACCAGTGGACATTGAGCTCCCTTCTTTTTTTCTCTTTTTATCTATCATGAATAAAGCTATTATGAACATTTTAAAAAGTCTGTGTGTGCAGATACATTTTCATTTCTCTTGGGTATACTATGCCTAGGAGCGAAACTGCTGGGTTATATGATAAGGTTATGCGTGACTTTTCAAGAAATTGCCAAAAGGAACTGGGCAGGGTGGCCCATGCCTATAATCCCAGTACTTGAGAGAATAAGACAGGAGGAGTCCAGGTTTGAGGCCAGCCTCAGCACCGTAACAAGACCCTCAGCTATTTGGTGAGCCCCTGTTTCAAAAAAAAGCGATCTTTTTTGCTGGGGGTGTGGCCCAGAGGTAGAATGTCCCTGGATTCAATCCCCAGTACCATACACAGACACACAGACACACACACACCCTTCAAGGGCTCACCCCTCAGTCCTCCTTCCTCCAACTGGGCCCCGCCCTCTAAAGTTTCACCACCACCCAGTCGCACCATGAGCTGGGAACCAAACCTTCAACACACGAACTTTCAAAGGATGCTTAAGATCCGACCATGACCATACTTCACTGAAGTTCTGAGCTGTGGTTCCTTCATGTTAAGCATTTTGTTTGTATTTTATTTTCCTTCATATTATCTCTTTCGAAGCTTCTTTAAGCCTTGGGCACAGGGCTTTGCTGACACAGAGTGGGAGGTAGTTAATGCCTCCCCACTGTGGGTGAGAGCTGCAGATGAACGCACCAGCCTCCCGTTCCTCAGAGAGAGGGTTGTGGGGAGCGACAAGGACAAATAGAAGGGCAGTCAAGTCCAGGGGCCTACAGCAGCGATCGCTGAGCTACACCTCCAGCCATAACACTGGTGGATGTGCCGGGCGTGGTGGTGCAAGCTTGTAATCCCCGCGCTTGGGAGGCTGAGACAGGAGGATCGCACAGATTCAAAGCCAGCCTCAGCTACTTAGTGAGGCTCTCAGCAGCTTAGTGAGACCCTGTTTCCAAATAAAGTATAAAATAGGTCTGGGAATATAGCCCGGAGGTAGAAAGCCTGTGTTCCACCCCCATTGCAACCAATAAATAATTAATAAATACCAAAATGCACCTTCGTGTGGGGCTTTCCTCTTCCCTGTCCCTCTCCTGAGCCCCACAGCCCTGCCTTGGTCCTTTCTAGCACCAAGTCCACTTCCAGCACAGGCGGGTGGGAGCCAAGCCGGCCGCTCCGGCCCAGTGCTGGGTGATGCTGCATATCACCCCCTCCCTCGCAGTCCTCGGACACTCTGCAAGCCAGATTCCCATCCTATCCCTTAGGAAAGGACCTAAGGGAGTTGGAAAAGAAGAGCAGCTCTGGTTAAGAGGAGCGGGACACAGGAAGGGGGACGTGTGGCTGAGTCAGCATTGGGACTTCAACTGTAGGAGAGGCCCTCGGCTGGGCCCCATCACGCAAGTCGGTGGGATTCCTGTGAGGGTCTACCACGGGGCATATTCAGTGTCCATGTATTTCCTGGAAATGGCCCCTTCCTGCAAATCCTGTTTCCCTCTCTGGCTTCCAGCTCCTGGTCAGTCACCTGTGCCCACACGTGTATCTTCATCATGCGTCTCCAGCACCTGCGTCCTTCCAGTTACTAAACGTATGTATCTCTGCGCCCTCCCTCCCTTTGTCCTTCCTCTTGGTGGTACTGGGAACTGAACTCAGGGGCACTCTACCTCTGATCTACACCGCCAGCCCTATTTTATATTTTTAATTTGAAACACAGTCTCCCTAAGTTGCAGAGGGCCTCACTAAGTTGCTGGAGCTGGCCTCAAATCTGTGATGATCCTCCTGTCTCCACCTCCCAAATACTAGGATCACGGGCATGCACCACTATGCCCAACTTCTCTTTCTTTCTCGACCAGCATGCATGAGCACCTTCAGTTTCTTTCTACCTTGTATTCTTCTCACCGTCCCTACAAAATCCAAGTCTTCTGCCAGTGTTGACTCTACCTTATCTCTCCTAAACCCAAGTGGGATGCACTGAAGACCCATCGCCCTGGAATTCAGTGTCTGCCCCCAGTCAGCCAGTGTCAAGCCAGCGACAGACCGCGCAGGTATCTGGGTGCACTGGGATCCGCCGCGGCAGGAGTGGTGGCAGATCCTGAGCACAAGGAGAGCAACGTGCTGGTGTCCCCACAAATCCCACAAAATCGCCGCCTCTGTGCCTCTTCCAGTTAGCTGTTGCGGTGTAACACAATGTAACGCAATCCCCACTATCTCACAGTTTGTTAGGACAAGAACACCACGTGGCTAAGCCAAGTTCTCTGCTTAGCGCACACAAGGCCAAAATCGAAGTTCTGGGCAGACGAGGCTCTTCTTGTTGAAGCCGGTGCCTGGCGGCTACAGGACTGCTGGCTGTCGTCCTGCTCAGGACTGTGAAGCTCTGTTCCTTTCCCTGTGGCCTCCCACCTTGAAGCCATCAGGAGCACCTTGCATCTCCCCCACACCTAGAATACGACTTCCTTTTTTGCCCCCAGACAGAGAAGCTCTACTTTTTATAGGTCTTCCATGATGACACTGGGCCTGACTGCAGACTTTGGGATGATATCCCTATTTGAAAGTCAGGTGTGCCATACAACGTAACATAATCACGATAGTCAAGTCTTATCAGAGCCACAGACCAGGAGGTCAAGGTTGGGATATCTTTGGGGCTTTTTGAGAAGGCATTCCTTCCCCAGTAGGTCCACTTGGCAGGTCAGCAATCCCAGTTTGGTCTCAAATACCAGGCATGCATCCCTACTCCCCGCCAGGTGGCAGGAAGCAACCAGTGATATACGTGATATATTCCTGAACACATATAAACTTCTATGGGGAACAATAATCAGGAAGAGCTGGGAAGAGCTGGGCCTGGTGGCACACTCCTGTAATGCCAGGACTTGTGAGGCTGAGACAGGAACACTGCAGATTTGAGAACAGCCTCAGCAACGTAGCAAGACCTTGAGGAATCAATTTTTTAAGGGATAAGAAGGGTGTAGCTCCCTGGGTTTAATGCCTAGTACCCCCCCCTACACACACACACAAAAGCTCAAATATTCACTTACCAAGCATGCCTCCTGCCGTGCCCTGCTCAAGCACGCCACTGCCATAATTCTTGCTGTTCCGTGATTTCAAATTTATCGACTCTATCTCTCTCTCTTGTCACTAGCCCCATCCTATCTGCTCTCGTGACTCAGATTTGTGGCCCACGCAGTGATTCTCAACCCCCAGCGCACACTAGAAGTACTTGAGTAGCTTTAAAAAATGCCAGCGCCGCAGCCCCATCCTAGGCCTATTAAATCACCGTGTTTGAGACCCCACGGGTGGTTCCAATGTGTAGCTGCAATTGAGAGTCACTTTTCTATCATTATAATCACTCTGCTGCAAATACCACAAATCCCCTTGCCTCTCCATCCCCTCGTTTAAACCTACCTGCCACCCTCCAATCCAGGGTGAACGCACACATCTGCCCCAGCTTCTGCTTCTAAACAGAATTTTGCACCCAGGTTTTTTTCCTGTCTTAAATTCATGATCATAAACTCCAAATTGGCTTTTGAGTGGCCTTAACATTTCTGCGGTAAGTTCTGATTCCCGGTTTCTGAACCCCACTTCATTTACGTGAGATGACCTTGTCTGACAGGTGTCATCAGACGAGAAACCCCTCAGTAAATTAACTCCATCTTCTCCTTCTTCCAACCTGGCATAATCTGGAAGCCAACACTCAGGAATGAACACCCTTTAAGGGAAATAAAGCAGCCAATCTAGTTCTGAGTCTTATGGAGCTAGCAGCCCATGCAAGAAAAGCAGGAGTGAGACGGTGACTTAGAGCCAGGCATGGTAGCACACACCTCTAATCCCAGTGTAGGCTGGAAACCAGCCTCAGCAAGTAGTGAGACTCTCATCAACCTAGTGAGACCCTGTTTCAAAATAAGAATAAAATACGGCTAGGGGTGTAGCTCTAAGGTAGAATGTTCCTGGGTTTAATAGTCAGTACCATGGGAAAAAAAAAAAAAAGTGACTTAGTCTTAAGGCTGTGGGAGCAAGCAAACACCCTAGCGGACAAGGCTGGGAAAGGCAGCTCAGCCTCCTGAGGTCGTGTGGTCAGCAGAAATGCCAGCTAACGCCCGACAGAGCGGGATCCACACGGCCTGGAAGTAACGTCACTGAAGTAACCCACCGTTGTCTTTATCTCATGAGCCTGGTACAAAGCTCGGCCTGCGGTGGAGAGTTAAGATGCTAATGAGACATGTGGTCTGTGAAGAAACACGACAGAGAAGCCCACTCAACCCACCTCGCCCTGTGATGACACCGGCCCAAGCTCCTGCTGGCTCCGCAGACGCTGCAAAAGCTTGTCCCCTTGTGCTCCGCGTGGCCAGCCTGGCAGGCTCACTGTCAGAGCTGCGAAAGCTCGTCCCCTTGTGCTCCGCGTGGCCAGCCTGGCAGGCTCACTGTCAGAGCTGCGGCTCCCCTGGCTCAAGCAGAAGCACCTAATAGAGTCTGTGCTTAAATGCTTTATGGGCCTGGCATTCATTCTTATATCTTTGGTACACGAACCAGAGTATGGTAACATCCCCACCCCCAGAAAGAGCCCTTTCTACTCTGGCCCTGGCCGCTCTTGCCTTTTCAAGGACTTGAGCCCTCACATCATCCCATCTTTGTTAAAACATCAAATTTCTAGAAATCAACCTAGAAGCATGGCCTCGTGTCTCACATCTTAGCTCTCCTGCTTCGAACTCACACGTTCCCTAGATACTGTGTTGGGGATTGAACCCAGGGGCATTCTACCTCCAAGCTCCACTTCCAGCTCTATTTTATTTTATCTTATTTTATTTATTTTATATTTTGGTGGAGTGCTATAAATGTCTATATCTAATTTGGTGAGTGGCTACATAGTACATATGTAAAAACACATATATAAAATCACACTGAGGTGTACACTTGAGATTTGTGCACTTGACATTTGTGCTGTTATTATAACAAATATATACATGCATTACAAATAGTAAATTGTTTTAATTGTTTTATATAATTTTACGTCTTGCAAGGAAGATAAGAGAAGAAAGCAAGTATATATTTATATTTTATTTCTCATAGTTCTGGAAGCCAAGAAGTCCAAGATGAGAGAGCCGTCGGGTTCTGCTGTCTCGTAGGGCTTTTGTCTCTGCGTCTACTGTAGCGAAGGCAGGGTAGAGCAGAGGAGTGAGCTAGTTCCCTGGAGCCCCTACATAATGGCACTGATCTAGCCCCAAGGTCGCAGTGTGGGGGTCCAGTTAACTTCTAAAGCCCCCACGTCTTAATATTATTGCTTCGGAGATTAAGTGCTCACTGTCTGTATTTTGGAAGAACACATGCATCCAAACCATAATATTTTCCCTAGCAATTCAGTCCTCATAAATGGGATTAGCACTCTTATAAAAGAGGTACAAGAGACCTGTCCGACCCTTCTGCCACGTGAGCACATAGCAAGAGGCAACATCCTAGAAGCCGAGAATGGTCCTCACCAGTCACCAGCTCCACCAGAGCCTGGATCCTGGACTTGCCAGCCTACAGGACTGTGGTGAAATGCATTTCTCTTCTTTATAAATTATCCAGTATTAGGTGTTGTATCACAGAAACTAAGACATCTCCTCTTTCTGGTCCCCTTTTAAATTCAATCTCTACTCTGCAATAGGACCGATCCACCTAAATTTGCCCACACAACTCACCTTCTAAAGCACACTTCAAATCCCTAAGGTAGCGCAGGACACCCGCATCCAGCCCTGCGCACCTCTGTCTTCCCCTCTCGCCGCACACCCACGTCTCGCCTTCCTGGCGCGGCTGCTCCTTACGCCCAATCGCTCTTTCTCATTACGTAAGCCTTTCCTCCCTCCTGTCTTAATTTGTTTTGGATGCCATAACAAAATACCAAAACACTGCGTGGCTTAAACATCAGACATCTGTTACCATGTGGTTTTAGAGGCTGAAGAGATCCGGATGTCAGGACGACTGGGTCCTAGCCGGGGCTCTGTTCTCGGCTTACAAGTCAGCTTCTCCCTGGTGGAGAAGAGCACTCTGTCTGCTGTCTCCACTAACAAGGACTCTAATCCCATCATGAGGACCCCATCCTCGTGACCTCATCTGAACCTAACTACTCCCAAAGGCCCCATCTCCAGATGCCAGCACGCTGGGACGTCAGGAAGCAGCCCACAGCACCTCCTCTACTTGGCTAAGTCTTACCTCTTATTTTAATTCAGGTCAGGCACCACCACCACCTCCTGCTAAGGTGACAAAACTTGCTTCAATAGTATCTTGTGCTTACCTTTTGTTTTTATTGCACTTGTATCTCTATTTTGTAATTCTGTTTTTGGTCTGTTTTCCCAAGACTATGAGTTCCTTAAAGGTTAGGACTTTATCTCATTCAACCCAGCACAGCTCCTGGCACATGGCAGACACGCGACAATGCTTTTTTTAAATTAATGTAAGTAAAACAATTGCCCTCCTTGATTAAATAAAATCTGGGACCTTCATGGTTGACATTGGCACAACCCAATCAGGGCGCTCTGCTGGTACTGCAGGGCCCGAAGCACACCCGGAACGTTGCCTAGTAACCCTCCCGCGAGGAGGGGGAGAAAGGCAGCTGCTGGCTGCTCAGCATCCAATCGGGACCCCGCATTCGGGAGCCAATAGCAGCTTCGAGAGCGCCTCACCGAGGCGGGACTACACCTCCCGAGATGCCCCGCGGTCTCCAGGAGGAGGCTGCCGTAAAGCAGCTCGCCCGCACGACGCTAGTCCCCGCCCAGCGCCACTCGGCGGGGCTCTAGCGCCACCGCCCCCTCGACGTGACAGCCGAAGTTCCCCGCCACGCTCCGGCCCGCGGGGCGCCCTTCTCCTCTGGGAGCCCTGGTCCCCAAGTGGGTCAGGCCAGGCTGCGGGGGGAGGGGGCGGCCTGGAGGCAGCGGCGGGGTCCGCACGGGCCACGAGAGCGGGGCCATGGAGCCCGGGGAGTCGGGGAAGGTAGGACTGGAAGGGCCCGGGGGCGCCCGCTCCTCTCCGGGATCCCGACCGGGCTCCGGCGGGCGGGCGAAGATGAGCCGATGAGCCAGCCCTGCAGGGAGCGCTCGCCCGCCCGCGCTTTCTCTTGGAGGGAAAAGATCCCTCCGGGGCTGGCATCCTCCGGCGCCCTTCCCGGCCCGCGGCTGTCCAGCCGCCCTCCCGCAAGTGCGCTCTGCTGATGCCGGGTTGGGGGACCCGCCGAGTGCAGCGGTGCCAAGGCGCTCCCTGTGCCCGGTCGCCGTCGTTGGCGCTTTGAAGAGGCCCAGCCTGCTTTAAGGCTTTGGGGTTGGGTGGGGCGCCAGTGGCGCCAAAGGGTGAGGGTCGCAAGGCGGGTGAGGGCCTGGCCCTGCCTGCGTCCTCCTTCCCGAGAAAGGGCCGAGAAGAGAGCGAGCCTCTGGTGTAGTTCTTGACCACTTCTTTTTCTGGGTTATGTACCTCCTAGAGGCATCGTCCACTAATTTGCTTCGGGCTTTGGGCCAGAGGAGGCTTTGAGTTGGAAGATAAAAGCGGAAAGAAAATGCTTGGGAATAGTTAGGATGGTTTGACCGGAGCCTGCTACAGGCCAACGCACACGCCTGCGGTCCCAGTACTTGGGCGGCTGAGCAGGAGGGTCACAGGTTTGAGGCCAACCTCAGCAGCTTGGCGAGACGCTTAGCAATTATGAGACCCTGTTTAAAAAAAAAAAAAATCAGGCTGGGGTTGTAGCTCCGAAGTAGAATGTCCCTGGATTCAATCCCCCACAACCACCACCAAAAAAGATGGTTTGACCGGATTGCTAGAGTTCCAAGAATCCCGGCATGATTGTAGACACACTCGCTGGGGGGCAGTGGCGGCGTCTTGGGATTAAGAGCTTTCTAGATCTTTGCAGCCAGTTCCTTTGGGGATGGGCAGGCAGTGCTGGGCATTGAACCCAACACTTCGTGCATGGTAGGCAAGCATGACCTACCACTAAGCTACACCTGGGCCTTCAGACAGTTCTTGAGGATGATTCTTTGGCACAGAGGGAATTCTCGGTGCCAAATTCTCACCAAACATTTTCATGTGCTTATTGAGTCTCCTTTTTTTTTTTTTTAATTTAATGCCACTCAATAAATATTTGTGCTCAGATTGGTATTGAGTAAAATAGTTAAAGTACAAGAATAAAATAGAAAGGGAGCCCTACTTTATTCCTCACTCACTTCAGTAACTTGGGAAGGTCCCACCCACACTAGAGAAAAAGGCTAAGGAGGGAATTCTGGTGTTTTTCTTGGGCGGCCTGGGAAGGCCTCTGACTTACAAAAGCCGCTATTTCTTTCGTAAGTACCTCTTCCAGCCTCCCTCCCCTCCACAAGCTACAGTAATGAATTTTCCAGACTCAGCAAACTACAGGGGCCCTGGGCCAAGACAATCAAACTCAAAAGACCTAAAAAAAAAAGTTTGAAAGCCAACCCTGTGCTAGTCTTATATTTAGCACTATTTTGTATGGAAAATACAAAAAAAAAAAAATAAAGGAAGTGGCCCTCACCCTTAGGTAACATCTAACAGATTAGTTTAGATTGAACCTGAATTTGGATGAGGAGGAAGAAAATTTGAGGGGAAGAAGGGTTATAAAAATATCAGCAAGTGGGGCATTGTGGTACGTGCCTGAGCACTCGGGAAGCTGACACCAGAGTTTGAGAGCAGCCTGGGCAACACAGAGAGACTGTCTCAAAAGAGAAAAGGATGAAAATGACATGGAGATGGTAGCTAGTGAGTTGAGGCTGATTTCCAAGCCCTTCTGTGCAGTGTTAGGCTTTCTTAGCCTTTAGCAGGAAGAGAGCAATGCAAACATGTTTGAGGTGGAGCCGAAATTTGATTTGATTTAACCTCTAGTTGAAAGCCCTAGCAATTGCAAATCTCATTCCTCCGATCTTCTTTCCTTCCTTCCTTTCTTTTTATTTTTTAAGAACATCAGCCAAAAATGAAATGGAGTGGTTGAAAAACCAACTGGCAGTAGAAGGAGGCCTGAGTAAAATATGAGTCTTGGGAGCGTAACTTCGGGAGTCAAGGAGCCTTGGAGGCGGTGCCTTGGAGTATTACTAGGTTCTTCCTTAGAGCTGTTCCGTGATGCCTGTTAACTAACAGCAGTCTCAGGCCATTTGGGTTGCTTGTGGGATATCTTGCCTAACATTGGTGAAATAATGGATAGAGGTCAAAGACACCCCCGTCACATTCTATCCCATCATCCTGTTGTATTTTCTTCCTATCCCTGATCACTATGTGAAATTCTCGCATTTATCTATTATATATGTTTGTTGACTTTACTATCTGTAATATTCCAGCTAGGTCAGTAGACCAGTACCTAGCATTTGTAGGTTCTCAGGAAGTTTTTTTGTTTAAGACTGATATACAAAGCTGCACTGTTACAGGTACCGGTGTGTGTGTGTGTGTGTGTGTGTGTGTGTGTGTGTGTGTGTGTGTTGTGTGTGTGTGTGTGTGTGAGAGAGAGAGAGAGAGAGAGAGAGAGAGAGAGAGGGAAAGAGGGAGGGACTGGGGATTGACCCCACAGGCATTCTACCTTTGAGCTAAACTCCCAGCCCAATTATATTTCATATTTGGAAACAAGGTCTCACTAGGTTGATGAGTCTCACTACTTGCTGAGGCTGGCCTTGAACATGTCTCAGCCTCCCAAGTACTGGAAGTATAAGCCTGTGCTACCAGGCAGGGTCTCACTAAGTGTGGAGGGCCACACTAAGTAGCTGAGGCTGGCCGCGAACTTGTGATCCTCCTGTCTCCCAAATACTGGAATTAAAAGCATGTACCACCATGCCCGGCTTCCAGGAGCCCTTCGATGCAAGGTGTGGCACGCTGTGGTCTAGCACCTTGTGTGCCCTCCAGGAGGGCACGTGGGTGCTGCTGTACACATTTCGGAGTCTGTATGCATGCACTGCCTTAACTTCTCTACAACATCTCTCTGTCTTTCCCATAGAAGTGACTGTTTCTGTCTCGTTTTCCTTTGAACCCATTTCTGGTATTGTATTTATGCTGTGGTTGTTTGCCACTGGTAGATTTTAATCTTGATTTTAATTTATTTCCTATCTTCAAACCACCATGTGGCAAGCACATCAAAACACTTAAATAATAAATGTATGTTGAATGAAAAAATGAATTACGTGCCTATGAAATTCTTTCTGTACAGTGTGGTGGAGGAGAGTGGGGTGGGGGGTTATAAAAGCCAATCAGCACTGGCTTTCTGGAAGAGGAAGTAGAGAATTCCCAGCTCAGGGAAAGCAGCAAAGCTGCTAAGGAAATCCCTCAGGAAAGATGGAATGGAATAGGACCGATGGGTGGGCCCCACTAAGTAGTGGGAGGGAAGAGCCAGGCCTGGGATGGCATCTTGGGTGTACAGAGGCGGGGAGGCGCAGGGTAGGTCGGGTGATTGCAGTGATAGGATCTGGCTGGGGGAGGATCCGGGGCCAAGGCAGCGCCAGAGTGAGGAAGTAGTGGTGCAGACCGAGGGCACCTCTGCTTGGCTGAGAAGGGGGAGCTGTTCCCTGTAGGTCGTGGGGACTCTAAAGTAGAATTTCCACAGATACTTCTTGGACTCTACAATGATAAGAAGTTCCTCTTATTTAAGCAGAGTTGTGTTTGCTTTACACTGAAGTCACCCAGAAGCAAAAACTCTTGCCATAATGTTACTCAAAAGAGGAGTGGCAGGTGTGATCACCCTCCCTGGGAAGACATCTCCATCATCCAGACATCCAGCCCAGCCACAGCCTCACTGCAGCTGAAGTGCCGGGTACTCAGCAGGCACCTGTACACTCTGGGGGCAGGTGTGCCCATGGGCCGTGGGGTATGGCTCCCGCACAGTCTCAGGGCTCTTCTCCTCTCCCCACTTTAGACCTCCTTCAGCCACCCTTGAGCGCACCGTGTGTCCTCGTGGACAGTCGTCCTGTGCTTCTGCACAGTCTCCTTCAGCTGCCCTCTGTATGCCCATTCTCCAGTAGCTTTCGGAAATCTAATCATATAGTAATTGAAGTCGTACATTTTGTAGTACAATTTCAAGTTTGTGTTTTTGTTTTGTTTTTTGGCAGTACTGGAATTGAACCCAGGGCCTATCTGCTTCTGAGATATTCCTCCAACTCTCATGTGTGTATGTATGTATGTATGTGTGTGTGTGTGTATGTGTGTATGTATGTATTTATTTATTTAATTATGGTACTGAGATGGAACCTGGGAGCATTCTACCACTGAGCTACACCCCCAGACCTATCTGTGGAGGACCTCACTAAGTTGCTGGCGCTGGCTGTGAACCTGTGATCCTCCTGTGAACCTGTCTCAGCCTCTCAAGTACTGGAATTATAAGCATTCACCACTGTGCTTGGCTTCTCTTTTTTATTTTTGAAACAGAGTCTCACTAAGTTATCACACATTGACTTCGAATGTGACTGTCCTGTGTCAGCCTCCCAAGTACTGGGATTACAGGTGTGCGCCACCACGCCTGGCTCTTAGCCTTCTTTATGGCTCTATTTTATTCTGGTCCATGATCTCCCTTGAAGAATGAGTCTCGGCCTCGCTGTGATCTTTACCTAGGTGGTGAGAAAGGTAGGCTGTACGTTGTGTGTGTGGGTTGCCTAGGTGTAGAGAGCCCATCCCAAGTCTAGCAAAGTCCCAGAGCAGCAGAGTCACAGGCAGTTGTGCACACAGATGTCAAAGACAGATCTCAGGAGGAAGTTGGTACTTAGCTGGTGTCATTTTTCTTTTCAGGCTCCCGTGACATTTGATGACATCACGCTCTGCTTGCTCCAGGAGGAATGGATGCTGCTAAGCCAGCAACAGAAGGACTTCTGTGGTCCTGACAAGCTGGTGGCACCACTGGGTATGGACTCCCACGTCCCCATCTCTGTCCGAGATCGCTGTCCCCAGCCCTATCCAGGCTAGGAGAAGTGAATTGAGCATTTTCTGGAATCCTGCCATTTTTGTAGGCATTTAAAAACCAACCATCTGCTTAAACTCGTATCTAACTTAACTTGCATGCAGGTCACACTCTTCTCTTCTCCCCTCAAATTGCCCAGGAGAGTCAGGAAAGGCTGCACTCCAGGGGATGGACCTTGAGGTGTGCCTCCTGGCCGCCAGGTGGGAGTCCCAGGCTGCGAGCCTGCGGAGCTGGCAAACTGTGGTGGGAAGAGCGTTGGATTTGCAGTGGAAGCTGCTCTCTCTCCCAGCTCTACCCCTGGGAACCTGCGCGCCCTGGCCTTGTTAACCCTTGATTTCCTTCTTTGTAGGGTTGGCATAGAGATTTAATGAGATCAAACAGTTGAAAGCTTTGTACAAATGTAGGTATTGCTCATCTCTTCTGGTTTTTGAATGCACTTTTTTCTGCTTCTGTGGGTAGACTTTCTGCGCCGAGGACAGAGGTGGTTAAATTTCAACTTGGGTGTGCACAAATGTTCTCTGTGTTGGCATCCATAACCCAAGGTCCAGAATCTGAAATGCTGAGACCTTGGCGGGTGATCTCCATTCAAAGAGTTTTGGATTTCAGTCTAGGGAAGCTCAGCATGTATAATCTTTGCAAATATTCATAAATCTGAAGAACTCCCAAATCTGAAATACTGCTCCCAAGCTTCTCAGATAAGGGAATCACCCTCTGTTTTGCCGATTGCCCTTGTATGAGTGTCTCCAGTTCCTTCTTTATCTCATTCTAGGAAGGAAGAATGAAGTCAGGGAAGAAGTTTTCTTTGGTTGGGGGAATGTAGCCGAGCTGGGTCTCCTTCCTGTGTCTGCTAAGAAAGGTGTGAAAACCCACAGATTATTCAAGGCCAGGAATTGCAGAGTAGCAGCTCAGGGCCAGATTTGACTCCCAGACTGTAGTTCTATTTTGTTTTGCCTTTTGGTTGTTTGACTCCTTTTAAATACTCAAGCGACTTACCAATATTTAGCCATGGGGAATTCTCACATAAAAATATGGACTTCTGGCTTGTCTTGACCAACAGGACTATGTGGCAGCACCAAGCCCGTACCCCGCGTGGTGGCCTTCTGGAGATGAGCAGCCACTGTCCCCCTTCTGCAGGACCACGTCCTCTAGGTTGTCACCGCCCGACGCCCGGCCTGCTGTCCTTGTTCTGTAACGGTCTGCCCTTTGGCATTGGGCATCTGGCCTGTGGCCTCCGTCTAGAGCAGCTTTTTACCTGTTTAGCCCTGCTGGCTTTCCCCTCCCCCCTTCTCTCAGGGCTCTCCCCCATAGCTGCGCTTCTGTGCTAACCACCCGACTCTCTCGCCCGCCTGCTATCTCACGGTCCAAGATGTCCCTGGCGGAGCCGCCTTAGTTCTGTGACCCGGAGTCAGACACTCACACGGTTTTCTCTGTTCCCGACTCAGGGCCAACTGTTGGCAGCCCCAAGCTGTTCTGTGAGTTTGGGCGAGGGTCCGAGCCATGGCTAGGCAATGCCCAGAGCCAGAGGAGTCTCCTGGATCACCGTCCCGGTGAGTGTGGCCCCTGCCTGGAGGGAGTACAGAGCTGGTGGCGCCCTGGCCCCCAGTCTCATCCTCTACCCTGCCTGTTCTCCACTACCCCGGACTTGATGAATACTGCTCTCCCCACAGATGGCGCCTAATCCGAGGGTGCGCGCCTCTCCCAGCAGGCCCTCTGCCCTCTCAGCTCCCGTTCTCTCACTTCTACCTAGAGTCTATGTTTATTCATACTGAAGTTCCAAGAAGGCCTGTCTGCCTGTCTACTACCCTGTCCCCTGTGCCTGCAGCCAGGCCTGGTGCTTGGATGCAGGATGAAGGAATGAGTGAACAGCTGTCTGCTAAGTCCCGGGATTTTTCTCTTTTTCCTCCTTTGATAAGCCTCTCAAGGGGTGGCTTAGCCAGGGCCAGGCCAGATGGCGTCTGGTTATAATATGATGGAGCCAAGCCAGCCCTTCCTATGGGAAAAGAGGGAGCTGGGGATGTGATCCCATGAGAGCTGAACCAAGCACATCTGTGCTCCCCTGTGCTTCTCCCAGATGGACCAGAAGCAGCCCTCGACTGCTTTGTGGCTCTGGAAAGAATCATGGAAGCCAGGTGCAGTGGCGCATGCCCTTAGTCCCAGTGACTCAGGAGGTCGAGGCAGGAGGATTACAAGTTTGAGGCCAACCTGGGCAACTTAGCAAGACCCTGCCTCAAAATGAGAAGTTAAAAGGGCTACGCAGTACTGCCTCCCCCCCAAAAAAAAAATAAGAAGCCGGGAATGATGGTGCACACTTGTTATCCTAGTACTTGGGAGGCTGAGGCGGGAGGTTTGCAGGTTGATGGCCCGCCTCAGCAACTCAGTAAGGATCTCACTACTTAGTGAGACCCTGTTTCAAAATAAAAGAATAAAATAAGGTTGGGGGTGTAGCTCGGAAGTAGAATGCCCCGGGTTCCATCCCCAGTGCCACACAAAAACAGAAGAAGCAAAGGGACTCCTTTGTTTTATTTGGCGGCACCTCGCATGGCTGTTCCTTTGGAGCCCACTGACCGTCAACAGCTCGGTGCTCTTGGGATTAGCACAGTCTTACAGACTGGTCCATTGGCCTGAAGATAAAATGTTGAGTCCTTGGCCGCTGTACCTCTAAACTTGTATGGATGCAAAAGAAATGATTCAGGCAGTTAGAGGCATCTCGACTGCATTTCATGTGAGGAGTAGAAAAGGCAACTTCTAGTTCAGTTTGAAGGAGAAAGATCTTGCCGGGAGTGGTGACACACACCGGTGATTTCAGTACTTGGGAGACTGAGAGAGGAGAATGGCAGGCTTGAGACCAGTACCTGGTAACTTAGTGAGACCCTGTTACAAAATAAAAAAAAGTAAAGGCCTGGGGTATAGCCCGTGGTAGAATGCCCCTCACTTCAACCCCCAGTACCACACCAAAAAATTTTAAGAAAAGTCTGGTGAGATTATAAGTTCTACCTTGCTATGGGGCTACAGTATAAGACAGGAAGCTGAGCTGGGCATGGAGGCACATGCTTGCAATCCCAGTATCTGGGAGGCTGAGACAGGAAGATCACAGGTTTGAAGACAGCCTCAGCAAATAGTGAGACTCTCATCAACCTAGTGAGACCCTGTTTCAAAATTAAAATAAGGCTGGGGATGTTGCTTAGAATGCCCCTAGGTTAAATCCCCAGTGCCACAAAAATAAGGGAGGAAGCCTAGTGTCTCTCGAGCACCGCCTCACCATCGCCAGGTAGAGGTGCAGTCACCTACTGTGTCCAGTGCTACTCCCTTGCCCCAGCTACCCGCCGCCAACATGGTCAGTACAGTACAACAAGATAGTCTGATTTTTTAAATTTGCTTTTAGTCTTTATTTTTTTAATTTTTTATTGGTGCATTATATTCATACATCATATTGGGGTAAAAAACTTGTGTGGACACACATGTACACATCACCATTTAGCCCCTACCCAAATCCCACCCCATTCCCTCCCCATCCCTCCTTCCCATGCTTGGCTTAGTGGTTGACTTCGATATGTTTAAGTACATTGTGTGTTTTAGAGATTTTCCTTCTTCCCTCTCCCATCCCCTCATTTAGGTTGTCTTGTTTGCTCCTCTATAGGATTTCCTTTTTCAGAGAGACCAAAGCCACGTAACTTTTATTACAGTATATTATTATAATTGCTCTATTTCATTATTATTGCCAATCTCTTACTGTGCCTGATCTATAAATTTTTATGCCACGTATGTGTAGATAAAGAAATCTGGCATAGTCAGAGTTTGGCACGCTCCATGGCCCGGGCAGCTGTGGGGTTCTTGGTACGTACTCCCTGCAGACAAGGGGAGCTGCCATATCTAGCTTAAAAGAAACTATCTGGGGACCAATATTGTGTCCGGGAAATAGGGCGCTCCCCTGCCCTCGTGGCCCTTAACCAAGACGCAGATGGCTCCCCATCGGGCCATCCACAGAAGGCTCCTGCGGAGCAAGGAGTGGCGTCACCCTTTGCAGATCCCTTTAACCCCGTGTTCTAGTATGTCAGTGGTTTTATCCCTAAGTCAGTTCCAAGAGCTGGGGCAGGGGAGTCTCCCAGTAGGGGAGTACTCACTCTGTGTTCAATCCCAAGCACCATGAAAATGAACAGATAAGTAAGTTCTGAACGCGAAGACTGCTGCTCCTCAGGTTGCTTTGATGGACGCACAGGGTGCTCCCGTTAGCCAGGTGTCTCTGTCCTTTATATTTTCAAAAACGCTCCCATCCTCTTGTTTTTCTTCTGGGTCGTGCAGGACAGGCCTGGGCGTCCAAGGGACTGGAAGCAGAGGATTCACACGGGATACACCCCCTGGCGACTAGAGCCGAGGCGGCCTCAGGCGCCCTGAGCGCGAGCCTCCAGGCCTTCTTGTCGATGCGTCCTAGGGCCACTGCGAGCTGCGGCGTGCGAGCCACGGAATCTCAAGGCAAATTCCATTTGTCTCTTCTCTCTAAAGGGAAATACCGAGTGGGCTGCACGGGAGAAGTGGACACACAAGGCCTCACCAGGGAGAGAGGACTGTGCCTGCCACCTCCAAAGAAGGCCTGCCCAGCCCACTGCGGTACTAAGGGTGGCGCCAAGGGAGACTGGACAGAGAGCAGCAGGAAGCCCCTGAAGCCCCGCTCCATCCAGAAGTCCTGGTTTGCACAGTTTCCATGGTTAATCATGAACGAGGAGCGGACGGCTCTGTTCTGCGCTGCCTGCAGAGAGTCCCCATCTGTCAGGGACAGGCGGTCAAGATTAATAGAAGGTTATACAGGGCCATTCAAGGTGGAAACTCTCAAATACCACGCCAAGAGCAAAGCCCACGTGTTCTGTGTCAATGCCTTGGCAGCCAGGGACCCCATCTGGGCAGCCCGTTTCCAGAGCATCACAGACGGGTCCTCAGATGTCCTGGCCGGACCCGAGCACCCCTCCACTGCAGATTATCCCCTGTTCTACCCCCCGGGGTCCCCGGGAGACTTCGATAGTTCAGCTGAGCTCCTGCCAAGCTCAAGAGCGGAACCGGAAGACCCTGGAGGGAGTGGCGAGATCCCCGCACTCTATCTAGACTGCATTTCAGATCTGAATCAAAAAGAAATTGCCAACGACAGCCACATCTCCTCACACGTGGACAGTGAACGCGACAGTGCTAGTGAGTCCTGCGGTCAGGTAATACATTTATAAGGTGCTGTATCTTAAAGAGGATTCCAAATTGAGTGCGACATGTATTACCGAAGATAGAAACAGAGTAAGAGCAATCCTCCGGGCTAACATTATAACGTTATCATTTGCTCGTAACGTACTTTTGTTTTAAAGGCTTTCTAGTTATTATCTCATTTATTTCAAAAATCCACCTTATTATTATCATCTCAGTTTTGCAGATAACAAGACAATTAGTGGAACAGAACATTCTAACTTCTGAAATAAGGAATGATAATCTTATCCAGAGTCTAGAACAGCCATAAAACTCAAGAAATAATCTAGTCACAGAATGGCCACAGAGCTCTTAAGTAATCAGTATTTCAAAAGTTTATCCTGGAAGTCATGCAGCACTCATTGCAGATTTTCTTGCATATGCTACGTGACAGAATCCATCTAATGATGCTGTGAGGTTCCTTAAAGAGGTTTATTAGACTCACCAGTGTTCTTAAACTCAGAAAACTGAGAAGCAGGAGGACGTGGCTGGTCAGAGTCCATGAGCTATTGAGGATGCCAGACTCCGCCCCCAGCACTTCACCACCAGCCTGGCGCTTCCCTTCCCTCCCTACAGGATTGCTGGGTCCTAACCAGCTTTAGCACTCCCTTTAAGCTTATTCTGAATTACCTAGTTTCCTGGAAAGTTGGTCACTAAGGAAACTATGTTAATTGGAATCTTTGAGTAGCTAGAACCTTCCCCATGTGCCACCTATTGCATATGTGGGATTTTACTATAAAACATTCTTAGTGCTGGGCGTGGTGGTACACACTTGTAATCCCAGCATTGGGGAGGCTGAGACAGGAGGATCGTGGTTCGAGGACAGCCTCAGCTACTACTTAGTGAGGCCCTTTGCAACTCAGTGAGACCCTGATTCAAAATAAAGAATTAAAAAATAGGTCTGGGAGTGTAGTTCGGAGGTAGAATGCCCCTGGGTTGCATCCCCAGTACCACAAAAGGTAATAATAATAATAAACGTTCTTAGCGCCCCTTCAGGGGTCTAGTGAGAGTAGCTCAGTTGTTCTTCACAGCTAGCATCATAAAGAACCCAACTCAAGTTGTAAGCTTGAATTTCTCCAGAATCCAGAAAAGCAGCAAAGCTCACTTCTCTTCAGAGCCTCAGTCTTGCTGTTGCTATTGTGTTTTTTTTTTTTTTTTTAAATTTTGGAAGCTAATGAATCTAAATTCTTTTTTTTTTTTTTTTTTTTTTGGTGGTACTGGGGTTCCTGGAAGCCCTTCTACCTCCGGGCTACACTCCCAGACCTATTTTATATTTTTGAAACAGGGTCTCTTACGCCAGCGCGGCTGGCTTCGAACCTGCGCGATCCTCCTGTCTCCGCCTCCCAAGCGCGGGGATTACAAGCGTGCGCCACCACGCCCGGGTAAATTCTTTTTTTGTGTGTGGTACTAGGGATTGAACCCAGGGGCATTCTACCTCCAAGCTACAACCCCAGCCCGATTTTTTTTATTCTTTATTTTGAAACATGGTCTCGCTAAGTTGTGGAGGGCCTCAAAGTAGCTGACGCTGGCTGTGAACCTGGACCTCCTGTTTCAGCCACCAAGTACTGGGATGCCAAGTGTGCGCCGGCACGCCCAGCTCACAGATCTGACTTTTATCGTCTGAATTGCTGTAGCAGCGAGACCTGAGTGAACCTAGTCTCTGATTACAGGCATCCTGAATCTCCTTGACTTCCTTCATGTCCCATTGGGAAACCCTAAAGCCCTGAAGGCAGGAAGCCTCTCTGTGACCGCGATGGGTAGAGGGCGCTGCCATGAAGGACTAGCAGACAGGAACAGTCAGTCTCCTCCGAAATACCTGCTTTGCCCGTGCAGTTTTGCTTTCTCCCAGGAGATCCTAGGATTTGCCTGAGGCCCATTTGGATTGACCTACTAATTCTGGGCCTTGTGCACTTGATTCTTTGATTTTCAATGAAGAAATTAATTGCTCAGTGTGCATCTGAGCCTCTTACTGGGCCTCTCAGGAGAAAGGTACCCTCAAAGGCCACCGGGAGTGTTTCGGGTGCCCTACTGCAGTGGTGAGCCAAACCACCCCACTCTCTACTGCAGGACCTTGCCAGTGAGGGGCTGCCCGAGGTTGCTGTGGTGTCTGGGGAGCTCCCGGCCGTGTTTGACGATGTGGCCGTGTATTTCACTCGGGAAGAGTGGGGCCTGCTGGACAAGCAACAGAAGGAGCTGTACAGAGACGTGATGCGGACCAACTATGAGCTGTTGGTATCCCTGGGTAAGGCTTCCTATAGTCCTCTCTTATCTCGTTGATTTTATTTTTGCAGTGCTGGGGATTGAACCCGAGGCCTCACATACCACTAGCTACTTCCCAAGCCCTTTGTATTTTGAGACAAGGTCTCACTAAGTGGCTCGGCCTAGCCTTGAACTTGTGATCCTCCTGCCTTAGCCTCCCAAGTCACTGGGATTACAGGTGTATGGCACCGCACCCAACTTCCTGTAGTCTTTTATACACCACCATTATTTGATTGGGAACCCACAAGGGCGCCTTGACTTGTGGCCCTTTCCCACTTCTACCTTCTCCCTGTGGGCAGAGTGAGCCTGTCTTTTGTCCCTCAGAACCCTCCCTTCATCACCTCTTCCTCCATTTACCTCTCCTTCTATCCATCTGCCACACTTATGGGATACCTACTGTGCTGCCTACTGTGTGTGAACGAACACAAGCCAAGGTCTCTGATTTCAAGGGGCTGCTGGAGGGCAGAGATTTGAAACAACACGCAGGTTCTATCAGAGCTACTGGGCATGGGAAGGAGGGGTCCGGCAGTCTTTGCAGAGGACTTGATTTAACAGAATCAAAGCCAGGGTGCAGGAGGAAGGGTATCTAATACGCAAGAAGATGGGGACAGCCTGAGCAGAGGCCGGAGGCGGACGGCTCCGGTGGGCTCCACGCTGTCTGTGCAGTGGCGCTGAACCCTCTATCTGGCCCAGGTGCCAGCCTGGCTGCAGCCTGGGGTGTCAGTGCCCTAGGTGTGGGCTCGGGGAGTCGTGGAGGTGGCGGTGGCTCTCACGTCTCTCCTGCAGCTCTTTCTGGTCCTTCACTTCGCCTCCGGCTGGCAGACACTCGAGCACCCAAGGTACTTACGCAGCATCAAGATGGAAAGACAGCTTTACATCTTCTACAACTTGTATTTCTTTTTATTTTACTAGCATATATCATAGAATCTGTGGAGCAGGCTGCTATGTTAACTTAATGCAGCCACAGCTGTGTCATGAGTTCTGCAGATTGGGAAGTCAGGATATTTCTGACCTCAGTGACATCACCCGCCTTTGTTTACGCTGCAGCTAAGTTCTGGTTTATCATCTTAAGATTATTGCACTATATCTTTGGAATTTTTTGGCAGTACTAGGGATGGAACTCAGGGGCATTCTACCTCCTGTAGGGCATTTTGCCCTATTTTCTTTTTTTTTTTTTTAAACAGGGTCTCACTGAGTTGCACAGGGCATGAGTAGCTGAGATTGTCCATGAACTGTGATCCTCCTACCTCGGCCTCCCAAATGCTGGGATTACAAGGGTGCGCCACCACGCCCAGCTATATATTTGGATTTTTGTTGTTGTTCTGGGGATCAAACCTAGGGACACTGCCACTGAGCTACATCCCTAGCCTTTATTATTTTTTATTTTGAAACTAGGTCTCACTAAGTTGCCCAGGCTGCCTCTAACTTGTAATCCTGTCTCAGCCTCCCAAGCACTGGGATTAGAAGTGTATGCCACCATGCCCAGCTATACTTATTTCTTATTGTTCATAAATCTTTTCTTGTGGTGCTAGGAATTGAACCCAGGGCTTTGTACATGCAAGACAAGTGCTGTACCACCGTGCCGCACTCCCAGCCCAATTTTCCAAAATTTATAAATGGCTTCCCAAACATTCAAAAATGACTTAGGTCCTAATTTTGTGGTGGGTGACAGAGGTTTTGTATTTGTGCCATAGGCCCAGGGTACTTGGACACAGGATACCTTCAAAGGGAATGAAAAGTAGCAAGAACCAAGGGAAATTTATTTGTAAAAATTACACACCCACTTACAGGAAGTTGGGTTTTCCTTTAAGTAATCCACAGTGGCAGCACGGTTTGCCCCAGGAGCCCTGTGGACAGGTACGAAAGCCACAGGTGATCCGAGCTCCCCTGGCCCGGGCGCCTGGTCCTGCGGGCATTTGTTTGGACAGGGCATGAGCTAATCATTGCATCCTTTTCTTTATGCATATAAGTTGGGAAATGGGGACATTGTAGCTAACTAGGTAAATCAAGGTACAAAGTCATCTTGGTTAAGTTTTATTTGGGTGAACAAAAAATATAATCGAAGAAAGGGGCTGATTTTGCTTGTGGTAGGAGCGGGAGCCAGGAAGGCTGTAGGGAGACTCAGCGTTCGCTGCTGCCGTGCGGGGTGAGATGCGGAGGTACAGGAGTCCTAGGGACGCTCCAAGCGTGGGCCGCCCTGGAGTTCCTCCACATCTCCAGCCACTCCCCTGTACTGCCGCCCAATTTAAACGATTTTTCATATTTAAGACATGAAAGCATGTTAAGGAGCCTGGGGATAATAAGTAGGGCCCAGCATAAATTATTTGTATGATTTTTTTTGGTGGGGTGGGGTACTAGGGATTGAACCCGGGGTGTTCTACCTCTGAGCTACACCCCCAGCCCTTTTTATCTTTTATTTTGAAACAAGGTCTTACTAAGTTGCCAAGGCTGGCCTCAAACCTGCTGTCTTCCTCCCTTAGTCTCCCAAGTACTGGGATTATAGGTGTGTGCCACTATGCCCAGCTGTTTATATGTTTTAAAATGACCTTTAAAAACACACTGAGCGCCGGGCGTGGTGGCGCACGCTTGTCATCCCCGCGCTTGGGAGGCGGAGACAGGAGGATCGCGCAGGTTCGAAGCCAGCCGCGCGCGCTGGCTTAAGAGACCCTGTTTCCAAATAAAAAAGTATAAAAAATAGGTCTGGGAGTGTAGCCCGGAGGTAGAAGGGCTTCCAGGAACCCCAGTACCACCAAAAAAAAAAAAAAACACTGAGCCAATTATTGAAATAGAAAATAGTGTTGAAATGTAAGAAGAGATTCTCCAATTATTATTTTTACTTTGGCTAGTTTATTTTCTCTATTTCCTTTTTAAATTTCTTACATTTTACCTCCTTGTGACAAATGCTTTATGAGTTTAAAAAAATATTATCGTGTGCCACCAAAAAAAATATTATCTTTTTTATCGTTCTTTTTTTTTTTACGGTACTGGGATGGAACCCAGAGATATTCTACCTCCAAGTGACACCCCCAGCCCTATTTTTTTATTCTTTATTTATTTTTTGCTCTTGTGCTCCCTTTCCATGAAGAAACTTTCCAGTTTAGAGAAATGTTCTTTTTTTATTTTCTCTATGATTTCTTCCTATCTACTTTCTGTTTTCTTTTTCTTTTATTATACCCCTGAGCTACACCCCTAACCCTATTTTTATTCTTTATTTTGAAACAGGGTCTCACTAAGTTGCAGAGGGCCTCACTAAGTAGCTGAGGCTGGCTGTGAATATGTGATCCTCCTGTCTCAGCTGCCCAAGTCCTGGGATTACAAGTGTGCGCCACCACGCCCAGCTTCTATTTTCTGTTTTCTTTCTTCCAAAAACTCCTCAGTTAGTTGAGACACGGGGTGTCCTGGATTGGGCCTCTGGTTTGTTTTGCTTCTTTTTCTCGTGTGTTCTGCTTCTGTCTGTTTTGTACTCTTTTCTCGGAGATTTCCTCAGTTGTATGGTCTGGCAATTCTATTGTTTTAATTTTCCTCTTGGGTTTTTCGTTTATAAGCACTCTCGCTTCTTCTTTCATGGGTGGCCGTCATGACTTTTCTCACTGTGAATATTAACTTTTTTTTTAACCAGCACTGGAGAGTGAACCCAGGGCCTCACACGTGCGAGGCAGGTGCTCTACCAGAGCTCATCCCTAGCCTGTGAATATGCATTCCTAATTCACATTGTTTTGAAGTGTTTTTTACTCCCTGCAATGTCTCTAGTTCTTCTGGCACCTTTTCCTGCTTGTTCTGGTTTTCCTTTTCCCTGTTAGAGTCTTTTCTTAACCATTTCTCCCTTGCCATTCCTATTTGTAAAGCAAAGCTTTAAAAACTAACGGGAAGCGTTTACTTGGCTAGGACCCATCACGGGGAGGTGACGGCAGGGACCAGCTCTAGCCTAGTGCGTCAAGGAGTCAGTGTCCATTGATGCTTTGGAGGGAGAACGAAGAAAGGGCAATCTCATTTCTGCAAACAAAACTCTCCTGCCTGTGGGGTGGAAGCCCAGCTAGGTTTCTTGGTGCTGAACAGCACCCTCCTCACGCACCTGTTCTCAGCACCCACCACTCTGCCTTTCCGTGTCCTGGGGTCTTTCCTGGTAGTCCTGTGGACTCGTCTCTGTTCTCCCTGGAGGAGCAGAGAGGGCCCAGGTGGCTGTGTAGACTCTGACCCTGCCCCTGCTCTGCCCATTCCGTGCCCACGTCTTCCCTCACACCGGGGCCGACGTTTCTGAATCTTCTGGGACTGCACTGAAAACCAGCTTGCTGCCTGTTAGCGCCTCTGCAGCGCCAGTGTTCAGCTCTGTTGCTTCTTTCTCTTTCTCCTGTCTTTCTTCCAAAAATGTATTTGCTTTTCAAATCCATTGTTTCTCCGGGGCTTATTCTTCTTTTATTGTTATTCCTTCTCTCACCTTAGAGATGTTTCAAGAAAGATATATGTTCAATCAATCACACTAATAACTGCTCCTTTATTGTTATGGTAGTAGATATGTAGCCATACATAAAAACCTATAAATAAATATAAATACATTCAAGTTGTCCGAAAGATGAGTAGTGAAAAGCAATCTGTCAGCCAGGTGTGGTGGCACTCACTTGTAATTCTAGTACTTGTGAGGCTGAGATAGGAGGATCATGGGTTTGCGGCCAGCCTCAACTACTTAGTGAAGCCTTTCTCAACCTAGTGAAACCCTGTTTCAAAATTAAAAAAAAAAAAAAGACCTGGAAGAGGTGTAGCTCAAAGATAGAATGCCTCTGGGTTCAATCCCAGTACCACAACAAAAAAAAGAAAAGAAATACTTCTTTCCCTGCCCTCAGTTCCTCCCCAAAGTACCCACAGTTACCAGTTGCTTATATGTTCTTCCAAAAAAAAAGTCTAGACACAAAAACACGTGAGTAGATAGCAATAGGCTTTATCTTAAATAAAGGAAGCAATACCTTTGCATTTCCCTGAACAGCAGTCATATTTTAAGCAAAGGGCAAATCTTTCAGTCCAACTGTAGGACCTAGTGCAGGCCCAGGTATCTTCAGGGCCCTTGGAGTGCCCCTGGAGCGGCCTGCGCAGATGGCCGCCTGCTCCAAGGCCAGGTGGGACATGGGGGCAGTGCGCCTTCCGCTTCCTGTGTGGCTTTCCTTTTCATCCCTGTCTCCTCAGTGTTATCTGCTGTGTTCTTCCTACTTCCCCTCCCCTCTGGGGGCATTTCTCTGGCCCCTGGCTGGCCCACTGGGGCTGTGGGGACCGAGCCTGCTGGCTGAGGGTGCCGCTCCCCTTGCTGCCTCTCTGGGCTCTGGGAAGGTTTGCTCTCAGCCTGCTGACTGCGCTGCTCCAGGACGGACCCCAAGTAGCCCTGTAGGTGTCAGGGGCCAGCTCTATGAGGCAGGCTGCTGGATGGGATGACCTGCAGCAGTGACGCGGTGTGACTCACTCCTATAACAGGCCCCACTGCTGCCAAGCCAGACTTGATCTCAAAACTGGAGCGGAGAGCGGCCCCCTGGACCAAGGACCCAAACGGGCCAGAGTGGGAGCAAGGTCGGCCCCCAGGTGAGTGTGGCCACTGAGCTCCAAAGGCCGGTGCTGGGCACGTGGAGCTACGGAAAGTCACAGGGCCTTCGCTCAGCCTCGCTCACCTTGGGCCCGTCAGAAACCAGGCCCCTCTGTGCGCTGGGTAGACAAAGATGAACAAGAAACCGCCCTGTCCTCAGAGTGCAGAACACCCTGGGAAACCATAAGGGGAGGCGAGGTCCTTCGGTGAGCAGAAGGCGAAGGGCTCCATGGCAGAGCTGATGGGAAGAGGTGCGTGGGGGTCGCGGGCCCGGAGGACCAGCTCACCCAGGCCTGTGGGCCTCCCCTCCCCAGATGTGTGGTGACAGTGGGGCACCGCTATGTGAGAATTAGCTGCTTCTCGTACATCTCAGTCTGTCACTCGCTGGCTAATAGCCACCATGTGTGCTTCTCCACTTTCCTTCTTCCTGAGGCTCTTAAGAGCCTCAGAAGTGTCTCATTTTGTTTCTTTGTGGAGCCTCACTAGAGGACTAATGCCACCTGTTTAATGATAACATCTTGGCCAGGGGTGGTTGAGTTTATTGGCATCTGGTCACATGACCCCAGAGAAGTTGGAGGATGGGTAGAGGGGGCAGCGAAAGAACCCACAGACATCAGCCAGTGGGCTCGGGAGTCAGACTGGCTCTCCTGTCAGGAGTCATGATGGGAGGTTTAAGCTGAAGCCAGGAAAGCAAGGGCCCCTAGCAGGTGGGTCCCCTTCAGCTTCTCTGCTTTGCATGACGGGCACTTGTTGAATGGAGGTATCTTAGCTGGTACAACACAGCAGAGCTCAGGCAGCAAAACCAAGCACAAGGTGATTTTCTCCAAAGGGAAAAAGAAGAAGGTAGCAGTAAAGGAAGCAGATGCACCGGCCTCAGCTGCAGCCTCAGCACCGCTTCCAGCTCCCGCTGGGGAGACCTGTACCTCGTCCCCCCCTCCCAGCATGTGTGAAGCAGAGGCGGACGGACCCAGGAAGGTGCAGAGGACTTACAGACCCCGTTCCATCCAGAGGTCTTGGTTCGGGCAGTTCCCGTGGCTAGTCGTTGACTCCACAGAGACCACGCTCTTCTGCTCGGTGTGTAGAGAAAGACCTACTCTCCATGACAAGTCATCTCGGTTAGTCCGGGGCTACACTGGGCCTTTTAAAGTGGAGACTTTAAAATACCACGAGGTCAGCAAAGCACACAAGCTCTGTGTCAACACGGTGGCCATCAAAGACGATGGCCCTCAGGCCGTCCTCGTCCCGGAGATCTCTAGCGACCTCATGGCCAACATGGAGCACTTCTTCAACGCTGCCTACTCCATCGCCTACCACTCCCGGCCCCTCAACGACTTCGAGAAGGTGCTGCAGCTCCTCCAGAACACCGGCACTGTGATTTTAGGAAAGTACAGAAACCGCACCGCGTGCACTCAGTTCATCAAGTACATCTCGGAGACCCTGAAGAAGGAGATTCTTGGCGACATCCGGAAGTCCGCCTGTGTGAGTGTGCTGCTCGACAGCTGCACAGACTCCTCCGACCAGGCCTGCGTGGGGCTTTACATCCGCTACTTCAAGCAGCTGGAGCTGAAGGAGTCGTACATCACCCTGGCCCCGCTCTACAGCGAGACAGTGGACGGGTACTTCGAGACCATCATTGCCGCCCTGGATGAGCTGGACATCCCCTTCCGGAAGCCTGGCTGGGTGGTGGGCCTGGGCACCGATGGCTCCGCCATGCTAAGCTGCAAGGGAGGCCTGGTGGCAAAGTTCCAGGAGATCATCCCTCAGCTGCTCCCTGTCCACTGTGTGGCCCACCAGCTGCACCTGGCCGTGGTGGACGCGTGTGGGAGCATCGACCTGGTGAAGAAGTGTGACCGGCATATCCGAACCGTCTTCAAGTTCTACCAGTCCTCCAACAAGAGGCTGAGCGAGCTGCAGGACGGCGCGGCCGCCCTCGAGCAGGAGATCGTCCGCCTGAAGGACTTGAACGCTGTCAGGTGGGTGGCCAGCAAGAGGCGCACGCTGGACGCGCTCATCGCGGGCTGGCCCGCCCTGGCCAGGCACCTCCAGAGTGTGGCGGAAGCAGGGGGCCAGATTGGGCAGAGGGCCAAGGGCATGCTGAGGCTCATGAAGAGCTTCCATTTCATCAAATTCTGCCACTTTCTTTTGGACTTCCTGAGCGTCTACAGGCCTTTGTCCGAGGTGTGCCAGAAGGAGATGGTGCTAATCACAGAGGTGAACGCCACGCTGGGGCGGGCCTATGTCGCACTGGAGACCTTGCGCCACCAGGCAGGGCCCAGAGAGGAAGAGTTCAATGCCAGCCTCCGGGAAGGACAGCTCCATGGTGTCTTCCTGGACAGGGCAGAGCTGGCAGAACAGCGGTTCCAGGCAGACAGGGAGAGGACGATCCTGACCGGGGTCCAGTACCTGCAGCAGAGGTTTGACGTCGACCGCCCCCCGCAGCTCAAGAACATGGAGGTGTTCGACACCATGGCCTGGCCGAGGGGGGCTGAGCTGGCGCGCTTTGGGAATGACGACATTCGCAGCCTTGCCAGGTGCTTTGAGCTCTCGCTCCCCACAGGGTACAGCGAGGAAGCGCTGCTGGAGGAGTGGCTGGCTCTGAAAGCCGAGGCCCAGGACCTGCCATTCTCCATGCTGTGCAAAACCGCCCTGGGCCAGCACACCCGCTTTCCCTTGCTGAGCAGGCTCATGGCCGTGGTGGTCTGCGTGCCCATCTCCACCTCCTGCTGCGAGCGGGGCTCCAAGGCCATGAGCCGGATCAGGACTGACGAGCGAACCAAGCTCTCCAATGAGGTGCTCAACATGCTTATGATGACCGCGGTGAACGGGGTGGCGGTCACGGAGTACGACCCACAGCCCGCCATCCAGCACTGGTACCTGACCTCCTCGGGCCGCCGGTTCAGCCATGTCTACGCCTGCGCCCAGGTGCCCGCCCGTTCCCATGCAGGTAAGTGCACGGGCACCTCCTGGACGTGGAGGCAGGGCAGAGAACCTTATCAGCCAGGGCTGAGCCAGAAGGGTGAACAGGTTGGTCCACAAAGGAAGCCCTCCTGGGCTTCTGCAGTGGGCCAGTGGATACCGAAGGCGTGAGCATGTGTGGCCCAGCCAGAGGGCACGGGGCCTGGGCAGCAGGCATGGTGAGAGCGTGGCTTTGCGGTCCTCCTTACCCGTTCCATCGCTGTCCTGCGCCCTCCAGATTTGCATCTGGCCCAGGGAAGTCCATGGCACAGTTTTCCACCTGGGAGTGAATGCAGCCCCTTAGAGCGCAGAGCAGTCTATAAGCAGCCAGGCACGGCCCTGCCTGGGCAGGTCGGGGTCACCTCTGCACACGGGCTGGGTCAGCTCTGGGCTGCACAGAGAGGTGCAGGAGAGTCCTGGCTGGTGGGGCGGGGGCTGTGGAGGAGGTGAGGCGTGGAGAGAAGGCCCTAGCTCTGGCAGCAGCAGACACCATGGAGCAGGACCACTGCTGGCCTAGACGGAGGGCCTGTGGGGACATGTGTCACCCTGGATGGCAGTTACTGACAACCATGAACAGGAATCTCCCTCTCCTCAAGCAGCCACTGAGGATGAGAGAAGACGCGCAGCCATGATGTTCCGGGCTGCTCCGGCCCCCGTCCTCTGGCTGGCCGCCTTCCCGCTGGCTCAGCCTCATTTGTCACCTCTGAGCCTGTGGTCATCAGCAGCCGGGGCTGGCGGAGGCTCTGTAGGAAGCCTGGTGCCTGTAGCCCCAGCTGGGGGCAAGGGACAGGGAGCAACACCTTCTAGGGGAGACTGAGAGCCTGGCAGAGGGGACTTAGGTGAGTCCCCCAGCACACATGGGTTGAGAGAGTGGGGTGCCACCGGCCCTCCAGCAAGCCATCCTTTCTGCAGGGACAGTGGGATTGTACCTGCAAGGCTGTGTGTGACCATGCCCTCCCCCTGCAGACACCATGACTCTGGGGCAGTAACTCCTCGTGGTGGGTCCCCATGCACTGTGGGAACTTAGAGATGCTGGCCTCTCCCCATGGTTACCCACTGGGTACCAGTAACTTCCCCACACAGCTGGGACTATCAGAAGTAACCCAGAAATTGTCAGTTGTTCCCCAAGTGTACACGTGCGTGCAGGTGCACACATATGCATGCACACATTCAAACACATGCACGCACACACCCAAGGCCCCATAGGCAGAGCAGGATCGCAGTGTGCTCTGCCATGTGGCGCTCACCACACACGGGCAAGATCGGCTCTGGAAAGTGCCCAGGGTGCTGGTCTGACTGGTCTGTTTCTGCACAGGTGCGGGGCTCCGGAAGGAGAGGAGGGGAGCACTCTACGTGGAGGGCTCTGTGGCCCAGAAGACACCGGTCACACGTTCCGGGGAGCCCTGGAGGTTCTAAGAACTCCACCCTGGAGCCTCTCGAGATTCCTGTACCCCACTCCCGCCCAGGGAGGGAGAGGCAGCTAGCAGAAAGCCTTGGGCCCCGCTTGACCCGGGTCCCTGCTCCCCCTGCAGTGGGGACAGGTTCCCTGCAGATTGTAGGCTATCCTGGTGGCCACACTGAGCTCCAGAAAGCGGACAGCATCCCCAGGGACAAGGCATTAGGACCCTGTTGCCCAGGGTCCTTTCTGAGCACTGCAGGGTCCCACAGCTGGAAAACAGCTGGAACCTGTCAAGTTCACTTTTAAGGTGCTCCAGGAAAGAATCCCAGTTCAGCCCAAGCATACCGTGGCGTGGTGGCCAGAGGACTTTCCTGAAGTGGGAGGGACAGCTGCTCGTACCTTACCGGAAGGAGCGCCCCAGCCCTCTGCTGCTTCATGGGGCGCAGGCTGACTGTGCCCTGGGACTCTGGCTTGGCTGCCAGAGCCCCAGGAGTCACCAGAGAGGCCTTGAGGAGGTGAGAGACACACCGAGAATTCTCCTACTCTCCTGGGCCCACTTTTAGATGGAACCCTTTCACAGATTGCCCAGAAAGGTGGCCTCACTGCGTGCCGGGACGGTGAAATGGGCACTTTCCCTGGAAGGGGGCCTGGTGCCTCCCTCGCCCCTGGGAGCCCTTGGGTTCTCCTAAGGCGCACTTGGGATCCAGCCTGGCTCTGTGCCGCGGCTTGTCACCAATTAACCCCTTCCTCTTTTCGGTGCCTCAGCTCCCCTCTCCGTGCATCAGAGAACCTGAGTGCCTGCTGACTGTCTGCCACAGCAAGGGAAATGAGAGAGGACCCCACCAGGGCATTTAGCTGTCCATCGCCTTGCCCTGAGGGACAGATAGGGATTGGCCAGCAGAGTCCTGCCGTGGGAGGAGCAGCTGCCCTGGTCAGCCTCAGCAGGACAGGCACCCACTGTGCGGACTGCCCCACCCAGATGTGTGGAATCACATGCCCCCTACTGGGCGCAGCCACGGGGAGCTCTCTAGCAAGCTCCTGGGGCCTAAGAACCACCATCCTAAGGCACAGAAGGGCCCCGGGCACCCTAAGGTGCTGTCCCCTCAGCCATGTTTCCTTACCTGCAGTGAGGCACTTACCGCGCCCACCGGGCAGCTGGGGCTCAGCAGACTCCTGCGGCTGCTCATCTGTGGGGGACAGTGGTCCAGGTTCTGCCTTCCCAGGCACAGGTGGGAAATCAGGAAGGTTCTTGAGACAGGCTTCTTCCCCGCCTCGTGCTCATTTTAGACAGGCAGGAAGCTTGTCTGCTGGCTGCCTGCAGGTGCACGTGCTCAGGCCCTGGCCAGCCACTGCCTGCTGCCTAGCCACCGGGTGCTGGAGGCCCTGAGGTGCTGGCCAGGCGCCTCCCCATTCTACACACCCTTGTGCCCCACCCTCAGCTCTTGGCCTTAGCGCCCCTCTCATTTTCTCCCTAGTCAGGAATCCCTCTACCCTCTGGGCTCTCTCCCCTCCAGCAGTGAGGAGGCGCACAGGCCTCCCTCTCCCATCCTCCCAAGTTTCTACACAGTTCAGGGATGTTCCAGGTCAGGTGTGGTGTTGTAGGGCTCCAGCCACAGGGATTCCAGGCTGAGGTGATGTTCCAGCAAGCCCAGTGCCCTTCCAGTGGCATCTTCCCTCATTTCAGAGTCCCTCGGAGCAAGACCCCAGGCCTGTGAGCAGCCAGGGTTGGCTCTCTGCAAAGTATTCTGGGAGAAGTGTCTGGGAGCCCAGGTGGCTGCCCTCTCCTTCCACATCAGCACACTCTGCGGCACCCACCGCCCAAGGCCTTCCTCCCCTTGGGGTGGTCACTTGTGTAAGAACCCCAGGGACCAGGCTGGCCTCTTTGTTCTGTGTCCAGAGGCCAGCTGTGTTTTGGAGCTGAGAGAGAGGCACCTGTTCTGCCTCACAAGAGAAGCAAAATTGTCAGAAAGGAGAAGCACTTTCCCTTTGGCCAGAGTCCTGGCCTCTGTCTCCATTGCCTTCCCTGTCGTGATCTTGACAGCATCTCCACGAAGATGTCCTCACACTTGTCCCCCTCCCCTGATGACCGAGGCCCACTGGGGCTGACATCCCAGTTAACCAGCACTGTATCTGACACTTTGATTTTAGTAGCCATAGAGACTCGGGTGTGACAGCTCAGCCCCCTGTCCAGGCCGGACACCTTAGACTGTAGCCAACCCCTGACCTTTGCCCCTGTCTCCTGTAAAGGACAAGTCCCTAGGGTGGTAAGTACAGATTGGGATGGGATTGGGGTTGTGAGTTCCCTCACACAGGTATCTTTGTAGCAGAGCACACCGAAGGTGACCAGCCAGGGATATCATTGCCTCCTCTGATTTTAATGTGTGCAAATGACGTTTTAAAAACCATGTTCGACCAGGCATGGTGGCTCATTCCTGTAATACCAGTACTTGGGAGGCTGAGACAGGAGGATTGCAGGTTTAAGACCAGCCTCAGCAACTTAGTGATATCCTGTTTCAAAAAATTAAAAAAGGGCTGGGGGTGTAGCTCAGAGGTAGAATACCCCTGGGTTCAACCTCTAGGACCAAAAAAAAAAAAAAGAAATCATGTTTAATTCTTAATCTTTTGCTATCTGAATAAAGCACAGTTTATTTCAACACGTGTCTGTCCTGTAAGACCCCAAGCAAGAACAAGGAGACGGGAGACGCTGTCCAAGGCTGGCTGGGCCATCCCTCTTTCGGGAGGGCACAGGGTGCAGGCCAGAGGGCACCTGGGCACCTTGGCTGCTGTCTTTGGGTTTCTTTCCGATCGCTGAGAATGAGCTGCATCACACCATTTTTGCCAGTGAGGTTGGAAGGTAGAGCCGAGGTCACTCGGCTAGTCATCACCAGGCACTCCACCACCTTGCTTTGACTTGGCACTCCATGCTGACAAAGTGCTTTGACAGACACTTCACTGGGATTACTGGGAGCAGCAAAGCGGGGCTTTCAAGGGAAGAATATCTGTTCCCATCAGTCGTGCCAGACCTGCCACTGCGGCGTTTCTGAGGGGCTTAGAATACCCTGCAGCCCTGCCCCGGAGTCCTGGGTCACCCTCGCTGGCAGAACGGAGCAGAGGTTTACAGAGGCTGGGTGCTCCGTTCATCCATGCTGGCAAGATTCAGGGACCTTTTAAAGAGCCTCTCAGGCCGGGTGTGGTGGGCACACTTGTCATCCCCACGCTTGGGAGGCAGAGACAGGAGGATCGCGCAGGTCTGAAGCCAGCCACGCTGGCTTATGAGACCCTGTTTCCAAATTTAAAAAAAAAGTAAAAAAAATAGGTCTAGGAGCGTAACCCGAGGCAGAAGTGTTTCCAGAAACCCCAGTACCACAAAAAAAATAAATAAATAAAAAATAAAGAGCCTCTCAGTGGCTTCTGCTTCTGCCCTTTCTGGGAATTCATCTGTCTGCACATCTGCAGAAAGACAAACATAGGTATCACCAACATCAGGACACTGCTCCCTGGGACACACCAGGGAAACTTGTCGACGCGCCCCAAAGTACCTCCTGGGGAGCCAGGTCAACCAGAACCACCAGGAAAGAGGGGAACAGCGAAGCCAGTGGGCGCATAGCTGCACCTCAGGATCTGCCAACACGGCCTCTGCCTCTGTTTTCTAGGAAAGCAGCGTCTTCGACCTGGCCAAGCTGGGAGGCGGGTGTGAGGTTCTGTGGAGGAAGGAGCAGCATGGCCTTGGTTCTATTACTGACGAACCTGGGGCTTTGGGCCAGTTACATCAGTTCCCTGACACTCAATCTCATCACCTGCAAAGTGAATGGATGACCTTGGTCTCTAAGATGCCTTCAGCCAGAACCAAAGTTCCATGAAATAAGTGTGTGGCACTGTGGCCCTATATTCTGGGGAGCTGCTTAATCAGGGCGGTCCACCTGCCCCCAAGTGCCCACGTTAGTAAGTCATGGTCTGTGGCGCAGCCTGAGCTGGGGTGCAGATGAGGTTTCCTGGTTGGACTTTATGACTTTGACCCCCTTGTAGACCACAGAGGGACCAAATAGACAGCACAAGGAACCAAACACAAAGGAGGACAGGACTGACCATCCAGGGAGCAGGGAGCAGAACCTACATGCCCTAAACTAAGCTGCTACTTAAACGGAACAGATTCTGGTTCCAGCTGAAGGAAATATATTTCACTATAAGCTTGTCATTTCATACAGAGAATTTTTTTTGAAACAAACTTCAAGGGAGTAGATCTTTTTTTGAGCTACAGAGAGATAGGCTTTCTTGGCGATTTTGTGTAGGTGCACCCTTATTCCTGGCCAGTGTTCTCAACGGTGCATATTCTTGCTGGGAAGAACCAGTCTTTATAGTCCAGCTAAAAATTTCCCCTCTTCTCGGGAGTCTTTCCCTGATTTCTCCATCCTCTGAATTCTCATAATGAACACTGACTGTTTTGATCCTAGGGCTTTTGTCCCAGCCTGGCCAGCATTATGGTTTTACCATAATAACGCTGCTTCTCAACCTGATTAGAAGCTTCTAGAAGGCGCAGGTGGCCTTTTATACCTAAAACCCTTGTGCACAACCTCCTTCTACTTGCAACTTGCACTGGATACCGAAAGGATGGGGGATGGTATTTTATTCCTACAATCTCTGCATCACCCACTTCTATGTCCAACTTGCCTAAATGTTGAAAAGATAGACATGGAGTTTTCAACTAGACCGGGGAGGATGGATGTGTGACTGGTTCCTGTTTGGGGAAAGCAGCTAGACCACACATGCTGGCCAGGGTCAGTACAGGGCCAGGCATATTTCCCCTGGGGAGGGTGCTCCGTTTCCCACACTGTGCGACCATAGAAACCAGGAAATTTTCGTGGCAGGCCGCTTGGGGCAGCATCTGCTGCTGCTAGAGACGCCTCCTGAAGCCAATGATGTCTACAAAAGGGGTCTCTAGAGAAAATAGAGATCAACAGATCCTACTAAACTCCACAGAGGAGAAAACCAGACCAAAAAGCCCAAGCACGAAACCAGCCTCCAAGGTTCCTTCCAGCCCTGATGGAAGAAACTATCCGAGGTGCTTTCCACAGGTTTATTTCATTTAACCCCACCGCAGCCTTGTGCGAACTGCGCGTGGAGTCGGAATAAACTAGACACCAGGAGAGGGCGCGGTGCTGGGCTCCGTGTGGGCTCCGTGTGTGCACCGGGCCCACCGCACTCCCCGCCCGCCGCCGAGCTCCGAGCCAGGCGAAGATCGTCCCCCAAACTGTGCTCAGCTCGGGCCGGGGCCCCATTAGAACCGAGGCACCTCAGGACACCGATGGCATCTCCTCCTACCCTACCCCTGGTCCCCCCCGCCCCAGAATCATAGGATGCTCATGAGACCAGTGGACCGGCCTGGGGACGACCTCTGCGAGGGCCTGAAAGATCTGGCCGGGCGCCCCAGTTTAGCCAATCAACCAGTGGGCTCCTCAGAAGGCCCGCCCTATGGCCCTGAATGACAGCCTCTGGGCTCCCCTCGGGCCTATCAGGAGACGCGCGTGCGCGGAGGACCCGAAGGAGCCTCTGAGTCGTTCGCAACGAGCTGCGCATGCTCACCACTCGCTGACAGGCTTGGGACCTGCGAGCCCGCAGCATCTGCAACTAGGCCCTGCATCCCCGCTGGGCATCCCGCGCCCATCATGACGGCTCATTCCTTTGCCCTTCCGGTCATCATCTTCACCACATTTTGGGGCATTATCGGCATCGCCGGGCCCTGGTTCGTGCCGAAGGGACCCAACCGCGGGTAAGGAAGACGCGCTGGTTCTGGCTTCCTGCAGACCCCACCCCTATCCCCAGGCCAGACTCGCCCCTCCAACCCCCGGCGGTGTCCTTCTGCGCTGCAGCCCTGCACCACGGGGATGCCCCCAGCAGGTCTGCGCACCTGGGCCCCGTGCAGCCCCGGGACAGGCGGGAGGAGGCAGGAGCAGGCCACGTTGCACAAGAGCCCCATGCAGTCTCTCCACTCCTCACCCGCTCTGTGACACTGAGCAAATGCCAGGCCTCAGTTTCTTCATAGTGAAATGGAGGTAAGGACGACCCCTGCTTTATAAGGCCGCTGTGAAGTTACTCGAAGTAACGCACAGAGCAGTTTATGGTTCCTCTCTTGCACCGAGTCATTTAAACTGGCATTATTTTTGTAAGGTTCCTTAGGTTTCTCCACCATTCACGAGTTCCTGCTTTGTACTGGCAACTGTAAGATGCTCGACCTTTGCCCACAAGTCTGTGGTCTTGCTGGGCACTGTCTACCCAGTGCCCAGCCAGGACTGGCCCTGACAAGCTGCTTAGGAATGTTGAAAGAAGGTATCAAGCACTAATCTCTCAGCACCAACTTGAAGTGCCTTAGAACTGAGGTCTAAGGCCCTGCTTACCTTAGTTTTACTGTTGGCTGGAGGCTGCTTGGACTGTTGACTTTGCCATTATTTCTAAAAGTCTGCAGAGCTCCAGGGCCCCACACCTTCACTCTGTGTGTTTGTTTTTGTACCCAGGGATAGTCTATCTCCAAGCTACATCCCCAGCCCTTTTTATTTTTTAACAAGTTCTCATTAAGTTGCTGAGACGCTCACTAAGTTGCCGAGGCTGGCCTTGAACCTACGGTCCTCCTGTCTCAGCCTCACAACTACTGGAATTACAGGTATAAACTACCATAACTGGCTTCCTGCAAATCTTTTTTTTTTTTTTTTTCAGTAGTGGGGATGGAACCCAGGAGCATTCTACCTCTGAGCTACACCCTAGCCCTATTTTTTTATTTTTTATTTTGAAACGGTCTCCCTGACTTGCAGAGGACCTCACTAAGTAGCTGAAGCGTTCCGCAAACCGTGATCCTCCTGTCTTAGCCGCCCAAGTACTGGGGTTACAAGCATGCGCCACCACGCCTGGCTTCCTGAAAATCTTGATGAGTTTTTCTTGAGTCTAACCAATGTCTCTCCGGTTTCATTTTAAGCTTCTGTCTTTAGTCTTCTTCCAGTGATGCAGAGTAGCTAGTCCATGTGCTCTATTAATTATTCAGCCTCAGAAATAATTCATTCTTCTTGCTTCTTGCCCCATCTCTGGTCCATTACTTTTCTTTGTCCGGTGAATTCTGAATTCCTGAGGCCGTGCCCCAGTCGGCTCCCACGGGTGCAGCTCTGGGTAGTGAGTGCCTTTCCCAGCATGCCTGCATTAAGATGGAGAAGTAGAAGGTATGGAGAAGGAGCTGAAGGGGAGAAGTTGCACCGTGCCTGGATGCAGGCAGGGTGGGCCTCCTGCCGAGGCAACACTTCAGGTTGGTATTTGACATCCTGCAGTTCTTACCTGCATAGGACCCAACCTCCTGTGCCCAGGCAGCACGAGGAAGGCCAGTGGGAACAGAGCCAGGCCGGGAGCTCTTTCTCCGGCCCTGGCCAGGCCCCTGCGGGTGCGGCTCCACCCTGCCTGACTCGTGTTTTTTCTGTTGCAGGGTTATCATAACCATGCTGGTCACCACGGCTGCGTGCTGCTACCTCTTGTAAGTCCCGCTCTGCTCAGCTGTCCGCTCTTCCTCCCCCGCCCACTCTTTCCTCTCTCGGGGTAGTAAACACCCCCTGAGAGCTGAACCTATAAACCAGGCGTGGAGGCCGCGTGGGCTGGGGGTCACAGGGCAGCCTGGGCGTTGCAGGGAGTCGTCGTGAGCTCCGGCTCTGCCACCCAAGCGTCAGCTGCACGAGCGAGCTGTCCAACACCCCTGGGCCCAGTTTTCTCACCTGTGGGATGAATGGGTTGGGCAGCTCAGTGGTGTCTGGCCGACTGGGGATCGAAATGGGCCATGGATGGTGTGTTCAGACAGTTTGCAGGCTCCATCTCCAGCAGATCTCAGCCCTCAAGTGTGCGCCTAGGAATCTGTGTTTTTAATGAATGCCCTCAGACACAAGAATGCAGTTGGTGTAGAACCAGTAAGCAGAGGAGCAGGAGCCTTCAGACTCGGGGAAGACACCCTGGGGAGATAGGAAGGTGCTAAGGTGCACGGATCTGCCCGGTGTGCAGGAATTAGCTCCCGACCCTTGGTCGCACATATTCTCTTCCTAACACCGCCATTCCCAATAGCTGTCCCCTCTTAACAACAGCAAAAACAAAGGCTCCGTCTAGTGTGCTCCGTGGCTCCATGTTTAAATCACCCTGCTTGCCAAACCAAGGGATAAGTTCAATTTCTAGTTTCGGGGACAGCTTCTCATGTTGTTAATCAAATCGCCGTACGCCTCTGGGGGTTTCCATCTTCTACACCTTGGCATTTTTATTTTTTAATTTTTTTTTTTTTTTTTTTTTTTTTTTGGTGGTACTGGGGTTCCTGGAAGCCCTTCTACCTCCGGGCTACACTCCCAGACCTATTTTTGCATTTTTATTTGGAAACAGGGTCTCCTAAGCCAGCGCGCGGGGCTAGCTTCGAACCTGCGCGATCCTCCTGTCTCTGCCTCCCAAGCGCGGGGATTACAAGCGTGCGCCACCACGCCCGGCTATTTTTTAATATTTTTTAATGGTACTGAGTAGTGAACCAGGGCCTCTCACACGCTAGGCAAAGACCTTTCCACTAAGCTACACCCTCAGCTCTCACCCAGGCAGGCCTCGAACTTGCGATCCTCCTGCTTCCGCCTCCCAGGTAGCTCAGATTAAAGGCGCGTGCCACCGGGCCTGGCTATCATTGTTTTTATGGGTGAAGCTTGGCATAGCTGGGCACTCTTAATTCAGAACAGTCCAAACTGATGGGGCGCAGTTGGGTTCCCGGGGAGCTCCTGGCTGAAGGACAGAGGTGGCTCAGCTGCCTAACACCCATGGGCCCAGTTCTGGAGACCCACTCACCGCTCTCTCTGCTCACCAGCAGCTCCTGCTGTGGGGTACTCACTCCATCTTGCTCCTGAGCAGAAGTGACTCCAGGCTGGGTGTAGCTCAGCGGTAGAGCACTTGCCTAGCATGCGTGAGGCCCTGGGTTCCATCACCAATGCCATGAGGAAAAAAGGCGATTCTGTCATGGCTCCCCCAAGCCAGAGCTTCCCTGCCCCATCCACGTGGGGACTGGGGACCCCAGGCCAAGGGTGTATGTGTGTACCTCCTCCCCGGTCCGGCCCCAACTCAGGGACCTTACAAATCTCCAGACAACCAAAGCCCACGAACCCCAGCGTAGCAGCCATGCCTGCTGGAGTGTGTGGGGTTCCCAGGGCCCTTCACACACACACACACACACACACACCCCGAGACACAGGCCCTGCCACCCCCTGGGTTGGCCGCATGCTCCCTGGGAGAGAAGAGTGGCCAGGGGCTCTCCTGGTGCGTAGGTGGGGTCCTTCAGTGGCCACCCCCTCCCTCTGCTGTCCCTGGCAGCTGGCTCATCGCCATCCTGGCTCAGCTGAACCCACTGTTCGGGCCCCAGCTGAAGAATGAGACCATCTGGTACGTGCGCTTCCTGTGGGAGTGAGCAGCCGCCGCCTCCGCCCAGGTACCACGCGGGGCTCTGCGGGGGGCGGGGGGGGGGAGGCCAGGAGAAGAGTTCTTGCTGGATTAGTTCTTGTTTGCTGAGCCAAAGAAGGCTAAGCACCAACTCCCTGTCACCTGGGCAGCCACCAGGGGCACAAGATGGGACCCCCAGTCCCCATCCTCAGCCTCCGGCACGGTGTGCCCACCCACAGGCGGTGGGGGAGGCGAAGGTGGAGCCTTAGAGCGTGGGAACCCGCCCGGGCAGAGGCCGTGGCAGGGTGAGCTGAGTGGCCAGGCAGGGCCGGGCCCTGGCGGGCTCTTCAGGGAGCGGGAGAGCAGGGGCCCCACAGAGAGGCCCTGACCCTTCACTCGTGCGTTTCAGGTGCCCGGCTCCCTGGACGATCTTGGCTCAGTGTCTCTGGCGACCCTTCGTCCCTGCCCTTCCCACACAGCTGCCCTGGTCCCTCTGCGCTTCTTCCTGCCGGCACCTTGAGGTCCACACCTCCGGGGCCCTCCTGGTTTAAGGACGGCCCATCTTCCCAGGCAGTCAGGGCTGTAGAAAAGCCTTGAGCTCAGGGCCTGCCGCAGGGGGCGTCCTGCTCCTAAATCCCTGCCCTGGAGTTCTCCCCATCCTAAGCAGATCCTGGCCACGGAGCTGTAAGGTAGGCTCTGGCCAGGCCTAGCCCAGTGAAGTGACACCCTGTAGACAGGGCGTTCAGCCCTGAGCATTATCAGCCCGGGCTGGGTGATCCCCGTCCCCATCTTGCTGTGAAGTGGAGAGCCCTGTCAGGTGAGGCCAAAAGCCTTTCTCAGCTCTGGTGTTGAATTTGGAATTATTCTTTTATTTTTGGACACACCCAGATGTGAAATTTCTGAAAATATTGACATGATAGAGAAATAATCACGCACCAAACACCTTGGGTCAGGACCTGGATGGCGGTGTGCTTTGTGGCTGTGACGTCACTTAGTGGGTGGCTGGCACCTCGGGATGCCCTGTCCCGCCTTCCTCCCTCCCCGGGCGTCCCAGGGGCCGTGGGGCTCTCAGCCTTGTTCCCTGCACTCATCACTGGGCTGTGGTGGCGCCCATCCCAGCGCTTTGCAGCAGCATCTAAGTGGCCCGGAGCTGGGTGAGGAGAGGCAGACAAAGGTGCTGCTTGGGTGGCACTGTCGCCCAAGTTCTGGGCCGGACACCTGGCTCTGGGGCTCCAACAAGTCAGATCTGGTCACTCAGCCCAAAACTAGACAGAAAAGTAATGGTGAAAATCACGAGAGGAACTTTAATCAGCGCAACTGCCAGGAGACAAGGGACCAGCATCCTTAGCCCTGTCTCCCGGGGCTGACCACTTGAGGTTTACAGAAAGGGGACTGAGGATGGGGGTTGCACAGCTGAGCCTTTGCACAGCCACCAGAGCAGGCGATCTGGATCAGGTGCGGTTCCCCATGGTTATCTCAGGATCGGGCAGCCGGCCTCATCAGGGAGGAGAAAGTAGCTCCTGCCTGGGGGTAACTGAGTCATCACAGGTGTCTGTTGGTCAGACCCGCTGCTCCTGGAGCCCGAGGAGACTCAGCAGAGGAGACAGCTGCAGCTGGAGGCACAGATGCCGCGTCTCAGTCCTGCTTCTAGCCACCCACCGGCCAGCAGAGGCAAAAGTGGAGAGTCTAAGTCCTTGTTACAGTACTGGGGGTACTGGGCTCCCCTCGGCTCTGCGCCCCAAGTGTGCTGGCTCTGTATTGACCACAGTGAGTGAGGGAGGACGTGAGGAGCCTCGCCCTGCCCTCCTCCAGGCTTGATGGGCACATCATACTCTTGTCCGGCTCCCCATGTTACCTGGTTACCAGCCCATGGCCCGTCCACACTGCCAGCCCCCTATTTATTGACTATTTATTTGGAACCCCTTCCCTTGCAGTAGGTATCAGTTTCGGGGCAGCACTAAGACATGGGTCCCCTGATTCCCTGGCTCTGGGCTTGCCCGTCTCTCCGTCTGTGGCCTCCCATGGATACCCCCCAGCCCCTTCCTCCCGGGACTTTAGCCTTCCTGTGCAGTGGAGCGTGCTGAGCACAACTTGTAGTGAAAACCTGTCTCGTGTCTAATAAAAGTGATGCACGATTTCTGTTCAGCGCCCAACTCCTGCTTCTGCCAAGCTTGCCAGCTGCCACCCTGCCCACCCAATCTCCATTTCTTCAGCGGGTGGATCGGGGCAACAGCAGAGAGGCTGGCACGGGTGCCCTTGGAGATGTGCTTCTGGGACACGGACCCACGAGGACCACGTTTTCCTGAGCCCTGGAGCAAAGGGCCCCTGCTTGCAGACAGGCCCAGAACCAGGCCCAGCAGGAGGAGGAAGACCAGGTTCATTCAAGTCAAACTTGGATCACTGTCCCCTGTGCCCCCATGACAGTGTGTGAGAAAGCAGGTCCCCAGCGTCTCCAGAGCGTAGCCTGCCTTGTTCCTCAATATCTAGGGGCTGGAGTCTGCGTCCAGCTTTATGGAGGGAGAGCAAGGAGCCAAGCACAGCCAGGCCAGGGCCTGTAGCTTATGGGGAGCACGAGAAGTCCCTGGGATGGGAGAGACTCAAGAGAAGCAACATGGAGCCCACTTCCGAGCTCTGGACCCTGTTGAGGGGCTTGGGTTAACCCTAAGGGCAGTTGGGAGCCATGAAGGGCTTAAGCAGGACGTGGCGTGACCCAACTTGATTCCTAGGTTTCTCTCTGCCAGTGGCCAGGAGATTAGTTGTACATCTGATGATGGACCAGCCCAGGATGGAGGAACGGGAGGGGACTGGGCAGGGTGCATCTGCTATGGGTGAGGAAGGAGGCAGGCCCAATCCGCGTGCACTGTGCCCGAGACCCTTCTGGACAGAGGGGGCCTGCAGTAACAGGACACCAGGGTCCTGGCCACCTGGGACAGCTCAGTGCAGAAGCAGGTGTGAGACAGTGTGATGGGCTGAGGGTTCCTTTGTTTCCTGTTGAGCTGAAATATCCAGTGAGTGGAGGCAGGGGCTGGAAAGCCAGGGGGAAGTGTGCCTGGGATGCAGGGATGGGGGCACAGAATGAGCCTCTATGTAAAATGACCAGTGGTCCTTGTGGGATGGGCGTCACCCAGGGGACCTAGAGGGAAAAATCCAGGACAGCGCCCTGCTAGAGTTTATAGGGTAGGCATGTTGAGGGTGCTGGGAGGGGCAGGAGCCAGCTCAGAGGTGGCCCAAGAATCCAGTGGAAGAGGATTGGTGAGGAGGGCATGCTGCCGAGTTTCATGGGTCCCTCGCCCTCCACCCCAAGGAGTCAGAGTTGGCTGGGAGCTTTGGTGAAAGGTAACATCAGGCTTCTGGGGGCTTAGAGGGCCTGGGCAGATGAGGGCAAGAACGGGTCGGGGACTGTGGACCCTCTGAAGCTGGGCCCAGAGAGAGGAAAGGGAACTGCACAGAGAAGGGAGCTTCTGGGCCAGTTTTCCCAGATCTCTGTGGGTCAGCCTTGGGCCTGGGGGATGAGCCCAGCTCCTGCCACTGTAACTGCTGTGACTCGACCAAGCCCCGCCTGCCTGCCACGTACCCACCATTAGGGCCTCAGGGCTGGGATTCCCAAGAGCCTTGCTGGCCAGGGTTGGGGTCAGAGGGTGGGGAGAGCTTGCCTATAAAGGATATTTCCGAGCCAGGCATGATGGCACACAATTGTAAACCCAGCATTCGGGAGGCTGAGACGGAAGGATGGCGGTTCGCAGAAGGGCCTCAGCTACTTAGCGGGGCCCTTTGCAACTCAATGAGACCCTGTTTCAAAAATAAAAATACTAAGCCAGGCGTGGTGACGCACGCTTGTAATCCCAGCACTTGGGAGGCTGAAACAGGAGGATGGCACAGGTTCCAAGCCAACCTCAGCTACTTAGTGAAGCTCTCAGCAACTTAGTGAGAACCTGTTTCCAAATAAAGTATAAAATAGGTCTGGGAGTATAGCCCAGAGGTAGAAAAGCCTCTGAGTTCTACCCCTAGCACTACAATAAATAAATAAATAAATAAATAAATAAATAAATAAATAAATAAATAAATAAATATAAAAAGACTAAAGACTGGGGCCGGGGGTGTAGCTCAGAGGTACAATGCCCTTGGGTCCCATCCCCAGTACCACTCACCTACAGAATAGGCTTCCTCCACCCAATCTCTGTTTTCTGGATTCCCGGTTTCTTGGTGCAGGATTGTTAGTGTCTTTAATGCTCTGGGGACATGCATCTCTGCGCTCCCCCTGAGCCTCCTGGGCCGCAGCAGCAGCTGTTCCCGGGAGGCGGCATCCCTGAGAGCTGCCTCCTGCTCCCTGGGCAGCTTCTGGGGCTGGCACTTCCTCAGCCAGGTGGCCTCTCCCACACTCCCTCTGTTTTCCCTGTGCCGGTGGTTTTCATTTAGACTCTAAGATAGAAGGCACCTTCTTCAAGGATTACAGACACACAGAAATAGCCTGCCACACACACAGGTCGGGGGACGTGTGGGGAGATACATGGACCTGGGGCAGTGGCTTCTATGAGTGAGGGACGTGTCAGGAGAGCAGGGAAGCTGGAAGCAATCTCCATCGAAAGCAGCCTCTTTCCCAAAGGAGCTCCATCTTGGGGTTCTACTGGCTCTAAGGCGGGGCTGTGAGTTTGGGGAAGATCCTCCTGGCCTCAAGCAGAGGTCACAGCTAAGCAAGACAGCCACGCACAAAAGGACTCGGCCCGTATTTGCCACAGATTTCAACACAGCTGGTCAAGGAGGAGTGAGAGGGGCCAAGAGCCCATGTCCACCACACTCCTCGCCGAGCACCACCCCTGGACCAGGGAGGACTGTATTCCAGCGGGGCTTCCCCTCCATGGCCAAGGTGGGAATGTGCAGGGCTGGCAGGCTTTGTCAGAGACAGACAAAGCTGGACATTAGTTAAAGCTATGAAGGCAATCTCTTTTTGTTTTTTTTCAGTACTGGGGGTGGAACCCAGTGGCATTCTACCTCCGAGCCACACCTCCAGTCCTATGTTTGTTTGTTTGTTTTTATTATTTTGTTTTGAAACAGGGTCTCACTGAGTTGCAAAGGGCCTCACTAAGTAGCTGAGGCTGGTCACGAATCTGGATCCTCCTGTCTCAGCCTCCCAAATGCTGGGATTACAAGAGTGCACCACCACGCCCGGCTTATGAAAGCAATTTGCTTACGTAACTACTGGCAGTAAGTGGGGGAAAGAGCTGAGCTCCGTTCGGGTTTGTGAAGAGGGAGAGGGCATGTCTTTCAGAAGAGCGAGGGCATCTTCCTGTGCCAGGGGTCCGGGGAGGTCTCCAGAAGCAGGAGACACCTCTACTTGGGCTCATCACAGAAAATAATTTAGAGACAAGTCAGGTAAGAGTAGAGCTGGAGATTTATTATAAAGGGAAAATACACACTAGAATATGGGAGAGAGGGTGGGCCACCTGGTGGTCTCGTTTATAGAGCAGCTGGGGCTGGCCTGGGGTGAAGGCAGCATGGGTTATGACATGTCGGCCAGTTTTCTTGCATTTACCAGTTGCTCCTGCATGACCTAATTATGTCACTACAGCATGTCTTGTTAGCACCTTAAACCTCCACTTGGTTGTGTCTTACTCTTAAGATGAGCTAGGTGAAAGGACAAAGTTTGATCACACCAGAGACCACCTTGTAGCCAAGAGATTTATTGGAGGGGCCGGTATGAAAGGAAGAGAGAGAGAGAGAAAGAGAGAGAGAGAGAGAGAGAGAGACAGACAGACAGACAGACAGACAGACAGAGGGGGAGAGAGAAAGAAGAATCCGGGAAGAGAGGGAGCATGTGCTGGGATCAGGGTTATATAGGGGCTTGGGGTTACAGATTGGGGGCTAATGCCCTTTGAACTAATTGGCTAGAGTCCCATGGGAGGGGGTCGTGTGGCCAGGTAATTGGCTCGGGGTCAGTGGGGAATGTCCCTTTCACTGATTGGCCAAGGGCACCAGGAGGGGGCAGGTCTCCCAGGCAAGTGACCAGGTTTCAGAGGGGGATAGTAGCTTAACTGGTCAGACCAGGGCCTTTCAGGACACTTAGCTTATGGGGGGGGGGGATCTGAAATAAGAACCGAATTCATCTAACATTCCTCCCTTTTTGTTTTGGTTGTGGAAACGGGGCGTCGTTCATCAGTCTGGCTGCTTCGGAGCTGAACAGGGGCGACGTGGGGTCACTCAGGGAGGAGTTAAGGGGAAGAAAGTCCAGTCTCAAAGTGACTAGGAGTCCAGCTAGGAGTCCAAGGACCCAGGTGCCAAAGGCAAAAATTTCACAAGGGCTGAATTCAGAAAAGGTTCCTTGTAGCCACATATCTTCAAGGACGGTGGCCCAGTTGGTGATGGAGTTGATAGAAGGAATCATCCAGCTGCCTTGCCTGAGACTGTATAGGAAGAGCACACGTTGGCATGTCAGAGGTAGCATCCGTCAGCATTCACATGAAGAGGTGAAAGTGGGCAAGGCCAGCGGTGGGCGGATCGATGAGGGAGCGAGTCAGTGTCTGCTCGTAGATCTCGAGACTTTATATCGGGGTGATCGCTTCTCCCTGTTGAGCAGTCTTCTGGTGTTGCTGTCAGGAGTGGCTGATAATCCCTGAGAAGAAGCTGGTTGAATGTTTGATTAAAGATTTGGGTAATTGGGTCTTGGAGGCATCAGATGATGCAGGAGACTACCATCAAGATCAGGTCTAAGGTTAGAAAGGGGCCCAAGAGTGGTAACAACCATGGGGCCAGCCCCTTCCATCTTCCCCAGGAGGCCTCTCGGTGCCATGAGGTCCTCTTTACCCTTTAGGTCCTGTATTATCCTCTTAAAGTGCTGTAGGTTATATTCCACCTGACCTGATTGATTGACATAATAGCAGCAAGTACTATTCAGAAGTAGGACCTCAGCTAAAGAAGAAAGTTGTTGGAGTGCCTGGACAAGAGAATGTGCCAATTCCCCTGCTGCCAGTCCCATAGCTGTACCTGCTGTAACTAAACTATCCCCTAGGAAGACAGCTAGGGTGGCTGCCGTCCATCATGTGTCCTGGATAAGTCAAGGTTAGGTCCAGGAAAGGAGCTGTCAGCTGTGGGAGAGGTGAGCAGGTCGGTGGTGAGCAGGTCGGTGACCTCGGCCTCAGTATAGAGGGTCAGGCTGGGAATCAAGGTAACTGAATGACAGGGCCCCTTTGTGGCGGGCCCAAGGCAAGGGAAGACTTGAGAGGAGCAAGGAAAACACATGCCTGGGGGAAGGGTAACTGAGTTCCCATTTAAAGGGATCCATCGGGGTCACAGGCAGCATAAGGAACTATTTCTGGCCCAGCAGGAAGTGAGATTGAGAGAAGAGGGAATCGGGGAGAAGGAGGAGCTGAGTAAGGGTCTCCCTGAGCAGGTTGGGGTGGACATAATGTTAAAGGACATCACTGGGATGGGAATGAGCAAGGACCTGTGGAGCGGTGCACATAGGGAACAGGCTGAAGTACTGACTGACGTTTGAAAAGTTAGCCAGTAAGGATAGGGAGAGGGAGAGAAGTGTCCCACGAGAAGGAGAGGGTGAGGTTTAAGTGATTGAGATGAACCACTGTCTGTTGTCTAGTGACACTGACCACTGTCTGTTGTCTAGTGACACTGAGGGCTTCCAGAGCCTTAGGTGTGCAAGAATTAATTTTTCCTAAGCCATGGAAGTAATCGTGATTATCAAATCCTATGGCTGCAATGCGGCTCTGCCAGGTGGTAGGGCTGTTAATTTTAAAAGGTACATTATTTTCGCTGCCTTTTGTTGGTAACTGGGATGGTATAATTTCCCAGGTCTTAGTTGTTCACATATATGGGTAGGCCCAGTGGTACCTGCCTTTCCAACATAGGCATCCCTCCCATCCTCCAGGGTCTCTGCTCCTGGTCCCCCTGGAGGCGGAGGTGTTTTCTCCTAGATTGTGGTAGGCACTGATGAGCACATGTGGAGACTGCAAACATGAGAAGAACATGTGGGCAATTATCAAATGGGCACAATTTTTTTATCAAGAAGACAGATTTGTCTTATCCTGTTACCTAATTGCCAGACTTCAAAAAGATACTGGCAAGGAGGTACAGTACAGTTAGGCACTGAGCAGCATAGCTGACATAGGAAGGCAGGAAACAGGCCAAGAAAAGGTAGAATCATGCTTTCTCTGGGATGGAAGAAGAGGTATGAGCATGGGAGAAGTGGAGTTTAAGGGGATTGCCGAAAGAGGGTGTACAAGTAAAGTGAGAGGAGCGGGGTGGGAGATATTTAGGAGGGTCTGCATTGTCATGCTCAGCAGGCTTAAGTCGGGAGACATGAATTCAGGATGTTAGGGTTCCAGACGGTTTATGCAGCTTAGCAGCAGTGGGGTGCACAGCACCACTTAGAGAGGGCATGTCCACTTTGCAGCAAGAGAAACCTTTCTTAAGTTCCAAGGGAGAGAGAAATGGACCCCAGACCCAGGTGTTAACAGAAACTGGGAGGCAAGCCTATTTAGTCAGGCAGCAGTGTGTCCTGAGATTTCCAGAGTTAGTGCCTAAACATGGCCTCAGAAGGGTTTTTTTGTGGGGGAGAATTTAATTTTACCCAATCAAGGTGGAGTTGCAAAGAGAGCTTAGAGAGAACTTTTGAGAGTTCGACTGGTCCTTTCAACTTTACCTAAGGATTGAGGGTGATAAGGAATGTGAAAGTGCCACAGGACGTTAGAGCAGAGGAGGGGCACTGGGAGTGCGGATATGGGATGGAGACAAGGAAGTTTTGCATTAAGGAGGACCTGACAGAGAAAGCAATACAGAACGGGGGTGGGGGGCAATAGTGGAGAGGAAAGGAAGCGTGAAATCCCCACTGGTGGTCTTGATAGAGGCGCAGCAGGTGGGTTTCTGGGCTGCAGGCAGGGAGTTGGTTAGGATCTCTCTCCTGCCACTGCTGGAGTGTCTTGTTCCCTACCTCCTCTGGCCAGGCCTCACAGCCAGACCTCACAGTGCCCACATATTGGGAAATGGGCAGCTGGGTTTTCTCTCTGGCTACTTCCTGCATGACAATGGGACGAAGGTAGACCCAGAAATGGGAGCTGTGTCGCAGGCACTGTGAGGGTCTTCAGAGGTCCTGTGCATCTGAGAGGAGGGTATGTTGGCTTTTGGTCTGCAAGAGAAGAAGCTCCTTAACAGAGCGGTTAGTGAGTTTCTTTTTCTTTTTTTTTTTCTTTTTGTTTGTGTATTTGCAACCTAATCAGGTTGATTATGCATGGCCCAAAAAGTAGGATGAGTAAGGAGTTAGAGCAAAAGCCATGCTATCCAGGGGGATCATATCCAAAGATTTTACTTGCTTGGCAAGTAACGTCTAGTTTTACACGTCATATATCAAACTAGTTATGCCCTTGAATTATCAGTAATATTAAAACAACATACCACAGGAAATTTCTGACATCCCAAAGGATGAAGTAAGCAGGAGTAAGAGCAGGTTATCGTTGCCCTATTTTATCTATTGAATATGGGCAAGGGACAAAATATCAAGGTGAGAAGCAAATTTGGAGATGAGGGTATTTAGGGGAACAGGTGCAACGAGGTTGATAACACCTCGAAGCTTTTGTGACATAAATCCTAGAAAAAGATTTTGCATGTTTTGTCCTCTAGGAATTTACACAAATAGGAATTTTTACTTGTTAGAAGTCTGACAGTCTTGGACCTGTAAAACTTACAAATGGCTTTAATACAGATCCTATTTGTCACTCTTGAAACAGCATATTTGCCTCTGGTTATACTGTTTTTCTGGGAATTCAAGGCCAAGCTGGGCACAAACATATGTGTTTAAGAATTTTGCTGTTGAGGTCAGTCAAGGCTCCTCAGGGTTACTCTTAGGGACTTGGTGAGGCTTCACCTCTGCCAGTCGTGCCCTCTGTCAGGACAGGTCATATCATGGTACTGCTGACCATTTTGCTTTACTTGAAGCATGAGAGGACTTTTTCCTCTCTGATGACCTTCCCTTTGCAGAGAATGGGTTGGTGGCTCTGTCTCTGGGTCTCCACAATCTCCCTTCTCGGGGGATTGGGTGACTTCCCAGAAAGTACAAACCCCTTAGAAGTCCCATCACGTATTCCCTGGGTTGCATTTGACCTTAGAGGACTAGGGCCAAAATATGGGTGGTTTTACCTTAGTCCTTTATTTCCAAATTGTTTCCTAAGTCTCAGCTTGAAGACCCAGAAGGTCAGTTCCACCAGGTCTATTAAGCTGCCTTGCAGGTGACAGAACAGTTACATAGCTCTTTTTGGGGAAAAAAAATACAAAGCAGAATTAGGCCTGTACATATTCAGAACACAAATATCTAAAATGTTATAGTTCATAGGTATACACAGGTCTTATTAAACTTTACCCAAGGCAGATCAATGTGATAGGAAGGATCATCACTGCAATATATATTTCCAGTGCCAAAGAAAAACCTTCTAAGAGAAATAAACATTGTATTTGGAAACATCCATGAGCTCTAAAAGAGCAAAAATGACCATAATAAACTTGTATAAAGGCTTGCATCAGAAAACTAGGTCTGCAGTTTACCCTTTTAGGTATTTGAGTTTTTAACTAGGAACAGAACCCAGGCTACCAGGGCATTTTAAAACTCCTCTAGCTTTAAAGGTGGTGCGGAGGCAAGGCTGAGGCTCAGCACCGGGTGTGGGCAGGAAACAGGTGGACTTGGAGCCTGGACCCTGGGCCAGGTGGATGGGCGCTCTGAGGAGGAGGGCCTGAGGGGGAAGCAAGTTTTACAAAGGGATGACTGGGACAGAGTAGGAAAAACTCATGGAGATAAAAGACTCATGCCTTTCGCTGGTCTGGGTTGCAGGAGAGCGTTTTTTACAGGCAGATTTTACAGATAGATAATTATCTTGGATATTATCTGCAGCAGCATCTGCATCTTGATGGCTTTAACTCTGTTGATGACAAACTTGACCACATAATTTAGTAACCATGGGCCAAATATAAGTATGAATTGAATGGTCTCCAGAGGCCTAAAAAGGTAGGCTGCATAGAAACTTACTGCAGGTTTTTAAATAAATTTTATATAAAACCATCTTTACACATATACAAACAAACATCCACAAATGCTTTACGATTTGCCAAAAACCCTTTGATTTTTATACTAGTCCCTCCTTTTTTTTTTTTTTCCATTTGGGACAATTGTAGAATAAACATTACTCTATACCAAATGCTTTTTTATTCTTACAGACTTTCCGTTCTTTATATCCTACATACAAGCTGACCCAAAAGCAATGTCATTTTATAATGTTGTCTTTACACCAACAATCTAGAAATCCATTTAAAAGACTTAAATGTTACTTTAAACCTTATGAAGTTAAGAGCATTTTAAAAGCATTACTCACACTTTACATTTATCTAACTTAATAACCAAATTACAGTTACTGTAGAGAATTAAGACGTTAGATTTACAAACTAAGAAATCTTGGGAAACTGATCAGCAGGAGCGGGTCTCTCTGTAATTAGCCTGATGGTCCAGGCAGTTAATTTCAGCTTTCCAGCCCCATGGACAGTCTGACCTTTGGCCAGGGCTGTGTAAAATAAATTGTGCCTTCCCTCTTATCAGGCTGATCTTCCATCTTCCCTGGGCTCCCACCCCCTGGGGTGTGCGAGTGCTGGCTGCGCTGGCCTGTGCTTTAGAGGAGATGGAATGTCAAGGCCAATGTTAAGGAAGCCTGGGAAGGAGATGCGCCAGCCTGGTTAGCCAGCACAGAGGGCCAGATGGTGGAAAGGGGAGAGTAGGGAAGATGAGCAGCCTGTGAAGGAGAGTGAGTAAAGGGCCCACTGAAGGTGGGGAGGGCGCAGAGGAAGGAAGAGAGGAGAGGGAAGAATCAGCCGCTGCACCAGGAGCTGCTGCTGCGAGCAGGGAGAACCAGGGCTGATAGGCATTCCCTGAGGGTGGGGTTGAAGCAGCCGGGGACAAGACCTGAGGGTGGGGGAAGGGACTAGCTGTGAAAGGGCTGCAGGAGGAGGGGTCGCAGTTGTGCAGGAAGAGGAGGAAGGGTGAGGGGTGGAGCCGTGAAGAGGAGGCTGAAGCAGTTAGACTCAGAGGTTGGAGGAGGGCAGGGAGGAGCCACTGCTGATTGCAGAGCTGTAGCTGTGGCGGGAGAAGAGAAAAGAAAATCTCTGTCCATAGTTTCGATCACTCACAGAAGTTAAAAACATTCCTCAGCAGGGAGAAATCCAGAGACCCCTGGGGGACTTTTTTTTTTTTTTTTTAAGGGCTACGTAGGCCAATCCAGAGTACAGAGTTTTATACATTGGACAGATTAAGGGCATTTAAAAGACACCTTAGTGGAAAATCGGCCAGAATAGAAGAAGACCACCCATGAGGGGGAGGGCTTAGTGGTGGAATAGCTGGAGAAGCGTCCTTCTCGAGCTAACCACCTGGTCCGCTCACTGAATCCTCCGATCGTCACCGGAGTTCAGGAGGCGGAGAGAGGTCAAGAGACCGGAGATCGTGGGTTACCCGGCCGGGATTTTTCCCCCTGGGGGAGTGTGAGGAAGGGAGAGACCCACGATCGGAGGGGAGGGAAAGGGAGAGCACTTCGACTACTGAGGCCGAGTTTCCGAGAAGGAACAAACTGGGACTCCACAAAGACCACTGTGACCTTGAAGGTGGGGTACATTCCTCCCTGAGAGATCCTTGAAGGAGTTGCTGGGGACAATCAATGGTCAATCCCGAGTTTACGAGCCCAGGAGGGTGGGGAGACTTACCAATTGGAGATCAATGTTGAGTGCTGCTGAGAAGTGATCAAAAGAATGGATCCTGGCTAAAGGGGCTCGGTGGGTGTTTGTCCTCCGGTTTAGATGGGGTCCTGCCCCGGGTCACCACGAGGCAGGGAATCCCAACCGAGTCACAAGGCACCACTGAAAGGACAAAGTTTGATCACACCAGAGACCACCTTGTAGCCAAGAGATTTATTGGAGGGGCCGGTATGAAAAGAAGAGAGAGAGAGAGAAAGAGAGAGAGAGACAGACAGACAGACAGACAGACAGACAGACAGACAGACAGAGGGGGAGAGAGAAAGAAGAATCCGGGAAGAGAGGGAGCATGTGCTGGGATCAGGGTTATATAGGGGCTTGGGGTTACAGATTGGGGGCTAATGCCCTTTGAACTAATTGGCTAGAGTCCCATGGGAGGGGGTCGTGTGGCCAGGTAATTGGCTCGGGGTCAGTGGGGAATGTCCCTTTCACTGATTGGCCAAGGGCACCAGGAGGGGGCAGGTCTCCCAGGCAAGTGACCAGGTTTCAGAGGGGGATGGTAGCTTAACTGGTCAGACCAGGGCCTTTCAGGACACTTAGCTTATGGGGGGGGGGGGGGATCTGAAATAAGAACCGAATTCATCTAACACTAGGGTCATCCCTGGGTCATCAGAATCTTTAATGAATGTACTACCCGAAGGAATGGTTCCTACCAGGTGTGGTGGCCCACACCTGCAATCCCACTTGGGAGGCTGAGACAGAAGGATTGCAGGTTCAAAGCCAGCCTCAGCAACTTAGCGAGACCTTCGGCAACTTATCGTAACCCTGTTTAGAAATAAAAAAAAATAAAATGACTGGAGGTTAGAAATAAAAAAAAGGACTGGGGGTGTAGCTTGGAGATAGAATGGCCCAAGTTTAAGCCTTAGTAACACGTGTGCGTGTACACACACACACACACAGACACACACAGTGGTTCCTCCAGATGCCTGTGGTTATCTTGTGACTTTGTTGCTTTTTCAATCAATAAGCCAGCTACAGGCAAGGACCTGGGCACAAGGACAAGGGCTGGATCGCTCAGGGGTTGCTTGTCCTGAATGCCAGGGGTCCATTAGCATCTTTCTCGAAAGTCCATGTTTTCTCTGTATCTCTAAATTCCTCTCTGGTGATTGGAGCTCCAGTTCAATCAGAAAAGTGCAAAACTACAAAAGATTGGTCACTGCTGATGAGATCAGGCCACTAGCTGGCAGCGATGGAAGTTAGGATCCTGTCCTGCAGAGCCTGGGAGAAGAGGCCCAATCCTGACCCGGGCATTTCAAAGGAAGAGCTTTCAGGTCCTTGAAGAAGGCATTCCTGGGTTGTAGTAGATACCTACGTGTCAAGGGAGGCCCTCCCCCAACCTGGGACGGGCACCGGCAAATGTCAATGGAAGCAAAGATCTCTACAGAGAGAGGCTGAGAGCAGGTACCATAGCAGAGCTCGCGTGCAGGGTGCAAACGTCCAGACCCGGGAGTTCAATTTAAGCCACACCTGGGGGAGGTTAGAGGCCTGCTCTGGGAGCCCTGCATGACTCCAGAGGCATCATAGCCTGGGTGAACCGTACTTCAAGGATTTGTGTGTGTGTGTGTGTGTACTGGTGATGGAACCCAGAGACAGTCTACCTCCAAGTTATATCCCAGACCTTGCCGAAAGCCAGCTAGTCCAATGGGGCGCGAGTTTGCTCGCGGTCGAGGGTCTCAGTAAAGGTGGGGAAGGACAGAGTGATTTTCTACAGATTCTTATCTGTAGCGGTTCTTTCCTAGGAAAATAATCCTATGATCGGCGCTTTAGAAAGAACCTGACATGGATCGATGCTTCTTGTGCAATCGAACACTTTATTTTGGACACAAGATTTTTTATATATTCCCCTCTCCCAGTGAATTTCTAGTAAAAGGAAGTGCAAAACACATGCAAATTACCAACCCTGAACAAGACAAAAGTAAAGCCTGGGATATCCCAGGTCTTTGTGATTGAAATCAGTCCCATTATCTCAGGTGGGCCTTGTGCTCGGGAACCCAGCCCCCTTTGGCCTTGCAGCTGCAGAGGCTTCTATTTGGCTAAAAGTCACACCCAAAATCCATTGAAGTATTTAGTTTTTAAGATCACTCGAAGAATCCAGTTTTTAAGAGTTTTCTTTAACCGTTTTGGAGCTCTCATTCCTAGGGCTTAGTCCAATGTCCTCCTTTATAATGGGGGACGAAGTCTGAGATTCCAGCTTTCATATAGTTATCTTAAGGAAAATCCGTGTTCCTTCATGATGATCTAGGGAATTTCGATGAACGTCTGCTGGATTTTGTCTGCAATACTATCCGCTGTCTGAAAACTTAAACAAACTCATGACACAGTTTAAACACCAAGAAATAACATGAGGTCTTTAGATTTAGTTGTCAGATATATTTCACTAGCAGCTGAGCATTTTCCTTCTTTTAATAATCCATATTCCTATCACTAACCTTCTGCAACTTTCTTTTCTTTTCTGATTACCCTAATTCTCTCTTTCCCATTCGGGCCAATCTCAGGATAAGCTCTTCTTCATACAAAATACTTTCTTATTCTCACCATATTTTCTTTCTTTCTTTCATCTTTACACATCTATTTTTATCTGTCCTTTGTTTTGACATAGCTATTTATAACCAGGTGGTGTCGCTGTATTGAAGGTCGAAGGTGGACTGGAATGCTGCTTCTAATTACCATTTGAACAAGGCTCATCTAATTACCATTTGAGCAAGGCTGAAAGTTTACTGGAAGGACATGGATTCAATTTTCACTCACAGTCCTGGTCTTTTTTCCACCGGAGCAATTTCATGTGGAAAGTTAAAAGAATCATTACTAAAAGAATAGTAGTTATGAAAGAATATCTAAGAGTGGAGGAGTTTTTTGGCCGGAGACGATGCCCTCTCTCGGGGCTAATCGCCGATGACTACATGGATTCTCACACATGTAGATGTCGAGATGGAGTGGGCAGCAAAGTCTTGGCAAGACCTTTTGATTTTTTATTTTGAAACAGAGTCTCACTAGGATGCTAAGGGCTTCTCTAAGTTGTTGAGGCTGTCCTTAAACCTGAGCTTCTCCTGACTCGGCCTCCCAAGTCCTGGGATTATAGGTGTGCGCCATCACACCTGGCTCTTCAAGGTTATTTTGTTCTGTGGAACTGGGGACGGAACCCAGGGGCTTTCTACATCCAGGCTACACTCCCAGACCTACTTGGTATTTTTATTTGGAAACAGGGTCTCACTAAGGTGCCGAGAGCTTCAGTAAGTAGCTAAGGCTGGCGATCCTCCTGTCTCAGCCCCCCAAGTACTTGGATTACAAACGTGTGTCATCACACCCGGCCCTTCAAGCATGTTTAAGAATAGTGATGGGTAGGATTTACTGAGCAGATCTGAGTGCTCGGTACTGCTCACGGAAACCAAGGGACAAAGAGTGGGGATGCCCTGAAATGTCATGCTGCCCTGGTCCCAGGTCATCCTGACAACCGCCTGTGACTTGTCCTGCTGGAGATCAGCACATTCCAGTCTCTGACACGGACACCCACCTGCCAGGCTCCCCGTGGGGAGAGGCGGTACTGCTCATTTTCCTGCAGACACCCCCAAAGCATAGCTGTCAGAGATTCTGGTTGTTTTGCACAAAAACAGGGTCATTTCCAGAAACAGGATCATTGATAATTCTGGAAATGCAGGAGCTGGATGTGAAGCCGAGGGGGCTGGAAATGAACACCTGTTTATAATCCTAGGGATTTCCAGGAACTGAAGTTCCACTCGACTTGAAACATCAGCAGAGTGATGACAAAGTCCTGTGCGATTCAGGCCACTGTCCAGCTAACAAGTTAAAGAATGTCTCACCGGGGAGGTACTGGTCACAGGACACAAAATTTCAGTAAGATAAGAGGAATCCATTCAAAAGATCTGTATACAACATGGTGACTATGGTTAATGACATGTTGAACAGCAAATTGATGAGAGCATACCTTAAGTGTTCTCAGCACACGTGCGCACGCACACACACACACACATACACACACACACAGTATGTGTGAATACTATTTAATTAGCTCCATTCAGCCACTATACAATGTATATGTGTTTCAGAACCTCACCCTGTGCATGATAAATACAGATACTATTTCTGTCACCTTAGAAAACAAATTTGAACAAAAGGCTCACTCCAAGTAAAACAACCCATGGAATGCTGGGGCTAAGGCAGCTCAGTTAGGACAGACCCTCCCGGCATGGAGCAAGCCACGTAGGCAGTGGGCTGGGGGTCTCCTGCAGGCCGGCCACGCAGGCCGAGGCGCCAGCTTTGGAGCCCCGCCGGACTCCGTCTGTAGTGCTGTTCCTCGGTGTGGAGCATGGTGCACCTGTAAGAGAAGGAGTGATGTGTAAGGCCCTGGAAGCCATGCCACACCCTCCCAGCTTACGGTCTGACCAGTGGGACTCAGACCCTACTTTTTCTTGTTTGTTTGGCACTAGGGATTGACTCAGGGGCAGTCTACCTCCAAGCAAGACCCCAGCCCTTTTTATTTTTATTTTGAAACAAAGTCTCCTTAAGTTACCGAGGCTGGCCTCGAACCTGTGATCCTCCTGCCTCAGCCTCTCAAGTACTGAGATTATAGGAGTGTCACTGACTGCGTCCAACTCAGGCGTCGCCTCTTTTCTTTTTCCTTTTCTTCCTTTCTTTCCTTTTATTTTATTTCTCTATTTTCGTACTGGATTGAACTCAGGGGAATTCTACCTCCAAGCTACACCCCAGCCCTTTTTAATTTTTTTTTTTTTTAAGGGTCTCTTGCCGGGCATGGTAGTGCACGCTTGTAATTTCCGTGTTTGGGAGGCGCTGGCTTAAGAGACCCTGTTTCCAAATAAAAATATAAGATAGGTCTAGGAGTACAGCCCGGAGGTAGAAGGGCTTCTAGGAACCCCAGTACCACCAAAATAAATAAATAAATAAATAAATAAATAAATAAATAAATAAATAATAAAAAGGATCTCTCTAGGTTGCTGAGGCTGGTCTCAAACCTAAGAGCCTCCTGTCTCAGCCTCTCGAATCCTGGGATTATAGGTATACGCTATACTTTACTTTTTTTTTTTTTTTTAAGGTACTGGGGATTGAACCCAAAGGCATTCTACCTCTGAGCTATACTTCCAGGCCTATTTTTTATTCTTTATTTTGAAACATATTCTAAGTTGCAGAGGGACTCACTAAGTAGCTGAGGCTGGCCGTGAACCTATGATCATCCTGTCTCAGCCTCCCAAGTACTGGGATACAAGGGTGCATCACCACACACAGCTCAGACTTTACATTTGAAATCAGCCCCCAGGTCTGTGGTGCTAACTGGCTTGGCACTCTTGACTTTGAGCTAGATAATCCTTTGGGTCTGGGAAGTCCAAGGGGGTGGTCTTGTGCGTTATTTGGTGGTTAGCAGCACCCCTGATCTCTGCTTGCCAGGTGCCAGCAGAATCTCTTTCCTTGCTTCCAAATGTGACAGCCATAAATGTCCCTAGCCATTGTGAAATGTTTCCTGGGGAAAGCACGCACACACACACACACACACACACACACACACAATTGTTGGGAACCACTACTCTCAACCCTTGATCCTTCAGTGATTTCCAAACTTAATCATCAACGCAGAGCTCCTGCAGAGGTGGAGACGCCTTTCCAGCGGGAGGCTGGGATCCTGAACATCGCACAGCCATCTCCTTTTATCGGGCTTCCCCGGCAGCACCCAAGCTTTGGGGAATTGCTGGGTATCCAAGCTGGCACCAGTTCCAGCATGAGATGGTCCAGCATAAGCTGGTGGTTCCTGGAGTCCAGGAGAGGCTTGCTCACCGCGCAGCCTCTGAAAAGGTGAGCGTCTGTGGTCCAAATGGAGGTGCTCAGGATCCCACAGCCCTCCATCTTCATCCCTAAACCTCGGGCTGAAGGGCCAGGGCACGGCTCACGCTCCCTACTGAGAGCCCAGCAGTCCTTGGCCAGGGGAAGGCCTGGTGCATCTCCTTCCCCAGGAGCCCCGGACACAAGACTCACGGCGGCCTTGAGCGCCCTGATGCCAGGCAGCGGCTTTGCCCTTGGTTGGCAGCAGGTGATTCGGCAAACATACGTTGCCTCTTTCCCTCGGCCCACCTCCCAGGAGCGGCTCCCCTAAGTGGCAGCTCAGCTCAGCTCAGCGTTGGCGTGGACTCTAGAACCCGGTTCCAGCTTCACCTAAATCCAGTTGAGTGAAGTGATGGACTCTTTCCGAGCTTCAGTCTTACTGAGGGAACAGTGATAACAGAAGCACCCACCTCACCGAGGCTGTGATAATGAGCAGAGACGAGGGATTCGTGTGCCTGGCTGGGCAGTAGACGCGTTTGAACTCCTTAACTCTGGGCCACACTTTTTGCCTTCTCCGTTTCCACTGCAACACTTGCTAATCCACCTGGTGGAACAGAAGTGCCAGCATCCCGGGTGCTTTGATGTGGGAGACAGGGCTTGGCCAATAAACGCTGTGAAAAGTTCCGGGGCCCGATTTTGTGTCCGCATTTCTGTGTTTTGTGGCAAGTGTAGGTTCCTCTTAATAAACATCTGGGGAGGATGGAGGGAGGGAATGAGTACTGCAGCTGGCAAGCTGATTCTAAAGTTCTTAGAGGGAAAATAAACACGTAGGAAATCAGGAAATATTCTTGGTGGGGAAGGCAGGGAGTACTGGAGAGGGATATTGGCATTCCTAGATACTAAAAAGGATGATAAATGCCAGGCATGGTGGTACACAGCTGTGATCCCAGTACTTGGCACGCTGCGACAGGAGGACCAAAGCAAGGACAGCCCCTCACCTATTTAGAGAGGCCTTTCCAAACAAAAAATATATAGGACTGGGGTGTAGCTGGGAGGTCGAATGCCCCTGGGTTCAATCCCCAGTAACAACACACACACACACACACACACACACACACACACTATGATAAAGTTACAAATTGCAAGGTTACAGAAATTAAGTCAATGGTACCAGTACTGACAACAGAAAGAACCAGATCAAAGGAAGAAAATGAGGCCAGAAATAAATTTACAACCAAGAGTTAAGACTGAATAAATAAGCCGGGCGTGGTGGCGCACGCTTGCAATCCCAGCATTCGGGAGGCTGAGACCAGAGGATCACGGTTTGCTGACAGCCTCAGCTACTTAGTGAGGCCCTCTGTGACTCAGTGAGACCCGGTTTCAAAATAAAGAATAAAAAAAAGGGCAGGGGGTGTAGCTGGGAGGTCGAATGCCCCTGGGTTCCACCCCCAGACCCACACACACACACACACAAAAAGAATGAATAAATATGGCAAGTCAAACCCATAAGGAAAGATGGCAGAGGCAATGAATAGTGTCTGGACTCCCCACAGCAAAATAAATGACAAATAGAGTTGCAATATAACAAATTTAAATGAAACTATAAATGCGCTAAAAGAAAACATTGTTTTTTTCTTAAGTGGGGAAAGTAAAGGGAAAGAAAAAAAGTCCAGAAGCTATGGAGATAAAGTTTTAGAAATTTAACTAAATTAAAATTAATATTTTCTAGCTGGATGTGGTGGCGCACGCCTATAATCCCAGTACTTGAGAGGCTGAGACTGGAGGATTGCAGGTTCGAGGACAGCCTCTGCAAATAGTGAAACTCCCACCAACCTAGTGAGACCGTTTCCAAATAAAAATAAAATAGGGCTGGGAGCGTGGCTTGGAGGTAGAATGCCCCTGGGTTCCATCCTCAGAACGAAAAAAAAAAAAAAAATTCTGCAAGGCAAAAAGAACACAAGAAATAGGCAAAGGGCACAAACAGGCAATTCACAGAAGCATAAAGTTTTACATGATGCTGGATGTGGTGACTTCTACCTGTAATCCCAGCTACTGGGGAGGCTGAGGAGGGATTGCGAGTTTGAGGCTGGCCTTGACAACCCTCGATAACCTAGTGAGACCTTGTCTTTGTTGTTGTTGTTGTTTTTGGTTTCTGGGGATCGAACCCAGAGGCATTCTACCCAGAATCTTTTTTATTTATCTGTTAATCTGAAACAGGATCTCGCTAAATTACCTGCACACACCCTCTTATTACAGGGGTCCAGCTTTTACCCCAAGCAGGAAGGCAAGACTGGCCTAGCCTGGATGATTTGCTTGGGGTAGGGGAGGCACCAGGGAGATGGGAGCCTGGGAGCCGTCTATTTAGGATGCAGGGTGAAGCTCCGGGCAGCCAGTGAGGCAAGCGTTTTGTGTTCTGGATTCTGGTGCCTAGGTGGCATCAATGTGCAGGAAAAGAGACTTTCTCTGCTCCCCCGAGCGAGCGCGACCCCTTTGACCTCTGCAGTTTGCAGACTACGCGCTGTGCAGAGGTGGCAATTTAGGAAGGTCCAGGAATCTGTCCCAGGAGACCGCATGGCTCTCTTTCCCGACCTGATGGGCCAGCCTTCCATAGTCCAGGTGAGGACATCCACGTGTGGATCCTCCTTATCATTATGGAATGCCGCTCGTCGACGCACGGAGAGTGGGACTACTTAATGGCCGGGGAATCTGGGCGACCATCGGCCGGGGCCGACGCGGGGAGAACGCAGCCACGTTGGACTGGATAAGGGCAAGGAAGCGCCTTCTCCACTGCCACGGGGCGGAGCCTGCGGTCACAGCCCAGCCCGGACCGGAAGCCCCGGCCGGCCGCCGGGTCCGCGCCTGCGCACTGGGCCGCCGGGTCCGCGCCTGCGCACTGGCCCCCAGCGCCCGCGCCTGCGCACTGGGCCCCGGCGGGGGAACGTGCGGGGCCGGGGGCTGGGGACCCCTGCGGCGCCGTCCCCGGAAGTGGCCGCCCGCGCGCACCGGAAGCCGTGTGTGCGGCCGCTGCCCGCGGTCGGCGCGTCCCGGAGCTCGGGCTTCGCGGCCGGAGGCTCGGCGGTGCCGCCCCGCGCCCGCACCTGGCCCCAGGTAAGCCGGGGAGGGGCTCAGGGTCCGGCCCGGGAGGGCTGCCCCGCCGTCCGCCCCTGCGCCCGGGCTCCAGCACCCGGGAGGCCAGAACCTCCCCGCGCAGACCGCGCTCAGCCATCGCCCCGCGGGGCAGAGGAGCCCGGGGCGGCTGCGGGCAGAGCTCGTTTAGCCAGTGAGAGCCCGTAAGACGGAGTCGCCATCGGCCCCGGGAGCGCGGTCGCAGCCGGTGCTGCGGAGCCCGGGTTTGAACCTGCGGAGCCCGGGTTTGAACCTGAGGAGCCCGGGTTTGAACCTGAGGAGGGGGTCCTCAGGAACCCGGGCCCTGGCCAGCTGGTGTGCTGTTTGAGATGCTTGTCACTTTAGGTCACGTTTGTAGGTAAGCTGATGGTGCTTGATTAGTATTTAAAGCGTGTACCTTTCCGTTTTGTAATGAGCCAAATTGGCATACGGGACAAAACCCCAAGTGCATAGTGGTTTGCGGTATTCTTTTCTTTCCACACTTTCCTCCTTCACCCTCCCTTTCCTCACCACCTTTCTACCTCCTCACAGGTGTTGGGGTGGTGAGGAACCCAGAAATGGGGGCCGAGCAAGTGCTTTAAAATCCTCTGCAGGTATTCAGGAGGCTGAGACAGGAGGATCGCGTTTATGGACAGCCTCAGCTACTTAGTGAAGCCCTTTGCAACTCAGTGAGACCCTGTTTCAAAATAAAGAATAAAAAAATAGGGCTGGGGGTGCAGCTCAGAGGTAGAATGCCCCTGGGTTCCGTTTCCAGCACTGGAGGGAAAAAAAAAAATCCTCTGCAGGGAGAGAGGAGGATTAGACACTCTCTCTTTGGGTGGGGGTTAGTGGGGAGGCCTGGGCAGAATAAGAACTGAGAAAGGTCTGGCATGGCCTAGTCAGGGACTGCCCAGGGTGGGTGGAGCTCCAGGCAGGCACCCAAGAAATAGAAGAGTGTCCCCTTCTCTCTGAGCCCGCTCAGGGCAAGGATATGAAAGAGCAGCCAGGAAAGGTCTCCGATTTAGTAAGCAGTGCATTTAGGTGCCCAGGCACTTCCTCCCACCTTAGATCAAGGGCTGTCAGAGATAACTGGTTGCCGCCTTTAGGATAGTCTGGCTTCCTCTGGGGAAGCCTCTGATAGGTGCCTGGCCAATAACTGCCTAACCCTGAGCAAGGCCTGGCCTGCTACATACCTATCTTATTCCTTTCCGTAAGAAAATGAGATTCTGTCTCAGCTCTGAGACTCATCTGGTCTACACCATTTACCCCAAACCTTTCCCTCAGGCCCCTGCCGTAGACATCACCTTTTTTCTTTTTTTTTTTTTTAGTTATCCTGGCCTTTCTTCCTGGTGTGCTCCTTCTGTTCCCCTCCCGCTTGTATCCCAGCATAGTTGGCCTTCCATATACTTGCCACCTCCACTATTTCTGCAGACGATGTAGTGTGTACCTGTAACCCCAGTACTTTGGAGGTTAAGACAAGAGGATTCCGGGTTCAAGGCCGGCCTCAGCAATTTAGCAAGGCTCTGTTTCAAAAATAAATAAGTAGGACAGGGGGTAGAGGAAGGAGGTAGACTGTCCCTGGGTTCATTCTCCAGCACCCAAAACAAAAGCCTTCAAAAAGAAAAATGTGTCTGCCCTGAACACGTACAGACTTTTTAAAATATTATTTCATAAGCAATATGGTATAACAACTATTTACATTGCACCAGGTATTATAGAGATGATTTAAAGTATGTGGGAGGATGTGCATGGATTATATACAGGTAATATGCCATTTTATGTAAGGGACTTGAACACCCATGGATTTGGCATCTGTGGGAGGCCCTGGGACTAGTGCCCTGGGAGATACTCAGGGGCTGCTGAACCTGCCTCTCCCATACAGCCAGGCTTCATCTTCATCCACTGAAGTCACCTTTGACTGCTCACCACTTCTTTCTGGAAAGTCTCTCCCCTCAGCTTCCCTAACCTTGCTTTGCTTAGGTTTTTCTTTCCCTCTTGGTCATCTTTGAGGTCTACTCATCCTCGGCCCTCCCCAAATTGTCCGGGTTACCTCTGCAGCCACCCTCCACTCCCTGGTGGTTTCTCTCAGTTTCTGCAGAAACACATTTGTTCCAAAAGAACCTCAATCTCTCCAGGACTTGTGTGAGCCTTTAGGATCCCCAAGGAGTCACTTTCTGTCCTTCCCCACCCCCAGCCTCATCATAACTGCCCCTAAAGGATCTTCAAACCGGTCCCCTTGCTGCTGCCCCGACCTGCCCCTTCCTGCCTCACCAGGGACCCCACTGCCCGAGTGACCTACTCAGCCTGCAGCCCCAAGGCTCCTTGACTTAGAAACCCTTCCACATCCGGTCTTCTGCTTGTAATCCTTGAGAATGTCAGCTCTGGTGACATGTCACAAGTGGCTTCTTACTCATAGCCAGAGTACTGGAGTCTGGATGATTTTCTTTTTAAATTTTGTGTTTTAGAGCCATTTAAATTCTAGCAGCAGCAGCAGCAGCCTCGCTCTTGTCCGGTGTGCTCCAGTGGAAGAGAATGGAGTGGCATTAGCCTTGTACCAGTGATTGCCTGCGATCTTGTACATTGCAGTTGGGGTTGTGAGGGATTAAAGACCCTGACGCCAGAACCCAAGGTAAACAGTCCCTTCCAGACAGAATCCACGCTGTTCATGTGACAGGCTCCGTGTACCCTGAGGTCAGTCTGAGGCCCCTGGGAATCCTGCTTGCCTCTTTCCTGTGGGTAGAGAGCCAGTCCAAGTATTCTCACCAGGGAGTTAGTATCCTAGATTTGTGTCTTGATAGTGCAGTGCTGGCTCAGAGTGAGCATTTTGTAGATTTTTGTAAGACAGCTGAATGCATCGAGAGTATCTGCAGGGATTGATATCCGCAAAGCTCACTGGGAAACAGCAGAATTGGTGCCTAGAGGCAAGCTGGTAGGTCTGTGAGTGGTTTGGGGGTGTGCTCTGGGCCACTGCTCTGGACAGACAGGTTGTTCCCTTCTCTGTCCCATTGCTGGTATCATGTAGTGGACCACGGCCTGGTTTTAACGTCCTTTCCTGTGTCCTCGTTGGTAGCGGTACAGCCACGCGCTGCTTCTGGAGGCCTGAGCTAACAGTCTGGGTCGCAGTCTCCAGTCAGCAGATAGGAGCTGAGGTAAGTCCTCCAGCCTCTACTTTGGGAGCAGGTCTGGGCCCAGGACAGGCTCTTGCGTCTCATTCCCAGCCGCTTCCAACCCCTCCGTAATCATCGTCTCATGTGGGCATTTGTGCCTTTACTGTCTTGGTGGCTGCCGAGTTCTTGGAGCTATAGCTCCCTCGCCTCCTGGGCTCCCTGGCTGGAAGGAGCTCCTCCTCCAGGTGGCAGAGTCTCGGAGCTGCCTCAGGAGGCCTGTCACCTGTGAGAGGCAACCCTGCGTCTCCTGGGACCTGTAGTTGAACATGGCTTTTCATCTTGGTCCTCCTTCATGACTTCCTCCTGTTCTCCTCTGAAGAGGTGAGGCCTGCTGACTTCCAGATGCTCACAGCTGGATGATCCAGGCACCTTCCTCTGAGGCTTCTCTGTCCCAAAGAAGAGCATCCGGGTTTATGGGGCTCTTCCTGTGTCTTCCCTCTTCCTGTGTCTCTCTTCCGATTTCTTTAGGCCTTGTCTCTCATAGCCCTGAACTTGACCTAATGTCTGGGAATAGAAATGAGGGGAGAAGTTGGGCATTCCTGGGCTTTTTTTTTTTTTTTTTTTTTCTTTTTCTTTTTTTTTTGTGGTTCTGGAAATGAAACCCAGGGGCATTCTACTTCCAAGCAACACCCCCAGTTCGATATTTTGCTCTTTATTTTGAAACAGGACCTCACTGAGTTGCAGAGGGCCTCACTAAGTAGCTCAGGCTGGCTGTGAACCCAGATCCTCCTGCCTCAGCCTCCCAGTACTGGGATCCCAAGTGTGCGCCACCATATCTGGCTCTGGGTTTGGTTTTGAATGTCTGGGTAGTTGTGTGTGTCCCTTTATTTTTATTTATTTACTATTTATTTATTATTTTTGGTGGTACTGGGGGTGGAACCCAGAGACTTTCTACCTCCAGGCTATACTCCCAGACCTGTTTTATACTTTATTTGGAAACAGGGCCTCACTCAGTTGCTGAGAGCCTCACTAAGTAGCTGAGGCTGACTTTGAACCTGTGCGATCCTACTGTCTCAGCCTCCCAAGTGTGGGGATGACAAGCGTGCGCCACCCCTTGATTCAGTGGAGCACAGGGGAAGCACAAGGAGCTGAAGAAGGAGTTGTGGGCCTGAGAGGGGCCTGGGCAGAGAGCAGAGGCTGCGGGGATCCCGGGACTGCGTGAGGAACACCAGAGGAAGAGGGCACCAGAAAAGTCTGAGAAGGAGCTACAAGTGGGAGGGGAATCAAGAGAAGATGTTCTGGGCAGAGGAAAGGTTGCTGTCGCCAGGGCCGTGACAGGAATCTTAGCAGTGCAGGTTGAGGGGAGTAGGAGGTGACACTGACAGACCCCTGTGGGGCTTTGTGGCTGAGAAAGGAGCGTGGGAGGACACGTGTGGGGCTGCCCCATCCTGCCTCCAGAGAGGGAAGCTCAGAGGACAGGAGCAAGGCCTCTGGCTTAGGACACCAGAGGCTGTCCTTCCGTGTCCCCCCCCCCCTCTTTCTCTTTCTTTCTTTCTTTCTTTCTTTCTTTCTTTCTTTCTTTCTTTCTTGCTTTCTTTCTTGCTTTCTTTCTTTCCTTCTTTCTTGTGGTACTGGGGATTGAACCCAGGGGCATTCTGTTTCCAAGTCACCCCCGCCCCGTCCTATTTTTTAAATTTTTATTTTTGAAACAGGGCCTCACTAGGTTGATGAGTCTCACTACTTGCTGAGGCTGGCCTTGAACTTCTGATCCTCTTGTCTCAGCCTCCTCAATTACTAGGATTACAGCTGTGTGCCCCCATGCCTGGCAGCTGCTTTGTTTAATAAATTGGAGCTATGCCGCACATTACTGTGCCCTCTTGGTACCAGGTGCAGCCCAGATGTTCAGGACACAGAGATGGGGAGCTCTACTCCCTCCCGGCCAGTGCTCACCATGGTGGTGGCTTAGCCAGACCGTTTAGATTTTTTGGTGAGATCGTTCCCCTCCCTGGGGCCTCACAGCACCATGTGATGCTTCTTACCTTCAGTGCAGCCTGAGTTCTGTGTGTGGTGAGTCAACACAGGGGCCTCATCTGCTTCACTCCAAGGATCAAGTGCCTTCTACATTCTCAGACTCTGAAAGAAAAAAGAGGGAGAAATCTTTGCATTTGGCAAGGAAGCTAGGCAGCTCATGTGGAGTGCCCCGGCTGGAGGGGTGAGGCCACGCCCTGGGGCGTGGCCGGGGCGGTCCAGTCCTGCTGCCTCCTGGCTCTCTTTAGCCCTCCTCCCCTCCTGTCTGGGCCTCCCCTTTTCCTCAGTGTCCCCGGCGCTCGGTTGGGCCACTGAGAGCCGTGCTTTCCATCTTGCCTTGCAGCCTGGCCTATCTTCTCATTTCCCCAAGCATGACGGAAATGGAAAAAATCAGAAAGACCCCCAAGAAACAGACACTGTACGGATTAGTGGGGCAGGAGCCCTGTGTGAGAGCCAGCTCCCCTGTGGCCAGACCCCAGAGCCCAGCTGCCGCCCTGCCTTGTGCTGGCCCCAACCTCAGTGCCAGCTCCACCACCGCCCCTTGTGGACCTGGCAGGGCTGACAGGGAGGGCCTGCCTGACACTGAGGTCAGAACCGCGTTGGCAGACCTAGAGGAGAAGGCCGGCAGTGGCCACCAGGGGAAAACCGGAGCTCCCAACTCCCAAAAGAAACCTGGAAGAGACTTGTGCCTGCCAGGGAGCAGCCCCTGCCCCCTGCCCAGTGCTGTACTGGCCCCGCCATCTGATCTGGACCAGCTTTTCCCAGAGAAGCAGGTAGAAAGTACCTTTGGCCTACCCACCTGCGGCGGGAAGAGAAAAACCCACTCCCTGGGGAGGCCTGGTCTTCCCCCCACCGCCTCTCGTGCAAAGTGCCGGGCTAGTCTTGCACAGAGTAAGCCTCAGGGAGACCCCGGAGTCTGTGGCCTCAAGCCTGCGTCTGGGCAGGAGCCCCCTGTGCAGCCTGAGAAGAGGAAGGTGTCCAGGCAGAAGGGACGTGGGTGGGGGGAAGAGGGGGGGCAGGCAGGGAAGAAGGCCAGGTCCCTGCTGCTCTGTGCCGGCCCCGCCCCCTCTGCCCCAGCCCTGGCCCGGCCCCCCCATCCCTCCCATTCTGACCAGCTGGCAGCAAAGCCGTCCAGTGAGAGCGAGGAGGCAGGGCAGGACATCCTCACCGCCTGTCTGGGCAGAGGGGCACAACAGCCCAAGAAGTGGAAGAAAAAGCACTTTGTTCCTGGAGTGAGGGAGCAGTCAGGGCCCCCGCTGAGCCTCCAGAAGTCCCCCGGGGTGAAAAGGCTGGTTGAGGCTATAAAAACTGAGGCTCAGGGCTGGGATTCCGGCCCACATTCCCTGCGTGCCCCAGGTACAAAGTCCGTGCCAGATGTCAGCGGGTTCTTCACTGTTGACCCCAGGAACACCTGCCGAGCCATCTGTGCCCTGTGTCACACCAGTGTCAGACAAGGCAAGACTGAGGGTGGCCCTCGGGGCCTCGCCCGCCACCTGGCCAGCAAGCACGGACAGCAGTGGGAGAGGAGGCCGGTCCCCGGCGAGGCGGAGCGAGTAGAAGGGCAGGCACCACGGGAGGCCTGGTCTCCTGGCACTGCCAGCTCTGCCTGCGGAGGCAGCTCCAGGGAGCCGGCCCTGCCCGCCTCCCCCGCTGCAGGTGCAGACAGCCCCTCACCCCATACGCAGGCCTGGAACTGTAGCATCACGGAGCTGCTCTGCAGCCTGGCCCTGCCGCTCTCCTTTGTGTCCTCCCAGCCCTTCAGGAGGTTCATGGCCCAGGTAGACCCCAGCTACCACCTGCCCTCCCCAGCCTTCTTCTCCGCCAAAGCCCTGCCCCTGCTCCACGAGGCCGTGGGTGAGCAGGTGCTGCAGGAGCTGCAGTGGGCAGAGGGGGGCCGCGTCCACCTCACTGTCTCCATGTCGGCCCAGCCCTCAATGCTGAACTACGTGGCCATCGCTGCCCACTGGGTGGCAACACAGCAGGGCAGCCAGCCCTCCACATTGCCGAGGGGCCTCAGGAGGAGAGCCGTGCTCTGGGTCCGAGGCCTGCCCCTGGAGAGGGCTGCGGAGGATGGGCAGCAGGAGCTGCTGGAGCAGATCAGCCTGTGGCTGGGCCGCGGCACCCTGAGGGCAGGCTTCCTGGTGTCCAGTGGCTGCAGTAGCCTGGAGCTGGCCACCAAGGAGGAGGGCTATACGCACATCCCTTGTTTCATCCACTGCCTCGATGCCCTGGTCAGCAACTTCCTGTGTCACCATCACAGCATCCAGATCATCCTGGGCACGGCCAGGGCCATCTGCAGCCACTTCCAGGGCTCCGTGGAGGCCCGGAGTCTCCTCAGCCAGCTCCAGCACCAGTGCGGCCTCCCGGCCCAGCAGCCCAGCGAGGTGGTCTCGGGGCACTGGGGCTCGGCCTACCGCTGGCTGGAGTGGCTGGTGGAGCAGCAGCCTGCTGTGCAGGCGTATGCAGAAAAGCAGCAGCCAGGCAAGGCCAGCACTGCCCTGTCCGCCATGTTCTGGAGCCTGGCGGACAGTCTGGTGAAGCTCCTTCAGCCCTTCCAGATGGTGGTCCGCGAGACCAGCGCGGCGCAGGCTTGCCTGAGCCAGGTGCTGCCCCAGCTGCGCTACCTGCACATCTTCCTGGAACAGGTGCACAGCTACTTCCAGGAGCAGAGCGGTGGTGAGGAGAGCGTGGCCCTGCGGCTGGCCGAGGGCTTGGCACTGCAGCTTTCCACAGACCGTCAGCTCAACGAGCTCTTCTACCGCGAGGAGTTTGTGCTGGCCACCTTGCTGGACCCCCGCTTCAAGGGCAAGGTTGAGGCCATCCTGCCTGCGGGGGCCGACATCGACCACTGGAAGCAAGTCCTTGTGTACAAAGTGAAGGAGATGATGGTGTCTGAGTATTTCATGCCCACCCCGGATGCTGTGCAGAGCCCCAGGGACATGTGTGGGGGCACCTCCAAAAGAGCCCGGACTCCTAGGACCCAAGGGAAGGGCCAGAAGGAGACTTTGCAGAGAGACAGCAACCCCAGCTCTTCCCTGCTGGCCCAGAGGCAGAAGAGCTTGCTGGAACAGCTAGAAAGTGTGGGGCTGCTGGTGTCCACAAGGGGTGGGGCTTCGCTGTCCACTGAGAACCACCTGGCCAATGTCATGGTAAAGAAGTACCTGCGGGAGAACGAGGCCATCGGGGCCCAGGAGGACCCACTGACTTACTGGGAGAAGAGACGCAAGGCCTGGCCGGCCCTAGCCCGGCTGGCCACCATCTATCTCTCCTGCCCACCCACAGGAGCCTTCGCTGAGGAGATCTTGTCCTCCCTAAACAGCCCCACCATCGCAGAACAGAGGCCCCCTCTCAAGGTGGAGGCCATCGAGCACCTCCTATTTCTGAAGACCAACTTGGAGAGCTTCCCCCACTACACCCCGCCACCTCTCGTCTACAGTGGTGACCCAACGGAGCAGGAGCAGGCCCTGCAGCCTGCCTGATGTACCAGTGTGGGGGTCCTGGGTGGAGATGCCCCACCTCCTTCAAGATCTACCCAGGGAGCCCTGTAGCACTTAAGAGTGGAAAACAGCTTAAACCTGTTCGTAAGAATAGGGCCAGCTTCTCAGGGGTTTTGTTTTGTTTGTTCTTAGAGTACTGGGGATTGAACCCAGTGGCATTCTACCTCAGAGCTACACCCCAGCCCTATTTTATTCATTATTTTGAAACAGGGTTTCACTAAGTTGGGGAGGGCCTCACTAAGTAGCTGAGACTGGCCACGAACCTGTGATCCTCCTGTCTCAGCCTCCCGAGTACTGATTATAAGTGTGGGCCACCACGCCCAGCCAACTTCTCGGTTCTTGGCAGATTGCCATAATCTCTCTTGGGTGAAGCCATTTTCATCCCACATTGTTCCATTTATATCTAGCAGTGTGTGCATTAAAAAGGCTTATTGGATTCATATATGCCTGAGTTGTATTATGTAGGCTTACAAACTGCAACACTATTGAAATATTAGTGGGTATTAAGGCCTTGCATATGGCTTGACTATGTGAATACATGAATGCACAGCCCTTCGGAGGAAAGGCAGGCTTTTCTAAAAAGGAGACAGGCAGGCCACTGGGATATGAACTCAAACCCAAGGGGTCTATGTGAGCTCCTGCAGCTCTCTCTTCTGAGACTCCTTTCAGTGTAGAAGGTGGTGTAGACATCTCAGGAGGGAAGATTGTGCACATGCATACACACCAGCCTTGGGCATCCCAGAGTGGCTGAGAACCCTCGATGGGTGGAACCGACCAGCTTTCCGAGGGCTGAGATACCCAGTCCTCAACGTAGCGTTCTTGCCGATAGTGGCTGAGTCTGTATTCCACCTGCTCCCTTTGCCCCTGGCCACTTGTAGAGCAGACGATCCCTTATGTAGAAGAGAGAAAGGATGCATATAGAACCCATTAGTAAAACAATGCAGGAATTGAGGGATGGGATTGGAATGAAGAGAAAGAGGCTATAGTGCTTGAGAAAGTCACGCCTCACAGGACTTAAGACTAGGTAGCTTGAGGGGCAGGGTGGTCAGTTAGATGGTCAGAGGGTAGAATTTGCCCTTCGCCATCTATTCCCTACACCGGCAGCCGGGAAGCCTGGCCCTGGCCTCTCCTGGCTGGGTTGCCAGTTGTGTTTCGCCATAGCTAATTATGATATTGGAATTTTTCTGGAAATGTAAGAAAACAAAAATTGCCCTTGCGCCTGTCACTCAAGTCTCCATCAAAAGTAGTCCCCCCCCCTTTTTTTTTTTACCTTGATACTATGGACTTTTTTTTTTTTTTTTTAGTACTGGGAATGGAACCCAGGGCCATTCTACCTCTGAGCGACACTCCCAGCCCTATTTTTTATTCTTTATTTTGAAACTGGATCTCACTGAATTGCAAAGGGCCTCACTAAATGGCTGGGGCTGGCTTCGAACCTGTGCGATCCTGTCTCAGCCTCCTAAGTGCTGGGATTACAAGCGTGCGCCGCCATACCTGGCTCTACTGTGGACTGTTTAGTATGGGGCAGTTTTACCTTTGGATACTTATAATAAAGCTTTGTAAACAGCGTATTTCATGGCTGGGGCAGGCTGACTCGAGGTCCAGGCCCTCCTCTCCCTGCAGCAGCAGGAGCAGGGCCTGTGGCAGGGAGTTCACTGGCTCCCCTAGGAGGTGAGGTTTGTCAGGACCACTCTGATCCTGGGCACTTGGTCTGGAGGGCAGGGCATGCCCTGGACGTCTGCCTACAGTCTGCACCTCCTCCCAGAATCCTCGTTCAGTAGACAGGGTCGGAGGTGGTAGTCCAGGGATGTAACACACCCGAAGCTGCTGTGGGGGCAGCACTGCCATCTCCTGATCTTGTGTGGCATCGCTGAACCAAGTCCCTGTGTCCTTGGGGGATGGGAAGTAGGAAGAGCAGGGCTCGGTGCCCAGATGGCATTGGCAGCATCTGGGCACAGGCTTGGTTGTCACTGCTGGAGGCAGAGGGCGGTTCCATTGGGGTCCAGATGACAACATCCTGCAATGCACAGCGTGCCAGGTGAAGAATTCCTCTCTAGTGGTTGGGAGGGGCAGGATGGAGAAGGCCCCCCAGATCCTCAGCAGCTGGGTGGTTGTTCCGGAGATGTTCCTGAGGCGGGCGGAACTTCTGCCCCCCTAGACTCAGCTCTGCCCTGCCCCAGCTCTCACAGCTGACGTCTTCCTGGCCCTGTTTCCTAGAGAGGTAAACTGAGGCGTGGCAAGGGCACCAGCTTGTCCAGCCTTGTTCACTTAGCCCCCTCGGGAGACCCGAGTGATGAGTGATGAGTCCTTTTCCGCTTGCTGGGCCAGGGCTGCCACTCCGTTTCCATCACCTGCACAGGATGGCTTCCCTTGACAGACAGGCTGGAGGCGTTGCAGTGTGCAGAGCCATCCTCATGGTGCTGGGCCCCGTCTGCTGCTCGAGTGGGTGGGCACCTGTGTTCCCCCAGCCTGCCCAGGGCAGCAGAGCTCCTTGACCCTGGTGTGAAGCGGGCTGTGTGTGCACAGCGCTGTCAGTATCCACCGAAGGTGCGGTGGCCTGCCTCTCGTCAAGGGCAGGACAAGGTGCAGTGTTGCAGAGCTGGGTGCTGGCATTTCGGGACAGGGACACTTGTTTTCTTCCGGGTTGGGTCTTTCTCCTCCACCAGCTCTTGTGTAGGCTGGCCCCGCATCTTTACCTGGTGCAGGTGCAGGGCACCTCCCTCTGTCCTCTAACCTGGCTCTCTCATTTCCTTCAACGCCATCTCCCGTGAAAAAGCCACTGACCCGATCACCAGGCATCAGCCCTCAACCTCCAGGCAGTTCTGGGCTCAGCTCCCACTGCACTGCAGCCCCAGCCAGTGGCTGGGTCACAGGCCCCATCTTGTCCAGGTCCAGTGGGTGTCCAGCAGTGCTGTGCCTGCGCTCCTGGAACCCTGCGCGTCCTCCCAGACCCACGCAGGCCTCCGGAGGAGTGGTGTTCGCCCAGCCTCGACCTCTGCCTCTTGCCGCGTGAGGTTTCTCAACCGCTTTTTTCTTTATCCCACACTACCCTGGGTAGTGTGTCCCCCAGAGGCAGACCCCGTGTGTCACCATCCTCCCTGACTCCAGCTGCCACCTCCTATCAGTAACTTCTGGGGCCCTTCAGCCTGGAGCACCGTCTATCTGCCCCTGAGCCTGAGGGCACTGTGGGGCTGACTCCTCCTTCCTCCCCCTGGGTGCTGAACACAGGGTCTTGTGCACACTGGACAATGCTCTCCCACTGAGCTCCCCCCCTGGTCGGCCCTCCTGCACACTGCTCCGAGCTTGCTGGAGTTGGTCTGTGTGTCTTGCGTTCTATTATCGGATGCTCTCCTGCACCCTCCGCCTGTGGGCCAAGTGCAAAGGTGGCGGCATCATCCCCTGCTCCCACGCCCCTCTAGTGGGTAGATAATTGCCATTCCATTTAAAAAATAAACAAGGTGTAAATAAAAAAGAACAGGTTGGAGTGTTGCAGGCCCGTGGGGAGCTAGGTGAGGAGCGGGTACTGTGAGGACAGGGACCCTCGTAGATGGGGCAGAGGGAGGATGTGAGGATATTTGCAGCCTCTCCAGCTCCTTGGTGGGAAGCTCTTTTAAGATCCTTGCCAGTGCAGGGCACGGGACGCACACCTGCAATCATAGTACTTGGGGGACTGAGTCAGGAGAGTCACAGTTTTGAGGCCAGTGAGCAATAACTTGGTGAGACTCTGTTAACCTCAAAATAAAAAGGTTTGAGGCTGGGCGTGGTGGCGCATGCTTGTCATCCCAGCATTTGGGAGGTAAAGACTGGACGATCGCAGTTCGTGGGCAGCCTCAGCTATTTAGGCCCTTGGCAACTCAGTGAGACCCTGTTTCAAAAAAAATAAATAAAAGGACTAAAAAATAGGACTGGGGGTATAGCTCGGAGGTAGAATGTCCCTGGGTTCCATCTCCAGTACCACAATAAAAAAAAAAAAAAGCTTAAGGTCCCTTGTGGTGGTGCACACCTGCACTCCCAGTGCTTGGGAGACCAAAGACAGGAGCATCCCAAGTTTAAGTTCAGCCTTGGCAATTTAGTGAGACCCTGTTTCAAAATAAAAACGTGTGTGTGTGTGTGTGTGTGTGTGTGTGTGTGTGTGTGTGTGTGTTACTGGGGGTGGAACTCAGAGGCTTTCTACCTCCGGGCTATACTCCCAGACCTATTTATACATTATTTGGAAACAGGGTCTCACAAAGTTGCTGAGAGCCTCACTAAGTAGCCGAGGCTGGCTTCGAACCTGTGCAATCCTCCTGTCTCAGCCTCCCAAGCGCAGGGATTACAAGCGTGCGCCACCACGCCCAGCTCAAAACAAAAACATTTTTAAAGAGCTCTGGGTGTATGTGAAAGGTAGAATATCCCTGGGTTCAATCCCCAGTTGGAAAAAAAAAAAAGAAAAGAGGGTGGTGTGGGGGAGGGAGTAGAGCACCTCTGGGTCCAATCAAAAGGCCCCTGCGGGTGGGGTAGGTGCAGCTGGTCGATTCCAGGCCTGGTTTCCTTGGAGGGAAAAATAAAAAGTGTCACTGATGTGGACCAGACTTGGGAGTGCCCACACCCTGCACACACAGGCTCTGTATGCGCAGGAGCCCTGGGCTCACGCTGTCGCACAGCCCTGTGACTCGACGTGCCCCTCCCGGGAGCCAGCTTACTGCTCTGCGCCGGAGGCAGCGTCCTGCACTCCCAGCCTCCCCCAGCTTGCCCTGGGCAGCGGTGTTGCTCTCTGGTGCCCTGATCCATGCTGCTCTGCTGGTCTAGGTGATGCCATACTCTCCCCGGCTTCTGGCCCTTCCCTTCCTTGGCCTCAGTTTCATCTAGAACAAAATACCAACTCCTAGCCGGGCGTGGTGGGCACGCTTGTAATCCCAGTACTTGGGAGGCTGAGACAGGAGGATCGTGGGTTCACGGCCAGCCTCAGCTACTTAGTGAGGCCCTCCACAACTTAGTGAGACTCCGTTTCAAAATAAAGAACAAAAATAGGGCTGGGGGTATAGCTCAGAGGTCGAATGCCCCTGAGTTCCATCTCCATTACCACTCACACACACATACAAAAATCGCTGCTAATATCAGGGAAGCTGAGGTGACATTTTTTGAGTGAGTGAAACAGCAGTTGTTTTTTTGTGTGTGGTGCTAGGGGTGGATCCCAGGGGCTTTTCTACCTCTGGGCTACACTCCCAGACCTATTTTATATTTTATTTGGAAACAGGGTCTCACTAAGTTGCTGAGAGCCTCAGTAACCAGCAGAGGCTGGCTTCAAACCTGCGCGATCCTCCTGTCTCAGTCTCCCAAGCGCGGGGATCACAAGCGTGAGTCTCCGCACCCAGCAGAACAAGGAACAGTTTTGAATGTGTATCTTTATCTCAGGAAGAAAAAGAAACTGGCGGTGGTAGTTACCTATTGTCTAATCAAAAGTAAATTTAACTTTTCAAAAAGGAGTATTTCTGCTAGGTATAGTGGCACTTGCCTATAATCCTAGTGTTTAGGAGACTGAGGTAGGAGGTTCTCGTCTAGAGGCCAGCCTCAGCAACTTAGCAAGATCCTATCTCAAAATAGAAAAATAAGATTTGCCCCATCTCTTCTTTTTTCTGGCAGTGCTGGGGATTGAACCCAGGGTATCACACATGGTAGGCACGTGCTCTGCCGCTGAGCTACCTCCCAGCCCACCCCCTTTTATTTGTTTGGTACCGAAGATTGAACCTAGGGGCATTCTATCTCCAAGCTACGCCCCTAGCCAATTTTATTTTTTATTTTAAAACAGGGACTCACTAGGTTGCTAAGAGCTCCATTAAGCCACTGAGGCTGGCTTCAAACCTGAGATCTGTCTCCGCCTCCCAAGTACTGGTATTACAGGAGTCCACCACCACGCTTGGCTTCCCCAGCCCCTTTAAACTTATTTTATTTTGAGGCGGGTTCTCACTGAGTTGCTCAGGCCGGCCTCCAACTTGCAGTTCTCCTGCCTCGGGCTCCTGAGTAGCTGGGATCTCAGGCCTGTGCCACCACACAGGCCACCTCTGACAGGTGGACAGCCTGGGCCCTGCCCCCGCAGCCTGTGCAGCGTGGCCTAGGCAGCTGTGCGGGCTGGCCCGGCGCCAGCTCATCACTGCGCTGGGCCGCTGCGCCTGCGTCCTGGCGTGGGTTTTCAGGTCTGGTCTTGCTATTGATTGTTGGTGCCGGTGGTAAAGGCTGGTAGAGGGCACAGGGAGTGCTGTGGAGAGGCCTGCCTGACTCTTTTAATTGTCTCTCCTCAGGGACCTATGGACCCCTCTCTGGAGAGCAGACACAGCCTCTCGGCACTGACCCAAGGAGAGTGAAGGGTGCCTTTTGTGGAGAGAGCAGCCAGCTGTCCCTGTAACGGCACCGCCAAGGCCCCAGCTACCCAGGCCGGTTTGCCTCATGGAGCCTCCAGGTGAGAAGCTGGGCGAGGCCGAGCGGCCGCGGATCACGCCGCAGCTGTTGAAGTCGCGCACGGGCGAGTTCGCGCTGGAGTCCATCCTGCTGCTCAAGCTGCGAGACTTGGGGCTGGCAGACCTGGGCTGCCTCGGGGAGTGCCTGGGCCTCGAGTGGCTGGACCTTTCGGGCAACGCGCTCACCCAGCTGGGCCCTCTGGCCTCCTTGCGCCAGCTGGCCGTGCTCAACGTCTCCAACAACCGGCTGACGGGGTTGGAGCCGCTGGCCGCCTGTGAGAACCTGCAGAGCCTCAACGTGGCCGGCAACCTGCTGGCCACCCCCAGCAGGCTGCAGTGCCTGGCCCAGCTGCGGGGCCTGGAGCACCTGCGACTCCGGGACCCTCTGGCCCGGCTCAGCAACCCGCTCTGTTCCAGCCCCTCCTACTGGGCCGCGATCCGAGAGCTGCTGCCCAGCCTGAAAGTCATTGACGGGGAGCGCGTGAGTGGGCGTGGCAGCGAGCTCTACCAGCTCTGCCAAGACCTGGACAGCTCCTTGCGCCCTGGCTCCAGCCCTCGCCCCAGAGCCACGGAGGCCCAGCCCTGGGTGGAGCCCGGGTACTGGGACGTGTGGCCCACCCAGAGCAGCGCCATCCTGGAGGAGGCCTGCCGACAGTTCCAGCTCACACTGCAGGAGTGCCAGGACCTGGACCACCAGGCCAGTGACAGCCTGGCCAGGGCCCAGCAGGCCCTCAGTCCTGAGGGCAACCCCTCTTCCTTTGTCTTCTGAATGTGCCCGCCCCGCAGCCCAGAACAGCCTGGCAGGTGGCCTGTCTGCTGTGTCCTCATCCCAGCCTTCACTTGTCACCACCGTCTCCTGTGCTGGTCACCAGCCCTGCACACTCATGTGAACCCGGCTAGAGAGTAGCCCCTTGCCCCGCCCCGCAGGGAGCCTCCGCAGTGCCCCCAGCAGGTGTAGAGGCTCGCCGACAGCAGCTGGCACCAGCGCTGTGCGGCTGGGCAAGGGGTCTGCAGAGCCCATGTCCTCAGCAGCTGCCGCTCCTGGTTATCCCAGCCTGAGACTCGGTGGAAGGTTATTCCTGCTCGAGGTTCTGGCTGAGAAGGCAGGGTGGGTGAGCAGCCATCCCATGCAGCCAAGTGGCCCCAAATATCCCGAGAGCCAGAGCCCCCATCTCTGAACTGCCCACCCAGGCGGCTGGCCTGTGTGTCCCGTCACCCGCCACCCCATGAAACAGCCGCGTTCCTTCCAGGTGCTCACTGCTGCCCTCCTGTCCTGCACAGGAAGCTAGGCTCCCAGGGCCTGCACCCCTGGGGGTGTGGAGGAAGGCTCCCCTGCTGTGCAAGCACACCCTGCTGCTCCCTCTCTGGCTGGCCTCCCAGGGCTGAGCGGGGGCAGGAGGGGACACGAGGGGCGGAGAGATCAGACTGGGAAAGCAGTTTATTAGCCCAGGATATAATAGAGCTTGTGCATCTGGGAGGGCGGGCCTTCCACTAGGCCCTGTCTGCAGCTGTCCAGGAAGTGCAGTGACATTATCTAGAGGCAAGGAAAAACCAGATTTGCGTGTGAGGGAGATCGCCTTGGTCTCCATTCCAGCTTTCTCCCAGGCTCAGACTCATCCCCTTCCGGCCTCCCGCAGCCCAACAGCAGCCCCATCTCCATCCAGGGGATGCTCCCGGCCCCTGCTGCCTACCTGTCCAGGTCTCAGCTGCGGAGTGGAGCCCTGGAGAAGGCGAATTGTCCAGGGAAGTAGCTGTGGGGGTCCTTGCCAGCCTCCTTCACCCTGTTGCACTGGGTCTCCTGGGGTTCCTGTTGTGCCCAGAGGAAGGCAGCACCTCCTCATGCCCTAGGGAAGGTCTGGACCAAACCCAGAGCCCCTCCCTTCCCACAGCTTATGGCCCTCCACCTCTCCTGCAGATCCAGCCTCTGTCCATCCGTCATCCCCCTTCCCAGCCTCTTTGCCCCGCCTTACCCATCTCCCCTGTGACGTCTGTATGGGGCAGTGGACCATCCGGCCCAGAACCTTATCTTCAGGGTCCAGTTTGATGCAGGCCAGGCACTTGCGCTTCCTCTGGGGAAGGGAGCGTGGGGGTTAACGGGACTGCTTCTGACCCTGGCAGCTAACAGAGCGCAGGCGGGTCTTAAGGCTGATGTTTCTCTCCTTTGTTCTGCCCCTTTCCAAATAACAGAAAACATGTTCTTATCTATGAAAAAAGGGTGCCTGTGGATCTGAGTAAGAACTGACTGGAGGGACACTGAAACACAGTTGTGTTTCTTCTGTTAACACACAAGCGTGACCCTGGCCCGTGGCTCTGAACAGACTCAAGGGTGCGTGACCCTCAAGAGCTAAATCGTAAAAGGGACTTGTTCCTGAACACTCATATCGCTAGTTTCTTTGTTTTGCTAACAAATCAATAAATTTCTTTTTCTTCCCAAGGGTTTGCCTCAATTTTTTTTTTTATTTTGAAAACGGGCAGGTACCAGGATTCGGTTACAATTTTTGGCAGCCCAGACCTGAGAGCCAGCTTCCCGGGATCTGTAGATGGGATGACCAGCCTGGGGTGGTACTGTTTGGATGGAGACATCTGCAAGGGGCGGGGTAAGAAGCTTGGAGACCTCCCGGCAGTTCGAGGTGCTTCTCTGTCTTGGGGACTTGTTTCCTCTTCCTGAGTGGGTCCAGCTCCCTTCACCATTCAAGTTTATTTGTAGGTTGTGACAGCCCTGGGTACGTTCCTCTTGGGTGCCCTTCATGACCCTTGATTCCACACAGATGGTCCCCACAGGGGGTCACCTGTGCGCAAGCTGTCTGGTCCTCCTGTGGTACCTCTCATGCTGGAATCATGGTTAGGTAGGAACCAGGGCCTTTCATCTGGGGCTCTTGTCCCTGTCTGTAAAGGTGGATTCTTGTCCTGGTGTACTGAGAAGCAGCACTCTTCCCTCCAGGGGCAACACCAGGTTGAGAAAAGTCTCTCCCTTTAAGATCTATGTGGCCAAGGAACACCAGTTTCTAAGGGAAAGGCAAACCCCACTATCCCATTAGGAAGGGAAAAAGAAAAAAGCCAGCCCACGGTTTAAAAGGTCACCTTGTGACACCCTCCTCCACCTAATGCTGCTCCACAGACACTTCCGGCTGAAGCTGCTTTTTACTTGTGTCAAATGAAAGCAAAGGGCCTCCAGGCACTCCCAGCTGTCCTCACCTGTGCACCTACCTGCCGTTTGGCCCTGTTAGCGTCTGCAGAGAAGCTCAGAGATAAAAGAGTAGATTCCAAAACAAGATTCTTAAACTTTTCTAAGAGTTGTGAAGCACTCTCCAGATGTCTAGATCAAATTTGCCAGACATATTTTGACTGTCCAAGGGAAAGAAGATAGTACCTCAGGTATTGAGGTCTATCCCACCAGAAAAGACAAATCTCCCCAAACAAGTTCTCTGTGGGAGCTGATTTCAAGATATAGATTCCCCTCCTTGATGCAGGACGCCAGGGGGCCATCCCTCACTGCAGAGGTGACTCAACCAGCGAGCGAGGGATTGGGCAGCTGAAGGAGGCCGCGTGCGTCCTGGAGACCCCAAGGGCCAAGGGGAGCTGGACACGACGGATCGCGGTTTGAAGAAAGCACGCTCACGGTGGGGTAAGGATAGCCAGTTGACCCCCTCTGGAAACAGGTGGACCCCAGAAGGGGGGCTTAAATTAAGCTCCTAAAATAATGTAAGGGAGAATTCCTGGTGCCCTGGGGAAAGGGAATATGTGATTACAGCAGGAAAAGTGCCCGATTGGCACAGGGTGGGCAAATATTAGCTGCTCTACACGAGCGTGGTTGTTCCAAGGCTGTAGTCACCTTTTCATCCCTCCAGGGAAAGCCCAACAGAGAAAATATGTAAACTCCTGTATTTCCATTACAGAGTTAATTTAGGTGTCAGGCTATCTTTTCTCTTGCTATCCTTCTGCTTATACTAATTTTGCTCTCCAAGTTTTCTTGGAAGTTTGTTATTTTAGGCAGTCCTAGCTGACATGTAAACATCTATAAATTAGCTTTTATACATATTCAAGATGGAATGAAACCAAAGGAAAAACTTGTCCCTTTAAAATCCAGGCCACTGTAAAACTTAAACAGATAATTTTAACTTATTTCTTGTTTTGTTATAAAATGTAATTTTAACCTCTGTAGCTCTCTTTTCATTGAGGAAAGAAAATTTCAACTACATTTAGGAATTCTGTAAGGATTGCTTCAAAATGTAAATTAAAGGAAGGAATTAAGGCAAAAAGGAACCAATATGTAAGAATGAGAAAAAAATGTAAAGAAAGTGCATGAATATGAGGATTTTTGGTAAGGGAGTTTTTTTTTTTAAGGAAGTTTTTAGAAAAAAGACAATATTGTGGGAATAAGAAAGGAATTGAAGCTGGGCGTGGTGGCTCACAGTTGTAATCCCAGCCTTTGGGAGGCTGAGACAGGAAGACTGTGGTTCGCATACAGCCTCAGCTACTTTGTGGGGCCTTTTGCAACTTAGTGAGAATCTGTTTCAAAATAAAGACTAAAATATAGGGCTAGGGGTGTAGCTTGGAGATCGAATGCCCCTGGTCAAATCCCCAGAGCCACAAAAAAAAAAAAAGAAGAAAATCACAGAAAATTTAAGTCATAGAATGTTTGTGGAGTACAAAGCTTTGAAAGGAATTTTATATGTGTGATAGTTATATTTTTAAAATTTTAAAAAGCTTGTAGTGAGGTTTTACTAAGATAAGTTCTTGTGTTTTCCTATCTCTGTTTTCTATAGTTATCTTAATGAGCCATGAATTCTAAATTTCATTTCAAAAGTAAAAGTTAACTCCTGTGTAACTGTGATTTCCCAAGTACACAAATCTCCTCTTGAAGTTCTGTAGTTCTAGAGCCATCAGACATCACATAAAGGAAAGATTAGAACCTATGCGTCCTGTTCAAACATTTTAAAAAAGAGGAACCTAAAGCCGGGCGTGGTGGCGCAAGCTTGTAATCCCCGCACTTGGGAGGCGGAGACAGGAGGATCGCACAGGTTCAAAGCCAGCCTCAGCTACTTAGTGAGGCTCTCAGCAACTTAGTGAGACCCTGTTTCCAAATAAAGTACAAAATAGGTCTGGGAATATAGCCCGGAGGTAGAAAAGTCCCTAGGTTCTACCCCCAGTACCACCAAAAAATAAAAATAAATAAAAAAGAGGAACCTTCTAAGCTAAGCTAAAAACAGCATGATGGCTACTCCTGTAAGTCCAGTACTTGGGAGGCTGAGGCAGGAGGATTGCAGATTCAAGGACAGTCTCAGCAAGCAGTGAGACTCATCAACCTAAGGAGACCCTCTTTCAAAAAGAAAACTAATAGGGCTGGGGGTGTATCTCAGAGAAAGTTAAAAGAGATAAAACCTCTGGGTTCTATCTCTAAGACCAAGACCAAAACAAAATAATACAAATATGTAAAAGCAAAAAGATGAGCAGCCTCATAATATGAAAATGTCTGCTGGGGCTTCAGCCACTAGGACCTTTCAATGTGTTACATGTACACACTAGCTCAGGTCCGTTGCGGATGGGCCGGCTACCTGACTTCCAGTTTGGATGCTAATAGGCAGATGGTCCTTGGTAGAGTCATGGGAAGAAAGCATTGACACGGCCTCTGGGTTACTGTACTAATGTGTCGGGTTTCTTTAAATTCCATGTAGGGGCCCACTGCAGCCACCCAACCAGTACGGCAAGAGTGTGATCACTTAGGAGGAAGCGGCCTGTGGGTCCTCTCCTGTGCCGTGTCCTTCAGTGATGCTAACCTGTAACCTGACTGCCCTCGAGTTACAGGTCATTATGGAAATGGAAACACACGGCGGCGACCCTGTCTTCCATGGCCCTAGACTGCCCACGTCTGCTGGGACCTTGGCTGCCACAGCCCTACTACGCCCCCACAGGAGGCAGCTCGGAATGGTCATCGGCACACTTCCCTACCAGCAGTACCTCACCGGAGGGAGGGAAATGAGTTGGATTTTGGGTAGGCAGTAAGGGAACAGGACCTTGGAAAATAAATGGTTACCAAAAACAACAACAAAAAAAAAAAACAGGCTTCTTTAAAAAGAAAAAGCAGAGATTTACTGTTCTTTCCCAGAGCATCCTTAGATGAAATTTATGGGACTCTCCCAAGTTGCTGTAACCATCTAGTTATTATTGCCTTTGGACATGTGTCTTTCTGTTTACTCCTCTGTTTTACTGGTTTCTTTTTTAAAACTCATGACCAGAGCTGGACGTGGTGGTACACACCTATAATCCCCATACTTGGGAAGCTGAGACAGGAGAATCCAAGTCTGAAGGCAGCCTCAGCAACTTAATGCGGCTGTCAACAATTTAGTGAGACTCTGTTTCCAAATAAATAGAATTGGGGGTGTGGCTTGGAGTCAAAATGCTCCTGGGGCCGGGCGTGGCGGCGCAGGCTTGTCATCCCAGCATTCAGGAGGCTGACACAGGAGGATCACGGTTCGCGGACAGCCTCAGCTACTTAGTGAGGCCCTCTGCAACTCAGTGAGACCCTGTTTCAAAATAAAGAATAAAAAATGGGCTGTGAATGTAGCTCGGAGGTAGAATGCCCCTGGGTTCCATCCTCAGTACCGCATAATAATAATAATAATAATAATAATAATAAGAATAATAATTAATAATAATAATAAATGATGATGATGATGTTCCTGGGTTCAATCTCTAGTGCCAAAACAAACAAAACAAAACTCATGACCAGAGTCCTAGAAGTCCAAGAGAAAAAAGTGGCAACAATGAGTAGAAACCTTTCCTTATAAAAATTCCTCTGGATGCCCGTTCCTTAGAATAATAACGGCAGACTCTGACAGTGGGGAAATGTAACGGGGCCCTGGCAGTTACCAGACAGCCTATTTCAAGGCTGACATTCCTCTCCTTTGTCCTCCCCTTTCCTTCACACACACACCCCCCCACCCCCCCACCCCCCCCCTCCCGTTAACAAATGACATGTTCTTGCCTGTTTACTGATGGAAGGAGACCTGGCACCTGTGGATCTACACAAGCACTGACCCAAGGAACACTCATAGAAGAGTCCTTCTGGTAACCGTATAGCACAACCCTGGCCTGCGGACCTGGCTGGCTCAAGGATGACTTAGCCATGAACCGGCTCCCTTCTGGTAAGACACCAGGATGAGCTAGAAGAGCTAACTTTTTTTTTTTTTTTTTTGGTACTAAGAATTGAACCCAGGGGCATTCTACCCTTGAGCTACACCCCAAGCCCTATTTTATTTTATTTTTTAAAACAGGGTCTCACTAGCCGGGCGTGGTGGCGTATGCTTGCAATCCCCGTGCTTGGGAGGCTGAGACAGGAGCATCACACAGGTTTGAAGCCAGCCTCAGCTACTTAGTGAGGCTCTCAGCAACTTAGTGAGACCCTGTTTCCAAATAAAAATATAAAAATAGGTCTGGAAGTATAGCCCAGAGGTAGAAGGCCTCTGGGTTCCACCCCCAGTACCACCAAAAAAAAAAAAAAAAAAAAAAAACCAGGGTCTCACTAAGTTGCAGAGGACTTCAATAAGTTGCTGAGGCTGGCGTGTACCTGTCTCAGCCTCCCAAATACTGGGATTACAAGCCTGTGCCAACATGCCCGATTTAAGCACTAACTCTTAAAAGGGATTTGGTTCCTTTGGAAGAACCCAGGGCTTGTTCCTAAACACTTAAGTTCACTGGTTTCTCCTATATGCTAACAAATCAATAATTTCTTTTTTCTTCTTCCCAAAGGCTTGTCCCAGTTATTTGATTTGGCAAACTGGGGCAGGTACCAGAATCCATTTATGGAGGGAGAAGGGGGGAGGGGAAGGGAGGCATGGGGTGCCACAAGAGTGAGGGTTGGAGCTGCCCATAGGCCCTAGAGTAGGGGTTGTGTCTGAAAGCACTGGCCAGCTGGTCTCAGGCACAGCCCACCCTAGGCCTGGAAGGCCGACAGTCTCCAGTTTCCAAGCTATGAACTTTAGCATGTGTGCAGGTAGGAATCCTTCCCAGGTGAGTGTGCATCCATGAGTGTGCATGCATGAGTGTGCATGCAAGTATGTAGCACTCGTCTATACAGTGATACACATGGGTGTGTATATGTGCACGGGTAAAGACAGGAATTCTCCCCAGATGGCTCTCCCTACCTGACTTCCACCAGAGCCATCTGCTGTCTCCTAATCTGTTCGTTTCTATTTTCTTGTGAGACTTAATTCAAAGTAAAAGGTCTGGATCTAGAGATCTGAAAATCGCTCATAGAATCTAGTCTCTTCCCTTAGCAGATGGAGGGAACTGAGGCCTCCATGGAACCCACAGAGCCTAGAGCTGGTGCTCCCGGAGCAGGGACGAGTGTCCAGGTGGCCGCACCCCACCCCTCCCCAGCCCAGGCCATCCAGGATGGCCCAGGGGCAGCAGCTTCACAGCAAGGTGCTGACAACTGTGAACCCCAGTGTGAGTCAGCCATGGCCTGGGGTGGGTGCCCGGCAAACCCCAAGGGGCTTCTCACAGTCTGAGAGATGAACTCAGAGGTGAACCCCGCTCTGATGACAAGAAATTCTTTCTTCTCCCAGCCCATCCGGGGCTGTGGCCACCTCCCAGCTGTGGGAGCACGCAGAGCCCCTCCCATCCAGGATGGCTCGCAGTGGGTGCTCCTCCCTGGATCCCGGCTCTGCACACGCAGCCTCCACTCACCCCGGTGGGCTTGACTTTGCACTCGGCTCTCCTCCAGTCCTTCTTCCGGCAGTTTGTCTGCTGGAGCTTAAATTCCAGCTTCACAAAGGTGCCCTCTGGGAGAGGCTGTGGACAGACAGACAGGCAGGACGGTGGGCAGCAGAGTGGGAAAGGCAGTCCCTGGCTGGGCTGGCGGCCTATCTGAAAGCTTCCTGGGAAGGTGCTGCCCCTGGGGTGCCGCCTGCACGCAGATCTCCGCCCAACACCAGACACTCACCTCGTCCACAGCACTGTCCACGCCCGTCTCCTTGAAGGCCCACTGCACAGGTGGGTGCCTGTGGAACTCCTCCAGGGCCACCTGCAGGCCCCTGCGCTGCGCCCCTGTGAGCTGGGCTGCGCCTGCAGAGCCCAGCCACAGGACCAGCGGGATCAGCAGCTGCCACATGGCGTGACCTCGGTGCCCTGGCCCTGAAAGAGGGTGCCAGGCCCTCAGCGCCCCCAGCCAGCGGGCGCCTCTCACCTGCCCTGCTCCTCCCGGCAGTGATGGCTGCAAGAACTCTGGGCAGAGGAGGGCAGGGGGCCCGCCCATTCCCGGAGCCCTTGCTGTCCGCCTGGCCCCTCCTACCCCGCCTGACACTGTCCCTGGACTCCCAAAGTTTCCCTGCGTTCCTGGCCCTCAGCCTGGGAAGCAGTCTAGCTCTTCAGCCCATTTCTAGCCCATTCTCTCTCCCCCTGGGTCTCCAGCGTCCTCTCCTCCCTGCAATCCCCACCTCGGCATCCCCCATTCTCTTCTTCGCCCCAGTTAGGAATCTCCCTGCCCCAGAGGTCCACCCCCATCCCAGGCCCGCCAACAGTGGGGGAGGGGCGGGGGCGGGGGCACCAAAAGGAGACCGGCTGGAGACTGAATATTTTTGAGAAGACGTAAACACGTGGGAGGGAGCCCAGCGGGTGTGAACTTAACCCTCGCGGCACTGGGCTCCCAGGCTGCTAACCCCCGTGCTCCGTCCCCAGAGGTGGGGTCCCCTCTCCGCCAGGCCCTGGCTTTCTTCAGCAGACCCTCCCTCTTGCCGCCTTCCCTGCAATCTCCCTCCTAGCTCTTCTGATCCCCTCGGGCAGGGCCCTCCCCAAAACCCTGCCTGAACAGGTGGTCTTGGGGCCAGAAAGCCCCAGGCGGGGAAGCTGAGGCCCCTCGGTGAACAGGTGCCAGGGGCTCGGCCTTGGAGCAAGGGCTGTCCGCACGGCCCTTGGAGCCACCCCACGCGCCCTCTGGCTGCCCTCCTGCTCTCACCTCCTGCCTGAGCCTTGGGGGTATCTCCCAGCCTTGATCCGGCAACCTTGCCCGCGTTCAGGCGCGTTCAGGGTCTCTCCTAGCCTGCCGAGGCTAGAACCTACCCAGCCTCCTCCCTGCCCTCTGCTCCCAGGGTGCGCAGCGCCCCTCCCTCCCACAGGCCAGCCCACCCACAACCCCACCTCCTGGGCCCCCTCCAGCTCCCGCTCCTCCCCAGCCTGCCCCATCCCTCCCGCCCCCAGGACGGCAGCCTGACCGGGTTCACTTGGCCCGAAGTCCCCGGCCCCGCGTCCAGGCTGAGCGATGAGCTGGTCTGCACCCCAGGGCCTCCTCCCACAGGGCGAGGGCCGCCCTGCTCCCTGCGAGGTTCTTCCGGTGCCCGCCCCACCTGCCCAGGTAAGGCTGCCCTTTCTGGGACCCTTTCCTAGTGAAGGGAGTCCCGAGCGTTCCCAAAACACTCATTTCAGGAAATTCTTCCCAGAAACCTAGCCACCCTCAAACCGAAGGAGACTTGAGGAGTCCCCTCCCTGCCACCCTAGCCCTGAGGAGCAAGGCTCTCCCACAAGGCTGCCCTTCCTGGGCCCACCGTGGTGGCAACAGACTCAGGGTCGCTTGTGGAGTGTTGGATGCATAGAATGGCCTGGTGGGGCCATCGGCAAGTGCAAAGTGTGGGCAGGCAGTGTCCACTTACTGCCTCAACTCCCAGTGGCCGCCACGTTTGTCTAGTTCTAGACCCTAGCCAGTCAGTCACCTGAAATGGTCTCACAGTCTCCAAAGGCCTCGGGACTTTTTCTTTCTTTGGTACTGGGGATTGAATCCAGGGCCATTCTACTTCTGGGCTATACCTCCAGCCCTTTTTTTAATTTCTAATTTTAAAAACAGGGCCTCCTCAGCAGGGTGTGGTGTCACACACTTGTAATCCCAGCATGTGGGAGGCTGAGACAAGAGGATCACTGTTTGCTACTTAGTGAGGCTCTCTGCAACTCATTGAGACCCTGTTTCAAAATGAATAAAGAATAAAGAATAGGGCTGGGGTGCAGCTCAGAGGAAGAATGTCCCTGGGTTCCATCCGCAGTACTGCAAAAACAAAAACAAGCAAACAAACAAACAAACAAAAGAACCCAATAGGGCCCCATGATGTTGCTGGGGGTCTTGATACATTGCTGAAGGTGGCCTCAAACTTGAGATAGCCTGTCTCAAATTCCCAAGTTTTGGAATTATAGGTCTGCACTACCATACCTAGCTAAACTTCTTCATCTGAAAGATGGGCTCACAAAAATGACAAGGTATAATACAGGCGTAGTGGCACACACTTGTATTCCCAGTACTCGGGAGGCTGAAACAGGAGGATCGAGGTTTGCAGCCGGCCTCAACTACTTAGTGAGGCCCTCTGCAACTCAGTGAGACCCTGTTTCAAAATAAAGAATAAAAAATAGGGCTGGGGGTGTCACTCAGAGGTAGAATGATCCTGGGTTCCATCCCCAGTACCACACACACACACACACACACACACACACACACACACACACACACACACAAACACACACACACACACACACACACACACACAAATGACAAGGTGCTTGTCCACTCCTCATTCTCCTTCTGCCAGGATTCTCCACCTTAGAGCAGAGGGCTTCCTTTACCTGTACTCTGAGGTCACCAAAAAGAGCCTCAGCTCCAAAGAACCAGCGACTTGTGCCTGAAATCCATAAGTGGCATTTCATTCAAAATTAAAAAAAAAAAAAGAACTGGAATTGTAGCTCAGAGGTAGAATGTCCCTGGGTTCAATCCCCAGTACCACAAAAAATCATAATTATTTATAATCACTATTATGAAAGAATTTAATTTGAATTTCTTATATTTGTCTGGCTAGGTCACAAACCAGCTTTCCTCTCCTTAGAGCTTCAAATTTAGCTCAATTATAAGTAGTGTGGTACCGGAGAGAAAACTGGTAGTGACTTGTAAAATCTTCAGTTTGCTGTTGTTGGATACTAGAGATTGAACCCAGGGGCATTCCGCCTCTGAGTGAAAACCAGGCCCTTTAAAACTTTTATTTTGAAACAGGGTCTCAATAAAATTGCCGAGGCTGGCCTTGAACCTGTAATCCTCTTGTCTCAGCTTCCCAAGTACTAGGACTACAGGCATGCGCCCCTACACCCAGTTAAAATCTTTGATTATTGACTACTTGGTAAGCATTTTGTTTGTTTCAAGAGTTAGGAGTACAATCTATCTTAGAAAAACTCTTTCACAACCCAACCAATGAGCTTTGGAAAAGAAAAGAGTATTAAATGTATTGTCTTCTGTTTCTTCCAACAGTTCCATACACTGGCAATGACTCACAGCATTTGTACCTCAACATTGAGTGATTTTAGTAGCTATTTTCATGACGGCTGTGTAGAGTTTGTTTTAGATAACTGAGCACAGATATCTCCAGTACACACCACACAGTGGAATGAAGAAACAGGAAACAGAAATCTTGGGGGTTTTGTTTTGTTTTCCTTTCTTCCTTCCTTTTTTATGCTGGGGATTGAACCTAAGGCTGTTCTGCTTCTGAGCTACACCCCAGCCCTATTTTATTTTTTATTTTGAAACAGGATCTTGCCGACTTGCCGAGGCTGGCCTCAAACCTGCAATCTGCCATCCTCCTGTCTCTGCCTCCCAAGTACTGGGATTATAGGCATGCACCACCACATCTGGCTTTGCATTTAAAAATCCTAGTGCCTCCATCATACTTTGTATTTTAAAATTCTAATACCTTCACCATACTAGCTGTGTGTCAAGTGGCCCTAAGCCACATATGGCTGGTGGCTGCCACACAGGATCCTGGAGCCTGTTTCCAATCATGTGAGTAAAAAAAACAAAAACAAAAAAAGAGAGATATGCATCTCCTTTATGTTTGCAAATGCATGAAAGCAAAAATTTTTTTTTCTGGTACTGGGGATTGAGCCAGGGTCATTCTACCACTGAACTACAAGTTCAACCCTTTTAAATAGCCTTTGTTTTAAATTTTGAGACAAGCCTTGCTAAGATGACAAAGCTGGCTTCAAACTTGTGGTCCCCTTGCCCCAGCCTCGAGGGCAGGAACGCATCACCACGCTGGCTTGCATGGAAAGCTTCTAGAGAGAAAAACAAGAAACTTCTAAGAGTTGCCTTTAAGGAAAGGAACTGCCTAGCTTAGGAAAGGGGGAAGAAAGGGAACTGCACACGTTTGTACTTTTCTTTTCTTTTCTTTTATGGGTCTGGGGATGGAACCCAGGGGCATTCAATCTCCAAGCTACAGCCCCTGCCCTATTTTTTTATTCTTTGTTTTGAAACCAGGTCTCACTGAGTTGCAGAGGGCCTCACTAAGTAGCTGAGGCTGTCCACGAACTGCGATCCTCCAGGTCTCAGCCTCCCGAATGCTGGGATTACAAGCGTGCGCCACCACGCCCGGCTAACCTTTGTACTTTTCAATTTTCATCATTTGTGAATAATTTGTCTTTTAAAATGTGAAAATAATTTTTAAACCTTTAAAAAAAAATCACAAAATAAATGAATAGTATGTCCCCGCCTCTTTTGTGGTACTGAGGATTGAATCCAGGGGCATTATACCTCTGAGCTATACCCTCAGCCCTATTTTTTTTTTTTTTTTTTTTTTTTTTTTTTTTTGGTGGTACTGGAGTTCCCGGAAGCCCTTCTACCTCCGGGCTACACTCTCAGACCTATTTTATATTTTTAAAACAGGGTCTCTTATGCCAGCGCGGCTGGCTTCGAACCTGCGTGATCCTCCTGTCTCTGCCTCCCAAGCGCGGGGATTACAAGCGTGTGCCACCACGCCCGGCCCCTCAGCCCTATTTTTTTTTTTTTTTTTTAATTTGGAAGCAGGATCTCACTAAGTTGCTAAGAGCCTCACGAAGTTGCCGAGGCTGGCTTTGAACCTGTGATCCTCCTGTCTAAGCCTCCCAGATACTGGGATTACACTCATGGGCCACCACGCCTTGCCAAATAGTATTCCTAAAAGCATACTCAGGGAGGCAGCTGAAATTGTCCAGGTGAGAGATGAGTTTTCCTGGACAAATGGATGTCTTGATGATGACACAAGAAGCCTGACTCCAGGAGCGCTTTGGGAGCAGCGGCAGCGGGGCTGGCGCCTGGGCGCACTTAGGGGTCAAGGAGGGGCCACAGGAGTGATTCCCAGGTGTCTGACTTGAACAAACTTAGAGGCGCTGGAGGTTCCCAGGAAGCTGAGACACGGGCAGGGAGCTCCTGGGGAGGGGAGCTCGAGGCGTTTGTGGGGTGTGCAAGGGAGCTGCTGAGTGTGCAGGGAGGCTGGGGAGCCATGTCATCTGCAGGCCAGGCTGGAGCAGGGAGGAGGGGAGGGTTGCAGCAGGGGCTGGATGGCCCACAAGGCTGGAGAGGGAGGAGGGGCAGTTGGGGAGGCCCTGGGAGGAGTCCCAGTACTGGACAACACCAAGATGGTGGAGGGGGAGCTGGCAATAGGGAGCACCTGGCATCACAGAAGGGGAGGGACACTTTGGGGAGGAGGCAGGGTGGGCAAGGTATGCTTGAAGGCCCAGTGACTGATGATGGAAGCCACTGGGCCCCGGAGGCCAGGCGCCCTTAGCAAGAGGGCAAGAGAAAGAAGGCAGAACCCGTGAGTCTGGAGAAAAGCGGGCCGGGGAGTGTGGGCTCCGTTTCCTCTTACTTAGCTCAGAGAGGAGTCCTGGGGGGAAGGCAGAAGGGGAGGGAGGGGAGCCACAGGATTTGCAGTGGGGCCAGGGACTCTCCAGTCCACAAGACGGCTCCTTTCTGCAGTGGGGATGTCGCTCGCTCGTGGTAAACACCTGCTCTGGCTGGGCAGTGAGCTGTCCCTTGGCCCTCAGGCTCTCCAGGCAGCCACGCCTGGAGGTGGGTCCGGGGTGGCCTTGAGGACTCTACCCTCACCCTGCGTCGCTCTCCCCACCACCATACCCTAGCACCTCTAGTCCTGGCCCCTGCTTAAGTCCAGCCGTAAGTCGGCTGTATACATGGACTGGAATCTCCAGACCCAAAAGCAAATACATTTTCTTTTCTCTAAAGTTTTGTGTATCAGGTGTTTGGATCACAATGGTAAGAATGTTGGCTGAGACAGCACCCCTGGGCTCAGTCCCTGCGAGAATATAATTGTATCTTTTCCGTCAAAGGAATAGCTTGAGTGGGACTCTATGTCCTAAAACCACCATGGGGTAACTTTATGTGTGCTTGTATTTTCGTAAAGATAGCATTTCCTGGAAATTGTGAGTGCCAACCATTCCCCGGCAGCCCCTTCAGCCAATGGCGTAAAGATTGTGAGGCTCTGTCCCCGCCAATAGGAGCACAGCACAGAAGGCCCTTGCTGGAAATAAACACCCAACAAGTTTCCTCCATAAAGAATAAAACACAGGGCTAGGGGTATACATAGCTCAGAGGTAGAATGCCTCAAAAATAAGTAAATAAAGAATAGAATAGAACAGAATAGAAGTTCTGTCGTGCTCATTTCAAATATGGTTTTGGTCTTTTTTGTTGAGGTACACAGTCCTCGAGTCCTGATGGAAAGCTCTGTGGAAGGGGTGGGGGGGTCTTGTCATCTGGCCGCTGTGGTATAGACTGGCTGTGTTATAGGCAGTAAACCCTATTTTTTGAAAAAATTAGTATTATTTATTTGTCTTTTCTTTGGCCCAATACATGTTATCCAAAGAAGAATGCTCTGGGCTGGTGCCCAGCCTCTGAGTGCTGTTTGTTCTGGTGCGGGTGGGCGGGCGCCAGGAGCCACAGGTAGTAGGTGGACTTTGGGTCATCCTGGTTCTTTTCGGCCCTTTGTCCTCCTGGGTTCAAGGTGTCCCCTGCAGTGGTGGCCGGCTTCCTTTGATGTTCCCAGCTGCCTCCCTGCCCCAAGCCTCCCAGCCCAGAGCCTCAGCGTCCACAGTCAGCGGCTGGGATTCTCCTGCTCCCTGCAGCCCCCCACCCCTGCCGGAAGGTCACCAACGCGCCTTGACCACCACCTTCTCTTCGTGAGTTTATACCTTTTTATTTATTTACACTGTTATTTTAATGGGGTTTGGGGAGAGAATATGGATAAACACGTGTGATCCACCATGTTTAACCAGTCTATAAGTCACTCAAAAAACAAATTGTTACACACACACACTAGGCAAAAAATATAAATTTTGTTAGTTTTGAGGTACTGGGGATGGAACCAGAGGATGCAACTTTTTGTACTGGAAACGAGCTACTTCCAATTATTATTACCATCCTCATCATCACCATCATTTTTAAAAAATTTTTTGCAGTACTGGGGATGGAACCCAGGGTAATTGTACCTCCGAGCTACAGCCCCTGCACTATTATTTTATTCTTTATTTTGAAACAGGGTCTCACTGAGTTGCAAAGGGCTTCACTAAGTAGCTGTGGCTGGCTGTGAAGCGCGATCCTCCTGCCTCAGCCTCCCGAATGCTGGGATCACAAGTGTGTGCCACCACGCCCGGCTTATCATCACTTGTTTTGAAACAGGCTCTTGCTAAATTGCTGAGGCTGGCCTCCAACCTGAAAGCCTCCTGTCTCGGCCTCTTAAGTACTGGGATCACAGGTGTGCACCACCACACCTGACTTAGGGCGCGATTTCCACATTTGAATTTGACAGCAGATGAAACTCAGATCTGAGTAAGTGGCCGCTCCTTAACATGAACGCACACAGGAACATTTTAACACTTGTCGTCACCCTTTCAAGAAAATTCAGCACACTAGTAAAAGGGAATTCCTCCCCCTCATAAAGTACATAATAAATGTCAGCGTCGTGAGTGAAAATCTTTTTCTAAGTGACTCTGGACTGAATGCAGATCCCAAGCTGAATGTTTGACAGATGGGGTTGGGAGCCCCAGACCTCGCTCCAGGACCGACCACTAGGTGGCGCCTCGGAGCCGCGGCCAGTGTACGGCTCTAAATTGTGACGTTTACTTCGTTTTTCAAATGGTGAGGCTTATTGTCTTATGTGCTTATGGTAGCCTGATCTTACTTACTGATCTGGGATTTAACTCCAGGAGCTGCTATCTTACTCCATTCTGACCAGGCCCATTTGCCACACTTTTTTTTTTTTTTAAACAGTACTGGGGATGAAACCCAGGGCGTTCTACCTTTGACCTACACCCCCAGTCCTATTTTTTATTCTTTATTTTGAAGCAGGGTCTCACTGAGTTGCAAAGGGCCTCACTAAGAAGCCGGGGCTGTCTGCAGACCGCGGTCCTCCTGTCTCAGCCTCCCAAATGCTGGAATCCTATTGTACACAGTCGGGGCACCCGCAGCCCCGAGCAGCATCGCAGCCCCCCGGAGGCACTTGGGGGCAGTTTAGATGTGAAATTAAATGTTTTCAACTAAATTCTGTTAAAATTAGTTTTAGTAAATTATTGTATATGCTGTACAATATAGTATGACATGAGTAATATATATGTACATTTGGTGTAAAAACTAAAAACTAGACTTTAGCATACTATTTGTTGACTATAGTTATTTTACTTTATTTATTTTTGTGGTGGGGGCTCCGACCCAGGGTGGGCGCGTGCCAGGTAAGTGCTCTGCCACAGAGCTGCACCGCCACCCTCCGTACCATGTAATTGTTAAATGGGTCATGCGGACAAAATTCTTAATAATATGGAAAGATAAACCTTTTGTCCTGTTGAGATATTCTCTTCCTGTTTGTTTGTTTTGTACTGAGGATGGAACCCAGGGACATTCTACCTCTAAGCTTACTCTCAGCCCTTTTTATTTTTTATGTTGAAACAAGTTCTCACTAGGTTGTTGAGAGCCTCACTAGGTTGCTGGGGCTGGCTGCAAACCTGCTTGTCTTAGCCTCTCAAGTACTGGAATTATAGGCATGGGCCACCACACCTGGCCCTTCTTGTGTCTCAAAGTGAAGGCAAAGGCCAGGTGTGGTAGTGTATGTGTGTAATCCCAGTACTTGGAAGGCCAAGACAGGAAGATCCCATGCTCAGGACTGGTCTCTGCAACTTAGCGAGGTTCTCAACAACCCATCATGATGCTGTTTCAAAACAAAACAAAACAAAATAAAACACATAAAAAGGTCTGGGGTTGTAGCTTAGAGGTAGAATGCCCTGGGTTAACACACACACACACACACACACACACACACACACACACACACACACACAAAATAAAATAATAATAATAATAATAATAATAATAATAATAAATGAGTAAAAATATTGAAGGCAAGAGCTAGGCATGGTGGCACATGCCTTTAATCCCAGGTACTCAGGAGGCTGAGGCAGGAGGCTCACCAGTTCAAGGCCAGCCTGGGCAATTTAGCAAGATCCTGTCTGAAATAAAAAGTGAAAAAGGGGCGGCGTGTTTCTCAGTGGGTATAGCACCCTGGGCTCAGTCTTTACTACTGCAGATGCATGTTAGAAAAAAGGGAGAGTCTGGGAATGTAGCACAGAAGAATACCGCCGGGCTCCATCCCCAGCACCGAGGGCAGGCAAACTGTTCCCGAGCACATCTCCGACTCCCCGGCCAGCTAGGAAAGCACCGAGTGTAACTGTGACCCAGATTCGGCCTTGGAAGCAGATCAGAGAGCGCACAGTAAATCCAGGTTGACGCTCTGATTCTTTCAAGTCACAAAGCTGTTCTGCCAGCAGAGAGTCTGGACAGGAACGAGCTGTTTAGGGGCGGGGCTCCTGGTGAAGGAGTCCAGACGGTGTTCACAAGCTCTGCCCCACTCCTGCTGCAGCTGCTTCTGCACCGCTGAAAGGACTTTCCAGAGATTCTGGCGAGAATTTCCTTGCATTGCCAAGTCGAATTTGGCGTCTGGTAGACATTAAACCAAGGACGGGGACACACGGGTTCTAAATCCAGCTCTAGAATTCAGTGGAAGAAGATATACCCAGATCCATGTAGAAAGAGGCACAGCATTGTAATCACAGACGAGGTCTAACCTTGAGGGGGAATGAAGGGTAAGCACCTTCTCTTTTGATTGAGGCGCCAACGTGGTTGGTTGTAGCCTTTTTTCCTGGCAGTGCATGGTCCTAGGAGCAGGTCACCGAGAGGCATACTGGTGGCACGGCCACAGGAAGCAGAGCACCTCGTTCCATCCAGGGTGTGCCTCTGCCCTGCCAGGCCCCCACCCCAGGGGCCTGAGGCCCCCAAGAGTCTTGCATTCCACTTATCCGAACTGGAATAATGTTCCATACAGAGCATCTAAGGTCCTGCTGCCTGCACTCAGAGTCCTCCAGGAGAAACTTGACAGGCTCGGCATTTCCCCAGGCTCCCGTTCTTTGCATCGCTCCGTCTTTTGCAAAGGTGGTACCCATGCGGCAAGTGCTGCCAGATCCCTGTCACCTGCTCAGCCTTGGACTTACCGTAAGAAATCAGCCGGGCGTGGCGGTGCACGCTTGTGATCCCAGCATTCGGGAGGGTGAAACAGGAGGATCACAGGTTCACGGCCAGCCTCAGCTACTTAGTGAGGCCCTTTGCAACTCAGTGAGACCCTGTTTCAAAATAAAGAATAAAAAATAGGGCTGGGGGTGTAGCTCAAAGGCAGAATGCCCCTGGGTTCCATCTCCAGACCCACAATAAATAAATAAATAAATAAATAAATAAATAAATAAATATTGGTTTTGAAAAAGATTTATATGCATCTCAAATGCACAGATAAAAGTTCATAATTAAAAGGATTATAAATTTTCTGCAGTAAATACTCTGATCAAAGGAGATCGAGATGGGAGAGCTCTCCCTTTTTGCACCAAAGAGAATCAAAATTTGCCTTTCTTATTTTTACCTTGTTATGTGCCCTTGCAATTATTCTGGATTGTCCAGGCAGGCCCTGAGTGCAATGACGCATATCTTTCTTTTCTTTTCTTTTTTTCTTTTTTGGTGGTACTGAGGGTGGAACCCAGAGGCTTTCTTCCTCCGGGCTATATCCCAGACCTATTTTTTTATATTCTATTTGGAACAGGGTCTCACTAAGTAGCTAAGAGCCTCACTAAGTAGCTGAGGCTGGCTTCGAACCTGTGCGATCCTCCTGTCTCAGCCTCCCAAGTACTGGGATTACAAGCTTGTGCCACCACGCCCGGCTAACACATATCTTTCTAAGAGCACAGATTCGATGGCAGTAGAGACACGGAGATAGCTGAAGCAGGGCACTCGTGCTGGTTTTGCAGATGGAGGAAGGGGGCCTCCTCCCCATCGCCCCTCCCCATTTCCCTGAACTCAGCCTCTCCAGCCCCACCCCTGCAGCCGGCTTTCACAGGCCCTTTCTCCTAGGAAAAGGAATCATAGTGTATGCTGCTGTCCATTCAGAACCTCCACGCTTTTTACCCCTTTGCTAATGATGCAGATAAAGGTGCTGGCTGCTTCCTGCTGGCGCTAAGACTCAGAGTCCTGTCCATAAAAGAAATCAACAAGTCTGGTTCGGTGGCCATATGTGAAATCCCATACTTAGGAGGCTGAGAAAAGAGGATTGCAGGTTTTTGTTTGTGTGTTTGTTTGCTTTTTGGGAGGGTACTGGGGATTGAACCCAGGGGCATTCTACTTCAGAGCTACACCCCCAGCTCTGTTTTTTATTCTTTATTTTGAAACGGGGTCTCCCTAAGTTGCAGAGGGCCTCACTAAGTAGTTGAGGCTGGCTATGAACCAGCCTCCCGTCTCAGCCTCCCGTCTCAGCCTCTCAAGTACTGAGATTACAAGTGTGCGCCACCACAACCAGTATGGATCACAAGTTTGAGGCCAGCCTCGTGCACTTAAGGAGACCCTGTCCAAAAAGGGGGGGCACTTCCTGTGCAGGTCACCCTTTCGATTTCTGCCTTGGCCCGGGAAGCTGCCGTTGTACTTTTTGTGGTCTGGGTGGACGTGTTCATTCCTTCCTGTGTGAGATTCACAATTACTTTTAAGTGTGTTGTGGAGAAGTCATTCTGTGGCTGACAGAAAGGGAGACAACCATGGCCAGAACATGGGGAGATTCTAACTCATTGAGCTGTAATTAAAATAACTATCCCCTTTGCCGGGCGTGGTGGGCACGCTTGTAATCCCCGCGCTTGGGAGGCAGAGACAGGAGGATCGCGCAGGTTCGAAGCCAGGCTTAAGAGACCCTGTTTCCAAATAAAAATACAAAATAGGTGTCTGGGAGTGGAGCCCGGAGGTAGAAGGGCTTCCAGGAACCCCAGTACCACACACACACAAAAAAAACTATCCCCGAAAAAAACAAAAACGGGGGCACCTGGGGGTATAGTGCAGGGGTTGAATGCCCCTGGGCTCAATCCCCAGCTCTTTTTTTTTAAAAAAGGAATTTAATAGAGAAATGGCAGAAAGACCCTTACTACCGTCCAAGGCACCCCTGGTGATTACAGTGAAGGGAAACTAGGGCAGGTGCTCAGGAAGGAACCGCCTGCCATGGTGGGTCCTGCGATTGGGCATCTGGAAGATGAAGTAGTGATTCAGCTACAGATCGGCCGAGCTGGTCCCTGGTAAACACTGGACTGGCCGAGACCGGTCAACTAAAGGTTGGTGGGTTTTATGTGCTAATAGTTACTGAAGCTTAAATTAGGATTTCTGTACAATGTGTAAATCTCCCTTCTGTCCCCTGTCACGTTTGTAAACCTCCCTGCTTGTATAATGGAACCATTTGGGGTCTGATTTTAACTTGGATTCGTGTAACTCCTTCATACAATAAATTGAAAAGAGCCCAAAAGATCAAACATAAAATAAATTAATAATAAATAGACAAGCAAATGGGCAACAGGGTGTGGAAAGGGGCCCTCCCCAAGGCTCTGGAGGGGAGGCCCAGTGAAGGGTGTTGGACCCTGAGCTCTGCACCGGAAAGACAATGAACGTCGTGGTGCCCATGATTCCGGGGCGCTAGGGAAGGCTTCCGGGTGGAGCAGGGGCGAGGATCCAGGGAGGCTGAGAACCACGAGGCCTGAAGGGCTTTCGCCTGGGCAGCGCCCAGCAGGAATGAGGCATGCCTGAGAGGCAGAGCGGCGGTTTGGTCTGGTGGAATCGTGCAGGCCCTGGCAGTGGTTTGTGAGGGAGTCGTTGGGGCTCCCCACCACGAGAGCCGTCTGATCTGATTCATGATGTCGAGGGGCAAGCTGATGAAGGGAGGATGGAGCCAGGGAGGATGGAGCAGGAGGAGTGGCGGCAGCTGCTCTGGGAGCCCGGGAGAGAGGCTGCAGCCGGCCAGGGGAGAGGCAGCGGCGCCTCTCTCTCAGCTACAGACCCGCAGGTACCAGTGTCCTCTGCAGGAAACCTGAGCTACCCACCTGGTATCTTTCTTACTAACTGTTCTTTTTCTTCCAGCAAAATGGGCTCTGGAATGAGATATGCAATAGAAAGTGTCTTGTGCGCTCAGCTGGAGCCTGACATCTGATCTCCAGCAAGGCTGCTCCTGCAGGGCCTGTCCTGGCCCCGTGTGTTTTCATGTGTTGAAGGCTATTTTTAGAAGGGCAGAGCCAGGAGCACTTTTGTCTTTTCCTGGAGAATTTCCACAACACCTAGCAAGCCACCTTTTACCGGAGGGGCCCAACCTTGGAAAGGTAGAGGCAGTCTTAGTCCGTTTTCTATTGTTATAATAAAATGTCCAGAGTGAGGATATTTATAAAGGAAAGAGGTTCATTTTGACTCACAGTTCTGGAGTCCGGGAAGCCCAAGATCTGGCAGCCACATCTGGTCAGGGCCCCGTGCTCTTTCAGACGCCGACAGGCACGTGCGTGCAGAAGAGACACAAGAGGAAGGCAGTCTTGCTCTGCTAGGTAATCCCTCTACCACTGGGCCACATCCCCATCAAACCCATCTCTGAAAGAAAGGCCTTCATCCCTCTTAAAGGCCTCACCTTCCCACACCACCACATTGGCAATTAAATTTTACTGTGAGTTTTGGAGGAGACAGACCATATTCACCCAGGGCTGGGACTTTCTTGAGTTGTGCCAGAGAAGTTGTAGGGTTTCTCTGTGTGTGTGGCAGAGGGAGGGGGAGGAGAGGGTACTGGGAAGTGAACCCAGTGGTACCGTATCACCAAACTATACCCTCAACCCTTTAAATTATTTTATTATTTATTTGTTTATTATTAGCATTAGAAATTAGATCCAGAGGCATTCTACATCTGAGTTATACTCTCTGCCCTTTTTAATTGATTGGTTGATATTTTGAAACAGTCTCATTAAATTGCCAAGAATCTCACTAAGTTCCTGAGGCCATCCTTGAACTCAGCCACCCAAGTATTGGCATTTCAGTTTATTTTTTGAGACAGGATCTTGCTACTTTTCCCAGGCTGACCTCCAACTTGTAACCCTCCTGCCTCAGCCTCCCGAGTGTCTGAGGTTACAGGCCTGGGCCACCACACCCTTCCCTGTTCATTCTTAGTTAAAAAAAAAAAAGACACCTGTAACAAAACACAGATTAACTATAGCAAAACAGACCAAAGTCTCTTAACATGTGTATTTCACACAGAGAGATGGGAGACACCCAGAAATGAATGGCTCTCAAGGAGGAGCTCTGAACTCCAACTTACTCAGCATCTTTAACAAAGAACAGGAGATGGTTAGGGAGGTGACAGGTGCAAGGGGTGACAGCTTGTGGAAGGGAAGAGCTGGCAGGCCGAGGCAAGTTGGTGGAGCCTGTGACCATGGCGCCTTGCCCACTCCAGACGATGGGGAAGGCCGGCCTTTGGTCTGGGGAATCCATGCCCTGTTGAAGCACAGGAGGAGAGTGAGTCTTCCTGCATCCACTTCTGGTCTTCAGCTCAACAAGCAATCCTCTTTTGGGGAGACATTTTCTGGTCTCTCCTTGTGTGCTCCAGCCGGAAGGCTCAGAGAATGCAGACTGCGCTGGGCATTGCATGTGATCATTGGGCATCTGAGGCTCAAACAGCCTGACTCAGAGGATTCATCCTCTACTCTGCCCACACTGTCTGCAAACGCCTGCAAGAAGTGATGTGGGAGTCTTGCAGTCTGTGGTAGGGATGCTGTCAGAGGCAAAGTTCACAGGAAGAGTTGCCTAGCTCTTTCACTTGGAAGAATAAATAAGGTGGGGTTTTTTTTTTGTGTGGTACTGGGGTTGGAACCCAGGGGCTTATTACCTCCAGGCTACACTCCCAGACCTATTTTCTATTTTATTTGGAAACAGGGTCTCATTAAGTTGCTGAGAGCCTAAGTAGCTGAGGCTGGCTTTGAACCTGTGTGATCCTCCTGTCTCAGCCTCACAAGCGCAGGGATTACAAGCGTGCGCCACCATGCCCAGCTAGTGAGACTATATTTCAAAATAAAAAATAACAGAGCTGAGGGGCTAGCTCAGAGGTAAAATGCCTTTGGGTTCAATCCCCAGTACAGAAACAGAGAAAGAAAAGAGAACAAGAAATGAGAACATGAATCTAAAAGAATACTGAAAAGCAGAAAATTCATAGGTAATTTATTTGCACATTTAGGCAGCCTCTATGAGTTATGTTATCTTGGTGTGGTGGTGAATGCTTGTAATCCTGGTACTTGGGAGGCTAAGACAGGAGGGTCGCCAGGTTCGTGGACAGCCTCAGCTACTTAGTGATGGATGCCCTTTGCAGCTCAGTGAGACCTTGTTTCAAAATTAAAAAAAAATATATATAGGGCTGGGAGTGTGGCTAGGAGGTAGAATGTGCCTGGGTTCAATCCCCAGCACCGGAAAAAAAAAAAAAAAGAGTTATGCATGTTCAAGATTATAGAGAAAAAGTGCAAAAGACAGATGTATCTTTGCAAGCCATCACCCAATGAGGTAGAAATGAGGTCTTGACGTCTTCCTAGCTCCTGTTTATGCAACAGATGTTTAAAGTGTTTTAAAATCACCGTACGATCCAGAATCCGCCTCTGCCGGCTGCGAGGACGCGCGACGCTGCCGGCCGGGCGCGTCTCCTGGGAGGCAGAGCCGTCCGGCCCGCCGCGCCCGGGCCTCGGCGGCGGCGCCGCGGGGACAAAGGGCGGCGGCGGCGGGCGGTCGCCAAGGCGACGGCGGCCCGCGCTGACCCTCGGCGGCGCCCGTAGTCACGTGGCGGGCGGGGCGGGGCGCGCGGGCCTGGCGGCGAGAACCCGACCTGCGCTGTCCGCGCCGGCCGCCCCGGGCTCCATGGACGGGCGCGGCGCGCCGGCGCAGCCCGCGGGAGAGGTACGGCGGCGGGCCCGGGGGCGCGGGCCCGGGGGCGCGGGCGCGGGGGCGCGGGCCTGGGGGCGCGGGCCGGGGAGCGGGGGCGCGGGCCGGGGAGCGGGGGCGCGGGCGTCGGGGGCGCGGGCGCGGGCCGGGGGGCGGGGGCGCGGGCGCCGGGGGCGCGGGCGCGGGCCGGGGGGCGGGGGCGCGGGCATCGGGGGCGCGGGCCGGGGGGCGGGGGCGCGGGCGTCGGGGGCGCGGGCGGCGGGCTCGGGGGCGCGCACCTGCGCCCGGGCGCGGGGACCCGGCGGCACGAGCTGGGGCCGGCCGCCAGCCAGGGCCCCGCCGAGGCCGGCCGCACTGGCGCCCTGCGCAGCCCGGTGGGAAGGAAGCCGGGAGCTCTGGCCGGAGGCGGCGGGGGAGGGGAGCCGGCTGGGACCTGAGTTGGTGCCCGGGTCGGCCTCGGCCGCCCACTGGCGGATTTATTCGGTGACCTTACCAGGTGACCCCCTAGGCGGCTGGGCTTCCTCGTGGAGGGCCGGCGCCCGCGAGTAGGCATTAAGGTCGCCCTGCCAGGCCCCGTGGGGCTGGGCGGGGAGGACCCGGCGACGCCCGCGGGGCGCAGAGCCTCACACATGTTTTCTGTCCCCTCCCCACAGGTAAGGCTGGCCTCTCTGCAGTCAGAGGTCTGAGCTCTGCCATGGGGGTAGGGGTGTCTTTACTGCTGCAGTTTTCTCTGGCATCCGGGGGCTGTCGGAGTGCGGGCCGAGGCAGGCGCTGCAGCGGCAGAAGTATCCCCAGGAACATCCCCGGGAGGAGCCGGGAGGAGCCTCATCTCCAGCTCCACAGGCTGCAGGGTAGGGTCCGGCCCGTGTTGTGTTCCCAAACCAGCCTGCAGCCTCAGCTCTCTGGCCTCCTTACCCTGGGAGAGGGACCCGTGGGGAAGGGTCCATCTCCTATCCTGGGATCTTCCTGTGTTCATTCAGCAGGTGTTCCCCCAGAGAGCAGGCTGTAGGGAATTTCAGGGGCTCTGTCTGGATGTCTGTGAGGGAGCTTCCTTAGCACTCTTAACTGCAACCCCAGCGCTCTGAGGACTCTGAGGCAGGAATCTGGACTCCCCCGAGCTCAGGAAGAGCTGGACTTGAGCCAGCACCAGGCCAGGTTGGAGCAGGACTGGGCAGGGGACAGAGATTACAATCTCTTCTTCCCTCCCCATCTTGTCCCAGTAATCCCTGGCACCCCAAGGGAGTCAGGCCAGGTATCGGCCCCAGGGCAGCAGGCTGTGGGTGTTTCTTGGATTCAGGACAGCGTTGCTTCCTGTGGCGTCCTAATCGCATGTGGGTGTAGGAGGGCAGGCAGGCAGGCTCCCGCTGTTCTGGACAGGCGGTGGCCTGGCTTTAGGCTGTGCTGGGAGTGGTGCGCCAAGCTCCCCTCCTGTCCCAGAGAAAGGCTGCTCACTGGATTTCCAGGCTGTTTCCCACAAGGCCCGGTGGGTGAGGCTCTAAGTGTCACTGGGTAGAAGTGTTACCTGGCTATGCCCTCCCACTCCTCTGCACCACAAATAGTTGGCGTCAAGGTGGCAGGAAAATAGCTTTTATTCAAAGCCAGCTTTGAGGGAAAATAGAGGAAACTTTCTTGGTTCACATTTTTGTCTTTAGAGAACGCATGGGAAGCTTTTGTAAACTAAGAAACGGCCAGGTGGACAAAAGAAAGGAAATATATAAGCCAGACGTGGTGGGGCACACTTGTAATGCCAGCATTCGGGAGGCTGAGACAGGAGGAGCGCGGTTCTCGGGCTGCCTCAGCTACTCAGTGAGGCCCTCTGCAACTCAGTGAGACCCGGTTTCAAAATAAAGAATAAAAAAAGAGGACTGGAGGTATAATTTAAGAGGTAGAATGCCCCTGGGTTCCATCCCCAGTACTGCAAGGAAGGGAGGGAGGGAGAAAGGAAAGGAAAGGAAGGAAGAAAGAGAAATAAAATACACAAGTGCAGATTTAGATAGCCAGGGAGCTTTTCTGGCCAGGTGGGCAGCCAAACCACCAGCTTTACTCTCATTATGAGGAAATGCAGGAAAGGCTCAGAAGTTAACCAGTTTGGAGATTTAGTTCTCAGAATGAGCAAGCTGTCTTTGGTTTCAGAAGGAGTCTGTTTCAGTTCCCCTGTTCTTATTCGTCTCAGGCTTGAGGGAATCAGGCTCGCGTCACAGCCTGCAGTCCTCTGCTGGATCGCTGTGCAGGTCCGTCGAGGAAGGAGCGCAGTAGTCAGAAGCTTAGTCCTGAAGGGGCAAAGTCTGAAATGCTTCATGGCTTGGCGGGGGAAGCCTCCCGTGCGGTTTTACATAAGAACTCTTTCCACAGCCTCTGGCTGATTCTTCGGGTCAGCTTTGACAAGTGACTCCACGTGTTCCGTGCTGTCTCTGGACAGATTCCCTGAGGACACTGCTGAGGATTTGCCAGGCATCTTGCCCCATGGTGCAGGAGTTCTAGTCTAGTTCTTTGATCCGCTTAGCCCTACATCAAAAGGGAAGTTGCAGTTTGAGTAAGCAGAAGCAGACTTCTTTTTAGGCAATTTTAAGCAACAAGGATTTAGGAACGGTTAGCTCTTAGGCCAGCAAAACACAACACGTTAGTAAGAACAAAGCAATCCAGAGTGAATAATAGATTTGAACTGATGAGTATAACCATTTAACTCGTCTTTAATCAAAGAAGAGCGATCTCTGTAAAGTACTTCTGTCGGATCTGCTCTGAGGAGTGGCTGCAGCTAGAGTCCTTTGGTGCAAATCAGCGTTAATTACTACCTGGGTAGAAAGTGTAACAGCACATTCTGTATCCAGCTCTTTAGGACTCAGTACATTTTATGGGGGGAAGAAAGCTCTTGAACATAGTCTATGAGAATTCATGTCATTCCATCAATTAAGAACATACATATGTATATATACTTAAAGGTACTTTAAGAACTAGGTCATAATGTAAACAGTACAACTGAGAGGGGAATAAAACCATTTAAAATAGCCAGTCTTATATACATATTCTATACCAAGATTTTTTACCTTAAATTCATTTTGGGATGGAGGATGAATAAAGCAGATGACTCCTGATCACTACAGAAGCAGCGCTCTCATCAAAACGATTACAGCCAGGCGTGTGATGCACGCTTGTCATCCCAGCATTCGGGAAGCCAAGGCTTAGGATCACGGTTCGCGGACAGCCTCAGCTACTAGGCCCTCCGCGACTTAGTGAGACCCTGTTTCAAAATAAAGAATAAAAACAGGGCAGGGGGTGAAGCTCGGAGGTCAGGTGCCCCTGGGTTCCATCCCCAGACCTGCAAAAAATAAAAATAAATAAAAAATAAAATGATTACAGACAATAAACAGAGGAAACATAACTATAACTCGGAAAACTTAGTAAATTAGCAAAGCGATTTAGTTACCTTTACAGTGTTAGGAACAACAGTCATGATCGACAACATTACATCTGGACTATCACATTTTAAAGTTTAGAGTATTTGTGTCAACAGAAGTCATCATTATAAAATGGTAGATCACTTAACCAGATTCACACACCAGGCTTTAGAGCAAATGAAGATTTGAGTAAACTTTAACTCTTCTAAGACCTGTCTTTTAAGTGATCAAAACCTAACAAAATCAGCATAAAAGATAGGAAATTATCTTCCTAAAATGGAACTTTTGTTCTATTTATTTATTTATTTAAAAAAAATTTTTTCCCCCAGTGGTACTGGGGATGGAACCCTTCTACCTCCGGCTACACTCCCAGATCTATTTTATATTTTATTTGGAAACAGGGTCTCTTAAGTCAGCAAGGCTGGCTTTTGAACCTGCCCGATCCTCCTGTCTCCGCCTCCCAAGCGGGGGTGGGGGGTGGGGGGGGAGCATGGCGGAACTTTTGTTCTTTAAGCCAGTTCTTTTGTAAACTTTGCTAAGAGCAGATCAGTCATTGCCAAACTATTGTATCCTACCTATAAATGCATTTTAAAAGTTACTTTAAGTTTCTCTAGAATATAAGCATTAGTCAAAACTATTATCTTGTGATTGGGGCAATTACAAGTAGAGAAAATAAGACACATAAAAAATGGTACGCAAACTCTTAAGACCTTAACTCATAAATTTTCTATTCTCCCCCACTCTTACAGTGTATGAAATATATCTTTTCTTATCCTACTTATAATCAAATCAACCAACCATAAACACCAGGTGTAGGGGCATGCCAAGAGATACGTGAGTCTCCTCCACAAGAGAGAAACTCCTTAAAGAAATTATAATAAAAATATCAGATCCTTCTTGTCCTGGCCACTCAATAAAAGCTGGACTGTTCTTCTGTTCCTGGACAGCATTTTTTGTGTGTGTGTGGTATCAGAGATGGAACCCAGGGGCATTGTACTCCGAGCTACACCCCAACCCTCTTTTTTTTAAAGTCTTTTCATTTCTGAAACGGTCTCACTGAGTTCCAAAGGGCCTCGCTGAGTAGCTGAGGTCGTCAGCGAACCGTGATCTTCAGATTTCTGCCCCCCAATGCTAGGATTACAAGCATCTACCACCGTGCTTGTTCCTGGACAACTTTGACTCAGCGTGGGCTGTCCACTCCTACAGTGAAGTCCTCTCCCCTTTTCTTTTTTCTTTTTTTTTTTTTCTTTTTGGTGGTACTGGGGTTCCTGGAAGCCCTTCTACCTCCGGGCTACACTCCCAGACCTATTTTATATTTTTATTTGGAAACAGGGTCTCTTACGCCAGAGCGACTGGTTTCAAACCTGCGCGATCCTCCTGTCTCCGCCTCCCAAGCGCGGGGATTACAAGCATGCGCCACCACGCCCGGCTTCCCCTTTTCTTTTCCCAGTTAGTTTTGCCTTTATATTTATGGTCACTTGACTTGGAGTTCCTTGGTGAATCAAAAATTCCCATCTCCAGTATCATGTTGGCATCAGATACAGCACAAGATCCATTTTACAACTTTGAGGGACATTTTAAGAAGGCAGTGAAGCAACTTGCTGATTAGAATAATAAAACCTAGGCTGTTTATACATAAAATACAAATCACAAATGGAAATACCTTTGTTATTAAAAAGGAAAAGCTCCCTGAATTGCTCTCTTACATTTCCCACTGTCAGATCTTCCACCCATTTCCATGGGAGAGGTGGGATGTCACCTGTTATCTGACTGCGTCCTGCTGAGTGGGGCAACAAGCAGGGTTTGGGGAGTGGATGATCTTGACGTGGTGAAATGTGTAGCTTTTTACTCCTTGTTTTTAGAGGTGGGGCCTTGTTTTGTTCTAGAGTGAGGAATCCAAGGTTTAGGCCCGCAAGCTTTAATGAAGTGAGTTAATAGGACAGCAGATGAGCAAATGGACCCTTCCACGTTTTAGCCAGCTGCTGGCCAAACCCTACACATTCCACGTTTCAGCAGTACTGTGTCTCCAGGGTGGAGGCATGGAGTGGACGGTCTGTCAGATATGCAAACCTAGGAGCAGCAAGCCATGCAAAGCGGTTAGTATATATCTCCACTGCTATGCACGGTGTTCAATCCTAGCTCTATCTTCTAAAGGGCGAGACAGCTATCCTAAGGTTAGAAAGAGTCTCCCACACACAGGTCCATGAGGGCTTAAGTACACTTTGGGATGCTATCCTAATTCGGAGAGTTGTTCAATAAACAGCACCATACAGTTTATTTTGAACTCTTAAGTCAGCAAAGGGACTGATGTTAGTCTACAGAGACTTGTAAACAGGCTTCTTAATTTTAACAGGCTTCTGTTTTTACCAAAGGCTAATTAACATCAATTTTAACAATCACAAATTTAGGGTCTGTAAATCAATGTGAACCTTTTTTTTTGTTTTGATGGTACTGGGGTTCCTGGAAGCCCTTCTACCTCCGGGTTACACTCCCAGACCTACTATATTTTATATATATATATATATATATATATTTTTTTTTTTTTTAAACAGGGTCTCAAGCCAGCAAGGCTGGCTCCGAACTTGCGCGGTCCTCCTGTCTCCGCCTCCCAAGCGCGGGGATTACAAGCGTGCGCCACCACGCCCGGCCAATGTGAACCTTTTCTAACAAGGTGGTTGTGAAAATAAATTTAAGGGTCAAACTACGTTGTTTTTATTTTACTTTCTTTTTGTGGTACTAGGAATTGAGCCCAGGGCATTCTTCCTCTGAGCTACATCCCTAGCCCTATTTTATTTTTATTTTGAAACAGGGTCTCACTAGGTTGATGAAAGTCTCACTATTTGTTGAGGCTGTCCTTGATCCCAAATACTGGGATTATATGTACCACACCTAGATGAATCAAACTAATTTTTTTTTTTTGTGGTACTGGGGATGGAACCCAGAGGCATTCTACCTTCAAGCTATACCCCTAGCTTAATTTTTTATTCTTTATTTTGAAACAAGGTCTCACTGAGTTGCAAAGGGCCTCACTTTATCTGAGGCTATCCGCAAGCCATGATCCTCCTGTCTCAGCCTCCCAAATGCTGGGATTACAAACATGTGCCACCATGCCCCGCTGAGTCAAACTAATTTTAAAAGCTAATGTTTAAAAACATGTATCAAACATCAAATTTCTAGGTTACTGCATAAAGGTATAGACAGACAGTTTCTGAACTATTATTCATGATCAACTTGTAATAAAAACCTCACAATTTATAATTTGTTATATAAAAAGCTATCATTTCAGAAATAAGAAATTAATTTACCACAGATTATTAGCATTTAAAATCATCTGTAGCTGGGCATGGTGGCGCACGCTTGTAATCCCCGCACTTGGGAGGCAGAGACAGGAGGATCGCACAGGTTCGAAGCCAGCCACGCTGGCTTAAGAGACCCTGTTTCCAAATAAAAATATAAAATAGGTCTGGGAGTGTAGCCCGGAGGTAGAAGGGTTTCCAGGAACACCAGTACCACCAAAAAAAAAAAAAAAAAAAAAAAAAATCTGTATTTTCCTTTAGTATAAGCATGGAACAAAGAAGTACCTAATAAGATTCCTTAAGTTTAAGAATTCTGCCTGAGTTCCACCCCCAGTACCAATAAATAAATAAATAAATAAATAAATAAATAAAGCCGGGCATGGTGGCACAGTGCTCGTAATCCCAGCGCTTGGGAGGCTGAGAGGAGAATCACACAGATTCAAAGCTAGCCTCAGCTACCTAGTGAGGCTGTCAGCAACTTAGTGGACCTTGTTTCCAAATAATGTATAAAAAAGGTCTGGGGGTATAGCTTGGAGGTAGAAAAGGCCCCTGGGTTCCACCCCCAGTACTGCAAGAAAAAAAAAAAGAAAGAAACTGAACGTTGATAGATGCCTGTCTCATATTTAGCTAATTTACTTATTTTCACATCTTTAGATTATCGATGGATATAGAAAGTATAGAACATTATATCTTAACTTTCTAGAGACAAATATCCCCATTAATTAGCAGACCAGAAAAAAGTTTCCAAATTTAAAAGACATTCTTATTACCCAGTTCAAATGAATTTGTCACAGACTTGCTAAAGTTATGTGAATCAAAAGGCACGTGGGCTAATTTGACTGGTTTTAAGTTATGTGCTTACTTAGGTATACACTAGTGTTGGTACCATGCAAACACTGTATATAAGCATATAAATGTATAGGTGCACACAAATTTCAAAGCTTAGATTTAGATTTATCATTTACTAGTTTTAAAAGGTCAAACTGGTATCTGATACCATCTGAAAGCAGCCTGTAAATCTTAAATATTCATTCTCAGTTTGGCCAGGTAGAAAATCTGTATCTCAAAGACTAGGCTAACAAATCTTGAATAACCAGTTGAGAGAGAGAGAGACTCAGAGAAAATACAAGCTTTTAACTAGACAAAACAAAAATGTAATTTAATCTCAGAACCCAAAGTGAATTCATCAGAGAAAAAAGCATGGGCTCAAAGCAATCAAAGATAAGTTTCAGTAGAGTCTCGTTTGATAACTAAAGCAAGGATGACGCTGTGTGTCAGTGGAGCGTGCAGTCTTTAGCAGCTCCTCCCACCGTCTCACCTGTGGGCTAGGCAGCCCCTCCGAGTGTGGAGGAAAGGACCAGCTCAAAGCTGGCCCTGAGGTCGCGGTACCACAACGCGACCCACTCCAGGCCCAGAGCCTCAAGCTGCGGCCACACACTCCTCAGTGTGCACGCGAGGAGCAGCCATGTGGCTCATCAACCACAAGACCAGTAGCCTTTGATCCTTACCAAAAAGCCATTTCTAGGTAGCTGAGGCTCTAACAGGAAGGACGGGAGTGGATACCTAAGATCTAGAGTGCCCCTGGGAAGCTCCTGGAGGCTTTCTGAACTAGCTGTAAGGCTGGCCAGCTACTTAAGGACAGAAAATTTGCTCCCAAAACTGCTCATCAAAAATGTTACCAGGCTAGCTGGGCGTGGCGGCGCGCGCTTGTAATCCCAGCATTTGGGAGGCCGAGACAGGAGGATTGCAGGTCGCAGGCAGCCTAGCTACTTAGGTCCTTTGCGATCAGTAAGACCCTGTTTGAAAATAAAGAATAAAAAAGGCAGGGCTGGGGGTATAGCTCAGAGGTAGAATGCCCCTGGGTTCCAGCCCCAGTACTGCAAAAAAAAAAAAAAAAAAGTGCCAGGTGAAGCTTGGCACAGGGGCCAGCGGCTAGCTTCTGCTCCTCTGCTCCACAAATACTCCAGAGTCAAACTGGCAGAAAAATAGGTTTTATTCAAAGCCAGCTTTGAAGACAGAGGAAACTTTGTTTCAAATCCTCTTTGGAACCACTTTGCAGTGGCACATCTATAATCCTAGCTCTGGGAGGGTGAGATGGGAGGATCACAGGTTCAAGACCAGCATGAGGTAACTTAGCAAAGATCCTGTTTAAACAAAAAAGGGGGTGTAGTTCAGTGGTAGAACTCCCCACCCCATTCAACCCCCAGTACCAAGAAACAGTCTTGTACCTTTGGAGAACTTTAAAGGAGCTTTGACTGGAGAAGAGGCCGCAAAGTGGACAAAAGAAAGGGATGTGGACAGCCAGGAGCTGGGGTCGGTCTCCCTCCCGCGGCACCCGCAGCGGGGTGGGGGCTCCAGCCTTTCAGCCTTTACTCTCCGTGTGAGGAAGGCAGAAGTGAAATAATTTGGAAATTTAATTCTGAAAATGAGCAAGTTGTCCATAAGTTCATAGGGAGTCTGTTTCAAATGTGCCTCCCCTGATGAAAGGTGATAGCAATTTCATTTCTGGGGATCCTTGAAAACCCAGGCGTTTTAGAGGAATTACTTCTCTGGAATGTAGACACGCCGTCTAGCTCTGCCCTTGGTTTACTGTGTCTCTTTGGTGAGTGTGTGTGTGTGTGTGTGTGTGTGTGTGTCTGTGTGTGTGTGTGTGTGTGTTTTACTAGGGATTGAACTCCGGGGTGTTCTACCTCCGAGCCACACACCTCCAGCCCTATTTCTTATTTTGAAGTGGTGTAAGTTGTTGAGGCTGATCCTGAGCCTTAAGGGTCCTTCTGTCCCGGCCTCCCAAGTACTAGGATGGCAGGCTGCAGCGCCACACCGGGCTCCCCGCCCCATCACTTTTGATGCCTCCTGCTTGCCCCATCTGAGGCAGGGGCTGAGCTTGCTCAGCTGGCCCCACCAAGCGGCCAGGCCCTCTCCTGTGGCAGTACGAGTTGTGTAGACACCGGAAAGGGGCACCTGGGGAGCTCTGAGCGCGTTAGGCGCTCATGCAGGGAAAGGTGGCCATCTTTCCTGGTCAATTCTGTAGCCAGAATGTTTGCAGCTCACCCTGGAGTGTTACTCCCTGCCTGGCACTTGGGGAATTCCAAGAAGAGTCAGTATCTCCCTTCTTGGAAGTTTCCAAGGCAGTAAAGCTATCAACCAGATATACTTGAAATGTTACCCAGAAACCCGAGATTCCAGTATGTAATCTGCGGTGGAGTATAGGCTGACGTCAGGGCTGGGGGGGGCGCCCTCGGGGCCGAGGTCAGAGGGGAGGGAGTGGGGTGGGCTGCTGCCCCACAGTGACTCTGCTTTTCTACCCTCAGCAGAGGAAGAGCCGATGCTGGAGCAGCGCTGCAGGGGCCCCGTGGCCGTGGGCCCGGCCCAGGCCAGACTCCTTTCGGGGCCCTCCCAGGAGTCGCCTCAAGCCTTGGAGAAGGAGTCCAGGAGGCTGAGGCCCCAGGGCGCCTCTGCGGCCCCGCCGGGCAGGGCCCAGCGCTGTGCCCACTGCCGACGGCACTTCCCGAGCTGGGTGGCGCTGTGGCTGCACGGCCGGCGGTGCCAGGCCCGGCTGCCGCTGCCCTGCCCCGAGTGCGGCCGGCGCTTCCGCCACGGCCCGTGCCTGGCCCTGCACCGCCAAGTCCACGCCGCCGCCGCCCCGGGCCCGGGCCTCCGCTGCCAGCTGTGCGGGCAGGGCCTGGCGGGCTGGGTGGCGCTGGCCCTGCACCTGCGCGCGCACGCGGCGGCGCGGCGGCCCTTGGCGTGCCCCGAGTGCGGCGCGCGCTTCTGGCGGCGGCGGCAGCTGCGCGCGCACGTGCGCCGGCGCCACCCGCCCGGCCCCGCGGCGCGGCCCTTCATCTGCGGCAACTGCGGCCGCAGCTTCGCGCGCTGGGAGCGGCTGGTGGCGCACAAGCGCGTGCACGTGGCCGAGGCGCTGCAGGAGGCGGCGGCGCGCGCGCTGGGGCCGCGGCCGCGCGGCCGGCCGGCCCTGGCCGCCCCGCAGCCCGGCGGCGACGCGGCGGACCGGCCGTTCCAGTGCGCCTGCTGCGGCAAGCGCTTCCGCCACAAGCCCAACCTGATCGCGCACCGGCGCGTGCACACGGGCGAGCGGCCGCACCAGTGCCCCGAGTGCGGCAAGCGCTTCACCAACAAGCCCTACCTGACGTCGCACCGCCGCATCCACACGGGCGAGAAGCCCTACCCGTGCGCCGAGTGCGGCCGCCGCTTCCGCCACAAGCCCAACCTGCTGTCGCACAGCAAGATCCACCGGCGCGCGGCGGGCCCCGCGCCCGCGCCCCCCGCGCCCGCGCCCGCGCCCGCGCCCCACGCGTGCGCGCAGTGCGGCCGCGCCTTCCGCCTGGAGCGCCTGCTGCGCGCGCACGAGCGCCAGCACGCGGCCGAGCGGCCCTTCGCCTGCGCCGACTGCGGCAAGCGCTTCGCCAAGAAGACGCACCTGGCGGCGCACGCGCGCGTGCACTCGGGCGAGCGGCCCTTCGCCTGCGAGCAGTGCGGCCGCCTCTTCTCCCAGGGCAGCCACCTGGCGGCGCACCGGCGCGACCACGCGCCCGAGCGGCCCTTCGTGTGCCCCGACTGCGGCAAGGCCTTCCGCCACAAGCCCTACCTGGCGGCGCACCGGCGCGTGCACACGGGCGAGAAGCCCTACGCCTGCCCCGACTGCGGCAAGGCCTTCAGCCAGAAGTCCAACCTGGTGTCGCACCGGCGCATCCACACGGGCGAGCGGCCCTACGCCTGCCCCGACTGCGACCGCAGCTTCAGCCAGAAGTCCAACCTCATCACGCACCGCAAGAGCCACATCCGCGACGGCGCCTTCTGCTGCGCCATCTGCGGCCAGACCTTCGACGACGAGGGCCGGCTGCTGGCCCACCAGAGGCAGCACGACGCCTGAGGGCGGCGGACGCGCCCGGCCCGAGAAGTAGCAATAGCAGCTGTCTGTCTGCCCTTGGCGCCCCGGCGAGGGGCGCCGCCGGGGGAGGGGAGCCCCGCCCGCCGGCGTTCAGGCCTTAACGTCCCCGTCCTGACTGGTGACTTCAGGTCACTCCCCCGGTGTTTTTCAGGTCACTTTTCAATAGGTGTGGTACAGCCCTTGGTAAGCCAGTACTCGGGAGGGAAGCGGGATTCGCCCCGGGGAGCCCACGGGCCTCTCCTGGCAGGAGGGTGCAGCCGAGCCGCCGTGCCCTGCCCGCCCTCGTGGGTGCCCCCCGCACACCGCCCCTGACTTGGAGAGGCCCATCTACTGCCAGTGGTCCCATCCTCTACTCCTCCGCGAGGACACCCAGGGTCCGCCCGGCTGCACCCACTCCCGCCCAGGGCAGGGTTTTCCTGCGTCTTGTCTGACCCCTGGCCTTCACTCCTTCCAGAGTTCAAAGCACTATGGGCAGGGCTGGCCACCCGTGCCGGAGGGTCGGATGAAGGGAGGGTTCTGGAGCCTTCCCAAGGTTTCTAGGTGAAGATGCCAGGCAGCCCCCACCCCAGCACTGCAGCAAGGTGACGGAGCCCCCGGCCCTGGTTCTACCCCAGGATGATCCTGACTGTCAGAGATTCTTCCTTATAACGACCGAATCCTGCTTTCCTGTAACTTCTACCTACTGGGCCGTGTTCTGTTGTTGGATCTAAGCAGAACAACCACTTAACCTTCGTTTTCAAACTAGAGAATAAAGATTTGGTTTTAGAACCGGTGGCAGAGGAGTGTTCCTTTTCCTGGGGGCTGTGGATGGAGGGAGGAACAGGGCCTGTGGGGGGTTGGGCTCTGTCAGCTGCCGCGCACCTCTATATCCACCATCTAGTCCTTCCCCGCAGTTGGGCTCATTCCCTACGTGGTGGACCAGGGCTCCAGAGGACTGAGGGATGGACGGCTCTCAGCTGGAACCAAGACATTGGTTGTTAGCCACTGGCCCGGTGGTGGAGCCAGAGCTTCCAAGTCTTCCTCACCACTGTGGCCCTCCTGTCACTGAGCTAGCACGGAGAGCCTTTTTTGAGGAGCAGTGGACCATACAGACTTTGATCACACCTGCAGCCCCTCCCAGAGGAAGACATTATGGAAGAGGAGATTTCTGGAATGGCCAAGCAATTATATAAGCAGCAAAGACGGCTCCCGGCTTGCACATTGCTTACATACCGGGTGCACATCCACATGGCCAGGGTTCAGCCTTTTGAGGGTTGAAGTCAAACTTACCAAGTGCCCGTTACCAGAAGAGAAAGGAGGGCTGATTTGGTCCTGGGCTGAGGGCCACTGGGGCTGCCCTGCCATGGGTCCCTGGCTGTGTCCTCCCTGCTCTGGGTGTTCCGTGCAGATGTAAGGGCCTGTTGTCAAGCTTCAACAAGCCCCGTTTTGTGTTAGTGATCTGTGCATCGATCCCTAGAACCTGCCACACAGGAGTCTCTGAGAACAAGCACCATTTGTTTTTTTTTGTTTTTTTTTTTTTGGGTGGTACTGGGGTTCCTGGAAGCTCTTCTACCTCTGGGCTACACTCCCAGACCTATTTTTACATTTTTATTTGGAAACAGGGTCTCCTAAGCCAGCGTGCACGGCGGGCTTCGAACCTGCGCGATCCTCCTGTATCTGCCTCCCAAGCGCGGGGATTACAGGCGTGCCCACCACGCCCGGCTAACAAGCACCATTTGTGTGCATGGCGGCACCTGGCAGAGAAGTTCCCCATCTTGCCTCGCGTGATCCTTGAGCTCCAAGGACTCTCGTCCACTCCCTAAACATGAAATTATTTGTGCATGGTCATGTAACTGGCGATGACCACCAGCAGCTACAAGCCCAAGTCTGTAGGGCTCTGGGCCCCTTCCTCCTTCACCACCACCACCTGCTTTCTGGGTGGATTCGAGTGCTCTGCTGCTTTGGGTTGAGGTAAGTATTAAATGCTGTGTACCGTGGGATGGAACCTGGGGATGGAGGCTCAAAGACCCAATCCCTACCCTATCAAAAGTTCCAATCCCAGCCGGGCGTGGTGGCGCACGCTTGTAATCTCTGCGCTTGGGAGGCAGAGACAGGAGGATCGCGCAGGTTCGAAGCCAGCCGCGCACGCTGGCTTAGGAGACCCTGTTTCCAAATAAAAATGTAAAAATAGGTCTGGGAGTGTAGCCCGGAGGTAGAAGGGCTTCCAGGAACCCCAGTACCACCAAAAAATAAAGCAAAAGTTCCAATCCCTACCCTATGAAGCCCAGGTCAGAGAGGATGAATATAGGGATATAGAGACGAGGGAGAGATGGGTGGGGGTGAGTAGGGCTTGGGGTGTAGGAAGGAAGCCAACACCTTCAAAGCTTCCTGCTGTTTTATGTGGTTATCGGGCCCACGTGTATCTGCTCTTTGAGGGAGAACATGTCTTGCAGTGAAGGGAGATGACCAGGAAAGAAGAGGTGTCTGGAGGTGGTTGATGTGCAGGAAGGAGACAGGTCTTTCTGCATCTGGTTAATATTGGAAGACTGGGACGAGGATAAAGGGAAGAGAGAATCCGACCGGGGCCACGACCTTAAGAAAGACAGGGAGATGACCTGGGTATGGACGGATGGGCACTGGGTGTCTTCAGAGCTGTGTTGCCCACTGTTTATGGGTTCAGATGTGAGGAGAGTTCTTAAGGACGGAGGAGACCACACAGGTGGCCGTAGGGAGCGAGGACAAGAAGAACTTGCCCCCGGCCTTATCCGGAGTCCTCACTCAGCCTGGGTCATCCAGACCCATCATGGGAAGGATTGCCAGGTGGGAGGGGTCAGTGCTGCCCTTAGGAGCCCCCCTTCTCTTCTGAAAATTTGAGGGTTTTTTGGTGTGTGTGTGTGTGTGTGTGTGTGTGTGTGTGTGTGTGTGTATTACTGGGGGTGGAACCCAGGGGCTTTTCTACCTCTGGGCTACACTCCCAGATCTATTTTATACTTTATTTGGAACAGGGTCTCACTAAGTTGCTGAGAGCCTCACTAAGTAGCTGAGGCTGGCTTCCAACCTGTGCGATCCTCCTGTCTCAGCCTCCTATGTCCTAGAATCATAGGCGTGTGCCACCACGCCTGGCTCATACACATGCATTTAAAAGCAAAAGTCCTGCATTCCCCTCACCTCACCCCCAATACCTTTCCTCTTTACACCATGAGGAGAGTTTGAGGGCATGTTTCCCAAACTTTTTTTCTCCTGTAAACTTGCAGACATACACATACAGCCTTCCCTTTTTAGCAGATGGGAACAGGACCCAGATGTGCTTCATTCTTCCCACGCCTGGCCACAGAATGGCAGTCTGCAGAAAGGCTCTCACTCTAGAGGAAGCAGGCCCAGGGTGGAGCGAGTGCCCAGGGCATGCTGTGACCGCGGGGGCCTGAAACCCTGAGGAATGAGCCTGTGTGGAGCCTCTGCGGTACTCCAGAAAGAGTCTGTGAGAATGAGACCTGAAAGAGCTGACTGCTAGCCATGTGTCGCCTCTGTGGGGTGCGTAGGGTTTTCTGAAGCACAAGTGCTTCTATAGACTTAAAACCAAATATAACTGCAAACCCAATCTGGTATGTATGCAATTAGGAAATTAACTGTTTTACAGATGAACATGCCATAGTCCAGAGAAAGAAAAATATCTCATGAAAACTACATATAGAGCCGGGTGGTGGCGCATGCTTGTAATCCCCGCGCTTGGGAGGCGGAGACAGGGGGATTGCGCAGGTTCAAAGCCAGCCCCGCTGGCTTAAGAGACCCTGTTTCCAAATTTAATAAAGTAAGCCGGGCGTGGTGGCGCACGCTTGTAATCCCCGCGCTTGGGAGGCAGAGACAGGAGGATCGCGCAGGTTTGAAGCCAGCCGCGCACGCTGGCTTAGGAGACCCTGTTTCCAAATAAAAATGTAAAAATAGGTCTGGGAGTGTAGCCCGGAGGTAGAAGGGCTTCCAGAAACCCCAGTAACACACACACACACACACACACACACACACACACACACACACACACACACACACTACATCTAGTGGCAAAACAGATCTCGGCCCCTGATTTCTGTTGGGTTCTGAGGCTGAGGAGCGGCTGGGCGGATGGCAGGTGCTTCGTTAGGGGCTGACTGTTAAGCACCGAAAGGAAGGAAGCCAGGGAGGCCCCGCTCCTGCAAAGCCAGTTTCTAAGCAGTCCTGCGGACAATCCTGCCAGCGGGAGTTGACCCAGTGTGTCCACTTTGAGGTAGAAGTGGGAGGGATTTCCTTCCAGTCAGGCAGGGTATGTGAGGATATATTCTTGTCAGAGGTCTTGGGAACTGAACACCCTTGTTGGCTGTCTGGACCAGGTAAGCAGATGGGAACTGTGTCCACTCATCCGAGCCCTCGTGAGCAGTGAAACCAGACCCGGTAACAACCATACCTAGGCTGTTCCCTCGGCTGTAGAACGGGGTTAAATACAATCGTTTCCAAGTGCTTTCACGGTGAGCCCTAAACCTCAGCTGTCACCTCGCGCTGCGGGACCGCGGCTCACGCACGCACAGGCAAAAGCGCCGCTTGAGATGTGTGGCACCGGGCTGCGCGCTGTATCATCGTGGGAACGCAGCTTTGAATGGGGGGCACAGAATGGGCGTGCGCTGGGGCGTGGGTGGGGAGAGTCCCAGCGCGCCCACCAAGGGCTAACGGCACGTGCACCCCGAGTTTAGGTGTCAATACGCGCAAGTGCTGGAAGCGGGGCGTGCAGTGGCCGGCAGCCCCGGGAACCAGCGGCCAGCCCTCGCCGGCCTCCTCCCGGCAGCCCGCCGGGCGAGGTCAGCCCCCCCGGCTATTGGCTCGGGAGAACAAAGGGGCCGCCCCGCGGGCTGCTCCGATAGGGCCGGGAGGGTCATCTGAGCCGCACAACCAATCGGGTGGTTGGGTGGCTGGGGGATGGCCAGGCCCGCCAACCAATCCGGCGCGCGCTCCCGCCCCGCCTGCCCCGGGACTGGCCAGGGCCGGGAGCCCGGTGCCCAAGTCGCCCCCGGGGTGGCAGTTCCCGTTAACCTTAGCTACAAAGTCAAAGGTATTTATTTCCCCGGCCCCCTCCCCCCGAGTCCCTCTGCATTCCGGGCGGGGAGGGGCAGTGCGAGGGATGGCCTGGCACCCGGCCCCGCTCCTCCCCAGCTGCCCTGTCCGGCCCGGGTTGGAGCCCAGGGATGGGGCGGGGGCCTCGGGGTGCCCCGAACCCTGCACACCCCCATGCTCCGGGCCCCAAACTTTCTCCATTCCCATACAACCCAGGGGGAAGGAGCCTGGGCCAGGGTGAGGAGGGCCGCAGGCCAGGGCAGCGAGGTCAGGAGGGAGGCCGGTGAGGACCCGAGGGAGGACCGAGTGGTGAGCGAGGGTCGCCTGCGTGTGGTCCCTCCTGGGTTGGCCCGCTGTTGTGGGTCTGTGTTCGCCTCCCTGATAGAGCAGTCAGTCCATGGGGGCAGGAACCCGGTGCTCCCCGCAGAGTGACCCATAGTAGGTGCCCGACAGATGTGCATTAAGTGAGTGGGGATACGGATGGGGTGAATAGTGAGGGCGTGTGTGTGTGTGTGTGTGTGTGTGTGTGTGTGTGTGTGTGTGTGTGTGTGTGTGTTTCTGAACACAGCGCAATCGTCATTCCAGGAAAATGAGCTCGGCGGCCACAATTTGGAAGGGTAGGACGGGGTGGGGAGGGGGCCTCTTCTGTAAAGATGGGGGATGTAAAGATGCTGCCTCCTTCAGCCCTTAGGCAAGATGGAGTGCGATGGGGCTGGGTGTGGTCAAAGCCCAGGAGCTGGAGCCACAGTCCCTGCGAGGCCCTCCTTAAGTTCTTTGGAAGTCTCTGTGTTCATCTATAAAACGAAGAGATTAGATGGCACTTGTGTCCTCTCAGCTCTAAGCTTCCAGAATTCTGTGCTTTCATCTGTTTTGGGGCTGAAATTCACTTGACTTAAATGTTCCCTTCTAGCCATGTTTGGTCATGGTGTACAGCACTCGAGGCCCATGCTGGGTGCTGGGGGAAGGAAGCACTCCTGTGTTCGGATGTGTAGTTGGTGTTGAACACCTGTGATTGCAGCTACTCAGGAGGCTGAGGTCGGAGGATTGCATGTTCAAGACATAGCCAGACCTGAAGACCCTTGGGTTCAATCCCTAGCAGTACCCCCCCAAAAAAAAGGGGGGAGGGAGTGTGTGTGTGTGTGTGTGTGTGTGTGCACGCGCTTCATGCACAGAGGTGTTGGTGTTTTTTTGCAGTACTAGGGTTTGAACCTAGGGCCTCACACAAGCTAAACAAATGTTCTACCATTGAGCTACATCCTCAGCCTTTTCTACACTTTATTTTGACATTGGATCTTGCTAAGTTGCCCAGGCTGGCCTTGAACTTGTGATCCTTCTGCCTCAGCCTCCTGAGTAGCTGGAACTGCAGGACTGCACCGCCTCCAGGTCTGGGCCCAGCCCGAGAAAGTATGGTGATGACAGTGACTCTGTGGAGACGGGGCTGGGTTGGACGGTGCACAGAGAAGTAGCTAACAGAGAGGGAGCCTCTGCGGCCTGGTGCATGCAAAACGGCTTCCTGGGTAAAGCTGTCCCCCGCCTGGGCTGAGAGGGGTGGTCAGGCCAGGCCAGCGGTGTGCAGGGATGTGAGGACAGGGCCGGTGGGGGAGTGAACATTGGCGATGCTGCAGTGCCGGGGAGAGGTGGCCAGAGCTCAGACTCTGAGTGGCCTTGCCAAGAAATATTTAGCTAATTCTGCATGTGTGCAGGCGTCACGGAATGATTTTAAATAAGGGGTTGAGCCAGGCATGGTGGCGCACGCTTGTGATCCCCGTGCTTGGGAGGCGGAGACAGGAGGATCCTGTAGGTTGGAAGCCAGCCTCGCTGGCTTAAGAGACCCTGTTTCCAAATTAAAAAAAAAAAAAAAGTATATAATAGGTCTGGGAGTGTAGCCCGGAAGTAGAAGCGTTTCCAGGAACCCCAGTACCACCAAAATAAATAAATAAAATAAAATAAATAAATAAGGGGTGACATGTCTAGTTTCCAAGTTAGAGAGATTGGTTTGGGTCCTGGGGGGCAGGTAGATGAGAGGGAGCCATGAAGTGGCTGAAGTCCGCCAGGTGAGTACTGAGACCTGAACTCAGGAGGGCAGTAGGTTTTGGAGGCATTAAATGGGATAGTCTTGGTAGGAGCAGTGACCTGCTGGTTGGGCTCTGTCTGCTCTCCGTGGTCAGGGATGGTATGGAGGCTTTTAGTTGGAGAGGAGCAAAGTGGGCAATTGAAGAAGGCTGAGACAGGAGGATTGAAGGTTCGAGGCCAGTCTCGGCAACTTAGTGAGACCCTCAAAAACTTAGCAAGTCCCTGTTTCCAAATTAAAAAAAAAAAAAAACAGAGCTAGAGATGTAGGCCAGAGGTATAAGGCCCCTGGGTTCAACACCCAGCAACACACACACACACACACACACACACACACACACACAATTTATAAATTAGGTACAGTAACTAAAAATAAAGCAGAACAGTTACCACAGTGTACTGTAATTTTTTGTGAATATTGTTTCTCCCCAAATATCTTACTGTACTGCCCTGGTCAGCCGTGAGTGCCCACAGCTCGCTGAAAAGCAAGCTGAGTTTGGAGAGGACGCACGTGCATGCATCTCTGTATTTTTTATCTTCAAACTTGTATTAACTTCGCTGGGTTGAGAGATGATTGTGCCTGGGTGTGTTTGCGTGTGCTTTTGTTTACATCAGTTCCCCTTATGTTTTTGTACGTTTTAAGTGAAAACATCACTGTTATTCGTTGAAATCCATTTCCCGGGCAGAGAACATGAGCCCATTTTGAAGTGTTTATTGATGTGATGAAGGCCAGGGGCCGGGGAGCAGCCTCTTCAGAGTCTCCATTGTGAAATTAGTAGTTCAGTATTGGGCACTTCCTGTGTAGGGCCAGGGATCACCCAGGAGCTGGAGAGGGAAGGTCCCTGCCTTCCTGGGGCTTATACAAAGGCAGAAGAGAAAGAAAGCAGTTTTTGTTGTTATTGTTGTTGAGTAAGCATTATGAAAATGTGGTGACTTTCTCTGCAATCTGCCAAGATTGCTGGGACAGACAAGACTTGCACTCCAGAACCAGCTAGACAGATAAACCTAGCTGGTCCCCAAGTAAAAGCACATGACAATTCGTTAAGTGTAGTTCATCCAGTTTTTTTTCTTTTTGGTGTTGGGCATTGAACCCAGGAGCATTCTGTCTCCCAGCTACACCCCCAGTCCTATTTTTTATTTTTAAACAGGGTCTCGCTGAGTTGCTGAGGCTGGCCTTGAACCTGTGATCTCCCTTTCTCAGCCTCTCAAGTACTGGGATTGCAGGCATGTTCCACTACGCCTGGTCTAGTTCATCCTAATTTCACCTGTAATTGGGGTAACTATCTGTTAGCTAATCACCCTTGTAAAAAGGAAGAATAAACATCATGTTTTTATGGCAGAAGGAAAGTTTGCAGCTTAGAGTCAGGTGCTTGACCAGACTGAGGCTCCTGCCTTCCCACAGAGACCTTCAGGAACTTAGGGAGACATTATTTCAAAATAAAAATAACAAGGGCTGAGGGTGTAACCTTTGACAAAATAACAACAACAATAATAAGTCTCAGCCACTAAAGAAAGAAAAATGACAATGCCTAGATCTGTGGACTGTGGACTAGGGACTAGTGAATGAGCCCACCCGTTTACGGGGTGTCACTGAGATACCTGGTAGGGTTGATGCTGGAACATGGATGGTGACTTTGAGGGGGGCTCTTAGGAAACAGGGGGGCCACCCTGCCTCAGAAGTCTTCCTCTACTCTGCCCGGGTTGAGGGTTTGAGGTGGGCAGTTCTGGTCTGGGAGTTGGGGGGGCCTGAGTTAGTCCAGCTCTCACATTTAGCCACTTCTGGGACTCCGAACATGTCAGGGGCCCTCTCTGGCCTAGTTTCCTCTTTGTAAAATAGGAATTCTGCTGTTTTTACCTGCTCAGCAGGTCTTCATGCAGTTAGGGGGAAAAAAAACACACACACACACAAACCCTGCTCATTTCAACTGAGGTTATGAATAGAGCTCAAAGAAGGAGCCCACCGCCTTCAGGATGGGAGACCCTGGGGAAGCCAGGCTTCACCCCAACACACAGGCCGCTGGTCTCTTTCTTATGCTCCCCCAGATGGCAGCGCAGGGGCCCCCTGGCGCTGATACTGGATGCTGAGCATTGCCTCCGGGGATGGAGTGTGTCCTGCCTGTCAGCAGCACAGGTAAGAGACGAGGAGAAGGTGCCCCCACGCCCAGCTTCCCGCCCCCTCCCCTAGCCAAGCAGAGGTTGCTGTCCTCTGCTTCCAGAATACAGTTTGAGGGTGGGAACCAGGACGTTGAAGGGCATCCAAAAAGCAGAGCAAAGACAGAGGCTATGGGAGGGAAAAAATGGCAAAGCCCAGTCCATTATCTTGCCAAGCCAGGGGAGACGCACTCGCCAGGTGGAGACTGAGATGTGTTTTACATTGGGGATGGGGGAAGCCAGCACTCTGGGTAGGAAAGCTGGTTAAAACAAGCTCCGCCCTTCTTTGACCCCACAGCTTCTTTGATGCAGCCCTTTGGAGCTTCCTGGGGTCACGCAGAGGTCAGGGTCCTTGTTGGCTCTGAGACCGCAGTGATGAAATGCAGTCCTCAGTTTGGGTGTCTCTTGGGCAAGTGCTGCCGGGAGTGGAAAATTTTTCTGTCTGGTCATGTGCTCTTGGCAGTTCTCCCCAGCAGCCCTGCATCTGGGCTGAGGCAGCCCTGGCACCTGTGAGCAGCTCTGTGTGTGTAAGGATTGAACCCAGGGTGCACTACCACTGGGCTACATCCCAACCCTTTAATTTTGTGTGTGTGTGGTACTGGGGATGGAACCCCAGGGCAGTCTACCTCTGAGTGACACCCTCAGCCCTAGTTTTTATTCTTTATTTTGAAACTGGGTCTCACTGAGTTGCAAAGGGCCTAAGTAGCTGAGACTGTCCACAAACCGCCATCCTCCTGTCTCAGCCTCCCGAATGCTGGGATTACAAGCGTGCGCCACCACGCCTGGCTTTAATTAATTGATTATTTTAGTGTCTTGCTAAGTTGCCCAGGCTGACCTCTCACTTGCAATCTTCCTGCCTCAGACCCCAGAGTAGCTGGGATTAACATATGCACCACTGCACCCCGAATGGTTTTCTTCATAGGAATTTTGCATATTTATTAGGCCTATCCCCAGTTATTTTATAGCATCGTGTGTGTGTGTGTGTGTGTGTGTGTGTGTGTGTGTGTGTGTGTGTGTGTTACTGGGAATCGAACCCAGGGGAGTTCTACCTCTGAGTCATTAGACCTTTTTTGTTTTTAAGATAAGAAATAAAATAGGAATGGGGAGAAGGACAGAAGGTGGAAGGTGGAAGCCCAGCCTCAGTAATCTAGCAAGGCCCTCAGCAACTTAAGGAAGACGGGCCCTGAGCCAACAACCACCTCCAGAGAACACAGCCAGAGCCCCGGGACCCCGCTGCCTTAATGGGCCTCCATCTTGCTCTAACCCCTGGGTTATTTTTGCCGGGATCATATAGGACGAATTCTTTAGTGTCTGCAGCAAGCCTTTTCATTCTGGCTTCTGATATCCCTGAGCTGGGCAGACAAAGCACCTTTGGAGGCCTGTGGCCAGGTAGAGGTGTGCGTGGGAGCAGTGTGGGGCCACTCTCGTGAGTGAAGTGGGGTAATACAAAGACCAGGCGATTCCTGCTTCCAGGGATGAGGCCGTGTTGGCCTACTTTCTTGATCTTAATTTTGTTGAAGATGAAGGTGCCCCAACGTGAAGGTCCCGGCAGGTGAGGTGTGGACGCACAGAGGCGACTCCGCTGAGCAGGACCCAGCCAGTGGAGAGGGCATGGCAGTGGCTCGGGGTTGGTCATTCCCATCTTTGAGGGACTGGGCATGCTCTTACTTAAAAGCTCCCAGCACATCTATCATCTGAGGCTTCTTGAACTGTGATCCCCGAACATGGGAGGCTGAGGCAGGCGGGCTGCAGACTCAAGGCCAGCATAGCAACTTAGAGAGACCCTATCTCAAAATAAAAAGTAGAGTTGGGGCTGTAGCTTCAGTGGGAGAGCATCCCTGGGTTCCATCCCCAGTATCAACACACACACACACACACACACACACACACACACACACACACTTTTTGTTTTTGTTTTTATTTTTTGTGGTACTGGGGATGGAACCCAGGGGCTTTTCTACCTCTGGGCTATACTCCCAGACCTATTTTATACTTTATTTGGAAACAGTGTTTCATTAAGTTGCTGAGAGCCTCACTAAGTAGTAGCTGAAGCTGGCTTTGAACCTGTGCAATCCTCCTGTCTCAAACTTCCAAGCACGGGGATTACAAGTGTGTGCCACCATGCCTGGCTCACTGGTATGTTTTGAAACACTTTTTCTCCTAGCTTCCTGGATCAGAAGATCAGAGGTGCTCACCAGGCGGTTCTTAAACTTTCTTTGCATCTCCTGGGTCTTGGTATAGAGGAGGCAGGACAGCCCCTGCATGGGGGAATCCCCTGTCATGGACACCCAAGCTATTCACTAATTTTTCCTATTTATTTATTTATCTATTTATTTATTTTGCAGTACTAGGGATGGAACCCAGGGACATTCTGCGCCTGGGCTACACCCCCCCCCAGCCCTATTTTTTATTCTTTATTTGGAAACAGGGTCACACTGAGTTGCAAAGGGCCTCACTAAGTAGCTGAAGCCGTCCACAGACTGCGATCCTCCTGTCTCAGCCTCCCGAATGCTGGGATTACAAGCGTGCGCCACCACGCTCTGCTCTAATCCTTCCTATATCTTTTTCTCCCTATTTTGCACCTCCGCCTGACCTTTCCTGTCCTTTCTGACTCTCCCCACTCCCTTTAACTTTGCTTTGTGGTGCTGGGGTCAAACGCGGCCCGTGCTTGGTGAGTACTCCGCCGCTGAGCTCATCTCCAACCTGCCCTTTAACTTTTGCCATTTTCTTTCCTCCTTTTAAAGAAAAAGTTGCCCTCCTTCTGGGCACTGCTGTGCCCTCGGCACCCCTTCCCTCCGCGCACCAGGCCCGGCGGCCTCTCCCCATCCTGCCCCTTTGCCTCTCCCAGGAGCTGGGCTGGCCATGAAGACCAAGCAAGAGAAGCCGGAGCGGCTGCTGCAGACGGAGCTTCCGGAGAAGGACAAGGAGAACATTTTCCAGCGGCACCGGGGCCTCCCGCCCTGCCAGGCCATGGGGCGGCCTCGGGCCCTGGGGGCGCAGGAGGAGACTGGGGGTGCGCGGTGGGCCCCCTCCGAGCAGGACGGGCTGCCGGCCGCGGGCGCCGCGGGCCCGCTGAGCCCCGCGCTGTCTGCCGGCGAGGGCCACTTCGCGTGCGTGGACTGCGGGAAGAGGTTCAGCTGGTGGTCGTCGCTCAAGATCCACCAGCGCACGCACACGGGCGAGAAGCCGTACCTCTGCGGCAAGTGCGGCAAGCGCTTCAGCCAGAAGCCCAACCTGGCGCGCCACCAGCGGCACCACACGGGCGAGCGGCCCTTCTGCTGCCCCGAGTGCGCGCGGCGCTTCAGCCAGAAGCAGCACCTGCTCAAGCACCAGAAGACGCACGCCCGGCCCGCGGCGCACGCGTGCCCCGAGTGCGCGCGCTGCTTCCGCCACCAGGTGGGCCTGCGCGTGCACCAGCGCGCGCACGCGCGGGGCCGCCTGCAGGAGCTGCCCCCGGCGGCGGCGGCGGCGGCGGCGGCGGCGCGCCCCGACTGGGCCTGGCTGGGGCTCTGCCAGGGCTGGTGGGGCCGGGGGCGCGCGGGCGCCGCGGGGCCGGGCGAGCCGCGCCAGTTCATCTGCAACGAGTGCGGCAAGAGCTTCACCTGGTGGTCGTCGCTCAACATCCACCAGCGCATCCACACGGGCGAGCGGCCCTACGCCTGCCCCGAGTGCGGCCGCCGCTTCAGCCAGAAGCCCAACCTGACGCGCCACCTGCGCAACCACACGGGCGAGCGGCCGCACCCCTGCCTGCACTGCGGCCGCGGCTTCCGCCAGAAGCAGCACCTGCTCAAGCACCTGCGCACGCACCTGCCCGCCGCGCCCCGCGCCGCGCTGCGCGCCCGCCCGCGCGCCCCCGCCGCGCGCAGCCCCGCGCCGCCGCCGGGGGCCGGGGGCGCGCCGTGGGGCCGGGGGCGCGCGGGGCCGGGCGAGCCGCGCCAGTTCATCTGCAACGAGTGCGGCAAGAGCTTCTCGTGGTGGTCGGCGCTCACCATCCACCAGCGCATCCACACGGGCGAGCGGCCCTACGCCTGCCCCGACTGCGGCCGCCGCTTCAGCCAGAAGCCCAACCTGACGCGCCACCGGCGCAACCACACGGGCGAGCGGCCCTACGCGTGCGCCGCCTGCGGCCGCGGCTTCCGCCAGAAGCAGCACCTGCTCAAGCACCAGCGCGTGCACCGCGCGGCCCCGGCGCCCGCGCCCGGCCCCGAACACCCAGCGCCCTAGGCCCCGGTCTGCGGCCCGAGGCGGAGCGCACCGCGCCCAGCCGGGGCGGCGGCTCCTAGCGGTCCGGGAGGGAGACCTGGCCAGAGGCTGTTCCTCGAGGCCCTGAGACCTGAGAAGAGAGTTTCAGAAGCGTGCCCGGGGTGTGTTGGGGGAGCTGAGAGCCACGCTCCCCCCCCCTCCATCCTGGACGCGGCTGATGGGCAGGACTGCCTGCACGGTGTGCCCTAGGCCTCGCGCACCCAGCCAGGGGGCTGTCGGGCACCCTGGGAGAGGCTCCCTGGTGTGAAATGGCTTAGGACTGGTCAGCCGAAGCACCAGTCCGCCTTGCTCAGGCTGCAGGACAGCCGCAGAGGTCCCCGTGGGAAGGCGGAGACAGACTTGGGGACGCCAAGGATGGAGCCTTCTGCGGCAAGGGAGGGGCAGGTGCTTCCTTATCTCCTAGGCCAGTCCTGGCTCCTCATGGCCAGCCAGTAAACATTTGCGGAACCCTGAGTGCCCCGCCCCCCAGGGTGCTGCGTGTGCCAGGCCTGACCCTAGAACTGGCACGTGTGTGAGGTCAGCGCAGGGCTGCAGGCGGCTGGTCCCCCCCTCCCCAAGCTTGGCCGCCAGGGTACCGTGAGGAGGAAGCCACCTCTGTTGCTTCTGCTCCTGTTCCCCAGGGGGTCGGCGGCTGTGACTAACTTGACCCTTATCCAATCTGGACTTGAAGAGAAATAAAGGGACTGAGTATCCCACCAGTGTTGTCCTTTCTGAGCGGCCCTGGCTGAAGCCCAGGTCCCTGTGAGCTCCTTCCTGCCGGGAGCCAAGGCCCTGCGCACTGCTGAGTCTCGCTGGGGCTGGAGGGCAGTTTTCTCTCTTCCCTTGGCCTTCAAGTTGGTTTAGTGTCTTCCCACGCACCCCGGGGCACCTCTCGCCCCTTGGAGGTCACCTCTTAGTTCTTCCAAAGCTGAGTGGTCTCACTAAAATGCTGAGTGCCTTGCTAAGTTGCCGAGGCTGGCCTTGAGTCTGAAATCTTCTTGTCTCAGCCTCCCAAGTACTGGGATTAGAGGTGTGCACCACCACACCCAGCTCAACTTTAATTTTAATTAATTAATTATTTTGATGTGTGTGATACAGGGCAGAGAACCAGAATGTTCTACCTCTGAGCTACACCCCTAGTCCTATTTTTTTTCTTTTGGAAACAGGGTTCTCTAAGTTGCAGGGAGCCTCACTAAGTTGCTGAGGGTGGCCCTGAACCTGCAATCCTCCTGTCTCAGCCTCCTAAGTACTGGGATTACAAGTGTGTTCCACCTTTTAATAAATTTAAATAGCTACATGCGCCTACTGGATAGTACAGACCTAGAAGTAATCCTTCTATTGGCAAGAATCTAGAAGCCATCTTCTTCCTGCCTGCCATGGCCCAAATCTAGAAAAAGAGCTTTGGTTTCTTTGTTGGGAATTGAGTCAGACAGTTCTGAGGTTAAATGTTGCCTTTGCCGTTTAAGTAGCGGGGCCTTGGCAAGTGACCCGCATAAATCATGTAGCACCGGGTACAGAGCAAGCACTCTATAAAAGTGGTAGCTATGATTTTACTACTCTAACAACAATACTGAGCCACACATGGCTATTTGCAGAGCATGCCTGTCTGTAGGAAGAGATAAAAGGCTTTTCCTTATCTAGCTCAGTCTCCATAAAGAATCAGCCATCCCTTTATTCAGGAGGCAGCCCTGCAGCAAGTTTAAGGGCACGGGTGAGTTAGTCACAGGTAGTACCTTGGGTTTTTTTTTTTTTTTTTTTTTTTTTTTTGGTGGTACTGGGGTTCCTGGAAGATCTTCTACCTCCGGGCTACACTCCCAGACCTATTTTATATTTTTATTTGGAAACAGGGTCTCCTAAGCCAGCGCGCGCGGCTGGCTTCGAACCTGCGCGATCCTCCTGTCTCTGCCTCCCAAGCGCGGGGATGACAAGCGTGCGCCACCACGCCCGGCCTGTGCCTTGGCTTTTAATTCGAGAAGATGAGACCTCATACCCAAGCCCAAGTCTTCATGTGGGTGTCACTCTTCCCAGCCCTTGGAGTTGTGGCTGGGGCTGAGTCCAGCCTGTACCTCTTCCTCCTTCCTCTCCTCCATTCTTTTTCTCTCCTCCTCTTCCTCCCTCTCTCTTCCTCCTTCCCTCCTCCTCCCCTCTTTCTCTCCTTTTTTTATTTTGTGTATGTGGTTCTGAGAATTGACTCCAGGGGTATTCTATGTCTGAGCTACACCCCCAGCCTCTTTTTCTTTTGAAACTGGGTATTGCTAAGTTCCTGCACACTGGACTCAAACCTGCAACCCCCCTGTCTCAACCTCCCAGGTTCCAGATCTTCATGTTGGACCAGCTCACTGTTGGCCTTGGGACCGGCTTCTCCCTTCCTGGCCGCTCACCTGCACTTTGTTACCAGAAGAAAGAGGTGGAGGTGATGGGAGGAGACTCGGTGTAGCCTGCTTCCATGCATTCACTCATTCAACAAGCACTGACTAAGACCCGTTATGTGCTGGGAACTTGGTGTGCAGGAAGGCTAAAAACACAGCCATGCCCTTGGAAGTCCACAGCCTCATGGGACAGTGAAGTGTGCCAAGTCCAAGTTAGAGGTCAGCACTTTGGAGAGAGGTATCTGGGACCAGTGTCTAATTTCTGGGGCTGGTAAGAGCTTATGGGAAGTCCCCAGTAGTGAAGAAGCTCTAGGGACAGCCCCATGCAGGAAGAACTGGAAGGTGGCCAGAGCAGTGGTCCAAGCTGCCCGAGAGACCCCAGGATCATCTGAGCAGCTGGTTTGCCCCGGGGCAAATGCAGTGCAGAGCCCTGGGCAGGGGCTGTTCTTTCCTTCCCGCACGGTGCATCAGTGGGCCAGCTGCTGTCCAGGGTGCCTTGGCTGCGGGCAGCCCAGGCCTGTGATGGCGGCCAGAGTCCAGCTGCCACATGGAGCTGGCAGTCCATCACTGCTGCCTGGTGGTAGAAGCCTGGCTGTGTTTGCAGGATGTCTCCACTTTACTCCCCAGGCCGGTGAGGTCGGGGTGGGGACGGGAGACACGTGGGGAAGTGTGCATGCATGGAGCCCAAGATGCGGGGCGACTCAGAGTCCCACAGTGGCAGGGAACGGAGGCCCCAGGCCCTCGGCAGTGCCCACAGAGATCCAGGGTTTAGACGGTCAGAAGTCTCTCCCACCCCCACTGGCTGTGTTCTTTTTTATTTTGGCACAGCTTATCTAGAAAATGCTGCTAAAAGCCAGGTGTGGTGGTGCACACTTGTAATCCCAGCATTTGGGAGGCTGAGACAGGAGGATCCCAGTTTGAGGACAGCCTCAGCTACTTAGTGAGGCCCTTTGCAACTCAGTGAGACCCTGTTTCAAAATAATAATAGGGCTGGGAATGTATCTCAGAGGTAGAATGCCCCTGGGTTCTATCCAAAAAAATATAAAAAAGAAAGATGATGTGTGACTTGAGTATTATAGATATTAACAATTCAGATTGGATTGGTATAAAAGAACTTGTGATTGCCATGGTCTTGACATCAGGTGAACCACGAGTACTTGATGAATTAAAGCTCATGAAGTTGATGTAGTGGTTAAAAAAAAAAGGGGGGGGGTACAGTCTCCTCGGGATGTCTAACTGGGGTGCCCGCGGGCCTCAGTGAGGTGCTGCAGGGGCAGCAGGGGAAGCATGGGCTGTGGCGGCCCGGTGGAGGCCGGGAGTGGGCCGCGCTGGGCCTGCGGGGCAGACTGCTGCTCAGAATGGTGTGTGTGATGGCACAGTACCTCCCTCCCCTGGAATTCTTCAGTTCTCAGGTACTGAAAGGCACACTGGGCATCCATGGAGCCCCGGACCCTCATGAGATGGGGAGGGAGGCCCGAGTCCCCCAAAGCCTTCACCAGGAAAGCCCACCCTAGCAGCCATATCCTCCACTGCCCCAGAAGAGGTCCCACATGGGTCTTGGGAGACCTTAGCCCCTCCCTACTCTGCATCTATGGGGCGGGAGAGAAGCCTATTTATTTATTTATTTATTTATTTATTTATTTTATTTTTTATTTTTGGTGGTACTGGGGGTGGAACCCGGAGGCTTTCTACCTCCAGGTTATACTCCCAGATCTATTTCATACTTTATTTGGAAACAGGGTCTCACTAAGTTGCTGAGAGCCTCACTAAGTAGCTGAGGCTGGCTTCCAACCTGTGCGATCCCCCTGTCTCAGCCTCGCAAGCGCGGGGATTACAAGCGTGCCCACCGTGCCGGCTAGAGAGAAGCCTACTTAACCGTGTAGCCTTACCTTTACAGTCAGGCCCCTCTCCCCTGTTTCTTCACCTGCCAGCAGCATTGCCCAGCCGCATCTCTGCAGGCCACTGAGGTCACGACCTCCTTTGTGCCTGGGGGCCTGGGCCCAGGCAGGGGAGCACAGGAAGGGTTAGGAGGCCCACCTCCCACCCTGGACTCTGCCACTTAGAGCTGAGGCTCTGGGGAAAGCCACGGTGTGTCTCCATTTTATTTGATTTTCCCTTCTATAAAATGGGTTAACGATCCCTGCCCAACTTAGAATGCACACAGTTATTGGACGTTCCCATGAGATAATATACGGGAAGGGCTGTGTAAAAATCAAAGGCACGTCGGGGGAGGGTGTTATTAGGAATCGATCTGGAGTGGGAAGCTGGGAGCCAGCCTGTCTCACACCCTCTGCCGCCCCGGTGGGACCCGCAGCTGTTTTATGGGCTGCCTGCCTCCCGCTGGACCGCGGAGGGCGCGGTTCTGCGGCGGAGGGGTCGGGGCTGGGGGTGGGGGTCGTTTCTTCCTCCATCGCCGCGGGCCATCCCAGTGCTGCGACCCGAGCGGGATGGTTAGGGGGCTGGGCCAGGCCCCGCAGGAGGGCCGCTCTCCCCTCCGTGCCCGGACCGCGGCCTCTCGCCTTCGCGCGGGGAGGTGCTCGGAGACGCTCCGCCGCTGGGCTCCGGCGTGTCCCACTCCGGGAAAGGGCGCTGCCTCCAGCGCCCCCTCTTCCCAGGCTCGGAGCAGGCAGCTTGTGGGCCTGGCCATGCTCCTGCTTGAGATGTGGGCGATGAAGATGGTACTGTAGCTGCGGAATCTGGGCCTGGGGCATCTGAAAGGGAATGGCTGGCGGAGGGGCCCTGGAGACCTGGGGCGATCCACCCCGCGGGGCGTCGTAGCCCCGGAGCCGGACCCCGCTTGGAGCCTTGTCCTGCGGCCTCCATTTCCCCCCCAGCCAGGGTGCTGGAGAGTTAGACCTCCCAGCCTCACGGGGCTGCTGTGCGGCTGCGGCGACGTCGGGGACTGCGGCGGACTCGGCGGGCTGGGGAGGCGGCGCCACGTGAGTCCCCCGCCCAGGCTCGGGCCGCGGCGGGAGGGTGGTTACCGTATTTACGGAGGCCGGTGCCGGACCCTTGGGGGCGGGTCGCTGCGGGCTCTACCGTATTTGCCGGGAGCCGCGCAGGTCCTTTCCTGGAGCGGCGGGGCCGCGACTTAATTGCTATCTGTCCAGGGTCGCGAGGTTCCGCGGGGGGCGCTGCGGCGAGGGGTGTGTGTTTGCATTCCCTCCCTCGGGGGGCTGGGTTCGCCGCCCACCGGGGGGGGGGGTTGCGGCAGCTGGGTGGCGGCCCACGTACTGTCGTGGGGGCGGGGATGCGACGCAGTTTACCACAGTACTCCAGGGTCGCTCGGGCCCCTGGAGTTGGCGAGGCTGCGCGCGGGGGTCGCGTGGGGTGGGGCGAGCTCTTCCGATCAATGCAACTGTTTGATCAGAACGACGTTGAGGAGGCTTGCTGTCTTTATGGGGGCGGGGGAGAGGGGTCGCGGGAGGCGCTGCAGGAGAGTTACCGTATTTGCGGCGAGCGGCGCAGACTCTAGAGGAAAGAGCTGCCGCTGGAGACCGGAGGAGCCGGGGCGCCGCCTGGGCTGTGAGTGTGGCGCGGGATGGAGGAACTTGGGGGAGGGCCAGGGGCCGCGGCCTCGGACCTCGGGGCGGGCGGGGCCTCCGTGGGGGGGTGTAGCCGGGAAGAGTAGGGCAGCTGTCCCGTGGTGGGGCCGGGCTGAGTTAGCCAAGGGGACTTCGATGGTCGGTCTTTGCAAATGCCAGGGCAGGTGCCTGGGAAGACTACTTGTGGGTGGGGTCTGTGGCCAGTGGTAGTTCCCTCCCTCTGAGTAAGCGATCCTTCCCTCTGGCCTGAAGGTAGGGGGGACAGAGAGGTGTCTGGGGGACCCCAGTCTGCAGACGGATCTCCTGAGGCTGGTAGAAGGGCTGCAGGGAGCTGCTGGAGAACACGAGCGTCCCTGGCGATCCGGGGGCTGGGCTGGGGCTGTGTGCTGAGGAGCGGGTCCCAGTGCCCTGCAGTCTCTGGGGTGCACGGGAGGGGGGCAGCAGACAGTGCCCCTATGGGAGCAATGACCCCTGGGGAATGGAGGCTCTGTGGTGGCTGGGAGAGTGGTCGTGGTGTGTGTGTGTGTGTGTGTGTGTGTGTGTGTGTGTGTGTGTGTGTGTGTTGAGCAGCTAGCCATTGGAGAAGAGCTTTCTCAGTGGGCCAGGAGACGCAGGGCCTAGTCCTGGCTCACCTTGCTGTGTGACCTTGGACAAGTATACTGCCCTCACTTGGCTCCAGTTGACCCACATTTAAAACGGGGCTCCACAACCCTGCTCTGCTCCCTTCTCAGGGCCGCTGCGAGGACGGTGGGAAATGATTTAAGAGGAACTAGTGTCGTGGGTCAAGGATCCTCAGGGAGCCGGCTGGGGCTGGCTCTGAGTGTGCTGCTCAGCCTTGGACCAGGCTTTGCTGGTCAGCAGACACCAAGAGGGACCAAGCAGAGACCTGGCCCCTGGGAGCCCCACAGCCTCAGTGACCTGCCACCTTTAAAACTCATGCCTTTACTGTTTAACTCACGAGGTCACTCTCAGGTTTACAGGGTTTGGTTTTTGTTTCCTGCTTTAAGCTTTCAGTGATCCCACTCGTCCCTGTAGGTTTGGGGTGGACCCCCTCCCTCCCCTCCCCTCGATAATCTATTGGAGAAATAAGAGATCCAGGTGAAGGATGCCTTAAAATACTAAGACCCCAAGAATATACCATCGGCCTTGCGCTGGCAGCCCAACGCTCGGTGCTGCAGTTAAAAGGCAGCTCTAGCCGGGCGTGGGGCGCACGCTTGTCATCCCCGCGCGTGGGAGGCTGAGACAGGAGGGTCGCAGGTTCAAAGCCAGCCTCAGCTACTTAGTGAGGCGCTCAGCAACTTAGTGAGACCCTGTTTCCAAATAAAATATTAAGTAGTTCTGGGAGTATAGCCCGGAGGTAGAAAAGCCCCTGGGTTCCATCCCCAGTACTGGGGGGAAAAAAAAGAAAGAAAGAAAGAAAAGAAAAAAGAAAAAAAAGGCAGCTCTGAGCTAGGGAAGGTGGCCTGTGCCTGTGATTCTAGCACCTGGGAGGCTGAGTCAGGAGGAACACAAGTTCCAGGCTAGCCTCAACAACTTAGATTCTCAACAATCTGACGAGATCCTGTTTCACAATAAAAAGGGCTGGGTGTAGTTCAGAGGTAGAATACCCCTGGGTTCAACCCCTAGTACCCAAGAAAGAAAAAGAACTAGTAGTGGTGGTCTTCAGGGGCAGGAGGGGCAGGCCTGGCCACGGCGGCGGTGGTGAAGGAGGCCCCCGGGCTTGGGCAGTGCGGACCAAGGACAGGCTGGGAGAGGGGTCAGGGAAGGTCTCCAGGAAGAGGCGGCGCCCTTGAGAAGTGCCCAGGAGGAGGGCAGGCTGAGTTAAGGGGTCCGAGCGAGCAAAGGGGGGACTCTGGCTTGAGCTGCGGAGGTCTGGGGAGGCCTCTGGGCTGACCCTCGGCCCCCGACCCTCTCTCTCCCTTCTTCTGTCTCCCCAGGGGCCGGTGACGGCGGCGGGGAGAGCCCATGACCGAGCTGGAGCCCTCGGGGGGCGGGTCCCCCGCGGGGGACGGGGAGGAGGGCCTGGGGGAAGAGCGAGGCCTGGTCATCCACCACCCCGCGGAGGAGCAGTGCCACCGCTGCCCGCTGTGCGGCCGGACCTTCTCGCAGCAGCCCAGCCTGGTGCGCCACCAGAAGGCCCACGCGGGCGCGGGCCGCGCGGCCGCCTTCGTGTGCCCCGAGTGCGGCAAGGCGTTCAGCGGCAAGCACAACCTGGAGGTGCACCAGCGCACGCACACGGGCGAGCGGCCCTTCCCCTGCCCCGAGTGCGGCCGCCGCTTCAGCCTCAAGCAGAACCTGCTGGCGCACCGGCGCATCCACAGCGGCGAGAAGCCGCACCAGTGCGCGCAGTGCGGCCGCCGCTTCCGCGAGCCGCGCTTCCTGCTCAACCACCAGCGCACGCACGCGCGCCTGCCCGCGCCGCACCCGCGCCGCCCCGGCGTCTTTGGGGAGCGGCGGCCCTACTTCTGCCCGCGCTGCGGCAAGAGCTTCGCGCGCGAGGGCTCGCTCAAGACGCACCAGCGCAGCCACGGCCACGGGCCCGAGCCCCCCGCGGCGCACCTCGGCCGCGTGCCCTGACGCGCGGGCCGCCCTGTCTCCCACGGGGTCCCGGGAGAGGGGCGGGGCTGGCTTGCGGGGCGAGGGCCGGGCCGGCCCCGGCGTCCCCCCGGGACCCCCCGCGGGCTGCAGGCAGCCTCTTGGGCCCGGCGCTCATTTCCCGCAGGCTCGCGCGGCCTAGAGCAGGTGAGAGCTGGAGGGCGGCCGGGACGCCCCCCGAGGCTGGGGGTGTCCAGTGGGGCGTGTGGTGTGGATTCGCCCCGTCGGTGGGGGTGCGGGTGGGGGTGCCAGGCCCGATGTCTGTTTCTCTACGACCAGCTGTTTGCCGGATCTTCCTTCCCAGAATGTCAGAGTTGAGAGCGACTTGGAGTGGGCCGCTTGCCACGACCCCTGGGCCCAACCTCAGCCCCCCAGGCCTCCTGCCTCCTGCACCCACTGACTGGTGTCCTTGAGAAGCCAGTCCACTTCGGGTCTCAGTTTGTTCATCTGTAAGTTGGGGATAAAGATGCGAGGCTCCTCCTCCCTGGGGCATTGTGAGGATTTGCCTACTACTAGTGACTTGTCCAGAGAGCTTTTGCTGAGCACCCCCTGTGTGGACCCCAGGCCCGGCCACTCGGGTTGGGTGGGAGTCACACCCATGCGGGCCACTGCTCCCTATACGGAGGGCTGTGGGCTACAGTGGGGACAGCCTGTGGAGTGCTCTGGGGCCGGGGGCGATTGTCTTCACGCGGGAGTTTGGTGGCTCTGGGATGAATCGAATCGTTCCGGGAAAAGAGCACCCATGTAAGCAAGGTGAGGTTTCCTTGGTGGAGGCGGAAGTTTGCCCGACAAGGGGCTTTGTGCTAAGGGACATCTGCGATTTTAGTAATAGGTGCAGTGAGCTCAGAACGGTGCTTTCAGAGGGGACCGCCAGGCATTGTGGGGACAGTTGGAAGATTCGGAGCCCTGGGGTCACCCAGGCCAAAGAAAACGAGACACCAGCTAAGACACTCCACCCAGGTCCTGCAGTGAGATTGGGAACAGCTCGAACTTGCCCCCAGGACCTCCGATTCCAAGCTGTTGCTTCTCTGGGGCACAAGCTATTCAGCAGAGGGGAAACCGAGGCTCGCCCCAGCTTGCCCAGATCATAGTTATGCTTACTGGATGGGGTGCAAGGCCAGGGCTTTGCTTTGGATTCTGAACTCCAAGACCCTTTAACTCTATTGCTGATAAATGGACCTGGTAGGATTTCGACACTGGCCTCTGGGAGGACCTCCACTCTCAGAGAGAGTCCTTGCTCGCTGCCCGGACCTGTGCCAAGCGCTGGAAGATCGGTGCTGGGTGGCTCCTCAGGGATCCATTGCCCTCCGCCAGCCACCCCTGAGAGCTGTTGCAATGTAGGCTGGTATTTGTTGGCAAAGAATAAGATTAAACGTGCCGGGCATGGTGGAGCACACTTGTAATCCCTGGATCTGGGAGGCTGAGACAGGCGGATCACCGGCTCAAGACCAGCCTCAGCGACTTAGCGATACCCTGTTTCCAAATAAAAAGTAAAGGCAGGCTGAGGACTGATGTAGCTCGGAGGTAGAATGCCCTGAGCTCCATCCCTGGTACCACCAAAAGAAAAAGAAAAAGTCAGAAGGACGAAACGGGGTCCTGGGGTTCTTGGCGCCACTCCCTTTCCCTGAAGCCAAGGTGTCTCATGTGAAACAGGATTAATAACCCTGGCAGGGCTTGGTACAGGGTAAGAGGAGTTGCTCAGAACCTTGGACAGATCAGGGTGGCCCAGCTGAGTGTCCCTCCCAGCACCAGAGGGGTGGGCGGGTGGGCAAGGCCCTGTCAGGGCCCCAGACCTGACCTCATCTCTTTGTTTCTCTGAACAGATGTGAAGTGGGCAGGACCTCATGACTCAGAAGGTGCAGGGCGCGTCTGGGCACAGAGACTAGGAATGGAGTCCCACGGGGGCCTGGCTGGCACTGCACCCTGGCATGAGGACATATCCCTATGGAGACCTACCTCTGGAAGTGCCCCACAGTGACCTGGAGCGGCGGCCTGGTAGAGGCTGGAATTAGAGGCTGACTCCAGACCCCGCGGGAAAACTCCCAGGCCGGCTCCTGGCTGCCTGGCCCTGGATCTCAGCCGTCTGTGTGGATAGTCGGTGCCTGCTCCTGCCGTGACCACCACTTGGCTGAAGCCCAGAGACAGGAAGTGACCAGTCTAAGCTAACGTGGCAAGTCGGCGGCTCGGCGGCGACCTGGCTCTTGGGGCAGAACCTCCCCCACCCCCGTGTGTGCTCGGTACTAACAGGCTTTGCTTTCTTTTCTGAGCCAGAAAAATTCTTAGCACTTTGGGGTCATGCAGCCGTTTGAAAACCTGATGAAGGTTATGGACCTCCTCCTCGGGGAAAAGACACATGCTCAATTCAACTCAAAAATCTCAAGCAATTTCAGGAGCCCTGGACTCCAGGCTGAGCACCTCAGCCCTTAGGACGTCACCTGCCGCCCCTCTTACCTGACACTCACAGAGCCCCAGTAAGACCACCACGCAGGCAGCGCTGCTCTCCCCCCCGCCTTCTTTCCTCTGGGAATAAAGAATTCGGAGGCAGATACTTTCAGTTACTCCCTTCTCTCAGCCCTGCCAGTGCCCCAGGTTTCTGGAACCTGGTTTCTGATGTCGCTGGAGGTTCCCAGGTTGGCTTGCACTGTTTCTGTGTGTCTGGGTTCACGGGGGAACTCTTTGCCCTTTCTCCTCGGGGTCTCTGCTGACTGTGGAGGAGCTGGAGGAAGCTGCATTTGGGCTGGGTCAACCCTAGGGAGAAGGATTCCTGCTTCCTTCAGCCAACCTGGCCAGTGGGTCCCCTGCCTGGCCAGGTGCCGCCCAGTTGGCGTCAGGTGGGAGAGCTGGGGAGGAGCTCGAGAGCCCCTCCTGGTGCTCGTGGCTCCGGGCTGTAGGAGAAGCCCCTGGGGTCCCACAGGGCCCCAAGCAAATGGACACAGGTAGAGGGGACAAGGACCCCTGCCTTCACATCTGAACAGGTCTGCCTGGGGCCCCCAAGTCACAGCTGTCTCCCCAAAATGAACCGCCCATCAGAAAAAGTGGCACCCACCGGGCCTGGATAGAAACCTATGGATTCCTGCCCTGGCATCTTGCTGGTCTCGTCTTTCACGCACTTTGGCTTGTGGGTTCTTCCTGGATGCCTCCGGTATGTCTCATCTGGGATTGCAGGGCACTCTGAAGGCCACTCTACCCCCTAGAAGCTTCCATGCGGCCCCTATCCCGGGCCAATCTAGGGGAAGTGACAGCAACAGATCCTGTGCGCTATCGTCCAGCGTGTCTCCTCCCTGCTAATTGTGCGTGCCTTCCTCCGTACTGCACTCAAATATCCACTTCCTTCCCCACCCCCGCTCAGCCTCCTCTGCGGCGGCCCACAGCACCCCGCGGACACACCTCTGCGTGCTCGAGTGCTATGTGTCGTCTGGTCTTAGGCTCCAGTCTGTGTGTGTGTGTGTGTGTGTGTGTGTGTGCGCGTGTGTGTGTGTGTGTGTGTGTGTCTTGAGTCCCCAACTAGACAGCGAGCTCCCTGAGGACAAAGGACGTGCCATTTTCTTCTTGAACGCCAACTGAGTCTAGCGCAGGGCTGGGCTCCTCACTCTCAGGAAACACCTGTCAGCAAGTGCTGGAGGAGGAGGGCACAGGAGGGCATGGGAGTTACCTGCAGGGACATCTTACTGGGCTGTGGGCTGGCTCCCTGCACCAGCGATGGACGCTGCTGGGGGCAGCTGGGAGCAGGAGGGACCCTCGATGGCTACATCCAGGCTGACTATTTGTGCAGCTGGCCGACGCCTGCTGGAGCTGACCGAGTGGAATAAATGTTCTCTTGACATTGGCTAGTGTGAGGAGTGGTCCTTGGGGGCGTAGGTGGGAGCAGGCTGGTGGCTTGTATCTCAGCCTCTATCATGTCTGCAGGAGTTATGTTCAGGGTAACACAGTGCCCAAAGACTGTAGAAAACTTAAAAGACAACAGCAGGCCGGGGATGGTGGTGCACACCTGTAACCCTTGTACTTGGGAAGCTGAGACAGGAGGATCGCAGGTTCGAGGCCAGCCTCAGCAATTTAGTGAGACCTTGTTTTAAAATAAAAGGCCAGGGGTCTTGCTCAGTGGTGGGACACCCCTGGGTTCAATCCCCAGTATCACACAACAGTAAAACCACAGCAATGAATTAATGCCAGCCTCCCTGCCCCTGGATCATGGCCGCTGTTTGCATTAGGGTGACAGGTATTAGAGCCCCTGGGATCATTCCGTGGTCTCTACTGCTTGCTCAGCCCACAGTGGGGCAGGCCTGCTGAGCAACTTTGGGGTGATTCCCATTGGTACCTGAGATGTAGGCCACCGCGAGTGCTCACGTCGGGATGCCAGGCTCCAGGGCTGGCCCACCGTGGGAGTGGCTACCAAGCTTGCTGGCCGAGGAAGTTCTGGCTGGTGAGGAACAGAGACCCACCTGGGCGGGTGATGGGTGGTGTCCAAGGCCTCAGGGTGCAAGGACGCCCTCACGTCTAGCCAAGGCGCTGCTCCTGCTCTGGTCTCGCCTGTTTCTGCGTGCCTGACCAGCCTCTGCTCCTCCCACAGCGCCCATCGTCTCTGCTCCCAGCAGTCACCTTGGAGCAAACGTTCTTTGTTTCTGGAAGCTCACGGTCCCTTACAGTTTATTTTTATTTTTATTTTGCAGTACTAGGGATGGAACCCAGGGGCATTATACCTTTGAGCTACACCCCCAGCTCTATTATTTATTCTTTATTTTGAAACAGGGTCTCACTGAGTCCCAAAGGGCCTCGCTAAGTAGCTGAGGCTGGCCACGAACCCGGATCCTCCTGTCTCAGCCTCCCGAATGCTGGGATGACAAGGGTGCCCACCACGCCCGGCCCCTCCCTTGCAGTTTAGAGACCTACCTTGCACGATAGATACTCATCTTGTTCTTGAACCTGGCTTTGGACTCTGGAAGCACCTCAAATGCAATGCTTCCGACTGGCGCAAGAGCTATTCTGCTTCCTGGGAAGCACCAGGAATTCTCCCCCTGGTGAGGAGCTGAGTAGATCTGTCTCTGGGTGTGGAAACCTGCTCCGGTCCCCTGAGATCGTGTTTCTAGCACGTGAATTCAGAGAGCAGTAGCAGTGGGACCGTGTCCTGGGTGGGGCCAGAGAGGCTCCTGGAGAGGGTGGTGTGGTGGCACGTGGGGCCCCCCGAGAGGCACCGGCTGATGCGCCGGGGTCAAGCAGCCTCCACAGAAGGTCTGCACGCTCCGGAGTCACCGCGGGGGTATGTGAGGCTTGTGAAGAAAGGAAGGACTATATTTGGCTCCAGGGCTTGGGGAGGCTCATTTGGAACAGAAGAAGAGTCTATTTGATCGTAAAAAGGAACTTGTTTCAGCAGGCCGGCAGGTCATGGTATCCCAGCTCTCCGCAGCCCCCAGCCTGTGCTCCCTCGCTCCCTCCTGCTTGTCCTCCTGTCATTGCGCTTGGCGTCCATGGGTTTCAGGACACACCATCCCCAAGCGCAGGACCTTGGCCTGTGAGAAGCCAGCAGAGGCCTGAAGGCCGCTCTCCTCCCCGGAAGCAGCAGGAAGGAAGGCACTGGCTTTCCTCTGGAGGAGGTCGTGAAACTCATTCCAGAGGAAAGGGGAGTGGCAGAGACTCCAGAGCAAGCGCCCGGAGCAGCAGCGGCCCTGGGCCAGCCCCTCCCATCGCCCCTCGGTCTCTAGTACCTGAGCAACTGTCCAAAAGCTGGTCCCTTGGGGTCTTCATTTCTTTTTTTCTTTTTTCTTTTTCTTTCGGGAGGGGGTATGGAGATGGAACCCAGAGGCATTCTGCAGAACTCTGAGCTACACCTCTCGCCTAATTTTTTATTCTTTATTTTGAAACAGGGTCTCACTGAGTTGCAGAGGGCCTCACTAAGTAGCCGAGGCTGTCCGCGAACCTCCATCCTCCTGTCTCAGCCTCCCGAGTGCTGGGATGACCAGCGTGCCCACCGCGCCCGGCTTGGGTCTTCATTTCTGAAGGTTTTTATGTCACGTAAAACCCTCCCCTCCCTGCCTCCTGGAGGCAGAGGTGGACACCTGTCTAGGGCGTCCCCTGGGCAGGCCTTAATCCCTGCACCCCTGTGTGTCCAGGGAGCCTCTCAATGGCTTCCCTGTGCTCAGGCCCTTGCCCTGGACCCATGGCCACTGCGAGGGCGGCAGAAAGCGCAAAGCAGAGATGGGGGCCGTGCCCAGGAGGGAGTGAGGAGCCGTCTGCTCAGGGTGTGTTCTCCAGTGCAGTTGGGGCTTCTTTAGAGCCTCGAACTTACCAGGCAAACCTCTCATTTGGTAAATGATCCCCCACGACTTTGGGCCTCTTCACTGCTGTGTTCTGTTTTGCAGTGCTGGGCCTGGAACCCAGCGCCTGGTGCCTGCGGGGAAAGCGCTTAGCTACTGAGCTCCGGCCTCAGCCCTCACTGGTTATCTTTTGGTTTTTCTTGGTGGGGAGTGGCGAGGGGGGCGGTACTGAGATTGAACCCCTGAGCATTCTACCTCCAATCTACACCCGCAGGCTTTTTATTTTGTAGTTCAAAACAGGATCTTGTTAAGTTGCTGAAGGTCTCACTAAATTGCTGAGGCAGGCCTCGAACCTGTGACCCTCCTGTCTCAGCCTCCCAAGTTCTGGGATTACAGGAGTGTGCCATTGTGCCTGTGTCCCTACTGTTTTTCGGAGATTCGCTTGATCTTCAATCAGTGACAAGCTGCATGTGTGCATCCTTCTCTGGCTCACTTTCCAAGTTCAAGCTCTCGGAGGGCGTGGCTGCGGGATGCGGTGTGGCTGGGCGGGTGTGGGGTCCGCAGTGTCTGACACTGGGAAGCTCCTGGGGACAGGTTGATGGCCTGGTTACTGACGTTGCTTTAGGCTGGATTCATACTCTGAGCCTCTGCTGGACTTGGAATTACACAAGCACTTTGAGAGCTTCCTCCAGTTCCTGGTTGACTCCCATCTATCATGGCCATTTCTTCCCAAAGCTTAGAGAGTATTAGGAAACAGGGCTGTTTTCCTGGCCATCCCTGGAGCGTATTCAGAACGTTTTACAATATGAAAAATTCAGGTTAAAATCAGTTAATACAACAGGCCATTTTAGGTGCTAAAGAAACTCTCAACAAATACCAAATATCATGCATAGGCTGTTCTGTGAGCATGCTGGGAAAAAACTGGAAGTTATTTTAAGGTTTTTTTTTTTTTTTTTTTTACAAGTCTGGGAATGGAACCCAGGGGCATTCAACCTCCGAGCTACACCCCCTGCCCTATTTTTATTCTTTATTTTGAAACAGGGTCTCACTGAGTTGTGGAGGGCCTCACTAAGTAGCCAAGGCTGTCCGTGAACCACGATCCTCCTGTCTCAACCTACTGAATGCTGGGATTACAAGCAAGTGCCACCACGCCCGGCTTAAGTTATCTTTGTTATCTTTTAAAAAAAAAGATAGTAAATAAAATCTATATATTCAGGAATTTGAAAACTGGATAATTCAGTTCAAAGAAAAAAAATAATGGAAATTATGAAATATCTATGAGAGCTGGGCGTGGTGGTACACACTTGTAATCCCAGTACTTGGGGGTCTGAGACAGGAGGATCACAGATTCGAGACTAGCCTCAGCTACTTAGTAAGCCCCTCTGCAACTTAGGGAGACCCTGTTTCAAAATAAAGAATAAAAAAATAGAGCTCAGGGTGTAGCTCAGAGGTAAGCTGCTGGGTTCAATCCCCAGTACCTCAAAAAAAAAAAAAAAAAAAAATCGCCGGTCATGGTGGCGCACGCTTGTAATCCCTGCGCTTGGGAGGCGGAGACAGGAGGATCGCGCAGGCTCGGAGCCAGTCTCGCTGGCTTAAGAGACCCTGTTTCCAGATAAAAATATATAAATAAAATAGGTCTGGGAGTGTAGCCTGGAGGTAGAAGGGTTTCCGGGAACCCCAGTACCACCAAAACTTGTGCAATGAATTAAAGGAAAACTTTTCCTTTAAATGCATTCATTGGAGAAGAAGAAATTTTAAAAATTAAAATGTCAAAAGTTTGCTGGACACTGTGGCGCACGCCTGTAATCCCAGCATCCAGGAGGCTGAGACAGGAGGATCGCGGTTCTCAGACAGCCTCAGCTACTTAGTGAGGCCCTCTGCAACTCAGTGAGACCCTGTTTCAAAATGAAGAATAAAAAAATAAGGCTGGGGGTGTAGCTCGGAGGTAGAACGCCCCTGGGTCCCAACCCCCGTCTCCCACCTCCGCGCGCGCGCGCGCACACACACACACACACACACACACACACACACACATTTTTTTTTTAAGTTCTGGGAATGCAGCTCATTGGCGGAGCTCTTGCGCCCGGGGTTCAATTCCTGGTATCAAAAGAAAATAAAAAATCCAAGCTATAGCAGTTGTCTAGCTTAGGTTAGCTTGCTCATTCTGGCCTTCAAACGTGCGCTCGGAAGCCGCAGGACGGTCCACTCTCTCCCCGCCCGGAGCAAGGCCGGCCCGGGCGCTAAGTACTTATGCGCTGCTGTCCTGCCCAGCGTTGTCCTGCTGGGAAAGTTAGTATGAGAAAACCGAACCCAGAAGCCATAGGCTCTGCCTACGGCGTCCGCGGGGGAGCCTGCCAGGGGGCGATTGTGCCAATCCTGTCTCCCTCTTTTGTTTATGCACCCAACAAATGGGATTTCTTTCACGCTTAAAGCTCAAGTTGTGTGCGATTCTTCACTTGGTATGGAGGACCTCCCCAGGACTCGGCGGGTACCCCGGCTTTGGGGAAACGTTCGCCCCAGGAGAGTGGCGCCCTCTGCTGCCCATCCCGAGAACTGACGCCGCGGGAGTGGAGAGCGGGTTCTGTCTAGTGCCCCGGGGAGCCACGTTCATGTCGGAATAGAGATGACGCCCAGTCAGGGGCCACGTTAGGCGTTCAGGAAATTGTGTTGAATGAATTCGTGTGTAGAACCGTGAGCTTCTGGAGCGCCCCAAAGAAGGGAGTCATAACAATGGATTGTCCTTTAGAGACGACATGAAGGTTGTTGGCTAATATAGAGAGGGACAGAAAGGACCACAGTTAGAACTTTCTCTCTTTTCTGGTTTCAAGAAACTGAGTAATTTTTCAATGGGAATTAACACAGCCAAAGAGTTTGCTCATAAAAACGGAAGACATTTAAATAGGGCAACACATCAACTCTCCTGTCTCAGCTGTGCCCAGGAGGAGAGAAAGAATCAAGTAATAAGAGTAAAGAAACCCTGATAACAATTGCCGGGGAAGGTGTGGGCTGCTTTCAGCGGGAAGTCAGTTTAAAATATAGATGCTACTGGAGAGACCTGACACCACCCAGATATTTGATATTATAGTATCATCAGTGTCTCTTAGTTACAGTTATGATGTGCTTACTCTAACACCGGGATCCTTATCATTCAGACTAAAATGCTGCCTGGCATGTTCTTAGAAAATCTCTGCACAAGGCTGGGGTGGGACGTCCCTGGCGAGGTGTTGAAAATTTGGGTTTGCACTTTATTTAAAGTTTTTTTCTTTAAATGAAATGGGGTTGGAGTGAACATGATTTTGTTGACCATGTGACTTATAGATGCAACCTACATCAGTAGACTTGTGTGATGGTCTTTTCTGATGTTAATTTTTACATATCTCAGTCTCTGTACATATCTCTATAGACAAAGGAAAAAAAAAAAAAACTCCTGCTTTGCTTTTACTGAAGAGTTTCCAGGACTTCGTGTCTGCTTCTGCGCTTTAAGTATGTGTACCCTTTGCTTGTATTTTGTATTAAAAAATTAAAAAATTTTGGGTTTTCAGGCTGACTCAGAATCCTCTGGACCTTCCGCCCGGAAAAAGTGGGGGAGAAATAGAGGTCAAACAAGACCATGTGCTGATAATTTGGGTGAGAGGGAATCGGGAGTTCTTTTATTTAAAAATCACAGTAAAACACTCAGCCCACACAATTTGCCTTCTACTATACCTTGGTTCTTTGTACTCTCTTCAGAATTCATGTTGAAATAGTTGCCGAGGCAGGAAGATTAAGAAGTGGGGTCTATAGTGTGTGTGGCGCCCACCCCGGAATCTGAGCTACTCAGGAAGCTGAGGCAGGAGGATGGTAAGTTCCAGGACAGCCTCAGTACCTTAGCGAGATCCTGTCTCAACCAAAAAAGGGGGGGGGGCGGGAGGGGAGGAGAAGCAGGGAGTGTAGCTCAGTGGTAGAGCACTGGTCCAGCATGTGTGAGGCCCAGGGTGCTCGGGAGGCGGAGACAGGAGAATCACACAGGAGGGAGAGAGAAGTTTGCAGGGGGGAGGGGGAAGGAGTCGTGGCATCACCAGTATTTATTTATTTAATACTGGGGATTAAATCCAAGGGCATTCTACCTCCAAGTTGTACTCTGTTCTTTTTGTGTTTTATTTTGAAACATGGTCTTGCTAAGTTGCTGAGGTTGGCCTCTAACCTGAGATCCTCCTGTCTCAGCCTCCCAAGTGCTGGGATTACAGGCGTGCACTATCACGCCCTGTAGCCCCTCAGTCTTGCTGCCCCTGGCATTCTCTGCATCATCATCATCATCATCATCATCATCATCATCATCATTATTTATTATTATACTGGGGATGGAACCCAGGGGCATTCTACCTCTGAGCTATACCCCAAGCTCTATTTTTTATTCTTTATTTTGAAACTGGGTCTCACTGAGTTGCAGAGAGCCTCACTAAGTAGCTGAGGCTGGCTGTGAACCTGTGATCCTCCAGCCTCAGCCTCCCAAGTACTGGGATTACAGGCGTGCACCACCACGCCCAGCTTTGCGTCCCCTCTGTATGAAGTTTTGGAGCGCTGCCTGGGCACAGGCTGCGTGACAGGGTTGGGGCTGAAGAATGGTGCAGCCGAGGGGTGCGAGGACTTGTGAGTGGGGTGCCCATGCTGGCGGGGACAGGGCGTGGACTCGCTCCTGGGCCTGGTTTCTCTTTGCGCATCCTGAGCGCTTCCTCTGGACAACTTGGCGAAGGGCCCAGTCACTCTCCATTGGGCCCTTGCTCAGCTGTCTCTCCAGCAGAGGGGGTGGAGAAGCCCAGAGTCCTCCTAAACTCCCAACTCCAGGGATCATCTCTGACCAGAGAGGACCTCCACTCCAGAGGAACGTCCCTGGAGCAGCGGCTGGGAATTTTGCTCAGGAAGCAAGTCCACATCAAGGCCACAAGGTGGACTCATGGGATAAACGGGTGGTCAGTGTCTGTCCTGGAATGTCTCCATTCAATCCGTGTTGTTCTGGCCAGCGTTCTTCAGCTATAATCTAAAAGACTGTGTGATGCAGAGGAAAGATTTATTTTCTTGAAGTTTAGAGTCCAGTCCATGTGAGGCCGGGGACCGCGGCTCTCAGTGCATGGTGGCAGGAGGCAAAGAGAGGGAGAGAGCATGGGCTGAGCTCCTCACATCATGGAGGCCGGAAGTGAGGGAGGGAGGGAGGGAGAGAGAGTGTGAGCGCTTAGGGGAGGAGGAACCATCTATATAATCCCAAGATTGAAACCCTGGGGACCCACCTCCAGCCACACTCTACTGGCTCCAGTCAGCACCCATGGATTTAGCCATTGCTGGGATTATCACACTCATGACTCAATTACGTTAGCTCCAAACATTGATAGTGAGCTATTCAGGGGACATTTTATACATAACTAAAACACGGGTCATGTCATGAATGACAGAAACTCGGGCTGGAGCACCTGCGCGCCCTGGTCTCTTGGCCCCTTGGGCTCCTGATGGGGCGGTTCCCACTCTGGTTGTCACCAAATCCTCTGTGTGTGTCTGCAGGAACTTGAGGGTGCTGTGTAGCAGCTGAGCCAGAGTGTAACCTGCGGCAGAGAGAGACACCGCCGGGAAGGAGGAGACAGAGGATGCCTGTGCTTCAAGGGAGAAGCTGTTCTGTGGAGAGTGGCCGGGGCCCCATCTGGCCCAGGGGCCCAGGCCTGTCCAGGTCCTTGGCATCCAGGCTGGCAGCAGCCCCAGGCTCATTGTCCACCTTCTGGGATTTCTGCCCCTTCGTTGCTCCCTCAGGAAGTTATGTCCAGGGTGGTCACCATGGTCACTACCATGGCAGAAGCACCTGGCCTCCAAGTAGGTGCGAGGGCTCTTGGAAAACGCTGGCTCCAGGGGGGGCGCTGGGATTCCGGGTTTGGGATGGAGCAGTAACGATGGGGTTCTGCTCCTCAGGCTCTTGGGGGCAGCAACCTGAGACCCCAAGGAAGCCCAAGGAAGCTCGCAGAATGGGGAGGGGAGGACTCTGACCTTGGCAGCCCAGGCAGAGACTCAGACCCAGGGCTCCACCCCAGGCCTCAGGCCTTCCCTGCTTCCCACCTCAGCGTGGAGCCAGCCTGCTCTGCCCTGGCTGCTCGCCTGGCCCTGCCCCTGAAGCCTCCTGTGGAACAAGGCTCCAGCAGGGCCCAGTGCCTTGGGAGGGTGTTCTCTGTGCCCCCGCCCTCGGGGTCCTCTTTGGCCTGGTGGTCCTGACTGCTTTATTGCCTTTAGATGTTTGCTGGAAGATTTAAGAAAGCTTTTGCCCTGCTTGATTTTAGCTGTTGGCAGCCGGCAGCCCAGCCCCCAGGAGCCTTGAGTTGGGGCTCCCCTCGTGCAGGCAGCTCCAACTCTGTGAAGGCCGGGAAATGCCACAGCTGGAGGTTTCCACATCCAGTCAGCTCGGGGTGACCACCACTCGATGCGAATCAGGAATTGGCATATTATTTCTTTTCTTAAAAATACTTTATTGGTACATTACGTCTCACATCGTGTAGCTCACAGCGTCACTGGGTGGTCTCTCCTGGCTCCGCCCCGCTGCCCTCCCCACTGGGGTATTGGGACTGACAGTGGAATTCTCCCATCTGTGAATCTCGGTGATGGAAGCGATTTCTCGGTTAGCGTTCCCTCTCCCTGCCCCTTCCCCTAGCCCACCTCTTGGCATCAACAGCCCCTCTGAGATCCGATTGCTCCCTAGCTTTGCATATGAGAGAGAAGACATGCCCCTTCACTTTCTGTGACTGGCTAATCTCATTTAGTAGAATGTTCTCCAGGCCTGTCCATTTCCCTGCAAATGACATTATTTTGTTCTTTATTGCTGAGTAGAATTCCACTGTGTATAAATCCCATCATTTTGTCATCCATTCATCTGCCAATGGACAATTTGGTTGGTTTCATAATTTGGTTATTGTGAACTGTGCTGATATAAACGTATGGATATGCATATATGACTTTGATTTTCTGATTTCAGACCCTTTGGAAAGATGTCCAGGAGTGGGATATCTGGAGAATATTATTCCTTATTGATTGTTATTGTAAGAAACATGGGCCCTGTTTGAATACAGATACTTAATTCCACCAGAAGACTGTCAAAATACACAAACTTAGTTACAAGACACTTTACCGCCATCTGCCTAAACTGTAGTAAACACACACGTTTTCCGTTTTTGAAATGAAACAACATGTAATAATATTTTTCAGAGTAAGAAATATGTCTAGGCTGTGAATAGCATTTCCCTTTATATGACAATTAGAACACTTACCGCAGCGAATCCACAGCGGCCGCCTTAGTCTTTACCCATCCTTAGACCGCGAGCTCCTTGAGTCGGGATGTCCCGCTCACCTTGGGGCTCCTGGGTCTAACACAGTGCCGGGTCCTCGTAGACCCCTCGCAGGCATAGCTGGGTCTCCAGGTCCTCCCACCTCTGGAGACCCCATCTCTCCCCCTCCTCCCACGTGGGAGCCTGGGGGCCGGTGGGAGGGGCGGGTCCCCGCGCCGTGCCCGTCATTGCCCACACAGCCACTAGGTGGCAGGGACGCACCGTCCCTCCCGCGGCCCTCCTTCCACCCTGACAATCAATTTTGAACTCAGAGCTAATTTGCAGAACGATCCTCTTGCAAAATGGTGGGCTCAGCAAATACTCGCCTTGCGGAATCACTGTGGAGTCAGGAAGCTTTGGTTTCACTCAGCGCATTCCCCAAATGTTTAATATTTCACTTAAGGATGAACGGGCGTTTTCCTCACTGCCTGGCTCGCCCTTTAACTCTGCCTTGAAATGGACCCCGCTGGGGCAGTGACTCCGCTGGCGAGCTCGCTGAGCTGGTCTGAGGTTTTATCTCCTGTTTGAATGAGTTAGTTTTATGTACACTGAAGGTGGAGATTCTTCCTGGGTTGAGGGGTGTGCGTGCGTGCACGTGTGCTTGTGACAGTTTTCCCGTCACGAAGTAGCCTGCAAAGCTGGGCGTGGTGGCGCACGCTTGTAGTCCCAGCATTCGGGAGGCTGAGACTGGAAGATCGTGGTCCGCGGACAGCCTCAGCTACTTAATGAGGCCCTTCGCAACTCAGTGAGACCCTGTCTCAAAATAAAGAATAAAAAATAGGGCTGGGGGTGTGACTCGGAGGTCTAATGCCCCTGGGTTCCATCCCCAGACCCAAAGAAGAAGAAGAAGAAGAAGAAGAAGAAGAAGAAGAAGAAGAAGAAGAAGAAGAAGGAGAAGGAGAAGGAGAAGGAGAAGGAGAAGGAGAAGGAGAAGGAGAAGGAGAAGGAGAAGAAGAAGAAGAAGAAGAAGAAGAAGAAGAAGAAGAAGAAGAAGAAGAAGAAGAAGAAGAAGAATACTGCATGACCCTCAAACCTTTCTTGGGACATCTCAGCATAAGTAGATTTTCTTTCAGGCTCATAATAAAGGAGTCCCCAAGGCCTGTTTCTGAAGACCAGCCTAGGGGGAGGGGAAGCTGAGACCAGCCCCCCATCCACCCTTAAACAGACTTGAGCCTAGGCTTCTGCGATCAGCCAGAATTCTTAACTGGCTTTTGTCCGTCTGTCTTTCCCTTTTCAAGTCTCTGTTAAACCGAATTGGCAGCCTGCAGTATTAGACTTTGTCTGAGGATGGCCTTCCCTTCTACTGGGTAAAGATTTAACTAATAATGCCAGCACTTATTGTTTTGCGTAGGTGTTATAGCCTTACATTTAATCCTTAAGAAAGAACTGCATGTGGACAGATCGCACTGTGAACTCTCCTCTCCAGATGGTCTAGGGAGGCCTGCAGGCAAAACCCATTGGAAACTAATCTGGCAGCACTAAGACCCTGAGGATTCCAGGCTGCTGAAGCTGCACCTGGAATGCTCGGGCTTCATTGTGGCCAGGCTCCAGTGTTAAAGAACCTTTGCATTTTGGGAATTGTCTCAACCCTGCAATCATTAAAGAAGTCTGGGTGGTCTCTGAAGTTCAAGAACAGCTGAAGATAAGCTACTTTTATCTATCTTTCCTCCTTCTTTCCAAATAGATCTAGTTGCCGAATAATGTTATAATTTAAACCTCCCTGAAGCGGCTACATGTCTTTGTCCCCCAGTGCACACTGTGGCTCTACTACTGTGTAGAAAAAAAAAAACAACAACCCGAGAGCTTTCTTTAGCGTTTGGGATCCAGCTTTTCCCCCGCTTTGGAGAGCACATGTGAGTGGAGATCCGACACTTTGGATTGCTGGGATCCCCTTGAGAGTGACAGGGTGTGGTTTTAGTGGCCTGTCTAGGCAAGGTCGCCTCCAGCTTCCCAGAGCCTACCACTCAAAAACCAATGGATTTACCTAGCATTTAGGATATTGCTGGAGTCTCATCTTAAGACAGAGAGAGGTTTGTGTGGCCTTTCTCTGTCCAGATGAAGTTCCCTGTACTCCTAAAGCCAGTGGTCCAGCTGGGGGCGTCCAGCTGGAACCCTCATGGAGCAATACTGTGCTGTACTGTTCCACCAGAAAGCTGGGGCAAATATGGAGTTAAAAGCCACCTCCCTCCTGTTTTACCCACGGAATTCACAGCGCCTATCCCGTCTCTCAATGAGGCTTTTCTAGCTGAAACATTGCCAATTAAAAAAAAAATGTTCTTATTAATTTGCTTCCTTGTATCTATTTCACTTCTGAGGGGCTTCCAAGCTCCCAGCTGTCAGAAGCCTCCAGCCTGCCAGTTAATCTCTTTGAGTATTTTCTTTAGCGCTGGTTTTGAAGACATAAATTCCTTCACTTTCTGTTTGTCATGGAAGCTTCTTATTTCCCCATCTAATTTGATAGAAAGTTTTGCTGGGTAGGAAATTTTTGGCTGGAAGGCGTTTTCTTTCAGAGTTTGGAATATGTTACTCCAAGCCCTTCTGGCTCTCATGACTTGGTTTGGGAAGTCTGGAGTGATTCTAATTGGTTTGCCTCTGAATGTCACTTGGCCCTTTGTTTTTGTTGCCTTTAAGATTCTCTGCTTGGCTTCCACACTGGTCATTTTGACAATTATGTGGCATGGGGATTCTCTTCTCTGATCCTGTCTAAAGGGAGTTCTATAAGTTTCCTGAACCTGTGTATCGACCTCTTGCTCTATGTTTGGAAAATTTTCTGCTATTACTTCCTTGAAGAGATTGTTGATCCCTTTGGTTTCACCTTCTTTTCCCTCCTCTATTCCAATGATTCTTAGGTTAGCTCTCTTAAAATGGACCCATGTTTCTTCAATGTCAGATTCCTGCTGTCGGATTTTTTTTTTCTAAATTAGAAACTATGCGTTCATTTTTTGAATGATCATCTTCTAAGAGCGAGATTCTATTCTCCATGTGGTCTAATCGGTTGTTTGTACTTTGAATTGAGGCTTTTACTTCATTAATTGCATCCTTTATCTCTTTTTGGCTCTCTCTGAATTCTTTTCAAAACACCTCTATTATTTCTACAGTTATTTTCCTGATTTGATCTTCTAGAAATCTCTGGATTTCTGTTTTATCAGGTTCTGATGTTGTGGGGTTGTGGGCATTTATTGCTCCAGTGTTATTCCTCTTTCCCATGATTTCGGAAGTTTGTGCCTTCTCTGGGTTCTTCCCTTGGGTCACTATGACTTCACTTAAGGTGCTCTGGATCTCGAGTCTGTGGTATCTCAGTCCCCACTACTCCTTTACTGGGTTGTATTGCAGAGTCTCAGACCCAGGGAGTCAATCGAGGCTGCTTTAGACTATGGGGGGTGCCAGGTTGGGCGTTCTCTTATGGTGTGATATCTCTGCCACCACCACTCCCCCACTGGGTCAAGTCCCTGGGAGTACAGTACTGGGATTTCTCCTCCAGGGCCCGCAATTTGACTCACTGTTGTTGAGTGCGCAGATGGAGCTGTAGTAGACTTGGTGAATTCACTGCTGCTGCCGCCAGTGGCAATATGGTGCCGCTGTCACGCCCTCGGCCGTGAGGCTGGCGTATTTCTTTTCTGTTTTTGAGCTCTGCTCTGAGTCCCTGCAGGGTGTGCTGAGCCCAGCCACTGGGAGCTTTAGATGCTCCCTGCACCGAGAAATCTGCCGAATCCCGCCCGGCTGTTCTGCAGCGGCTCACCTCGGCTCGCTGTCCGCCGCTCCTCTCTGGAGCCTGGTGGGCTGTTGAGTGCGTTGGTCTGGTGCCGTCTGGTGAGTTGGTGATTAACTTTGATACATTTGTTTTAAAGAGGCTCCATCCGCCCCTATTCCATACCCTCTGATTGGTCACCTTAGTTGCTTCACTATAGGGCCCTTTCTATAGCTCGACCTCTTCCTGTTGGCCCTTTCCTCCTAGTTATTGCTGATTAGGGGAAGCATCTGATTTTTATTTTCTGCGATATTTCTCTGTGCATGCTGTGTTACAAGTACCGGTCCCACTCTTGACAGCCCCAGTAGTGGCCTGGCTACCCGGTAGACTGATCCAGACCTCGCTGGCTCAAGCAGCGGCCTTGCCTCATGGGAGGCCACGATTCTGGTCTCGCTGGCCCTGACACCGGCCTAACCCCTCAGCTGGCTCTGATCCCAGCCTTGGAGGCCCCAGTAGCGGCCTTGCTTCACAGCAGGCTCCGATGCCGGCCATTGGCCCCAGCACCGGCCTAACCACTCTGCAGGCTCTGATCCCAGCCTCGTTGGCCCTAGCACTGGCCTAACCCCTCGGCAGGTTCCGATCCCAGCCTTGGAGGCCCCAGTAGTGGCCTTGCCTCCTGTCAGGCTCCGATGCCGGCCACTGGCCCTGACACTGGCCTAACCACTCGGCAGGCTCCGATCCCAGCCTCGGAGGCCCCAGCACCAGTCTTGCCTCATGGTGAGCTCCGATCCCGGCCTTGCTGGCCCCGGCTCCGGCCTAACCCCTTCGCAGGTTCCGATCCCGGCCTTGGAGGCCACAGCACCGGCCTTGCCTCATGGCAGGCTCCGATGACAGCCTCGCTGGCCTCAGCCCCGGTCTAACCCCTTGGCAGGCTCCGATCTCGGCCTCGGAGGCCTCAGTAGTGGCCTTGCCTCACGGAAGGCTCCGATGCTGGCTGCTGGTCCTGGCACCGGCCTAACCCCTTGGCAGGCTCCGATCCCAGCCTCGGAGGCCCCAGTAGCGGCCTTGCCTCACAGCAGGCTCTGATGCCAGCCATTGGCCCTGGCACCGGCCTAACCCCTCGGCTGGCTCTTATCCTGGCCTCAGAGGCCCTGGCACCAGTCTTGCCTTACGGCAGGCTCCGATGCTGGCTGCTGGCCCCAGCATCGGCCTAACCCCTTGGCAGGCTCCAATCCCAGTCTCGGAGGCTGCAGTAGTGGCCTTGCCTCACGGCAGGCTCTCATGCTGACCATTGGCCCTGGCACCAGCCTAGCCCCTCGGCAGGCTCTTATCCTGGCCTCGGAGGCCCCAGCACCGGCCTTGCCTCATGGCAGGCTCCGATGCCAGCCTCGCTTGCCCCAGCACCGGCCTAACCCCTCGGCAGGCTCCAATCCTGGCCTCGGAGGCCCCAGCACCGGCCTTGCCTCATGGCAGGCTCCAATGCCGGCCTCGCTGGCCCCAGCACTGGCCTCTGGGTTCCATCCCCAGTACCTCTGATGAGCTAAAACTCCACCACTTGGCCCAGTATGTTAAAGGGACATAAATTCCTTCAGAGTAGAAAACAAATGACACCAGGAGAAGAAACTTCTATCAGGTAAATTCAGATAAAAATGAAAAAAATTTATTTTTATCACGTGATCGAAGGACAAAATGAGTTCAGCTCCTGTGGCGGCCGTGGGCGTGGAACTCGGCCTTCCCGGACTATTTACTCCCCGACAAATGCAGAGCTGGGCTGAATCTCTGGGGTTCTCAGCAGTACACAGTCCATGATTCTGTGTGCAGCAATCGTCAGTTTAAGGACTGTCCCTGTGTTGACACTTGTTGTTGGGCAAAAGGATTCTCTTGATTGTCAGAGGCCACCGAGTAATGTAACGGCCACCTCTGTGTTTTTTAGGCACTGTCCTGCTCAGCTTGCTTTCTGATTGAGACTAGATTGTGTGCCTTTCCTCACTTCACATCTACCAGCTTCAGTACATTCCACGGCCAGGGCAAGGGGTACTTGGAGCAGGGGTGGGGGCTCTGAGTCTAAAAGTCAATGTGACCCATGGGAGGGGCCACTGGGCTCCTGTGGGATCACCGTCCTTGAGATGCCAGTTCACTTTTGACAAGAAGAAGTGAGTTTTCTATTAAATATTTAATGAGCGGCTTGGGTTTAGAGTAGCCTTTGAAACTTTGCTGGGATCCTTTCATCTTGTCATTGGAAGGGTGAGAAACTACATCTTTGTTCTGTGAACTATGCCTTGTTCTCCAGTGCTTGAAGGTTACCTTTGGAACCAGCACTGATTGTTAAGAGGGACCCTTTTTTCCTAATTAACATCTGCCTTTGTCTAACGAATATCCTGTAGTACAATTTTTTAAATCCCCAAATGGGGGGAAATGAATTTGAAGAATAAAGAATTCTACTACGTCTAAAAAAATAAAAAAAAGAAATGATGGCCTATTAAAGGGCATCCTCAGGAAACTGTTGGGTGATACGACTGTTCTGAACAGGACCACACTATTATATACACGAGTGTATGCATTTGTCAAACCCACGGACCTGCACGTTACAAAGGGCAAGTCTAGTAGATGAAAGATCAGCCCAAGTATTGCCCTTTTTTTGTAAAAGGATTGAACCCATAATTTCAAAATAAAATAAAACAGGTATTGATTGTTTTTATATCCAAGATAGAAAGCAGACTGTGACAAATGAGTTTAACTGTATTAAAAATAAATCACATAACCATGGAAGAGGGACGGGGGAAGGAACTGAACTCAGGAGCTTTTCTTTTTTCTTTTTCTTTTCTTTCTTTCTTTTTTTTTTTTTTAGAAAAAAAGGGGGGTTTCTGGAAACCCTTCTACCTCGGGGCTACACTTCCAGACCTATTTTTTTATACTTTTAAAATTTGGAAACAGGGTCTGTCTCATAAGCCAGAGAGGCTGGCTTAGAACCTGCATGATCCTCCTGTCTCCGCCTCCCAAGCGCAGGGATTATAAGTGTGCGCCACCCGCCCGGCATAAGGAGCTTTTCAAAGCAACATTTTGACTGGTGGTTTCAAGGCTGAAGAGGAAGGGCTGTATATCAAGCACTGTCTCTAGTTGGCAAGTTGGCTCTTCACAAGCCATTATGAACCCTGCTATCCTACACTGGGGTTAAACAAATAAGCAAGCAAGCATATTGTAGCTGGTAGGATCCAGGCTACTCACTGTCAGAGGAAGAAGTTATAAATCAGTCAAGGGGAGATGCAAGGATATATCCTGGTGCTGGGCTGCAGTCAGAGCTATCAATATCAGCTCGTGGCTGGTCCCTTAAATAGGGAAATAAACACAAGACATGCACATGATTGTCAACTTGGCTGGATGAGAAGACCACAGTGTTGGTCAGGGAACTGAGTGGGAAGACCCCTATTAAAGTGAACAGCACCGTCCCCGAGATGGAACAGAGACAGGTCCACATGGAACACCCCCTCCCCCTTTTTTTTTTTGCTGCTGCTGGCCTCTGTGGACAGCTCCCCAGCAGCTCCCCAGGGCGCTTCCAGTCCTCATCCTGGACTGGAGATGCATCCTTGAGCCCTGTGGTCCCAAGGCTTCTGGCTTCCCAGGCTGAGCAGCGCCTGGCGTTCCTGGTTCTCCAGCCTGCACACAGCCTCTGTGAACTACTCAGCCTCTGGTCATGGAAGCCAAGCTAAGAAACCCCCTGTTACGATTGTATGTGGCCCATTTGTTCTGCTCCTCTAGAGAACCCCAACATGATGTTTATGTCAGTTGGCTACATGCATGTGGGTTTCCTAGCTCTGTCCACTTGAGAGAGACTGCAAGCAGTGACACCCGGTGCCACAAGTACAGTCAGCACCCAGAGCCTGGTCTCTGAGTCCCATTCCTCGGCAGAAGGAACCAGGACTCTTTAGCAAAGTATACAAGTGAATGATTCCAGAGCTGGATAGGGAAAGTGAATACAAGATGATCCTGGAGTATCTTATAGCGCCAAAAAATAAGTAAAAACACATAACAAATTTTGTAAAAAGAATAGGACATGACTAAAGGGCATATAGGAGCTGGTACAGTGGTGCATGCCTCTGCAATCCTAGCACTTTGGAAGCTGAGATAGGAGGATTTCAGGATCTTTAGCTCAAAATAGTTCTTGTGGAGCTGGGCGTGGTGGCACACGCTTGTAATCCCAGCATTTGGGAGGCTGAGACCAGAGGATCACAGTGTGTGGACAGCCCTAGCTTGTTAGTGAGGCCCTCTGCAACTTAGTGAGACCCTGTTTCAAAATAAAGATCAAAAATAGGGCAGGGGGTGTGGCTCGGAGGTCGAATGCCCCTGAGTTTTATTCCCAAACCCGCAAAAAAAAAAAAAAAAAAAAAAAAAAAGGTTCTTGTGCCAAAGTGGCCTATTTTGAGGTGGTGTGTTCTGAACTCCAGACAAAGGAGGCAACCTAAGAGAACTCCCAAGGGTCAAACTTTTCTTTTTATAGAAATATTCCAGCTAGTAAACAGAAGGACTGATAAAATTAGCGTAGCACAAGTTGAGAAGCATCTGGGGTGTTTGTTTTCTGTGGTGCTAGGGATGGAACCCAGGGGCATTCTACCTCTGAGCTACACCCCCACCCTATTTAATTTTATATTTTGAAACAGGGTCTTGCTAAGTTGTTGAGGGCCTCACTAAGTTGCTGAGGCTGGGCTTAAACTTGTGATCCTCCTATCTCAGTCTCCCAAGTACTAGGATTATAGGTGTGTGCTACACCTGACTGGTACTAATTAAAACAGAAAATATGAAAAGAATTGGCACTGAATATTATTAGCATCATTTTACCCCTTATAGATTAAAGGATCTAGGTGATGATTCTCAGTGACTGCTCTAAATTACTGAAAGAGGGACAGCAGACTTACGCCCCTCCCCAAGGAAGTCCACACACCACTTACCATGAACCTTAGCTAGAGCTCTGTTAGGATAATGCTTGGCCAACATGCTCATTGCTGTAACCAAAAACAACTGACCACACGGCTTGGAGGAAGTAATATTTATTTGTTCACAGTTTTTGGAAGTTTTGGAGTTCAATCCATGTCAGGCTGGGTCTGCAGAGCGCAGGGCCTGGTGGCAGGGAGCAGAGAGGGAGAGATCACATCATGGAGACCAGAAGCAAGAAAGAGCAAATGAGCAAAGGGATTCAGAGAGGAAAGCACAATCCCTGAGGCCACGCCTCCAGGGACTCACCTTCTCTAGCCACGTACCACCTGCCTAGAATAAATCCCTTACGAAGGATTTAGCCACTGATGAGAAAGAATACTCAGAATTTAGTTATAAGCCAGGTGTGGTGTGCACCCTTGTGATCCTAGTCCTCGGGAGGCTGAGACAGGAGGTTCTCAGGTTCAAGGCCGGCCTCAGCTACTTAGCCCTCCAAAACTTAGTGAGACCCTGTTTTAAAATAAAGACTAAAAAGTAGGGTTGTGGGTGCAGCTTGCAGGTAGAATGCTTCTGGATTTAATCCCTAGTATAAAAAATAAACTTAATTATAGCAACTTTGACCATTAACATTAAAACGTGAGCGCTTCAGGGAGCATTCTTTATGTAACCATAACTTTTTTTTACAACATGCAAAAAAGTACTTTTTTTTTTTTTTACAAGATGTACATTTTTTACAAGATGTAAAAAAGTTGTAAAACAACTGAATTGGGGACAATCCTACCTGGCTGCTTGATGATGTTAACTATTTACTGGATTTTTTTTTTACTACTGGGGATCGAACCCAGGGCATTCTACCTCTGAACCACACCCCCAGCCCTGTTTTATTTTTATTTTGAAACAGGATCTTACTGTGTTGTGGAGAGCTTCACAGAGTAGCTGAGGCTGGCCACGAACCTGTGATCCTCCTGTCTCAGCCTCCCAAGGGCTACTGGATTTTTAAATGTGGTAATAGTAAAGGGAAAGTCCTGCTGTGTTAGAGCTATGTGCGGAATGCTTACAGATTAAATGATGCAGGTCCAGGATTGTCTTTTAAGTCATCAGGAGAAGCAAAAGGGATTTAGGTGAAGCAAGATCACCCATGTATAATAGGATTGACACGTAGTAGTGGATACAGTGAGTTCAGTACACAAGTGTTCAAAATTTTATAAATTGAGTTCAATATATAGCGCAAGCTCTTACCAAAGAATCATGAGATACAATTTGCAGCCATTTGAAAGCTTAGGTAAAGCTTTTTTGGTATACCTCCCAGATTCTGAGAAATTGAATGCTTCTAATGACTGACTAATAAATCCTTCTGCAAGTCAAGCAATTTCTACTATGTTGCTTTCAACAAAAAGGAAGGCAGATGTACCCATTAATAGATAATTTAAAATTTATGATAGGCCACGACGTGGTTTCTGGCATTTGTCTTGGAAGGAGTATAGAGAATTGAGCAGCATTGCCACAGCCAGATTGCCCCTGTTCCTACAGACTTATTTATTGAACAGCGTCTCTCTGTGCTGGCACCGATGAAGACAAAAACTAAGAATAGAATTAACAATAAACATTGTCTCTCACTAGCAGAGCATGGCGTCACCAAGGCACATAGGAACCAAAGGAGAAAAGTCCCTTAGATCTGTTGAGAAATGCATTTCCAAAATTTAAAAGTTACTGGTAGGGACGGGCGCGGTGGGCATGCTTGTAATCCCCGCGCTTGGGAGGCAGAGACAGGAGGATCGTGCAGGTTCAGCCCTGCTGGCTTAAGAGACCCTGTTTCCAAAAAAAAAAAGTATAAAAATAGGTCTGGGAGTGTAGTCTGGACGTAGAAGAGTTTCCAGGAACCCCAGTACCACCAAAAATAAAAAAAGTTACTGATAAGTTATTTCACAAATGCTGTGACAGATTCAAGTTGCTTTGATCAACTATGTACTAATACTACTTTAATCATAACTAAATGCAGAAGAACATTTTCACACTTAAAGCCTTGTAGTCACAGGATATTTTTTCAATTTTTATACATGTATTTGTGGTAAAAAAAATAAATGCTAAAATGATCAAGATTTTTTGAGCATAAAAATCTGTTACAACAAGATAAAAATTCCGTGGAGTTGGGGGCACATAGACACCAAAGAGAAAAAGGAATAATGGGACATGTCTAACTATTAACAAAAGGCTTGCTCTCATCCTTTTCAAATAGCTGATGGTTGGTATACAATTACTGTGTTATTTGTATTATACTAGAAATGTCATTTAAAGAAATAGTAATCTTTCATTTCAAAATGTTAATATCCCAGCATTTGGGAGGCTGAGACAGGAAGATTGAGGTTCACGGCCAGCCTTGGCTACTTACTGAGGCCCTTTGCAACTCAGTGAGACCCTGTTTCAACATAAAGAATAAAATATAGGGCTGGGGGTGTAGCTCAGAGTTAGAATGCCCCTGGGTTCCATCCCTGGCAGTGCAAAAAAAAAAAAAAAAAAAGTTAACATCTACAATGTGCTAGAAATTTCATTCTTTGCAAATACTGACAATGAAGAGATTTTAGATGCTCAGTTTAAAACACTCAGGAGAAGACCTTTATTTTAAGAATTACTTTAGTGAGTAAACAAAAAAGTTCAAGAACATTGCCCTAGGGAACCTTACAGGACTGCGTGAGGATATTTTCACAAGCGGGCTCACGGAGCCAGGTGTGGTGGTGCACGACTGTAATCCCAGTACCTGGGGTCAGTCTGATACGGGCTTAAGAGCAGACTGATCACTCAGCACAGTGACACACGTAGAAAAAACTGAATCCCAGCACGAATGGGACTCTCTGCATGGTTAAGCTGCGCACAGGCGGCTCATCTCATTAGCAGAGGGAGGGAGATAAGGCTGAGCTGCCGCCTCACACTGTGTAAAAGTCCAGGATTAAACTCCACACCTGTGAAAACCTGAGTATAAAATATAGGAAAGTATCTGTGCAATCAAAAGGTGTGTATCCTCCTCTTCACCTAGACAAGCAGCCCGAATCCTAAGATGGACAGCTTCAAAGGTTTTCCTGTGGCAGGGACACCATCAACAAAGTTAAAGACAGAACGAGTGATTTTAGAAAAGAGGAAAATTTCAAACCTACATTGTAAACTGAGCTCACGAAAATGAAATACACGCAACACCTCTGTAAAGCATTCTCTGGTGACCAGGAAATGCCCAGTACACCTAAGAAAAGATCTCAGCCTCGTCAACAGTCAAGGAAATGACTGTTCGCAGAAAGGTTTTCAAGTTGTAAGGCTTGCTACTGGAAAAAGTTAGTGGCGAGGCTGGGAAGAAAAGTATCAAGGTGATTATTCTCCCAGCTGCTTCTGAAACACAAACTATTATAGTCTTTTTGAAAGGCTCTCTATAATATTTATTTCATTTTTAAATATTTATATCCGTCAATGCAGCAATCCTGTTTTAAAAAGCCCAACTCGTGGCAATTAAAGCTGCAGTTACCAGAGTCCAGTATTGCAGCACTGTTACCAGGAGCAAAAATACGAGGAGGAGGTAGAAGTCCATCAGTAGGGATGAGAAAGCTCTGATGCAGGCATCAAGGAAATAGCATGCAGCTACTATAAAGGACTATGAAACGAACTGAAACTAAAGAGACCGAGGAATTGGTTCGGGTGTCCAGTGGTGCAATTACTTTGGAAAACAGGTGGTCCATTCTTTTAAAAAATCAATATATGCCCACAATATGATGCAGCCGTTCTACTCCTAAGTATGCTCCCAAGAGAAAAGAAAACAGAGGTCCACAAAAGACTTCCATCTGATCTCAGAGAAGTTCTATATATAGTCGACCCAAACTGGGAATAATTCCAATGTCCATCCACAAGTGAATGGACAAACTACGCTATAGGCGCACAACGGGACGCCGCTCTTCAACAAAGGGAAACTAGGCACACCGGGCGCGGCGGTGCACACCTGGAACCCCAGTACTTGGGGGCTGAGACAAGAGGGTCGCAAGTTCAAGGCCCATCTCAGCATCCTAGTAAGACCCTGTTTCAAAATGAAAACTAAAATAATCTTGGGATGTAGCTTAGAGGCAGAATGCCCCAGGAAGAAGAAGAAGGGGGAGGAAGAGGAGGAGGGAGGAGAGGCAGCTATTAATATCACACGGATGGATCTCAAAATTAATATACTGAATGAAAAAAACCAACCAACAGGAGTATATACTGTAGGACTCTACTTGCATAAAGCCCCAGAAAATGAACGCTAGACTATAGTAACAAATACTAGTCAGTGGCTGTCTGAGGTTGGGGTCAAGGAGTGAGGAGAGGAAGGATTGTCAGGGGCATCAGCACACTTCAGGGGGTTGGTGGATACATGTCAAAACCTATCAAACTGTATACTTTAAATATGATATTCAATTCACGTTATATTGATATACCCGTGATATACAAAGATGCACACATGTATAACTAAACACAGAAAACTGGAGGCATCACGAGTTGCCACACCTATGGATCCGGGCACGAGTGTGCATTTTTCCTACTCCCGGCCTTCCCACTAGGTCGTCCTTTCCCTTGGGCACACTGAAGTTCTCCTTGATTCCAGGCCAGTTTCTTGTCATTGTTCGTCTGCTCACTCTCAGGCTCCTAGGAGCAGAGGTTTGACCTCTTTGATCGTTACCTTAAATCTTATGTTCTAGGCCTCTGTTGTTTTAATTTTTTTTTACTTTTTAACTTTTCTCTGGAATGTTTTTTGACTGCAGCAAATATGTTGAATTCAGGAGTGAGCGAGAACCAGATCAGATGCCGGTTGCTGTAGCTAGCTCTGGTCTTCTGTCCCTGGGTGCAGCAGGTTCTTACGGGTCACAGACGCCATACTGCAATACGCAGTAATCCTAATCTCACTGACGATGCTGTTGGATTTTCTTATTTTGCTTCTCCTGGGTTTGTCTACCTGTTCATTCAGTCCTCCAGGGTCCTCATGAAGCTGGGGGTCGGGGCTTTCTGTTCATGCTTACAGATTAAGGGGAGGGTCTGGAGACACAGGGGCAACCTGCCTCTGCGCTTTCCGTATCTCAGTGGTCCTCCCAGGGGTGGGTGGTCTGACTCGGCCCTGTGGTTATGAGGAGAAGAATCCTAACCCTCAAAATGTCAAAATAAATAAATAAATAAATAAATAAAAAGAGAAAGATCTTTTTTCCTGCGGTGTTCAGCCCCAATTAAAACACGAGCAGCTGAGCGTGGTGGCACACATCTGTAATCCCAGTACTTGGGAGGCTGAGACAGGAGGATCTCAGGTTCTCAGCCAGCCTCAGCAGCTTAGTGAGGCCCCCTGCAACTTAGTGAGAGCCTGTTTCAAAATAAAATAAAATAAAATAAAATAGGGCTGGGGTGGAGGTGTATCTAGAGATAGAAGGCCCCTAGGCTTCATCCCCAGTACCACAAAACCCAAAAAATCCACCTGTGCTCCCCAGGTAGGGACTTCCTTTTCCTTAGGGGGCTGGGCTGGACCAGCCCTGGCTCCTTTGCATACCAGCCGACTGAAGGTAGATGTCATGTTGCTGAAGAAATAAAATGACCAAAGCAGATAGGTTTGGTGACAAAGTCGAGTAAGTGCTGGTTAGAGACACCAGGAAGGATGGAAAGAAATTTCCATCAATTTTAAAATTTTCTCGACTTGCTACTCTTTTGCTTGGGAAATATTCAAAACATACAAATAGGTACAGGAGGAAAAAACCCCCTCCCACCCACTTCAACTGTTAGTTCCCCTTCCTAGAAGTAGTGATGCTAGTTTGAGTGTTTCCTTCCAAAACGCTCCTATGCATATATAGAAATAAATACAGACAGTATTTGAGTAACGTGCATATTTGCATACATTGCAAAGAATATCCAGTGTGTTGTGTGATGTTAAGCATGTGTTTTTGTAGCTTCTCTCACAAGGGAGTGATAAGTTAGGGCAGAGACTGCAGTATCTTAAGTCCAACGTGCGATTTTCCAGGCTTCTGTTTTCTCCCACCACAGAAACACAGCGAACACGAAGCGCGCTCTCCTGTTCTCACCGGTAGGTGGCGCGCTTGGACCAGGCGTGCTGCGCGCTCCCTCTACCCTCTAGGATTCCTTCCGGCCTGGAAAGGGCTTCTCCATGGCCCTTCCTGATTTTTGTGTATTTTGTGCTTGGCTTCAAACTCAGTAGACTTTGCTTTCCTTTGAGCTAACTTCATTTTATTTTAAAAGAAACTTTTACTGTTTTTTTTTCCTGTTTATAAGAAATCAACGTGTGTGTATGTGTATGCGCACGTGCAAACATTATTAAGATTTTTATTGGAGAGTTGTTTCCCATGGAGACCTTCAGCTTTTAAATTTTCTTGATTTGTTGTTGTTTTGATTGGGGAGTATTCAAAACATATAAGTATGCAAACAAAAAGCCTGACCTCCCAGGTTTTCTTAGAAATCTGAGAGGAAGCCAGCAGAAACGTAACTCTTGCATCCTGCAAGCCTGCAGAACTAGCACCATGTGGACTCTTAAAATCCAGCACTGGCTCCCACGTGAATCACAGCTGGAGGGGCAGCTAGTGCCATGCCGGAACACAGGGTGCAGAAACCAAGGCCTCCCTGGGCAGCAGCCAGTAGAGAGCACCCCAGGCCTGTTTCCTGAAAGCCTTCTGCCTTCCAAGCCTGCTCGTCCTTTGATCAGAGAAGTAGCCTCGCAAAATTCTGAGATGCCAGCCAGGCGTGGTGGCGCACGCTTGTAATCCAGGCATTTGGGAGGCTGATACCAGAGGATCGTGGTTGATGGACAGCCTCGGCTACTTAGTGAGGCCCTCTGCAACTCAGTGAGAACCTGTTTCAAAAATAAAATGACTAAAAAATAGGGCTGGGGGTGTAGCTCAGAGATACAATCCTCCTCGGTTCCATCCCAGTACCACAAAAAAAAAAAAAAATCTATCATCTATCTATCTATCTATCTATCTATCATCATCATCATCTATCTATCACCTATGGTACCTTCTGGGCCTCTTTCTCATGGACCTGATGATTTACCATCTGGCTCCCTCCTGTCTACTAATCTTTTTAGCAGGTGGCTGACTGGGCCACACCTTATATGTTAATGATTCTCCTTCCTTGGCAAGGCTGCAAATTTTCCGAGCTTTTTCTCTTTCCTTCCCCTTTACTTATAAGTTCTGCCTATAGATCATGCCATTGCTCATGAATCCTGAATGCAGCCGAAACTACCCAAACAGCTCTTTTCATATTTTTGGTAGAAAATATGAACAGCTCTTTTCATATTTTTGGTAGAAAACGTTACTGCTTTCAATTTGGACCTTTTATAAAGCCCTGGGGTCTGGACACAATGCACCCATGTTCTCTGCAATGATAGGACAAGTGGTAGGACAAGTGTGGCCGTTAGTTTCCAGGACAGTCTTAAGTTGCATCCGAGACTCCATTAGCATGACCTTCACTACCCACAGTTCTGTCAGCATTCTGGTTGCAGCCATTTACTTAATTCCTAAGATGTCGAGCTCCATCCTAGTCTCCTTGTCTTCTTCATCCTTGCCAGAACCTCCTGTTATATTCCATTTACAGCCTCACAAGTGCTTTCTAGCCAGTTTCTCCAAAGTCTTGCACCCTCTGTCCATTGCTCAGATCCTATGTTGCTTCCACATTTTGAAGTCTCCATGTAGCAATAACCCCACTCCTGATACCAATGTCCTATCTGAGTCCATTTTGTGTTACTATCAAAAGAATACCTGAAGCTACATACAAAGAAGAGGGGTTTATTTGCCTCACAATTCTGAAGATTCAAGACATGGCAGCAGCATCTGCAGGGCTCTGGGAAGGGGCTCGTGGCAGACAGTATCCACCAATGGCAGGAGCATATGCCAAAGGAGCCACATGAGGAGACAGGACGGAAGGGAGAGTCAAGGGTGGCACCGAGGCTTGTAAGAATGACGGAGGAAAGATACTGATGTGTATAAGGGCAGAGGCCCCAAGACCTGATTACCTTTCAGCAGGCCCCACATCTTAACGTTTTCACCACCTCAATACTGCTACACTGTGTAAGGGCTTGGGAACAATCTTCAAGCAAATGAACCTTTGGGGGAAAAACACATCCAAACTGTAGCAGATATGACATCAAAGCACAGGAAACAGCAGAGGAAAACACAGGTAAATTGGACTTCATCAGAATTTAAAGGTTATGTGCATCAAAGGACAACATTAGGCCAAGTGTGGCATAATCCCAGTACTCAGGTGTCCCGAACTTACCCCGTGGCGTTCCCGGGTTTCAGCACCACTTGTCGTGTCCCTAAGGCTCTGACCAGCAAAGCCTAAGGAAGAAACACACAAACGCCGAGTCTGTTGATGATGCTTCCTCTTTAATGCTTCCCCTTCAATGCGCACAGCAGGCAAATATGTATCAGTCTCATAACCCCTCCCTCATCACTCCAGCAACCCCAAGCTTCCCACAGCTAGGGCATGCACATTTCTAACCCTCTCATAGGCGGGCTGGTGGTAGCACGAGGCGCTGCGTCACTGATCATCCGTAGGGCGCCTGATAGGGCTCACTGCGCAGGCTCAGGGCACCACCAGCCTCATGAGCCTCGTGACTTGGCAACATGCCTAGGCGCCATCTTGAGCCACCACCCCATCCTGGTCTAGCCGAGTGGGCCTCGACACTCAGGAGGCCGAGACATAGGAGTATTGCAGGTTCACAGTCAGCTTGAGCAATAGGAGGTACACACACACACACACCACAGAGGAAAATGTTAATAGAGTGAAAAGTCAACCCACAGAATTAGAGAAAATATTTGAAAATCATTTATTTTATAAGAGTTGATATCCAGACCATATAAAGAACTTCTACAACCCAACAAAAAGTCAATTAAAATATAAGAGAAACTTGGATAAACATTTCTCAAAAAAGATTTATGAAGTGTCAGTAAGCACATGAAAAAATGTTCAACATCTTAATCATCAGAAAATGCAAATCGAAACTACCATGAGACCCTGCTTCATAGGCATTACATTAATTATTATTAACAACAACAACAACAACAACAACAACACACACACACACACACACACACACACACACACACACACACCAAAAATAACAAGTAATGGTAAAGATATGGAGAAATTGGAACGCTTTTTCATTGCTGAAGAGGATGTAAAATTGTATAGCTACTATGGAAAACAGTATGGTGGGTCCTCAAAAACTCCAGCATGGAATTAATGGATGATTCAGCAATTCCATTTCTGACTATATATCTAAAAGAAGGGTCTCAAACAGGTATTTACACATCAGTTTTCAAAACATTATTCATAATAGACAAAAAGTAGAAACAACCCAAGTGATCATCAATAGGAGAATGGGCAAGCAAAATGTGGTATGCGCATACAATGGAATGTTATTCAGTCAAAAAATCTGACCTATTCCACTCTAAGGACAAAGCCTGAAGGCATCATGCTAAGTGAAATAAGCCAATCATAAAAGGGTAAGTATTCTATGGTTCCACCTACATGACTTACCTAGAATAGTAAAATTTGTTTATACAGAAAGTAAAACAATGGTTACCCAAAGGCTAGTGGGAGGGGAAGTAGAAAGTTATTGTTTAATGTGGATAGAGTTTCAGTTTGGGATAGTAAAAAAAGGAAGTCCTGGCAGCTGGACTTACAGGCGTGGTGGCGCACGCTTGTAATCCCTGTGCTTGAGAGGCTGAGACAGGAGGATTGCACTGGTTCGAAGACAGCCTCAGCTACTTAGTGAGGCTCTCAGCAAATTAGTGAGACCCTGTTTCCAAATTTTAAAAAAATATGTAAAATAGGTCTGGGAGTGAAGCCCAGAGGTAGAAAGCCCCTGGGTTCAACCCCTAGTACCACCACACACACACACACAAAAAAAGTCCTGGCAATGAATAGCAAGTATAGTTACGTAGAAAGTTAAAGTACTTAAAGTCACTATCTAGCCATTTTTATATTGAGAAATGGTTAAAATGAAAAATAACAATAATGATAAAATTAAAAATAAATACAATGGTATTAGTGGCTTGTTTTGTTATTTTATACGTTTGTTTGTTCCCTCTTCCATTCCTTTTAGAAGCTTCCTTCCCCTATTCTATCTTCTCTCTTCTCTCAAAACTTTTTATCTTTCCATATTCCTTGTATTATATTCAAGATATTTCATTTCACCATTCCTAAATACTGTATACTAACTACAAGAATCCTACTGTATAACTATCTCTCATCTCAACCAGACACTACCCTATTTTACGTCAATTCTCCCTCAACTTAATCATATCCTCTACTTTACCCTACTCATGTACCCCAGCTCCACCCCCTCACCTAACCCTCACCATTGAAAACAGCACTACTTACATGTGCATGAACCTGCTGCCACCTCTTAATCCCTACATCTAAGAGGGTCAGACAGGTGATCCACAGGAAAGGACAACTGGACAATAAAGAGAAACTAAGCACAGCTGACAGAAGGAAGTACTCAGCAGACCACACATCGAGGCATAAAAAAATGCATAGGTCACAAACTATTCTGCCCACACCGGTGAGCTGACTCTTTATAAAGGTAGTGGCAGACAGAATACCTGAGCTTAACACCTGAAACCCATCAGCTCCACCATAACAGCTAGCAGAAGGTACCCCACTTTTGATGATCTACGGGTAGAACAACAATGGAGTGAAAGAAGACATAGTCTTTAGGGTCAATATCAAAGTGTCAGAAATAGCTAGAACCATCTCTCCCAATAGCAATATGGAATAGCAACTACCAACAACTCACACACAAAAGAAAGATGATGCCAAGACAACAGAAACACAAACCCGAGAATTCTGAAAATATGAGAACGAGGAAATCACAAATACTGACCTACAAGAAATGGAAGAAGGAGAATTGAGAATTCTGATCTTCAGTGTGATGAAAGGCCTCACAGTAAGTGTACAGGAATGAAAGAGGAAATGGAGATGTTAAGAAAGGATCAGAAAGAGGCCTGGAATGAAACAAAAGAGTCAATAATGAAATGACAGCAACAGAAAGAATTGTGGAAGAATAGGTGAAATTGAAAACAGAATATAACCGTTCAATCAAAATCTAAATCACAATCAACAGTATATAGAAGACATTACAACAACAGAACCTAAACATCCAACAACTATGGGGCAATATGAAACATTTTAACTTACAGATAAAAGGCATTGAAGAAGGGATAGAGGCACAGACCAAGGGTATCCATAATCTCTTCAGAGAAATAATTTCAGAGAATTTTCCAAACATGGAAAGAGACTTGGACATCTAAGTACAGAAAACAGAGAACACTGTTAAGACAGGATCAAAGAAGGACCTCCCCATGCCATGTAATAATCAAAATGACCAAATAGAGGCTAAGGAAAGAATCTTAAAAGCAGTGAGAACAAAAGAATGGGTGACATTATGGGCAAAACAATAAAAATCACTACAGACTTTACAACTCAAGTCATGAATGCCAGGATAGACTGGTATGATATAATCCAGACCCTGGAAGAAAACAACTTCCAACCAAATTGCTATATTCAGCAAGGTTATTATTAAAAATAAATAGAGAAATAAAAGTGTTTCAAGATAAGTAGAATCTCAAAAAAATCATGAATAGTAAACCAGCACTAGAGAAAATACTTAAAGAAATAAATCATAAAGAAGGGAAAAAAAGCAAATTTCAGAACCAGAGAAGAGATGAATTTGATCAACAGGGCAACTAAGAAATGAAGAAATAACATTATATCAAGCAGAATACAGAACACAAAATGACAGGAAACCAAAATCATATCTCAATAATAACACTGAATGTCAAAGAACTTAATTTACCAATTGAAAGACATAGACTGGCAATGTGGATTAAAAAACATAATCCAAATATATACCTCTTGCAAGAAAGTTACCTTACAGCCAAATATAGTAATAGGCTAAAAGTGAAAGGATAGAAAAAGATATATCAAGCCAATGGAGACCAAAACCAAGCAGGGGTAGCAACGCTGATATCGAATAAAACAGACTTTAAGGTAAAACACATCAGAAGAGACAAAGCAGGGTACTTCATATTATTAATGGGAACAATAGAGCAAGAAGATATAATGATAGTAAATTGTTTATGTCCCAAATGTGGATTTGTAAAACAAACTCCTCAGGATGTTAGATCTCAAATAGACCCAAAAACAATAATATTGGGAGACTTCAGCACACCCCTCATGCCATTAGACTGATCTTTAAGGCAAATGATGAGTAAAGACTCTTCAGAACTAAAGAAAACTATAAACCAAATGGACCTAATAGACATCTACAGAATATTTCAACCAGGAACAGCAGAGTACACATTCTTCTCAGCAGCCCATGGAACCTTCTCCAAAATAGATCACATCCTGGGGCACAAAGCAAGCACCAGCAAATTAAAAAAATGTAATATAATTCCCTGCATCTTTCAGACCACAATGGAATGAAAGTAGAAATCAACAACAGGAAGACCAAAAGAAACTATGTAAATACATGGAGATTGAATGGTACACTATTGAATGAGAAGTGGATAATATCAGAAATAGGGATATAAATTTCAAAAATTCCTAGAATTAAACGAAAATAGAGACACAACATACCAAAATCTATGGGACACTTCGAAGGAAGTGTTAAGAGGAAAGTTTATAGCATTGAGTGCTCACAGAAGAAAGTTGTCGAATAAACAATTGAATGACACAGCTCAAGGACCTAAAAAAACAATGACGGTCTAATCCCAAAGCCAGCAGAAGGCAGGAAATAATTAAAATCAGAGCAGAAATAAATGAAATACACAATTAAAAAACAATACAAAGTATCAACAAAGCAAAAAGCTGGTTCTTTGAAAATATTATTAAGATTGACAAACCCCTGGCCAACCTAACCAAAATAAAGAGAGAATCAACTCTAATTATTAAAATCAGAAATGAAAAAGGAGACATTACCTCATATAATGGGAAAATTCAAAGGATTATCAGAAACTTTTGAAAATTTATACTCCAATAGGCTGGAAAACATGAAAGAAATCAATAATTTCTAAGCACATATAACTACCTAAATTGAACCAAGAAGATGTAGCAAACTTAAACCAACCAATAGCAAGCAATAAATAGAAACAGCAATAAAAATTCTGCCATCAAAGAAAAGCCCAGGCCCAGATTGATTTCTAGCAGAAGTCTACAAAACTTCCAGAGAAGAACTAATCCCAATACTTCACAACTTGCTTGGGGAAATCAGAAGAGATGGAATTCTTCTAAACTAACTCCTTCTACAAGGCCAGTATCACATTAATACCCAAACCAAATAAATATACCTCAAGAAAAGAAAATTATAGACCAAAATCTTTGATGAACATAGATACAAAATTTCTAAACAAAATACTAGCTATACACATTCAAAACTATATCAAGAGAATTGTACACCACAACCAAGTTGGTTTCATCCCAGAAAAGCAAGGATGTTTTAAATACATATTATTCACCACTGGAAACAAAACCACATGATCATATCAATAGATGCTGAAAAATCATTTGACAAAATCCAACATCCATTCATGTTAAAAAAAAAAACTGCAGAAAATTGGAATAGAAGAAATGTATCTCAACATCATTAAGGCAATATACAATAAACCAAAGACCAACATCATATTGAAAGAGGAAAACCTGCAAGAATTCCCTCTAAAATTGGAACAAGACAAGAATGCTCACTATCACCACTCCTTTTCAGTATAGTCCTTGATGCTCTTGCCACAGCAATAAGACAAGAGAAGGATATCAAAGGAATTCAAATAGGAAAAAAGAAGTTAAAATTATCCTTGTTTACAGATGACTTAATCCTATATCCAGAAGACCCAAAGAATTCAACAAAAAGACTACCGAAGCTGATTAACCAATTCATCAAAGTTGTGGGATACAAAAATCAATCTAAAGAAATTAGTTAGCTGGGTGTGGTGGTGCACGCTTGTAATCCCAGCATTCAGGAGGCTGAGACCTGGAGGATCACGGTTCGTGGACAGCCTCAGCTATTTAGTGAGGCCCTCTTTAATTCAGTGAGACATGGTTTCAAAATAAAGAATAAAAAATAGGGCAGGGGGTGTAGCTCAGAGGTCGAATGTCCCTGGGTTCCATCCCCAGACCCGCAAAAAAAAAAAAAAAAAAGAAATTATTTGCTTTTCTATATACCAACAATGAATCCATGATGAAAGAAATAAAGAAAATAATTCCTTTCACAATAACCTCAAAACCAATAAAATATCTAGGAATAAACCTAACCAAAGACATAAAAGTGAAAACTATAAAACATTAAAGAAAGAAATTGAAGAAGACCTTGGAAGATAGAAAGATCTCTGCCGAAAGCCAACTCAGTCCAATCGGGGTGCAAGTCCACTTGCGGTCGAGAATCTCAGCAAAGATGGGGAAGGATAGAGTGAAATACTGCAGCCTCTTATCTGCAGCGATTCTTTCCCTTCTAGGAACTAAATTTCTTTAAGTCCCTAGTGACGGCACTTTTGGAAAGAACCTGATATGGACAAGAGCCTTTTAAGCTAATGACACTTTATTACAAGAACCCCCCAAAAATTTATACCCTTCACCAGTAAAGTTAATAATAAGAGAAAAGGAGGTGAATGCAATCACTGTGAAACAATAGTGAATAACATGTAAACAAAGGTAAAAAGGGCTGGTCTGGGCTTTTCGCTTTCAAGAGATTAACTCCAGATCTTCTCCAGATCTTGCAGACAGGCAGTTCCAAAGGTCAATCTTCCAGAGGGAATGGGCACGCCCAGGGCTTGGAGGCCTCTCAGGGATTCTTCTTTGACTTTTTTGGAACTTTCCATCTTTAGGGCCCAGTCCGTATGGCAAGTGTGGGGAGATGTGGTGATTCAGGTGGATGTGATAGAGTTTATTCAGGTGTTGCCATCTTACCTTCTAAATCTGAAAGCTTAAGCAAACTCACAACACAGTTTGGCAGACAAACACCAAAAATACCATGTAGTTTTTAGATTTAGTTGTCAGATATACTTCCTTAGCTGTGAAACACTTTTCCCCAAATGATAGGCTTATTAGAAACCTATTCATCTTATAAATAATCCATATTCCTGTCCCAGACCCTTTGCAATATCCTTTCCTTGGCCACGTGGAGCCCCTCCCATCTCGGGCAGGGCTCATACTGGGTGTAAAGGTCAAGAATCTTCCTAACCTTTAGCTCCATTGTATCGGGCAGTATTAGTTGCTCATAAACCGGGTTGCTTTGATGTTACACCCAATGTTTGTCTTCCTGTATCTGGGCAGGATCACAAAGAGAGGTAAATGGAGGCATCGGGTCGCCTCCCCCTCTAGGTTAGTTAGTAATTAGGTTGAAGGTCAGAGATTGAGAGGAAATCTGTGTTTGTAATTACTGACTGGAATGCTACCACTGCATCTAATCTCTAACTAAGTTCTTTTACCATCTGAACAAAGCCAAGGACATTTAGAGGTTTGGACAAATTACTAGAAATTTTATTTTCCACGGACTCAGTTTCTCTCACAGTCCTGATCTTACACCACCGGAGCAATTCATGTGGAGAGTTAAAAGAATACTAAAAGAATAATAGTTATGAAAGAATATCTAAAAGTGGAGAATGCTTTTGGCCAGCGACCACACCTTCTCTTGGGGCTATTTCTCACTTTGAGATTCTGCCTATGGACTGCATGAATAATAATAATGCAGATGCCGAGAGGGCGTGGCTGTTGCTGGTATCTGCAGATCTCCCTTGCTGGTGGATAGGCAGAATAAATATCATCAAAATAACCATTCTGCCAAAAGTGATCTACAGATCTAATGCAATTCTTATAAAAATACCAAACAATGATATTGTTCATAGACCTAGAAAAATCAGCCATGAATTTCATATAGAGAAACAAAAGGTCCAGAATAGCCAAAGAAATTCTCACCAATAAGAACAATGCAGGAGGCACCACAATCCCTGACTTCAAATTCTCAGCCATAAGAATCATGCAGGAAGAATCACAGTTCCTGACTTCAAATTATACTACAGAGCAATAGTAGTTAAAACAGCATGGTATTGGCACAATGGCAGGCATACAGACCAATGGAACAGAATAGAAGGTACAAAAACAAACCCACACACTTATAGGCAATTGATCTTTGACAAAGTACCCAAATTCATATGCTGGAGAAAAGACAGCCTTTTCAACAATTGGTGCTGGAAAAACTGGCTATCTATTTGCAGAAAGAGGGAACTATATCCTTACCTCTCGCCGTGCACAGGAATCAACTCGAGATGGGTCAAAGACTTGGAAATCAGACCAGAAACTGTGAAGTTATTAGAGGAGGGCATAGGTTCAACACTCCAACATATAGGCACAGGTAGTAACTTCCTCAACAAGACCTCCGAAGCACAAGAAATTAAAACAAGAATTAACAAGTGGGGAGACTTCTGGGAAGATGGCGACCGAGAAAAGCAGCATTTATGAGTCCTGCTAACACTCGATCAATGCTTTTCATAGCCAGAAAACACTATCAGAAGAGAAATAAAAAATGTAAACACAAGGGACAGAGAAAAAGAAGACTAGAAGAACAACCAGAGACCAGAAAAGAACCCAGCCCGCATTGCGGATCCACACCAGCGCCATCATGCCTCACAGCACCAGGCTTCAGAGAGGAAAGGTAAACAAGGAGCTGAAGTGAGCAGCTGCGGATCATTCAGGTGTAATTCAGCAGTTCTTTCAGTGCAAAGAATGTCTAAAACGCCCAGTGGCCAAGCTCATCATGCCTTCCAGGGACTCACAACAGAACTCAAAACCAGAAAAGAAATACGCCAGCCTCACGGCCAAGGGCGTGGCAGCAGTGCCCTATTGCCAGCAGTGGGGACATGGCGACAGGTCCAGATCAGTGTGCACAATAACTGTAAGTGAAATTGTGGCCCCTATAGGAGAAATCCCAGCACTGCACCCCCAGGGACTTGCGCAGCTTTGATAATCTCCCTGGGTCTGAGATTTTGCAGTCCAACCCAGCGAAGGAGTAGTGGTGGCAAAGATACCACACTGTAGTTACAGCTCCCTGTGGGAAAATGCCTGGCTCAGCAACCTCATGGTCTCACGCAGCCTCGATTAACTCCCTGGATCTAAGACTTTATGATACAACCCAGTAAAGGAGTACTGGCGACTGAGATTACCACAAACTCGAGATCCAGAGCACCCTAAGTAAAGTCATGGTGACCCGGGAAAGAACCCAGAGAAAGCACAAACTTCTGAAATCGTGGGAAAGAGGAACAACAATAGAGCAATGAATGCCCCAAACCCCATAATTATCAGAACCTGATAACACAGAAATTCAGAGATCTCCAGAAGATCAAATCAGGAATATAACTGTAGAAATAATACAAGACTTTCGAAAAGAATTTAGAGAGAGTCTAAAAGAAATAAAGGATGCAATCATTGAAGTAAAGGCATCAATTTAAACTATAAACGATCGATTAGATCACATGGAGAATAGAATCTCATTCCTAGAAGATGATCACTCCAAAAGCAAATGCATAATTTATAACTTAGAAAAAATGTCAGACAGCAGAAATCTGACATTGAAGAAATATGGGGCCATTTTAAGAGAGATAACCTAAGAATAATTGGAATAGAGAAAAGAAGGTGAAACCAAAGGAATCAATAATCTCTTCAAAAATTAATAGCAGAAAAATTTCCAAACACAGAGCAAGAGGTCGATACACAGGTCCAGGAAATTTATAGAACTCCCTTTAGACAGGATCAGAGAAGAGGTTCCCCACGCCACATAATTGTTAAAATGACCAATGTAGAAGCCAAGCAGAGAATCTTAAAGGCAACAAAAACAAAAGGCCAAGTGACATTCAGAGGCAAACCAATTATAATCACTCCAGACTTCCCAAACCAAGTCATGAGAGCCAGAAGGGCTTGGAGTAACATATTCCAAACTCTGAAAGAAAACGCCTTCCAGCCAAAAATTTCCTACCCAGCAAAACTATCTATCAAATTAGATGGGGAAATAAGAAGCTTCCATGATAAACAGAAACTGAAGGGATTTATGTCTTCAAAACCAGCACTAGAGAAAATACTCAAAGAGATTAACTACAAAGAAGAAATAGGTAACACACACCAGAACCAGGGAAATAAGATTTTCCATCCAGCAGACAACTAAGCAAAGAAGAATAAACAGTATTTCAAACAGAAGTAAAATCTTAACATGTTAGGAATTAAAAGTTATCTCTCAATAATCACACTGAATGTAAATGGCCTTAATTCCCCAATAAGAGGATATGAAGTAGTAAAATGGATTAAAAACCAGAATCCATCCATCTGCTGCTTACAAGAAACACACTTTACAAGTAAAGATAGTAACAAACTCAAGGTAAAGGGCTGGAGCAAGGTAATTCATGTTAAGTAGCCATCCTAAAAAATGTGAAGTAGTATTTCACTATAGATTTTATTTGTATTTTCTTAATGATTAGTTATATTATGATAATGATGAGTGATATTCATGTGTTCATTAGTCTTATAAAAATCTTTCAAGATTAATTATCTATTTTAGTCTTTTACCTATTTCTAAATTGTATTGTTTGCTTTTATTGTTGCTGATTTTTAGGATTTCTATTTGGAATATTAATATACCTTCAGATATACCATTTGGAAATATTTTATCCCATTCTATCAGTAACTTTTAATTCTGTTTACATTGTCTTTGGATATACAATATTTTTCTATTTTTTTATGAAGTTTGCTTGTTTATTCTTTTGTTGCCTGTGCCTTTGGAGTCATAGCCGAGAAATCACTGCCAATTTCAATGTTGTGAAGTTTTATGACCCAGGTTTTCTTCTAAAAGTTTATAGTCTTAAGATTTACATTTAGGTCTTTTATCTATTTTGAGTTAATATTTGTATATGGTATTAGGTAAGGGCCCAATTTTATTCTTTTTCATGTAGTTATTTTTCAATGATATTTAGTGAAAAGATTATTATTTCCTTCACCAAATGTTCTTGGAAACCTTGTCAAAAATAACTTGACCATATATGGAAGAAAAAAACCCCAAACATATCAAAGTTAATCAGGAAACCAAGAATGGGAAGGAGGGAGTGGGAGGGAAGGGTTAGGGATTCGGTAGGGGCTGAATGGGTGATGTGTGCGTGTATATCTCCACAAGTTTTTTTTTTTTATCCCATTAAGATGTATGACTACAATGCACCAATAAAAATTTAACAACAAAAAAAGAATTAACAAGTGGGATAGCATCAAACTAAAAAGTTACTGCTCATCAAAGAAAACCATCAAGTACCTAAAGAGAAAGCATGCAGAAGATCTTTACCAGCCACCACTCTGATAGAGGGCTAATATCCAGAATATACAAAGAGCTCAAAAGACTCTACACTAGCAAAACAAATAACCCAGTTAAGAAATGGGCAACTGAACTGAATAGACACTTCACAAAAGAGATATAAATGGCCAATAGATACATGAAAAGATGTTCATCATCATTAGCCATCAGGGAGATGCAAATCAAAACTACACTGAGATTCTATCTAACCCAATCAGAGTGGCAAGCATAAGGAAATCAAATAATAATGAATGCTGAGGAGGATGTAGGGAAATAGGAACTCTTTTACTGTTGATGGGAGTGAAAACTAGTTCATCCACTACGGAGATCTGTGTGGAGATTCCTTAGAAAACTGGGAATAGATCCACCATATGATCCAGCTCTACCACTCCAGGAATCAGAGAAATACAGCAACATATACATACTCATGTTCATAACAGCACAATTCATAATAGCCAAAATATGGAACCAACCTAGGTCTCCATCAACAGATGAATGACTTGCAAAATTATGGGAAATATACACAATGGAATTCTACTCAGCAATAAAGAAGAACAAAATCATGTCATTTGCAAGAAGATGGAAAGCCCTGGAGAACATTAATTGAGATTAGCCAAGCACAGAAGGAGAAGGGACATATGTTTTTTCTAATATGCTCGAGCTAGGGGGTATTAGGGATGCCAAACAGACTACAGATAATGGAGAGGAAACCTCAGCAAAGCCAGGAAAGAAGAGTAAAGGAGGAAGAAGGCTGAGGTTTATTAATGGAAAAGCTACATTAAAATATGTGTATACATGTGAATATAATATTGTTAACTGGACACTCAGTATTGGGAGGGAAGGAAAAGGGGAAGCTGGGGGCAGGCACCAAGTAATGTGTGAATATACACCTTTGTCAGCATGATCCACATATGATGTGAGACTATAATGCATATATATATATATATATATATATATATATATATATATATATAATTTCAAAAACAGAAAATCTAACCAGGTATGGTGGCGCATGCTTGTGATCCCCATGCTTGGGAGGCGAAGACAGGAGAATCACACAGTTTTGAAGCCAGCCTTGCTGGCTTAAGAGACCCTGTTTCCAAATAAAAAATATAAAATATTAAAATATGTCTGGGAGGGTTGGCTGGAGGTAGCAGGGTTCCATCCCCAGTACCACAAAAAAAAAGTCTAATCTATGTTTAATCAGAATTTCAGGATGAGATATTGAAATGACTGTGAGGAGAAAATTATTCAAGAAGACAATTAAGAGTCTAACAAGTGTGGAAAAGTATGTAAATTCTGAGAACAAGAATTCTTTAAAATGATTATTACATAATTTTCAGGGGGAAAGGAATGCACAAACACCTACATGTTTTGAAGCAAATATTCAAAGCACCAAATACAAAGAAACTCTCTTCAATCTTAAAAGCAACCAAAGAGAAGACATATTTCCTATCAGAGAAGCTGAGCGGCCGTTGAGGAATGTCGTTACAGTGGTCTCCGAAAATACTGTGAAGCCAGAATTGCAATATCCCCTGGAACTCTCTCTCTTGATCCAGATTTAATAAGAACAGCCTCCTAAATAAAAGCTGAGAATATTTGCCACAAAGAGACATTAACTTTTTAAAAATTCTGTCCAGGCGTGGTGGCGCACGTTTGTAATCCCTGCACTTGGGAGGCAGAGACAGGAGGATCGCGCAGGTTCCAAGCCAGCTGCGCGCACTGGCTTAGGAGACCCTGTTTCCAAATAAAAATGTAAAAATAGGTCTGGGAGTGTAGCCCGGAGGTAGAAGGGCTTCCAGGAACCCCAGTACCACACACAAAAAAATTTTTTTATAAGGTTAGGCATAGTAGCACATGCTTGTAATCCCAGCATTCAGGAGGCTGAGACCGGAGGATCGCAGTTCAAAGACAGCCTCAGCTACTTAGTGAGGCCCTCTGCAACTTAGTGAGACACTATTTCAAAATAAAGAATAAAAATAGGGCTGGGTGTGTAGCTCAGAGGTAGAATGCCCCTGGGTTCCAACCCAAGACCCTCAAAAAAAATTATAAAGATTGTACGTTAGGAAAAAAGAAAAATGACCTAAACTACAAAAGTGAAGAACATTTTATCTTAATACAGTCATAAGCAAATATAAACAAATGTTGAGTGTATATTAAAACATTTAGAGTCTGGGGCTAAAATAAATTAAAATAGAACTAAAACTCCAGAGAAAAATACCAGACCCTCTAACAGTATTATATTTTCCAGATAGAGGATAAAGATATCCATTACCTGTAGAGTTTAACTAAATGCACATGTTTTAAAAATAAAGGTGTCTAGGGGAAACCACTAAAAATAGGAATCCTCCTGAAGTGGGAAGGGAGGGAGAATTTGAATGGGCTAAACCCTGGTGATGCTCCTTAGGGCACCCACTGAGCCCAACAGCGGCAACATCTTCTTACTTCAGGAAGGACTTTGGAAGTTGGCACATTTTCTAAAACTTAGTTGTAATTTTTCTGCAAGCACCTCTTTGGGTCTGAGGCTCTGGGGCCTCTTCTGCAGAATTGGAGCCAGTGGGCTTTACCCCACCACCTGGAATCATGGGTGAAGACTCCAAGCTCCGCAGAGGTATGAGGTGATACAAAATGTTTGCGCTGCAGGAGAGCCCTTTCTGCCCTTCCATTTCAGGTTGCTTCTCTCTGGGTACACCTTTCTAGGGAGTTTTCTTGGTTTACCCAGATGGTTAATGCAGCATCAGAAGGTAAAGAAACCCCAACCAGGCATGGTAGTGCACGCTTGTAATCCCAGCATTTGGGAGGCTGAGACAGGATCCCAGTTCGGGGACAGCCTCAGCTACTTAGTGAGGCCCTTTGAAAGTCAGAGAGACCCTGTTTCAAAATAAAGAATAAAAATTGGGGCTGGGGGTGTAGCTCAGAGGTAGAATGCTCCTGGGTTCCATCCTCAGGGGAGAGAGAGAGAGAGAGAGAGAGAGAGAGAGAGAGAGAGAGAGAGAGGCAGGCCAAGTGCCTCCCACGTGGGGCCATAGAATAGACACCCAACACACCCATCAGAGGAGTAAAGGCCACAGATGTCTTCGTCTGTGGGACCTAGAGCCAAGAAATCTCAGCCCAGTCCTCATCTTGCTGCCTTCCTGTGGCCAGCTGAGTAAAACCCTCCCTTCTTTCTTCTGGTCCCAACTGGGAGAAAAGAGGGAAGACCAAAAGGAAAGGACAGGGAAGGAGTCTCACCCCTACCCCAACCTTCCTTCCCAGCCCCTCCCAGGCCAGGGCCCCCATCTTGGGGTGGGGGAGAAGGCACTGGTGAATTGCAGTTTAAAAGTGAATCTGGCCAGAGGAGGGAAAAATGGTGACAGAGAGAGGCAATATCTCACTAGCTGAAGCAAATTAAGTTCAACTACTGAGAAGGCTGTTGGGGTCTGCTCAAACTGCCTGACAGAACTTCCGATGAATTAGCTACATGTAGCGCCAAGTACGTTGACGTCTGCACAACCTCCTGACAGAACTTCCGATGAATCCGCTGCATGTAGCGTCGAGCGCAGGTCTGCACAACCACCTGAACTTCCGATGAATGAATCCGCAACATGTAGCGCCAAATGGATATGGAGGGCGTAACTACTCTCCTTGCCCCCGCTAGCCCAATTTGGTAATGTTGAGCCTTATTGGCTCGAATAATGCTTCTGTGCTTGTGAACCCCTCATGCACTGGATAATGAATGGCTGCAAGTTATGTGCTTTGCACAAGCAAGGGTGACCTTTAGCTTGATAGGTTAGAATAGTTTCCTGTTGGAAATCCCCCTTGCGGGTTTTTGCTTTAAATTGGGTTGCCTGAGAGAAATAAACGAGATCCTATTTGACACGTCTCCCGGCTTCATGTGGTTTTGTTCATGGCCATCGGCATTTATCATCCTTCTCAGCCCCCACCGCTGACAGGCTGGACCCGTCAGAAGGCAGCATCTTAATAAACAAAATTATATTCAGCTTATGACCCAAAACAGACTCGGGGACTACAGTGGAAGAAATCCAGTAACTTTGACCTATGAGATTCACCAGAACACTAAAAACACCCACAAGTGAGCTGCAGATGTGGGCGGCTGCCGGTGCCATAACAGGCGCCGGCCCAAACAGAGAACTCTGGGAATTGCGTAAAAACCCCCAAGAGTCTGAAAGTGGCCATAGAGCTCCAACATCTTAAGCTGCAAGCTCACCTGAGCACCTGAGGGTCACCGTTTGCTCACCAGAGGTGGCACCTGCAGAGGCATTGGGAGACCTTCCGGGACCTGGAACTGGACCTGCTAACCATGAACTCAGAGAATCAGCAGGATAAGGAAGAGCAGCCAGCCCTTCAAAGCCCCAGACTGGGCTGCGAGGCAACAGCTGAACTCAGATGAGCACGGGACCCAGCACGCACACAGTGAGTGCCACCAGACAGCAATAACTGGGTACCAGTGTGCGCCAAGGGGGACAAGTTCAACTCCAGTGTCACAGGAAGGGTGCTTAAGCGCAATAACTGCACAGGGCCACAGGGGGTCACTCCAAGCAAATAAGAGACATTGCAATATACTCCAGAATCTATCACAACGATTAGACATTCAGAAATTACACCGGACCTCCCTATATTCGTAAAGTAGTAGGACTGGTTTGTTTTGTTTTGTTTTGTTTTTTGTTTTGGGTTTTTGTTTTTTTGTTTTTGGTTTATTGGGGTTTATTTTTTTCTTCTTTTTTTACTTTTATTTGGGTTTCTTGTTTGGTTCCTTCACTTCATTGCACACTGTTGCTAATTCATTTTATTTTATTTTATTTTTATCTTTTTTTTCCTCTTAACCCTTTTTGTTCTCCCTTAGTGGTCTATTTTTGTTTTTTGTTGACGTTGTTGTTTATATTTGATGTATAATAGTTAGCCTTTGTACCTTATTTTGATACTTTATTCCTTTGTTTGCTCCTTCCCCCACACTTCTACAGAAGTCTTCAATTTAGCCTATCTGCTATCTCCCCTCAAAACTTTCTCTTTGTCTCCTAACTGTATCTCTTTGTTTAATACACAAAGTTTCTCGCATCTCCATACTTAAATATTCTAATAAATACAAGAGTCCTACTATCTAACCTTCTCCCATTCTCAACCTGATACAACTTTATTATACTTAAATTCTTCCACAACCTTACCTTACCTGACTCCTGCACCCATCACCCTAGCTACTCCTCCATCACCCAACCCTCACCACCAGAAAAAGTACTGCTTACCTGTTGACTCTTCTAAATTCCTACTACTAAGACTGGACTAAACATAATGCCCACAAACGATGGGAAAAGCAGGCCTGAGAACTTTGAAAATATGAGAACCAGGAATAGTGAGGAAATAACAGAGGTCACGAATACTGACCTACAAGAAATGCAAGAAGGGGAGTTCTGAATCTTAATCTACAATATGATGAAAAAATTTAAAACAAGTCTAGAGGAGATGAAAGATGAATTGGAAATACTAAGGAAGAATCAGAAAGAGGTCTGGAATGAAATGAAAGAGTCAATAAATGAAATAAAGAGCAATAGAAAGAAATTCTGGAAGATTAGATGAAATGGAAAGTAGAATATCACTGTTAAAAGACAGTTCACACAGTCAAAACTGAAAACACAGTCAACAGTATACAGAAGTCAAACTTAAACATCCAACAACTATGGGACAACATGAAACATCCTAACTTACAGATTAAAGGCATTGAAGAAGGGGTAGAGATACAGACCAAGGGCATCCGTAATCTCTTCAGAGAAATAATAATTTCAGAGAATTTCCCAAACATGGAAAGAGACTTGGATCTTCATGTCCAGGGGACATTAAAAACACCATTAAGACAAGATCAAAGAAGGACCTCCCCATGCTACATAATAGTCAAAATGACCAACACAGAGGCCAAGGAAAGAATCGTAAAAGCAGTGAGAACAAAAGGATGGGTGACATAGAGGCAAAACAATAAGAATCACCCCAGACTATACAACCCCGGTCAGGAATGCTAGGAGAGACTGGTACAACGTGATTCAGACTCTGGAAGAAAACAACCTCCAACCAAAACTATTATATCCAGCAAAACTACTATTCAAAATTGATGGAGAAACAAAAGTGTTTCAAGATAAACAGAATCTCAAAAATTCATGAATTCAAAGCCGACACTAGAGAAAATACTTAAAGAAATAAACCATAAAGAAGAAAAAAGGAGATCAAGGGGGTGGGGAGCGGGCGGAGGCGGCCGGAGCAGTGCGGCGGGCTCTGCTGGACCCCGCGGGAGCCCAAAGTTTGTGCAGCCTTGCGCGCCGTCCGCGGGACCTGGGCAGCGCGACCGCGGCGAGGGACGGCCACGCGGAGGGCGGCGGCCGCGCAGCCTTGGGAGGACTTCCGGGAAGATGGCGACGGAGGAAAGTGGCACTTACAAGTCCCGCTAACAATCCAACTCTACTACCTCAAAACCAGCGCCTTTCAGAGCCAGAAAACACCACAGCAAAGAAATAAAAACGGTAAATACAAGGGACAGAGAAAAAGGGCTGGAAAAACAAGTCACCGGAACAAAACCAGCCCGAAGTGCCACGCCCACGCGGCGCGGAGCGGCCGGAGCAGCCGGAGCGGCCAGAGCCGCAGCGCGGATTGGGGGGAGCCGCGGAGCGGAGCGGCCTGAGCAGCCGGAGCAGCCAGAGCCACGGCGCGGAACGGCCGGAGTGGCCAGAGTGGCCAGACCCGCGGTACAGAGCAGCTGGAGTCGCGGTTCCGAGCAGCTGAGCAGAGCGGCCAGAGCAGCCGAGCGGAGCGGCCAGAACAGCCGGAGCAGTCAGAGCTTCAGCGCGGATTGGCTGGAGCGGCGGCGTGGAGTGGCCGGAGCCACGGAGTGGAGCGGCCGGAGCAGCTGGAGCAGAGTGGCCAGAACAGCTGAGCGGAGCGGCAGGAGCAGCCGGAGCAGAGCGGCCAGAACAGCCGGAGCAGCCAGAGCCGCGTCGCGGAACGGCCGGAGCGGCCGGAGTGGCCAGACCCACGGTGCAGAGCAGCCAGAGCCGCGGTGCAGAACGGCTGGAGCAGCCGGAGCGGCCAGAACCGTGGTGCGGAGCAGCCAGAGCCGCGGCGCAGAGCGGCCGGAGCGGCGCGGCCTACATCTCCCCTAGCAACACCAGGCTCCAGAGAGGAGGGAGACTCAAAACAGAGCTCAAATCCAGAGAGGAGGTACTCTGGCCTCACGGCCTAGGATGCAGAAGCAGCGTCTTACTGCTGGCAGCAGCGGCGAGTTCACCGGACAACCCTAGACCAACCCACTCAACCAGCCACCAGGCGCCTGAGAGGAGGGGTGGACAGCGAGCCGAGGTGAGCAGGTGCTGAACAGCTGGGCAGCAGTCAGCAGTTTTGTTGGTGCAGGGAACATCTAAAGCTCCCAAGGGCTGGGCGCAGCACAACTGGCAAGGACTCAGAGCAGAGTTCAAAACCAGAGAAGAAATACGCCGCATCACGGCCGAGGGTGTGGCAGTGGTGCCATATTGCCAGTGGCGGCAGCAGCGAATCCACCGAGTTCACTACAGCTCCATCAGCGCACTCAACAACCGTGAGTCAAATTGCGGCCCCTAGGGGAGAAATCCCAGTACTGCACTCCCAGGGACTTGCGCAGATAGTCTCCCTGGGTCGGAGATTTTAGCAGTGCAGCCCAGTGAGGGAGTGGCAGTGGCAGAGATATCATACCATAGTCACAACTCCCCACTGGAGAACGCCCAACTTGGCACCCCCCACGGTCTAAGCAGCCTTGATTGACTCCCTGGGTCTGAGACTTTGTGATACAACACAGTAAAGGAGTAGTGGTGACTGAGATACCATAGACTAGAGATCCAGAGCATCTTAAGTGAACTCGTAGTGACTCAGGGAAGAACCCAGAGAAGGCACAAACTTCCAAAATCATGGGAAAGAGAAATAACAATGGAGCAGTGAATGTCAACAACACCACAACATCAGAATCTGATAACACAGAAACCCAAAGATCTCTAGAAGATCAAATTAGGAAAATAACTTTAGAAATAATAGAGGACTTTCGAAAAGAATTTAGAGAGAGTCAAAAAGAGATAAAGGATGCAATTAATGAAGTAAAGGCCTCAATTCAAAGTATAAACAACAGATTAGACCACATGGAGAATAGAATCTCACTTCTTGAAGATGATCATTCTAAAAATGAACGCATAGTTTCTAATTTAGAAAAAAAAAAAACCCGACAGCAGGAATCTGACATTGAAGAAATATGGGCCCATTTCAAGAGAGCTAACCTAAGAATAATTGGAATAGAGGAGGGAAAAGAAGGTGAAACCAAAGGGATCAACAATCTCTTCAAGGAAGTAATAGCAGAAAATTTTCCAAACATAGAGCAAGAGGTCGATACACAGGTCCAGGAAACTTATAGAACTCCCTTTAGACAGGATCAGAGAAGAGGATCCCCACGCCACATAATTGTCAAAATGACTAATGTGGAAGCCAAGGAGAGAATTTTAAAGGCAACAAAAACAAAAGGCCATGTGACATACAGAGGCAAACCAATTAGAATCACTCCAGACTTCCCAAACCAAGTTATGAGAGCCAGAAGGGCTTGGAGTAACATATTCCAAACTCTGAAAGAAAACAACTTCCAGCCAAAAATTTCCTACCCAGCAAAACTATCCATCAAATTAGACGGGGAAATAAGAAGCTTCCATGACAAACAGCAACTGAAGGAATTTATGTCTTCAAAACCAGCGCTAGAGAAAATACTCAAGGAGATTAACTGCAAAGAGGAAATGGGTAATTCACGCCAGAACCAAAGAAACAAGAATTCCCATCCAGCAGACAACTAAACAAAGAAGAATAAACAGTATCTCAAACAGAAATAAGATCTTAACATGTTGGGAATTAAAAATTATCTCTCTATAATCACACTGAATGTAAACGGCCTCAACTCCCCAATAAAAAGACATAAAGTGGCAAAATGGATTAAAAGCCAGAATCCATCCATCTGCTGCTTACAAGAAACACACCTCACAAGTAAAGATAGGAACAAACTCAAGTTAAAGGGCTGGAGCAAGGTAATCCATGCTAATGGTACTCGAAGACAAGCAGGAGTAGCAACTATGATATCAGACAAGTTAGACTTCAAACCCAAACTTATTAGAAGAGACAAAGAAGGTCACATTTTACTGGTAAAAGGAATAGTCCAGCAAGAGGAAATAACAATAATCAACATCTATGCCCCAAACATAGGGGCAGCTACTTTCATAAATCAAACTCTTTGTGACATGAAGCCACACATAAATCCCAACACAATAATACTGGGAGACTTCAACACACCACTCACAATACTAGACCGATCTTCCAGACAAAGGGTCAGTAAAGATGTCTCAGAACTAAAGAACACCATTAACCAAATGGACCTTTTGGACACATATAGAATATTTCACCCAACTACAGCAGAGTTTACATTTTTCTCAGCTGCTCATGGAACTTTCTCCAAAATAGATCACATCCTGGGACACAAAATGAGCACTAGCAAATTTAAAAAATGTTACATACTTCCCTGTGTCATTTTAGACCATAATGGAATGACACTAGAAATCAACTATAAGAAGACCCAGAGAAACAACATAAACATGTGGAGACTGAACACCACACTTCTGAATGAAGAATGGGTCATAGAAGATGTAAGAGGTGAAATCAAGAAATTTCTAGAAACAAATGAAAATAAAGAAACAACATATCAAAACCTCTGGGACACTTTGAAGGCAGTATTAAGAGGAAAATTTATAGCACTGAGTGCTCACATAAGAAAAACAGAAAATCTTCAAATAAATAGCCTTATGACACACCTCAAAGCCCTTGAAAAGCAGGAACAATTGAACCCCAAAGCCAGCAGAAGACGGGAAATTATTAAAATTAGAGCAGAAATTAACGAAATAGAGAATAAAAAAACAATACAGAAAATCAACAAAACCAAAAGCTGGTTTCTTGAAAAAATTAACAAGATTGATAAACCACTAGCCAACCTAACTAAAAAAAAAGAGAGAATCAACCCAAATTATGAAGATAAGGGATGAAAAAGGAGACATTACTACTGACAGCGTAGAAATCCAGAGGATTATCAGAAACTACTTTGAAAAACTATACTCCAACAAAATGGAAAATCTGGAGGAAATCGACAACTTCCTAGATAAATACAACCTTCCTAAACTGAGTCAAGAAGATATAGAACACTTAAACCAACCAATAACAATCAAAGAGATTGAAATAGCAATAAAGAGCTTACCATCAAAGAAAAGCCCAGGACCAGATGGTTTCTCAAGTGAATTCTATAAAACCTTTATAGGAGAACTAATCCCAATACTACTCAAACTATTTCGGGAAATAGAAAAAACCGGGACTCTCCCAAATACATTCTATGAAGCCAACATCACACTAATACCCAAACCGAATAAAGACAGTTCAAGGAAGGAAAACTACAGGCCTATATCTCTGATGAACTTGGATGCAAAACTATTAAACAAAATACTAGCAACACGCATTCAAAACCACATCAAGAAAATCATTCACCATGACCAGGTAGGGTTCATCCCAGGGATGCAAGGCTGGTTCAATATACGAAAAACAATCCATGTAATTCATCATATAAACAGAATCAAAGACAAAAACCACATGATCATCTCAATAGATGCTGAAAAAGCATTTGATAAAATTCAACATCCATTTATGATAAAAACACTGCAGAGAATTGGAATAGAAGGAACATATCTCAACATTATCAAGGCAATCTACAATAAGCCCACTGCCAACATCATATTAAATGGGGAAAAACTTCAAGAATTTCCCCTAAAAACTGGAACGAGACAAGGATGTCCACTATCACCACTTCTCTTCAATATAGTACTAGAGACTCTAGCCAGAGCAATAAGGCAAGAAAAGGAAATCAAAGGAGTACAAATAGGAAAAGAAGAACTTAAGCTGTCACTATTTGCAGATGACATGATACTATATTTAGAAAACCCAACAAACTCAACCAAAAGGCTTATAGAACTGATCAACAAATTCAGCAAGGTATCTGGATACAAAATCAATCTTAAAAAATCAGAAGCTTTTCTGTACACCAACCATAAATCCACTGAAAAAGAAATTCAGAAAACACTTCCACTCAGGATCTCCCACAAAAAAATAAAATACCTAGGAATAAACTTGACCAAGGAAGTAAAAGATCTCTACAAAGAAAATTATAAAACACTGAAAAAAGAAATCGAAGAAGATCTTAGAAGATGGAAAGACCTTCCATGTTCATGGATTGGCAGAATTAATATCATTAAAATGGCCATCCTCCCAAAAGTGATCTACAGATTTAATGCAATGCCCATTAAACTACCAAGATCATTCCTCACAGACATAGAAAAATCAGTCCTTAAATTTATCTGGAATAACAAAAAGCCTAGAATAGCCAAGGTAGTTCTCAGCAACAAAAACCACGCAGGGGGAATCACAATACCTGACTTTAAACTATACTACAAAGCCATTGTAATAAAAACAGCATGGTACTGGCAAAAGAACAGATATATAGACCAATGGAGCAGAATAGAAGACCCAGAAACAAGTCCACACACTTTCAGCCAATTGATTTTTGACAAAGGGGCCAAAAACATACACTGGAAAAAAGATAGCCTCTTCAACAAATGGTGTTGGCAAAACTGGTTAACCATATGCAGAAAACTGGATGTTAATCCCACTTTTTCACCCTGTACAAAAGTCAACTCACGATGGATCAAAGACTTGGAAATTAAACCAGAGACCTTGAAGCTCCTTGAAGAGGGCATAGGTCCAACACTACAACACATAGGCACAGACAAACATTTCCTCAACAAGACCCCAAAGGCACAACAAATTAAAAGGAGAATCAATACATGGGATTGCATGAAACTGAAGAGCTTCTGTTCAGCAAAGGAAACTATCAAGAACCTCAATCGAGAGCCAACAGAATGGGAGAAGATTTTTGCCACCTACACCACTGATAGAGGACTAATATCTAGAAAATACAGAGAACTCAAGAAACTCAACACTAAGAAAACAAAGCATCCAATAACAAAATGGGCAAATGAACTAAATAGACACTTCACAAAAGAAGAAATTCAAATGGCCAATAAATGCATGAAAAAATGCTCAACATCACTGGCAATCAGAGAGATGCAAATCAAAACTACCCTGAGATTTCACCTAACTCCAACTAGAATGGCCATCATTCAAAACACAAACAACAACAGATGCTGGCGAGGATGTGGAGAAGTGGGAACTCTAAGACATTGTTGGTGGGATTGCAAATTAGTGCAACCACTTTGGAAAACAGTATGGAGAATCCTCAGAAGAATGGGAACAAATCTTCCATTTGATCCAGCAATACCACTGTTGGGTATCTACCCAAAAGAAAAGAAACCAAACTACCAAACTAATGCATGTGTATCTATGTTCATAGCTGCACAATTCACCATAGCCAAACTATGGAACCAGCCAAGATGTCCATCAACAGATGAATGGATTACAAAACTGTGGGATATGTACACAACGGAATTTTACTCAGCCATCAAAAAAAACTCAATTACATCATTTTCAGGGAAATGGATGGAACTAGAGGACATTATGCTAAGTGAGATTAGTCAGGCACAAAAAATAAGAAATCAGATGCTTTCCCTAATATGTGAGAGTTAGGGAGAAATGGGTCATAGGAGGAACTCTTGGAAGAGGATCAGTAACTTTTAACTCTGTTTACATTGTCTTTGGATATACAATATTTTTTTTATTTTTTAGGGAGTTTATTTACTCTTTTGTTGCCTGTGCCATTGAAATCATATCCAAGAAATCACTTCCAATTTCAATGTTGTGAGGTTTTATGACCCAGATTTTCTTCTAAAAGCTTATAGTATTAAGATTTATATTTAGGTCTTTTATCTATTTTGAGTTAATATTTGTATATGTGTTAGGTAAGGGTCCAATTTTATTCTTTTTCATTTATTATTATTTTTCAACAATATTTAGTTAAAAGACTAGTATTTCCTCCACCAAAAGTTCATGGAAACCTTGTCAAAAATAACTTGACAATGTATGGAAGAATTTATCTCTGGGCTTTTATTTAGTTCCAATGGTTTATATATCTGCCTTTAGAACAGTACTACACTGTTTCAATTATTGTAGCTTTATATGGTTTGAAATCAGAAAATATACATCTTCTAGCTTTGTTCTTCTTTGAGACTGTTTTGGGTATCTAGAGTCCATATTCCATATCAGGATAGATTTTTTCTGAAAAATAAATAAATAAATGTATGATAGTTTCACCTAAAAAAAAAAGAAAAAAATATTCTCTGGTAAGAAAGAAAGCAAAAAGAAATATTGAAATGTTATCTTTAAGTCATCAAAAGTTTGGTACCAGACAAATGAAACTGTTATGTGAGATTATCAATGTTAATATTGTATAAATTGCTATAATACTAGATGTCAACCAGTAAGCCAAGCATGGGAAGGAGGGATGGGGAGGGAATGGGGTGGGGATCGTGGTAGGGGCTAACTGGGCGAGATGTGCATGTATGTCTACAAAAGTATTTTCTTTATACCACTATGATGTATGAATACATTGCACCAATAAAAAATAAATTAAAAAAAAAAGAAGAAAAAAGGAGCAGACATCAGAACCAGAGAAGAGAAGAAGTTGATCAGTGGGGTGTCTAAGTAAAGAAGAAAGAATATTTCAATAACAAATCTTAACATCAAAGGACTTAACTCAGCAATCAAAAGACATAGGTTAGCAATATGGATTAAAAAACATAATCCAAATATATGCGTTTGCAAGAAATGCACTTTACAGACAGACATTCACAGACTGAAAGTGAAAGGATGGAAAAAGATTTACCATGCTACTGGAGACCAAAAAAGGGCAGGGGTAGCAACCCTGATATCCAAAAAACATACTTTAAGCTAAAACACATCAGAAGAGACAAAACAGGGCATTTCATTTTATTAAAAGAAACAATTCACCAAGAAGATATAATGATAGTAAATGTTTATGCCCCAAATGTGGGTGCAACCACATTTGTAAAACAAACCCTTCTAGACATCAGAGCTCAAAGAGACCCAAATACAATAATTTTGGGAGACTTTAACATACCTCTCAGACCACTGGATCAATCTTCAAGGCAAAAGATGAGAAAAGAATCTTTAGAACTAAAGAAAACTATAAACTAAATGGACCTAATAGACATATACAGAATATTTCAACCAGGAACTACAGAATATACATTCTTCTCAGCAGCCCATGGAACCTTCTCCAAAATAGACCACATCCTGGGACACAAAGCAAACATCAGCAAATTCAAAAGATGTAATATAATTCCTTGCATCTTTTCAGACCATAATGGAATGAAAGTAGAAATCAACAACAGGAAACCCCAAAGAAACTATTCAAATACATGGAGATTGAATGATACACTATTGAATGATGAATGGGTAAGAATGGAAATTAGGGGAGAAATAAAGAAATTTCTGGAAATAAATGAAAATAAAGACACAACTTACCAAAATCTATGAGACACTTTGAAGCCAGTAGTAAGAGGAAAGTTTATAGCATTGAGTGCCCACATAAGAAAAACAGAGGAGCCGGACGTGGTGGCACACGCTTGTAATCCCAGCATTTGGGAGGCTGAGACCAGAGGATCGCGGTTCGCGGACAGCCTCAGCTACTTAGTGAGGCCCTCTGCAACTCAGTGAGACCCGGTTTCAAAAAAAGAATAAAAAATAGGGCATGGGGTGTAACTCGGAAGTCGAATGGCCCTGGGTTCTATCCCCAGACCCGCAAAAAAAAAAAAAAAAAAAAAAAAAAAAAAGAGAGAGAGAGAATTGCCAAGTAAATAACCTAATGATACAACTCAAGGACCTAGAAATATAGCAATAGTCTAATCCCAAAGCCAGAAGAAGGCAGGAAATTATTAAAATCAGAGCAGAAATAAATAAAATAGAAAACAGAAAGCAATTCAAAGAATCAATGAAACAAAAGATGGTTCTTTGAAAAGATTAATAGAATTGATAAACCCCTGGCCAACCTAACCAAAAGAAAGAAAGAATCAACTCAAATTATTAAATCAGAAATAAAAAAGGAGACATCACCACAGATAGTGGAGAAATTCAAAGGATTATCAGAAACTATTATGAAAATTTATACTCCAATAGAGTAGAAAACATGGAAGAAATTGATAGATTTCTAAGCACATATAACCTACCTAAACTGAACCAAGAGGACATAGCAAGCCTAAACCAACCAATAGCAAACAAAGAAATAGAAATGGCAATAAAAATTCTTCCATCAAAGAAAAGCCCAGGCCCAGATGTGTTTCCAGCTGAATTCTACAAAACCTTCAGTGAAGAACTAATACCAATACTTCACAACTTGTTCCAGGAAATTGAAAGAGATAGAACTCTCCCAAATTCCTTCTATGAGGCTAGTATCACATTAATCCCCAAACCAAATAAAGATACTTCAAAAAAGGAAAACTACAGACCAATCTCCTTAATGAACATAGATGCAAATATTATAAACAAAATACTAGCTATATGCATTCAAAACCATATCAAGAGAATAGTACACCATGACCAAGTTGGTTTTATCCCAGAAAAAACAAGGCTGGTTCAACATATACAAATCAATACATGTTATTCACCACATAAATAGAACCAAGAACAAAAACCACATCATCATAGCAATAAATGCTGAAAAGGCATTTGACAAAATCCAACACCCATTTATGTTAAAAAAAAAAAACACTACAGAAAATTGGAATAGAAGGAACATATTTCAACATCATTAAGGTAATATACAACAAACCCAAAGCCAACATTATACTGAATGGGGAAAAACTGCAAGAATTTCCTCTAAAATCAGGAATGAGACAAGGATGCCCACTATCATCATTCCTTTTCAATATAGTCCTTGAGACTCTTCCTGCAGCAATAACACAAGAGAAGGAAATAAAAGGAATTCAAATAGGAAGAAAAGAGCTAAAACTGTCCTTATTTTCAGATGATATGATTCTTTATCTAGAAGATCCAATGAACTCAACCAAAAGACTTCTGGAGCTGATTAACAAATACAGCAAAGTTGCAGGTTACAAAATCAACCTAAAGAAATCAGTGGCTTTTCTTTATGCCAACAATGAATCCACAATGAAAGAAATAAAGAAAACAATTCCATTCACTATAACCTCAAAACCAATAAAATATCTAGGAATAAACCTAACCAAAGATGTAAAAGACCTCTACAACAAAAACTATAAAACATTAAAGAAGGAAACTGAAGAAGACCTTGGAAGATGGAAATATCTCCCATGCTCATGGATAGGCAGAATAAATATCATCAAAATGACCATTTTGTCAAAAGTGATCTATAGATTCAATGCAATTCCCATTAAAATGCCAACAATATACTTCGTAGACCTACAAAAATCAATCATGAACTTTATATGGAGAAAGAAAAGACCCAGAACAGCCAAAGCAATTCTCAGCAATAAGAATCACTCAGGAGGCATCACAATCCCAGACTTCAAATTATACTATGGATCAATAGTAGTAAAAACAGCTTGGTATTGGCACAATAACAGGTATACTTACCAGTGGAACAGAACAGAAGATACAGAAACAAATCCACACACCTACAGTCAATTGATCTTTGACAAAGGGACCAAACTAATACGCTGGAGAAAAGACAGCCTTTTCAACAAATGGTGCTGGGAGAACTGGCTCTCCATTTGTAGAAAGATGAAACTAAATCCTTACCTCTTACTGTGCACAGGAATCAACTCAAGATGGATCAAAGACTTAGAAATTAGACCAGAGACTGTGAAGTTATTAGAGGAAGGCATAGGCTCAACACTCCAACATATAGGCACAGGCAGCAACTTTCTCAACAAAACCTCTAAAGCCCAGGAAATTAAAGCAAGAATTAACAAGTGGGATGGCATCAAACTAAAGTTTCTTCTATCAAAGGAAACCATCAAGAACCGAAAGTGGAAGCCTACAGAATGGGAGAAGATCTTTACCAGCCACCACTCCAATACAGGGCTAATATCCAGAATATACAAAGAGCTCAAAAGACTCTCACTAGCAAAACAAACAACCCAATCAAGAAATGGGCAACCGAACTGAATAGACACTTTACAAAAGAAGAGATACAATTGGCCAGTAGATACATGAAAAGATGTTCGTCATCATTAGCCATCAGGGAGATGCAAATCAAAACTACGCTGAGATTCCATCTAACCCCAGTCAGAGTGGCAAGCATAAAGAAATCAAACAACAACAAATGCTGGTGAGGATGTAGGGAAAGAGGAACCCTTTTACACTGTTGGTGGGACTGCAAGCTAGTTCAGCCACTATGGAGATCTGTGTGGAGATTCCTTAGAAAACTGGGAATAGATCCACCATATGATCCAGCTCTACCACTCCTGGGTATTTTTCCAAAGGGGTTGAAATCAGAGGACTTCAGCAACATATGCATACCTATGTTCATTTCAGCACCATTTGTAATAGTCAAAATATGGAACCAACCCAGGTCCCCATCAACAGATGAATGGATCGCAAAATTATGGGAAATATATACAATGGAATTCTATTCCACTATAAGGAAGAACAGAATCATGACATTTGCAAGAAGATGGAAAGTCCTGGAGAGCATTATGTTAAGTGAGATCAGCCAAGCACAGAAAGAGAAGGGACATACGTTCTCTCTAATATGCCCAAACTAGGGATCATTGGGGATACCAGAGGGACTCCAGTTAATGGAAGGGAAATCTCAGCAAGTTTGAATGGAAGGATAGGGGAGGAAGAAGGCTAAAGTTGATTAATGAGGGCCTACATCTGAATATGTGTAAAAGTTTGAATATAGCATGGTTACCCTGGACACTCATTGTTGGGGGGGGGCGAGAGAAAAATTGGGGGTGGGGGAGAGAGGGCACCAAGTAAAATTTAAATGTATACCATTTATTTTCAATAAAAAATATAAAAAATTTAAAAATGAAGCTGGCCGGGCGTGGTGGCACACTCTTATAATCCCCGCGCTTGGGAGGCAGAGACAGGAGGATGGTGCAGGTTTGAAGCCAGCCTCGCTGACTTAAGAGACCCTGTTTCCAAATAAAATAGGTCTGGGAGTACAGCCCAGAGGTAGAAGGGTTTCATCCTCAGTAACCCCCCCCAAAAAAAAATTTGCCTGGGTCCAAACACCAAATGGGAAGCCATCTCAATGACCAAGCTGTGGCATCTGGAATCTAATCCTGAGGCTGCAGACTCCCAGATTCAATGGGGAAGCGTGAGCTGGAAACACAGAGTTAAAAGCATTGATTAGAATAAAGAAGAGCCAGTTTCCTGTCTATGCTCTGAGTGGGTTTAAAGCCATCAATAAACGCATTACACATGAGCAGGCTGGAGATAATTGTGTGACCCCAAGGCAGGGCCATGAAGTCATTCCCAGTCTCACTAAGACTGTGCAAGGCGGGTGGGCAGATATCTGGTCCTAGGGTAAAGAAAACAAAAGGTTCAGAAGACACTTCTAGGCTGTTCCCAGGGCCGTGGGGGCAGGGGAGAATGGACAGGCATGGAGGACTAGGTAGAGGTCAGATGGAAGGAGACCGTCTCCCCTCAGAGATTCAGAAACTTCGGGGGTGGGGGAGAAGTTTCCAGAGTCTGGCACAGACCCTTTCGTGGAGTAACAACCCCCCCACAACAATAATGACAAATTAACATTCGCCTGTCAGAAGGAAAAGATGGTCTCTTGGTCTCTCCAGTCTGGCCATGAAAAGGTCAGCATAGGTGGACCTTGTGGGTTTGCGGGGTGGTCTCAGCTCAAATGAAGTTCAGAGTGATGAGGGCAGGCAAGCTCACAGCACTGGGGAGGCCTCCCCCGGCCTGCCCCTTCCCTGTACCAGCCGCTGAGGTTGGCAGGACAAGTTCATGGAGGTGCCTAACAGAGACCTCTCCCGACGGGCATCCGCCTGTGTTTTCATCACTGAGATTCCTTTTTGTAACCCCAAGGTTAATGAATTCACAAAAAGCAAGAAAACAGAGAGATTAAATTCAAGTGCCTTGCTGCATGTCTGAGACCCGTGCCATCCACATATACCAGAGCTTCTTAACATTTCCTGAGCGCACAAGACACCTGGGATCTTGGGACAGACGCTGCCCGCTCTGCCCGGCTGTCTGGGGCCGCGCAGGCGCTTTGCGTTTCTGACAAGTGCTGATGTCGTGCATGTTACAGGCCAGTGAGTCGCATTTTGAACAGCAAGAATTTGAACCACCTGAAAGTTTCTTCCACAGAATAAAGAAGTGAAAAATAATTCTTCTTTTCCCTAATGCCTAAAAAAAAGTCTGTTGTTGCTGTCGGTACTGGGGGTTGAATTCAGGGGCATTCTACCTCGACGCTACACTCGCAGCCCATTTTATTTTTTATTTTGAAACAAACTCTTGTTGAGTTGCTGCAGGTCTCACTAAGCTGCCGAGGCTGGCCTTGACCCTGCAATCCTCCTGTCTCAGCCTCCCCAGTACCGGGATTACAGGCGTGCACCACCATGCCCTGCTATTCATTTGCCCAGTGAGTGAATAACCACCCAGGTTTCTCCCAAACCACAGAGAAGCAGAGGATTGTGGGTCAAAACTCTTCCCTGCCCTACACTTCCTACCACCTGCTATTGCTGTTGTTACAGGTCAGCACCCTGCCATCCCTGGGGTGGGTGTGGCCTGCACAGAGAATCCTGTCCCCTGCCCACAAGCCTCCTGATTCGGGAGGGCAGGGTGGGGCTCTACCAGCCCTTCCCCCTCCCTGCCAGGATTTTTCTCCTTCACCTCCTCTGTACCAGAGACACCCAGGATCAGACATGCTCAATTTGAGATGGGCCAGCTCCTCCCTGGGACAGCAGAGTCATCTACCACCCCAGGGAGAGCCAGAAAGTCTAGAGTCTCGGGTTGGAGAGGCAGGGCCCTGCTTGGGGGAGAGAGGACACACGGGAGGAATGGGAGCCCCGTAGACCAGGACCAGTGCTGGAGGATAGCTGCTCACCAGCGTCCCCCTTCCTTATGACAGCATGGCTGGACCCGAGGGAAAGGCATTTCAGAAGCTCTCACAGTGTGGTCTGAAATCTTAGCCCAAAGCCACTGGAGGCCGCTCTTCCTGCCTGAGCCTCCTAGATCCCCAAAGAGCTGAGGCCAGAGAAGCCCGTGATTTGCTGGAAATTTTATGGGAAGAGGTTGTACTGGAAACTCCTGGGACTATAAGAGACTTTGCCGGGGAGATTGTCCTGGGACAGCCTGTGGGGCCGGGGTGGCTGAGCATCCCAGGGCCGCACCTGGAGGACCGCACCTGCCTGGCAGTTGTGAAGGGCAGATGTGCCAGGACAGGAGGAGGCAGCCAGACAGGCCAGTGCTGTGTGATGGTGTCCTGGGGACTGATGGGGCTGCGGAGGAGAGGGCCATGGCTGTGTGAGGGTGGGTATGTGGGCACGCCTAGTGGACGGCGTGTGCTGTGCTCAGAAACAGCAGCCCTGGAGTGGGGGCCCTGGCGGTGGCCCTGCAGGTGTGGTATGTCCCAAGACACTGGAGGCGTCCCTTGGCGAGGAGCCTGGGGCTCCAATGAGCCGCTCCAGAGTGAACAGGGAAGGGGCTGGGGACAGTGTGGGGTCTCCTGAGTTCATCCCCAGACTGGCCGGGCTGTCACCGCCTGCCAGGGACAGTCTGCTCCTGCTTCTGGAACAGAACACCTCAGCCTTGGTGCGTAAGCAGCAAAAACTTGTTTCTCCAGGGTGCTGGAGGCCAGAGACAAAGGCTAAGGTGTTGGCGGGCTTGTTCTGAGGCCCCTCCTTGGCTCGCAGGCCGTGTCTCCCTGACCCCCCGGGTCTTCAGTCTGTCCTAACCACCTCTCCTTATACAGACACCAGTCTTGTTGGGTTAGCACTCACCCGAAGGATCTAAATTGTGTGTGTGTGTGTGTGTGTGTGTTGTGTGTGTGTGTGTGTGTGTGTGTAGGAAGGGAGGAGGAAAAACCAACATTAATTACTACAAAAGAGAAAAAGAAGCCGGGCATGGTGGCACACACTTGTAATCCCAGCATTCGGGAGGCTGAGACAGGAGAATCCCGATTCGTGGCCAGCCTCAGCTACTTAGTGAGGCCCTTCACAACTCAGTGAGACCCTGTTTCCAAATAAAGAATAAACAATAGGGCTGAGAGTGTAGCTTGGAGGTAGGATGCCCCTGGATTCTATCCCCAGTACCGCAAAATAAAAAAAATAAAAAAAAAAAAAAGATGGGGGAAGAGGTGGGGGAGAGAGCTTATTCTGCTCACTGGTCCTGTAAAGTCCACAGGTGAAAGCCAGCATTAGTAGGAGAAAGGCTGAGAGCCCAGGTCAGTTTCTTTCACTCCAGGGTGAAGGGAGGGAAGTCATAGGGGCGCCGCGCTGGGGACTTGGAGCGGGACTTCACTGAATCTGGTTGTGCCGGCCCCACGCACCTCTTCCCTCTTCTTGCTTGTTCTGGCGCAATAGGGTGCAAGGCTTTTTCCGGCACACAGTGTGTCGAACCCAGGGGGCACCACATCCTTCCATGTGAACACAGCTCTCCTGGTGGTTTATTTTAATCAGCTTTTGGGGAGACGCGACAATATCCCTTCGTGGAGCAGAGGACACTGGCGTGGGCAGGGGGTGCGGGAGAAGGAAAGGAAAGGGACAGACGGTGGGTGCAGCGAGGCAGGTGTGAGGCGTACTGGGGACGGGCGCCATCCTCCTCACCGGCCCTGGGCTGCTCTGGGCAGGGCCTGGGGGCCCAGGCTGGGCCTGTGGCAGCTCACTGGCTGACGGCCGTCAGGGTCTTCTCCCTGAAGGTGGAGGAAGCCCTGCATTCGCCCCCAGGAGCTTCTTCTCTGACCCTTCCTCATCCTGAAAAGGAGGGGTGGAGAAAAAAAAGAAAAGTCAACGGGAGAAGAAGAGAACGCGGGTAGACTTAGCATTATGGCACTGGAAGCCGGGAGAGGAAAGGGTGCCTGGATGTGGGGGATCCAGCAAAAAAGACCAGGGCCTGAGGACAGTGGGAGCAGAGTCAGGGTGGAGAGGACAGGCACAGGAGCTAACGTATCCCAGGACGCGCCGTGGGTCCCATCCCTGGACAGGGAAGGGGAGGGCGCGGCTCTGCGTGAGGTGGGCCCTGACCTTGGATAATGGGGTTCCCGGCTCCAGAACTTCTCTCTGCCCCCCAAATTTCCATTTTGCATTGCCCAAGCCCATGCTTCTTGGCAGTGGTTTCCCAACAACTCACCGGAGCCAGGGGTGGGGAGCTCTGGCCACAAGTGCTGCGGAGAAGCAATCCCAGGGACACCAAAAACGAGGCGACCTTCAGCACACAGAGAGCCGTGAGCAGGGCCCCGCAGCCTAGGAGCACACTCTGGAGAGAAAGGAAGAAGAGACACTGCAGGGGCTCTGCTTCTGTTCCTGCTACCCCTCCCTTATGGCCTGTGGCAGCAGTGAGGGTCTCAGCACCTCACCCCTTTTGCTTGTCTGCAGGGGACCCCACCACTCTCTTAAGAAGTAGACCCTAGCCAGGCACAGTGGTACACGCCTATAATCCCAGGACCTGGGAGGCTGAGACAGGAGGATTGTCGGTTCAAGGCTAGCCTCAGCAACTTAGCAAGACCCTGTTTCAAAATAAAAAGAGCTCAGCTGGGTGTGGTGGCGCACGCTTACAATCCCAGCATTGGGGAGGCTGAGACAGGAGGATCGCGGTTCGCGGACAGCCTCAGCTAATACTTAGTGAGGCCCTTTGCAACTCAGTGAGACCCTGTTAAAAAAATAAAAAAAATTAAAAATAGGGCTGGGTGTGTAGCTTGGAAGTAGAATGCCCCTGGGTTCCGTCCCCAGCACTGCCAAATAAATAAATAATAATAAAAAATATTCAGAGGTAGAATGTCTCTGGGTCCAATCATGACACTTTAAATAATTTTTTTTTTTGCGGGTCTGGGGATGGAACCCAGGGACATTCAACGTCCGAGCTACACCCCCTGACCTATTTTTTATTCTTTATTTTGAAACAGGGTCTCACTAAGTTGCAGAGCGCCTCACTATGTAGCTGCGGCTGTCCACAAACCGTGATCCTCCTGTCTCAGCCTCCCGAATGCTGGGATTACAAGCGTGCGCCACCACACCCTGTTTCACTTTAAATAATTTAAAGGTAGCTGGGAGTAAAACTTGGATGCAGAATGCCCCTGAGTTCAATCACTGGTACCAAAAAATAAAAAATAAAAAAAGAAGCCCTGGCGTGGTGGCGCACGCTTGTCATCCCCGCGCTTGTTCTGCTACTCCTCAGAGCATGTGCATACACACACACACACACACACACCCACACACACACACGTGTACATGCTAACACGCACACGCACGTCTTCTTTGAACTAAGACAAATAGAGATTTAGACTTACTGGATGGGCACACAAAATGAACGGGGACCCTGAGTCTGTATAAAGTTGCAGTGTGAAAATGGCCTGGGCCCCAGCCACCTGCCCCAGCCCCTGGGCACCACCAACCCCAGCCCTGCATCTGAAGAGCAGGCTCTGAGCCCGCGGGCACCAGGTAGACGCCCTCCCACCCCTCACCCCACTCCACACTCCAGGCTCCCCGTGCTGCCCCTCCCCAGCACCCAGGGCTGGGGAGAGCACCCCAACTCCTCCATCTAAGCACCACCTCAGGGCTCCCTCTCAAAGGAGCCCCATCGTCCACTCCCAGAGTGGAGGGAGGCCTCCCCAGCCCTATTTCTAGGGTCACAGACACTACATCACAAGTCTCTTTGTCCCTAGAAAGTCCTTGGGGAAGGAAGGAAGGAAGGAAGGAAGGAAGGAAGGAAGGAAGGAAGGAAGGAAGGAAGGAATGAATCCTGCTCAAGGAAGGGGCTGGGGGAGTGGGCGAGGAGACTCCTGAAGACAGGGGTCTAGTGGCAAGACAGACGCCGGGGAGGAGCCACAGGGCCGAGGGGCCTGTCTCACCTGCTGTCCTCTGGGAGCCGTAGAGCAGACGTGAGGGGCTGGGAGGAGCAGGTTTGGAGCTGAGAACCCTGGGTGGGCAGGAGGGAGGAGAGGCCAGGGTGGAGGGAGGGCCTCCTCACTGGCAAGAGACTGGGTGCAAGGAGTTCCTCTTAGGGGGTTCTGGCACGCAGTTCTCTCTCTCTCTCTCTCTCTCTCTCTCTCTCTCTCTCTCTCTGCCAGCTAGGGCTGGAGGAGAGGACACTTCCTAGGGCAGGGTTGGTCTAAATGTGTACCCACCTCACCCTCCTCTCTAGCTTCCTGGTGTCAGCGACTCAGGCAGCCGGAAAGCCCCAGAGGGCCCCCGGGCCCCAGCTGTTTGCTGGGAAGCTAAAGTTTAGTCACTTCCTAATCCTCCCTCCCATTCTGACTCTTCCAACTTATCGTCCAGCCCGAGACCTGTGGTTCTGAGCTCTGGGCAGCTCCTCCATCCCTCAGCCCTACTGCACCCTGGCTGGGAGCCCAGAAACCAGGTGAGGCAGCCCCTCGCCCTCACACGCCTGGCCCCAGATGTGGCTGGGGAGGGAGGACCTGCACCTGGATATGGCTAGGTGGGGTGGGGTGGCAGTCAGTGCCCAGTGGCACTGGAGAGCAGGGCGGTCTTCAGGGACTGAGGGGGTCCCTGAGGCCGACTGAGGAACACCTGGGCAGCGGAAGCTCCACAGACTGCCAGGGCTCAGGGGTCCCAGGTTTTGAACTGAGATGGGGAGGGGGCTGGGTGGTGGGGATAGAAGACAGCCCCGCCTGACCCAGACGTCAGGGCCCAGGGGAATCCTGAGAGGCACAAAGCAGATCTAGGGGTCACTCCTCAACAGGGACCAGCCAACCAGTGTCTCCGAGCCCCTCTGGCCCCTGAACTCTGGAACCCAGTGAACCTGTGAAGCTGTCCCCTATCTCTTCCTCCCCTCCCTCGCAGCAAAATGTCCACGGACACGGGAGCCACAGACGGCCAGGTGGCCCCGGGGGCCCCGCAGCCCACACACATTAACGTGCACATCCACCAGGAGTCAGCTCTGGCCACGCTCCTGCTGGCAGGGTGCTCTCTGCTGCGGCTCCCGGGTGCCACCCAGACCCTGGGCCCCAGCCGGCTACTGGTGGCGTCCTGGGTGAGTGGCCACCAGCCTGCGGGACCCCAGTTCCTCATATTGGTGGAGGGAAGGCCCCCCTTCCCGTGGCTACACACCCCACCAGCCTCTCTCTGATCAACCATCATTTTCTCCAGTTTCTCAGCCCAAGCTGTGAGTGGGGGCGGCTGTGGGGTAAACAGGTGAAAGATGGCCCCCTCGGTTTTAATCGTGGACACCTGGATGAACAGGTGCACAAAGCCACCCTGGGCGGGGGCCCGGGCTGCCTCTGTGCGGGCGCCTGGGGGCCGGTCCTGAGGACGTGCGTCTTCCAGGTGGTGCAGCTCGCGCTGGGCGTCCTGAGCTTAGTCCTGGGAGGGTTACTCTACATCCTTCTGTTCTCCAGCTGGCACTTCTCAGGACCCGCCGTCTGGACCGGGGTTGTGGTGAGTGGGGCAGCGTGATGGTCAACGTCCTGCGGGAGGGTAGGGACATGGCTCTCAAGATTACTTCAGCGTGCCACCGCAGAATGCTCGCAGTCAAAAGTCACAGGGGCAGCTCCCTGGACCCTGCCTCTCCTGCAGACTGGCTGCCAGCAGCACTCACCCACTAAGGAACCAAGGACCCACTCGCCTCCAGACGTCTGCCCTGACGGGGGCGGCAGGACGCTCCCTGGAGGAAGTGTCACGTCGGGGCCCTCCCATCGTCTCTGCCTGTCCACAGGGCCGCGGGGACCGAGGCCCTCAGATAGAGGGTGTGCCACCTGCAGCAGGAGGCTGCCCGTGGTGGGACGGGGGACCTTCACATTGACCCACCCTCAGTGATGGAGGAGACACGGAGACCCCCCATCCAATACATGGATTAGGTAGAGATTAGCCAAAAAGGATTTGGATCTCTCTGTCCACGGGGATAAACCACACTTCCCGATCTTCGAGCCTGGCCAGATGGACCTCAGTGCGCTGTGGTCAGGGCTCGGGACCTGAGGCTGAAGGACTCAGGCCAACAGCTTCTCCAGCTACCCAGCTTCCCACCACGAGATCCCCAGCGCTGCGACTTTTATGAAGCGCCTGGTGTTGCTTAAATAGGAAAGTTTTGGATAAGGGAGGGAGAACTCACATCTGGCTTGATCATAGAAACACTGATTATTGTTATTATTATTATTATTATTATTATTATTATTAGGTGCTAAGGACTGAGCCCAAAGGCATTCTACCTCCATAAAACACATCCTCCCACCACTTCAGGAGTTTGATTTAGGCTTAGCACCCTCAACAGTTCTCTTACTGGAGACAACAAAGTTGGCACAAAACCTGTACAGGCAGCAGGGTGGGGGCGGGAGGCAGGGAGAACAGGCCCTGTTCATCACGAGTGATGTGCTTAGCCCGGCCCCTGGCTGCTCTCTCCGCAGGCTGTCCTGGCTGGGGCTGCTGCCTTCCTTTATGAGAAACAGGGTGGCATCTGCTGGGTGAGTTCAGGCCGGAGCAGAGGAGCGAACCAGGCTCAGGCTCTGGCCACTCCAAGCCCCCTGCCCTAGGCACTGCCCTCCTCCCCAGCCAAGGCTCCGGAGAGACTGACTTGCTGACCCCGCCCCTCCGCCCCGCCCCAGGCCCTGCTGAGGGGCCTCCTCGCGCCCGCAGCCTTCTGCACCTCCATTGCTGCCGTTGTGATCGGGGCTGACAGCTTCCAGGTGTACCCCTACAGCTTTGCTTTCACAGGCAATGTCTGTCACGCCTCCCATGATTCAGGGTATTGGGGCGCTGCGCCCACCACCTCGCCCAGCCCCGAAGAAGCCACGAGGCTACACCGGTGCATCTCCCACCTGAACATGCTGAGGGTAGGTGGCCGAGGGGGTGGGCAGGGAGGGGCCAGAGTTAGGCTCTCCTCCACTTGGCACAGGCGCCCCTGCCACCCACCCAGATTGAGGACTGTACCTAAAGGTGCAGCCCTGAGCACATTAAGAGCCTGCAGGTGCAGGGGCTACAGCCTCGAGGCATAGACGGACACTGAGATGCTCACTGGGAATCCAAGATTGCCAGCATGCAAGGTGCTGTGTGTTAAGTGCACGCAGCCTCTGATGGGATGGGTCCCCACCCCACTCTCTATGGGTGAGGACGCTGAGGCCAGCGGTTGCTGGCTGAAGCCTGTTTGCCAGAAGCACTGACCCCACCCCCTACCAGCCACCATGTGGGTGAGGGTGGAGAAAGATCCCAAGCGGTGGAGAAGAGCCTGGGAGGGCAGGAAAGCAGCCATCTCTGGCCATGGCTCTGGCACCCTGTTCCCAGGCCATGCTGGTGAGCCTTCAGGCCATGCTCTTGGGCGTCTGGCTCCTGCTGCTTCTGGCATCCCTGGTTCCTCTGTGTTTGTACTGCTGGAAAAGATTCCCCCGTAAGAAGGTGAGCCCCTACATGTGTGTCTGCGTGTCTGGGCTAGCAGGGCTGCTCAGAGGAGACAGGAATGGAAAATGGGTGGTTTGGGAGGAGAAAAGGGCCCTTCCCACAGGTCTCAAGTAGCATCATGCCTGTCCTTCAACCCCAGCCCAGAGAGTCCCTGTTTCCAAACAAGTGGCCCTGGCCAAAGACACCAGGAAGCCAGGGAAGTGCCTGTCTTTGGTGGGCCTTTGGTGCTCTTCGAACCAGGTGTCTGGCAGCGGATGCTGGGGTCTGGCCAGCTGCAGAACTAAGTGCTCTAGACTAGAGAATTTGCCCTTTCTCTCCTGATCACAGCTGTCTTGCCCTTGTTCCTCCCCTAGAAAAGGGACCAGAAGGAGCTGCTGGGAGCCAGTGGGATCTAGCCTGCCTCTCCTGAGTTCTCCCTGCAGCTGACCCCCAGAAGAAGAATCAGACCAGAGGAAAGAGGCTGTCCAACAGCCCCAGTTATTCCTCCCCCATGACCAGGGCCTTGCCTGGCCCACCCTCCGTCATGGCGACTCTGGCGACTCTCGCTCACACTCCCTGCCCGCACCCCTCTGTGCGGTCATTCCGCAATAAACGCTCGTGTCCTTGCTCTCAGATTCTCGCTTTGATGTTCCAGGGAAGTCCTCTTGGCCAGGCAGCCGGTGGACCATGAGCCAGTGTTAGACCTCAGTGCTCGTCTTGGCTGGGTCTTGAGTTGCTGGCCCTGAGTGGCTGCAGCTCCAAATGCCTGGCAGAGGTGCAGACTCTGCACCCCGCTCCCTGTCGTTCAGATTTAAGAAGATGAACGTGAGCTGAGTGTGGAGGCACACGTCTGTAACCCCAGTACTTGGGAGGATTGCAGGTTCGAGTCCAGCTTCAAGAAACATACAAAAGCCCAATCAGAGAGGACAGCCAAGGGCCAGCACAGACAGGGTTGATGAGGGTGAACTTCTGTGTTCACTCTTCTCTGAACACCAACCTCAGGGCACCTGCCAGACTCCTGCAGCCCAAAGTTGCACTTGATATCCGTGCTAAAGACAAGCGGGCCGGCCCAGGCAGCAGGGAGGATCCTTGTACAGATCTTCAGTGTCAGTGAACATCTGGGGGTCCACCCCACGGAGGGAGGTGACTAGGAAAGTCCCCATGAAATGGGGAGGACGAAGATGCAGGACTGGAAGCTGGCCCCCGAGAATTCCCACTGCTTGGAGGACCAAAGAGCCCCAAATAAGATTGGAGGTACCGGGGATTGGACCTGCAAGCATTCTACCTCAGAACTATGCCCCCAGCCTTTTTCATTTTTTAATTCTGAAGTAGGATCTCACTAAGTTGCTGAGGATTTCTGCTAAGTTGCTAACATTGGCCTCAAACCTGTGATCCCCCTGCCTCAGCTTCCTAAGTACTGGGATTACAGGCTTGTGCCACCATGCCTGGCTGAGAAAAATAACTGAAAGGTCCTCAAAATGATTTTTTTTCAGTACTGGGGATGGAACCCAGGGGCATTCTAAATCCCAGCTACATCCCCAGCCCTATTTTTTATTCTTTTTTTTTTTTTTTTGAGGTACTGGGATGGAGCCCAGGGGCATTCTACCTCCCAGCTCCATCCCCATCCCTATTTTAAAATTCTTTATTTTGAAACAGGGTCTCACTGAGTTGCTAAGGGCCTCACTAAGTAGTAGCTGAAGCTGTTCGTGAACCGCGACTCTCCTGTCTCAGCCTCCCAAATGCTGGGATTACAAGCATGAACCACCACACCTAGCTTCTCAAAATAATATTGACACAGACTCTTGTCAGAGGCAAATGCAAATTCTCTCTTAAGAAACTCACCTTCACCTAAGGCCTCCAATAATTCCTGAAAGCAGAGTATCACAGGGGGGGAAATATAAGACTTATAATAAATTACAAATATCAAATCAAGAGCGCAATGCTCAGTTAATATCATTTTTAGATGCAGAATAAAAATTAGAATGTTTAACACGTAGGAAGAAATTGAAAAATAGGTTATTAAACTATTGCCAAAAGTAAGAGGCTATCAAATAATTAGCTATATCTTTTAAGATCCCAAAGATAACATCTAGAAATAAAATAGCAATAATTCAGATTAAAAGCCCCACTCAGCAAATTAGACATAGCTATGGAGAGAAGCAATGAACTAGAAGATATGTCTAAGGGAATTGCCTAGAATGCAGCTCAGACAGAAAAAAACAGATGCAAAGTAGAAATATAGGAGACATTAGACCTCATACGTCCAGGCAGAATTCCAAGAGGAAGAAATAGTAGCCAGGCATGGTGACGCGTGCCTATAATCCCAGGTGAGCCCTGTTTCAAAACAACAAAAGAAATAGGGGTGCAGGTGTCACACAGAGATAGGACACATCTGGGTTCAACCTTTAATATGAGAGTCAGACAGACAGACAGACAGACATGTGGCTGAGAAATTTTCTGAAGTCACAAAACACAAAAGTTCTCAGAGACAGGAAGCACAACAAATTCAGAGTAGTAGAGATGAAAAGAAAGACTCACTGAGACATATTAAAGTAAAACTTCAGAAAGTCTTAAAAGCACTTGAGTGACACTGTCTAAAAAGAAATAATCAAGTTATATCTCTTCCTCTTGGAAGGAATTATTAGTACTAAGGAGTTATAGGATCCTTGTAACGTTTAGAAAGAAGTAAAGATGTTGAGTAAATTTAGTTTTGTCATGTTATTTTTCCACGTATTTGAATAATTAATCTTCATGGGGGGTGTTATGCCAGTCCCTCATCCGCCAATGACCACCAGAAGCCGATCTGATGCAAAAAGGCAAGAGGGTTCATTCAAGCTCGAGTTTGGTCTCTCCACGTGCACCAGCGCAGTGGTCACGAGGGAAGAGCACGTGTTCCCCTGAGAACAAAGCCTTCATCCTTTAGAAAGGCCGCCCAACCCACCTCTGCATTGCTTGGTTATTTTATTTATTTATTTATTTAGGTGGTACTGGGGTTTCTGGAAACCCTTCTACCTCCGGGATACACTCCCAGACCTATTTTTATACATTTTTATTTGGAAACAGGGTCTCTTAAGCCAGCACGCTGGCTTCGAACCTGCATGATCCTCCTGTCTCTGCCTCCCAAGCGCGGGGATTATGAGCGTGCGCCACCATGCCCAGCCAATTGGTTATTTTAAAACATAAGTCTGGGGGCCACATTGCCCCACTCCAGGAGGGTGGGCGGGCATGGGCGGGGCACCCTTAGGCGTCCCCACCCACCCGGAAGGCCCCGGAGGAGGTCCGGGCTACATGGCCCTGACCCCGGAGGGTGGGTGGGCACAGGCAGGACTCCCTCCGCAAGGCCGGGACCCCGGGCAGGTGGGCAGGTGCGGGCGGGGCACCCCTAGGAGACCCCCCTACCACCCAGAAAGAAAAAAATTTTTCATCACTACAGAGTGCCTGATCCCACAACCTCCCCAAACCACACATACTGTCTTCTTCTTCTTTTTTTTTTTTTAAAGGGAATTGAAAAAAGAAAAATATTCGAGAGGGGTTAAGATGGCCCCAGCGGCAGCTAGAATATTGGAGATGCAGACAAAACATATCCATCTGAACTGGAACTTTTGGAAAAATTCCCCGTGAAGGAGGACTGCTGCTTCTCTACATCTTTAAGAATCCTGGACATCACCTGTAAGGAGAGAGTCTAGCGGAGGCCTAGGAGGAAGGCAGTGGTGGCAGCAGTGGCTGAGATGGCGGTGGAGACTTGGATTTGGGAGAGGCAGACATATGATCCATCCCACCCTGATCCTCTGAAGAAATTACCCCAAAGGTCAAATGCTACTGTCACGCATGCTTAGGAACACTGGACATTATGCGGTATGGGAAAGAGCTTGGGAAGGTTTGAAATGGTGGAGGCAGTAGCATTGGCAATGGCAAGTACTGAGGGAGGCAGAGATCTGATGTAATACATCTGGAACTTTTGAAGAAATTACCTCAGAGGCAGAATACTACCACCACGCACCCTTGGGAACGTGGGACAACCTGCTGGGTGAAGAGGGTGCTTGGATCGGAGCCTGCCGAGGGGTGAGGCTGGTGTCGGGGCCATCGAGGCCAGGATTGGAGCCTGCTGTGAGGCAAGGCTGCTACTGAGGCCTCCGAGGCTGGGATCAGAGCCTGCTGAGGGGTTAGGCCGGTCCCGGGGTCAGTGAGGCTGGGATCGGAGCCTGCCGTGAGGCAAGGCCAGTGCTGGGGCCTCCAAGGCCGGGATAGGAGCCTGCCGTGAGGCAAGGCTGGTGCTGGGCCCTCCAAGGCCAGAATCGAAGCCTACCGAGGGGTTAGGCCAGTGCCAGGGTCATCAGGGCCCGGATCGGAGCCTGCTGTGAGGCAAGGCCGGTGCTGGGGCCTCTGAGGTTGGGATAGGCTCCAGCCGAGGGGTTAGGCTAGTGCCGGGGCCAGCAAGGTCGGGATCGGAGCCTGCCATGAGGCAAGGCCAGTGCTGGTGCCTCTGAGGCTGGAATCGGAGCCTGCCAAGGGGTGAGGTCAGTGCCAGGGCCAGTGAGGCTGGAGTCGGAGCCTGCTGGGAGGCAAGGCTGCTACTGAGGCCTCCGAGGCAGGGATAGGCACCAGCCGAGGGGTTAGGCTGGTGCTGGGGCCAGCAAGGTCGGGATCGGAGCCTGCCATGAGGCAAGACCGGTGCTGAGACCTACGAGGCCGGGATCAGACTCTGCCAAGAGGTAAGGCTGGTGCCAGGGCCAATGAGGCTGGGATTGGAAACTGCTGTGAGGCAAGGATGGAGCTGGGACTTGTGAGACCAGGATAGGAGCATGCCGAGGGGTTAGGCCAGTGCCAGAGTCAGCAAGGCCGGGATTGGAGCCCGTCGTGAGGCTAGGCTGGGGCTGGGGCCTCTGAGGCCCAGAGAGGAGCCAGCTGAGGGGTTAGTTCGGTGCAGGGGCCAGCAAGGCCAGGATCGGGGCCTCCCATGAGGCAAGGCCAGTGCTGGAGCCAGCGAGGTCGGGATCAGAGTCCTCTGTGTGGCCAGGCCACTATTGGGGCCGTCAAGAGTGGGATCAGAACTTGCAATGCGGCATGCACAGAGAAATAGCACAGAAAATAAAATCCAGATGCTTCCCCTAATTAGCAAGAACTAGGAGGAAAGGTGTAACAGGAGGAGGTCAAGTAGTAGAAAAGGCCCTATTGAGAAGCAATTAAGGTGAACAATCAGAGGGGAGAGGATAGGGGAGGATGGAATCTCTTTAAAACTCATGAGGTACATAAACAAATATATCAAAGATAATCACCAGACTCTGGGCCCCAGGCAGAACTGCGAGTAGCACGCCAGATCCCTGGAGAAACCAGGCCCAGTAAGACGCTGGGTTCTGGGCAGGGGTCGCGCGCGGCGCACAAAAGCCGGGGCCTGGGTCACGGGACCCTGGGCCCCGGGCCGAACTGCGCATAGCACGCCAGACCCCTGGAGAAACCAGGCCCAGTAAGATGCTGGGTTCTGGGCGGGGGTCGCGGGCGGGGCACGCCAGATGGGGCCCGGGTCGCGGGACTCTGGGCCCCGGCCGAACTGCGCGTAGCACGCCAGACCCCTGGAGAAACCAGGCCCAGTAAGACGCTGGGTTCTGGGCAGGGGTCGCGCGCGGCGCACAAAAGCCGGGGCCCGGGTCGCGGGACCCTGGGCCCCGGGCCGAACTGCGCGTAGCACGCCAGACCCCTGGAGAAACCAGGCCCAGTAAGACGCTGGGTTCTGGGCGGGGGTCGCGGGCGGGGCACGCCAGATGGGGCCCGGGTCGCAGGACTCTGGGCCCCGGCCGAACTGCGCGTAGCACGCCAGACCACTGGAGAAACCGGACCCAGTAAGACGCTGGGTTCTGGGCGGGGGTCGCGGGCTGGGCACGCCAGATGGAGCCCGGGTCGCGGGACTCTGGGCCCCTGCCGAACTGCGCGTAGCACGCCAGACCCCTGGAGAAACCAGACCCAGTAAGACGCTGGGTTCTGGGCAGGGGTCGAGCACAGGGCACGCCAGCTGGGGCCCGGATCGCGGGACTCTGGGTCCTGGCCGAACTGCGAGTAGCTCGCCAGACCCCTGGAGAAACCGGGCCCAGAACAGAAAAAGATAAAGAAAAATATCGGAGAGGTGGTAAGAAAGCCGTTATGGATGCCAGGACACTGGAGATGCAGACAAAACTTATCTAAATGCACTGGAACTTATGGAAAAATTCGCCGTGAAAGAGGACTGCTATTTCTCTATATTGTTAAGAATCTCAGACATCACATGTAAGGAGAGAGTTTAGCAGAGACCAAGGAGAAATGCGGTGTTGAAAGAGTTCTTCGCGATGGTGGTGGAGACTTGTATTCAGGAGAAGCAGAAACCGGATCTTACCAACTTTATTTTTTTGGAGAAATTACACCAAATGTCGAATGCTACCATCACGCATGCTTAGGAACACTGGACAACATTCAGAGTGGAAAAAGAGCCTGGGAAGGATTTGAAATGGTGGAGGCAGTGGCAATGCCAGTGGCCAATATTCGGGGGAGGAAGAGATCTGATACATTACAACTGGAACCTTTGAAATAATAACCACAGAGACAGTGATCGGAACCTGCTGAGGGGTTAGGCGGGCGCCGGGGCCAGTGGCCGACATTGGAGCTTGCTGTGAGGCAAGGCCACTACTGAGGCCTCCGTGGCCGGGATTGGAACCTGCAGAGGGGTTAGACCGATGCTGGGGCCAGCGAGGCCGGCATTGGAGCCTGCCATGATGCAAGGCTTGTGCTAGGGCCTCCGAGGTCGGGTCCGGAACTTGCTGAGGGGTTAGGCCGGTGCTGGGGTCAGCGAGGCCGGCATCGGAGCCTGCCGTGAGGCAAGGCCAGTGTTGGGGCCCCCGAGGATGGGACCGGAGCCTGCTGAGGGGTTAGGCCGGTGCTGGGGCCAGCGAGGCTGGCATCAGAGCCTGCCATGAGGCAAGGCCGGTACTTGGGCCTCCGAGGCCAGGATAAGAGCCTGCCGAGGGGTTAGGCCGGTGCTGGGGTCAGCAAGGCCAGCATCGGAGCCTGCCGTGAGGCAAGGCCGGTACTGGGGCCTCCGAGGCCAGGATAAGAGCCTGCTGAGGGGTTAGGCCGGTGCTGGGGCCAGCGAGGCCGGCATCGGAGCCTGCCTTGATGCATGACCAGTGCTGGGGCCTCCAAATCCGGGATCGGAGCCTGCCAAGGGGTTAGGCCAGTGCTGGGGCCAGCGAGGCCGGTATCGGAGCTTGCCTTGAGGCAAGGCCGGTACTGGGGCCTCTGAGGCCGGGATCGGAGCCTGCCAAGGGGTTAGGCCGCTGCTGGGGCCAGTGAGGCCGGCATCGGAGCCTGCCGTGAGGCAAGGCCGGTACTGGGGCCTCCGAGGCCAGGATAAGAGCCTGCTGAGGGGTTAGGCCGGTGCTGGGGCCAGCGAGGCCGGCATCGGAGCCTGCCTTGAGGCAAGGCCGGTACTGGGGTCTCGAGGCCAGGATAAGAGCCTGCTGAGGGGTTAGGCCGGTGCTGGGGCCAGCTAGGCTGGCATCGGAGCCTGCCGTGAGGCAAGGCCGGTACTGGGGCCTCCGAGGCCAGGATAAGAGCCTGCCGAGGGGTTAGGCCAGTGCTGGGGCCAGTGAGGCCGGCATCGGAGCCTGCCTTGAGGCAAGGCCGGTACTGGGGCCTCTAGGCCAGGATAAGAGCCTGCCGAGGGGTTAAGCCGGTGCTGGGGCCAGCGAGGCCGGCAGCGGAGCCTGCCGTGAGGCAAGGCCGGTACTGGGGCCTCCGAGGCCAGGATAAGAGCTTGCCGAGGGGTTAGGCCGGTGCTGGGGCCAACGAGGCCGGCAGCGGAGCCTGCCGTGAGGCATGACCAGTGCTGGGTCCTTCGAGGCCGGGATCGGAGCATGCTGAAGGGTTAGGCCGGTGCTGGGGCCAGCGAGGCCGGCATCGGAGCCTGCCGTGAGGCAAGGCTGGTACTGGGGCCTCCGAGGCCAGGATAAGAGCCTGCCGAGGGGTTAGGCCGGTGCTGGGGCCAGCGAGGCCGGCATCGGAGCCTGCCTTGAGGCATGACCAGTGCTGGGGCCTCCGAGGCCGGGATCGGAGCCTGCCGAGGGGTTAGGCCGGTGCTGGGGCCAGCGAGGCCGGCATCGGAGCCTGCCTTGAGGCAAGGCCGGTACTGGGGCCTCTGAGGCCAGGATAAGAGCCTGTCAAGGGGTTAGGTCGGTGCTGGGGCCAGTGAGGCTGGCATCGGAGCCTGCCGTGATGCATTACCAGTGTTGGGGCCTCCGAGGCCGGGATTGGAATCCTGCCAAGGGGTTAGACCGGTGCAGGGGCCAATGGCCAGCATCGGAGCCTGGCGTGAGGCAAGTTCACTCCTGCGGCCTCCAAGGTCGGGACCAAAGCCAGCTTAGGGGTTTGACCGGTTCAGGGGCCAGCGAGACCAGAACCGGGGCCTCCCATGAGGCAAGGCCGCTGCTTGAGCCAGCGAGGTCTGGATCAGTCCACTGAGTAGCCAGGCCACTACTGGGACCATCAAGAGTGGGATTGGTACTTGCAACGCAGCATGCACAGAGAAATATCGCAGAAAATATAAATCAGACGCTTCTCTTAATCAGCAATAACTAGGAGGAAAAGGGCAACAGGAAGAGGTTGAGCTATAGAAAGGGCCCTATAGTGAAGCAACTAATGTGACCAATCAGAGGGTATGTAATACTGGAGGACGGAGCCTCTTTAAAACGCAGGAGGTACATAAACAAATGTATCAAAGTAAATCACCAAAGAAGTGTGGGATGGAGGGAGGGGGAGGGAATGGGATGGGGGCTGGAGGAGGGCTAATTGGATGATGTGTGCTTGTATATCCTCTCAAGTCTTGTACTCCAATGTGATTGATATATGACTACAATGCACCAATTTAAAAAATAAATTAATTAAAAAATAAAAATAAAAAAAAATGAAAAAAAAAGATAATCACCAATTAAGCATGGGATCGAGGGAGGGGGAGGAAATGGAATGGGGATTGGAGGCGGGCTTATTAGATGATATGTACTTTGTATATCCTCTCAAGTCTTGTATTCCAAAGTGATGTATGATTACATAAAATAATTTTATTTTATTTTATTTTATTGGCACTGGGGAGTGGAACCCAGAGGCTTTCTACTTCTGGGCTATACTCCCAGACCCATTTTATATTTTATTTGGAAACAGGGTCTCATTAAGTTGCTGAGAGCCTCACTAAGTAGCTGAGGCTGGCTTCGAATCTGCACGATCCTCCTGTCTCAGCCTCCCAAGCACTGGGATTACAAGTGTGCGCCACCACACCCGGCAAAAAAATAATTAAAAAAAAACTAAAAAACCCCCCATAAGTCTGCTGTCACCCCCCCCCCCATTGGCTTAGCTCTCCCACCTTGGGAAGCTTATCTCAGGAATGTTCAGAATGGGTGGGGGTCTCTAACTCCAGGCAGAGTGACCTTACCTGGGATACCTGCAAATTCCAGACCTAGGAATACTCAGCACTGATTGGCTGTTGCTGGGGGAAGAACAGATTAGCACAGTTAGCAGCTTTTTTTTTTCAGGGAATAGGGTAAAGTTTACAGGGGGACGGGAGCTTAATTTTGGACAGAAACTTAGGCCTACTCTACTTAAAGTTTTAACTGGAGCCTGTCATGGCGTCTCTTTGGTCCTTCAGGAGGACTTGGCTTTGTAAAAATGTCCGGTCTCTCCAAAATGATGAATAAATTCAGTGCAATCCCAAAGACTCAGCAGTTTCCTTAGTATTTGATCAGCCAATTCTCAAATTGATAGAGATTAGGAAAAACAAAGGTAGCAAAGACAATCTCAGTGTCCCTTGAAATCCAATCAAAGAGTTGGACAAGGCAGACAGCCAAGCCTGCCCATGATCCAGCTGGCAGAACTGTACCAGAGACAACCCAGGGCAACAGGCGCGAGGACAGTGCCCAGGGTGTAGCAGCGGGAGACAGGGAGAGAGCGAGTTCTCTGCTCTCTTGTCATAGAGACCAGAAGCTGAGAGCAAGCAGGAGGTTCAAGGACACCGGCCACACTCGGTGCCCCATCTCCTCTAGCCTCACCCACTGCCTCCTTACCATCAAAATGGCTTTATCTACTGACAAGATTACATCTCATTCCATCAACTCCGAAACTCACTACAGAGCTCTTCCAGAGCATTCATTACCTAATCCTAACGGTTTATATATTCTGTCTCTCACAGCCAGACATCACTCTAATTTATACATTTTTGCCTCACAAAGAATCAGCTGAGCTGGCTCGGTAGCACATGGTGGGTAAAACCATCATTCGCTTTGTTTTGTTTTGGTTTGGTGTGTGTGGGTTGGGGGGAGTACTGGGGATGGAACCCAGGGGCATTCTACCTCTAAGCTATACTCTCAGCCCAATTTTATTCCTTTTATTTTTTATGGTACTGGGGTTCCTGGAAGCCCTTCTACCTCTGGGCTACACTCCCAGACCTATTTTATATTTTTGAAACAGGGTCTCTTAAGCCAGCACGGCTGGCTTCGAACCTGCGCGATCCTCCTGTCTCCACCTCCCAAGTGCGGGGATTACAAGCGTGCACCACCATGCCCGGCTTATTCCTTTATTTTGAAACAGGATTTCACTAAGTTGCAGAGAGCCTCACTATAAGTAGCTAAGGCTGGCTGCAAAACTGTGATCCTCCAGTCTCAGCCTCCCAAATACTGGGATCACAAGTGTGTGCCACCACATCTGGCTTAAAACCATCATTAAAGAGTGAATGTTTCCCAAAGCCAAAGTGGAAGGGTACTGTGGTGACAGCCCATTGAAAGCTGGTTATAGACCCTTAAAGAGTGTCAAGGGCAGCCTCACTGTTTGGAGCAATGTGGATAAAACAAAGGTCAGAGAAGAAAAATAAGGGCATGACCCACTGGTTTTGGGCCAAGAGAGACTGCCGGGTCCTTGTTTCACTTAAAATGTCTCCACTGAGGAGGTAGAAAAGAAGTAGGCAGTTAGGGAAGAGGCCTTGGTAGAAAAACTTAATTTCCTGAGGGGCAACGAATGCTAATTAACTTCCAAGGCTCCTAAAAAGATACCAGCCCTTCCAAGGTTCAGAGATAAGAATGGTGAAAGCTTCACAAAACCATCTCTTTACTAATCAACAAACCCAGGAGACATCCCTGCAGCAAGTCTGACACCTCTGTTGAAAGAAGGAGACCCCTCAAGGACACGCAAATACCCTATGCAGATTTTAAGAACTGCCTCCCAGACTCCAAGTAACAGAGGACTTGCTGAGATATATAAACCCCTAGAGCAGTCACCAGGACGATTACCCACTCTGGGAACCCCTCCCCTTTGGGGAGCTTCTCTCTCTTTCGCAGGTCACATTGGCTTTGAGAGAAGGTGGGGTGCAATTGAAGGCACGTGGCCTGGGCTACACCTGAAGGCCTCCACTGGACATCAAGGCCGACCAGGGCCCCTAGGGGTGACCTGCACTTCTTTTCTGGAAGGTTGCATGGACTTTGGGAGAAAGCAGCTTGCAACTGAAGGCATTCGGCTTGGGATACCCTCAAGTATTGTCCTGAAGTCAGCTGCTGGGCACCAGAGTCCCGACAGCCCTTAGGGGTGTTCGGCCACTTTTCCCTATTCCCTGTTGTTTCCAATAAACTTCTTGCTCCCCTTCCTGCAGTCTGTGGGTGTCATTCTTCGCTTGCCACAGACAAGAATCCGGTAAGTAAACGCCGTGTTTCTTCTCAAGAAATCCCATTTCACCACCATGTGTGTGTCCCTCCTGATCCTTCTGCCTGGATTAGGAGGACACTGTGGGTACTCCTATCACCCCACAGACGTGTTCCTCTTGGGCCTTTCTAGTTCCACAAGAGGGAGGTCAGCCATGGTCACCCCTTGACCACATCCCTCTTGGCCTGCAGTACAGCCTCCAGAGCATGCGCTCTGAGTTTCCAGAGTCTTACACGTGACCGTGCACTGCCTGTCCCGGACAGGGTTCTTCTAACTCCCAGGAGAACTGAAACTGCCCTCTGGTCTTCATTTAGAAATGGCAGCCTTGACCACCCCTCATGTGCCCAGCTTTGTGGTTGCTACTCAGTTCTTCAAAATGGAAGAAGACATTGTTTTGTCTTCGTATCTCAAAACTAAAAATAAAAAAAAGCAAGGAGCTAGAAGCATGATAGAATAGCAGTTTCCTCACTTCAGGGGCAGTGGGGAGTGGGAACGAGATGGGGGTCTGTGGTAGTGGTCACACTCTGTCTTAACCCAGGTGGGTCATATGTTGTTATTATTAAAACTATGCATACAGTCAGACACATGGGACACACCTGTAATTCCAGTACTTGGGAGGCTGACACAGGAGGATTACAGGTTCTAGGCCAGTCTCAGCAACTTAGCAGGACAATGTTTTCAAAATAAGAAATAAAATAAGGCCGGGGGTATATCTCAGAGGTAGAATGCCCCTGGGTTTAACCCCCACTGCCCCCAAAAGGAAAGGACTAAAGGACTCTCACGGAAGTCATTAATAGCATCAGTCCACGGAGAACTAACTGACAATAATCAAATGGGCCTTTTTTTTCCAGTTCATTTTCCTAAGAGGAATAAGAATCTGAAGTTACACAGGAAAGGGAAGACGACCAACCACACTGGCTCCTTCCAGCTCAGCAGACTGCGTTGGATACAGAAGTTCCTGGAGATTGCTCCTAAAACTAGAACCACTACAGAGCTTCCAGGTGTGCTGACTTCTCTTCTACAAATGAGAAGAAAGGAAAGGGGGAGTGTACACTCTCCTGGAACGTGAGCTTCCGTTCAGTGGAACTGGACTTCATGGGGCCTAAGACTTCATCACCTGGAAAAATCATATATGCGTCTCTTTTTAAAAGATTAGCTATATTGCTTCGTGGCCTTTTGGCTAAGATCAAGTATAAAAAGAATCAGTTATGTCAGGTGCAGTGACACATGCCTGTAATCCCAGGCATCCCAGAGAGGTTGAGATAGGAGGATTGTAAATTTGAGGCCAGCCTCAGCAACTTAGTAAGACCCTATTTCAAACTAAAAAAAAAAAAAAAAAAAAATGGGCTGGAGATGTAGTTCACAGATAGAATGCCCCTGGGTCCAATCCCCAGTACCAAAAATAAATAATTAAAAGACCAGGTAAGCTGGATGTGGTGATGCACGCTTGTAATTCCTATGCTTGAGAGGAGGATTGTGCAGGTTCAAAGCCAGCTTCAGCTACATAGTGAGGCTTTCAGCAACTTGGTAAGACCCTGTTTCCAAATAAAATATAAAATAGGTCTGGGAGTGTACCCTGGAGATAGAAGGCCTCTGGTTTCCATCCCAAGTACCACCAAAAACAAACAAACAAACAAAAACAAACACCAACCAGATAAGAAATAAACCCTTCAGCCTTCACAGGGGCAAGAGAGATGCAAGCACCTTCTCATGACCCTCTTCCATGCCAGTCTTGCTGCCAAGCACTACAGAAAGCCCTGACTTTCTCCAGAAACCATACCGACAGGCTTCAACCAGTACCGACAGCTACTTAGTAGAGGGCAGGGGCGGAGTCACCTCCTCGTGGCCCTCAGACCAAGCAATGGGATGCCCAACCTGGAGGAAGGACCAAAGGCTTGAAACACTGGGAGGAAAGGAGACCACTGCCTGCTGTGGGGTCTCAGTTCTGGCCCCCAACACCCACTCTGCCCATCAGGGTCCGGGCAGAAAACAGCTGGCACACTCAAAGTGGGCAATGTGAGAAGTACTTAACAAAAAGACTATTTGCAAAGATGTCACCGAGGCATAGGGCACTCTAAGTGACTGGCCACCTAGGATTAGAGACAGGGGTGGCTCAGGGAGGGTTACTGCCCTTGGCCCCATGGAATGAAACTGATTCCTCAAAATCCATGAGCAGCCAGAATTCATCTGATACAGATTAGATAACATGACTTGTCCAATAACTATTGAAGACAGATTCGTAATTAAAACCCTCTTTTGAAAAAGAAGTCTCTTACTTCCGGGAAGATGGCGACCGAGAAAAGCGGGGCTTAAGAGCCCCGCTAACAACCAATCTCCATTACCACAAAATCAGCGCCTTTCATAGCCAGAAAACACCATCACCAGAGAAACAAAAAAATCACCGGGCTCCAGAGAGAAAGCGGACTGAGAACAGAGCTCAGAGCCACAGAGGAGATACACCAGCCTCACGCCTGAGGAGGATGCGGCAGCAGCGCCATACTGCCGGCGGCAGCGGCGAATTCACCGGACGCTACAGTAAGCCGAGGTGAGCCGCTGCAGAACAGCCAGGCGGGATCTTTCAGCGCAGGGAGCATCTAAAGCTCCCAGTGGCTGAGCTCAGCACACGCTGCAGGGACTCAGAGTGGAACTCAAAACCAGAGAAGAAAAAATACGCCAGCCTCACGGCCGAGGACGTGGCAGTGGCGCCATATTGCCATGGGCGGCAGCAGCAGTGAATTCACCGAGTCCAGTACAGCTACATCTGCGTACTCAAGAATAGTGAGTCAGATTGCAGGCCACAGAGGAGAAATCCCAGTACTGTACTCCCTGGGACTTGACACAGTGGGGGAGTGGCGGTGGCAGAGATATCACACCATAGGAGAACGTGCAACCTGGCACCCCCCATAGTCTAAAGCAGCCTCTATCGACTCCCTGGGTTGGAGACTCTGCCATACAACCCAGTAAAGGAGTAGTGGGGTCTGAGATAATACAGACTCGAGATCCAGAACACCTTAAGCGAAGTCATAGTGACCCAAGGGAAGAACCCAGAGAAGGCACAAACTTCCGAAATCATGGGAAAGAGGAATAACACTGGAGCAATGAATGCCCACAACCCCACAATATCAGAACCCGATAAAACAGAAAATCAGAGATTTCTAGAAGATCAAATCAGGAAAATAACTGTAGAAATAATAGAGGTGCTTCTAAAAGAATTCAGAGAGAGCCAAAAAGAGATAAAGGATGCAATTAATGAAGTAAAGGCCTCAATTCAAAGCATGAACAACTGATTAGACCACATGGAGAACAGAATCTCGCTCTTAGAAGATGATCATTCCAAAAATGAACGCATAGTTTCTAATCTAGAAAAAAATATCCGACAGCAGGAATCTGACATTGAAGAAATATGGGCCCATTTTAAGAGAGCTAACCTAAGAATCATTGGAATAGAGGAGGGAAAAGAAGGTGAAATCAAAGGGATCAACAATCTCTTCAAGGAAGTAATAGCAGAAAATTTTCCAAACATAGAGCAAGAGGTCAATACACAGGTCCAGGAAACTTATAGAACTCCCTTTATACAGGATCAGAGAAGAGGATCCCCACGCCACATAATTGTCAAAATGACCAATGTGGAAGCCAAGCAGAGAATCTTAAAGGCAACAAAAACAAAGGGCCAAGTGACATTCAGAGGCAAACCAATTAGAATCACTCCAGACTTCCCAAACCAAGTCATGAGAGCCAGAAGGGCTTGGAGTAACATATTCCAAACTCTGAAAGAAAACAACTTCCAGCCAAAAATTTCCTACCCAGCAAAACTTTCTATCAAATTAGATGGGGAAATAAGAAGCTTCCACGACAAACAGAAACTGAAGGAATTTATGTCTTCAAAACCAGCGCTAGAGAAAAACCTCAAAGAGATTAACTACAAAGAAGAAATAGGTAACACACACCAGAACCAGAGAAACAAGATTTTCCATCCAACAGACAACTAAGATTGGTTATCTGTGGAGATTCATTATTTATGTTAGTCTTTTACCTATCTCTAAGTTGTATTGTTTGCCTTCATTGTTGTTAATTTTTAGGATTTCTAGTTGGAATATTAATATACCTTCAGATATAGCATTTGGAAATATTTTATCCCATTCTATTAGTAACTTTTAACTCTGTTTACATTGTCTTTGGATATACAATATATATTTTTTATTTTTTAGGGAGTTTGTATACTCTTCTGTTGCCTGTGCCATTGAAATCATATCCAAGAAATCACTGCCAATTTCATTGTTGTGAGGTTTTTTGACCCAGATTTTGTCCTAAAAGTTTATAGTCTTAAGACTTATATTTAGGTCTTTTATCTATTTTGAGTTAATATTTGTATATGGGATTAGGTAAAGGTCCAATTTTATTCTTTTCCGTATAATTATTATTTTTCAACAATATTTCGTTAAAAGATTATTATTTCCACTACCAAATGTTCGTGGAAACCTTGTCAAAAATAACTTGACAATATAGGGAAGAATTTAGCTCTAGGCTTTTATTTAACTCCAATGGTTTATATATCTACCTTTAGAATAGTACTACACTGTTTCAATTATTGTAGCTTTATATGGTTTGAAATCAGAAAATATATATCTTCTAGCTTTGTTCTTTTTCAAGATCGTTTTGGGTATCTAGAGTCCATATTCCATATTAGGATAGATTTTTTTTTCTGAAAAATAAATATATAAATATATGATAGTTTCACCTAAAAATAGAAAAAAAATATTCTCTGGTAAGAAAGAAAGCAAAAAGAAATATTGAAATGTTATCTTTAAGTCATCAAAAGCTTGGTATCAGACAAATGAAACTGTTATGTGAAATTATCATTTTTAATTTTGGATAAATTGCTATAATACTAGATGTCAACCACTAAGCCAAGCATGGGAAGGAGGGATGGGGAGAGAATGGGGTGGGGATCGGGTGGGGGCTGACTGGGCGATGTGTGCATGTATGTCTACAAAAGTTTGTATCCCACTATGATGTATGAATACAGTGCACCAATAAAAAAAATTAAAATTAAAAAAAAGAAAAAGAAAAAGAAGTCTCTTGATCTGGGTGCTTCGCTGGCTATTTCTATCAAATAAAGAAGTCACATAAGTTCTACACAATTTCTCCCAGAAAATAAAAGAGGAATCAGTGCGTCTGGACTTATTTACTGAGCCCCACAATGTTCTGATACTAAAACCAGACAGTCGAAAAAGAAAAATCTGCAGATCAAGAATCCCCATGAAGATCCCAAAGACAAAGGATCAAATACATGATCATGTCAATTGGTTTAGAAAAACCACTTAACAAAATTCCACATCAGCATAGAATTATTAAAAATTTTCTCCCCTTTTCATTTATTTCATTTTTTAGAGGAAGAAAGATTGGTTGAGATTCAGAGGTTTCAGTCCGTAGGGCCAGCTCCAGAGCAAAAATGTCAGTGGCTCTGGAGGCAAGGAGCAAGGAGAGACACTGCTCCGATAGCAAGGAGTCTGGGAGCTGCTCCCACATTATGGAGACCAGAGGCTGGAAGTCACTCTCACGTCACGGCAACGGAAGCTGCTCTCAGGTCCTGGAGGACAGAAGCTGCTCTCACATCATGGAGGCCGGAAGTCGCTCCCACATCGTGGAGGTCAGAAGTCACTCCCACATGATGGATGACCAAAGCCACTCTCACCCAATATCAGGATAAGATTTTTAAAAAACTCTCAGCAAACTAGATATCAGGGGAAACTTCCTCATGGATAAAGGGCATCTGACAAAAACCTACAGTTTCCATTAGACTTAATGGTGAAAGACTGAATATTTTGGCTTTATGACACAGGAAAAGCATATCTCCTCTCGTATCACTCTCATTCAGAATTGTACTGGAATTCCTGACCAATACAGTAAGACAGTAAGGCAAGCAAAAGAAATAAAAGACGTACAGATTGGAAAGAAAAAAGTTGTCCCTATTTCCTGTGTGTGTGTGTGTGTGTGTGTGTGTGTGTGCGTGTGCGCGCGCGCGTGTGTGTGCGCGTGTGTGTGCGTGTGTGTGCGTGTGCGTGTGTGTGCGTGCGTGTGTGTGCGTGTGTGTGTGTGCGTGTGCGTGCGTGCGCGCGTGTGCGTGTGTGTATGTGCGTGTGCGTGTGCATGCGCATGCGTGTGCATGTGTGTGCGTGTGCGTGTGCGCGTGCGCGTGCGTGTGTGCGTGTGCGTGTGCGTGTGTGTGTGTGTGTGTGTGTGGTGCTGGGTACTGAACCCAGGAGAATTCGATGTCCAAGCTACCCCCCCAGCCCTATTTTAGTTTTTGTATTGAACTGGGATCCTGCTAAGTTGCTGACAGCCTTTCTAAATTGCTGAGGCTGCTGGAGTACTGAGATTACAAGCATGCACCACCACGCCTGACTTCCCTATTTTTAGATGACAATAATTGTCAATGCAGAAAATCCCAAGAAATCTGCAGTGTGCACAGACATGCACAAACATACACATAAGCACCCAGAGCTAACAGGTGACTTTATCAAGGTTACAGAATATGGCCCCGAAAATCGATTGTATTTCAATATTTTAGCAATGTATATTTGATAATGAAAACTAAAATACCACTTAGAACAGCTCCAAAAAATAAATGTAGATATGAATCTAACAAAAATTTTTATAGGATCTGCATGCTGAAAACCCCAGAATTGCTAATAAAAGGTATGAGGAAGACCTTACTAAATGGAGATGTGTACTATGTTCATTTACTGGAAGATTAAGCATAGTAGTAATGTCAACTCTCCCCAAATTTATCTCTAAATTTAATAAAGTTCAAATAAAAATCCAAGTGGAATACTACACATCTTAGAACATATATACATTTTAGAATCAGATTATATATTACCAAGAAGGTAAGTTTGGGGTTGTTGACCCCTCTCTATTCCCACATCCCTAAGTTGATTCCAGATGTGTCTTTTCATCTTCCCCATGAAGACAGGAACCTCAAGCCTTTATCTGTATTCTCAGATACACAAATTGCTTTTGACTTTTTTGGGGGAGGGATAATTATTTTTGTTTTGTTTTCAGCTTACTGAAAGAAAAGGATGTCATGACTTATGATTTACTACAGAAGAGAGCACAGAAGGTCCGGAACGTTCTGAGGCTGCAGAGAAGGAGGCCGGTGTTTGAGGGGATAGAAGCAGAGGAGGCGTCGCAGGCAGGAGGGGGGCAGCGTCAGGCAGAGGGGAGCTGCTTTCCAAGACTCAGACCCTCCGGAGGCAATAAACATGGGAGACTGCCAGATCCTAACAGAAGTCCATTTCCAGGCAAAAAGACAATCTGAGTCGACACTGGTTTATCTGAATGAAAAATGGAAAGATTTTACATCCAGTCTGGCCATAAAAGGACTGATTTAGAAACACAGAAGAAAGATTCATACCATCTTTAGCTTAAGAAAGAATGTACTAGTGTCTTTATTTCAGTCTTACTACAAAACTGTTTTTTTAGAACAACATGCCTTTTAAACTTTGTGATGATCTAGTTGAAAAGCACAATTAGAACGAGGTTGAATTTAAATGTAAACATCTAGCTCCATATTTGATCTCTCTGGCCAACCATCCAGAAGTGACTGGTTGCGCCACCTTGTGGCTATAAAGATTTTTCTTTGGAGGAAAAAGAAGCAAAGAAAATGAACTTTTTCATGAATTTCTTTGAAAAGCTTTTGCTTCTTGACTGAACACGTATCTGTGAATACCTCCCGTGCGACCAGCACCACCAGTACTGGAAGCAGACCTGGAAGAGGTTGGACAGTCCCCTGCCCTCCTCGGGCCCTGCTGGAATTGAGCGCTAAGGCCCTGGAAACCCCATGCGTCCCCCTTGTCCGCCTGCTCTGCTCCAGCCGGCTGGTGGGTATTGTGACATCCCACCCCAAGCCCCAGATTTAGAAGGCCGGTGGGGCTTTTCCTACTCCTCCACCGTCTCCAACCAGACCCCTTGCCCCACCTCATCCTGCCTCAGAACACAATTCAGGAGGCAGATGTTCCAGTTCTGACCTGTGGCCCCTGCTCATCACAGCCCACCCTGCTCCCTGAGCCTGGCACTGACCCTGGCCCAGTGGGACACAGGCCTGCCCACTCATGGGTAAGACCCTCCCTCAGCACTCAGCAGAGGGGTGCGGAAGGGCCTGCAGGAGCCCAAGGACAGCCTCTCCTCTCTACCTCACCCAGCCAAGACTGGGGCACAGAGGGCACAGAAGTATGGACCCGGGCCCAGAGCAGACCGCATTCAGAACACAGCCACGGGTCCGAGACAAGGCTCCTAACCAAGACAAAAGCGCCAGCCAAGAAAGGACTGAAAAAATAACTGAGTAAAGGAAGAAAATAACAGATAAGCCATATAATGTCATAAAATATTTGTGAACACACAGAGGGACAGAATCCAGGAGTTGAACCATATGAAACTGCCTTTTTTTTTTTTAGTACGTCAAATACCAACAACTTCACATGAAGAATTCTTATATTAAAGACATTTTTGTATTTGTATAAGACTATTTCACGTTCTTATACATCATTAAAGATAACACAACAGAAAAAATGGGCAAAGTTTGAAGCAGCTGCTATACACAAGGTGAAATCCAGATGGCCAGGAAATGGGTTCAAGTTCATCCAGGTAAAGTCCGACAAAGCCACAACATAATAACATAAATGAAATCCACCGTGTTTGGCAAAATATATATGTTTATGTCTGAAAACACCAGGTGTTGATAAGGATGCAGAGCAGAGAGGGCTTTAGCACAGTACTGATAGGAATGCGAACCTGTGCTGCCAATTTGAAAATAGCGCGTGCTAAGAAAACTGAAATATAGCACTGATGACTCCACCGTTACACTTAGCTACACAAACTCACCAGTCATTTGGCTTCTAGAAACGTGGCTCCTCATATCCCGAAACTAGAAACTAGCCTAATACCCACCAACAGTAGAAGGGACATATCAGGTGTTGCAAATTCCCAGAGCAAAACCCACCCAGCAAAGAACACCCACAGCTACACGAAATTAATCAAAATGCACAGGACACACAAAGCAATCCCTTCAGTGAGCTTCTGTCTACGTAAGCTTCAAATCAGGCAAAGCCAGTCTAGGTCGTTTAGAAATGTATGCGTACGCAGAGGGAAGGGGCTAGTCTAGAGAAAAGCAAAGAGACTACTTCCACAAGTCTACAGGGGCCACTTGCTGCCGGGGTCCAGCCCTAGCATGAGTCGAGGTTCGTGCGTTGGGGAGAAGCTTGTAGCTGGTCTCGTGTGACAGCGTCTTCTCTCACTCGACCTCGACTCTCCTCTCACCAACACACGAGCCTCGACTCATGCTAGGGCTGGACCCCAACAACTTGCAGAAGGAGGAGAGAGGGGACTGTTGTAGCAGATTTGGGTGTCTCGGGGGGGGGCAAGGAATTATTTCTTCACTTACTGGCATAAAAGTGTTTTATAAGTATTTATATGACATTATTCATCTGTACATACTTTTATAGTTAAAAAGGAAAATAACTCAGCCAGGTCTGACGGTGCACCCCATATAATCCTAGTACTTGGGAAGATGAGACAGGAAGACCATAGTTTTGAGGAGACTCTCATCAACTTAGGAAGACTCCACTTCAGAATAAGAACATTTTTATAGGGGTCTGAGGGTGTAGTTTGGAGATAGAATGCTCTTGGTTCAATCCCCAGTACCACCAAGAAAGAAAAAAAAAAAAGAAGGGAGGGATGATTAAAAAGAAGAAAACTCTCAATTCTGTCAGGGTTGAAAATGTGTGGACAACGATGTGTGGACAAGATGGGCCTGGCGTTGTAGCACTTGCCTAACATGCAGAAAGCCCTGGGTTCCATCCCCAGCAACACGCACGCCCACGCACGCACGCATGCATGCACGCCAAAAAGAAGAAAAAGAAAAACATCTGTGAATAGATCTTAAGGATAAACGGATGAAAATCTCATTGTAGTGGATAGGAGTTTACTGACTTGAAAATCAAAAATGATGATGTGACTTATTAAATCCAAGACAGACAACTAAATGACCACTTCTTTTAAGTAGCAAGTCCCTGGTTTATTTTTTTTTATTTTTTTTATTTTTTTATGAGAAATGGGGTTCCAGGTGTCTTAGTAGTATCACAGACAGATTCAAGGCCGTCCGAACCACTACTGTTGTCAAGAAATCCAACGAAGGGAAACACAGTCCCCAAAATTAGGAACCACAGTTTACAAAAGGAATCCTATGGGGCGCAGCACGGTCAATGAGAAGAAAATACAATCAAAGCCAGGGATGCTGTTAGTTTCAGAAGCCTTTGAAAAAAAACAAAACAAAACAAAACAAAACAAAAAAAAGTAGGAGATGCAATAAAGCAAAGACCAATCCTGAGGACTGAATAAGATAAAGGGATGTCAAAGCAGCTAGAATCGCTGAGTCTGAAGTGTACCGCTGAATCCACCAAGGCTCAGGAGACTCGGCGGCAGGAACGCGAGCCAGCCCATTAGAATCTGGATGCTATTCCCAGTGTCCTTGAAGGACAGACGTCCAGCCCTGCCGTGCAGGGGAAGTCAGCACCTGGCATTGGGCCTGCTCACTGGGAACTCGGCAAAAAAAAACCCTAATTATAAATAAATGATATTTTTAATTGCCAAATGAATCCCAGCTGGGAACAAGTTTTCCAAAGTCCTTGAAGCTGCGACAACCGGACACCAGATGGCGCTGTTCCCACTCACGGGGCTGGAGGCGGGTCTCAGACCGCTTAGAGCACAGCTCCCTTCTCATTGGTTGTTAGGGAGTGAGTGGCACTCAGATAGTCCATTGGGTGCGAGGATATGGCCACACTCACCCTACTCAGGGGCCTTTTACTTCTGGGCTACACTCCGCAGACCCATTTTATATATTTTTTAAATTTGTAAACAGGGTCTCTTAAGGCAGCGGAGGCTGGCTTTGAACCTGCGCGATCCTCCTGTCTCTGTCTCCCAAGCGCAGGGATTACAAGCGTGCCCACCACGCCCGGCTTTTGACGTTGCGTCTTCCTCCGTGCGCAGGCCCAGGCCGTAGTCGGTGTCGGGACGTTTTCCAGCCCTGTGGACCCTCTTTCTCCACTGACCCTGGCCTGCGCTCTGACAAGCTGGTCTTTAGAGCCTGTACTCATAGGATTGGACTCTGCCCGAGGGCACCCTGGCAGGAGAATGAGATCAAAGTATGGGCTTCCCTGGAAGCCTCTAGGCCAGGCCACCATCTAGTATGGCAGAGGTCTCAGATCCTGCTGGGAAGCCCTGTCCTGCAGGTCCCGCCTCTTCTCGCACCGCGCTCCTCCCTTTCCCAGCCTCTTCCCACCTACTGCTGGCCTTGGCTGCCCTGCCCTTAAGGATGTCCACAAGGTGCCTCGTCTCCCTCAACAGCCCTTTCATAGATATATACTTTTATTGTAATTATACATCCTAGTGAGGTTCAAAGAGACACAAACAGGCCAGACATGGTGGCGGGCACTGTAGTCCCAGTGTTTGGAACGCCGAGACGGGGTCAGAGTTTCTAGATCAGCCTCGGCAACTTAGCAAGACTCAGCAACCTAGTGAATCTGTTTCAAAACAAAAAATAAACAAAGGCTGGAGGAGAAGCTCGGAAGTAGAATGCCAGCCGGGCGTGGTGGCGCACGCTTGTAATCTCAGCATTCGGGGGGCTGAGGCAAAAGAATCAGCCAGCTACTTAGTGAGGCCTCTGCAACTCAGTGAGACCCAGTTTCAATATAAAAAATGAAAAACAGGGCTGGGGGTGTAGGTCAGAGGTAGAATACCCTGGGTTCTATCCCCAGTACCGCAAAAAAAAAAAGTAGAATGCCCCTGAGTTCAACCCCAGCAACACACGTGCACACACACACACACACACACACACACACACACACGGCACACGGTGTAGTTCCTTCAACACCCTGCCCCTCCCTCCCCATGCATGTCGGTGAGGTGGGCAGTGATGCCCTCCTCTGTCTCCTCCCTCGGCCTCCGTTCCCCTCCCATGAATCTCCTGCCCCTCTCCTCGTCTACCCGAAGTCTCTCGTTTCCTCTTTTTATCTTCCACATATGAGAGAAAACATATTATAATAGTCCCTTCTTTAAACTCTTGCCCCGTCTCCTGAGGGTGCCATCTGTGCCCAGCAGGACCCTAGTGGGTGCCCTGCGTTTCTTTGTCTTCAATTTTACTCTCCACCGAGCCTGGAATCGACCACCTCCGCCACATAAACACACAGGCGCAGTGCCCGCAGCGTTCCAGCCACCAAGCTCCAGGGATGCAGAAATGAGGGCCAGAGGTGACGTGAGCAACGGGCCGGGAGCTGGCGGCTGGCCAGGCGGAGGGCCGGGGCCCAGGAGAGCCGCAGGGCCAAGGGTGCAGTGGGTGGGTGGGTGTCCAGGCAGCGGGCGAGTGCAGGGCTGGGGGAGCACCAGAGCAGGCGCTGCAGGGAGAGGAGATCAGAGAAGGGAATTCCCAGGATACAGAGCCTGCTGGTGCCTTTGGTGCGGCTGGGAGGGGAAGAAGTGGCCCAACTCTCAGATGCGCAGCTGCGTAGACGGGGCGGCCATGATGAGGGTGGGAGGCAGGGAGAGCTTTGGGGGCGCCGTCTTCTGCTCCATGTGCTGAGTCTGAGGCGTCTGTCCGAGGAGCAGGTGAAGATGCTCACGAGAAGGCTGGGGCTACAGCTCAGAGTAGACGAAACGTGTGGACCTGATCATTTCCAGACGCCAGCAGAACAGCACACACCCGGAGCCAGGTAACCGCCCCTGCTTCCTCGGCCTTTGTTAAGAAGCAGGTGGCGCGGCCCTGAAGCTGCTGACCGTTGCTCCAGCTCTGCCAGGCACCATACCAGGTGCTGTGTGGTCACTGCTGCGGCCTCGTGTATTCTGATTCTCGCCGTGACGCTCTGAGGCCCAAACTGCAGCCCAGAGCGGTTGGACAACATGCAGAGGGCTGCACAGCTAGAAGGCAACACCGAGCTTCCCTGATCCTGCATCTGTTCTTCAGCACCTCACGGAATAAACAGCTCAGTTGCTCAGTCTACCAATGGCTCTGTTTGTTTACTTTTAATTTTTTTGTGTGTGGGTCTGGGGATGGAACCCAGGGGCATTTGACCTCCGAGCTACACCCCCTGCCCTATTTTTTATTCTTTATTTGGAAACAGGGTCTCACTGAGTTGCAAAGGGCCTCACTAAGTTGCTGAGGCTGGCTGTGAACCTTGATCCTCCTGTCTCAGCCTCCTAAATGCTGGATTACAAGTGTGCACCACCATGCTCGGCTTGCATTTGTTTATTTTAGAAGAGATATTCTTCAAGGTTTAGGCTCAACTAAACTGCCCTTCTTCAACCACCTGTCGCCTGTGGGGTCTCAAGTGTATTTGTTGCCAAAGGGGCCCAAGCCGGGCCCCACCTTCCAACCTGAGAAAAATATACAGGGAGGAGCCCAATGGGGCCAGAGGCCTCCCACCTCCAGACCAAAAGATCGGCTTTTCTCATGGCGTAACCAGGGCCCAGATATCCAATCTGACCTCCAAGCGGAGTCCAGTTTCCCCAGGCCGCCCTCTCTGCCTCCTGCTACACGACTCCCACTCCCGTGCAAGCATCTGGATGTGCGGAGCCTCGCACAGCTCCTGGACCCCATCCAGGGCCACGCCTCTGCTTCTCTCCCCCAATGATGTACCATAAAAAATCTTACATGCAAAAAAAAGAACAAATCATAGTAAACTCTCATATATCCAGACTCTACGGCGAGCAAGCTTTTGCTGTGTTCGCTTTCCTCAGATGCCTTCCTGTGCGTCCCTTGTCCATTTTTATGCAATTCAGAGCAAGTGGTAGACATCTGTCAGTACCCTAGGTACTGCAGGGGACAGATCTTAACCAGAGTTCCAGAGTTTAGTTCCTTTCTCCCCCTTTGATGTAAAGTTAACAATGAAATGTGCAAATCTTGGGTGCAGTGCATTCCTGTTCTTATTACTATAGCAAACCACTTTGTCCTAAGTTGACCCAAAATTCTTCTTAGAGGTCCAAAGTCAGTCCTGTCTGTGGGCACTGTGAGGCCCGGCTGTGAGGTCTGGCTGGAGGAGGTGGAGAGCAAAGAACCCAGCAGTGCGGGAAAGTGATCCTAACCACCCCCGCCCCGGCCCACAAACCTACCTGCCTGGCCCCTATCAGGAAAAGCCACCAATGGGAAAAAGCAGGACTGTGTAACCACTCTCCCTTCTAATGCCCATAAAAAGCCCCTAGTCTGTAAGTAAGCGGCCCCTGACTCTCGTGGACTCCCTCTCCCAATCAGGTGCCTCCTCCCAGGTTTATCCCCAAATAAGTCTGTTCCTGCTGTTGAGCTGTGCATTCCTTATTCCGATATTTACCAACATATGATATTTACTAGCAGTGTCAGGTCAAGTCAAGGTGTGTGCCGGCCTGGATCCCTCTGGAAGCTCTAAAGGAACAATGCCTTCCCTTGCCTTTCATCTTCTAGACCATTCCTTAGACCATGACCCCTTCCTCCTCTCACCCTGACCACTTCCTTCCTCTTCAAGGATATGGTGATGATATCAGGCCTGCCTGGCCAATCAGGAACACCCTACCATCTCAATATCCATCAGGCCGCCTGGCCAATCAGGAATACCCTACCATCTCAACATCTCCGCTGAATCACACCCACAGAGTCCTTGTGCCATCTGAAGGAACACCTTCACAGGTCCCGGGGATGAGAACGTGGCCATCCTGGGAGCCTCTGTGCAGCCTACCACATGCATATGTTTCACCAGTATTCACACACTCGTATGTATAACTCAAACTCCCATCAAGACCTAGAGCATGCCATTGCTACCAGAAAGTTCTCTTGTGCTCCCTCCCACGGTCCCCACTCCTACCCCAGCCCCCAAGGCACCCACCCACTGTTCTTTTGCCTCTAGAGCTGTGTAAAGGCCCTGTAGACAGTCCTGTCCACAGTGTCATTAGGACTGTTCCATGCTGTGAGTATTGGAACTCATTTGTTCCTTTTTATTGCTAAGTAATATTCCAACTGGATCGACCATCAGCTTTTCCAGCACCCTCCTGTTGTGGCTTCGCACTGCATCCAATCTCTGAGCCCTAGAACCTGCTGCAGGCATTGCTCCCTCAGCCGGTAGTAACCTTCTCACCACAGTCACACGCATGGCCTCAGCAGACCCAGGACAAAGGCCACCCCTCTGGGAAACGTTATGCACAGTTATGCACGCCACAGCCCCACCCTGGGTGAGTGGCCGCGCCCTCCTCCCAGCACTGGACATTTTATGACCCAGGCTTGTTTACAGACCCGACTCTCTTCCCCAAGAGCTGCCAGGGCTCCATGTATCTGTGTCTGCACGGAGGACCGGCAAACATGGCTGGGGTGGGTCTAGGGGGTTGAAATGGTGGTTCCGGCATCTTCAGCTGGAGTCCTTGTCAGGAGTAAATAAAATACACATATGGCGACGTAGCCCTGCCCAGCATTAAGCAAGCATCTGAGACTCAGGTCTGAGCACAAGTTTGTGGAGTGAACGGATGAGGGGGCTCCTTAAATAACAACACAATGGCCCTTGGCCGGCCGCACCTTGTTCTCTGCACTCTCCTCGCAGGGAGCGATCGGTTTTGCTCTGAACACTGGCAGGAGCGTGGCAGACAGACGGGTTGTGATGCCAGGCCCCGCTGCCTGAGGAGACCAATGGCTTTATTCCTGATCTGCTTGGTCAGCACCTTCTCCAGCCTTCCCCAAAAGGACCTATAGCCCTTCATCAGAGTAACTGTGCATTGGGGAAAAAAAAAAACATAAATCTCTTTTGGTTTTGTTTTTTCGTGTTGGTAGTCGGGATAGAATTCAGGGGCATTCTACCTCTGAGCCACACCCTAGCTCCATTTTACTTTGGAACAGACTCGTGCTAAGTTGCTGAGGCTAACCCTGAACCTGAGATCCTCCTATCTCAGCTTCCCAAGTACTGAGATCACAGGGGTACACCACCACACCCGCTGAACACAAACCTTGAGAACGACTGAGGCCTGGCTCTGAACTGACGCTGAGCCCAAGAGCCAGCGCCACAGCTCTCCAGACACGGGGCCTCTGGAGCAGGCGATCCCAGGAGTTTTAGCTCAACTCTGCCTCATGGTGGGTCCCGTGGGTCCCTGGGCCCATCCTCTGCTTACCTCCAGTTCCAGATTACATGACTGGAATAGACGTACTTAGCCACTGGCAGAATCCCACCTTGGATCCTTGACCTGTGGAGTGAGGGTCGTCGTGGTGGGTGAGGCCAGCTGGCAGTTACCAGAGCTGCCCCTACCTAGGAAAACAGCAAATCAGAACAACACTGCATCCCTGAGGGACCGAAGGGTTCGGTGTCACCACCGAGGACTTAATGGTTGGCACCAATTCCCGCCTGGCTCTCCTCTTCGGCCTGTGCAGAGACAGATGGGTTCTTGAGGATGACCGTGGATTATCCCGAGCTTAACTAAGTGATGATTCCAGTTGCAGCTGCTGTGCCAGATGTGTTTTCCTTGCTTGAGAAGATTAACACATCCCATGGCGCCTGGCACACAGCTGCTGACCTGACAAAAGCCGTTCTCTCCCTCCCTGTCCAGAAGGCCACCAGCAACGTTTGCTCACAGCTGGCAAATCCAGCGGCACCTTCCCGGCCCAGCCTTACGGTGTTGACTCTCCCGCCATATGTTGCCAGCTAGTTCACGGGGGCTTGATCCACTTCTCTTCAACAAGATGTCACACTGGTCCCTCACACGGATGACATTATCCTGACTGACCAAGGGAGCGTGAAGCAGCATCCACCCTGGTAAAACATCTGTGTGCCCAAGGGTGGAGAGTAAATCCAACTGAATTCAGGGGATTCCTACGTCACTGAAGTCTCTAGGGTCCAGTGGTGTGGGGCGCAGAGGTATCTTTTCCAAGATGAAAGAGAAGTGCTTCCATCTGTCCCCCTTTTGCAACCAAGAAAGAAACCCAGCGCCTAGTGGGCCAATCTTTTTTTTTTTGTGTGTGTGGGTCTGGGGGTGGAACCCAGAGGCATTCGACCTCTGAACTACACCCCCTGCCCTATTTTTTATTCTTTATTTTGAAACCAGGTCTCACTGAGTTGCGGAGGGCCTCACTAGGTAGCTGAGGCTGTCCGTGAACCGCGAAACTCCGGTCTCAGCCTCCCGAATGCTGGGATTACAAGCGTGCGCCACCACACCCGGCTTAGTGGGCCAATCTTTTTTTTTTTTTTTTTTTTGGTGGTACTGGGGTTCCTGGAAGCCCTTCTACCTCTGGGCTACACTCCCAGACCTATTTTTATATTTTTATTTAGAAACAGGGTCTCCTAAACCAGCGCGCGCGGCTGGCTTCGAACCTGCGTGATCCTCCTGTCTCCGCCTCCCAAGCGCGGGGATTACAAGCGTGCGCCACCACGCCCAGCTTAGTGGGCCAATCTTGATTTGGGAAGCAACACTTCCTCTTTGGGGTGTATTACGCTGGACCATCTATCAGGGGACTCAAAGGCTGCTCCTTCTGAGAGGGGCCCAGAGCAGGGGGAGGCTCAGCGATAGGCCCAGCCTGCTATGAAGCTGCCCTGCCCACAGGCCACATGAGCTGCAGAGCCAATGGTCCTTGGCATGTCAGCGGCAGAGAGGGATGTTGTCTGGAGCCTCTGACAGGTCCCCAGAGGTGCACTGCGACAGGGGCCCTCGGGATTTGGGAGCAAGGCCCTGCCGCACCCACAGATTACTAACAACTCTCCTTTGGGGGGAGAGCTCTTGGCCTGCTAATGGGACCTATAAAAATTAAATGTTCAGTCATGGTCCACCAAGTTACCATGGGGTCCAAACTTCCCCTTGTGAACTGGGTGCTACCTGACCATCATAAAACTGTGTCTTGACACAGGTGCACTTTGTCACTCAATGAAAGTGGCCTCTCTGTGATCAGGTCCTGGTTGCACAAGAAGCTCTACAAGGGAGTGGCCCAGATGCCCGGTTCCTGCTCCTGTGGCACGCACCGCCTTACCCGGATGACATTATCCTGACTGAGCCGAATGAAGCGTGAAGCAGCATCCACCCTAGTAAAGCATCTGTGTGCCCAAGGTGGAGAGCCTGCACCTAGGGCCTCGTGAGGAGCTCCCTGTGGCCAGAGGACAGGGAAGAGCAGAGTACAGCTTGGTTTGCAGAGGCTCTGAGCGCTATGGAGGTGCCACTCAACAGTGGACATCTGCAGGACTGCAGCCCCTTTCCCGAGCCTCCTGACAGACAATGGTGACAGGGAAATCTTCCTGGGCAGAACCCCAGACAGTGAACCTGGCCATGTGCTCTCCTTGGAAGGAGAAGTGGCCAGATGTGCAATTATACACTGATTCATGGGTGATGCCCATGGTTTGGCCAGATCATCAGGGACTTGGAAGAGATGTGATTGGAAAATTGGTGACAAAGAAATTTGAGGCAGACGTATGTGGATAGGCCTCCCTGAGAAGGCAAAGGATAGGGAGAGATTTGTATCCCATGTGGATATTCACCAAAAGGCAACCCCAACAGAGGTGGACTTTCATACTCCAGAGGAGAGGATGGCGTCCTCTGGGTGCTGGCCAGCCTCTTTCCCCAGCCAGCCCATCCTCTCCTAATAGGCTCATCAACAAAGTGGCCCCCGTGGCAAGGTGGTGCAGGGGTGGTTCAGCCCCGGGTACTTCTGCTCACCAAAGCTGACCTGGCTACAACCACCGCCCCGCTGGCCAGCAGCAGAGACTGTCACTAGGCCCCTGGGATGGAACCATTCCCTGCTGTGAGCAGCCAGCAACCCTGTAGCCTGGCGGCAGGTTGATCTCATTGAGCTGCTTCCATCATGGAAGGAACAGAGTTTCGTCCTCGCTGGAACAGATGCTTACCTGAGACACAGATTTGCCTTCCCTACACACGATGCTTCTGCTAAGGCTGACATCCATGGCACCTTACCCCAGTGGACTCACAGAGCGCCTTACCAATGGTGGACTCACAGAGCATCTTACCAGCGGTGGACTCACAGAGTGCCTTACCAGCGGTGGACTCACAGATCATCTTACCAGCGGTGGACTCACAGAGCGCCTTACCAGCGGTGGACTCACAGAGCATCTTACCAGCGGTGGACTCACAGAGTGCCTTACCGCCAGTGGACTCACAGAGCGCCTTACCAGCGGTAGACTCGCAGAGAATCTTACCCACCATCACGTATTCCTTGCAGCAGTGCTTCTAACAGGAGCTTGCGTCACAGCCGAGGAAGCGTGGCGATGGGCTTCTGCTGATGGAATTCAGCAATCACAGTGTCCCCATTCTTCTAAGCACCTGCTTTGGCAGAAGGTGGAATAGCCTTCTCAGTCTCAGTTACAGCACCAGCTGGTTGACAGTACCTTGCAGTGCTGGAGCAGGGTTCCCCAGAAGGCTGTACATCCTCAGCACTAAAAAAAAAGAAGAAGAAAAAGAAAAAGAAAAAAGAACACAAAAGCTCGTGTGCACAAGTCCCCAGCACAGTGGTACCCGGGCCCTATGAGTAGAGTAGTGAATGTAGTTACAGGTATTAATTCATTCCTTAGCCAAACTCAGAATTTCACGCATTCCTGTGAAAGGGGCTCTCTCTCCTGCTGTAGAGAAGAATGGAGCCGCAGCCTCCCTGTGTCCCCAAGTGCCACCGCCCTCCCCTTAGCCAGTTCACACAGGCTGCAACTCATACAACAGAAACGTTGCCAAATCCTGGTGGCGCAGAAATCCGGGGAGAACAAGCATGGAATGCGATTTGCAGAGCATGAAAGTGGCCCCCACAGCCTGACGTTACCCAAGCCCCACCCAGCACAAAGCTCTCCCTCCTGATGAGCTGAACCATGCTCCTGCTCTGCACCCAACCCTCTACTCAGATGGATAGTATTTGACCATATAGTTTTTCTTTTTCTTGCTATTTATAAAATCTCACAGTCTTTAGCAAAGATATAAGAAGTACCATCCAGGTACAGCAGTGCGCACTTGTAGTCTCAGCACTTGGGAGGCTGAGATAGGAGGAGTCCAAGTTCCAGTCCAGCCTCAGCAATTTAGTAAGACCCTCAGCAACGTAGTGAGACCCTGTTTCAAAATAAAAAATACAAAGGTCTGGGGGTGTAGCTCGAAGGTAGAAAGCCTCTGGATAAAAAAGAAGTAAAAGAAGTCACTAAGCTATAGCAGGGGCCTTGGGGAACACTTTCTTGGTGAAAAGCCCAGCCGAAGCCAAGATGGCAGAACGATGCATATCTCAGCTGGGGCTGGTCACCCCAGGGAGGCTAAGTCCATCTGCTGAGACATGTAAGGATTTTAACAATAGAAAGAACATTTTCCTGACCTCTAGGTGCTTCTGTATTCATCTTGAAACAAAATTCTGAACTCAGGACTTGGCAAGTGTTTCTCTGTTGCCTTCTAGAGTGGATAGATCCGCTTCTCTTATCCAGCCTCTCTTCCTGTTGAAACATGGATATCTTTCTACACATTGAACCGGTGGTTTGGAAGAGAACAGATTTATTTTCTTTTCTTTTCCACGTCTAAGATTCAAGAGGCTTTGACATGCAGTTACCTGCTGGCCCATCCAAGGAGAAGAGAACAAGTCACACGGGCCCTCTGCTGCAGTTTGCATAATTATAAAGAAATTATTTTGCAAGCCAGAGGCTGATACTTAATTTGAAACAGATAATTGGATCATGGTATTTGTGAATTCCTTCCCTTTTATTCCAAACAAGAAGATTTAATAAATGACAACTATGGATGGCTTCTGGGTTTTAAAAACATGTCTTCAAGTTTGGGCCATTGTTATGAACACAGTTGAACCTGCAGCAGTAAATTTCAAATATTGATTATAATTTGAAATGAAAGAGATGTTAAAATTACCTGCATCTCTAAATCCTGGCCCATCCTGTGATGAAGATTTCCTGGACATAATAAAGGTCCTGTTTTGCTGTTAGACCTTTGACGTGATAAAGAGGCCTAAAGCAAAATGTCAAGATTGATTTCCTATCTGGGTGAACCATCACACTGTCTATACAGACACACATTTTCACATGTGTAAATCCCCATTTTTGGATGAAAGGAGGAGTTTTTCTCCCAGACGAGGAAGCTGCTAACTTCTTTTTCAGAAGTCTTGGGGGCATTTGTTCTTCTTAAATTTTTTCATTCTTCTAAGGAAGGACCAGATAGACTATGCAGCAGCTAACCCTGTGAATGCATGCTTGATTTAGTTGCAAGAGTTGTAAAAGAAAACAACACAGTTTGAATCCAGCGATGAACCGTCCACCTCTCTCCACCTCCCTGAGGTAAGAGGCTGCTGTATTACATATTTCTTTATCCTGTTTGTGGAATCATATATAGTACATGAGGCTCTGTTTACCATGTGTCCAAGGCTGGAAGAAAAATGGCATAAGTTGTTTTTCAATTAAGAAGATGTGATGGACCCTACAAAATATCCTGCCTTCAACCTTGGACATAGAGGAGTGGTAGCAAAAAATGTGAAAGTTTCTATAAAACTCCTTTCTCCTAAGAAAAAGAAATAAAAATATCTTGTGTGGCACCATTGACTTGTTGACATTTTACATTAAAAAAAAATTACAGTTACATTTAGAAAAACCAATAGTCTGAAAGGCTCTTGTCCAGCCCATGGCCTTCTGAGGCCAGTTAGGATATGCAAGTCAACCTGGTTCCTTGGGCTTTAGCCATCTTCCTGAACCAGTTCTGGGGCCACTACAAAGGGTCAATTTTGTCCCTGGAAAAGGGATCCCTTAGCCAGGCGTGGTGGCTCACACTTGTAATCCCCGCACTTGGGAGGCTGAGACAGGAGGATCGCACAGTTTCTAGGCCAGCCTCAGCTACTTAGTAAGGCTTTCAGCAACTTAGTGAGACCCTGTTTCCAAATAAAATATAAAAAAAGGGTCTGGGAGTATAGCCCAGAGGTAGAAAGCCTCTGGGTTCCACCCCCAGTACCAAAAAAGAAAGAAAGAAAGAAAGAAAGAAAGAAAGAAAGAAAGAAAGAAAGAAAAGGGGCCCCTTGCCAGCCACTATTGCTTCAGCACGTCGGGGGTTAAGAGGAACGGAGCTCCACCATCCCTTGCCATTGTGGAGGAGGCCAAGGGGAAGGAGCTGGAGCCAGCAAGGGTTAAGGCCAGACCCAGAGGATCTGAGACTTTGGCCTCATTTGTGTCTTTGCCGCAGCCACCCATATGCCAGGAGCCTCTCTTCCTGGTACCTGCAGATAGAGGCCTCCAGCCCACTCCTTCACCTATCAGCCCTGTTAATCTAACTTCACTCCCACAAGGTCCAGCCTCACGGCCCCACCCTGACCTTCTAAACCCCAGCCAGGACCGGTGGCATAATTGCAGAGCCCAGTAGAAACTGAAAAGGCAGGGCCCTTTGTTGAAAGAGAAGCATGTTAAGACAGAAACCCAGAGGATTGAGCCGAGGCTAGGCCCTTCTGAGTGTGGGGCCCTGGGAGACCAAGACCCAGTGAGGACTCTTCCCTAGGGTCCTCCCAACGCTCCTTCTTGAGGGTGTGTGTGTGTGTGTGTGTGTGTGTGTGTGTGTGTGTGTGTGTTTTGCTGGCAACTGAACCCAGGGGCATTCTACCTCTGAGCTACATGAGAGTATCTCTGGATTGCTGAGGCTGGTGTTGAACCTGTGATCTTCCTGTCTCAGCCTCCCAAGTACTGGGATTACAGGTTTGCACCACCATGCCTGGCTTGGGAGGCCATCTTAATGGTCTTGCCAGAGTCTTAGGCCACAGACACAACTCTGGGAGTCCCAGTGGACCCGGCTCGGCCATTCATCCCATCTGCCAGACAGGAGACACGTGCCGTTGAAGCAGGGAAGGAATTTATTCCCAGAGCGGCTGCACTGGGAAGGCAGATCTTTAAAATGTGACCTACAGCTTTGGGGTTATAGAGGGAAATATACAGGCAAGAGCCGGGCTGGCTGCTCATTATCTTGGGATCGGTCATGGAGTCTGGTTGCCCAGGGAATCACCCAGGCTCAGGGAGCAAATTCAGTCTCCATGGAAGGACGTTTACCTTTCAGATGTATGGAAGAGAGCACCTCAGAGAGGACCGGGTCAAAGAGAGACAGACTGCAGCTGGCTGGGTCAAGGATTGGACCCTCCTTCAATAGTAACTTAGTTGAAGCCGTACTGCCTAAACATTTTTTTCTTCCTTCCTTCCTTCTTTCCTTCCTTTCTTTCTTTATTCCATTTATTTCTTTTTTCTCATACCACATGGTGATTAAAACTTGCCTGTACCTATATCTCTCCCATTTTCTTGGCCTGTACCTTCTGTTCTTTTACTCCATAAATTTAAAAATGAACACCACTGTATACCCCGGGCTGCGTGGATCTCTGTGTATTTGAATAAAGTACGATGTAGTCCCTGACCCCAAGGACAGAGCAGAAGACCCGGGTATAGATGGTAGAAAGCCGTGTGAATGTACAGAACTAGAGAACGCTGAGCGAAGTGAGATCGTCCAGGCTCAGAAGGTGCAGGAGCAGCTGTCTTCTCTCATATGTGAAAGCGAAGAGAAAGTTGGGGAAAAAAGGACTCCAGATAATGGGGAGGCCAGGAGGACAGTGGAAACGAGACAGGGGAGGGAGGCGGGGAGGAAAATGAAGGGAAGGCTTCAAATAAGCTGTGCCCACGAATGCTGCTGTCACTGCTAATCTCACTGTGGTGTATGGGGAGCGGTGGAGACACGCCAAGACCTGGGTGCGTGCTGACTTTGAACCTCACTCGGATGAATAATTGCAATGCACCGATGAAAGTATTTTAAAAGAGAAAGAAAGAAAGCCAGAACAACCAGGAAGATGGACCATCCCCTGGAACCGCGTGGGCGAGGAGAGCAGCTGCGTGGCGATGCAACGGGCCAGAAGGCCTAGGTGCTGAGCCTCCAGGAACGCACTCGCTGAGGAGCGAGGAGGGAGGGCAGGCAGGAGGCAGCAGAGGCCGGAGCCCCGGGAGCCTGGCAGCACCTGGACGGCCAGAGCGGAGTTGGGGGCAGGGGTGCTAGGCACATCAGGAAGACCAGGGCTGGACTGTAAGAAGGTTTTAATGCCAAATTAAATAGCTGATATTTCATGCAGTAGGCAACCGGAACCCACTGAAGGGGGCAAGGGACAGGGTCAGATCAATGTAGAGAAAGCAGAGGGATCCGAGGGCCTCCAAATGAGAGCCGGGGGTCCAGGAGGTTCCAGCAGTTTCCAGGTGCAAGTCAGGAGAGTTTCAACGTAGACCAGTGGGTCTTTAGGAGAGCGGTTTTGCCTCCCAGGAAGTATCTGGAAATGTCTGAAGACATTTTTGGTTGTCACACTTGGGTAGGGGAGGCAGGTGCTACTGGCATCTGGTGGGCAGAGCCCAGGGGCTCTGCTAAACATCCTACAGTGCACAGGACGCCCCAAAACAGTTATCAGGCTCCAAATATCAGTGAGGCCACGGCTGGGAGCCCCTGATGCAGACAGTGCCTTGTGGGACAGGGAGGAACCCAGAGCTACTCAGGAATTAGGATAGAAAGAATTTCACAGCCCATTGGAAAGCCACAGGAGGCCGGTTGCTACACCGTGCAGGAAACTGCGGTTGTTCTGTAGGGTTAGCTGATTACCAGTGCTGACTGCGGTCAATTGCAGGTTCATAGAGCCACCTCTTCAGTGGCTGGAGGGCTGCCCCTCGGCCAGCGGGCACAGCCTGGCTTCCCCTGACGGGTCCAAGGCCAGGGCTGGCTGCAGACTGGCTGGTTCCAGAAGTTTCGATTCCTAAGCTAACCAGTGGCTCAATAGTGTGGAAAAGGGAAACACCTGGACAGAAAACTAAGATGTTTAGGAAGAGAAAAGGCTGAATGAGAGGCTTTTTAAGGAAACTACTCTGTTCCTAAGACAGATGTGAACCAAAAGGATCTCCAGTCTCACAGAGCAGAACAAGGAGAAAAATCCTAATCTATATCCCACACGTCCCAAGACCCCTGCAAGAAGCCCCGTGCTGATGCTTAAGCCCTCCCTCCCACATCCCGCAAGGAGGAACTGTCCCGAGCAGTGTCGTAATAGCAAACATTTACCCAGTGATTTCTGTTTCGATGACATGGGGTAAGCGCCTTATATACACTTGGTCTCATCTGGCCCTCTCAACAGGCCCTTACTGTCTGCTATGATCCCATTTTATGGGTGAGAAAATTGAATTTTAAAGAGCCGGCTGCTTTGCCCACATTATACAACGACAAGAGGCGGATCCTGGATTTGAACCCAGACCTCCCGACTCTGCCTCCCACCCCAGTAACCAGCCCACTGTGTGTCCTCTGAAACCGTGCCCCCCAAAGGGCTGGCACAAAGGCCGTCACTGCCGCCAGGATTTCCAAAACGCCACCTGCTGCCTCTGTGTACGCCTGGGTCGTTCTCATCATCAAAACAGTGATCTCAGTACCCAGAAGACCAGGGCGGGACCGTAAGAGGGTTTTAATACAAATTCAATAGCTAGTGTTCCATCCAGTGGGTAACTGGGGTTTCAGGTGAGAGCCAGGGAGCCAGGGAGACTCCGGCAATTTCCAGGTACGAAGTAGGAGGGCTTAGCTGTGGGCCAGTGGTCCTCAGTGGGAGAGCGATTTGGCCTCCCAGGAAGCATCTTGCACCACACCAGGCCGGGCACACCCAGGCGGGCACACACACTGTGTATCTCAAGGGCTGGCAACATATTTTAGCTTTTGCTTCCTGATTGTCTGGACTGCTTGGTGTTTTTTCCTTTGCTTTAAAAAATGCAGTATACATTTTACAAGGCAAATGTAGAGAGCTCTGGGGAGGGAAGGCCTCTGAGGCATCTACTGGGATCCCGGGCCGCGTCACAGCTTCGGGGAGGGTAGAATGTGGGGCTTGACCACGAAGCCGTCAGCCCGCCGGGGCCACCCCCGGCACAGGGACGCACACCTGCAATCCCAGGACTTGGGAGGCTGAGACAGGAGGAGGCCAGCATATCTGGAGCCAGCCTCAGCAACTTAGTGAGACCGGCCACCCTTTGAACAAGAATGCCAAACAGCTTGACGTAGTCCCCTCTCCTCTCTCTCCCATGGTTCAGCAAGTCCTGCTGCCTCTTCCCAGTGTATCCAGACCCTGCCTGCCCCTTACCACATCTACCCCTTGGCCCTGATGACTGTCATCGCTCACAGGACTCCTCCAACAGGCCTCCACGCTGGCCCCTTCCCAGCAGCACAGCCAGACCGTCTTGCAGGAGGGCGGCTAGTGCCGCCTTACACAAACCTGCCAAAGGCTTCCCACCCTCTCCGAGGGAAAGCCAGGCGCCCTGCTGGGCGTCTCCCGTGAGCTCCGGGCCCCTCCAGCAATCTGTACTGATACCTGTTCTCTGCTTTGTACTGCCACCACCGACTGACGCCTTCATGAGGGCTTGTGCCGGGCCTCAGGCCACCCGCATGCTCAGAGCCTCCCTGGGCCAGCCCACGGCCAGGACCAGCGGCCCTGGGGTCAGCAGGGACAGGGACGCCCCGCAGAACCTGGAGGGTCCTGCTCGGCTCCCCCTCCCAGGGACCTATTGCTCAACCCAGGTCCGGAGGCTCATCCCATCCCATGGAAAAACCAGTCACAGACAGCTGGGGAGAAGGAAAGACTTTATTCAAGGGGCCAAAGAATTGAGAAGAGGAAACCTGTGCTCATACATGGGCTTCTCTCCACGCCAGGGACTGAGCAGTCACCGATCCAGGGTGGAGTACTGAGGGAGAGGCTGGAGAAGGGGAGGAATTGTCCCTTCTGGGAGGGGTGACCTTCTGGGACCTTGGCGCCACCTCTCGTAATGTCTCCATGGTCTGGTGTTTCCACGGTCAGGAAAACAGACAGGACAGTCTAGGTCAAGCTAGCCCCATACTGTACTTACTGTAGCGCCAGACAAAACACTTTTTAAATGATCGACAGGTCTGCGTGCAGAACTGAGCAGAATCTGATCCAGATTTGAAGGCAGTGACAGACACAGAATGAGGCCAGATGCCCAGCCTGCCCATACCGCCCAGCCACCGTGGGACAGCTGCAGGCTCAGGGGAGGAGCCGATGCTTTCAGCAAAAGTGGTCTCTGCAGAGTCCAGTAGACCGCCATCCCATCATCATAACCCGCACATGAACTGAGGCCAACCCCGAGGGGCCGACGGCGAAGCTCTGTGACCCCCAAACTTAGTCACCTTTAATCTCCAGGAGCAGGCGAAGCTGGAGTGTCTACTCAGGCTGTCCGTGTGACCAGCCCCGCGCACTGTGCAGACATCTGCCCAGGAGGTAGAAACGCGGAGCCAGGGTGTGGGTCGGGGCTGGTCACGTAGGCCCCAACATTCACAGGTGCAGCCCAACTACGGGGGTTCCAGATTCCCACCAGGAAAAGTCGGGGTTCACAGACCACACTGTTCACACACACTGTCTACGCAGGCCGGGATGGGAGGGAGAACTGGGGAAGGTCCAGTTCCCAGATGCAGCTCCTGGGACTCAGCCTGCTGTTAACTGACAAGCAGCTGTCCTGGTTGATACACATGTTCCTGGCCGGTCAGCGCTCCCAACATGCGAGCCCCACAGATTTATTTTTGTTCACTGATGTGCCGCAGGCCCCAGAAGCAGCCTGGCACAGAGAGCGTGCTCCAGAAATAAACTCAACAGTCCTGCGGCCGCTGGGGGGGGCGGCCAGCCACCTGGAGGGGTTCCCCCACTAGGGTGGGGTGGCCCCCGCCCTTAGACCTGCCACAGCCACTGCTTTGGAGGCATGGCAGGATTTCCTCTTTGCAAAGCGGTCTTCCCTAATCAGGGACAAAACCTACAATACTCAGCCTCAGCTACGTAGTGAGGCCCTCTGCAAGTTAGTGAGACCCTGTTTCAAAATAAAGAATAAAAAGTAGGGCAGGGGGTGTAGCTCAGAGGTAGAATGCCCCTGGGTTCCATCCCCAGACCCACATACACACACAAAAAAAAAAACCCTACAATACTGGCTTTGTTAGCATAAAAATCTAATCCAGCAGCCGAGTGTGATGAAACACACCTGTAATACCAGTACTTGGGAGGCTGAAACAGGAGGGTTGAAGGTTCGAGGCCAGCCTTGGCCACTTGGTGAAATTCTGTTCCAAAATTAAAAGAGCTGGGAATATAGCCTGGAGATAGAATGCCCCTGGGTACAAGTGCCACTACCAAAAAAAAAAAAAAAAAAAAAAAAGAATAAGAAAAATATCTAATCCAGCAACTACCCTGGCTCACCCCTTATAGGTACCAGCAGCCAGGGCCCTGTTTTTTTCTTATGGTCCCATCGAAAAATCCCGCTCTCTAGATTATCTCTTCTGATCTCTGATGCGTGGTGACCTTCACAAACCGAAACATCGGAATCTAGCCAGGAGACCTGAGAGCTGTGATTCTGGCCAACTAATCCCGGGACTCCGAATCCATCTTCCCACCATGTGACCCTCTCCCTGAGACTGCTGTTCCTGCCTCCCTCCACACCTAGTCCCCCAGGGCAGCGTTCTGCCCCTTTAAGGAAGGTAGGCAGCCAAGAACATCAGAAGAACAATCTTTGCCCCAGCACTATCTGTAACTGTCACCAATCATTAACCCCGAGAGGGAGGACATGTCCCCAGTTGTCAAAATCCCCGATAGCATAGGGAGGGGCCAGCAGCCATCTTGGTGAGCCAGGGAAGAGAGATGGCAAGGAGCCCGAGCCTGGGATCCTACACCTCAGGTTCCAGGCCATGTGCAGGTCAGGATCAGAATCAGGGGCCCCGCCCCAGCTGTCCTGCGCAAGGATCCCAGTCGCCTGTTTTTCTGGGTTCTCTCCTGAACGCCCTTCTCCTGGGTCTCCATTGCAATCCCCCAAGTCCGCCTTCACCCCGCACTTCTATAACTAGGGGTTCCTTACTCTAGCTACCCGCCCTCACCCCCCTCCCCAGCACGGTGACATAACCCACAGAGACCTTGCAGCGATGACCCCGCTCCGTGTCCTGAGAACTTGCGATAAACATCAGCTCCACAGCTGGGCCACCACTGCTCCCACCCAGAGGGTCCTCCTTCCCCTCAGCCTTGCCCATCCCCGGCCACGCGGGCTCCTCTGGGGGTCCTGAGCCACCTGGAGACAGCGGGCCTTAGACTTACTCACCAGGGGCCCGTGGAAAGGGTGCAGGGTGCCCCCAGATTCTTGTCCCTCCGGGCCTCAGTCTGGGACCTTATCTGGCAAGAGGGCCATCGTGGATGAATCAGTTAAGGTGAAGTGGGGTGGGAGGTGGTGGATCCAGTGATGTGTCTTGTAAGAACAGAAAAGACAGAGATACAGCGGAGGACAGCACGCGAGGACAGAGGTGGAGGCTGGAGCGGGGTAGCCACAAACCAGGGAGCCCCGGAGCGCCACGATGGCCAGCCACCCCAGAAGAGGAGGGAGCAGGGTACTGCCTGCTTTAGACTCCCAAGCGTCTGAAACTGGGACAGAATCCAGTTCTGTCACCTTGAGCCCCCGGTTTGTGGTTACAACAGCCCAAGGAAGCTAATTGAGAGGGGCCGGGGCCCAATACTTGGGGGACTGCAGTCCTGAGGGGCATCTCCTTCCTGCCCTGCAGACCAGCCCTCAAGTACCACGCCTGTCTATTGGGTCTATGCTATCTTGTAATATTGCTCTTCCTAAGGGCTCATAAAATATTGGCAGCTTCTCACAGGCCCCAGCTCCCAGCTGCAAGCAAAACTACTTCCTGCCCTCACACCACTTCTCCGCAATGGGAGGCCTGGTGTGGCTGCTCCCAGGCACCGCCACGCAACTCTGCTGACCAGCCATGGCTCGGCCCGTCTCCTCGGCCGCTCTGCCACCAAAACACCCAGGGCGGAAGCGAGCTGAGCTGGACCTCCCAGCTCCGCTGAGCACGGACCACAGAGGCCACAGAGGGCCTTTCTTCTTTCTTATGTGTGTGTATGTGTGCCTCTGTTGTATAGATGTACACACATAGTCCCAATCTCATTCCCATCCAAAAAAACCCATTATAAGACCTTTTTTTTTTTTTTTTTTTTTTTTGCAGTACCAGTGATGGAACCCAGGGACATTCTACCTTCAAGCTACACCCTCAGCGCTATTTTTTATTTATTTATTTATTTATTTATTTTTGCAGGTCTGGGGATGAAACCCAGGGGCATTTGACCTCCGAGCTATACCCTCTGCATGCACCACCACGCCCAGCTTTCTTTATTTTGAAGCAGGGTTTCACTGAGTTGCAAAGGGCCTCACTAAGTAGCTGAGGCTGTCCGCGAACCCCGATCCTCCTGTCTCAGCCTCCCAAATGCTGGGATGACAAGCTTGTGCCACACCCCTGGCTCCCATTATAAGACCTTTACGGTCATTCTTTATGTATATCAATTCTTGAAAATGTATCAGCTGGCTTTGGGTGTATGTGTTTTAGTGTGGGGCTCTGTCCATCCTGTGTCTTCCAGCAAGTGTGTGTGTGTGTGTGTGTGTGTGTGTATGTGTGTGTGTGTGTGTGTGTGTGTGTGTTTTACTGGGGATTTAACCCAGCACTGTTCTACTTCTTTTTTTTTTTTGACACAAACAATTTCTACTTTATTGAACATAATCTTAGTCATGATCTGCAGAAGTTGGTCCTGGGCAATTTGAAGACAGGTCTTCTTTATCTTCATAGGCCGTTCCACACCAAATACAATATAGATGTTCTTCTCTTAAATAACTAGTCCATATTTGTAGTGTTTCCAGTACACTTAAATCTCCACTCCTATATTCATCTTCATCCTGTTCCTTTTCTTCCTCTTCCTCTTCTTCAGTCTCCTCCTCAGGCCTTAACCAGTACCATGTCTCCCTGGGAACCTGAATATTCTCCTGGGTGTCCAATTGCTGACAGGCTCACTGGCTTCTTTTAAGATCTCCTTCTAGCTTCATTTCATCTGGCTTATTTTTAAGTCGCATCCGAAACTGTTCTGCAGCGTTCTCTTCAGCTTGGCTTTTCATGTGGAGCTTTCTTCTGTAGTTTGCTAATTTTTCCTCTGCTTTTCGTTTTAATAATGTTTCATGCCCAATGCCACTTTTCCCTGTTTTCACATTCAGAGGAATTGGTTCAACAGTACCCTCTCCACTCCTGCCGAGAGCCTGACCGCTTTTATAGCCCATCTTTTGGAGCAAAGCAAACCCTTTGTTTTCAGCGCCAAGTGCATTCTTCAACCCAATGTCACGTCTTTCTTGTTCTTCTTCTTTCAAACTCTTCTTCCTGTTCTTCAAATTAGCTTCTTGTTACTTTTCTTCTTTTCGACGGGCTTCTCGGATTGCCTCAGCATCGGCAACCCTGGCCGGATGTCTTCTTGCACATTAATAAAGGAATCCGACATATAATCCTCTTCTTCTGCCATGTTCAACTTCATATGGAAATAGTATCTGGTAGCTCTCCCGCTGCGGCTGGGTTCCGGAGAGTGCTGTTCTACTTCCAACCTATGTCCCAGCCCTATTTTATTTATATTGGTTGATTGATTGGTTGGTTGGATGATTGATTGATTGCGGTACTGGGGATGAAACTCAGGGGCATTCGACCTCTACATTTCACCCCCAGCCCTATGTATTTTTTTTAATTTCTAAACAGGGTCTCCCTGAGCTGCAAAGGGCCTCATTAGGTAGCTGAGGCTGGCTGCAAACCGCGATCCTCCTGTCTCAGCCTCCCAAGTGCTGGGATTACGAGTGTGTGCCCCCATGCCAGGCACTTTGCGTTCTTTAAACACTAGGGCATTTTCTTTGACCCTTCGGGTTCCCTCCTCTGCAAGGTGCCTTTGCGACTCTCTCCCCAGGTTCCCATGGAGATGGCTGCCTCTTTTTGGCTGACGTGAAGGCATTCTTCGTGTGTTCTAGATATTAGTCCTTTCGCTCTTTTAGAAGCAGCTGTATTGAGACTCTTTGTTCATGCCGCACAGTTCACCCGCTGAACGCTGTGCGGCCCTGCAGTGAGTTCCCGGATCTGGGCAGCCCTCAGCAGTCAATTGTAGGACACCCGCATCACCTCAGAAAGAAACCTCATGCCATCGGCTCTCACTCCATCCCGCCCACTCCCAGCCCTCAGCAATCATTAATGTGCTTCGGTGCCCTCCACAGACCTCCGCCCATGCCGGACATCGCCTTAAGTGGAATCAAATAATATGTGGTCCTTGCGACCGGATTTTTTTCATTTAACAAAATGGTTTCAAGGTTCAGCCATGTTGTGCTAGGTATCAGGAGTTAAGGAGTTCTCTCCTCTTTATGGCTGAATAATATTCCATTGTGTGGGTCTACCACCTTTTGCTTATTCACTTAACTGTTGGTAAACATTTGGGGTTTCTCCACCTTTGGGCGATTGTTAATGATACCGCTATAAACACGTGTGTACAGGCTTCTGCTATTAGATCACTTGCTTCTTCTTTTTTTTTTTTTTTTTTTTTTTTTGCGGGTCTGGGGATGGACCCCAGGGGCATTCGGCCTCCGAGCTACACCCCCTGCCCTATTTTTTATTCTTTATTTTGAAACAAGGTCTCACTAAGCATCTGAGGCTGTCCGCGACCCGCGATCCTCCGATCTCAGCCTCCCGAGTGCTGGGATCACGAGCGTGTGCCCACCACGCCCTGCTCCCTTGGTGATTCTAATCATTTTATGGGTGTGGAGTGATATTTCATTGTTGCTTTGTTATATTCTTATTTATATTTTTTCATTTTTTAAAACTGTTTATTGAGGCATAACATAATAAAGTATAGTTTAAATATCTTAGGTGTTCATTTAGTGCACACACACACACACAGAGTACATTCGAATATGCATAAAAGTATGGATGTAGTGTGGTCAACCTGGACACGCATTGTTGGGAGGGGAGCAGGGGAAGTGGGGGGAGGGCCCCCGGCACAGTCTGAATGTGTGCTGTTTTCAGTATGACCCACATAAGAATAAAAAAAGAAATTTAGCAAGGCTCATATGAACGTAGCAAGACCCTGTTTCCAAACAAAAAAAATTTAAAATAGGGCTTAGGATGTACCTTAGACATAGATTATCCCAGATTCAATCCCTGGCAACATACATACACGCACATTTCTTGAAGCAAAACAAAAAAAGTCTAATAATTTCAAGAGAGAACGTGGAGCATCTGGAACTCTCATTGTTGGTGGGATTTTAAATTAGTACAATCACTTTGGATAACATTTTGATAGTATTTAATAAAACTGAAACATATGCCCGCCCTGTGACCCAGAAATTTCACCCAAATTATGTACATAAGAGAAATAAGTATGTGCTACCATCAAACATAGTATTTTTATTTTTAACTGACACAGAGTCACTGTACACATTTATGGGGTACAGCGTGACACTTCAGTACACGTGTATACTGCGTAATGGTCAAGGTACTTGGTACCTCTATATCTTGGACGTTTGTAATATCTTTGTATTAAGAAATTCTTTCATTTGTAACAACGTGGATGGAACTGAAGCATCTTATACCAAATGAAATAATTGGGGCACAGAAAAACAAATACCGACGCCGGGTGTGGTGGCGCACGCTTGTAATCCCCGCGCTTGGGAGGCTGAGACAGGAGGATCACATGGGTTCGAAGCCAGTCTCAGCTACTTAGTGAGGCTCTCAGCAACTTAGTGAGACCCTGTTTCCAAATAAAGTACAAAAAAGGTCTGGGAGTATAGCCCAGAGGTAGAAAGACCCTGGGTTCCACCCCCAGTACCACCAAAAAAACAAACAAATAAAGAGATCATAGCTCAAAAAAAAACAAAACAAATACCGCATGTTCTCACTTGTGTGTGGAAGCCAAGAAGCTGATCCCACAGACGTAGAGAACAGAGTGGCAGCCCCACCAGAGCCTGGGCGGGGGGACTGGAAAGGGACGGCTAGTGCCGTGTGGGGGCATTCAGATAGGAGCAGTAACGTCCAGCGTTCCGTGTCTGAGTAGGAAAATGAGTTGACAATAATTCGCTGAATATTTCAAATAGTCACTAGGGATTTGACTGCTCTTGGGGTTGTTCTGACGTTCTCTTCCCTGGCGACTAATGGTGCCCAGCACCTTTCCACATGTCTACTGCTGTTTCCCTCAGAGGAGTGTCTGTTCAGATCCTTCGCCCATTTCTCAGTTGGGCTCTTTGTCTTTTTATTCATGAGTTGTATGTTCTTTAATCTAGGTATAATTCTTTTTTAAACCTGAATGACTTCTCCCCATCCTATGGGTTGTCTTCTCACATTCCTGACGGTCCTTACAAGACCAAGTTTTTCATACTGATGGTGTCTAGTTTATCTGGGGTTTTTTTCTTCTTCCGATTTTTGTGTTTGGGGATTATATCTAAAAAGCCTTTGCCAAACCCAAGATCAAGAGGATTTATTTGTGTTTTCTCTTAAGAGCTTATGCTTTTAGCTCTTACATTTAGGTCTTTGATCCGTTTCAAGTCCATGCTTGTGTGTGGTGTGAGGTAAGGGTCTGACCTCATTCTTCTGCACACGGCCCCTCACTTTTAATCTGTCTTCTCTCTCAGCCTGTCTTCATGTCAGTAACTTTGTCCGAACAGTTCAGACTTCTCAAAGTCAGATTGCCTGGGAACTGGCCTCTCTCCTGACCCCAGCCCTCCCAGGTCCCCTTGGTCTCAGTGAGCCCATACCGAGACCCCTCCGCTCTCACCCTCGGGGACGTGAAGGCCCAGAGATGTAGGCTTTCATTCTCCTTGCAGCCACATCCTTTCAGCATTTAAAGATAATCCCCTCCTCAGAGATACCAAAGACCTTCAAGAATTACGTGTTGAATATCAAGTTAACTAGTTGACTTCTCCCTTCATCTTGCTGCCAATAAACGCTGAACCGACTTACAATGAATGCAAGCACCGGAGAGTGATGAGAAACGCAAACTCCACATAATCCCCAACCAGAAAGCAACCTCCCAGCATCCGTCTTGGAGACCAAGGGGTAAGGACCACTGGGCTCCTTCAGGTCCAACTCCGCTGGCAGCTCCCCGCCCCCATGTTTGCCCCTGGACCCAGCCGAGCCACTGTTTCTGACCCGCCCTGCAGAGGGGCACCCCCACCCCTCCCTTCTCCTGTGCCAAGTCATCCTGAGGAACTTTCTCCCCAGCTCCATTCTCCCTTCTTTATGACTCCTATCAGTGTCATAGAGATGGTAAAAAGATTTCCTCAGAGGCTCGCTCCTGCCTCCCCCTCCCAGCTCGCCCACCGGCCCCCTGTGCTGCGTGTGGGTGGAACCCTGCTTTGCGGCGCCTCTCAGTGCCTCTCAGCCCCTGCCTCAGTCCATGTGACTGCTTCAGGTAAGACAACCAGCAAGAGAATTTCCCTTCTCCTCATCTCCGACCTCTGAAACACACTCCCGATGTGAACAGACTGTGGCACTGGGTAGCTCGGAACAGAGAAAGCCGGGCACGAGTCTCGTGGGAAGTGGCACTGTGCCAGGGAAGATCACACGGAAATAGCTGAAGGACATGGTGCCACCGAGGAAACCCCTCAGGCCCCCAGCCTGCCCGGCCCAGACCTCGCCCTGTCCCTCCCTGCAGGGCGGGGTCCAATAGACTTCAAGAAGGAGTCAGGGGTCAGCGCCCAGGAACAAAGTCTAGCGGCAGAGGCACATTGGACAGACGGACGGACGGACAGAGCACACAGGTGCGTTGATGGGGCACGAGAAGGGCTGGCTGGGAAGGGGACAAGGAAGGCTGGGGAGGAGGCCCGAGAGCCCGAGCCCAGAGCCAGCAGAAGAAGGCTTGCGGAGGCTCCAGGGTGCTGGGTGTGGGAGGAGGTGTGAGGAGGAGCAGGCTGGCCAAGAGAGGAGGCCAGGATAAAGGAGGTCCCCTGGGTGATGCTCCTGAGCCAGAGGCCAGCCCAGAAAGGCTGCGCTAGGTTCCCTCCGCAGGACATGCCAGGAAAGCCGAACCCAGAAACGGTAAAGACCAGCTGTTGGCAGGGGCTGGGGGTGAAGAGGTAGAGCACAGAGGATGTTTGTGGCAGTGAAGCTGGCACTATACATTGTCCAAATCCACTGAACATCCATACCTAGTGCGAGCCCAATGGGAGCAGTGGGGTCTGTCGCTGTCTGCACCGCTGTAACAACCGGAGCGTGCTGGGCACGTGGACAGTGGGGAAGAGCAGGGAGAGGGGACACACTGAGCTCTCTGTCCCTTCTGCCTGTCCTGCCATGAACCCAAAACTCCTCTACAAAATGAAATATTAAAAAAAAAGGGCCTGGAGCTGGGCACAATGGCACATAGCTGTAATCCCAGTACTTGGGAGGCGAGGTAGGAGGATCGCAGGTTTGAGGTCAGCAGTGTGTGCTATCTTAGCAAAAGGGCTGGGCGTGGTGGCACCGAAGCACTTGGGAGGCTGAGACAGGAGGATCGCAGTTTTGAGGATAACCTCAGCAAGTAGTGAGACTCTCACCAACCTATCAAGACCCTGTTTTCAAATAAGAAATAAAATTGGGCTGGGGGTGTATCTCAGAGGTAGAATGCTTCTAGATCCAATCCCCAGTATCACAGAATAAATAAATAAATAAAGTAAGTAAGAAAGTAAGTAAGTAAAAAGGGCTGGGGGTGTAGCTCAGAGGTAGAATGCCCAGCAAAGCGGAGCAAAGAGGCCTAGCTGAAGTTTAGTAATAGAATGAATGAGTGCTCCACTCAGACCCTCCTGTTGGCTCCTGTTTCACCCAGCAGCCCCTGTCTTACCTGCTCCCCCAGGCTGGCCCTTAAAACACAAGGCCAAGCTGGGCGTGGTGGGCACGCTTGTAATCCAGGCATTCGGGAGGCTGAGACAGGAGGCTCTTGGTTCTCAGGCAGCCTCAGCTACTTAGTGAGGCCTCTGCAACTCAGTGAGACCCTATTTCAAAATAAAGAATAAAAAATAGGGCTGGAGTTGTAGCTCGGAGGTAGAATGCCCCTGAGTTCCATCCCTAGTACCTCAAACACACACACACACACACACACACACACACACACACACACACACACGGCCAAGCCCAGTAGGAGGCTGAGACAAGAGGATTGTAGGATTGCCAACCTCAGCAACTCAGTGAGACTCTGTTTCAAAATAATAATAATAATAATAGTAGGGCTGGGAGTGTACCTCAGAGGTAGAACACCCCTATGCCCCTGGGTTCAAGTCCCAGTACTACCATACACAAAAAAACAAAACCCACAAGGTCCTCCTGCCAGCAGCAGAAGGACAAGACAGTGCCCCTAGAGGGAAGTCCCCAGGGTGGGCCCTGTCCAGGGAGCAAAACCAGAGCAGCATGGGAGTCTGGGGTTGTGAGCTGGGGCCCACCAGGGCCAGAAGACCAAACAAAGAGGAGCAGCGGCCCCCGTGGCCTGCCAGCTCGTCAGATGATGCAGGGGCCCGAAGACACAGGCGCTGCTCCTGGCTCAAGAACTGCTCAGTGGTATCAGTGAGTGTAAATTATGTCCCACAGTGTTCAAGGGCGGGAGGGCTAAGGCAGAGTTCCTTGGCAGGGTGGAGTTTTAGCCAGTGTGGGGAGGAGGCGCAGATACGAACTGGGCGCTGATTGCTGGTGAGCGAGGGATGAACAAAGCTGAGCTTCTCCAGAAGACCAGCTGTTGAGGGAATCAGTGTGCTGTGTCCCCGACACGTGTGATTAGATGTGTGGCCACAAATGCCTTTTCCAGAACGCAAAAAGTAAAAAGAGAAAAATTAGAACAGACAGACTCACGGACAGGGCCTAAGCAACACTGGGAACCGCGCGGGGTCCCCGTGACCCCCGCTGCCTCTGGGTTGAGCTGGGGAGGGGGAGCTCAGTCCACAGGACACAGTGCTCTGAGGTGCCGGCCTGAAGGAAATCCATTTCCTCCCTAGAACCGCTGAGTCCCTCTACTGGCTCCATTCCACGGCCATGGGGCGGCAGAGCCTGGTGCTGGCCACCGTCCTGGTGCTGGGCTGGGCCGCGGGACAGCGCCCCCCGTGGACCCTGCATGGCAAGGCCGAGGTGTTTGCGGACCTGAGCGCCCAGGAGCTGAAGGCCGTGCACAGCTTCCTGCACTCCAGGAAGGAGCTGCGGCTGCAGCCGTCCGCGGCCCGGACCGTGGCCAAGAACTCCGTGTTCCTCATCGAAATGCTGCTGCCCAAGAAGCAACACGTGCTGAAATTCCTGGAGCAAGGAGCAAGGCGCCCTGTTCGTGAAGCCCGGGCCATCATCTTCTTTGGAGCCCAGGAGCACCCCAATATCACCGAGTTTGCTGTGGGGCCCCTGCCGTGGCCGTACTACATGAGGACGCTGTCTCCCCGGCCCGGGCACCAGCGCTCCTGGGCCTCCAGGCCCATCTCGGAGGCAGAGTACGCGCTCCTCCACCACACCCTGCAGGAGGCCACCAAGCCCCTGCATCAGTTTTTCCTTGACACCACGGCTTTCTCATTCCTGGACTGCGCTGACCGGTGCCTGACCTTCACCGACGTGGCCCCCCGAGGCCTGGCGTCCGGCCAACGCCGCAGCTGGTTTATCGTACAGCGCTATGTAGAAGGCTATTTCTTGCACCCCACCGGGCTGGAGCTCCTGGTGGATCATGGGAGCCCTAACGCCCAGCACTGGACAGTGGAGAAGGTCTGGTATAACGGGAAGTTCTACCGCAGCCCAGAAGAGCTGGCTCAGAAGTACGCAGACGGAGAGGTGGACGCAGTGGTCCTCGAGGGGGCGCTGCCCAAGGGCCAGGCAGGCGAGAGCCCCGAGGGGCCGCCACTCTTCTCCTCTTACAAGCTCCGCGGCAACTCCCCCACCCTCATGGATAAGGGGGGCCCCCGCCTGGTCCAGCCCCACGGCCCCCGCTATAGCCTGGAGGGTAACTCAGTTCTCTACGGCAGCTGGAGCTTTGCCTTCCGGCTGTGCTCCTCCTCCGGGCTGCAGGTGCTGAACGTGCATTTCGGAGGGGAGCGCATTGCCTACGAGGTCAGCGTGCAAGAGGCCGTAGCGCTGTATGGGGGACACACCCCGGCGGGCATGCAGACCAAGTACATAGACGTGGGCTGGGGCCTGGGCACCGTCACGCACGAGCTAGCCCCGGGCGTCGACTGCCCGGAGACCGCCACCTTCCTGGACGCCTTCCACTACTACGACGCTGACGGCCCCGTCCACTATCCCCGAGCCCTCTGTCTCTTTGAGATGCCCACTGGGGTGCCCCTGCGGCGCCACTTTGATTCCAACTTCAGCAACGGCTTCAACTTCTACGCGGGGCTGAAGGGCCAAGCGCTGGTGCTGCGGACCACCTCAACTGTCTACAACTATGATTACATTTGGGATTTCATCTTCTACTCTAATGGGGTGATGGAGGCTAAGATGCACGCCACCGGCTACGTCCACGCCACCTTCTACACCCCCGAGGGGCTGCGCCATGGCACGCGCCTGCACACCCACCTGCTGGGCAACATGCACACCCACCTGGTGCATTATCGCGTCGACCTGGACGTGGCAGGTAGGACTTGAAGCCAGACGCTCCCGGGCAGACACCTGGACACGGCTGATACCAAGCACCTCAGGAGGGGGCGGCGCCAAAACTGTGGCCAGAGATCAGGAGCATTTCCCCAGCCTGCTTCTGAGGAGATAAAGCTAGGATTTGTGTGCTCCTGAAACAGTGGAAGGGAACCAGGTGAAGCCTGTGACCCCGTATTTGGGGGGCTGAGGCAAAGGGATCATACATTCAAGAACAGCCGGGCGTGGTGGCCCACACTTGTCATCCCCGCTTTGGGGAGGCAGAGACCGGAGGATTGTGGTTTGCAGACAGCCTCAGCTACTTAGCGAGTCCTTTTGCAACTCAGTGAGACCCTGTTTTAAAAATAAAAAGACTAAAAAATAGGGCTGGGGTGTAGTTTGTAGGTACAATGCCCTTGGGTTCCATCCCCAGTACTGAAAAAAAAAAAGTACAGCCTCAGCAACTTAGCAAGACCCTCAGAAACCTAGCGAGACCCTGTTTCAAAGCAAAAGAAAGGGGGGGGGGTGCTGGGTTTAATCCCCAGTACAAGAAGGAAGGAAGGAAGAAAGGAAAAGGAAGGAAGGCCGGCCAGATGCAACAGTGTGCCTTGCACTGGTACTAAGCTGAGCGCTGTGGGTAAATTCAGTAGAAAGATGTACATGAAGCCAGACACAGTGTTTCATGCCTGTAGACCCAGTACTTGGGAGGCTGAGACAGGAGGAGCACAGGGTCAAGGCCAGCTTCAGCAATAGTAAGACCCTGTTTCAAAATAAAAGGGGCTGGGGGTGTGCTTGGAGGTAGAAGGCACCTAGGTTCAATCCCCAGTACTCCCTGCCACGATATATTAAACAAATAAGCCGTGCACGAGGCGGAGCAGGGAAGTCACTGCGCGCACTTTGGGATGGAGCCCAGGGCCATCTGGAATACTCTGTCTCTTGGGTGAGTGAGCTGGCCCTAGGGGGGTGGCATCAAGTCCCTTAACGGCACAGAACCAGCTGTGTGGCTCCCACCCACTCAGCGCCACTCACCTCTCTGCCCAGAGTGCAGTGGGCACAGCATCTCCCACCTGGAGAAGGACAGCGTCCCTTCTCTGGGGTTACAACCACAGCCAGCAGGCTTGGCACAGTACTGGAGTCACTGCCTGCGCTGTGACCAGCCCTCTGGTCTGGGGGGTTTAAATCCCACCCTCGCTCCCTCCCACAGCGAGTTCAGGGCACGCCCCAGCACCCTCCTCTTCCTGGCCACTGGAGAGGATCCAGGGTCAGACCCCAGGGCGGAGGGGAGGCTTCGGCCCAGGGGCTTGACTCTCCTTCCCCTGACCCCCGCATGCCTCCAGGCACCGAGAATAGCTTCCAGACCCTGCAGATGAAGCTAGAAAACATCACCAACCCCTGGAGCCCAGGGCACCGCCTGGTGCAGCCCACACTCCAGCAGACGCGGTACCCCCGGGAGCGCCAGGCGGCCTTCCGCTTCGGACGGACTCTGCCCAAGTACCTGCTCTTCACCAGCCCCAAGACAAACCCCTGGGGCCACGAGCGCAGCTACCGCCTGCAGATCCACTCCATGGCAGAGCAGGTGCTGCCCCCAGGCTGGCAGGAGGAGCGGGCCATCACCTGGGCCAGGTGAGGGGACCAGGGGGCTCTTCCGGGGTGTGTGTGTGTGTGTGTGTGTGTGTGTGTGTGTGTGTCCGTGTGTGTGTGCACATGTGTCTTCTGTCTGTTGGGGTATGGAGCCCTCGCTCGGCTCCTGAGCCTCAGAGGACGGTGGGCAGTGGGCAGTGCTGCTGACACCCTGAGATGCTCCTTCATCCTGGGGAAGCAGCGACTGCCCCATCATCACCCGCGTCTGCACCCAGCACCACCTGGCTTCCCTCGGCCCACAGGTACCCCCTGGCCGTGACCAAGTACCGGGAGTCAGAGCGCTGTAGCAGCAGCATCTACAACCAGAACGACCCCTGGGACCCCCCCGTGGTCTTCGAGGATTTTCTCCATAACAACGAGAACATCGAAAATGAGGTATGGGCCGGTTCCCCAGCCCTGCCCCCCTGGGGTCCTCACCCGCCTCTGCCGGGCCCGGCCCGGGTCCCGGGAGCATGGCTTGCTGTGTGGAGGGCAAGTTCAGAGGTCACTGCGATCTGCCTGTCTCCTTAAACTGGGCTCAGGTTGGTGTCCGGAAGTTTCTGGAGTTCCGGGGGACGTGTCAGGTGGGGCCGTCTCAGCATACCCGCCCTCTCCCCCGCAGGACCTGGTGGCCTGGGTGACAGTGGGCTTCCTGCACATCCCTCACGCAGAGGACATCCCCAACACGGCCACGCCGGGGAACTCAGTGGGCTTCTTGCTCCGGCCCTTCAACTTCTTCCCAGAGGACCCATCCCTGGCGTCCAGAGACACGGTGATCGTGTGGCCCCGGGACAAGGGCCCCAATTACGTGCAGCGCTGGATTCCTGAGGACAGCGACTGCTTGACGCCTCCCCCTTTCAGCTACAACGGGACCTACAGGCCGGTGTAGGAACCTGCCCCAGTCCTGAGGGAGCCCTGGGGGCCGACAATAAACTCCTCCGAGCCCACCCAGTGTGCTGCTGCTTGGGGCAAGTGGGGGTGGGGAAGACCCAGGGATGTGAGGGCACCTGGGCTCCATCTGCTCTGGTCCACAGCACCCCAGAAAGACCTGTGACTAGTGTAGAAGCTCACTGGATGCTAGATTCAGCCATTAGATGAGTTTTGTTTTGTTTTGTTTTTGTTTTTGTTTTGTTTTGTTTTGAGGTACTGGGGGTGGAATTCAGGGACATTCTACCTCCAAGCCCACCCCAAGCCTTATTTTTTTATTCTTTTTTTTTTTTTTTTTTTTTTTTTTTGCCAGTCTGGAGATGGAACCCAAGGGCATTCAACCTCCGAGCTACACCCTCTGCCCTATTTTTTTATTTTGTATTTTAAGACAGAGTCTCACTAAGTTGCAGAGGGCCTCACTAAGTAGCTGAGGCTGTCTGCGAACTGTGATCCTCCAGTCTCCACCTCCCAAATGCTGGGATTACAAGCGTGTGCCACCACGCCCAGCCAGATGAGTTTTTAAAAACCTGAGACTGAGCCAGGCATGGTGGCGCACGCTTGTAATCTCCACTCTTGGGAGGCAGAGACAGGAGGATCGCGCTGGTTCGGAGCCAGCTGCGCTGGCTTAAGAGACCCTGTTTCCAAATAAAAAAATAGGTCTGGGAGTGTAGCCCGGAGATAGAAGGGCTTCCAGGAACCCCAGTACTACCAAAAAAAAAAAAAAGAAGAAAAAGAAAAACCTGAGACTGACCATCCCTCCCAGAGCACTGTAGGGGAAGTCTTCTGCGTCCATGATGGGCTTGTGACATGGTCCACCATAAGGAAGTGGATACGGGAACGCCAACAAACTGACCAGTGCCTATTTACCCTGTGGCATGCTAGCCCAACTTCTGGGGAGTTTAGCCCTAAGATCCGCCTGTGAGCAGAGAAAACACATCCAGGCATGGCGTGGTGGCGCACCACCGTGATCCCAGTTCTTGGGGGCTGGGACAGGAGGATCACAGGTTCACACCTCCAGCCTAGGCAATGTTGTGAGACTGTTTCAAAATGGATACCAAAATGTCTGGAAGTGTGGCCAGCACCCCTGGGTTCATCCCTATTAACTGTCACAAAAAATAAAAAACAAAAATAGGGAAAATGTATGTGGAAGGTGATTCATTGCAGTATCGTCTGTCACACAAATATAGAAACAACCAAATTCTCATCAATGGGAAAGAGCAGCTGAACACACCAGGCACACCCACATGTTGTGCCACGAGGCAGTGGTACAGGAAGGGGCTGACCGGGGCCTTCTGTGTCGGGAGGGAAGCCTTATGGGTAACTGGCAACTCAGAAAGAAACACAGGGCCAGGCTCAGGGGCACACGCCTGTAACCTGGTGGCTCAGGAGGCCGAGGCAGGAGGATCTCAAGCTGGAGGCCAGTCTAGGTGATTTAGCAGGACCCTGTCTCAAAATGTGTGTGTGTGTGTGTGTGTGTGTGTGTGTGTGTGTGTGTGTGTGTGTTACTGGAGATTGAACTCAGGGTAATTCTACCTCTCAGCTATACTCCCTGCCCTTTTTATATTTTATTTTGAAACAGGGTCTCACTAAGTTGCTGAGGCTAGTCTTGAACCCACAATCCTCCTGACTCAGCCTCCCAAGTATTGGGATCATAAGTGTATGCCACCATGGACGGGCGCAAAATAGTTTTTTGGGCGGGAAGATGGTGACGGAGAAAAGCGGGGCTTACAAGTCCTGCTAACAACCAATCTCTATTACCACAAAATCAGCGCCTTTCATAGCCAGAAAACACCATCAGCAGAGAAACAAAAAATGTAATTACAAGGGACAGAGAAAAAGAGGGCTGGAAAAACGAGACACCAGAAACCAGACCTCAGTGCTGCAGCCGGAGCCGCGGCACAGAGCAGTGCGGGCGCCATCTTCCCTTGCAGCACCAGGCCCCAGAGAGGAGGGGGACTCAGAACGGAGCTCAGAGCCACAGAGGAGATACGCCGACCTCACGGCCGAGGATGCGGCAGCAGCGCCTTACTGCCGGCAGCAGCGCCTTACTGCCGGCAGCAGCGGCGAGCTCACCGGACGGCACCAGACCAATGCACTTAACAGCCCACCAGGCTCCAGAGAGGAGCGGCAGACAGCGAGCCGAGTGCACCAATAAAATAAATTAATTAATTAAAAATTAAAAATTGGAGACAAAAAAATAGTTTTGGGGGGTTTTTTAAAAATAAATTCTAAAGCCGGGCATGGTGGTGCACGCTTGTAATCCCCGCGCTTGGGAGGCTGAGACAGGAGGACTGCGCAGGTTCGAAGCCAGCCTCAGCTACTGAGTGAGGCTCTCAGCAACTTAGTGAGACCCTGTCTCCAAATCAAATATAAAATAGGACTGGGGGTATAGCCCGGAGGTAGAAAAGCCTCTGGGTTCCACCCCAGTACCACCAAAAATAAAAATAAAAATAAATAAAAATAAATTCTAAAGGGCTGGGGATGTAGCTCAACAGTATAGTGCTTGCCTAGCACCTGGATTCAATCCCTAGTACCACAAAAAGAGAAAAGAAGAACAAGAAAAGGAAAAGAAAAAGGAAAGAGGCAGAGAACAATAGGTACATCCTGCTGACTTCTGTGTAAGCGAGGCAGGGGGCTACAGACACGGGGTCTCCACCTAGATGATGGGGAACGAGGGGGAAGAGGAACGGGCCGCGGCAGGGCTTCCCAGCACACACCTGAGCTGTTCAGCCTCTGATCTCCTGAACCACTCTACTAAGGCCCCTACTATAAATATGTAAGTATATTTGTATCTGGGAAGCACTGACTAGTAACACACCTCGTCTCCATGCTATCTGCAGCCTCTGGGAGGACTGGGTAGCAGTGACTCTGTGCTGGGTATTAAAAGTGATGAGGTGATTGATAACCCCAGTTTCCATGGAGATCGGTCCCAGGATCCCCTGCAGATGCCAAACTGTGCAGATGCTCAAGCCCTTTATATAAATGGCAGAGTTTTTGCATAGAACTCTGCACATCCTCTCACACAGGAAATCATCTCTACATCATTTATAATCCTGAGTACAATGTAAATGCCATGTAAATAATTTATTGTGCTGTATCGTTCCAGGAGCAATGACAAGGAAAAAAGTCTTCACATTTTCAGTACAGATACCATTTTTTAAAATATTTTTCATCCACTATTTTTTAAATTTAATATATTTTTATTGGTGCATTGTAGTCAAACATCTCAATGGAATACAAGACTTGTGAGGATATCCAAGCACACATCACCCAATTAGCCTTTATCCACTCCCCATCCCACTCCCTCCACCTCCCTCAAGCCCATGCTTGATTTAGTGATTAACTTTGATATATTTAGTACATCGTGAGTTTTAAAGAGATTCCATCTCCCCCATCCCATCCCCTCTGATTGGTCACCTTAATTGCTCCTCCATAGGGCCCTTTCTTCAACTAGATTTCCTCCTATTACCCATGAGAATGCAGAACCCACAGATACGGAGAACCAACGATATAATGTTTTGGGGGGTCCTGGAGATTGAGCTCAGGGGCATTCTACCTCAAAGCTACACCCTAGTCCTTTTTATCCTTCCTTCCTTCCTTCCTTCCTTCCTTCCTTCCTTCTTTCCTTCCTTCCTTCCTTCCTTTTTTCAATACTGGGGATAGAACCCAGGGGCGTTCTACCTTCAAGGTACATCCCTAATCCTATTTTTTATTTTTTATTTTGAAACAAAGTCTTACTGTTGCAGAGGGGTCACTAAGTAGCTGAGGCTGGCCTTGAACCCGCAATCCTCCTGTCTCAGCCTCCCAAGTACTGGGATTACAGGTGTGCACCACCACGCCCGGCTGAATTCTCCTCCTTTCTAATCTCCTGGTCACTGGCCTTGTGGCATATCAGCAACAGCTGCCGTCCACCCTCAAGACTCACAAAGGTACTTAGCAGTGCTTCAGCCTCTCCCAAGTCAGAGGCTGAAACTCCCATCACTATCTTGTGTGTGTGTGTGTGTGTGTGTGTGTGTGTGTGTGTGTGTGTGTGTTACTAGGGATTGAACCCAGGGGCATTGTACCTCCGAGCTACACACCAAGCTCTTTTCTTTTTTTTGTTTTTTGTTTTTAAATAAGGTCCCACCAGGGCTGGGATGTAGCTCAGTGGCAAAGTGCTTGCCTGGAAAGTGCACTGCCCTGGGTTCGATCCCCAGTACAAAAAGACCAAAAAAAAAAAAAAAGACTCCCTTTATTTTATTTTATTATTTTTGGGGGCGTACTGGGGTTCCTGGAAGCCCTTCTACCTCCGGGCTACACTCCCAGACCTATTTTTTTATTTTTTTAAATTTGGAAACAGGGTCTCTTAAGCCAGTGAGGCTGGCTCCAAGCCAGCGTGATCCTCCTGTCTCCACCTCCCAAGAGTGGGGATTACAAGCGTGCACCATCACGCCTGGCAAAGACTCCCTTTAAATAAGGTCTCACTAAGTCGCTGAGTCTGGCCTCTAACCTGCAGTCCTCCTGTGTCAGTCTTCCAAGTACTGGGGTACAGGTGTGTGCCACCACACTGGCTGCCCTTCACTTCTGACTAAAGAGTTTCTGGACATACCAGACAGTGCCGCCAACACATAGAGATTCTATCTATCACGAGCAAAACCGTGTGTGGCCAGAGCCCGGACCAGACCTGTGAAATGAGGTCTCGCTGTCCCCTTGGGCCTCCTGGGCTGGGAAGGAGAAATGATTAAAAAAAAAAAAATCACACAACCTTTCAACCAAAGCGAAGCACAACTAAGATCAGAAGCCCCAGACCATGGCATCGGGAAGCCTCTCTGCTTCTGACCAGCTCCTGGTGGAATGGCCCTCCTCACCACTCCCAAGTGTCCTGGCCCTCCCTGCGGCTCCTCGCTCCCTCGTCACCCTCTACCGGATCACAGTTCTTCTTCTTCCTCCTCCTCCCCCTCCTCTTCCTCCTCCTCCCCTCCTCCCCCTCCTCTTCCTCCTCCTCCCCTCCTCCCCCTCCTCTTCCTCCTCCTCCTCTTCTCCTCCTCCTATTCCTCCTCCTCCTCCTCCTATTCCTCCTCCTCCTCCTCCTCCTCCTCCTCCTCCTCCTCCTCCTCCTTCTTTTCTGCAGTACTGGAGATTGAACCCAGGAGCATTCTAACTCCAGCCCAATTTTTTTATCCATTTTGAAACAGGGTCTCACTGAGTTGCAGAGGGCCTAAGTAGCTGAGACCGCCCACGAACCACGATCCTCCTGCTCAGCCTCCCAAATACCAGGATTATAAATGAGCACCACCATGCTCGGCTTACAGAGCTTATCTTTGACTTGTTTCTACGCACCCCCTGGTGCCCAGCTCTCTCCTGAGCAGCTCTTAATGACACCAGAGCCATCCCACTGCCTGCTAGATGGCGATGGCAGAATGCGGAGGGCTGGTCCTGAACACTATCGTTCTTGTACGCTCTCCAGATCACTCTAATGAGAGAGAAGGCAGGTTTGAGGACACCGCACTTAACACTACAATAAAAGCCTGTTTCTCGTCCTTTCTCTAATCTCAGAGCAATAGTTTTAGGGTGTCAATAGCTGGGTTTTATGGTGACACTTGAAAGCTATGTCAGGACAGGTTCTTAAGCCCTAAAACCAAATAATGAAGCTTGTGTGTATGAGCCCAGATAAGAACAGACAATAAAGGACATCCTGAGAATCAGGGGGATGTTGGAAACTGTCCCCTCTCTCGGCCTTGCTGAGAAACACCTGCTCCTATTGAGCTGCTGCTGCCCACACATCCCCCAGGTTTTCTAAACAGATTTCAAAGGACTTTCCCCCAGTAGGTGGAGCCTGTGATACTAACCCAGCATCCTGACGTTGCCAGGCCCACCACAGGGCCCTTCCTGAGATGGGAACGTGTCCTCAGCAAGGGCAAGGGGAACTAAGCCTGGAGGGGTCAATGCGAGGCCACAGCCAGAACATTCTGGACTCCCTGTAGCTCCGGGTGGCTCTGCTCACTGCTCTTGCAGGTAATGGTGTAAAGTGCAGGCTCAGGAATCACTCAAGTCTCTGCCCTGCCTGCGCACGGTGTCTTCTCTGGATATCTCTGGGTCTCTCCTCTCGTAAGGACGCCAGTCACTGGGTTAGGGCACACTCTCATCTTGTATTACCTCATCTCAACTCAGTTTGGACTCTGTTATGGTTTGCAGTTTAAATCCCCCAACTTCATGTAGACAAGGCAGTCATGTTGGAGGTGGGGCTTGGTTGCTGAGGTGGGGCCCCTGGGGGTGTGGACCTCGGGACCTCTTTCTCCCTCTCTTACTTCTGGCCTCTGTGATGTGCGAGCAGAGCCCTTGCGTGTTCTCTATCTGCTTCCTATGCCCTGAGCTCCTCACTCACATTCTTCCCGGCCTAACATGGATTGGACCCCTGAAATCTCCAGAGCTGTGAGCAAATAAATTTTCTTTCCTCTAAGTTGTGGTCATCAGGTTATTTTGGGTCACAGCAGTGAGAATGCAGACTGAGATGGATCCTATTTCCAAATGAGGTCACATTCACAGGTGTCTGTTTTAGGGATCACAGTTCAGTCCACAGTTTTAGGGAGATCAATGTACATGGAATTCTGTGTAGTCTCCCGAGGACTGAAAACGGCCAGTGCCCCTCTCTCGAGACCCACAGCAAGTGTGCTAGACACCCCTCAACATCTATCCTGCTTTCCTCCCGATGCGACTTCCTGTACAGCAAAGGTAGAAAACTAAAACTGCATTCCTGAGATTCCTCGGCGCCAGTGCTCTGGGTGATACTGGGTTCGACCCATTCAAAGCGCGTTCTTAAAACGTGGACGACAGAAATGCCCTGAAGGCGTCCTCCTGCCCTTGCCCCTGAAGTCACAGAATGGCAACGGCGTCCCGCTGCGGGCCCCTCTGCCTGGGGAGGACGCTGGGGGATCACACCATGCACGCTGCATTGGGTGGCAAGGCTCGCTGTCCCGAAACCCACCTCCTCACTGGCCACCGAGGAAAAAGGTCTCGCTGAGCCGCTGAGGCTGGCCGTGCACCTGTGATTCTTCTGTCTCGGCCGCCCATGTACTGGGATTACAAGCCTGGCTTTCAAAGTGGTCTTGATAAAGAATGAAGGTGACGAACCGCCACGTCCTGATTCCACAACTTATTATAAATCAAAACAAGCTGGGTGTGGTGGAGCACACTTGTAATCCCAGTATCGGAGACTGAAACGGGAGGATCGCAGGTTCAAAGCCAACCTCAGCAAATTAGTGAAGCTCTCAACAACTTAGTGAGACCCTGTTCCCCAAATAAATAAACAGATAAATAGATAGGGCTGGGGGTATAGCCGGATGAAGAAGCCTTTGGGTTCTTCTGCCCCCAGTACCACTTAAAAAAAAAATCAAAACAGTCTGGTACCAGCAGAAATACATACAGATCGATGGGATGGAGCTAAGAGTCCAGAAATAAACCTTCACAGTTATAGCCAGCTGATTTCTGTACCAAAATAATTCAATGGAGAAAGAATAGCCTTTTCAACAAACAGCGCTGGGACACCTGGATATCCACATGTGAAGAATGAAATCGGACCCCTATTTCATATCACATATAAAAATTTTCTCAAAGTGGATCAAAGTCCTAAATCAAAGCCAACACTCTTAGAATAAATGGAAACATACATCTTTGTGGCCCTCGGTTAGACAATGGTTTCTGAGATATGACATCAGAGACACAAGCAAAAATAGAAAAAGTATATTGAACCTCATTAAAATTCAAAACCCTTTGGGCTTCAAAGGATACCACCAAGAAAATGAGAAGACAACCCAGAAAATGGAAGAAATACTGGCAAATCACATATCTGACGAGGTTCTTGCATCTGAAATATAGAAAATACTCTTTTTTTGGTACTGGGGATGGAACCCAGGGGCGTTCTACCTCCAAGCTACATCTATTGCCCTATTTTTTATTCTTTATTTTGAAACTTGGTTGGAAAGTATCTCACTAAGTAGCTGAGCCTGTCTGCAAATCTGTGATCCTCCTGTCTCAGCCTCCCAAATGCTGGGATTACAAGTGTGAGCCACCACACCTGGCTTAGAAAATACTCTTACAACTCAGAAATAAAAAGGGCAAAATAACCCAATTTAAGCGTGAGCAAAAAATGAATAAATATTTGTCAAAGGGCTGGGCGTGGTGGCGCATGCTTGTAATCCCCGCACTTGGGAGGCTGAGAAAGGAGGATCACACAGGTTCAAAGCCAGCTCAGCTATTTAGTGAGGCTCTCAGCAACTTAGTGAGACCCTGTTACAAAATAAAGAATAAAAAATTGGGCAGGGGAGTGTAGCTTGGAGGTCAAATGCCTTTGGGTTCCATCCCCAGACCCACACACAAAAAAATCCCAACCCCAATTTTTTTAAATATACTTTTTTTTGTGGTGGTGGTACTGGGGTTCCTCGAAACCCTTCTACCTCTGGGCTACACTCCCAGACCTATTTTATATATTTTTTGGAAACAGATCTCTTAAGCCAGTGTGGCTGGCTTCAAACCAGCGAGATCCTCCTGTCTCCGCCTCCCAAGCACAGGGATTACAAGCGTGCACCAACATGCCTGGCCTTAATATACTTTTTTGTAGCAATGGGGATTGAACCCAGTGACATTCTACCTCCTAGATACACCCCCAGCCCTTTTTATTTTCAATTTTGAAACAGGGTCTCATTAGTTTCCTGAGAGTCTCGCTAAATTGTTGAGGCTGATCTTGAACCTGTGACCCTCCTGTCTCAGCCCTCCTGCCAAGTCCTGGGATTGCAGGCTTGTGCCTCCATGTCTGGTATTTTTTAATATGCTTTTATTGGTGCCTGTAACCATACATGATACAGAGGTTTAGTGCAATAGACACAGACATGCACACAGTACCGGTACGTTTCCTCCAGGCTCCGCCCCGCCCTCCCTCACCCGGTTCATAATATTGAAATTGGTATTCAACTTCACAAACGTACATAGGACTGTTTGAACTGTTTCCTTCCCGGGCCTCCCCCTCCCCTCCCCACCGCCCTCTCCTAGCCCAGCCCACTACCTCCTGGCCTCTCCTCATTTATCTGAAGTTTCTCTTTCCCAGTTTTTTCCTAGTTTCCACATATGAGAGAGAATGTATTACTCTTCACTTTCTGAAATTGATTTCACTTACCATGACATTCTCTAGTTCTGAAACTGGGGCACATATACACAGAAAAATTTTATTCAGCCATTAAGAACAAAATTGGGTTATTTGCAGGAAAATGGATGGAACTAAGTAGAATCTTCAAGGGCTTATAAATATATTCTAAAACATATGAAAAATAAATTTCACCAGGTGCGGTGGTGCACACTTGTTTTTTTGTTGGGTTTTGTTTTGTTTTTTGTTTTTTTGTTTTGTTTTGTTTTTGCAGTACTGGGGATGGAACCCCGGACATTCTACCTCCAAGCTATACCCCCAGCCCTATTTTTTTCTTTATTTTGAAACAGGGTCTCACTGAGTTGCAAAGGGCCTCACTAAGTAGCTGAGGCTGGCCACGAGCCACGATCCCCCTGTCTCAGCCTTCCAAATGCTGGGATTACAAACGTGCGCCACCACACCCGGTGACATACTTGTAATCCCAGTACTTGGGAGGCTGAGACAGGAGGGTCACAGGTTCATGGCCAGGCTCAGCTACTTAGTGAGGCCCTTTGCAACTTAGTGAGAAGAATTTCTCTGGGTTTAATCCCCAGTGGAAGAGAGAGAGAGAGAGAGAGAGAGAGAGAGAGAGAGAGAGAGAGAGTCCACAAATGGTGAAATTTACTTTTATGAAGAAGAAAAAGAAGACTTGTTCTATGAAATTTGTTACACTACAAAGCCATAAAATATTTTGGCTAAAGAACAGACCAGTGGACCATAGAACCAAAAAGAGAACTTGAGACTAACCTGTAGGTGGTAAGGGACCTACATACAGACAGACAGGGAATGGTCTGCTTAGTAGATTACAGGGTTGGAAGCCCCTGCAATATGGATAAAAATAAAGCTGCACTCTTACCTGATACAATATTCAGCAGACTCAAGCTGGAGGAAAGTCATATACACAGAAAGTGAAACTGCCACTGAAGATGACAGCTCTGTGCCCTAACGCTGGAAACTTTCTCAGACAAGACCTAAAAATCAGAACCCCAAGGTAAGAAATTACAGATTTAATTCCATCAATATCACACGCTTCTATTTAACAAAGAAGACCATAGACAAAATTGGCAGAGTAGTAGAAGATACTTTCAACATCTAAATTTTTTAAAGGATTAATAACTAGGTATAGGAGGAATGTCTACAATTCTATAAGAAAAAGCCAGGTGCCCACTAGAAAAGAAAAAGTATATAGAAAAGAGAAAGTATATCAGCTAGTAACTTATACAGAAACCCGAATTGTTAGCATATATCGAGATAGGCTCAAAGTTAATTTGAGAATTAGATAATGTCATTAGCAGGTGATGGGAAACACAAGCACGGGGCTGACCTGGGTTTCGCGCTCTTGGGAACGGAAGCTGCGTGGTCTTTTGGGAACTCAACGTGAATGAACTTTGTGAAACCGAACCTACATACATCCTGTAACTCAGAAATCCCCTCCAGGGTATAGATAATTGGAAGAGATTCTTGGAGTGAGAACAAGGATGCTCATCACAGCGTTTGTCATGCGAAGTGGGAGTGGATGCAGATTCAGTATCCATCACCAAGGTAACAGATGAGCCGGGTGTACTGAATGGGTACCACAAAGTACCAGGAAATATGCTGAGCCCTTCGGGCTTTCCGGGAAGCAGACACTGAGTGCTGAGACAAAGCTGGGTTTATTGGGGAGCAAACACCTGGAACAGGAAAGGGAAGAAAACAGGGTCAGGCAGCAGCCCCATGCAGCCCTGGCAAAGTCCCTGCCAGCCCCCAGGGGTGCTCCTGAGCAAAGATGGCCCAGTGGAGGACTCAGCCCAGGTAGAGGTGGCCGGGCCCTGTACTGCCGCTCTGCTCAGTCACTACTGGGGACACCGAGAAAAGAGCCCCCACAAGCTGAGAAAGACCCCAAAGAAACTAACCGTGGGAAGCATCTGCTGACCACACACACACACACACACACACACACACACACACACACACACCATTAGGTAAATGCACATTAAAGCCACAATGAGCTATCACTACACACCAACTAGAAAAGCTAAATTTAAAACTAGTGATAAACCAGTCTTGGTGGTGCACGCCTGTAATCCCAGTACTTGGGAGGCTGAGGAAGTTTGCAGGTTCAAGGCCAGCCTCAATAAATTAGCAAGGCCCTCAGCAACTTAGGCCCTATTTCAAAATATAAATAATGGTGGTGCATGTACTTGGGAGGCTGAGATAGGAGAATCACAGGTTTCAGGCCAGCCTCCGCAATATATGTGTATTTATGTGTGTGTGTGTGTGTGTGTGTGTGTGTGTGTGTCCTAAATATTATATATTTATATTTTTAAAATATATATATATATATATATATGCATAAAAGACTAGGAGTATAACTCAGAGGTAGAATGCCCCTGAATTCAATCTCTACTACCAAAAACAAATAAATACAATAAAATTAATGATAACATCAAATGCTGGTGAAGATGCAGAGAAACTGAATCTCTCAGACACTGCTGATGTCAGTGGAAAATCGTTGGCAGCTTCTCAGATAAACATTCACTTATCATCAACCTTGTAATCATGCTTTTAGGCATGTATCCCAGAGAAATGAAAACATGTGTTCACGTAGAAGCCTGTACAGTAGTGTGAGTGCTCACAGAAAGAGCCTGCACTTCCATCAGTGGACAAATGGTTAAACAAACACTCACACAATAGACTACAATTCGGCAATGTAAAGGAGTAAACTACTGATCTAGGCGACAGCCTGGAGCCTCACTAACCCTTGCGCTCAGTGTGGAGGGGCGGCCAGTAGACGTCAGCTGCAGGATCTCAGCTCAAGGACCAGTCTCAAAATGAGAGAGCTGGTCTGGGGATGGGACCCGGGACTTGCCTAGCATGCACCAGGCCACAGGCTTGATCTCCAGCACCACGAAAGAGACAGAACTAGGGATGGGGAAGAGGTCTGTGGCTTCGTGGGATGGGGACAGGGAGTGGATGTGTATAAACAGAGGTAGCAGAAGGGAATTCTCTTGTGGTGATGGGGTAATTCTGCATCTTGGTTGAGGTGGTGGTTAAGCAAATCTACAGCTTAGATAACACTGCACAGAACTGTACACACACACACACACACACACACACACACACACACACACACAACTTGTGGTGCATACCAAGGTCAGTTTCTGGTGGTGACATTGTACTCCAGGAATGCAAGATGTATCTTACTCCATCCTGGCTGCTGTAACAAAACAGCACCGCCTGGGTCGTTCCTAAGCAACAGAGCTTATTTCTCTCTTCTGGAGGCTGGGAGTGCAAGATCCAGGCGCCCACAGGTTCCAGGTCTGAGGAGGGGAGAATCCAGGATCACCGACACACCATCTTCTGCCGGTGTTCTAGCATGGCAGAAGGACCAGGGAGTTCTCGGCTCTCTTGTAAAGAGCACAGACCCTAGTCAGGCCCTAAAGCCATGGGTTTGATGGTGAAAATCTCAACCAATAACCCAGGGGACCCAGGATTTGGACCCACTGTGTGATGTCACTACTGGAGAAACTGAGGCACCGGGTCGGCAGCATCCTCTGCTCTTTTCACTAACCCTCGTGAATTTATAACTACTTTAAAACTCAGACACTTTTCTAGAATGTGCATAGACATTCTAAGCAAAGACTAGTCCAATTTGGGCTGCCTGTATCCCTCGGCTGTGAAAGCAATATGACATGAATGCATATTATGATGGGAATATCTAACCAACTCTCAACCTCCCTCATTCACGAGCTGGAGAGTGTTAACAAAACGCGAATCCAAGTGATCCCGCAAGTACTACATTCTACTAAAAATGATGAGGACAGGGATGGAAAGGGAGAAGTGAATCATGACTTCTAAATCCAAAGCTTTATGTTAGCATATATAGTGAATGTGTCGTCCATGTTTATATTTTATAAGAATACAGATTCAAAGACACGTGTCAAGTGCATGTGTGTGTGATACAGGGGGTTGAACCCAGAGGCATTCTACCCCTGAGCTACACTCTCAGGGCTTTTTTTTTAATTGGTGCACTGTATTCATACATCATAATGGTATAAAGATAATACTTTTGTAGACATACATGCACACATCGCCCAGTTAGCCTCTACCGGATCCCCACCCCGTTCCCTCCCCATCCCTCCTTCCCATGCTTGGCTTAGTGGTTGACATCTAGTTTTATAGCAATTTATCCAATATTAACGATGATAATCTCACATAACAGTTTCATTTGTCTGATACTAAGCTTTTGATGACTTAACGATAACATTTCAATATTTCTTTTTGCTTTCTTTCTTACCAGAGAATATTTTTTTTCTCTTTTTTTAGGTGAAACTATCATACATTTATTTATTTATTTTTCAGAAAAAATCTATCCTGATATGGAATATGGACTCTAGATACCCAAAACAATCTCAAAGAAGAACAAAGCTAGAAGATGTATATTTTCTGATTTCAAACCATATAAAGCTACAATAATTGAAACAGTGCAGTACTGTTCTAAAGGCAGATATATAAACCATTGGAGTTAAATAAAAGCCTAGAGATAAATTCTTCCATATATTGTCAAGTTATTTTTGACAAGGTTTCCACAAACATTTGGTGGAGGAAATAATAAGCTCTTAACTAAATATTGTTGAAAAATAATAATTACATGAAAAAGAATAAAATTGGACCCTTACCTAACACCATATACAAATATTAACTCAAAATAGATAAAAAGACCTAAATATAAATCTTAATACTATAAACTTTTAGAAGAAAATCTGGGTCATAAAACCTCAAAACATTGAAATTGGCAGTGATTTCTTGGATATGATTTCAATGGCACAGGCAACAAAAGGGTAAACAAACTCCCTAAAAAGTAAAAAAAAATATTGTATATCCAAAGACAATGTAAACAGAGTTAAAAGTTACTGATAGAATGGGATAAAATATTTCCAAATGCTATATCTGAAGGTATATTAATATTCCAACTAGAAATCCTAAAAATTAGCAACAATAAAAGCAAACAATACAATTTAGAGATAGGTAAAAGACTAACATAAATAATGAATCTCCACAGATAACCAATCTTAGTTGTCTGTTGGATGGAAAATCTTGTTTCTCTGGTTCTGGTGTGTGTTACCTATTTCTTCTTTGTAGTTAATCTCTTTGAGTATTTTCTCTAGCGCTGACTTTGAAGACATAAATTCCTTCAGTTTCTGTTTGTCATGGAAGCTCCTATTTCCCCATCTAATTTGATAGAAAGTTTTGCTGGGTAGGAAATTTTCGGCTGGAAATTGTTTTCTTTCAGAGTTTGGAATATGTTACTCTAAGCCCTTCTGGCTCTCATGACTTGGTTCGGGAAGTCTGGAGTAATTCTAATTGGTTTGCCTCTGAATGTCACTTGGCCCTTTGTTTTTGTTGCCTTTAAGATTCTCTGTTTGGCTTCCACATTGGTCATTTTGACAATTATGTGGCGTGGGGATTCTCTTCTCTGATCCTCTCTAAAGGGAGTTCTATAAGTTTCCTGGACCTGTGTATCGACCTCTTGCTCAATGTTTGGAAAATTTTCTGCTATTACTTCCTTGAAGAGATTGTTGATCCCTTTGGTTTCACTTTCTTTTCCCTCCTCTATTCCGATTATTCTTAGGTTGGCTCTCTTAAAATGGGCCCATATTTCTTCAGTGTCAGATTCCTGCTGTCAGATTTTTTTTTCTAAATTAGAAACTATGCATTCATTTTTTGAATGATCATCTTCTAAGAGCGAGATTCTGTTCTCCATGTGGTCTAATTGGTTGTTTGTACTTTGAATTGAGGTCTTTACTTCATTAATTGCATCCTTTATCTCTTTTTGTCTCTCTCTGAATTCTTTTTGAAACACCTCTATTATTTCTACAGTTATTTTCCTGATTTGATCTTTTAGAAATCTCTGAATTTCTGTTTTATCAGGTTCTGATGTTGTGGGGTTGTGAGCATTCATTGCTCCATTGTTATTCCTCTTTCCCATGATTTCGGAAGTTTGTGCCTTCTCTGGGTTCTTCCCTGGGTCACTACGACTTCGCTTGAGGTGCTCTGGATCTCGAGTCTGTGGTATCTCGGTCACCACTACTCCTTTACTGAGTTGTATCACAGAGTCTCAGACCCAGGGAGTCAATCGAGGCTGCTTTAGATCATGGGGGGTGCCAGGTTGGGCGTTCTCCTATGGTGTGATATCTCTGCCACCGCCACTCCCCCACTGGGTCAAGTCCCTGGGAGTACAGTACTGGGATTTCTCCTCTAGGGGCCACAATTTGACTCACTGTTGTTGAGTGTGCTGATGGAGCTATAGTGGACTCGGTGAATTCGCTGCTGCTGCTGCCGGTGGCAATATGGCGCCGCTGCCATGCCCTCGGCCATGAGGCTGGCGTGTTACTTTTCTGTTTTTGAGTTCCACTCTGAGTCCCTGCAGGGTGTGCTGAGCCTAGCTTCTGGGAGCTTTAGATGCTCCCTGCGCCAAGAAATCTGCCAAATTCCGCAGAATTTGGCTGATCGGCAGTGGCTCACCTCGGCTCGCTGTCCACCGCTCCTCTCTGGAGCCTGGTGGGCTGTTGAATGCATTGGTCTGGTGCCATCTGGTGAGCTCGCCGCTGCTGCCGGCAGTAAGGCGCTGCTGCCACGTCCTCGGGCGTGAGGCCGGCGTATCTCCTCTCCGGTTCTGAGCTCCATTCTGAGTTCCCCTCCTCTCTGGAGCCTGGTGCTGCAAGGGAAAATGGCGCCCGCCACTTCACGCCACGGCTCCGGCTGCAGCACTGTGGTCTGGTTTCTGGTGTCTCATTTTTTCAGTCCTCTTTTTCTCTGTCCCTTGAAATTACATTTTTTGTTTCTCTGCTGATGGTGTTTTCTGGCTATGAAAGGCTCTGATTTTGTGGTAATAGAGATTGGTTGTTAGCGAGGCTCGTAAGCCCCGCTTTTATCCGTCGCCATCTCCCCTGAAGTCCCCCAGGGCTTTTAAAAATTATTATTTGTGTTTTAAAACAGGGTCTTGCTAGGTTAATGAGAATCACCCTAAGTTGCTGAGGTTGACCTTGAACCTGTGATCCTCCTGTCTCAGCCTCCCAAGTACTGTGATTACAGGGTTGCACCATCACACCCTGCTATATATGTCATTTTAAAAGAGTCTATGGTTCTTGTGGTCCTTGCTGAGCTCGTCAACCCCTCCTCTTCAGGCACCTGGCGCCCGCTGCCCCACCTGTAGTTCTCTCTGGCAGCAAAGGAAAAAGCGCTTTCCCCAGCACCGCCACCTGCTGCTAGGTGGCGCCACTGCATCCTCTCGCTCGTGATCCCACCGGAGCTGAAGCCCTCGGGTCGCCGCTGTTTGCATCCCAGGGTCCAATATCAGGATCCAGATGCGCACCTGGGGAGGGCAGGGCAGGATGAGAGGCTGTGTGCAGAACAGCCTCGCGCCTGCCTTTCCTCAGAGTGCATCTTCTCCGAAGGCCCCAGGCAGTGCCCGTCTCGTTTCCCTCTATCTGCCCTTCTTCCTTTCCAGGGTCCACCTCTCCCTGTCCAACCCTGTAAGTAGGCGCCTGCATCTCCTCCAGAGCCCCCTGGGTCCGCTTTGGAAGGGCAAGCGTCACACTGCCAGAAAGGGCTCCTGACAGAATTTTCAAACACCCGTCTTGCTGGGAAGGACACCAGCACAGACCTGTTGAAACTGTGAATTAACTGAATTCTGTAGATCAGTTTCCTTGGGTCTTTAGTTGAAGTGCAGAACCATCTCAGGCTAGCCCCAGCAGAGAGGGGACCACGTAGGAGCCGCCCAGGGAGCTGCAGGCCGGCTGGTGGGAGACAGGAGCTGGTATCTGCTTGTTCAGGCCCACCACACCAGGCCAGGTTTTCCTCTGTGGTTTACCAACGTCCTCGTCACTATAAGACGGAGGATATAGGTCGTTCCTGCTGGCGGCCATCTCCCACTGCCCTGCCAGCCTCCCACCTTCCAGCTCCTAGCAAGAAGCAGACACTTGTGTCCCAGTTCACGCCTGCCCCAGTGATAAGCCGGGTCCCTCCCTCACATGATCTCACAGAGGAACAGGAAGCGGAACCCCGGAAGCCAGAAGCGGAGATATTGTGAGACTCCAGGTGCCTCGAGACTCCAAATGTCGCGAGACTACAGATGTCGCGAGAGAATCAGCACGCCCATAAAACAGCGGTGCCTCTGATCCCCCACGTGACTCAGCCAGCCAGTCAGGACTATGTGCAACTCTCCAGACGCGTGGCCCATCGGTCCCTTCCCCCACGGCCGGCTGACTCTCCGGAGGGGCTGGGTGCCGGGTCCAAATAAAACAGCGGTCTCTGATAACCCGGTTGGTGTTTTTACCTCCCTCCTACACCCCCTAACTCTATTTTCAATTATTCACCCAGGTCATGGGGTCTACACACGCTCCAAGTACCTCCAAGATACTGGGAAGGTCTGCTAGTTCCGGAACAGGCCTTAGACACCCATCCATGGTATCAGACTCTCCCCGGCGTCCCTTCCCACAGTCCTGACTTCTCAGAGTCATTCCCTGACCTGGGGAGGGGAGAACTGTGGCACCCTACACACACACCTCGTTGATTATGGACTGGCCTGCTTCAAGGGCCTCCCTCCTTGCTCACTGCGGCTGGGGAAGCATGTCAGCCCCAGGACAGCTGGACCATCTCCTGGAACATCTGGGAGCTGTGGCGGCTCCTCTGTGTGCTGTTTGGAATGTGGGGTCTTCCGATAGCCTGTTTGACCTAAACAGTATGAGCTAGCTGGACACACGGCACCAGATGCCAAGCAGGGGGATTCGCCGAGTCGCACAGACTCACGGCCCCCCAGAGGAAGCACAGGGGCACACTTGGGAGCCAGAGCCAGCAAGGCTGTGGGAGGCAGGCTGAGGGGTGACAAGAAAGTGCCCCCCACTTCCCGTGGGAGGATGTGAAGGGTTTGTTTGATAATTTCACAGACCAGCAGGTAGGTGAAACCTGTTAGGCCGGGGCCCAGGGGAATGGCAGCTGTTCTGGCCAACCTGGGAACGAGGGGCTTCAGGGAGGTGGTGGCTCAGGGGCCACAGGAGCCAAGAGGCCAACAGGGCCAGGATTCCAGATTTGGTAGCCCAAGGAGGCTTTTGCAGCCCAAAAATAGAGGGGACAGAGTGAAGAGTGATGCTCCAGAGCCCAGGGCCCGGGTCAGCAGTGACACTGGGACCTCTGTGGACCTGTGGGTCACAGCTGGAGGGGGAGGGGAGAGAGAGCCTGCAGCCTCCACCCTGCCCCAGGCTCCTGCCAGCGCCTCCCAGTGGTGGAAGCTGGGAATGCAGCATCGCAGGACTGTCCCCAGAGGAGGGAGAAGGTGAGGACTCAGGTCTCAAGGCAAACACACCCAGGACCAGCACAGCAGGGTGAAAGACAAGGGGAGGCCAGGCGTGCGGGCCCTTGCCTGTAATCCAGCACTTGGGAGGCTCAGCCAGGAGGATAGCGGATTCAAGGCCAGCCTCAACAACTTAGCAACTCAGCAAGACCCTGTTTCAAAATAAAAAATAAAGCTGGGTGGGGTGGCGCATGCTTGTAATCCCAGCAAAATTTGGGAGGCTGAGACAGTAGGATTATGGTCCATGGCCAGCCTCAGCTATTTAGGGAGGCCCTTTGCAACTCAGTGAGACCTTGTTTCAAAAAATAAATAAAAAGTAGGGCTGGGGTGTAGCTCAGAGATTGAATGCCCCTGAATCTCCATTACCATAAAAAATTAAAATTAAAATTAAGAAGGGCTGGGGTGTAGCCTGGAGGTAGAACACATCTGGGTTCAATTCTCAGTACCGAAAAATAAAAAATAAAATAAAAAATAAAAAAAGGATGGACTTCCATTTCATTTTGCCACCTTCTGGCCCCAACTGTCCAGTAAACCAGTTCCTGACCACACTGCTCCCAGACACAGGATCCACGCGCCCAGACAGGAATGCCAGGTCAACCCAGACCCCGTCATATCCGTGGGTGAAGGTCCTGGAGGAGCCCTGGCCCCAGCCTTGGGGTGGGCAGGCTGGGCCGTGACCTGCCTCCTATGTGGGCAGGCAGGCTCTTGACCTTCTAGCCACTCAAGGCCCCAGAGCACAGGGCAGTGACAGGAGACCCTCTGGGGCATCTCCGTGTGCCCTCTGTGATGAAGTGCTGTGCAAGATGTACCCAGGAAGGAGGCTTGTCTGGCACACAGCCCCTGGCTGTGCCTCACCAGGGACAGTGCCCAGCTCAGAAATGCCAGTGGGCACCCCAGGCCAGGCAGAGGGAGCAGAGTGCATGGGAGGCTATGAGAGGGAAGAGACGCCAGCCCACCCCACGCCTTCTTTGCAGGGGCCCCCAGACCCCGCAGGCAGAGGGAGGGGCCTTCTTGCAAATGAAGGCGGCTTTACCAGCCTGCCCACCTGTCTCCCTCCAGCCCCGCTCATTTCCTGCCCATGTAAAACAGAATGTGATTTGGTTTGTGGCTCCTGGGCTGCCAGGTGGAGATGCAAATGTAAAAAGCTACAAGAGAACTAGACTGTTTTACCTAAGGAAGAGGGAGCCGGGAGACGCTCCCTGCGGCCTGTTGTTCTAGAGCCTTGCAGGGAGGGGCGGCCTCTGCCACCTGCCTCTCCTCAGAGCACAGGGGCAGAGACCCTCCTGGATCTCCTGAAGTGGCTCTGTGAGGCCAGGAGTGTCTCTGGGCCATAGAGCAGCTGCCTGGCATGCACAGAGCCCGGGCTCCATCCCCAGTGTTGCAAAACAAACAACAACAAAAAACCTCTCCCTAAAAATTTTGTCATTTTAAGCAGAAAAAGATAAAGAATTCAGAGCAGTGAGAGGGAACAAAGCCATAGCTCTGTGCATGTGTGCTCGTATCATTCTGAATCCACTACCATGGATAATTGCATTGAATATATATATATATATATTTTTTTTTTTTTTTTTTTTTTTGCGGGTCCGGGGATGGAACCCAGGGGCATTGTTCCTCTGAGCTACACCCCCAGCCCTATTTTTTAGTCTTTTTTTACATTTTGAAACAGGGTCTCACTAAGTTACGGAGGACATCGCTGAGTAGCTGGAGTAGCTGTGCGTGAACCTGAAATCCTCCTGTCTCGGCCTCCCAGTTACTGGGGTTACAAGCATGCACCACCAAGCCCAGCTTGGGGATTTCTAAAACTCGAAGACTTTTCTTTTTTTCTTTTTTCTTTTCTTTTCTTTTTTTTTTTTTTTTTTTTTTTTTTTTGCAACTAGGACTCTACTTTCTACCTCCTTGGCCATTCCAAGTTTGTAGCCGAGGTCAGCAGAAGGAAGTGGTAATGAGCTCAGCCACGCACAGCACCTTCGCCCACGGCTCAAACCACCACCAATCAATTTTTTTTTTTGCCGACTGCTGCCAGGTTAGGTTCCCTTGATGTTAATTTCCTGCTCAGCGCAGCAGTGAGTCATCTCCCTCCCTCCTCTCCAGCTTTAGCTCGGGCTCCGAAGCCAGAGTGTTGGGAAGAAGGTCACACGGAGACTTTATTTAGTAGGGAAGTTCCCAGCCCAGCCGGGAGGGAAGGACAGCCAGCCTGGCTGGGGAGAAGCCGCCGTTCATCTCGAGCGCGCAGCTCGCTGAGAAGCTTGGCGCACTCTGGAATTCCTGGGGCTCTTGCCAGAGTCCACTGGCTTTCAGGACTCTGTTTTTCGCGGGCTAGAGGACCAGGCTGGTGAGGTGCCGGGTACTGGCAAAATAGGACGCTGTGAGCATCCCGCTCCGCAAAGGCGGTGCTATCTGCCGCGCGACCACCAGGTGGCGCACAACACCCCCCCAGCCGGCCCGCCGGCCCTGGGCGGGACGCAGTTAATCCCTCCAGACTAAGGCTGTAAATGCCAAGGGTGAGGTTACAGCGGGGCCAAGATGCTAAAGGTTCCACCTGGGCTACGGAGAGTGGAATGCCACAGAAAATATGCTGACGGCGGCTTCACTAAGAGAGATTTTTTATTTTTATTTTTTTGCGGTACTGGGGATGTGACCCAGGGGCATTCTACCTTCGAGCTACAACCCCAGCCCTATTTTTTATTCTTTATTTTAAAACAGGTTCTCACTAATTTGCAGAGGGCCTAAGTAGCTGAAGCTGTCCACAAAAACCACGGTCCTCCTGTCTCAGCCTCGCAAAATGCTGGGATTACAAGTGTGTGCCACCACACCCAGCGTGAGAGAGAAATGTTTTTGTTGTTCCTACGTAAATGTCCGGCCTGGCTGGTGGAGGGGCTTAGTGAAGGGTCCGGGACGCGGCCTCCCTCCTCTTCACAGCCCCCACGGGATGAAGCCTCGCCTCCTCGTCCCAGGAGACTGCCAGGGCCCCAGCCATCACATCTGAGGCAGTGGGCTGGAGGAGGGCCAGAGAGGGCAGGGCCCCACACTTCAAGGAGCTTTCCCAGAAGTTACAGGCATGGCTTCCACCTACAAGAGCCAGGTCTTAGCCCCCGCAGAGGCTCAGGCAGAGCCCTCTCCCCGCGTGTTGTACCCCAAGTATGAGCCATGCCACCTTCCTGATTAAAGCCTCAGTGGCTCCCTCCTGTCCTCAGGAAGAAAATCCAGATATCTTACTGACGCTTATCAAGAACTTCCGGATACAGCCCATCCTTATATGTGCCCAAAGACGCCATTAAGTGGGCACTACTTCAGTGTGCTCCCAACTTTTTTAATCTCCACGGTAACTCTCTGAAGTCATTTCCCCCGGAGCAGCGCTGCTGAATCACACCAAGTGCTGTGTCTCCATAAAACACGTTTCACGCTGGGTGTGGTGGTGCAGGCCTGTAATCCCAGTATTGGGAGGCTGAGACAAAAGGATCCCAGTGCAAAGAAAGACTTAGCAACTTAACAAGACCCTGTTTCAAAATAAAAAGGACGGGGGGTATACTTCAGAAGTAGAATCCCCCTGGGTTCAATTTCAGTCACACACACACACACACACACACACACACACACACACCCCAAGAAGAAAGAGGAAGAGGAATAGAAAGAAAAAGAAAACTAGAATTTTATTGGGACTACCTCAACTTGTAAAAATTATGTACTAAAAACCTCCAGCGGGTATTATACCTAATTAAGAAACATTAGAAATATCTCCATTAATATTGGCAACCTGGCCAGGCATGTTGGTACATGCCTGTAATCCCAGTACTTGGGAGGCTGAGACGGGAGGATTGCAGGCTCAAGGCCAGCTTCAGCAACATTGCAAAACCCCCTCAGCAATTTAGGACTCTGTTTCAATTTTTTTTTTTTTAAATTAAGGGCTGAGGGGAGAGGTACTGGGTTCAATCCTCAGTACCACAAAAAGTAAAAATAAAAAAAGATTGGAGCCAGGCGTGGTGGTGCACACTTGTAATCACAGCATTTGAGAGGCTGAGACAGGAAGATCGCAGTTGGCTGACGGCCTTAGCTACTTAGTGAGGTCCTTTGCAACTCAGTGAGACCCTGTTTCAAAATAAAGAATACAAAATTGGGATGGGGTGTAGCTCAGAGGTGGAATGCCCTTGAGTTCCATCCCCGATGCCACAAAAAATCAAAATTAAAAAAAAAAAGATTGGAAACCTAGTGTGGACGCCCATTAGCACTGTTGGTATGTAGCAAAGAATCAGAGGCCACTGCCGAAGTTATACAGCAAGAAAAATACAAGACAGAGGAACTGGAAGGGCAAAGAAAAAAGTTTGTTTTCTGTGGGCAATATGCTAATGTACTCAGATTTGAACTAATTATTAGAACTAATAAGAGGTTTCTGGATGATTATAAGATGAACTTTAAAAAATCAATAACACGTTCTCTGTTCCACAATAGCCATTCATGATACGAAGGAAAAAAATATTCATTCATTTCCCCCCAGCCTTTTTTTTTTTTTTTATGGTACTAGAGGTGGGACCCAGGGGCTTTTCTACCTCCGGGCTATACTCCCAGCCCTATTTTATATTTTATTTGGAAACAGGGTCTCACTAAGTTGCTGAGAGCCTCACTAAGTAGCTGAGGCTGGCTTCGATTCCATGTGATCCTCCTGTCTCAGCCTCCCAAGCGCAGGGATTACAAGCGTGCGCCACCACGCCCGGCAACCCCCCCCCCCGCCCTTAATAGCAATAAAAATTAACAAAACATACCCTAGTCCTCTATGAGGAAAATGTTTGCCTCTACTAAAAGAGATAAAAGAAGATCTAAATAAATGGAATAATCTATGATGTTGGGTAGGACAACTCAATATAAAACATCAACTGAGCCACATTCCACCAGATTTATATTTAGATATAGTGGCAGGGACTGTGGAATAAACTTCAGAGGTGGCAGAGGGTTGTTACTCTGAGCAGGTGGGTCAGGAAGTCTTGGACAAGGTGACTTTGAGCAGAGATGGGGGTGAGAGTATCCCAGGGCCAAGGTCCTGAGGTAAGAGCGAGTTGGTTGGTTTTGGAATGGTGAGGAGGCCGGTGCAGCTGGAACGAAGTGAGCTGGGGCTGTCCGGCTGCCACCCACAGGAGTGCACACACACACGTTCTCTCTCTCTCTCTCTCTCTCTCTCTCTCTCTCTCTCTCTCTCTCTCTCACACACACACACACACACACACACACACACACACACACACTCACTCATACCCTGCCACCTGCTTGTGGTTTGAGAACTATCCTTATATAGATGACTTGGAGAGTGTTTTAGTCAAGTTTTTTATTGCTGTGATAAAAACACCTGACAACAGCAGCGTAGAGGAGGAGGGGTTCACCTGGCCCCTGGGCTCAGGTCGCCCATGCTTGGCCGGCCACAAGGCTGCTCAGCTCCTGGCAGCCAAGGCAGAGCGTGAGAGGAGGGCACGGGCCAAGCACAGGCCCGAAGCCGCGCCCCAGGGCCGACCTTCCTGTCACACTGCCGCCTGCGCCTGTCGCCCCCGGAGTCCCTCAGGTTACCAACCAGCCACAGATCGGTCCAGCGCTGAGGTTAGACCTCTGGCCAGTCATTTCACCTCTGAATGTTTCTGTGTTGCCACCACATCAGCTTTCCTGGGGACACTCCCTGTCCAAGCCTCACAGAGTCACGCAAGTGACAGCGCTCTCCAAACTGGGCGGAGACAGAGACAAGCTCAAGACACCGTGAAGTCTTGGGGCAGAGCAAGCCTTAGCAGGAGGACACATGGGAAAACCAACGAAGGAGACCCGGAGAGAGTGGCCGGGCAGAGCGGGTGAGGGAAGGGATGGCACCGGAGTCCAGGCAGATACCAACTGCCCCCTGACCGCAGAGTCAGAACTCTCAAATGCTGGCAATGTCAAACACTGGAGAGGATGCGTACCAATAAAAAGACGCCCGACTGGCAAATTCCAGGTCAACGAGGACTGGAAATGGCGCGTTTCCAGGAGCGTGCAGGGCTGAGCTGGGCTGGAGACAGAGTGGGGTGACAAGCAGGCACTGAGGAGGGCGGGTCTTATTGCATGGAGAAACGGGGTCACTCATTTCCAAAGAGACAACACGCCCTGCACCAGGGGACGTGGGAGGCCTGGATCGACTCTCCCTCTCCCCTCGTGCAGGAGAGCTGACGTGCCAGGTGCGTCTGGGGCGTCCAGCAGAGGTGACGGGCTGGCGGTGGCCCTTGGCTATCTGCTAATTACAGGGTTTCTTCCACCTGTCATTTTATGGATTTTGAAAACCATCATTAAGAAAGACTGGTACCCCAAGGCCTAAGATAGCCTGGTCCCGCCAGATACTTAATGTAGCTTGTGCCCAGCAAACAGAAAGGGCACAGGATGTCCTCCAGCCTCGTGTCTTGCAGCGCCTCGTTAGGAAACTTTGCATGCCCGCTACTTTACAAAATCTCTGTGGGAGAACAGAGGACGCCGGCCTCGCGGTCCCCTAATGAGGACAGGGACATTGAAACCCATCGTCCTTGCTGTCAGTCACCTTGGGCAGGAAGAAGGGGCGCAGGCTGCCTCGTGGAGAAAAGCAATGAGTGTACAACATCCGTGGTTCCCCACAGACTAAGTCCTTGTCTCCCTGCCCTAGGATGGGGGGCTGGACGCTGAGCCAGTTTAGCTGTACAGAGAGGGTGCTGCCACAGGGAGGCGCTGTCTGTGACGCCCTCGGGGAGGTTTGGTTGGGAAATAAAGGGATTTTGTTAAGAAAACCTATTCTGACTATTGTTTCGCTTAGAATGTTGAATCTCTTACAAATTGCCTTATTAAAAAAAAACCCCAGGTAGAGCTTAATTGGGGTCTGCAAAGAAAGAAGCCTTAGATGGGAGTGGTCGCGCACCCCTGTAATCCCAGTACTTGGGAGGCTGAGACAGACAGACCCCAGGTTTGAGGCCAGCCTCAGCGATTTAGCAAGAACCTGTTTCAAAGTAAAAAGGGCTGGGGTGTAACTTGGGGGTAGAATGCTGCTGGGTTCAATCCCCAATACAGGAGGACGAGGGAGAGGAGGAAGAGGAGGAGGAGAGGAGGAGGAGGAAGAGGAAGAGGAGGAGGAGGAGGAAGAGGAGGAGGAGAGGAGGAGGAGGAAGAGGAGGAGGAGGAGGAGGAGAGGAGGAGGAGGAAGAGGAGGAGGAGGAGGAGAGGAGGAGGAGGAAGAGGAGGAGAGGAGGAGGAGGAAGAGGAGGAGAGGAGGAGGAGGAAGAGGAGGAGGAGAGGAGGAGGAGGAGGAGGAGGAGGAAGAGGAGGAGGAGGAGGAAGAGGAGGAGGAGAGGAGGAGGAGGAGGAGGAGGAGGAAGAGGAGGAGGAGGAGGAAGAGGAGGAGGAGGAGGAAGAGGAGGAGGAGGAGGAAGAGGAGGAAGAGGAGGAGGAGGAGGAGGAGGAGGAGGAGGAGGAGGAGGAGGAGGAAGAGAAACTTCCCATGAGCGGGGCTTCAGAAAGATGGGATTGGGGATTTAAGAAATTGAGGAGCCAGAATAGCTGTCCTAGGCCTGTATCAGAGAAGAGGCGCCGATTAAACTCCTGCCAAGATACATCAGGATCTCTTTGAAACCAGTGTTATTAGACAGGAGGAAGGGCAAGTCAGAGGGAGGGAGCCTGCTGGGCTCCAGGATTGCCCTAGAATTCGGGGGCAGGGCCATGCAGAAGGCAGCCCTGAAGCCCCCTGGGGGAGACTTGCCTTCTCATCCCACCCAAGCCTGCTTAGTAGCCCCACTTCCAGGGACTGCCCCAAGGTGAGGACCAGAATGTTCAACAACATGTTTACCCAACACCTTCACTGCAGCGCCAAGCATAGGAAACATGTAGATAACAATGAGAATTGGTTAACTCAGTTATAACAGACTACTGGGCGTGGTGGGCACGCTTGTAATCCCAGCACTCGGGAGGCTGAGACAGAGGAGCGCAGGTTCACAGCCAGCCTCAGCTACTTAGGCCCTCTGCAACTCAGTGAGACCCTGTTTCAAAATTAAAGAATAACACGGGGCTAAGGTGTAACTCATTAGTAGAATGCCCCTGGGTTCCATGCCCAGTACAGAATAAATAAACAAATAAATAAATTATAACAGACTAATAACATTAAATATCTAAAGAGCTAAAATTAATAATGTAGGTCTATGTGAAATCAAAAAATAAAAATGGGTTTTCTTAACAAAAATCACCCTAAAGGGTCAACAAGAAATTGGTTTTTTTTATTTATTTTTTATTGGTACAATGTATTCATACATCATAATGGTATAAAGATAATACTTTTGTAGACATACATGCACACATCGCCCAGTTAGCCTCTACCGGATCCCCACCCCGTTCCCTCCCCATCCCTCCTTCCCATGCTTGGCTTAGTGGTTGACATCTAGTTTTATAGCAATTTATCCAATATTAACAATGATAATCTCACATAACAGTTTCATTTGTCTGATACCAAGCTTTTTATGACTTAAAGATAACATTTCAATATTTCTTTTTGCTTTCTTTCTTACCAGAACAAAAACACTTTTTCTAGCAAGGCTTTATTATCATGAAGAAAAAAAAAAAAAACCACATGATTCCCGGGGACTTTTATCTATGTTTCATTGGCCACAACTGTGGTACGTGGCTATCTTAGCTGAAAGCAGATCTGAGGAAGTATGTGTTTTGGGCTGACACAGGGATTCTAGCAGGGAACAGTGGACACTTCCCAGCTCACCACAGACTGGTTTAGGAACCCGGTCCCAACGGATTCATTCCCATTCTAGTCTTTGATGTTCTTATGTTGCCCCCGGCACATTCTTCTCCCAAGGAACTGGAACATTTTGGTCAACATTCTCCCTGCTATGACTCAAATACCTGCCGACCACAACTTAGAGGAAGGTTTAGCTGCTCACAGCGCTGGAGTTTTCAGACCATGGTGGGCCAGCTCACATCCCGGGAGCTCCGGGAACGCAGCAGGAAGCAGAGGCCTAGAGAAGAGTAGAAGAGGGACATATATATAGTCCCTAAGCCCACGCCCTCAGTGACCCACTGCCTCTGGCCACACTCTACCGGCCTACCTCGCCACCCAGTAAATCCATTAACCCACCAACGAATTTATCCACTGATGAAATTAGAGCCTCCATGGCTCAGTGATTTCACCTCTGGACATTTTTGCACTGACAATAGTGAGCTCTTCCAGGGGACGCTTTATAGACAAACCAACACAAAAGTAAAATTATTAATCTACACATTGCTTGGTGAACGTGGAATCAGATCCCAGGAGGGAAGCTAAAACTGAAGGACATTTCTGCGCTCTGGTGGAAGCCCGTGGCTCCCTCTGCCCAGCAGAGCGGTGTGCTCCGTGGCCTGGCTGCCCACGCCACTCAGATTCGGCATCCAGCCCCCGGACTGCCCTGGACAGACACTGCCAACTTCATCTCTCTGACCCCGCTCTGCGTCTGTCCCCAGGTCCCCTCCTGTCTCGTCACGTCAGCTCACGAGCTGTGCTAAGGTCGTCTTTCTGGCTTGTGTCTGGCCCGGAAGGCCCCGTCTCTTACATCTGCATTGATTCTAGTGATTGACCATCCAGCCTTGAGGGTCTTTATTTCTTCCCCCCGGGGGTGACGGAGGGCGACACTTCAACTTCCGGCCGCTGGTGAGGGCCACAGAGATGCCTCCTGGCACGTCAGTCATCTCCCACGGAGAAACTGGGACGCGAGGACAGAACCCTCGTGTCTGATGGGCTCGGTGGGCTGTCTCAAGGGCAAGGAAGTTACATCTACCGCCAGCCCAGCGCATCCCCACAAGTTCATTTCTCTAATCTCTTCCTTGCTTCCTTCCTTCTTCTGAGAATTTATAAAAATCTCTTTCAGAAGTGACTTTCCCACTGCCAGACTCGCTATCACATTTCTAGCTTAGTAGGAAACCCCTGGTCCTCCCTCAGCTATGCCTGTGCAAAGTTCAAAAAACAATAACAAGCCGGGCGTGGTGGCGCACGCTTGTCATCCCCGCGCTTGGGAGGCAGAGACAGGAGGATCGCGCAGGTTCAAAGCCAGCTGCGCTGGCGTAAAAGACCCTGTTTCAAAAATATAAAATAGGTCTGGGAGTGTAGCCCGGAGGTAGAAGGGCTTCCAGGAACCCCAGTACCATAAAAAAAAACAATAACAAGCCTCCACCATCTTGTACCGCATTAAGATATATGACTACAATGCACCAATAAATTTTTTAAAAAAATAAAATGGGGGGGGAGGGCACCAAGCACAGTCTAAATGTGTACCATTTTCAATATGTTCCACTTATAAATAAAAGTTAAAAAAATACAAAAATGAGAAGAACTCCTTTCTAACATTGCAGCTGAGGCAGCGCTGAGGTACGCCGAGGCGATTGTTCTGAGACTTCCATCCATAGGAAACTGCCACCCCAAAAGTTACCGTGTTTGTGCAGTGGAACCAAGGTATGCAAGTAAACCAGCTCGTCTCTCCAAGGACCCCGAGCTCCCCCAGCGCCAAGCCTTCCCCGCACTAAGACGGGGCCACGGCGCCAGCTCCCACGGAGGCGCTCAGATCAGTCCAAGGCCTCCTGCACAGGTGCGCTGTTGAGGGCTGAGCTGCACTTGTGCTGGGCGCCTGAGGTTCCGGAGCTCGCCTGCCGGGGCCGCTAGCGCTGCCTCCCCTGACGAAGAATTGCCCAGCTCCTTCTCATGATGGGGGTGTACATGACTCCCACTTTATGGACGCAGTCGCTGACATCCTCTAAACAGTAGGAGCTCACGTGGAGCTCATATCCCAAACAAATCTGTCCAGCTCCGAGGTCGGCGTTCCCCACACCACACCAATCCCTTTCTCAAAGAGAATAGTCACATCTTGATTCTGTTTGCTTAACAGAAAACTCAGCCCAAAAGAACCTCTCTTTTTTTTTTTTTTTTTGGCATTTGGGATTAAACCCAGGGGCACTCTGCGACTGAGCTACACCCCCAGCCCTATTTTTTATTTTGAAACAGGGTCTCAATAAGTTGCTAAGTTCTCCCAAAGTTGCTGAAGCTGGCCTCAAACCTGAGGTCCTCCTGTCTCAGCCTTCCAAGTGCTGGGATTATTGGCGTACACCACCGTGTCCAGCACAACAAACGTCTAACAAACTAGAAACTCAACTAGAACTATGTGGAGAAACCTGAACTCCTCGACCTGATAAGAGGCATCTCTGAAAAGCCTACAGCTAACAGCATATTTAGTGATAAAAGATGAGTGTTTTCTTCCAAATACCAGACTTATGTCCACACTCATTCACACCACGTTCATTTGACATTGTGTTAGAGATTCTCGCCAGTGCAATCAGACAAGAAAAAGAAATAAAAGGCATCCAGATTGAAAATGAAAAGTAGAACTGTTTTTTTTTTGTTTGTTTGGTTTTTTGTTATTGTTGTTTTGTTTTGTTTTGTTTTTTGTTTTTTGTTTTTGTGGTACTGGAGATTAAATCCAGTAGCAATTTATCTCCAACATACACTGTCAGCTCTTTTATTTAACTTTTCATTTGGATTAGGGTGTCACTAAGTTGTTGAGTTCAGCCTCGAACCTATGATCCTCCTATCTCAGCCTCCCAAATACTGGGAACAGGCATGCGCCACCACACCCAGCTCAAAAGAACTTCTTTACACGTTCAGAGTTCTCCTGCATAGCTTCCTCCCGTCCACGCCCCAGCCAAGGACCTCATTTCACTCCGGTTCAGTGGCCTCAGACAGGAGAGCTAGTCTCTGACTTGGGAGTTTACCATGCATCTCAGCCCAGGTCCTGCACACCCGAGACCCTTGCTTTACCGCAGAGTGGGATTGCAGGCTGTGTCCCACAAAGACAACGTGAGCTGGTACCTTAATTGGCTGACCTCACTGCAACAAGCACCTGAGAGTGTCAGCTCATAAGGAGACAAGGGTTTGGGCCTCACATGTTTGGAGGTTTCTGACCATGACCAATTAGCCCTGTTGCTTTGAGTTTGTGGTGGCAGATCAAGGCAGGAGAATGTAGCAAGGGAAAACTGCTTACCTCGTGAAAAAGAGACAAAGAAGACAGACAGACAGACAGACAGAGAAAGAGAGACAAGGGGGGGCTGGGGCCCACTTTAGGTCACTTTAAGACTTCCCAGTGACCTAAAGACCTCCCACTAGGCCCTGCCCCTTAAAGTTTCTACCACTTCCCAATAGAGTAAGCCTTTAATACACAGGCCTTTGGGGACAGCTATCCAAACCACAGCAGCTAGAGAACCACAAAATCTCATTTTAATCTGGGTGTGGTACATGCTTAAAATCCTAACACTTGGGAGGTTGAGACAGGAAGATCGCAGGTTCGAGGACAACCTCAGCAAGTAGCAGACGCTCACCAACCTAGCGAGACTCCATTATCAAAATACAAATGAAGTCGGGCTGGGGTGTAGCTCGGAGGTAAAATGACCCTGGGTTCAATCTCCAGTACTACAAAAAAACTGCATTTTAACACTCAAATTCTATAATTTTATAAAGCAGCTGAAAAGCCATGAGAGTTCAAGTCTATCAATAACAGAGGAAATGGATTGGTAGGTTACGGAGGGAAGAGCACTCAAAAATGAGAAAGTTACTTTTTTTTTCTAACCTGGAAAGGCCATGACCCCTGACTCTCATGAACTGCCCACAAACATCTGGTCAAAAAAAATATTTTTTTTTTACTTGCTTTAAAGAAAAGTACTATTTAGATCTATACAAAATTTATGCAAAAATATTTTATAAGAGTGAAAAAAGAATGGCCGCTGAAAAACACTCATCAGAAATGTGTTGCAGTGAACAGATGAAAGCCATCCAAATATTTTGTCACGAATTTTTTTAAACTTAATGAAGCAACAGCTCAGGGAAGAGATGGTGAGAAAACAGGAAGATATGAAGAGGGGCCGACAAAACTCAGGAAAAGGAGAGGAGAAAAAAGTTGTCAGAGATGAAGACAAAACTGAAAGCATCACTGCACATAGAAAGGGTCAGAAGTGGTCCAGGCGCCGTGGCGCACGCTGTGAGCCGGGGCTTGGGGGCTGAGACAGGAAGGTCGCAGTTCAGAGGTAGCCTGGGAAAAGTAGTGAGACCTTGTCTCAAAATAAAATAAACAGCCGGGCGTGGTGGCGCACGCTTGTCATCCCCGCGCTTGGGAGGCGGAGACAGGAGGATCGCGCAGGTTCGAAGCCAGCCGCGCGCACTGGCTTAGGAGACCCTGTTTCCAAATAAAAATGTAAAAATGGCTCTGGGAGTGTAGCCCGGAGGTAGAAGGGCTTCCAGGAACCCCAGTACCACCCAATAAATAAATAAATAAATAAATAAATAAATAAATAAATAAAATAAACAGTGCTCAGTCGTAGAGTGCTTACCTAGCATGTGTAAGGTACTGGGTTTAATCTCCAAATGGAAGGAAAAGAAGAAAGAAAGAGAGAGAAAGGAGACAGTGGTAGATAGAAAAGAAGAAAGAATATAAAAGAGATCTAATTTACCCCTACATGAACTATACTGAGATAACCTAAGCAACAAAACAATTATTAAATAAATCATTTGCATTTCTCTAAAGACACAAAACACTTTTAGAAATATTTATTGACCGTTTGGCTTTCCTTTGTTTTTGTTTTTTGTTTTTTGGGGTTTTTTGTTTTGTTTTGTTTTGTTTTGTTAACATGCTTGTTCTATTCTTTTACTCATTTTCCTATTGGTTTCTTCTTTGTGTGCTCTGAAATGTAGATTATACGCATTGCAAATATTTTCTACTCTATGACTTAGCTTTTTACTCTCTGAAGGTGATATTTTCAATAAAATTTTATTTTGGAATAATTTTATACTTGCAGAAAAGTTGCAAAGATAATACAGATAATCAGCTGGGTGTGGTGGCCCACACTTGTAATCCCAGCATTCGGGAGGCTGAGACTGGAGGATGGCGGTTCTCAGACAGCCTCAGCTACTCAGTGAGGCCCTCTGCAACTCAGTGAGACACTGTTTCAAAATAAAGAATAAAAAATAGGGTTGGGGGTATAGCTAAGAGGTCAAATACCCCTGGGTTCCATCCCCAGAGCCCCCCCAAAAAAGATACTACAGATAATCTATATGCCCTTCGTCCAGCTTCCCCTGATGTTAACACCTTAAATTACCATGGTGCAAAATTAAGAAATCAACACTGAACCGGGTGTGGTGGTTCACGCCTGTAATTCCAGCATTTGGGAGGCTGAGACAGTGAGGTCCTTTGCAACTCAGTGAGACCCTGTTTCAAAATAAAGAATAAAAAATAGGGCTGGGGGTATAGCGCAGAGGTAGAATGCCCCTGAGTTCCATCTCTAGTACCACCAAAAAAAAAAATCAGTATAGATACAGTACTATGAACCCAAAGACTGATCGAGCATCACCAATGTCCCCATTGCTGCCATTTTTCCGTTTCAGAACCAGAACACCACATTGCACTTAGCTCTTCCAGTTTGCGACAGCATCTTAGCTCTTCTTCAGGATCCTGGCACTTTCAGAGCCTGCAATGAGGTGTTACATTGGATGGTGCTAAGTCTGCATTTGTCTGGTGTCTTGGGAGGCTTGGACTGGAGACGTGTGTATTAAAATGTACCACAGAGGCAAAGCACGCGGTCTCAACATGACATTTCACTGGCAATACTAACTCTGAGCATTGGTTGCGATGGTATCGTCTAGGTTTCTCTGCTGTAATGTGACTGTTTTCCCTTCCAGACTCTGTTTTTTGGAAGTGAGTCCTTAAGTCCAGCTCAAATACAAAATGCATTCCTAGATTGGTAATAACTAAACATATTGCAATTCTTCTGTATGGAAAACTTATCCCTTTAGCCAGGCACAGTGGTACATATCTGTTACCCAAGTAGTTGGGAGGCTGAGACAAGAGGATTGCAGGTTCAGGAACAACCTCGGCAACTTAACAAGACCTTCAGCAACTTAGCAAAACCTTCTTTCAAAAATAAAATAGGGCTAAGCTGGGCGTGGTGGCGCACGCTTGTAATCCCAGCATTCGGAAGGCTGAGACAGGAGGATTGTGGTTCGCAGACAGCCTCAGCTACTCAGTGAGGCCCTCGGCAACTTAGTGAGACCCTGTTTCAAAATAAAGAATAAAAAACAGGGCAGGGAGTGTGGCTCAGAGGTCAAATGTCCCTGGGTTCCATCCCTAGACATGCAAAAATAAAATAAAGTAAAATAAAATAAAATAAAATAAAATAAAATAGGGTTATGGCTGTAGTTAGAGTCAGAACACCCCTGGGTTCAATCCCCAGTACCAAAGGAGGGGGGAGACTTATTCTTTCTACCCATTTTATTTAAGTATTTAATCATTTACTGATATCAATTTGTGCTCATGGGTATTTATTTTATTCCTTAGGAAATAATCCAGCGCTGTCATTTCCTTTGCAAAGCTTCTGTTCCAGCTTTCAGTCGGATCCTGTGTCCTTGGCGACATGCCCCTACCATTGTTGAATTTTATTTTTTAGCACTTCCTAAAGATGTCCCTTGACACACAGAAGTTCTCCCTTTGATGCAGTCTCAGGCGCAAACCTTTTCCTTTAGGGTTTGTGCGTCTCGATTCTGACCACTGCTTTCTAAAAGCTCCTTTGTTTTGCCTTTCACATAAAGGCTGCGATCAGGAAGCGTCTCCCAGGGAGCTTCAAGGGGAGGCAAGCTCTATTTCTGGCCCCAGATGGTGGTGGTTCTATGGGTAAAATCAAGCACCAAAGCACAGGCATATTCAACAGCAAGAAACAGAACAGGAACAGTGAGGATGAGGGACGCGGCTCACGGAGGAAGAGAGGAGGTCCTGGGTCCACGGAAGGCAGAAGTGGAGATTTCAGAGCTGCTGGGGACATCTGTCTAGATGCCAGCTCCGCTTTCCCTCCTTGTGAAAACCGGCCAGTGCAACTTTGTGTGATCCAACTTCCCCTCAAAAGAACAATCATACAACTCAGGCCAGGTCATCGAGTCATTCTAGGTTAATTTCAGGATAGTCACGTGGCCCAAGCAGGGCACATTTCCCATTTGGAGCTGATGTGTGTGAGCGAGAGAGGGCTTCTCTGGTGAGATCTAGGTTTGTAAAGATCATGAGTCTAGAGCTGCGGGCTGTTTTCTTAAAGCCATAGAGGGACACCTCATCAAAGAATGGGGACAGCTCGTCATTAAGCAGAGCCCAAGTTAGAAACGTGGGGCCCTAAGGGCACCAATTGAGCACCTACATCCAGCCAGACCTGAGACTAGAGAGAACCATGGCGCTCCTGTTGTGCCAGCTATGAACGGCTGTTGACCCTCATTTCAAGCCACCCATTCTCCCACATGAAGTTTGGGTCGGAAATGTCCCCAAAGGCCCATGTGTTGGCATCAGCCTGTGGCACTGCTGGGACGTGGTGGAACACTTGAGAGGTCAAGCCTGGTTGGAGAAAGATGATTTGAGGGTGTGCCCTGGAAGGGGATCCTAAAACACCACCAGCCTCTCTCTCTCACTCTCTTGCTCTCTCTGTTCCTTTCCCTCTCTTTCTCTCTTTCTCTCCTTCCCAAACACCATGAAGTGCATAGCTTCCTTCAGTGCCTGCTATGATCTCCTTCCACAAGAGCAAAGCCAGGGGACTGACTGATCACAGACTGAAACTCTGACACCAGGAGCCAAAATGAACCTTCCCTGTTGTAAGCTGATTATCTCAGGCATTTTGTCCCAGTAACAGGAAGCTGACCTGCACAGTGCACTCCTGTAAGTCTAGATTTCAAAGCTGAACTAGTCAGGAAGAGAGGTAGCAACACGGAAGTCACCCATTTTCCACCAACAATATGGCAACAACTGCTTCCTTTCCAAATTGTTATTATTAAGAATGTTGTGTTTGGGGAGAAACAGGCATCGTGATGGCGTTCTGGCCCAGACTTGCAGCTAAAGAGGTGATCCTGGAGTGGGCTTCCTGGTCTGTAGAAAAGGCAGCAGTCCTTCTGTTGGGCAAGTGCTCTGGTGTGATGCGGGAAGCTGGGCCTGGTGACACTCTCTCTCTCTCTCTCTCTCTCTCTCTCTCTCTCTCTCTCTCTCTCTCTCTCTCTCTCTCTCTCTCATCTCTGGTAACTCTAATCTTCCAATCTTGGAGCGGTTAACTCTAATCTTCCAATCTTGGAGCGGTTAACTCTAATCTTCCAATCTTGGAGCGGTTTCATAAGCACCTGATCCTTTGCATTGAATCAGTCTGACTTAAATATGTATGCTTGTTTCCATTGTCTACAAATTAGGTGCCCCTGTTAAAGAAAGGAATAGAGGACAAGTGGACCAGAAAGACCTAGCTGTCAGAGGAAGAGGATAAATTAAAGGGAAGAATGGAATTATAGGAAGGAAGCAAATGGTGTAAGAAAACACACAGAGAGATAAAAATGCATGCAGGGACAAAATGAGAGTACCCAACTGGATTTGGTGGTGCACACCTGTAAAGCATTTGGGAGGCTGAGACAGAAGGATCACAGGTTCAAGGCCAGCCTCAGCAACTTAGTGAGACCCTTAGCAACTTAGTGAGAACCTGTTTTAAAATAAAAAGGACTGGGCATGTAGCTTAGAGATAAAATGTCCCTGGGCTCAATCCCCAGTACCAAAAAAAAAAAAAATGCAAGCACCCAAATAAGCCAGAGCCATGTTCACTAGAATCCCAGGAAGATGCTCCATGTAAGAATAAATAGGCCGGGCGCGGTGGGCACACTTGTAATCCCAGCACTTGGGAGGCTGAGACAGGAGGATCGCGGTTCACGGACAGCCTTAGCTATTTAGTGAGGCTCTCCACAACTTAGTGAGACCCTATTTCAAAATAAAGAATAAAAGCTGGGCGTGGTGGCGCACGCTTGTAATCCCTGCTCTTGGGAGGCTGAGACAGGAGGTTCACCCAGGTTCGAAGCCAGCCTCAGCTACTTAGTGAGGCTCTCGGCAACTTAGTAAGGCCCTGTTTCCAAATAATGTATAGGTCTGGGAGTATAGCCCGGAGGTAGAGAGTCCCTGGGTTCCACCTCCAGTACAGAAAGAAAGAAAGAAAGAAAGAGAAAGAAAGAAAGAAAGAAAGAAAGAAAGAAAGAAAGAGAAAGAAAGAAAGAAGGAAAGAAGGAAAGAAGGAAAGAAAGGAAGGAAGGAAGGAAGGAAGGAAGGAAGGAAGAAAGAAAGAAAGAAAGAAAGAAAGAAAGAAAGAAAGAAAGAAAGAAAGAAAGAAATAGAGCAGGGGATGTAGGTAGGAGGTTGATGCTCCCGGTTTTATCCCCAGACTCACAAAGAAAAAAAAATAAAAGTTAAAAGATGGCTGGTTGATAACATGGAACTAGAGGCTGACTTGCTGCGGGACGAGGGCAGCTGGGATGAGGTTGGTGGAGATCTGTCGAAGGCTGTCATGAATAGACTGGCAGGGGTTGGTGTGGAGAGATGGGACAACCACAGCAGGTGAGCTCGGGTCCTGGACATCAGAACTTCAGTATGTGACCGCCAACGGAACTGAAGTTCCCGGGAAGCTCCCCTCATCATTCAAAAAGAATGCACAAAGGAGCCCAGCCTATCGATCCTGCTAGCATCGAGCCAGCCGGCCGGAGGCTCCTCCCGCGCTCACCGCGAATAAAATGTTTCAAAGAAATCAAACACTGTCCAAAACTGGCGAACCGGAGCAGAGCCCCTGCCGCCGCGGGCTTCGCTGTTGCTGCTGCTGTTGTCCAAACGCACTGATTGGGGGTGAACTTGGCAGGAGAACAATGGAGGTGTGATTATTATAATTCTATTTATAAGTCAGAAAAGTTCCTGGGGATATTTCCAGACTTGGCAATTTGGCAGACACCCCGTGCAAGAGCTGAGACCTTGACCATGGACAGGCAATTAATTAAATAACCAACACGTCCACCTGGACAGGCAAATGTGACTGATTTACTTTGAGCTGCCGAGCGAGTGCCTGTGGGCAACGGGATAATGGCCCCAAACAGACAGAGAAAATTTATAGCTCCTGGCACCTATTCCAACTCCTTGCTTCCTCCTCAGCCTACTTGAGGGTTTCAGACTTTCAAAAAGAAACCCTTTTATAAGGAGCCAGTGGTCAGAATAGGGAGAGAGAACAGCTCACCTTTCTGACTCCCCACCCCGGGCCAAGAGATAGAAGGCCCCTCTCACAAAGCCTGTCAGGCATGTGGACTTCTTAAAGGATGGCATGGAATTCTTCTCCTCTGGGCCAAGCTTAGCCTCCAGCTAGGTGCAAGGACCACAGAGAAATTAGTCCAAAGGAGACATCCAAGGACAAAGTTAGACCTCGGGACGAGCCTGGGGCTGCTGGAGAGGTTTTGTGGCTGCAGTCCTTGTGCCTAATGGGGCACATGTCTCTTGCATAATGCCATGAGTGGGAAGCAGGGCTTAAATATTCTGATTTTCAGGCTGGGCATGATGGTGCACGCTTTTAATCTCGGCATTTGGGAGGCTGAGACAGGAAGATCGTGGTTCACGGACAGCCTCAGCTACTTAATGAGGCCATTTGCAAACCAGTGAGACCCTATTTCAAAATAAACAGGAATAAAACATAGGGCTGGGGTGTAACTCGGAGGTAGAATGCCCCTGGGTTCCATCCCAGAACCAAGAAAGAGGAAGGAAGGAAGGAAGGAGTAGAAAGCTGGTTTGGAGCAAGCCTTGGGGTGGGGACAGTGGTAGAATTGGGGTGATGGGGTGGTCATCTCTAGGCCTCAGACCCCTGGACTGTTTGCCAAGAGCTTAGTAACTACTTTTAACCTTGCCGAGCAGGGAACAAATAGAAAATAGCCTAAACTAGAGAACTAAAAGGGTCATATAAAGGAATTAGAATAAGAATAATCATTAGAACAAAAAAACTTCTGCACTAGGGACTGAACGCCAAGTCATTCTACCTCTGAGATACGCCCCTAGCCCTATTTTATTTTTTATTTTGAAACAGGTTCTTGCTAAGTTGCTGAAGCTGGTCTCAAACCTGTGATTCTCCTGTCTCAGCCTCCCAAATACTGGGATTACAGTCATGCGCCACCATACCCAACTGTGTGTGTGTGTGTGTGTGTGTGTGTGTGTGTGTGTGTGTGTGTGTGTTATTTTGAAGCAGGATCTCACTAAGTTGCTGAGATTGGCCTCAAACCTATGACCCTCCTCTCTCAGCCTCCCAAGTACTAGGATTATAGGTGTTCTACCAGCCCTGGCTGGAACAAAATTTTGAACCTTTCTAAATACCAAAAGAGAGCAAATAAATTTGGATAAATACAGATATATGTATATAACAACATTATCATAGAACAATACGACAGAATTGAGGTCAGACATATAGGCCATATCAATAAATGTAACTTGGCTTGTCTCAGCTGTTAAAAAGATATTTGCATTGGCTAAAAAGGGCAAAATCTAATACTTTGCTACATATCGGAGATATTTCTAGAACAAAAAAATAGGGAGTGTAGCTCGGAGATAGAATGCCCCTGGGTTCAATCCCTAGCACCACACACACACACACACAAAAGCAATACACATATGTAAAGCTAAGTCAGATCAACTAGGTAAAAATTTATGAGCATACTTTGATTTTAGGTAAAAATAAGGAGGCCTGGTGAAAACCTAAGAACCTTTCATTTTCTTTTTTTGTTTTGTTCTCTTTTTTTTTTTTTTTTGGCGGTATTGGGGTTCCTAGAAGCCCTTCTACCTCCAGGCTACACTCCCAGACCTATTTTATACTTTTTTTTTTTTTTTTTTTTGGAAACAGGGTCTCTTAAGCCAGCACAGCTGACTTCGAACCTGCGGGATCCTCCTATCTCCGCTTCCCAAGCGCGGGGATTACAAGCGTGCCCACCACGCCCGGCTAGAACCTTTCATTTTCATTAGAGCAGGTCTTACAGCTAAATGAAGAGATGAGGGTAGGTGCCATGTGGCATCCATATTATCCTTTGGAAATGGAAGAGTAAACTCTCCCGCCTACTGCAAACGCCACCAGGGAATGGCCCTCGGTTGCCAGTCCTAGTCTGGCTTTGCCTCTGCAGAAGAAACCCCGAGGTCACACCTCCTGCCAAACCCAAGGTCACACCCCCTTCCAGGGCCCACACCCAAAGATGGGTCGAGTTGGAGGTAGAACAGCCCTGCCTCAGTCACTCCTACCTCAGCATCTCTGAAGGGCCCTCCCGGCGCCGCGGCTGGGGTGCGTGGGTGCTCAGCCTCTGCCCAGGGAGCCCAGCCCTGCTTCCTTGGCCTCCCTTCCAGTCTCTGTCTCAGAGTCTGCTCCCGGGGAATTCAACCCGTGACAAAGACGCACAAAATAACACTGAGATACCGTTTCCCATCTCTCAGCTTGGACCCAAGTCCCAAAGCGCGGCAGCATACTCTGTAGGAAGGTCAGAGAAAGGACTCCCACAGCCATAGCTTACAAAACTACCTCTGTCCCAGAAAATCTGGGAGTTTAGCCCAAAGATATATACCAATAAAAGTAAGGAAAGATGTATTCACAAGACTATGACTTCTAGCATAATTTGGGGAGGATCGCGCAGGTTAGGAGACCCTGTTTCCAAATAAAAATATAAAATAGGTCTGGGAGTGTAGCCCGGAGGTAGAAGGGCTTCCAGGAACCCCAGTACCACCTAAAAAAAAAAAAAAAACGAAGCCCTGGTAACAACCGGCAATCAGTCCGGGATGGTCGAGTCAACTAAGCACGTCCGCATGCTTAAGTGTTGTGGTTATGGAGAGGAATGAGGAACAGCATTTTGTACTATATGTGAGGGAAGAAAGGAACAGAATAGATGGAGAATAGGCACCTCCCAGGCGTGGTGGCGCACGCTTATAGTCCCAGTGTTTGGGAGGCTGAGATAGGAGGATCGTGTTTCGAGGACAGCCTCAGCTACTTAGTGAGGCCCTCTGCAACTTAGTGAGACCCTGTTTCAAAATAAAGAATAAGAAATCGGGCTGGGCGTGTAGCTCGGAGGTAGAATGCCCCTGGGTTCCATCCTCAGTACCAATAAAATAAAATAAAATAAAATAAAATAGATGGAGAATGGGAATAGAAGCTAAACTTTTTGAAAATACCTTGCTTGGTAAATTCAACTTTAGAATTAAACCTAAAAAGCAAGTCCTGAAAATTAAAAGGGAAATCACACAAATGAACCGTAACTATAGAACATAACCACCCAAGAAGAGATTATTCCAAGTTTCTTGAACACAGTCATTTGACTCTATGTCCCTGGTGGGATACAGTTTAAGAACAAAAAGAACTTCAAAAATATCTGTGTCCAGTAACTGTGCCGTCAGTTATAGTGTCTGTGATGTTGCTCTGAGACTGCTGGACGTGTGCCAGCTGTCAGGCGAGCAAATGAGCAGGGTCTTAGCACCATTAGAGTCGGGATTTCTTCTTTTTTTTTTTTTTTTTTTTTTTTTTGGTGGTACTGGGGGTGGAACCCAGAGGCTTTCTACCTCCGGGCTATACTCCCAGACCTTTTTTTTAATGTTTTATTTGGAAACAGGGTCTCACTAAGTTGCTGAGAGCCTCACTAAGTAGCTGAGGTTGGCTTCGAACCCGTGCGATCCTCCTGTCTCAGCCTCCCAAGCGCGGGGATTACAAGCGTGCGCCACCACGCCCGGCTAGAGTCAGGATTTCTAGTGTGAGAAAAAGGAGATAAAGATGGCAAATTATGAAGATAAATCAAACTCTATTTTTGAAGAAAAAAAACTGTATTGATTATGAAGTAGTAACGTCAGAATGAGCATATAATATATTTTATCTCTTAAAAGTAAAAACATTTCCTAGGTACAGCCACTGAAAGGACCCAGACCAATGCAGAAGTAGTAAGAACCTCTGTCTATAAATATGTTAAAAAGAACCAAGACTCGTTGGAGAAACGCCAGTTTCCACGACCAGGACAGGGATGCTCAGAATGATTTGACTTGGAACATCTTGTCACGTCATAAGACAAGGAAGCATCAGGAGCTCGTGTCAAGTGCTCTTAACATACAAGGGACCCTTGGCAGGTGTTGGGTTTGTCCAAACTCACCCAGTTACACACACTGAATACGTGCTATTCTTTCTGTGTGGGTTACATCCATAAGAAAGACGGTTTAAAACAGATACTACTAGAGTCCTGTCAAAATAACGCGGGAACCAATCTGACTATAAGCTCCTACGAGTCAAAGCTCGTAATGAACGTGAGCATCCACCCAGAAGGCTCGCTGGAGCCGGGGTGGAGCCACACCCGGAGTCCCGGTACTCGGGAAGCTGAGACAGGAGGACCGCAGGTTCACAGGCAGTCCCAGGACTTTGTGAGAGCCTGTTTCAAAATAAAAAATAAATTGGGCTGGGGATGTAGCTCAGGAATGGAATGTTCTTGGGTTCAACTCCCAATATTAAAAAAAAAATTTTAATAACTACAAAGAATTAAACCATATTTTTCCATTCTATTAGTTTATAATGCTACTCAAGGAAACTCATTCTTCGCTTTGGGGGAATGACGGAACTGTGTCTTGAAAGCCTGGTAAATAAAGGGAAAGAATCAAGTGCTTATATTGCTTTTATTATACAAACATGCTTCTGGGTGCCCACATAGTTGCTGAGAGTAAGTTTCTCACTGTAAAATAAATGCAGCTAAGCCGGGCGTGGTGGCGCACGCTTGTAATCCCCGCGCTTGGGAGGCTGAGACAGGAGGATCTCGCAGGTTCGAAGCCAGCCTCAGCTACTTAGTGAGGCTCTCAGCACCTTAGCGAGACCCTGTTTCCAAATAAAATACAAAATAGGCCTGGGAGTGTAGCCCAAAGGTCTCTGGGTCCCATCCCCGGCACCACAAATAAAATAAAATAAATCCAGCTAACAAATAAAAAAGGAAGAAAATTTGAACATCTTATTTTGCAAGCCCTAATGAATTAATAGATTTAAGCAAAGGTCATAAATAGCTTCTGTATCACAAAAAGAGAGGCATCCAGCAATTTTCCTGTCTCCTGTTATGATAGCATAGGGGATCATCTTAACAAAAAAATTAAATCTGGGCCTGATAAAGGTTCTAGGTTTAACTACCAACTTAAAAGAAATCTAGGCATGGCGGCACACACTTGTAATTCCAGCATTTGGGAGGCTGAGACAGGAGGATCGTGGTTCAAGGACAGCCTCGGCTACTTAGTGAGGTTCTCAGCAACTTACTGAGACCCTGTTTCCAAAAAAGTATAAAATAGGTCTGGGAGTATAACCCAGAGGTAGAAAAGCCCCTGGGCCCCACCCCCAGTGCCATAAAAAAATAAAGTTTAATTCATAAAAGAGAAAATACAAGGAACGAGACTCAGCTAAAAGTTAAGCACCATCAGCGTCCTCTCCTCCCTGAGCCAATCCTTTATCTCTGTCCCTCTCCCCACTCCCAGGCGTCCCTCTGGACTGTGCGGGCTGGAAGACTGAAAGCTACATCCCAGACTCCCTCACCCGCTGGCCTCGGTGAGGACCCACCACGAGAGGAGAGGCGAGGAGGAAGGGAGAAGCGCCGCGCTCCTGCTATGGACGCAGCAGGCAGCGCGGCCTTCCACTGCGTCACGGGAGGGCGCACGGCAGCGGCTCCTCAGCGGCCAGCAGGGCACGTGGCTCTGGCCCGGGCAGGAGCAGCTTCCTGACCTATGGCATCACCCTTTCCCCTCTTGGCTGGCCACACCTGTCTCCACTGCCCCAAAGTACGCCAACGCACGGCAGGCTGTGCTTCAGACTTTTACTGAAGGCTCAGGGTATAACAGAATAATGGGGGAAAGTAAAACAACAGCAAATGTCAAACGTTAATCTTCCTAAAAATTCATTGGGCATTTCCACCCCCCAAAAATAATAACTTCTTTTTCATTCTTTTCTTTTCTTCCTTCCTTCCTTCCTTCCTTCCTTCCTTCCTTTCTTTCTTTCTTGCTTGCTTGCTTTTGTGTGTGCTGAGAATTGAACAGCATTCTACCTCTGAGCTACAACCCCAGCCCTCTTTTAGTTTTTACTTTGAAACAGGGTCTCAGTAAGTTGCCGAGGGCCTCACTAAGTTGTTGAGACTGGCCACGAATCTGCACTCTCCTGTCTCAGCCTCCCAAATATTGGGATCACAAGCGTGCACCACCACGCCTGGCTCCAAAAATATAATTACTGTCAGTGTGTCTTCACAAGCCTGGATGACTTCTGGTTCTTTCTGTGCCCTTCATCCTCTCTCCTGGGACATCCATGAAACCTCAAAAGCAATTCCTGTTATGCCAACAATTCCTGCCTTCACCTGCCCAGGCCACTGTCCGGGGACCTCATCTTTAATAACCAAACAGGACCATCCAGGCCTTCCTTTATTTTATTTATTTATTTTTTGGTGGTGGTAGTGGTGGTATTGGGGCCTGAACCCTAACTTTGAGCTACTCCCCGGCCCTATTTTATTTTTTATTTTGAAACAGAGTCTTACACAGAGCTGAGACTAGCCGCGAGCCTGCAATCCTCCCGTCTCAGCCTCCTAACTACTGGAATTATAGGCCTGCGCCACCACGCCCGGCTCCAGCAGGTATTTCTAAATAAAAGGAGCATCTTCTCCCCAAGAGGAATATTCTGCCTTTCTCCTAGAATGTTCAGCTCAAACTGTAGTCAGCCTTTAAAAATATTTTTTCTGTTACATATAGAGGATAGAAATGGCTCTTTCTCACTTTTCAGTGAGAAAACATGGCAATAGGGAGTCAAATTATATATAACAGTGACTTGCCATACCACTGCATATGGGGAAGAGAGAGTCTGTGAAATGTGTTTTCCCAATAAACCAGAAGGGACAGGGTTAAGCACTGCTGATGCTTGCAGCTGGGTGGGTCTTGCAATAGGGCCTGTGTGGGCCTCATGGGGTGTTTAGCGACACCCCAGGCCTCTACCTACCGGATGTCAGTAACGATCCACCAGCCTCCACCCCTACCTGTGACAGCCAAAAGTGTACCCAGCCATTGCCAAATATGTGCCAGAGGGCAAGGCGGCCCTCGTTGAGTCCCAGGGACTGGAGAAATGGCGCACCTGTCTGGGCACAGGAGCAGGACAGGAGCCTGGCTTCTTGACCAGAGACTGTCTCCAGCGGTCACTTGAGGCTGAGGTTTGTACAGGGTGGGGCGGGGTCTGAGAGGCCAGACAGCTGGGATGAGATGCCGGTTGTCCAAGAAGATAGTAATTGAAGCCGAGGCCACTGTTTCCCTTCTGGGTGAGTGGGTGGTACAGGCTGAATACCTCGGTGCAATCCTGTGGCGCCCAGAGAAGGAGCCCCAAGCCTGGGCTGTCCGGCGAGGGTCCAGCGTGTTATCTGCACACACAAGGACCAGCCCAGGCCTTTCAGAGCTGTGTTCCAATGTCGGGAGCTGGGAGTTGGCCACTTGGTGGGGCAGAGACACCGGAAGGTCTGGCTCTGCTCCTAAACATCTGCCTGACCTGGGCTGGCCACTGGCTCCTCTGGGACTCGGCTGCTCGCGCCTGTAATGAACAGATGAGGCTCTCCGGTGAGTCGGCCAGTGTCTTGGCTCCCCAGCCCACCTGTCAGCATCCGCTCTCCCAGCCCTGACATTTCCCGCCTTCCAGCAGCCTTCGCTGAGCCTGCCGAGACATGACAGTGACAACCATGAGAAAAATTAAAACCTCAGGCTTTGTTCCCACGGCCGGGGACAAGGGCATCGGCCGGCGCCCGTGTCGCCGTGCGCACCTCTGCTGAGGGACTTTCTCCAACAGCCCCCACTTCATTTCAGCTGCGATCTCAGCCCCAGCGCCGAGGCGTTCATAGTTGTGTTAGGGAGACAAGACTAACACACATTTCTATTTTATTTTGCCAACGTTGAAACATACCACCTTCCCCACAACAGCACCCAGGAAAACAGCCCCAAAATAACTTGGCTTCTATCAGGCCTGTTTCATCATTTTTAACCCTTAATCTGAGTCTTTATATTCTACTTAAGAACACAAAAAGAAGAAACACATCGCTTACGGCTTGCCGTTTTCCTCTCCCTCTTCCGGTCCACCCGAGGCCACCCTGTCCCTGCACACACCTCCCCGTGTGGTGCGTGCTCCTGAGGGCCGTCATCTCCTCCCCGTGCTCTCAGGGCTGGTCCTCCCCGGCCTGCCGAGCTGAAGTCTCTAGTGTTCCCTCCCCCAGTCATGACAGTTGCTATTTGCACCAATGTGTGACATTAGTTAAATCTTCATCGGACTGGCCCTGTCTGAGGACCCCGGGAGCAAGTAGGACCCTGCCGTCTCTAAGTCTAAGTCTGCCATAGTTTTGGTTTTTTTGTTTGTTTGTTTGTTTGTTTGTTTGTTTGCTTGTTTTGGTGGTACTGGGGGTGGAACCCAGAGGCTTTCTACCTCCGGGCTATACTCCCAGACCTTTTTTATATTTTATTTGGAAACGGGGTCTCACTAAGTTACTGAGAGCCTCACTAAGTAGCTGAGGCTGGCTTCAAACCTGTGCGATCCTCCTGTCTCAGCCTCCCAAGTGCTGGGATTACAAGCGTGCGCCACCGCGCCCGGCTCTGTCTGCCATAGTTTGAATGTCGAGTGTCCCCCAAAGGCCTACGGGAAGCCTTGGTCCTAGGCTGGCACCATTGGGAGGCTATGAGACCTTAGGAAGATGGGCCTCGTGGGAGGTGTGCCCTCCAAGAGGATGACGAGGCCCGGCTTCTCAGCTCCTCTCTGCTCCCAGGTTTGAGATGTGAGTGTTCACCATGATATACCACTAAACACTACCCTCGCTGGACCTGAGCCTTTGGACCTGAGCTGAGTAGACCTTCTGGAAGCTGAGTAGACTTTCTCTTTATAAACAGTGCCTGTGGGTTCAATCCCCAGGACCTGACCCCCACTCACAGGTATTGTGAGTGATATAGGTATTGTGATGCCCGGCTTAACCTTGGGAGGCGGCCAGGGAGCTCCAGGAGCCCCGAGGATGAATGCTGTGGCCGCAGACCCCAACGACCCCCACCTGCCCTGCTGCAACCCCAAGGCTGCATCCTGATCCCAAGCCCACAATCAAAATAACAGAGCCCGACGTGTCCTTGAAGGCCAGTCAGGACTCGGGAGAGGACCAAGGCCTCCGAGTCACCTAACCATCTGTGACCGCCGATCTGATGTCACCCCCACCCCAGGCCCTGCCCACCCTCCTGAAAGTCTCCCAAATGTGTCTCTCACTCTGGGGACGGCCGCCTTCTCCCTCAGGGTGTACTTCTTACTCCCCTGAATAAACCTGTCTGTAGCTCTACTGGCTGTCTCGGGAATCCTTTCCCACCCTGAGTCCCTCCTCCAAATCCAGCTCTGCCCGACCACGCACGGCCCTCACAACTCGGACTTGTCACCGGTGGAATGCCACGGGGGATCACTGGCAGGCCATGGGGAGCTTTGGGCACAGGACGAGGCTCCCGGGAGCCAGGTCCTGGAGAACCAGGAGCGCTTGGGTAGGAACGGAGCTCTGCCCGGCGCTGCCTAGAGGGGCGGCCACTCCTCTGCCGTGTTCCCAACTGCACTGCAAACTGCTGGTGGAGACAGTTGTACCCACACGATCATCCTTTGGCCAGCACGGCTTCTCCAGCCCTGGGCCCTTCTCTTCCAGCAAAGCACAAGGGGAGAAACTGTTTGCTAAGGACCCTTCCAGACTTTCCGTGGTTCTGGGTGATACTCAGGAAGAAAGCAGTCAGTGGAAGGCTCTCCTGCCTCCCTTCCACAGTGCAGTCAGGCCAGGGGTGGGGTGCGGTGAGCACCTACCCAGAGCAGTCTACTCGGCCCCCAGAGACTGCAGCACCGGTCCCAGCTGCACAGAGCCAATGCAGAAGGACCCGGGTGGCGTGGGGACACGGGAGGGTCTGGTGAGGGCACAGGCAGTGTGCTGCCCTCGCACGGTCACAGAGCGAGGCGTCTGTCCCAGCCTGAGGCGCCTGCCCTACTGTCCTCGGTAAATTCCAACATGCTAAGAGTCTTAGTCGAAAGAGCTGCCTCTCCCAGAATCACCTGAGGCTTTTCTGAGATTTGTTCCATCTGGAAAGCACAGGGCGGCGGTTTCCCAGAACGTTCAGTGTTCGCCAGCCGTTTGGTGAGATGTTATCGAGGGGTCTGTGGTCAGGTTAGGATGTGCTCCTCACCCGTCCTCGCCGGCCCTCCTGGGAGTCAGGCTCTCACTGGAAATGGCTCCGGGGTCCCTGCAGTCCCGACTCTTTCCCGAATGTCTGATTAATAGAAGAATGGCCTGTGCGGAGCTGCAGCCTGCGCCTCTGCGGAGGGATGTGAACCCCCTCAGAAGGGGATGTTCTAAGACCTCGGCTTCGCCACATCGCCCCCGGGGTCCCCAGCAGGAGCCACCGCACCAGCCCAACCATCCTCAGACCCACATGGGGGGCTCCACTCCTGGGAGAAGCGTCCGCCTTCTGCTCTGTGCCCATCCTCTCCAAGTTCCCCTCCTCTCGACTCCTGGTCTCTGCAACCAGATGCCTGGTTTTACATCATTCTTTGTTTTTATGGGTAAACTGAGCAACCACTTCTCCCTTCTAAGGGCGCGCTTTAATTCATCTCCGGGTGCACGGTCAGACGTGTCTGCACAGCCCCACGGCCGTGGGAAGACTCAGGAAAGGCACCAGCAGGAAGGGGGCCAAGAACTGAGGGCCGGGGTGTCTGAGATCACCTTTGAGGTTGTTTTCCCACTGTCCAGTGAGATAACTTCCCGGGGCTCACAGTGACCTCCAGAACCATCATAAATTATCTGCTGCAGCAACCGCATTTGACTAACGGAGCTTTGGGATCATGAAGGCCAAGGGGAGTGTCCAGCGGGAGCCCAGGAGGCGCGGGACAGAGATGTCAGCAGGGACGGGCACCGCCTCATACTCTGGCTCCGGCTGCCCGCAGAGATGCAGGTGGGCAGGGGTTAACCCAAAGCGCAGGCTCACTCGCCGGCATCCCAGGACGAGGGGCGTCACTGGGCACACCATACTCTACAAGGGACAGAGTCCAATCCACTGCCCAGCATCCACCCCCCAGCATGCCGGCGTGGAGGATAGAGAGGAGGGCCACGTCACGGCCCTACTTGCTATTTACCCCGTCCTCATCCTCCAACACTCCCTTCTCCAGCCTGAAGAATAATTCTCCTTTTTTTGCGGTGTGTGTGTGTGTGTGTGTGTGTGTGTGTGTGTGTGTGTGTGTTACTGGGGATGAAACCCAGGGGCATTCAACCTCCCAGCTATACCCCCAGTCCTATTTTTTTATCTTTATTTTGCAACAGGGTCTCACTAAGTTGCAGAGGACCTCACTAAGCAGCTGAGGCTGGCCTCGAGCCTGCCACCCTCTCGTTTCAGTCTCCCAAGTACTCGGATTACAAGCGACCACCACGCCCAGCTAGAATAATTCTCCTGGATAGTCACTTAGAACTCCACATAGAGACAAACTCCCTGCAGAGTGCAGTGCAGGCACAAGGGCAGCTTGACCTTAAAGGAAGTACTCCATAGAACCGCCCCCGGGAGTTCTCGTCCAAAGAGCTGCCCAGGACCACTGGACCAGCCCCGTTAGTTCGACTGTCCCAGTGTCCCTAAAAGCCTCCAGGCTTCTCCGCCTGGTAGAGCAGGAAGGGAGGCCCAGGCCACACAGATGGCCACGGTGTTTCAAGAGCCCTCCCCAGACTGCCTTCCTTGCCAGTTAACACCAAGTCTTTTGCAGCCAGACCTTCTGCTACTGCTGATTTTAAAATAACGGTAAGGCAGCCATGCGGAATTCTTCCGTTCTGGTTTCTTAGCAGTGGTTCTCCGAGGGTTCTTGCTGACTTCCAACTCGCTTATAAGGTGTGATTGTAAAGTAATGAGGTATTAACTCAGTGTCTCAGGATGCATTCTTCTGTGGTTTGTAAGACAACGGTTAAAAAAACTTGAACCGTTCTTGGACTTTTAGAACATAAAATATCAAATATCACTATTTTCAATGCTACTGCAGTATGATCAAGACAAATTGTTTTTTGTTTTTTTGTTTTTTTGGTTTTTTGGTTTTGTTTTGTTTTGTTTTGTTTTGTTTTGTTTTTTTTGGTGGTACTAGGGGTGGAACTCAGAGGATTTCTACCTCTGGGCTATACTCCCAGACCTTTTTTATATTTTTTTTGGAAACAGGGTCTCACTAAGTTGCTGAGCCTCACTAAGTAGCTGAGGCTGGCTTCGATCCTGCGCGATCCTCCTGTCTCAGCCTCCCAAGCACTGGGATTACAAGCGTGCGCCACCACGCCCGGCTTCAAATTGGTTTTTATTTCTTAATATCATGCGTAGATACACCTTTAAGAAAACTTTTTTTTTAGGTCTGAGGATGGAACCCAGGGGCATTCAACCTCTGAGCTACACCCCCTATCCTTTATTTTATTTTATTTTTTATTTTGAAACTGGGTCTCACTGAGTTGCAGAGGGCCTCACTTTAGCTGAGGCTGACCATGAACCGTGATCCTCCTGTCTCAGCCTCCCGAATGCTGAGATTACAAGTGTGCGCCACCATGCCCAGCTAGAAAATTATTAAATAGTCAGCTTTTGTGCTATTCCTTTTTTTTTTTTTTTTCAGTACTGGGGATGGAACCCAGGGGCATTGTATCTCCGAGTTACGCTCCCAGTCCTATTTTTTTCCTATTTTGAGTCATTTATTTATTTTATTGGTGCATCGAATTCATACGTCTTAATGGGATAAAAAGCTTGTGTAGATCTACACGCACGCATCACCCCGTTAAACCCTCCCCCTCCCCCTCCCATCCCTCCCCTCCCCCCTCCATGCTTGGCTAAGGGCCTCACTAAGTATTAGCTGAGGCTGTCCTCAAACCGCAATCCTCCTGTCTCAGCCTCCCGAATGCTGAGATTACAAGCTTGCACCACCACGCCCGGCTTCTTTATTTGTTTTGAAACAGAGTCTTGCTAAGTTGCTGTGGGTATCACTGAGTTGCAGAGGCTAGCCTCGAACCTGTAGTCCTCCTGTATCAGCCTCCCAAGTACTAGGATTACAGGCATAAGCCATCACACTGGACACAGTGTGTGGAGCAGGGGGTGGAGTCGGGGGGCTGGGAATTAAACTCAGGAGCATTCTACCTCTGAGTCCCCAAGTCCTATTTCATTTTTTATTCTGAAACAAAGTCTCCCTAACTTGGGGAGGGCCTCCTCTCCCAGCCTCCCATGTAACGGGATTACAAGCTTGTGCCACCACGCCTGGCTCACGGGTCCTTTTTGATACTAAGGATTTTACTGCTAATCAACTGTTCGTTCAGTACATTCCTGAGAGCCTGCTCTGTGGGAGCTTGGAGCTGGGGCGCAGGGACACAGGGCGCGGATGTTCCTAAGGCCTGGACCCTGCAAGCCGAGGTGGTGAGGGCGCTACCACAGCACAGAGGGCAGGCCCGGGGCGGCCACCAGCTCTTCCCGGAAGTGTCCTGATCCCAGAGTACCCAAGAACAAGCAAGAATTAGCCACAGGGTTTTTCAGGCAAAGGAATGGGAGGCAGGAAAGTCTAAAGGGGATGGAAGTTGCTGGAAACGCCAGGAGAGCACCCAGTTCTAGTCCCTTTCCGGAGCAGGGGCAGCAGTGCTGCCAAGGTTACACCACGCAGGGCGGGCTACCTAGCCTCTTGGGCTCGGTTTCCAGGTAGATGGTGGCCGCTGGCCACAGGGCATGCTCCATGAATCACGTTTACTATTATTTGTCAATGAAATGTGAGAGCCGCCACTGCCTGGCTGTGCAGGGTGAGGACAGGTGCCGGGGCCAGGCTGGCACCTGCACAGGCGGGAACGGCGGAGTCACAGCTTGGACTCCCTTGCCTCCTGGAGAAGGTCGTGGGGGGCAGCGGGCTCCCACCCCCTGGCCATAGGCCAGCCCTGGGCCCTGCTCCAGGGTCCCTCTGGGTGTCAGCAGCCACCTGGTTCTCTTTCCCCGCCCACCAGCTCCCACCCCACCCTCCGGCTCTCTTGATTTGAGAGAACCCTCGGGCCCCGGTGGTGACAGTTCCCAAGCCCTTCCCCTGGCCGAGCCGCGGCTCACCCGCCACGCACTCAAGTGCCTTCCTATGTGTGTATGAACGCTGTGGGGAAGTACTAAGGGTTGAGCCCAAGGGTGTTGTGTGTGTGTGTGTGTGTGTGTGTGTGTGTGTGTGTGTGTGTCTGGGGATTGAACCTAGGGGCATTCTACCCTCGAGCTACACCCTCAGCCCTAGTTTTCGTTTTCAATTTGGGAGCAGGGTCTTGCTAAATTGCTAAGGCTATCTTCAAATCTGCAATCCTCCTGTCTCAGTCTCCCAAGAACTGGGATTACCGGAGTGCGCCACCACACTTGGCCTGGGTAGCCCTATTCTATGTTATTTTGTTTTTGTTTAAATTTTTATTTATTGCCGGGCGTGGTGGCGCACGCTTGTCATCCCCGCGCTTGGGAGGCGGAGACAGGAGGATCGCGCAGGTTCGAAGCCAGCCGCGCGCGCTGGCTTAGGAGACCCTGTTTCCAAATAAAAATGTAAAAATAGGTCTGGGAGTATAGCCCGGAGGTAGAATGGCTTCCAGGAACCCCAGTACCACCAAAAATAAATAAATAAATAACATTTTATTTATTTATTTATGGTACTGGGGATTGAACGCAGGGACATTCTACCTCTGAGATACGCCCGCAGCCCTGTTTCATCTTTTTATTTTGAACAGGGTCTCACTAAGTTGCAGATGGCCTCACTAAGATGCTGAGGCTGTATATGCACCTGCTGTCCTCCTGTCTCAGTCTCCCAAGTGCTGGGATTACAAATGTGTGCCATGATGTCTGGCTTACTTTTTTTTTTTTTTTTTCAGGTCTGGGGATGGAACCCAGGGACATTCGACCTCCGAGCTACACCCCCTGCCCTATTTTTTATTCTTTATTTTGAAACCGGGTCTCACTGAGTTGCAGAGGGCCTCACTAAGTAGCTGAGGCTGTCCGCGAACCACGATCCTCCGGTCTCAGCCTCCCGAATGCTGGGATTACAAGCGTGCACCACCACTCCCGGCTTTCTTACTTATTATTTTGAAACAGGGTCCCACTAGGTTGCTGAGAGACTTGCTAAGTTGCTGAGACTGGTCTTGAACCTCTGATCCTCTTGTCTCAGCTCCCCCAAGTACTAGGACTACAGACTGAGCAGTGGTACCAAAGCTCTTTTGGCTCCAGGAGCTGGGGTGGCAGGGGAGGTCCCGCCTGGAGTCTGTTTGCATGAGAACCCAGCAGGTGTGAGGAAGGGCAGGGCGGAGTCAGACACACCTGGCACCTGCTAGCAGTGCAGCCTCTGGCTGTCACCAAGCCATCCTGGCCCACTCTCACAGGGGTCAGGAAGGTTCCTTTGCTGCCACAGGCATTAATGCTACAAGAGCAGGGCGCCTATGCAGCGGGGCAGGTCGGGAGCTCACGCTAAGCGGGGCCACTGCAGCCACCGTCTGCCACCCACACTAACCTGCAGGCAGCTCCCGGCAGGACCTGGTACGGGCTGCAGCAGATGTGTGCGTGCTTCAGTGGAGGAGAAGCATAACAGTTCCTCTCTGCCTGGCCTAGCCCCCACCCTGGGCGCACGCGCACACACACACACACACACACACACACACACACACACACACACACGCCCTACAAGCACCAGTCCATGGCGCCCCCCACAGCCCACGCAGTGCCTTCACCCGGTGGTGAGCAGCAGACTGTGGCGCTCAGGTGGTGGTCACCCCAAAAGAAATAACTAGCCCCATGGGAGGCATGGGCTGTCTCCCGCTCCTGCCCGGACCCACCAACACCCAGCCACTCGCTGTGTGGGCCCCACTCCTGCTCCTGGACCCTGGGTGGTGAAAGCGAACTGAGATTTCAGGATGAGGGTGCCCTAAGGATCAGGGCAGACAGCACTGGGTGCGGGGAGGCGAGTGGGGAGGACCTGGAGCTCTCCTCGCACCCCACTTCTCCTAGCCAGCAGCTGCCCTGGCTGAGACCCTGCAGACCCACATCCCGCTGACATGGAATCTCGGCCACCTCCAGCTAGACCCCCCACTCACGCCCACAGCAACCCCGGGGGAAGGCCCATCCTCAACTCCCACCCACCAGCAGAAGCTTGCTCCTGCTCACACGTACATGCGTGTCCCTGGTCACGCACGCATGTCTGTGTAACAGATCCGAGCTCCCAAAGCCACCCTTTCTTCCCGGCCCACCTCGCTGTCACCCCTGTCCACCTGAGCCTTTTCTCCCAGGTCCTGCAGGACTCCCTCCCTCCTTCCCTCCCCTCCCGCCTGGGCACTGGGAAACCCTCAGACTTCTCAGAGAGCAACACCCAGCCCTTTGCGGCATGGACACAGAATGGTCATGCTTGTTTCCAGAGTAGAGTTATCAACCCCCTCGCCCACTATGAAGGGTGGCAGGTGGTAAGGAGCAGGTCGAGGCCTGGAGGCCTTTGGTGGGCCCCTCCAGGAGCAACCTGCCCAAGCAGAGCCCACCTCTGCTCACAGTTCCCCCCGTAGCCACCACAGCCCCTCTGGAGCCTGTGTTTGCACACGCGTGTGCGTGCACACACGCACACACATCTGAAGGCACACACGAACCTGGGACCCTTCACTGTCCCTGCTATCTGCTTTGACTTGTTCCCCAATAATGAGAATGATCCACCCTGAAACTCCCACCCACTGTCGGAAGCCAATGTGTCCAGAGTCAGAGTCCATGGGAGGACCAAATATACAGGGTCGAAATAAGGCCTCACTAGCCGGGCGTGGTGGTGCACACCTGTAATCCCAGTACCGGGGAGGCTGAGACAGGAGGATCTGGGTTTGTGGCCTGACTCGGTAACTTAGGGAGGCCCTCCACAACTTGGTGAGACCATTTCAAAATAAAGAATAAAAAATAGGGCTAGGGGTATAGCTTGAAGGTAGAATGCCCCCGGGTTCCATCCCCAGTACCTTAAAAAAAAAAAAAGGCCAAACTGGGGGCAGGGGTGGAGGCCAGGCTCTCACCAAATGAAGCCCCAAGTTGGGTCAGTGGGGGTGCTGGGCTCATGAACTATATGTATGGGGGACACATGTGTGGCTGTGTCTGTGCAGGGTCAGCTTTGAGAGCCAGCAGAACAACATGGCCCCAAGGGGCTGGACCCAGAGATGGCATCCCATCACAGCCAACTCTACACTCAAAGCAGGCTGTGCAATCCTTTGCTATCCTGAATCCAGGGCCCAGAGGACGCCTTAATGACCTGTGTGGGCTCCCTAGGAGCACCTGCATGTCTGGGCAGCCCTGCAAGTCCCGGGTCCCCACCCAGAAGCATCCCAACAGGAACACAGGATCCAGCAGTGACGGCCACCAGCACCCCGGAGTCTCCTCAGGATAATTATTTATTATTCATAGTCATCAGCATCTTCATTAATTATTCATATGATCCTTAATTATTATCCTTAACAATAAGAGCAGTAAATAGCAGAAAAGTCCTTGAGGTGCCTAAGGCCCAGGGCCGGGTGCCTGCGGGCAGTTAGACCAGCTAATGCTCCCGGGCAGTGGGGGCCACAGACCCCCGTCCACTGCCCGGCCCTGCCCGGCCCCTCCCAGTGGGGCCCAGGGGCCCGCAGGAGAGATGGTCCCGAGGGCGGGCGGAGCTGCTTCTTTGCTGTCCTCTCCCCTCCACGGCCAGGGCCTCCTGGGCAGGGCCTCCGAGGGGAGCAGCCCAGGCGGTGCCCTGAACCCTGGGTGAGCCACGTGTCCACACTGAGTAGCCCCACTAACTGCCCGGGTCCGAGCCGTGTCTGTGCAGAGGCTGGGAGGTGAGGGCCCCCAGCTGGCCCGGCAGGGAAAGGCGTCGAGCGGGGCCGTCTTGCGGGTGCTCTGGGGCCCCCGGGGGGAGCTCCTCGAACGCCATGAACTGGGAAACCTGAAAAGAAGACAGGGTGTGAGCAGACAGGGGCCAGGAGGGGGCGAGAGGAGCAGACAAGGGCCTTCCAGGCTGGGAGCAAGGTCAGCGGGCAGAGGGGCACCCGCAGGGGACAAGGAGAGGGACGGTGGTGGGACCAGAGATGTGTGCTCCAGGGCAGGCACCCAACAGGGACGGCAGGAAGACTGGAGGCCCGGCCTCTTCCTCCCCAGGGGATGGGCAGGTGGATACAAACCCAACCCGCAATAAAGAGTCTCTGAGCTGGGACAGAAAGAGAGAAAAGGCTCCTCCCTGCCATTCTAGAAAGAACCCTGAGGACTAGAAACGAGGCGGGCCGGCAGCCAGGAGTCTGAAGGCCAGGGAGAGCACCAGGGCAGGCGGGAGGGGCTTGTGGGTGCTGCCGAGTCTGCTGGTGAGATCCCTGCGGGGGAGGCTGTGAAGAGAGACTGGCACTTTTGCTGACGTGGGCCCTGGTGTCTGCAAACAGGAGCAGGCAGCATATGGGAGAGGGGCGATGCCAGCGAGGGGGAGGGGCAGCGCCCGGGAGCCTCTGGGAGCTGGCGCGGGGAGGCCAGGCCGCCACCGTCCTGCGGGAGGCCAGGACACACATATCTGCTCAGGAGAGGGCACACCGCAGCCAAGGCCCACCTCCAGCAGGAGGGAGGAGGAAGGCCCAGGGAGTCCCACCCCAGCCTCAGCCTCCGCGCCTGGAAATGCCAGCTGCTCTGGCGCAGCAACACAGCCAGAGTGGAAAGCTGGACCGGGCAAGAGGAAGGCTGGGGAATGTCACCGGGCAGGGGCCTGGGAACCTGTCCTGAGACACACTGGGCCCACACCCGGGCTGAGATCCGGCCCTTCAGGTGGTGCCGGGACTCCAGGCGACTCGGCCTCCTGGCTCCCTGGCTCCCCTCCCCTGGCCCTGAGGCAGCCTTCCCCAAAGGATGTGGGTGGGAGCTGGAGCTGGGGCACACGGCCCAGCAGAAAGGGGCAGAGTAGGTTTGGGATGGGATCAGGGCTGGGGGTGCCATGGGCAGGCAAGGGGCCGGCACCTACCTGAGAAAGCGAGTCCAGGGTGAGGGTGGGGATGGGGCTGATGGGCAGCAGAGGGGAGGTGGAGGTGGGGCCAGGCCCTGGGGTAGTCACAGCACTGTAGGCAGGTGGGACCAGCGTCATCTGCCTCTGTAGCAGCTGCAGGACAGTGGCCATGTCTGCACTCAGCCGGGTCTCCAGCCTGGGCAAGAGGGAGGGAGGGCAAACTTGTGGCCCAGGGGGAGGGGGTGCTCGGAAGTGCTGGCTCCAGGACCCCCGGGGGTGGGTGCGAGGGGATGCTTGGGGAAGTGGAATCCTCTTGGGGATGAGGGGCGGGTCCAGCCCAAGCTGCCTCTCTCTTCCCTCTGGGTGTGGTGCCCTGGCTCAGGAGAAGGTGGCCCTGCCTGGACACAGGCCTCGGCAGAGCAGAGCCCTCCCTCTACCCTCCCAGGGTAGAGAAACCCCAGGCCGACTCCCCGCACTGCCCACCCACTGGGCCGCCCTGCATACCTGTTCAGCTGCCGCTGGAGGGCGTCCAGCCTGCTCTCCAGGTCACCCCGCGGCCTGCGGCCCGGGCTGGACAGAGGGATGTTGAGGAGGCTGGGGGCAGGGGCGGGGCAGCGAGGCAGCTCCTGGTACTGGCGGCCCCGACTGTCCCCCCAAAAGCTGAAAATGTTGGACACCCCAGAGAAGGCGCCTGGAACCAGAGAGTAGCATAGCAGTGGGTTCGTGGCCAAAAAGGCCTCACCCAGCCCATGGCCCCAGGGGCCTACCTGACAGCGGGTTGCAGGTGTCCCTGCTCTTCTCGCCTTCTTCTGTCAGGGGGTCCCCGCCCGGCGGCTCTCCGGGGGGCCTGGGGCTGGAGAAGGGCACCAGGCGGAGGGGGCTGGAGCTGCGGCCTGGGCCCTCGTCGTCACTGCTCTCGGGGCTGGAGGGGCCGCTGGACGGGCTCTCCCCCCACGGCCCTCCCGGCCGGCCCCGGCTACTCGGCCCGGCCCCCGCCCGGCCCGGCCCCAAGGCCGACACCTCTCCTGGCTGCTCCGGGTCTGTGGGAACAGAGAGCAGGCAGACCTCAGAGCAGGGAGGGGACAGTGGGGGCGGGGGGGGGCGGGAAAGGGCCCCGGTGGGGCTTGTCCCACTTGTTCCTTCCCTCTTCCACTCTCAACCTGAGTGCTCCCCTCCCCCCGCCACCCCGGCCCTGGGAGGACCCGGAGGCAGGGGAGGGCTGGGGGCCGTGAGGAGTGGGTGATTGGGGGAGGAACCGGCAGGTGGAGTGGCCGGGATGGAGCATATGACCCCGCCCACCGCCCGGCCCCGCCCACCGCCCCTCCCCACCTCACCCTTGTCTGTGCGCCTGCGGAAGGACAGCTTGCGCTTGCGTTGCCGGTTGAAGCCCCCCTCCAACTCCACGCTGCCAGGGGACCCCGGGATCATGTTGGTCTGCAACCAAGAGCGGTGTCAGGGCCCTTGGGCCCCTCCAGGCCTCCCTCTCATCTACACTGAAGAGCTGGGCTGGGCTGCTCCCCGGGGGTACTGCCCCGAGCTCCGGCCCCTGGATGAGGGCCGGTGGGATTTCAGTAGCCTGGGCTGGGGCAGGCTGGAAGTAGAGGCACATCCTAGGGCACATGAGGGGCAGCCTCAGCTGGGAGAAGCCCCTGCTGAGCAGCCAGCCAGGCCGTGGCCCTTACATCTCGCAGGTTGAAGGTGATCTCCAGGCTGGACCAGAAGTGGTCGGAGAACTCGGGGTACATGTCCAGCACCTCCAGCAGGTCGTCCCGGTGGATCTTGTGCAGGTCACAGTAGGTGAGGGCCCGCACGTCCCCGTTGGACTTGCCAGGCCGCGCATACAGGTTGAGAGGCTCTCCAAAGATGTCGTTCTTCCCTGCAGCCCACGGGGAGGACAGGCTTCAGCCCATGGGGCCAGCGTCAGAGGCCACAGGAACCTTATGTCTAGCATCTGGGCCCTGGGCTGGAGCATTTCCCACGGGCCAGCCCCCAGCCTCCCAGCCAGGGAAGCATTAGCCAGCACCCTCTGCTCCCAGCGGGCAGAAGGGGGCCCAGGGGTGGTCAGTGCCTGAGGGGAAAAGGGCCAGGATTTCAGGTCTCCCAGCAACTGGGTCCCAGCCAGGAAGACCCCCTGGGAGGCCCCAGCTCTGCCTATGCCCTGGCTTCCTGGGGTTGAGACCCCACTTCTATCCCTGGACCCTGTAGCTGCGCCCCCATAGGCAGTGTTCTTCAAACTCTAGATGAAGCAAACCCAGCATTTTACTGAAATAAAATAGGCCGGCATAGCAGGGCACAGAGGAGGACGGACGAGACCAGAATGCACGGCACGGAGTGTTGCGCTGTGAAACCTAGTCGTGTGACGAATGTGCTTGTGGAAACCGTGCATGTGTTTGTGCCAAGAAATAAAAATCTAAAATGTTCTAACATGAGCCATGACCCGAAGAGTCTGAGGCACCTGACCCTACAGCACCAAAGAAAGAACAGGGCAAAGGCGAGGTGCCCGGGCCCCCGCACACCTCCCCACGCGCACGGGCGCGAGGTGCCCAGGCCCCTGCACACCTCCCCACGCACACGGGTTGGGGAGAGAGCAGGGGTTGGAAGGAAAGGGGCAGGACATGGGCATGACTCATGAGACTGTGGAGACCACGTGCCCTTGGTAAATCCAGATGCTCAGACTTTTGGTGGGCATGCCTCCCTCTGCTGCCCACCTTGGAGAATCTAGACTTCATCCTACTTTGTGTGTGTGTGTGGTACTGGGGATTGAAGCCAGGGGCATTCTGCCTCTGTGCTACACTCCCCCAATCCTATTTTATTTTTTATTTTGAAAGAGGGTCTCACTAAGTTGCAGAGGGCCTAAGTTGCTGAGGCTGTCCTCAACCCTGTAACCCTCCTCTCTCAACCTCCCAGGTACTAGGACTACAGGCATTCAGCACCATTAATCCTCCTGTCTCAACCTCCCAGGTACTAGGACTACAGGCATACCATGCCCGGAGGTGTGACCCTCTTTTAAGGAAGCAAAGTATGTCTGCTTGTGGGAAAATCCTGAATTTCCCTGAAACTCAGCCCCACAGGATTCCTCTGCTGCCCCCCTCGGAGCACCTGAACTGGGTGAATTAGAGGAGCCCAAGGACCCTTCCTGCAGTCCCAGGCCCACAGCCTGGACGCTGCGTATCCAGCAGGCTGAGGCCTCTCTGGGCTGCAGTGGGAATTTCCCGTCCAGTGCCCCTGCCCTTACCCAAGATGGCCACGACAACATCGCCCCGCAGGATCTCGATGGAGCCCCTGGAGATGAAGTAGAGGGCGGTGAGCAGGTCCCCGGCGTGCACCAGCGTGTCCCCGGGCGGCGCGTGCGTGGTCTTGAACTTCATGGCCAGGGCCCGGAGGCAGCCCTTGGTGGCCCCGCGGAAGGGCTTGCAGTGCTGCAGCAGCGAACGGTTCAGGTGCAGGCAGATGTCGGCCTGCAGGCACTCGGGGAAGCCCTTCAGCACCTGGGGGAGGGCGCGGCTCAGGACACTCTCCCCTGGACTCTCCACTGCCCCCACCGGTGTCAGGGGAACCGCCTCCTCCAGGCGCAGAGACCCAGGATGCTCCAGGCCTTGGGATCCGCATCTCCGAGGCTCCCACTGCGCCACCACTGGCTGGGCACCCTGGTCTTTAAACCGCCCAGCTCACTGCAAGTGCAGAAAGCAAGTCCTGCCTGCGTGCTACTAGGACTTGGCCCATCAGGGCCGGCCCCACTGGGAGAGGCCCCGGAAGGAGGGCCGTGGGCTTCAGTTTCCTCCAGGGTCCAGAAGGAGGCGGCTCACCGCGTTCATGTCGATGCCGTTGGTGTAGGACCAGGCGTGCTGGAAGTACTCCTCCAGGCGCTGGCGCAGCGGGTTAGGGATCTGGTGGAAGCGGATGAACTCCCGCACCCGGAGCATCTGTGTGTGGTAGCGGGCAGTGCCCGAGTACAGCCTCTGGATGATGGCAGACACGTTGCCGAAGATGCTGGCGTACATGAGGGCTGGGGGCGTGGGTGAGCGGGCCGTCAGCAGCCGCAGGGACCCTGCCCGCCCAGGGGACCCTCCGCTGAGCTCAGGCCCTGCAGCAGGCCAACGACACCCACGGTCCGGTCACGTCTCAGTCTGAGAGTGGACATACACATGCTCAAACGCACGCCAGCCTGCAGCATCTCCCGGGGTCCCAGCCTCCAAGCTATGACGTGGGTGTAGCCCGGGGAGTCTCTAGCAGGGGCCTGATGAGGGAGGGGCTCCACCCTAGGCGCCATCCCGAGGCTCAGGCCCCGCCCCTGCCACGCCACGCCCCCGGGCGCACTCACAGCCAATGAGCATGACGCAGATGGAGAAAATCTTCTCGGAGTTGGTGTTGGGGGAAACGTTGCCGAAGCCCACGCTGGTGAGGCTGCTGAAGGTGAAGTAGAGGGCCGTGACGTACTTGTCCTTGATGGACGGGCCGCCCAGGCCGCTGCTGTTGTAGGGCTTGCCGATCTGGGCGCCCAGGTTGTGCAGCCAGCCGATGTGCGAGTCCATGTGCGGCTGCTCCATGTTGCCGATGGCGTACCAGATGCAGGCCAGCCAGTGGGCGATGAGCGCGAAGGTGCACATGAGCAGAAACAGCACGGCGGCGCCGTACTCGGAGTAGCGGTCCAGCTTCCGCGCCACGCGCACCAGCCGCAGCAGCCGCGCCGTCTTGAGCAACCCTATGAGCTGGGAGGAAGGCCCGGGTTATTCCGAGCGGGCCCAGGGGCGGCGGGCTCGGTAGACCTTGCAGAGGGTGTGTGTCAGAGGTAAGAGCCCTGAAGACTTCCTCCTAGAGCGTGTGTGGTGCTGGGGATTGAACCCGGGGACGTTCTGCCTCTGGGCTATACCTCCAACCGTTTCTGGTTTTGTTTTGAAACAGGGACTCCTACATTGCTGGGGCTCTGCTTAGTTGCTGGAGCTGGCCGGGGACCTGCGATCCTCCTGTCTCAGACTCCCAGGTACTGGGATCATCACAGGTGTGCGCACCACCCTGCCTGGCTCCTGCCGCCTCCTCCTAGTCCCTGCGGCCACCCTGTATGCTGCTCTCCCACCTGGCACCTGGCACCAAGGGCTCATTCATCTTCGTGCCAGCTTTAAGCTAAAGCAGTTAGAGAAATGAGGAAGCAGGGGCTCTGGGCGGTACGACGGGCACATCAGCGCCTCCCCAGGGTACGTTTGTGTAGGTAAGAAGACAGTAGCCCCTTTGAGTGGGCAGATTTAGTAAAGGAGCCCTGCAACCTCATGGGTAGCTCGTGCTGGGGAGGAGTGTGCACGGACTTGTTTTCCTCTCCTCCTCTCCCTCTCTCTCTGCCCCCTACCCATCAGCCCTACCTCCTCGGAGCCAGAGCCAAAGATGAGCAAGTCGAAGGGGATGGCGGCCACCATGTCGATGAGAAACCAGCCCTTGAAGTAGTGGACAGCGATGCGGCCAGGGTGGCTGACCACCTCCTCGTTGGCATTGACATAGGTGGTGCGGAAGTTGATAAGGATGTCCACGATGAACATGATGTCCACGATGAGGTCCACCACGGCCAGCGGCTGGCAGGCATAGCCGCAGTCGGGGGCCTGGGAGCCCTCTTCCGTCTCCTTCAACAGGAAGGCGGCTGAGTAGGGCGTGAAGACGGCCGTGTAGATGACCAGCAGCAGGATGAGCCAGTCCCACACGGCCTTGAAGGGGCTGTAGTGCAGGATGGTCCAGCGGTGGATGCGCGGCGCCTGCAGCTTGTACTCTGGCAGCACGTCAGCACCCAGGGACAGGACCTGGATGGGTGGGGAAGGTGCCAGCAAAGGGTCAGACCAGGCCAGGGACTTCAAGGGCAGGAGCTGGTGACATCCCTGCTGAGGCCAAGTAGAGTGCGGGGTGGGGGCAAAAACTCTTCCATCAGAATGCCCGTTCCCCAGCCAGGGAGCCCTAACCCAGACCTAGGCACTACAGTTCCCAGAATGCATTGCCGCAGCACAAGGACTTCCTGGCTGGCTCCACATAATTCTGACAGTTCCCAGAATACCTGAGTTCCACACTCCATGCAGTAAAGCCCAGAACTGCTCTCACGACCAACACGAACCTACCGATAATAACTTGCCACTGGTCCAGAGACACCAGCCACCTAGTTTCAGGCCCCTTGGGCTCCCTGGGGACAGACACAGATACTCCCGCCCCCACTTTCTCTCCCCAGGCCAATCTCCCAGTCTTACAAAGGGACACGGAGGACATGCAGAGGGCTGTGCGCAGCATGGCTCAAGAGCAGCATGCACCTGGACGGCTCCCACTCACAGACAAGGGGAGGCACAGGCTATCTCCTCAACACTCGAGAGGGGGCCGCCCCCGGAGGAGGAGGCAGCAGCCATGACGCTCTTCCTCCCGAGCCCAGCTAGAGAGCTCAGGCCAGCTTTGCCACCTGTCCAAGAGGCCTCTGTGTGTCCCCCCTGTGCCAACCCCTGCCCCTCAGAATCCTCTCACAGATACCTGACTGGGTTGCCAAGAGCCCCTCCTCAATCCCCCCGCCCAGCCAGACCCAAGGCCTCACCCAGCCCCCAGAGCTGCTGGCCCCTCTCCCAGGAGCCAGCGCTGAGACCCAGACCCCACTGCCTCAGGCCTCTGGGCTGGATGGAGTCCCAAAGGCTGCCATTCCTGTTCAAGCAGGGATCCCCTGGGCCTTCCTGCACAGATTGAGCTATTTGGAGAACATCTCCTTAGGGGAAATAACCAGAAGGTGAGGTGAGTCACAGGGGGTCCCCAGGCTTCGGCTTCTGCTCTGCCTTCAGCCCAAGTGGCCTGCTCCTTAAGGGAGAATGTACACAGGGTGGTGGCCTTTCAGAGGTCAAGTGGAAACGGAAAGTAGCTAGCCAGGACCCCACAGGGAAGGAATAAAGAAGGTGGCTGCCCCTGGACAAGACTCCCGTGTCTAAGGAGTCAGGCCCATGGGACTATACTGGGCCACCGCTGACAGCAGCCATTCTGTCCCAAGTCTGCACACGGCCCCAGCACACACGCATACACATGTCGAACAAGCTCAGGACACACGGTCTGGATTCGCCGTTGTCCTCCGTCCAAGAGACAGTCCCAGCTTTGCACCGGCAGCTTACCCACGGCCTCGGGTTGGGTATGTAATCCCAGAGGACACTGGCCAAACCTTGGGTCCTGCCACCTGCACCTGTCCCCCCACTAGGAGGACACAGAGGCGGCAGGGGAAGGGGTGGCAGGGTGGGATTCTCAGACATAACCTGAGCCACCTCCAGGCTGAGACGAGAGAGCCACTGGGGCCAGAGAGGCGGCTCCCAGGATTGCCTGAGGGACAGTGGCCCAGCATGCCCCTGAAGAGGTGAGCCAGGCACCTCGGCATGATGCCCTCACCACCCACCCAGTGGCCTCTGACCCCGCCCTCCTGCCACTCCAGCCCCTTGGACCCCTGAAAGCAGCCCAGCCACAGGGCCGAGCCCCAGTGCCTCGGTGCCAGCCTGGCTGCTGCCCACCCACTGGCACTGTCCCCGCCTGGGGCTCCTTTGCCTCCCCTGGCCTCCCTGCCATCCTCTCTGGACACCCTCTGGTTCCTGCTATCTCTCTCTTCCCTTTGCATTCTGAACTAGGAGGCTGAATAGGAGCAGGGTGGCCCAGCAAGGGAAACACGGGTACCCAAACCACGGGTGGGCCAGGAGGAGAGCCAACACCCCAGGGTTTCCCAGAGCACCCTGCTTCACAGGCGGGCCTCATCCCCACTCGCCGCCACCTGCCTCAGTGCCCAGCCCTGGGAAGGAGGAGGAGGGTCTGGGGGTCACCTACCTCCTGGGCGACCAGGCTGGAGATACGCACGGCTCGCCTCACCCGGCCTTTCTGGGCCCTGGGCCGCAGTGTCCCTGTCCCACTCGCCTTCCCCGCTGGGGCTGCCATTGAGGACTTGGCGCCCCCCAGCCTGCCCGCCCCAGGGCCTGAGGGCCCAGCCAGCGCCTCACTTGAGCCCCAGCAGCAGCCCCAGCCCAGGCTGTGCCCCGGAGGCTGGCCGACGGGCAGCCAGGGCCGCCTCTGGCATGCAGCCAGGGTGGCTGGGGCTGGGCCCCGGGGCTGGGGTCACCTGGGTAGTGATCCTGGGCTGCAGCCTGCCTGGCTCATGCTGCCCATGGTCCCCCAGTGTGGGCCCCGCTGCCAGGGTGCAGCGCCCGCTCTGCCCGCCGCCGGCCCAGCAGCTGCGGTTCCCACCGCGGCTCCTCCGGCGGCCCCTCCTCCTCCCAGGCCCCCACCCCCACCCAGCCACACTGGGCTCCCCGCCCCGCCCGTGCCCGCCCTCCGCCCAGTGCCAGGCCAGCGGCCCCCTCCCCCGCAGCCTGCTCCAGGCTCCTGCAGCCGCGGATCCTGCAGCCGTGCCCCTCCCCCTCCGCCCAGCAGCCCGGCCTGTCATCGCAGATTAATGGTCTCCCCAACACCCCCGCCCTGCCAGTCCAGTGCAAAGCCAGCCAGAGTCAGGCAGAGACACCCAGAGACGGAGAGACGCCCAGTGCCCGGCAGGGGCACCGCACAGTGACACATCCAGCCTTACGCACACAGACCCACACGCAGTGCCTGCGTCAGGCCCAAGAGCAGGCAGCCCAGAGCCCAGGTGGAAAGAGAGATGCAGGACTAGAGGGAAGGGGGGAGGCAGCCAGATAAGGAAGGGCCAGGAGTGAGGGAGAATGTTCTGGAGTCAAGGCCAAGGGGCTGGAGACCTGGCAAGGACCCAGAGAGCCAGAGGCGGTGGGAGGAGGGCCGAGAGGCTGGCCAAGGGAAGTGAGAGTGGGCAGTCCCCTCGCACGCTCCACGGGCAGCTCTGCAGAGGGAGCAGCTTGGGACAGGCCTCCCCAAATGCCCCGGGCCTCTCTCTCGCTTTAGGGGTCCCGCTCCTGACCTGAGAGCTCCCAGCAAAGGAGGGATGGGGTGAACTGGGCAGTGGGGGTGTTGTAGACCCCTTGCGGCCAAATGCAGACAGAAGAACAGACTGGCCCCACAGCAGGGTGGTGTTGGCCAAAGCCTCAAGGCTGTGGTCATCTCAGGCCCAGGACTCAGGGACTTGACCCACCACCCCCTCCCCGGCCCACAGGGGAAGGAAACCTCCTCTCCCACACTACAGGGCAGGACTGGCACCTCTAACCATCCTCCTACCACCAGCTGCACCTCCACAGGGCTTGGAAAAACCAGGAACTCATGACCTTGACTTCCGTGACCCCTTCTAACCTGAAGCCGTGTGCTGTTGGCAACCCCTTGCACACACACCTGCTGCCGTACCTCCAACTTGAGGCTGGTCTCTCCCCAGCCCTCCCCCGTCCCCGCTGCAAGTGCCCGTCCGCCCCCTCTGCCCTCCAGCTACACACCCCATCAGTTGGTCCTCCACATCTGCTCATCTCAAAGCCACCTCACCCTTCGAACTGTCGCCTCTCCCACCCCAGCTCTGGGATGTCTCCTTCTGCCAGTTCACGGGGCCCTCCCTGACCAGCCTCCCTGCCTCCACTTCTTGGCCACAGCCCACGCTCCCCCTGCCCCTCCAAGCCTCTCGGAGGCAAGGGAGAGCCAGGCAGCTGGGCACCCACCTGGGTGACCTTCTCGGTGACATTGTGGGTCCGCTCCTTTATCTTGGGTGCTATGATCTCCCGGTCACTGGTGGGCGAGGCCAAGAAGGGGTCACCCTTGAGGTCCACAAAGTTGAGGGTGATTTGGGGGATCTTGCTGATGGTGCGGTAGCGCACGAGGTCCGAGTCTGAGGTGGAGTTCAGCAGGCCACTGCGCAAGGGGTGCATGGCCCCTGGGGTGGAGAGGTAAAGCCGCGTCAGATGGGCAGGAGGAACTGAGGGCGGTCAGACCCTTCCCAGAGCCCGGAGCGGAGGCCCAGCCTGCCTGGGCCAGCCAGGGCCGTGGGGGGACAGAGACCAGGGGGTCAGCTCAGGAGACCTGTGGGCACAGAAAAAGCAAGGGCCAAGCCCCCCACGCCTTAAGGAGACCAGCCAGGATGCGGCTAGGAGATGACGGCCAGCCCGAGGAGGAGGAAGAGTGTGTCCAACCAGCACCCAGATGGACACAGGGCCCGGTGGCGTCAGGAGTCCCTAGGCCTCTCCTGCCCTGCCCAGGTGCCATGGCCCACCCTGCTGCCCCCGGACGTCCTGGGACAGCTGACTCTAAGGCCAGCAAGGGCTCCGTGAGTGGAAGAATGTAATGGGGAAAATGGACATTTAATAGAGTAAAAGGCCACTTAATGAGATTAAATAAGTACTTAATGGGATTTCCATCTCCCAGGCTCCCTGGCACCCGGGATGCAGGGGCGCGGGAGGAAGTTGAGGGCCGGGCGGGGCAGCAGAGCGCTGGGCCGGAGCCCTCACCGGTGCTGGCGTGGCGCGGCGGTGGGGGCAGTGCCCCGGCACGCATGGCCTCGATGTCGTCGGCCGAAGAGGCCCGGCGCACGCTGGCACAGCTCTCTCGGGAGCGGGTCCGGGCCAGGCTGCAGCTGGAGCCCGAGGCGTCGGGGTTGAGGCTGTGTGCCCGGGGCGACGGCTGCGGGCCTGGGGCGCTGGCGGGTGGCGAGCTGGGGCCCACCAGCGCACGCCGCTCCTCCGCCGGCCCCGGCCCCGCCACATGGTTGTCCATGGCTGACACCTCGTCCAGGGCCAGAGACTCACTGCTGGGCACCGCGGGCGTCAGATCCACGTCCAGCACCACGGCCCCTGGGGCGCCCGCGCCGCTCACGCCCCCTGGCCGCACCGATGACTCCCGGGCCGTCAGCGCCAGCAATGCGGGGAGCTTCAGGCGGAAGGTCTTGGCGCGGCCTGCAGGAGAGGAAAGGTCTGGGGCCTGAGGTCCTGGAGCTGGAGCCCCAGCCAAGGGACACCAGGGGCCCCACAGCCTCAGCGCTCCACGCAACCCGTGCCCAGAACTGAACTCCCGAAGAGCGCGGCCACAGTCTCTCCACATTCAGCCACACTCCAGGGCCGATTCCATAGTCATCTTTCACTCCCACCACTGAACTGGGGGTACCACTGTCCCCAGTATTTACTTATTCATTCGTTTATTTATTGGGGTACTCGGAATTGAACCCAAGGGCCTTCTACCTCTGAGATACACCCCAATTCTATTTTATTTGTATTTTGAAGCAGGATCTCACTAGGTTGATGAGAGTCTCAGTACTTGCTGAGCCTGACCTCAAACCTGCCATCCCCCTGTCTCAGCCTCCCAAGTACTAGGATTACAGGCATGCACCACCACGTCCAACTATCCCCATTTAAGACAGGTGAAGCCAGTCGTGGTGGCACATGCTTGTAATCCCAGCATTCGGGAGGCTGAGACAGGAGGATTGTGGCTCGCAGACAGCCTCAGCCACTACTTAATGGGCCTCATTGCAACTCAGTGAGACCCTGTTTCAAAATAAAGAACAAAAAATTAGGGCTGGGGGTATAGTTCAGAGGTAGAATGCCCCTTGGTTCCATCCCCAGTGCCACAAAAATAAAAAATTAAAGGAAGAAAGACAGGTGAAAGTTCAGACATAGATGCCCCTGGGTGAGCTGCTAGAGGTCTCTGGGTTCCGGGCCTGCTCGTGACTAGGAAGTGATGCCCAGGTGCTCTCCCCTATCCAGCATCCAAAGGGCCCATGCCACTGAAGCTCTTCTACAGCTTGAGAAACCAAGAGATGAACAACTTTGTCATGATTCTGAGGGAAAATCTAAAATTCAACCCAAGCCAGGCTCGGTGGTGCACACTTGCAATCTCAGTCCTTGGGAGGCTGAGACAAGAGGATCAAAGGTTTGCTGGCAGCCTCAGCAACTTCATGAGGCCCTGGGCAACTTAGTGAGACCTTGTTTCAAAATAAAGAATAAAAAATACAGCTGGGAGCTGGGCGTGGTGGCGCACGCTGTGATCCCAGCATTCAAGAGGCTGATATAGGAGGATTGTGGTTCGCGGACAGCCTCAACTACTTAGCGGCCCTTCGCAACTCAGTGAGACCCAGTTTCAAAATTAAAGGGAGGGACTAGCCGGGCGTGGTGGCGCACACTTGTAATCCCCGCGCTTGGGAGGCGGAGACAGGAGGATTGCGCAGGTTCGAAGCCAGCCGCGCTGGCTTAAGAGACCCTGTTTCCAAAAATAAAAAAGTATAAAATAGGTCTGGGAGTGTAGCCTGGAAGTAGAAGGGGTTCCAGGAACCCCAGTACCACCAAAAAAAAAAAAATTAAAAGGACTAAAAATAGGGCTGGGGGTGTAGCTCGAAGGTATAATGCCCCCGGGGTTCCATCCCCAGTACCACACAAAAAAATATAGTTGGGTGTAGCTCAGAAGTGGAATGCCCCTGGGTTCAAATATATATATATATATCCCATAGAGGCTGTCCTGGGTGAGGGGGGATTTGAACCTTTGGGTCAACAGGGGAAGAGGTGGGGTCACCACGCCTCCAGGCAAGGTGAGCGTCCCTCTCATCCCCTCCTCAATTAGCCAAGGGGAATGCAGCCAGGCAAGGATGGAGGACAAGATGGCAGAAACTCCATGGAGAGATAGGGTGAGCTGAGCTCATGAGACACAGCTTCCAGATGAGCAAAGCCGTAGCTCCCGGTGGCCAGGGCCAGTAGGCAGGGCGAGTCCCCATCCTGGAGAGAGGACCGCTCCTCAGGGAAGCAGGTGGGAACCCAGGCTGAAAAGCAGGTGCCAGCCAGACCACTTCTCGGCGCTCTTTGCCTCTGAAGAGACACAGGCACCCTCCCTTCCCACGGAGCCCTGGTGGGTAAGATGCATCCCTGGGCTGGCTGGAGAAGGCGACGAACTTACCAGGGGCCAGCCAGCTGGTGGGGGGGCCCCGGTGGTTGGTGTCACGAGCCGGGGACCCCACCAGGTCCTTCTCCATCACCACCTCGAAGTTGAGGATGAACATGATGACGGCCCCATCCTCGTCCTTCACGGGCACCACGTCCACCAGACACAGGAAGCAGCTCCCTGCAGAGTGGGGGGACACGGCCGCAGTGGCAGCCCTCTGCCCGGGCAAGGCACACAGCCCTCCAGGATGGACTCCAGAGCCCAAAGGCCCATCCGCTTCTGCCTCCCCTGTGGCTGCCCGTCTGGGATCTGCTTGCGCTCTCCCTGCCCCAGCTTGCTAACCCACAGCTCCTTCTCCCTCTGCCTGGCTCCTTTCTCCAGCCCTCTTCCCCTATATGCAATTTCTCTCACTAGCGTATGACCCTCTTGTCCTCTGTATTTTTATCTGTTTCTCAGTCTTTTTTTTTTTTTTTTTTTTTGCAGTACCTGGGATGGAACCCAGGGGGCCTTTTACCTTCAAGCTATACCCCCAGCCCTCTTTTTTATTCTTTATTTTGAAACCGGGTCTCACTGAGTTGCAAAGGGCCTCACTAAGTAGCTGAGGCTGTCCTTGAACGGCGATCCTCTGGTCTCTGCCTCCCAAATGCTGGGATTCAAGCGTGCCCACCATGCCCGGCTTCCCTAGCCTTTCAAGGTCTATCTGCTTTTCCCTCATTTGAGGCCTAATGGTGGTGGTCACAGACTGGATTTAGGCCCAGCGTCTCTGGGCTCAGATCCTCACCCAGCCTCTAAATGGTGTGTGCATTTTTCTTAGATTGTTCAACGTCCTTGGACCTCATTTTCCTTACCTGTAAAATGGGGGTTACAGCAATTCTTAGGAGCTATAAAGATTAAAGAAGTCAGCACACACTAAGCGCTAGGGCGGCCTGGCACACACCCCACACTGCGGACGGCTGGCTGGAGCTATTTGTCCCCGTCTCTGTTCTCCCTAGATTAGCTTGCAGCCGTTGTGCTGGTCCTCAACAAGATAAGTAGGCAAGTTGAAGGCCAGAGTTTCAAAACCTTTCGGACAGTGTGGCACTGCCGCAGTATCCAAGCGTGCGATCTTGTATATCATGAGAGGACTGGCCTGTGACATGGCAGGGAAAACATCTGATCCTTTGCCAAGGAGTCTGAGAACCAGTGCTCGAGCTCTCTCAGCTCTGGCTCTCCTGGTCTTCCTCCCTGCCCTTGACGTTCTGCCCGCAGTCTCTGCCCGCCAGAGCCCCTCCGCAGGGCCGCGCCACGGCGGCTCTTGTGAGGAGCAGCCCCGCCCTCTGTGCTGGTCCCTAAGGAGCCGGCGCGGTCTCCTGCTCATTCGAGGTGCCGCTCAGAGCCCCTGCCTGCGGGAAGTCTCTGCGTGAATCCAGAGGGCACAGGACCCCCGGCTCCTCCTCTGCGGGCCTGGGGGTGCCATCTCTTGCTCTTCCCAGGGACCCCTCCCCTCTCCTCGGCCCCTGCCCCGCTCATTGGTCTCTGCTTCCCCCCCATCGTCTACGCCTCCTCTGAAAGGACTGGGCCCTGGAATAGCAGCCCACTGCGACATGAGGATTCGGGGAGTAGAAAGGGGGCGTGCGGCCTACACAGTCCCTGGAGACTACTGTCCGTTCTGCTCACCTCGCTGCCTCCCAGCGCTCCCTTGGGCTGGCCCCCTCCCCAGCTGCTGGTCTCAGACCCGGAGAAGGGGTGATGACAGAGATGGCTCGAGTGGAGGGAGGGCCAGAACTCCTGGGACTCTGGCATGGCGGCCAGCCAGGGCCAAGGGACCGAGCACTGGAGAGGCAGGGCAGCGTTAGTGAGAAGGACCTGGCTCCTGGGAGATGCTGGCCGGGCCAGTGGGCACCGGAAGGGGATGGACCAGCAACTGGAGCAGCTGCAAGTGCCTCTGGTGGAGCGAGGTCCTCTGAACCCGACTTAAACAGGATGGTGTGGAGGTGAGGGCTGGCCCTGGAGGAGCTGGTCAGGAAATCGCTGCCCGGCCCCCAGGCCATCCACTCACTGCATCCCAGGCCCTCTCCACTCTGCCCAGGGGACCCAAGCCTCTGTCCGGGTCTCCCTCCAGCAGCTGTGCTTGTCCCCTGACCTCCGGCCTCTGACACGCAGCTGCAGTGCTGGGGCTGCAGGGGGCTGGGCCCAGCTGGAGGCCGTTTGGCACCCAGACAGTCCGCCTGGAGTTTATGCCCTAATATGGTGATGGCCGGCAGCGGCCTGAATAGGGACTGGCCTCCTCAGGACTACAGAGAGGCCAGAGACCAGGAAACCTCAGCCGTAAAGACCCCTCACACCTGCCCTGACCCCCAGCCATCCAGGCCCTGATCTGTGGTCCTTACCAGGAAACCCATCTCAGAGAAGCCCGGAGTCGCCGACAAGATGAGCTCAACCCTTCCAGACGGTTTGGGGACTCTGTCCCCAACACAGGCCCCTGAAATCCTGGCCTCGAGTCCTCAGCACCCCATCCCCAGGCTACGCAGCAAGAGAAGCCAGCTCTGCGCTGGGAAGCCTACCTACCATCGGAAACCTTTTTGGCATCGGAGACCGCTCCCACCACGCACTCGCAGCACCAGCCTCTCCCCACGCCCAGAAACTCGCTCACCCAGGGACCCCGCCCTTTGTTAACATTCAAGACATTTTTCCTTTCTAATAATCCTGTCAAAGGTTTGGTTTTTCCAAACACGTGAACCCCAGCTCTGCCTGGTGACCGGGGGAGACACAGATGGATGGGCTGAGCAGGCCCCGGGCTCCCTTGGCACCGTCTCCCTGCCAGGTTGGCCAGGTCTTTCAAGAGCTGCCACATCACTGCCCCCCACCCCACCCGTTCTTCAGCCACGCCTGCCAGCAGGACCCCACTAACTGACAGTGTGGGAGGTGGGGGCCCAGAGCAGGGAAACGCCAGCCAGCCCGGGATGGCCAGAGCATAGGGCAGCTTCTGTGCAGCTCGGGCACCCCGCTTCCCCGCTCACAGCCATCGCGAGAGCAGGAGACCGCTGCACCCTGGCCTTGCCAGCCCCTTGTCCCAGTGCCACCCTGCCCAGCCGCAGCCCACGGCTCTGCTCCCTTCTCCCTCCAACTCTGGCTGCCATGCCACCCAGCGCCAGGGCAGAGTGGCCTCAGGAAGCTGTGCCCAGCTAGTGTGCAGTTCCAATGACAGCCACGGGGTGGCAGGCACAGCCCACGCTCGGAGGCAGCCAGCCCCGGAGGCTCCAGGAAGGTGGGGTGGGGGGCAGCCTGGAGGGGGACGGCTAGGCAGGATGCAGGACTCCAGGTCTCAAAGGGGAGGGGACACAGGTGGTGGCCTTCGGGCTTACCCTCCTGAGCCCTGGTGCTCACCTATGACACAAGGTAGTCACCCACGGGCAGGACTGGAGGGATGCAGGATGGGAAATCTGCAAGGCTGGAGCCTGGCTCCAGCATAAACTTGAGAAGGAGGAAGGGAGACAGGGCTAATGGAGACGGGGCCGCCCCTCCTTCCACCCCAGCCCAGCTGGAGACCCCACTTTGTAAGGAGGCTCCTGCCCAGCCTGGCCGTTGCCTGGCATCTCTGGGGATGGAGACAAGGAGAGGGGCACAGGCATGCTGGATAGCCGGCTCCAGGCTCCCTGCTCCCTCGGCCCTTGGGCGCTGATGGCGGGGGGGGGGGGGCAGCCACTCTCCCAGAGACCTTCAGAGGTCACACGGCTCACCACAGGTCAGAGGGGGGGGGCAGCACCAGGGGCCCTGGGGAATAGCGGGACAGCCCATCCAGGATCCACAGAAGGTCGTCATCATGCACCTGGAAGGGGCACTTTGCTTGTCCAGCACCCTAACCCACCCGATTCCACCTCCGGGCACCGCTGGCCGAGGCCAGGCCCAGGTGACACGCCTGGCATTAGCAGGGCCAGGCCTCCTCTCTCCCAGCAGAAGCAGGCAGGGAAGAGGAGGCCTGCAGATGACCCGGTTCGCTTGGCGGGCTCCTGCGGTCAGCGTCTGCTGGGTCACAGGGCACCAGGTGTCCCCGTGCTCCTAACACCCGCGACACCACGGGGACACACAAGCATGGGCGCGCCATGAGCAAGGCTGCCCTGGCGCCTGCCCTGCCGGAGCCAAGCGCTCGCCAGGACCCCAGTTGGTGCACAGGACAAGGCAGGAGAAGAGAAGACAGCAGATGGTGGAGGCCCCAGGGAGCCCAGCTGCGCTGCCCGGGCCATCAGGAGATGGGGGCTTTGTCTCCTCTTTTGCTGTTTGACTGTGGGCAGGTCACCCACCTGGTCACTGAGCTTCCAAGCTGCGGGTGCCACAGGGACCAGTGATCCCTGCCCTGGGGGCCAGATGAGCTGACAGATGGCCTTGCGGCAGAAGCCACAGCTATAATGAGGCGGATCCCTGCAGGGAAGGTGACCTCGAGCATCCTGGCCCTGCTCACCTCCCTGCCTCGCTCCAGCAGGAGGCGCCGGCCCAGGAGGGGCCCAAAGTCACACCGAGGGCAGAGGCCAGGCTGCAGTCGCCCTCCGCCCGGCAGTGGCTGTCTCCGGAGCAGCAGCCCAGGCTGTGTAGTGTCAGGTTATATTTAGCCTGGTGGTGGCGACAGGAAGATGCAGCGGGAGCTGCTCCTGGCCGGGGGCCACCGTGTCGCTAACACCGCCCTCATGAGCAGCTGCGGGACCAAGGGGAGGACATTGAGGGCCCGAGGGACAGAGTGGGGGAGCCCGAGAGGCCAGCCAGCGAGAGCGCGCGCGCGTGTGTGTGTGCGTATGCATGTGTGTGTGCGCGCGTGTGTGCGTGCATGTGTGTGTGTGTGTGTGTGTGTGTGTGTGTGTGTGTGTGTGTGTGTAAGAGAGACAGGCCCCCCTGTGCTTCTGCGTCCAGAAGCTGAGAACTACAATAGAACAGTCCTGAGGGATCAGGCAGGCTTGGGGCCCACAAGCCAGACTCACAGCCATAGTAGCGGCTCCATCAGACAGACCCTGCCAGCGGTGTCTACAGGGCCTCGGGTCTCTACAGCCAGCTAGACTCCACCCAAACCCCAGCCCAGGCCATGCCAGAGCCATCGGTCCTGCAACTACATCACCTCAAGAGACGAGCTCAGGGGTTAGCACTTGCTTAGCACGTGCAAAGGCCCTGGGTTCTGTCGCCAAAACAGAGACAAATGGGAACACCCACGCTGGCTCCGTCACCCGTCTCCTGGTGCCATAGCACCTCCAGGCCACAGCCTCATGGGCCATAAAACAGGCATCACGCCTCCTGCCCACCTCCCAAGAAGCCCAGGAAGGCAAGGCAAGGTTAACCTGGGGAGGCTGCTCTCAGCAGCCAGCCCTGATGCCCCTCTGCTCCCGAGTGACCCCTCCCACTCCCTCCAACCCCACTTCCTCAGCCTTTGGGACCTCTGCAGGCTCTCCCGGCTGCTCCACGGGGCCCAACCATGCTTCTCTCTGGGGACTTGCTTAAAGCCACACCCCTTACGCAGGAGATGGGGCAGGGTGGCTTCTGTGTGGCTCCCGCCAAGCCCAGCATCAGGCCTGCGGTGGGGCGGGGGGCCAAATTCTGAGGAGGGGTGCGTAAGCAGCGTGGAGGTCTGCTGGCGGCCTCGGGGATGGAGACTGCGGCTACAGCAGGGGCAGACAGCCGCGTGGCTACCTCTCACCTCCCTTCCAGACCCAGGGCTACATCTGCCTTTTGGGATGAAGGCGTCCGTTTCAAACCCCCAGTGCCCCGTTGCCGAGTCTATACAGAGCTGCCACAGGCATTCAGGTGTCTTTCCCCAGAGCAGCATTAAGTCTGGCCAGCGTCACCATGGAGCAGAGGCGGATGCCGTAGAAATAGCCCCAGGTGAATTCCTGAGCCTCAGGCCCCTTTGGCCCCATCACTGCGAGCCCACACGGGGCAGCAAGGGCACACAAGGGGCACTGCCCAGAGGGGACAGTCTGGCCCTGCCCTGCTCCCGTCCTCTGTGAGCTTGAGGACTACGCTCCATCTGGGCTCCCCACTTACCCCCGAGCCCTGGGGAGGCTGATAAAGCCGGTCCCCGTTCCAGCTCGTCCATGGGTCACCGAGCGGCCCACAGCTTCTTGGTCATAAACCAAGAATACGATTCCTGCCTGGCTGGCCCCCGCCATGGGGCCGAGACACGCACATAAGCAAAGACAAGCGCCAGCCAGACCCCAGTGCGCATCTCCACGTCCGACAGGTGAGCGGGACCAGACGGTGAGCACAATGGGCCATCTCCCCAGAGGGCGGCAGGTCAACGGGGAACAATTACAGCTGAGAAGAGCTGGGCGAGCTGGCCAGACACTGGGCCGGCCCAGCTAACGCAGCGACTGTGCCCCAGAGAGAAGCCATCAGAACGCACAGTCAAAAAAAGAGAACGGACAGCAATAAAAACCAAAAAGTATCTGGAACTGACTAAGAGTGGGGACATCAAAGAAAAAGACAAGCCAAAACTGTGTGTGTGTGTGTGTGTGTGTGTGTGTGTGTGTGTGTGTGTGTTACTGGGGATGGAACCCAGGGGCGTTCTACCTCCAACCTACACCCCCAATCTGATTTTTTTTCTTTATTTTTGAAATGGGGTCTTACTAAGTTGTTGAGGGCCTCACTAAGTAGCTGAGGCTGTCCACACCGCGATCCTTCGGTCTCAGCCTCCCAAACGCTGGGATTACAAGCGTGCGCCATCATGCCCGGCATAAGCCAAAACTCTAAGACCGAAATGTTCTGGTAAACAGAGGGACCGTCCAGGCTCTTGACGGGGACAAATATCATAACCATGTCAACCCTCAGGGTGTGGCGGTGCACACCTGTAATGCCAGTACAGACAGGAGAACTGCAGCTGTGGGGCCAGCCTCTGCAACAGGAGGCTCTCCACAACTTAGTGAGACTCTGCTTCAAAACAGACAATAAAATAGAACTGTGGGTGTAGCTCAGAGTAGAATGCTCTTGGGGTCAATCTCCAATACTATACATATACACACACCAAAAAAAATCAACTCTCCTTAATCTACAAACCCAATCTAATTCAAATCAAGATTCTAGGGGGGCCTGGCGTGGTGGCGCACGCTTGTAATCCCCGCATTTAGCTAAGAGGCTGAGACAGGCGATTGCATAGGTTCGAAGCCAGCCTCAGCTACTGAGTGAGGCTCTCAGCAACTCAGTGAGACCCTGTTCCCAAATAAAGTATAAAATAGGTCTGGGAGTAGAGCCCGGAGGTAGAAAAGCCCCTGGGTTCCACCCCAGTACCACAAAAAAAAAAAAAAAAAAAAAAAAAAAAGATTCTAGTGGGGGTTTTTCTTCTTCCTCTCCTCCTTTCCAGGAACTCAATAAACTTTCTCTAAAGTTTATAGAGATGATCCAGGAATAGCCATGTCAAGCTGTAAAAAGAAGGAGGAGGGAGAATTTGCCTTACCAGACGCTAAGGCACATTACATATGGTTTTGGGGGGGGGGGTGTTGTGTGTGTGTTTGTTAGTTTTTTGTTTGTTTGGAGGTTTTTTTGTTTTTGTTTTTTGTGGGTCTGGGGATGGAGCCCGGGGGCATTCTACCTCTGAGCTACACCCAGCCCTATTTTTTATTCTTTATTTTGAAACAGTGTCTCACTGAGTTGCAAAGGGCCTCACTAAGTAGCTGAGGCTGTCCTCGAACCGCCATCCTCCTGTCTCCGCCTCCCAAATGCTGTGGCCACCACGCCCGGCTTATACACATGTTTTTTTGTTGTTGCTTTTAAACGTGGTTCCGATGCAGAAACAGACAAATATTTGGAACAGAACAGAATGCTCAGCGACAGATCCAGGGCTCAGTGGGAAGCTCACCTGTGCGGCAGACAGCCCTCGCGAATCAATGGAAAAAACAGGCTAGATGTGTTGGGAAAGTTGGCTCATTACACGGAAAAAATAAAACTTGATCCCTACTTGACACCACATCCGAGAAGGGCTCAGGATGGAGTCAAGGACCCAGTGAAAGAGCGAAGCGATTGGGTTAAGAGAAGCAAACACAGACCGTTGGCGCTGCCAGGCAGCGAAGAATTTCTTCAACAGGATTCAGAAACACCGCAAAACTAAAAACTAAGGGTTGGTTTGGATCCAAACTAAGTATCATTGTTGAGCTGGGCGTGGTGTTGCACACCTATAATCCCGGTATTTGGAGGCGGAGACAGGAGGATCACAGGTTTGAGGTCAGCCTCAGCAACACAGCAAGACTCCCAGCAACCTACTACGGACTTGTCTCCAAACAAAGAAAACTAATAAAGGACTGAAGGTATAGCTCAGAGGTAGGATGCCCTTGGGCTTAATCCCTAGTCTCACACACACACACACACACACACACACACACACACACACACACAGGATTATTGTTGGATAAACCGAATAGGGACTGAAAGAAGATATTTGCAATACCTCAATTCAACAAAGAAGGAACGTCTGCGATATACACCGAATATTTTACTGTATGCATTTGTATTTCTAGACTACATAGGCTTCTGCTGCATATCCACAGGGAAAAAAAAGACAGCAACTTCATGCTGGGTACAGTCGTACACGCCTGTAATTCCAGCACTTGGGAGGCTAAGAGAGAAGGACTACAGGTTCAAGGCCAGCCTCAGCAACTTAATGAGACTCTCGGCAATTTAGCAAGACCCTGTTTCAAAATAAAATAAAACAGGTTGGAGGTAGACTATCCCTAGATTCAATTCCCAGTGCCAAAAATAATTAAAGATTTAAATTTTTAAAAAAATAGGGCTGGGATGCCGGGCGTGGTGGCGCACGCTTGTAATCCCCGCGCTTGGGAGGCAGAAACAGGAGGATCGCGCAGGTTCGAAGCCAGCCCCGCGCGCTGGCTTAGGAGACCCTGTTTCCAAATAAAAATGTAAAAATAGGTCTGGGAGTGTAGCCCAGAGGTACAAGGGCTTCCAGGAACCCCAGTACCACCAAAAAAAAAAAAAAAAATAGGGCTGGGTCCAGGCGTGGTAGTGTACGCTTGTAATCCCTGTGCTTGAGAGGCGGAGACAGGACGATCGCACAGGTTCGAAGCCAGCTGCGCTGGCTTAAGAGAACCTGTTTCCAAATAAGAAAAAGTATAAAAATAGGTCTGGGAGTGTAGCCCGGAGGTAGAAGGGCTTCCAGGAACCCCAGTACCACCAAAAAAAAAAAAAAATAGGGCTGGGGTGTAGCTCAGAGATGGAACACACCGGGGTTTGATCCCCAGTACCATACACGTGCACACACACACACACAAAAAAAAAAAAAAAAAACAACCTCAGTAGAAAATTAGAAAAGGACAGAAACAAGCAATTCCCAGGAAAAATAACCCAAAAGCTACGGAGCCCAAGAGATATTCAGACTCACTAGAAATCAAAGAATTGCAAAGTAAAGAAAGCAACAAGATACTGTTCCCCCTATGAGATGGGCAAAAGTCAGAAAGGTGGACAAGGTCAGTCGCGAGGTGGGCGCTCAGGCTCCGTTCAGCCCGGTGACGGGGGGAGGCAGTTGCGGTGCATGATGGGGCAGCATGTAGTTAAAGGTCCGCCTGGCCTGCGCACGGGCAATTCCACTCCTAGGCACATTACCCACCAGCCCAGAAAGACGCGCATCTCGGGATGTTCACTGCACCATTATTTCTGGTGTCAGGGAGACAACCGGAGGTCCCTCCCTGGGAGAGGGGGCAGCTGAGACGTGGTCAATGGGTAGCCAACGACTAGACGTCACGGCGCGCTCCCGTGCAAGAGAAGTGAATATCAGAACACAGTATGTAGCACAGTGTCATTTACATAAACTGAAGCCACATGCATCCATCCAGACAAAATACACATTTGCAAGAACATATGCAGGCGACACATTCCCAGTAAGTACATTTGAACGGCTGCCTATCAGGAGCGTCGTAGGACCGGAGAGTGAGATAAAAGGGAAAAGGGAAAAATAAAATGAAAGAGAAAGAGGAAACCCGCTAACATGGAGGTGGCGGTGTCAATCATCCGGGAGTGGAGCCAGCGGAAGCCTGGGGAGGGGGAGGAGAGGCAGGCCAGGGTGCGCCTGGCTTCCCGCAGTCCCAGCGCAGGAGGGTGGCCACAGGGGGACGCCCTGCGGGTGGCAGGGCAGGAGCCCCTCCGGGCAGACATGCTGCCTTCCCGGTGTCTGTGCGGGATGGAGGAGCACCCTGGTCCCAGCCCACAGTGCCGGGGACAGGAGGGCTGATCCCACTCACCAGGCGAGGATGCACCCGGTTCCCCGAGGCCACAGCCCTCCTGCTCCAAACAGGCCTGTGAGACCAGACACCAGGCTTGGCAAGGCTCTGGGGTTGGGGACAACTGGGCCAGAGTTCCTGGCCGGCAACCAGCCCCTGCAAGCGGTTGCCTCCCCCTGCTCGGCGCACTCGAGGGCCACCTGTGCAGGCACGTGGCTCCAGTGTGCAAACTCTAGAGTAGAATCACAACAAAGAGTGCACCTGCCACCTCCCGCACCAGGCCTCTCTGAGTGAGGAGGCTGCACCCCCAGACGCCTGCCCTTCGCCCCACGAGGCCGCCCGCAGCCGGCAGGGCTGGAGGGCTGGCAGCTCTCTCAGGCCGCCGCCACCAGCTCCCCATCTTCCTCTGCCCTGATGGCCCCGCTCCTCCGCAGCCCCTGAAGCCTGCCATTCTGTCGTCCCAAGGCTGTTTTTTGTTTTATGATTTATTTTTTGGTAGTACTGGGGATGGAACCCAGGGACATTCTACCTCCGAGCTACACCCCCAGCCCTATTTTCTATTCTTTATTTTGAAACTGCCTGCCTCGTTCATTCATTCACTCATTCTTCATTCTGCAAACATGTACACGTCCTGAGCTCTCACCACATAGCAGCCACGGTAGATTCAGCAGAGGACAGAGCCGGTAAGCTGCCCTCCGCCCTCACGGAGCTGCCTGGTGGGGAAGAGGGATGCAGCGAGCTCATCCAGGGAGAGGGAATCAAGGCAAGATGCGGGCCTGCAGGGACATCATGGCAGCAGAGCCGGCCCAGTGCACAGCAAAGAGGGGACGGGGGGACCAGCAGCTGCTGGAGCCCCTGCGGTGCTCAGCGCTTGTTACCTATCTCCTCTCTGGCCCTGACCCCAGGCCTCCTGATCCCAGTCCTGAGGGTGGTGGAATTCTGCTAACCCTCCACCCTGAGAGGGCTACATACTGGCCACACTCCTGCCCACACACAGGAGGGCAAGGAGAGTGCTTTTCTGAGAGGTGCTACAGGCACCCTCAGGGAGACCGCTAAGCCTGTAAGGGCTTCCTGGGAACCTCTCAAATCACACCACACAGGAAGCCACCTTTGGGCGGAAAAGAGGCCCAGGCTCAGCCCACCGCACACCCCCCACGCTGGCCCCCAGAGCCCGAAGTCATGGTCAACTCTGCTTCCACCCCAGACAGCTCTGCATAAATATTTACATAGCTCCTCTGGGGGCCTCGGGAGACACAGCACGGGGCCACCTTAGACATTCTCCAGGCCTAGGGTGTGCTGGGGCAGGCGGCACCCCTGCACTGTCAGGGCGCCGGGCAGGGCTGGACAGGAAGCCCCTGCAGCCAGGACAGGACCTGCCGCACAGCTCGGAGAGAAAGTGCTCAGCGGGGAAGCAGCCAGGCCCCTGCAGGTGCCCTGGCCAGGAAGATAAGGACACCTGCCCTGTGACCATGACCACACACCTGCACTCTCCTGTGATCACCCTGGGGCTTGGCATGTCAAGAGACAATACCCAGTGAGGCACCAGCCTCTGACCCCACCCCTGGACCCCCAGCCTCCCGTCTCCCCGCTTTGAGAAAAAGCTTTTTTTTCACCAGCTTTTTCCCCTCTGATTCGAGGGGATGGGGAGGGGTGGAGAGGTGTGGAAGAAGACCTGGAGAGATGGCTGGGGCGGGGAGGCAGGAGCTGGGGACCTGCCTGAGCACCTGGGAGGCCGAGGTCTGAGTTGGGGCTGCAGCCCAGTGAGTGTGGGCCACCTCTCAGACCCTACTTCTCCCTGCAGCAGCAGCAGCAGCAGCAGCAGCAGCTGTTGCGGTGGGGACCCTCTGACCTTGTTGCTATGGCAACTGGCCTGCAGCTAGACCGGAGAAGCCGATAGATAGACTCTTCTCCTGAGACACCCCATTGCCACCTACGCACAGTCTCTCAGGGACACCGGGATGTGGAGACAGGGCCAGGACAGGCAGAGGTATGGGAAGACAGACAGCCTTTCAGACAGAGGCCCACAGGGGAGCGGGAGAGAGGCAGACACGGGGAGAAGGAGGTGGAGAAGAGGCAGGCAGGCTGGAGACAAAGGCAGGGAGGCCTCCGTGGGTGTGGAGGGACAGCTGCTGAGAGGACCCAGCAGTGCAGCTGGAACAAAGAGCAGAGAATGGAAGGGACAGAGGGAAGACCTCCCGGGGCCTTTCAGGGACACAGCCACGTTCCCCCCCCCCCGCTCTGGCAATGCAGAAGCACAGGTGTGTGCCCAGCCAGCACCTGCTGTCAAGGTGCCTCTGGGGATGCTAGAGCCTGCCGGCCCCCCACCACTGGGCTCCGCTCCCAGTTTCCTCTAACCCTGGGCCTCCCTCCGAGGGACATCAGCACAGGCCCAGTCAGCCCTGGGCACGCAGTGTCTCTTCCTCCAACCCACACTCCCCCAGCTGAGCCTCCCCACCTCCCAGCAGTTCAGCAACTAAATAATGGGGCTGTCTGGCTCCAGGCCCTGAGACTGCACAGAGCCGGGCCTGAGGCACGGACACAGCACAGCTGTCCTTGGCAGCGCCTGCCAGCAGAAGGCTCTGCCTCCTTCCAGCCACTCCACCTCCCTGGGGTGCCAGACCAGGGACCCAGTCCCCCAGGCATAGCCAGGCAGAGACCCTGGGAGAGGCCTGGCCAGAAACACACAGGGATACTGTCTGAGTGGCCCGGGCACCATGGTGCGCACACAGAAACACACAGGGATACTGTCTGAGTGGCCCGGGCACCATGGTGCGCACACGCAGCCGCAGGATAACAGCTGGACAGAGGAAGGGGATGCTGAGGAGATTTGTCCACATCATGCACATGATACATGGGGCCCCAGGTAGCCAAGGGCCAAGCCCAGCCCGTTGGCCCGCAGGAGATACCTGATGCCCACGGGGTCTAGATGAGAGCTGAGAAGGGGGAGGGTGGCGACTGGCTGGGGCAGGCCTTTCTGGGTCACTGCCCCAGTGATGTGATAACCTAGAGAGGGGAGAGCCTGCACTTGGGTGGGGACGTGGGCTCTGCACCACCCCATGCTCTGATGCACAGGTAACCAGACCCCTGCTGCCCTGTCTCCATGTGCAACTCGAGTGGGCCAGACGAGGTGATCCTCAAAGTCGCCAAGATTCCATCATGGCTTCTTCTGCAGAAGGGTCCCCAGCCCAGCTCTCGCTAGAGGATCCAGCCTGGGTCAGGAGGGAGGGCCAGCTCCACCTAGGAGGCCCCACACAGGCTCTGACCAAAGACACGAGCACTCAGACCCCTTCTAGCAGGGCCAACCCACCAGCACAGCGTGGTCCACAGTGCCACTGGAAGGGGGTTTCCAGGGAAGACCCTGTTTCGGGTTCGCTCTCTCACAATCTCAGCGCCTTTGTGAGGCTCCCACGGAAACACACGCTTTCCGAAGTAGAAACAGGTCCAGGAAGCCGACCAACCTGACCGAAACTTCCTCCCGGGGTCCTGAACCCAGGTTTTATGTGTCTGTATTCTTTCCATTATTCCAGTGCTTTGCAAACTTTTAAAATAAAGTGTCACATGAACTAATGTGCAGTGCAGGGGCAGACCTGCGGCTTCTGGTGTGGTTTTCAAGATCTGACAGCAGAGCAGAGCCAGGGAGACCTGGCCAGACAGGCAAACTACATTCCTGCCTCTGCCATCCTCTAGCTGTGGGATTCTGGAGAACTGTCTTAATCCTCTAAAGTCTAGTTTCCTCATCCATAAAATGGGGACAAAACAGTTTCTACTTCTCAAGGCTGTGAAGACTGCACAAGATAACAAATGAAACGTGTGGCCCAATGTCCAGCACATACAAACCTCCTGGCCTCGCTGCGCCCATCTGCCTGCCTGCCTGCCTGCCTGCCCGGAGGACCCCAATTTGCCGTGTTCAAACCCTCTTCCAAAGAGCCACCGTGCACCTGTGTGCACCTGCAAAGGCCACGCTCAAGCCACCGGCCATCGCTCACACCACCCTCAGTCTCCCTGGCTCCCTTCTATCCAGCGGGAGTCAGAGTGTGCTCACAGCCCACCAGCTCCCTGAGGGCAGGATCTCATCCGTACAGCGCTCTGCTCCCTGTCCAAGAACCCAGCTCTAAGCCAGCCTCACACGGGGCACTAAACACGTTGAGGACACAGTGGTGCCAGCAGGGGGTAGATGCGAGTCCAGATGCGATTTTGGCACCACCTCCACAGCCCTCCGGTGCCCGCGGGCCCCTTGGTGGCCAGGCTGCACTGCCCTCGCCCGCAGAGCCCACCCCAACAGGGCAGGCGCGTGGGAGGGGCCCCGCCCGGCTCTGTTTATCTGCTCTCGCTCTCCGGAAGCTCAGAGCAGCCGGGCTGGGAGGCGGTGGCTGAGCAGAGACACCTGGCGCAGGGGGTGGGGGCGGGGCTGGTCGTTCAACAGATGAAACAAAGGGAACCGAGTTGTGGGAAAGGCTCAGGCCTGCCCCAGGTGCGTCGAAGTGAGAGAGGAAGCGCGGGCCGCAGTGAGCCCAGTCACCTGGCGGGGGCGGCCCGAGGGCAGGTAGCTAGAGCCCTGTGCCCGGGCATCAGCGCCCGGCTTGACCTATCACCTCCATCCACGCACGCACCTGCCACTAGTTCAACGTGCTCACACCTGCTGGGGAGGAAGGAGCCAGAAGTGCCAGGCCCTCAGCCTAGCAACCCCCTGGACATCCAGAAAACCATCCCATCAGAGCCAGAGAGTGGAGAGGCCCGGAGCGTGCCAGCCCCCGGAGCACAGCCACGCCCCCGCCGGCGTCCAGCCCGAGGAACCCACGGATTCACCAGCCACCCCCCACCCACCCAACGCCGACCCCTCCCCCGGCCCCTAGGCCCCGCCCTCGCCGTGGCCCGCCCAGGCCCCGCCTACCATCTTTCCGGTAGAAAGCGATCTCCACTTTTCGCTCCTCGGCGCCGAGCAGGGCCTGCGCGATCTGCGCGGCCGCCCGGCGCTGCGTGCGCGGGCCGTGCAGGAAGTCGCAGGTGCAGGGCCGCTGCATCACCTCGGCCCGCGAGTAGCCGCACAGCTCGCAGAAGCCGTCGTTGCAGTAGATGACGGCGCAGTTCTCCACCCGCGCGTTGGCGATGATGAACTTGCGGCCTGTGGGGGGCGGGGAAGAGCGGGCACGTGAGCGGGGACCCCAGCCTCGGGGCTCCCCGCCCCTCCCCCTCCCTCGCCGCATACCACGGCCCAGGCACTCCCCGCAGCCCGCAGCACCGCGGGGATCGGGGTCCCCAGCAGTGGGCGAACGCAGCTGTGCCACGGCACAGGTGCCTCGACCGGCCGGGCACGGCCTGATGGCGCGCCCCTCCCTCGCGGCCTCGGGCTGGCTGCTGGCTTCCCCCGGGCAGGCGGCCAGCAGTCTGCCGCCCCCTCCGCGCCCGGGGCCGAGGCCAGCCTGGGCGTGTGTCAGCAACGCGTGTCAGCGCCGCGGCACAGGGATAAACACTGGGCCTGGAAGAGGGAGCCGGGGAAAGGCCAGAGATGGCCGCCAGCCTCCCTTGCACTGGCTCCTCTGGCTTCTTTCTCTTTATCCCTGTCTGCTCCGGAGGCTGGGGACAGGGCGAGGAAGGCGCTCCCTAGGGAACTGGTGCAAACATCTGCAGGCCCTGCCAGTACCTACCGAGGCCAGTCAGGAGCTGGGGAGTGGGGGCCCCGAAGAAGAGGTCAGCAGCCTGGGAGCATCTACAGTACTCCAGCTCACTTTGACAACCCCAGAGAGGTCTGGACGCTCGTGTTATGGATGGAAAGACCGGCTCAAGAGAAGTTCGGCACCACACCCGAGTCCTGCGGCTCATCAATGTTAGAGCCAGCCTTTGAGCTGAGGGTCACCGGCCACAGCCCAAGGTCACAGGCGCAAGGAAAGGGGCCTGCACCAGCCCTCTTGTAAGAAAGCGGGGCCTGGACAGAGGGCCTTCCCCAGGGACCCAACAAGGAGCAAAGCCCAATGGACCCATTTCAGCTGGACTTGGCCCGCCTGCCCCACGCTCACCCAGGGCCAGGCTGGTGGGTGAGCAGCTGGCCTCGGTTGGTACCAGGCAAGATGCTCCAGGGATACGAGCTGTTTATAAACAGCAGTTCTGACCACTCTGCCCTTTAATTCTGGGGCTTTCAGTAATAGTTGGATTCTCCCCTGGCCTCCCCAGCACCTCAACCCTGAGGCTGCAGCCCCGCAGGCCAGGCCCAGGCTGCACCAGGAGCACCCTGAGGCGGGCCCAGGTACAGGGGATGCGACCTCTTGGCATTCCTCAGCTGCCCTTCTCCTGGCTACAAGGAAGCTACTTTTTGAAGTTGGGTCGTCTTTAGGTGAGTTGCTAGGGTCCCCCACAACTCTCAGGTCAGGGCCCCAGTCACATGAAAAGACCCCCTAACTCTGCCCCAGCCCAGACCCAGAGCACTGGCCACACACACTTGCAGGTCCAGGAGGAGCAAGTTTCTTCGAATGCAAGCCCCACCCCACCCCCACCCCTCCACAGAGATCCTAGAGTACCAGGACAGAAGCCGCCTCAGAGGCTCCTTTGGCCTCCGCCTCCACAGATGTGGATACTGAGGCCCCGGGGGTAAGCATGGCTCAAGGTCACATGGCCCTCGGGCAGGGGTAGGGCCCGGAGCCAGACCTCCTCAATCAGTCCCAGGAGCAACATCCCCGGAGGAGCTTGGAGCTTTGGGGAGGGAAGCCTGCAGCCCCCAGCCCCAGGCCCTCCACCAGTGTCTGGCTTCGCCCCTCAGGCTCATCCTGTGCTTCTGCTTGAGAAAACACAGCCCATCCCACTGACCCTCCCCACACACTGCTACAAGCACACGGTGTTCCGTGTGTGCAGGGTCACAGGCAGGAAGGAATGTCACCTCTCCGCACTCCCAGGCCTCGGCAGTCACACCCACTGTGGCATATGCAGCTTTAGGGACAGGCACCCAAATGCCCAGAATATTCACTTAGTCTGGGGCACTTCTGGAAACCTCTCCTGCCAGGCCAGCATCAGGGGGACTGTAGAACCCATAAGGGAGACTGGCGCCATGGCCCATGGCCGGCAAACCCATGACATGGGAGGGGCAGCCTCAGATCCCAACTTTGACAGCCCAGGACACCCTCTCACCTCCCGACTCAGGCTTGTAGCCTTGTCAAAGACACCTCCCCGCTGCCCGTGCAGGGTCAAACTCAGGTAACAAGGGCTCAGGGTCACACAGGCTGAGCAGCCCAGGTCTGCTCTACATCCCATACAGCACGGCCGGGCTGCTGCGGGCGCTGCACTCTGGGTCCCACGGTTTGGGTCATCTGTGTTCTCCTGTCCTTGCACACACGCAGCCTCACGGTCTCCAGGCACTCTGCGTTGGGGACACCTGCACACTCCATCCCACCCCTCTTCCCTGCACACTGGGGGGGGGGGGGTGTCACACAGACTCTGAGATCCAGAAAGTCTGAGCTGAGCCTCCCACTCCAAGCCCCAGCCGGCCCCAGGCCCCTGGGTCCCATGCCCACGGCTGCTGGCACCAAGCCTTGTCCCCAGGACCCCTGGCCGGAGCCTCGGGGCCCACCGGCCCCCAGCAACTCGCACCGGGCGCTGCACACGGCCTGGGCACGCCCCCCCCCAGCACACTCCGCCGAGCTCGACCCGCCCCCGGAGCCCCCTCCCCGCGCGGCCCCTCCCCCACTCACTCTGGCCCTCAAACTTGCGGATGATGGTGTCCAGGAAGGTGTTCTGCGGCGCGACGTGGCCCCTCCGCACAGGCATCCTGAGCCCATGGGCGGGGCGGGCGGGCCCCCACCCACCCCGGCCCGGCCCGGCCCAGCACTAGGCTCCGGGTGGCCCGGCCGGGCCGTGGTCCCTGCACCCCGCGGCCAAGCTGAGCACGGGCGGGGCCGGGGCTGGGCTGCGGGCGCGGGGTCCCTCTCCGCTCCCGGCCCGGCCTGGAGCCGCCTGCGCCCGGGGCGCCGGGCCGCTCGCACACCTGTCCGCCCGCCCGGGTCGGGCCCCCGGCCCCGCTCCGCCGCGTCCCCGCGCACGCTCCGCCCGCCGAGCGCCGCGCTCCCGGCTCCTGCGCGCCCCGCCGCGCCGACCGCGCCGGGCTCGGCAGCGCCTGCGGCTCGGCTCGGCCCGGCCGCGCAAGGGTTAACGCGGCGCGCGCCCCCCGCGCCCGCCCCGGCCCCGCCGCCCCCCGCGCCGCGCGCCCGCCCGCCGCCCGCCGCCCGCAGCGCCGCCCTCGCCCCGCCCGCGCGCCCGCCCTTCCCATTGGCTGAGCCGCGCGCCCCCCCGCCCTCGCGCCGCCAGCGAGCCCGGGACCCGCGCGCCGCCGAGAGGGGGAGGGACCCCAGCGGGGAGACCGGAGCACAGGTGCCACGGCGGCCGGAGGCGGCGGGAGGGAGCCGCCCCGCCCCGCCCCATCCCGGCCGGCCGCCGCTCCCGGAGCCCGCCCCCCGCCGCAGCCCGGCTGCCGACCCTCGCCCGCCGCCCGAGCCGGCCCTGGGGCGAGGGCGGAGACCTGGGCCCGAGGGAGACAGCACAGGGTCTGGGAGCCCCGGGGCGTGGGAAGAGGGGCGATCTGGGGGTCCCGGGCCAGCGGGGCTGGGAGACGCGGGCGGCCGGCTCGGGAGGGGCACGCCCCCCGGCCCGCGCGCCGCGCTCCCTCGGCTGCTCGAGGCTCTCCGTGGGGGGCATGCACAGAGAGGACATCCTGACAAGAGTCGCGGCTTCCCGGCGGCAGGATGAAAGAGCCCCCGGGCGCGAGGCTCCAGACCGGGGATCCCCGCGTGCCGGCGGCTGCGCTCCCCCTGCAGCGCGGGGCCAGCCTCGCAGGCCCAATCGGCGGGCGCGGGGCCCTGCGGTGGCCCAGCCCCTCGGAAAACCCTGGCCTAGCCCAGGCCCCTCCCCCGGCCAGCTGGCTCGCTCCAGCTGCAGCTCCCTTATTTAGGCAAGGAGGCCTGGGGATGCTCAAGGGCAGGCAGGGTGTCCGCCCGCCGCCGCCCGGCTCTGAGTAAGGGTCTTCCGGGCGGGCGAGGTGGCCGGCCTGGCTGCGGGAGGCGCGAGTTGACAGCTGACGGGCGGGCGGGGAGGAGTCAGCAGCTGAGCTGGCCCCGGGTCCCCTCCCCTGCCTCAGCCGGCATCAGAGGCCTGTCTAGATGGATGGGGCCATGTGGGGCTCCTGAGGGCTTGCAGCTGCCTGGTCCCGGAGCAAGGGGCTGGGTCTTGTCACCAGGGAGAGCCGTCAGGGGATGTGGGGGGAGGGGACGAACAAAGGGCAGAGAAGGAAGTTGTCTGAAAGGGAGGTGCAGAAGAGAGGTCTGGATGAGACCACCGACGCAGTGCTCACCTTCCACCCCAGCCAGAGATGGGAACACTGGGGCCGAACGGGGCCACTGGCCAGCAGAAGACACCCTTTTTATTTGCTGGTGGGTGGGCCGTGACTCAGGGAGGCCGCGGGTGGGAGAGAAGGAGGTGGCTCCACCAGCTGATGCTAAAAAGGCCCAGAGGCTCCCGCCTGTACAGCATTGCTCAGGTCCTCCCCACCTCCAACACCTCCCCACTCACACCCAGGATGCCCAGGGCCTTCCCGCCTCGGGAAGTGGCATCAGACACGGGAATGCCTGGCCCAGCCCCGGCACTACCCAGCAGCCCCCCACCGGCTGCGGGGTCACCTGCAGTGTGTGGTGAAGGGTCCTCTTTTCCAGGTGGGGGTTCAGAGAACAGGCTCCGCATGGGCATAGGGACAAAGGAGCGGGAAATGGGACATCTCTAGCCGGGCGTGGTGGCGCACGCTTGTAATCCCAGCATTCGGGAGGCTGAGACTGGAGGAGCGCGGTTCATGGACAGCCTTGGCTACTTAGTGAGGCCCTCTGCAACTCAGTGAGACCTGGTTTCAAAATAAAGAATTTTTTTTAAAAAAAGGACAGGGGATGTAGCTCAGAGGTCGAATGCCCCCGGGGGTTCCATCCCCAGACCCGCAAAAAAATAAAAAAGAAAAAAAGAAAAAGAACGGGACATCTCTGGAGACAGAGGGGCAGGAGAGCCAGGACCCAAAGGGAGGGAGCTACTCATCTGACATGGCCAGCGGTCCCCCACAACAGAGACCCATGTTACTGGAACAGAAGATGAGGAGTCGCAGTCCTACCAATAAACCAGGCGTGGTGGCGCACGCTTGTAATCCCAGCATTTGAGAGACTGAGACAGGAGGATCGCGGTTCTCGGACAGCCTCAGCTACTTAGTGAGGCCCTCTGCAACTCAGTGAGACCGTTTCAAAATAAAGAATAAGCCAGGCGTGGTGGCGCACGCTTGTAATCCCCGCATTTGGGAGGTGGAGACAGGAGGATCACGCAGGTTCAAAGCCAGCCTCACTGGATTAAGAGACCCTTTTTCCAAATAAAAATATAAAATAGGTCTGGGAGTATAGTCCAGAGGTAGAAGGGTTTCCAGGAACCCCAGTACCACCACTAATAATAATAATAATGATAATAATAATAAAGAATAAAAAAGGGCTGGGGGTGTAACTTGAAGCACCCCTGAGATCCATCCACAGTACTGAAAATTATATATATATAATCCTTATCCTACCAATAAGCAGGAGACCAGGCACAGTTATTCCCTTAGGCTCACTGTCTCTGTCTCTGCCCCCCACTACACATACACATGCACGCGCACACACAGCAAAGTGGAGTGCAGACTTCTGACTGCCTGGGAGCCTCTGGGGTAGAGCCTGAAGCCACCCCCACAGCCAAGGACTCAGACGGGGAAGCGAGGCTGTGAGACAGGACGCTCTCCCCTCCTCGAGGCATCCTTCCCAGGGCCCCGGTGCCAGGCACTGGCACAGATGAACTGATGGAGGAGCCTCCCTGCCACCCACCACCCTCCCCCTCCGCTCCCCCCAGATCCAGGACAGAGAGGAGGGTCCCCAACCTAGGACCAAGAGCAGCCAGAACCTGCCCCGCCCACACCTCAGGCCCCAGAACCATTTTCAGGGCCGATTCCTGGGCAAAGCTCTCCCCCACCCTGCCTGCTGCTGAGGGGAGGGAGAGGCTGTATTTATAGTGAGACACACAGGCTCCTCCCAGCTCCCAGAAAGACAGTTTAGGGAGAAGAGTCTGTGGGAAACATCCTGCCCACCCCGCTCTGCTCCTGCTCAGTCTGGGGGAGTCATGCCAGGACTTCCTGGGAGGAAAAAAATAAAAGAAACCCAAGCTGCCCCTGCTGGTAGGCCCCCCAGGGAGCAGGCGACCAGACAAAGGCAGCCAAAATCAGGCCCAGGAGAGAAGTGACATTCACCAGGGACGACTAGGAAGCAGTTCCAGTCAGATGGGCCCAGGAGAGACAGCTTATGGAGAGATGGCTCCTTGGAAACCCCGGGGGAGGACCGGCGGCAAGCCGTCTCTCCATGTCTGAGGGGAAGTCAGGCTGCGTGGTGGCCTTTGTCTTTCTATGCGACTGTGTTTTCAAAAGAGACACGCTTTCACATATGAACTAGAGTCAAAGAAGAGAATCAGAGGGACAGCGAGTTTTCCCTCGAGAAGCAGGTGTTTCCGCTTCTGAAAGCCAGATAGGAGGAGGAAGAGAGGTGGGAGGCAGGGAGAGACCCACCTCAAACCGAGCCAGGAGCTGCTGCTCCAGGCTCTGCCATCTGCAGCCCTGCATGCGGCAATCTTCCAGCCCGTCCACAACCTTCTCCTGCCAACCTGACCCCACCATTGCTGGGAAGTTTCCCTGGCCTGGCGGTGCCGGAAGGAGTCAGTGAGGTGCAGGCGATGGGGATTCGAGAGACCTGACTTGTGATTCCGGTTCTGTTACTAGTCATGTCAACAAATGTTTCCTGGGGGCCTTCTGTGTGCTGGGCCCTGTGCCAGATGCTGCAGGGCGACTGGAGGGAGAAGCCAGCCTCCCTCCTCCCGGGATTCACAGTCTAGTGAGGTTTGAGATGGCGGTGGGCAGACAGAAACTGTAGTCTGTAGCAAGTGCGCTGGGATCACAGGGGGTGTGCAGGGGGTGCCGCAGGAGTCTGGGAGGCCTGGTGAGGGGGAAGGATTCAGAGCAGGTCCCCAAAGGTCAAGGGGGAGCACAGAGCACTGCGGGAAGGGACACTGTGAGCAAAGGTACAGAGACTGGAAAATCAAGTCTAGAGACAAAACAGGCGTGGTGACGTCGAAAAATATAATCTGTCAAGTGAAGCTCCAGAGCAGTCCAGGAGGCATGTCAGAGACTTGAGTCGGGTCAGAGGTGATGGAGCGGGCCCAGGCGTGGTGTGACTCCATGCGCGTCGCTGAATCTCACCGTCTCTGCCTGTGAAATGAGGACAAATGAGCTGGTCCCTGCAATCCTCCTGGCCCTCGTGGCGAGCGATTCCTCGGTTCTACACAACCATACTCCTTCCCGTGCGCAGCCCCTTTACTGTTCTCACCTCCTGCCTCCCCTCTCCCATCCTGGGACCCCTGGTTACTCTAGAATGGCAGCCTGGTCCAGCCGGCATATTTGTTTCAGACTAAAAATAAGTAGAGGCAGAAATCTGTAAGGACAAGCTTAGGGCTTGATCTGAGCCTGGCCTCCAACTTGCAGTGCTCCTAGCTCAGCCTCCCAAGGACTGGGATTACGAACGGGCCCCCTCTCACCTGCTGTGTGCCACCAGTAGAGGATTGAATGGAAACGAGCAAGCCAATGAGATGGCCTCCACCCAGGAGGAGCTCATACTACAACTGCGAAGAGCGGACGTGAGTGTCCCGCAAACAAGGTGTGCGGCTGGTGATACATGGCAGAGCAGAAAGAAGGGGGGACTGAGGGTGCCGGGGCAGCCAGGAAGGCTTCCCTGGGATGCTGGGCCCACCTGCGTGGCGAAAGTCTTGCCAGGCACAGAGGGAAGGGCGACCAGCTTCACAAAGCCAGAACCCAAACAGACTCAAGGGCAGGTCCTCTCACCAGTCTATTCTTACCCCCAAGTGGGAAAAAGAAGGTACCATTTAAGTATCCTCTGCCTAGCCAGGTGTGGTGACACACACCTGCAATCCCAGTACTTGGGAGGCTGAGACAGGAGGATGGCAGGTTCTAAGCTAGCAGGCGGTAACTTAGCAAGATCTGGTTTCAAAATAAAAGTGAAAAAGCACCAGGGGGTTAGGGGTAGGATGCCTCTAGGTTCAATCCCCAGTATCACACACACAAAAAAAGTTTGCTTTGCCTGAAAATCTAATGGCCATCTGTCTCTTTGATTTATGAACTCGGTTCCTTAGACACAAGAAGGGGTTCCAAGATAAGCCCTAGAACTCAGTGAGTGAAAGACAGAAGCTCCAGGATTATGGGAGGGAGAGTCTGGTTATAAGGGGGATAAGTCAGTTGTCAGGAAGCTGAATTTGCATGTATTCCCTTGAAAATATATTTGCTAAGCACCTAATATACCTAACACTGTTCCAGTAAACGAGTTGGCTTTTGTCATCATTTTATTTTTATTTTTATTTATTATTATTATTAATTTTTTTGGTGGTACTGGGGTTCCTGGAAGCCCTTCTACCTCCGGGCTACACTCCCAGACCTATTTTATATTTTTAAATTTGGAAACAGGGTCTCTTAAGCCAGCGCAGCTGGCTCCGAACCAGTGTGATCCTCCTGTCTCCGCCTCCCAAGCGCGGGGATTACAAGTGTGCACCACCACGCCCGGCTTTTGTCATCATTTTAATGCCCTCAGAATTTGCAGAACCGTGGGGGCTTTGGTGGAAATTAGGGTGCTATTTTGGGGTGTCTTTGAATGACAGAAAGTATTAAAGAGAAAGCTATGCTTCTGGCTGCCCTGCGAGGGAAGCCGGTCCAGGAGACCGAGGTCTCACGCTGTCCTGGCAGCTCCATGCCTCCACCCAGGGTTAGCTTCTGTCTCTGTCCAAGGTGCTGAAATCCCTTCATGCCCAGCTCAGCCAGAAACCAGGGAGAGGCGCCCAGGTGACCAACATGGGGGCCCCCTTCAGGACACAGTGAACCATGCAGCCACCCCAAGCCATGAACATGCTTTAGACCTGACAGTAGCTCCAGAAGGCAGCACAGGAAGAAGGAAGAGCTGGTTGTCCAGACAGTGCTGAGAAACCAGGTCTCACTGCTGTGCTTCCAGAAAGGGCCTTCCTCCCTCACCCCCGCCCTGTCTGCACCAGGGAAGAGCATGAATCTGCCCCTGAGTTTTACACCTGGAACGCTCTGGGTTTCCGCTGGGAGTTGCTGCTGTTTTAGAGTTGGAAGTAAACACTTCCCTGCTTTAGATGATAAAATAGATGCAGAGAGCCCCAGAGCTAGAAATGGAGCTGGACAATAAGCCAAGATTTCTGATTCTTAGTCAAACGCTCTTGCCACCACACCAGGCTATGTCAGGGATTATGTGCCACATAAAATAAAAACTAAAGAAATAGGAAATTCAGTGGGGCCTGGTGGCGCACGCCTGTAATCCCAGTACATGGGAGTCTGAGGCAGAAGGATCCCAGATTCACAGCCAGCCTCAGCAACTTAGGCCCTCTGCAATTTAATCCTGTGGTTTTTTGTTTGTTTGTTTGTTTGTTTGTTTTTGTTTTGTTTTGTTGGTGGTGGTGTTTGTTTGTTTGTTTGTTTGTTTGTTTGTTTGTTTTGGTGGCACTGGGGTTCCCGGAAGCCCTTCTACCTCCAGGCTACACTCCCAGACCTATTTTAACATTTTTATTTTGAAACGGTCTCCTAAGCCAGCGTGCGTGGCTGGCTTCGAACCTGCATGATCCTCCTGTCCTGCCTCCCAAGCACGGGGATGACAAGCGTGCGCCACCACTCCCGGCTTAATCCTGTTTTAAAACAAAAAATAAAATAGGGCCTGACATGGTAGTGCACGCTTGTAATCCCAGCATTTGGGAGGCGGAGACAGGAGGATCGCGGTTCGTGGACAGCCTCAGCTACTTAATTAGGCCCTCTGCAACTTACTGAGACCCTGTTTCAAAATAATGAATAAAAACTAGGGTAGGGGGTATAGCTTGGAGGTTGAATGCCCCTGGGTTCCATCCCCAGCCCGGCAAAAATAAAATAAAATAAAATAGGGCTGGGGGGTTAGAGGTAGAACCCTGCCTGGGTTCAATTCTCAGTACCACAAAAAAAAAGAGGGAGGATGGTAAGCATGCCCTTGGGTTCAATCCACAGTAGTGCGTGCACACACACACACACACACACACACACACACACACATAGAAAATTCAAGGTATGTGTGTGTATGTGTGTGTGTGTGTGAGAGAGAGAGAGAAAGAGAGAGAGAGAGAGAGAGAGAGTGAGAGAGAGAGAGAGAGAAAGAGAGAGAGAATATCAAAGCACTCTAGATATAGAGACGATGCCAGCATTCCAGAACTATGCTCTGTTCATTTTGCTAAACTTGGGCAGAATGTAGAGCCTTCCCCAGTCACTGAGAGTGGGGATGCTAACCCAGCACCGGCTCCAGGTCCTGAAGGAGCTACACCTCCCTCTGGATCACTAAGCAGCCAACACCAAGGACCAGAGAAGAGAATTCAAGTCCAACCAGATCCCCTCCCCACCAATTCCTCTCCCCGCTCTACTTTCAAACAATTACCCACCACTTTCAATGTGCCCCACATGGTGCAGAACACCTGGGCGATATATAAGATCTACAGCCCAGCTCCTCCCCTTACAGAGTTTGCAATTACCAGGAAAGACAAGTTCACACGTGAGGGAACATTACCAGAGCCAAATACAAGTAATAGCAGCTGTTAGGCGAAGTCATGTTGTCCTCACCCCAGGCCCAAGAGGGGTGCCACCCGCAAAGCTCTGAGTTCAGAGTAGGAAGGTCATTTCAAGGTTGGTCTAGAGTAGAAGGGAAGCCCTTCAAAGGAGAAGCAAGAAACGGGGCTTAAGCGTATTTAGGCTGACCTGAAAGCCATGGTCAGGGCCTCACTTCCATCCTTCTGGAGACGACCAGTCCAGCACAGGGCCTTGCATGGAAGGAGACTTGGCCAGTACTAGAGGTGATGACAGTGACTGATCTTGGGGGGACAGAAAGTCCAGGAAGAGAAGATTCATTCTCCTTTCCCTGCAAAAGAAAAAAGCCCACAGAGCAGCCCTGGGTCCCTGAGGCAGAACCCCTTTACACACAGGCTCCTCCAGGAGCTGGGGTCAGCCGTCCCCAGGGCAGCCGAGGGACCACAGACCCGGAATGCCAGGGAAGCCACGGCTCACCAACAAATATATCGGAAACATCTTGCTTGCTGGTCCTAGGCACCAGAGAGCTTGGAGGGGCAGCAAAAATACAAATGCACTGGCTCCGCTGGCTCTGCTGAACTGGCCTTGCTCCACCACAATGCCCACCAAGATGCGCCACCCGGCCACAAGCCAGAGCAGCCAGGACAATCACGGACTGGTACCTCCAAAGCCTTGGGCCTAGGGGCTGGGGATGTGGCTCAGTGGTAGAGTGCTTGCCTCGCATGCTGGAGGTCCTGGCTTTGATCCTCAGCACCACAAAATAGCGCGCACACACACACACACACACACACACACACACACACACACACACCAGCCAAAGGAAACCTTTCCTCTAAAAACACAAAAGTCCTACAATGACTGAAGGTAAATCAGGCTTTAGGGTCAGGGTCAGGGTTTCTATGTCTCCCAATCAGCAGGGATCTAATGACTGCACACACACACACATACACACACACACACACACACACACACACACACACACACCCTGGTTAGGAGAGAGAAGCCAGCTCCCCAGGGCACCTGAGAGCCAGAGGAAAGGGGTTCTGCCCAGCCAGTCCCAGTGCTGGTTGCTACGGAATTTCCATGCTAAGAACACTTGATGCTCAAAGCCCCGGTTCCCAAGAGACCCAGCACCACGGCAACCACACCAGGAAACTGGGCCAGCCCGAGGGATTGTAGGAGAGGAGACAGGCAAGGAGGGAGGAAGAGGCAGGACCTTTCAGGCAGATCCCTGGCAGCAGTCTGGCTCAAGTCTGGGATAATCTTATAGTCTTAGGTTGGCAGATAATATGGCTTTCTGTGTAGGGTCCCACAGCCTGCTAAGTTTGCAGGTTAGCCCCGAAAACTCCTCGTTTCTACTATGGATCCCACAGATGAAGAGAAATTTAAAGCCCCTATGGATGTTAAGACATTCATACCCACACCAATGTTTTTGGTCCAAATTAGCTTTGGAGGGGCAGGGATCAGCTGAGAAAACAGGACACATGTGTTTACACATGTACAAACATATTACACATGCATACACACACATACATACACATGCGCACACATGGACACTCACACACATACACACACATGATGGCTAAACACAGAATTTTGAGTCCCCCCAAAATTCATATATTGAACTCCTAGTCCCCAGTGTGACAGGACTAACAAGTGGGGCCTCAGCCAGACCCGGTGGCGCACTTCCACGGGTTCGAGGCCAACTGGAAGTAATTTCGCAAGACCCCCAGCAACTTAGTGAGAAATTTATAAAAAGAAGGACTGGGAATATAAACTGAAGGCAGAACACCCCTGGGTTCAATTCCCAGCACCCCAAAAGAGGGGCGGCCTTTGGGAGGTGCCTGGCCATGAGAGTGGCACCTTGTGAGTGGGTTCAGTGCCCTTATAAAACAGGCCCAGGAGCCCCAAAGCTGCCAGGACAGGCCTGAGGGTTCCCAGAGGTCTCTGAGCCACAGACTTTCAGATCAGCGTCAGAGCCGGGAGGGGCAGTGGCCCCAGAAGAGGGGCCATAGGGGGCAGGGGCACAGGCAAGGGTGGCTGAGACAGGAGGATCTCAGGTTCAAGGCCAGCCTTAGCAGAATCTTCATCAACTTAGACCTTGTTTCAAAATAAAATAGGGCTGGGGGTGTATCTCAAAGGTAGAATACCCCTGGGTTCAATCCCTAGTGCAAGAAGAAGAAAAGGGAGGAGGAGGATCAGGTCAGGCTGCTCAGCAGGCGCTGCCCTCCGTAGGGCAGCGCCCCTTCCCTGGCTCCTCCAGCTCCAGGAAGCGCTGGTCCCCTAGCCTCTGGTTGTGCCAGACATGGCTCCCTGCACCTTCAGTCCCCCAGAACCTCTGGCCCCTGCGGGAAGGAAGGGCAGAGGGGTTTGCCCCAGAGGAAGACCCCCCTAGTCCTGTAGGGAGCGGGGCCGCTCACAGAATTACCAGGAGGAGCTTCAGGCTTATACAGATGAGCTACTTCCGGGCCCCAGAGGGCTGTGGACCCCGCACCGAATCTGGGCTCAGAGGTGACACCACGGAGGACTCCATCTCCTGGCCTGGGTGCCCGGCTGGCGCGGCGCTCCTCTTCGGCTCTCTGCTGCCCCCATGTGGCTATCTCAAGAATGGAGGCGGCTGCTAGAGGGCGCCCAAGGCCACCAGCGCAGCCCCTTTGACAGGCGACCCGGGCCCGCAGCCCTCCCGCCCCGGGCGGGCCCCCAGCACCCGGCCCCTGGCCTGCAGTGTGGAAGCTGAGCAAACTTCTCCAACACGCAGCCTGAGTTACATCCTGGCGGCCCGGCGCTCCTTCCCGCCTCCTCCGCGCCCTTCCCTCCTTTCCCTCTGCTCCCCACCCAGTCCAGCCAGCAGGCAGGAAGGAAGCTGTTCATAGAGGGGCGGGTGGGGCGCTTCCAGCTCACGCTGAACAACCTGGGCTGGGCTCTGAGGAGTCGGGCCTTCCTCTCCGTCACCGCCACCACCACAGCCCAGCCTCCCCTGCGAGGCCGGCGCGCACCCTGCACCCAGGGCCTCTCTTCCCTCCCACCCCGCAGAGCCCTCGGGTAGAAGAGGAGCAGGAGGAAGCCGTGCCACCTGCGGAGAGCTCAGGAGGGAGCAGGGGCACCAGGGGCCCGGCCCTCACCCGCAACGTCTATGAGCACAAGCGTGTGCATGTGCGTGCGTGTGTTACTAGGGATTAAACCCAGGGGCATTCTACCTCTAAACTACACCGCCGGCCCTTTTTTTATTTTTTATTTTGAAACATGGTCTTGCTAGGCCGAGGCTGGCGCAACACGTCAGCTATCCCAGTACGTAGGAGGCTGAGAGAGGAGGATCACAGGTTCGAGGACAGCCACAGCAAGTAGTGAGACTCATCAAACTACCAAGACCGTGTCCAAATAAAAAAATAAAGTTGGGGACTTCCAGGAAGATGGCGACCGAGAAAAGCGGGGCTTAAGAGCACCGCTAACAACCAATCTCCATTACCACAAAATCAGCGCCTTTCATAGCCAGAAAACACCATCACCAGAGAAACAAAAAAAAATCACCAGGCTCCAGAGAGAAAGCGGACTGAGAACAGAGCTCAGAGCCACAGAGGAGATACACCGGCCTCACGCCTGAGGACGCGGCAGCAGCGCCATACTGCCGGCGGCAGCAGCGAATTCACCGGACGGCTACAGCAAGCCGAGGTGAGCCGCTGCAGAACAGCCAGGTGGTATCTTTCGGCGCAGGGAGCATCTAAAGCTCCCAGTGGCTGAGCTAGCACACGCTGCAGGGACTCAGAGTGGAACTCAAAACCAAGAAGAAATAAGCCAGCCTCACAGCCGAGGGCGTGGCAACGGCGCCATATTGCCACCGGCGGCAGCAGCAGCAGTGAATTCACCGAGTCCAGTACAGCTACATCTGCGTACTCAAGAACAGTGAGTCAACTTGCGGGCCACAGAGGAGAAATCCCAGTACTGCACTCCCTGGGACTTGACCCAGTGGGGGAGGGGTGGTGGCAGAGATATCACACCATAGGAAAACGTGCAACCTGGCACCCCCACAGTCTAAAGCAGCTTCTATCGACTCCCTGGGTCGGAGACTCTGTGATACAACCCAGTAAAGGAGTAGTGGGGTCCGAGATACTACTGACTCGAGATCCAGAGCACCTTAAGCGAAGTCATAGTGACCCAAGGGAAGAACCCAGAGAAGGCACAAACTTCCAAAATCATGGGAAAGAGGAATAATACTGGAACAATGAATGCCCACAACCCCACAACATCAGAACCCGATAAAACAGAAAATCAGAGATTTCTAGAAGATCAAATCAGGAAAATAACTGTAGAAATAATAGAGGTGCTTTGAAAAGAATTCAGAGAGCCAAAAAGAGATAAAGGATGCAATTAATGAAGTAAAGGCCTCAATTCAAAGCATGAACAACCAATTAGACCACATGGAGAACAGAATCTCACTCTTAGAAGATGATCATTCCAAAAATTAACGCATAGTTTCTAATCTAGAAAAAAAAATCCGACAGCAGGAATCTGACATTGAAGAAATATGGGCCCATTTTAAGAGAGCTAACCTAAGAATAATTGGAATAGAGGAGGGAAAAGAAGGTGAAACCAAAGGGATCAACAATCTCTTCAAGGAAGTAATAGCAGAAAATTTTCCAAACATAGAGCAAGAGGTTGATACACAGGTCCAGGAAACTTATAGAACTCCCTTTAGACAGGATCGGAGAAGAGGATCCCCACGCCACATAATTGTCAAAATGACCAATGTGGAAGCCAAGCAGAGAATCTTAAAGGCAACAAAAACAAAGGGCCAAGTGACATTCAGAGGCAAACCAATTAGAATCACTCCAGACTTCCCAAACCAAGTCATGAGAGCCAGAAGGGCTTGGAGTAACATATTCCAAACTCTGAAAGAAAACAACTTCCAGCCAAAAATTTCCTACCCAGCAAAACTTTCTATCAAATTAGATGGGGAAATAAGAAGCTTCCATGACAAACAGAAACTGAAGGAATTTATGTCTTCAAAACCAGCGCTAGAGAAAATACTCAAAGAGATTAACTACAAAGAAGAAATAGGTAACACACACCAGAACCAGAGAAACAAGATTTTCCATCCAACAGACAACTAAGATTGGTTATCTGTGGAGATTCATTATTTATGTTAGTCTTTTACCTATCTCTAAATTGTATTGTTTGCCTTTATTGTTGTTAATTTTTAGGATGTCTAGTTGGAATATTAATATACCTTCAGATATAGCATTTGGAAATATTTTATCCCATTCTATTAGTAACTTTTAACTCTGTTTACATTGTCTTTGGATATACAATATTTTTTTTATTTTTTAGGGAGTTTGTATACTCTTCTGTTGCCTGTGCCATTGAAATCATATCCAAGAAATCACTGCCAATTTCAATGTTGTGAGGTTTTATGACCCAGATTTTCTTCTAAAAGTTTGTAGTCTTAAGATTTATATTTAGGTCTTTTATCTATTTTGAGTTAATATTTGTATATGGGATTAGGTAAGGGTCCAATTTTATTCTTTTCCATGTAAGTATTATTTTTCAACAATATTTAGTTAAAAGATTATTATTTCCACCACCAAATGTTCGTGGAAACCTTGTCAAAAATAACTTGACAATATAGGGAAGAATTTAGCTCTAGGCTTTTATTTAACTCCAATGGTTTATATATCTGCCTTTAGAACAGTACTACACTGTTTCAATTATTGTAGCTTTATATGGTTTGAAATCAGAAAATATATATCTTCTAGCTTTGTTCTTTTTCAAGATCGTTTTGGGTATCTAGAGTCCATATTCCATATTAGGATAGATTTTTTTCTGAAAAATAAATATATAAATATGATAGTTTCACCTAAAAAAAATAGAAAAAAAATTCTCTGGTAAGAAAGAAAGCAAAATGAAATATTGAAATGTTATCTTTAAGTCATCAAAAGCTTGGTATCAGACAAATGAAACTGTTCTGTGAAATTATCATTTTTAATTTTGGATAAATTGCTATAATACTAGATGTCAACCACTAAGCCAAGCATGGGAAGGAGGGATGGGGAGAGAATGGGGTGGGGATCGGGTGGGGGCTGACTGGGCGATGTGTGCATGTATGTCTACAAAAGTTTGTATCCCACCAAGATGTATGAATACAGTGCACAAATAAATAAATAAATAAATAGAAGTATTTTGTCTAAAAATAAATAAATAAATAAAGTTTGGCTGGGATGTACCATAGAACACCTTCAGTTCAATCCCCAGTGTCACAAAAAAGAGAAAGGAAGGAAGGAAGGAAGGAAGGAAGGAAGGAAGGAAGAGAGGAGGGAGGGAGGGAAGGGTCTTGCTAAATTGCTGAGGCTGATCTCAAATCTGTGATCCTCCTGTCTCAGCCTCCCAAGTACTGCAATTACAGATGTGTGTGCCACCACACCCGGTCCCCAGAGGGCTGTCACCCTCAAACAAGGGCTAATGAGGGTCCGGGTCTGGGCAGCCTTCCCAGGGGCAGAAGCACAACCTCTGCCTCTGTCAGGGATGGAAGAGCTGGGCTCTCAACCAGATCATCCCCAGGGCCCCATCCATCCTGCACCCATGATTTAAAATTTAAATGATTTCTTCTCAATAGCAATGAACCCTGAAACCTTAAAAAAAAATTTTTTTTTTTGCTTTTTCAGAACTCACTCTCTAAAATGCCAAATAAATAAAATAAGATAAAATTCAGTTGCCAGTAGGAGCAGCCAGCTGCTAAGACACAAGTAAGCACCTGTGCCTCAGAAGCAGTAATGCCAGTCGAGCAGAACCGGACAGCAGGGGCCTGAAGGGAGACAGGAAGCAAAAACTGTCAGGACGGCCGCTGTTTTTTTCTTATTATACTTTTTAATTAAAGCATAGAAATTGTCCCTGTCTGGGTATGGTGGCACATGGCTGTAAACTCAGCTACTTGGGAGGCTGAGGCAGGAGGACTACAAATTTGAGGCCAGTCTGGGCAACTTAGCAAGACCCTGTTTCAAAAGAAAAACGAAAAAAGGAGCCGGGCGTGGTGGCGCACACTTGTCATCCCAGCATTTGAGAGGCTGAGACAGGAGGATCGCGGCTCGCAGACAGCCTCAGCTGCTTAGTGAGGCCCTTCGCAACTCAGTGAGGCCCTGTTTCAAAATAAAAAAAAATAGGACCGGGGGTTAGCTTGGAGGTAGGATGCCCTCCCCAGACAGCAAAAAAAGAAAAAAGAAAAGGGATAAAGGGGTAAAGCACCCCGTGTTCAGTGCCCAGTACTGCAAAAAGAAAAGGAAATTCTATTCCTGGGGTGCCCGTGTGATGTTTGGCACATGTGTATGTCGTACAGTGCTCAAATCAAGATAAACATATCTGGCTCCTCAGACACTGACCATTGCTCTGTGGTGAGAATATTCAAAATCCTTTCTTCTAGACTTCTTGGCCTGCGAAGTACATTGTGGTTGTCTGCAGTCACCCCGCTGTATAACAAAACATCTGAACTTACATTTTATCTAATTATAACTTAGTATGTTGACCAATCTCTCTCCACCCCTCCCTCCCCCATTTTTTGGGTCGTTGTTGTTGTTTTTGCTGATGTTTCATGTGATGCTGGGGATTAAACCCAGGGGGGCTCTACCTCTGAGCTATACCCCCAATCCTTTTTTTTTTTTTTTTTTTTTGAAACAGGGCCTTGCTAAGTTGCTGAGGCTGACCTCAAAACTGTGATCCTCTCATCTCAGCCTCCCAAGTACTGGGATTACAGGCATGCACCACCTCTTCCAGCTTCTCCTCCTTTTCTTAAACCCTGCCACAGTGCACTCTACTCCAGATTAAACCCCATCCAGGACGCCTGGCCCACAGCCTTCTGGGCCATCTGCACAGCCTTCTGGGTTCCCTCTGCTTTCGCAGCGAGAAGGTGCTCCCGCATGCACCCATCCCTCACCCCACCAGCTCCTTCGCTCTCAGCCAAACCCCTCCTCTGGGCCCTCCCGGTGCCCCCAGGGCACGCCCCGGGTGCCGGGGTGGCTGCACACAAGCCAATGTCTCTCAGGGCAGGTGCTCAGACCCAGCAGAGGGTCCTGGCGAGCTGAGCGGCCGTGTCGTCCAGAGCTCCCGGTTCACGTGGGTGAGAACTGACCCACACACGAAGGGCGCACTGCCTGAACTCCAGGCCCAGGGGAGCCGGAGGTAGGGAGAGCCCAAGACCTGGGGGAGCCCCACCTCCCCTGGTGAAGGAGGGGCGATGAGGAAGGCCTCCTCACTGCGCAGACCGCAGGGGGAGCTGGAAGCCTGAGAGAATGACTGAAGAGGTATGGCGCCTGAGAAAGATGGGGGGGGGGCAGGACTTGGAGAGGGAGGAGCAGGAGGGAGGCGCCTCGCACAGGGGGCACCCCAGCTGGGCAGGCTGGGAAGCGTCTGCCACCTGCACCTGCCCCGCTCTCCAGCAGAGCTCCTGCAGAACTGCTGGGCACAGAGGGGAGGGACAGAAGGACGACTGCCTTTACTGTGAGGACAGGAGACCGAGGGACGCATAAGCAAGGGCCAGAGGCAGGAGAGCAGGGGCGAGGGGAGGCCATCTCCTGGACAGGAGCCAGCGCCTGCACTGGGGAGGCTGCTGAGGCCTTGGCTGGGGCCTCGGGTAGGGCCAGAGTGTGAGGTGAGCCCTGCTCTTGAGAGGGACTGACCACAGTGGGACCCAGATAGGAGATAGGATGGGGAGACCTCCAGCAGTGCCCCCCAGGCACATGCGCGTGCACACACACACACACACACACACACACACACACACACATACACACACCCTGGGGGCAGCCGGGCACACATGTCCAGGACAGCCTTCTCGGTGTTTATGGCGCCCCTTCCCCTCCACCCTCAGACCCCACCTTCTTGGTGACCCTAGAGCCCAGCACAGCCCGTTCTTTCCGGCTAGTCTGAGTTTCGGCCCCCACCCAGGCCCACCCCAATCTTACCCTCCTGTCAGAGTCCAGCCAACACCAACCCACATGTTTGTTTGACCGCCTGCCTGCCCGCCTCTCCCCACCTCTCGGCTTCCGTCTTTCCCTTACAGTCTCTTAGTCTCTGAGATCTCAAACCCACAAGGCTCCCACCTCTGTGCACCCAGATGCCCAACTGCCCGCTGAACTCCAGCCTCCGGATGGCACGGGACTACAAACCCCAGCGTGCACTTCTGCCTGCGGTGCCCAAAGGGTGCTGGTGTGCCCCTCCAGCATTCTGGGAATCGTAGTTTGCCTTGCCCACCCTCCCTGGGCCTCCAAGCTCCCCCCCACGGCTGTCCTGCCCCTGCCCTGATCACTAGGTCTCTCTGCCGCCCCGCTGCCCCAGGGAAGCATGCGTCACTGGACAGCAGGGTGGGGGTGGAGGCCCTGGAGGGCAGCTTCCTGCCCTTTGTGTCCCCCACTTGAGTCATGGGGGCGGGGGTTCCAGGAAATTGGGGCTGGGAGAGGAAGGGATACCCTCATGCCAGCCTCAAGGACAAAGGGTCGCTGTACCCCTGTTGGACCTGTACCCCCAGGAGCCCCAAAAGACTCTGAGGTGGAGGTTAGCAGTGCTTAGACGTAGGGAGGGTGGTGAAGGGGAGGGTCAGAGAGCCTGGATGTCCCTGTGGTCATTAGGAGTGCGGATCCATCACCCCGTTACTGACAGGGCGCTCAAAGCCCTCTCCTGGACTCATAGGATCACAGCGCCTTTCTGACCCTCTGGCTCAGCCTCCCCGTCTCCACAGGCCCAGACCCTGCTGGACACCTGGGCTCCAACTTATCAGCTTTCGTCCTCACGGCGGAACCCAGGCGTCCGGCCCCCCACCCTCTGGGCCAGTGGGCGTGGAGCCGAGGCTTTCGGGCCTCCCAGCTGGCCTGTTCCTGTCCCATTGTGTATGGGACAGGGGCGGGGCGAGGGCCAGCACCGAAAGCCCCCTCCCACCGCCCCCTCCCTGCTTCCTAAGGAAAAGGCTGGGCTCTGCTGGACCGGGCACAGAGGTGACGTGCGGCGGACATGGGCAACTTGAAGAGCGTGGGCCAGGAGCCTGGGCCACCCTGCGGCCTGGGGCTGGGGCTGGGTCTCGGGCTCTGCAGCAAGCAGGGCCCAGCCTCCCCGGTACCAGAGCCCAGCCAGGCACCGGCATCCCCACCCCCAACCCCGCCGGCACCAGACCACAGGTGAGGGCCACATGGCCACAGCAGGTGGACAGGAGGGTGGTGTGGAGGCCTGGGAAGGGCTGGGGCCTGCAGGTTGGCCAAGTCTCCAATGCAAAAGTCTATCATTGTGAACAGGACAGGCCGGGAGGCCCAGAAGAGAGACCAGGATCAAGGTCCGCGTGTGGCGGGTGAAAGTGGGAATTCAGGAGACCTGCGCAGAATCAGGCCAGGGTTTCAGTGATGCTCTGCCACCAGGAGCTGTTTGACCTCGAATCAGCTGCTTACCCTGTCCGAGCTTCCGATTATATAACACGGAGCCAGGGTGGTACTTACCCCATAGGGTTATACATTTCTAGCTTGTGGGGAGCCTTCGGCAAACTCTAGACATGACTCCTTCACTGAAGGAGACGGGAGCTGGGGCTGGGGCTCTGAGTGACAATGTAGGATATGGAACGTGGAGTGAGAGAGGGAGAGGAGCCCAAAGACTCAGGACTTGGGGCAAGGCTAAGACAGAGCTGCTGGGCCCTTCCCCCGCTCCAGCCCCTCTCCTAGTGACTGGCAACCAACCCAAACTGCACCCCGCAGCCCCAGCCCCCAGAAGAGGCGCCCCGGAGGAGGAGGACAGGCGGCCTAGTGGGTGTCAGGCCAGCCAGCTCGCTGCAGAGGGCCGAGGCCCTGCCACTGGGCGCGCTGGGCCCTCCCTTCCTCCCTCACTGGCCAGGCGGCTCTGGGAGGAAGTGATAAGGCTCCGGAGGCTTCCCTTTGCACCGGCCGCTGTCAGCAGGCAGAGTGGAAGGAAAATCGGGGCTGAGGAATCCCTGCGAGGCCTTCCCTCCCTCAGACACGGGCTCAGGACCGCTACAGGGTGGGATACTTGGCATATCCACCTTCTGTTGCCAGAGTATAATACCCGAGATCTGATGCCATATAAAAAATACAAGGTTAGCCAGGCCTTGGCGCACGCCTGTAATCCCAATAACTTGGGAGGCTGAGGCGGGAGGAGCGCAGCTTCAAAGGCAGCCTCAGCAAGTTAACAAGACCCTCAGCAACTCAGTGAGACCCTGTTTTAAAATAATAAATAAAAGCCTGGGGTGGGGTGGCACACGCTTGTAATCCCAGCATTTGGGAGGCTGAGATCGGACGATCGCCATTCGCGGACAGCCTCAGCTACTTAGTGAGGTCCTTTGCAACTCAGTGAGACCCTGTTTCAAAATACAGAATAAAAAAAAAATAGGGCTGGAGGTGTAGCTCAGAGGTAGAATGCCCCTGGATTCCATCCCCAATACCGCAAAAAAAAAAAAAAAAAAAAAAAAAAACTAAAAAATAGGGCTGGGGGTGTAGCTTGGAGGTACAATACCCCTGGGTTCTATCCCCAGTACAGCAAAAAAAAAAAATATTTTTAATTAAAATTAAAAAATAAAATCTGGGCATGGTGGCACACGCTTGTAATCCCAGCATTTGGGAGGCCGAGACAGGAGGATTGTGGTTCGAGGACAGCTTCAGCTACTTAGTGAGGCCCTTTGTAACTCAGTGAGACCCTGTTTCAAGATAAAGAATAAAAACTAGGGTGCAGGTATAGCTCGGAGGTCGAATGTCTCTCAGTTCCACCCCCAGTACCGCAAAAATAAATAAATAAATAATAAATACTAATAAATACTAAAAATAGGGCTGAGGTGTAGCTCAGAGGTAGAATGCCCCTGGGTTCCATCCTCAGCAAAAAAATAATAATAATAATAATTACAAAAATAATAATAATAATAGATAAACAGGGCTGGGGATGGAGCCTGGAGGTAGAACGCCCTTGGGTTCAATCCCCAGTATTGAAAAGAAAAGAAAAAGAAAGAATAGAGAGGCCTATTTTGCTGCTGCTTCTAGAGTTTGGATGTGCCGGGGCATGGTGCGGCCATCTGCTAGACTTCTGGGGGTGCGTGCAGCGTCTTCCCAGGGTGGGGGCATCACCTGGAGAGACCGATCAAGCACGCCAGAGAGCACAGGCCCCTCCCAATAGAACGCCTCCTCAGTCTGTTAACACAGTCATCCATGGCCAGCTTGGTCCATTGAGAAGGCAGAGCTTCTCCATCTAGCCATCACCCAGAGGTCCTGCCTCTCAACACGGCCACACTGGGGACCAAATTTCCAACTTGTAACATGGGAGGAGCACATTCAAACCCTAGCAATGCCTCATCTGCAGAAGCTGCGAGGTGGGTGCTATACAGGGACAAGGCTCCGGAGCCCAGCAGCCTCGCTGAACAGCAGGGGCCCGATGATGCTCTAGCAGGAATCTGGACATCTCTAAGCCTCTGGCCCCTTATCTGTAAGCAGAGCACAGATTCTGCTTACCTCCTGCGGCTGTAGGAAAAATAGCAGGAAATGCCAGGCGTGGTGGGCACGCTTGTAATCCCAGCATTTGGGAGGTTAAGACAGGAGGATTGAGGTTTGCAGACAGCCTCAGCGTCTTAGTGAGGCCCTTTGCAACTCAGTGAGACCCTGTTTCAAAATAAAAAAAGCCGGGCGTGGTGGCGCACACTTATAATCCCAGCATTCGGGAGGCTGAGACAGGAGGATCGGTGTCCGCGGACAGCCTCAGCTACTTAGTGAGGCCCTCTGCAACTCAGTGAGACCCGGTTTCAAAATAAGGAATAAAAAGCAGGGCAAGGGGTGTAGCTCGGAGGTCAAATGCCCCTGATTTCCATCCCCAGACCCGCAAAATAATAAAAAAATAAAGTATAAAAAGTAGGGCTGGGGGTGCAGCTCGGAGGCAGAATGTCCTGGGTACCACACACACAAAAAAAAAAATCAGGAAACAGACGCGAGCGAGAAATCGGCGGGGTTACTGATGCTGTAGAGGCCAAAAGGAAACTCCTTCCTATGACTCTCTCCCTGGCTTCACAGCCCCCCACTAACCCGGCCCCCCGAGGGGCCCAAGTTCCCTCGAGTGAAGAACTGGGAGGTGGGCAGCATCGCCTACGACACGCTGTGCGCCCAGGCTCAACAGGTGAGCAGCGCCCACACCTCTGGGGCTCGTGGGGTTGTCGGTTGAGGCCGGGGCCCCACATCCAGAATGAGGAAGCTTCGACCTGCTCTGCCTTAGCGCAAAGAGGGGTGGGCGCTGGGGAGAGGCGGAGGGTCTGAGGAGCAGGCAGTGTCTCGGTGACCCTCAGCTCCAGCCTCACCCAAGCCCTCACCCAATGCACGCCGGTCAGTCCGGTCTTACCCTCATCGCCATGGGCCGAATGCTCGCCTCCCTGGACCCGCCCGCCCTCTGCCCCAACTCCTGCAGCCCACGTCTGACCTCGAGCCCTGACCTGGTGGACTTTTGTGCTCCCTGAACCAGGACGGGCCCTGTAACCCAAGACGCTGCCTGGGCTCCCTTGTGTTTCCAAGGAAAGTACAGGGGCGGCCCTCCCAGGGCCCCCCCGGCCCTGAGCAGCTGTTGGCTCAGGCCAGGGACTTCATCAACCAGTACTTCAGCTCCATCAAGAGGTGAGGCCCCCCCCTCCCCGTCCACGGCACCCGCCCTCCCGCTGAGGCCCCAGCCGCCTGGCCATCACCCTCCTAGCCCCACTGCCTGGTCCAGCCCGCGGGCCCTCCCCTCTGTGCGGGTCTCGGGTCTCCCCTCCGTGCCTGCCCTCTCTCCCCAGGAGCGGCTCCCAGGCCCACGAGCAGCGGCTCCAGGAGGTGGAGGCTGAGGTGGCAGCCACGGGCACGTACCAGCTCCGTGAGAACGAGCTGGTGTTCGGGGCCAAGCAGGCCTGGCGCAACGCCCCCCGCTGCGTGGGCCGGATCCAGTGGGGGAAGCTCCAGGTGCCCGGCTGGCAGCCAGGGTAGCGGGGAGGGAGGAAAGGGGAGGGCCTGGGCACCGGAGGCTCCCCGGGGGTGCCGAGCAGTTGAGGGGACCCCTGCCTACACCCTTAGAGGTGAAAGGTAAGAGCAGCAGCTCCCCACCCCCCCACGGTGACCCTGGGGCACCCACCTCCGCTGGAGCAGGGCAGGACACTGGAGGCTGTGTAAGGAGGGCAGGACTGAGCCACCTGGTGGCTGTGAGAGCAACAGAAGCAGCTTCTGGAAGGAAAACACGGCTAACTGGCTGCCCACCCATCCCTCAGCTCTCCCCACTGCCCCCTGGGGCCTCAGCCCCACACGCTCCTGCCCGGGGGGGCCCACCACTAAGAGAATCAAGGGACCCACAGGGGGCTGAACCCATGGCTTTGGCCACCCTAACTGTAAGTGGCCATCAAAAAAGGTGGATTAGCCATGGCCCACCACGGCTAATAATCCACGTGGGATTACGTGGACAGGCCTGTAATCCCAGTACTTGGGAGGCTGAGACAGGAGGATCACAGATTTAAGGCTAGCCTCAGCAACTTAGGCCCTCAGCAACTTAATGAGACCCTGTGTTAAAATAAAAAATAAATAAAATAGGGCTGGAGCCGGGCATAGTGGCACACACTTGTAATCCCTGCGCTTGGGAGGCTGAGACAGGAGGACTGCACAGGTTCAAAGCCAGCCTCAGCTACTTAGTGAGGCTCTCAGCAACTTAGTGAGACCCTGTTTCCAAATTGTATGTGTGTGTGTGTATATATATATATATATATGTATGTATATTATATATACATATTATATATACGTATATATATGTATATATAATATACTATATATGTATATTATATATAATATGTTATATATTATATATAATATGTATATATAATATACATATACATATATATATATAAATAATATGTATAATAGGTAATAGGTCTGGGAGTATAGCCCGGGGGTAGAAAGCCTCTGGGTTCCACCCCCAGTACCACCAAAAAATAAATAAATAAATAAATAAGGCTGGGGGTGTAGCTCAGAAGTAGAATGCCCCTGGGTTTAATCCCTAGAACCACAAAAAAAAAAAAAAATGGTGAAGGACTGATCAAGTGTGGACATCTAGTGGCTCCCATAGCCCTGTCTCCTACCCAGAGAGCCACGCGCCAAGACCCCTCTGGCCTGGCACTCACCCCCCTCTCCATCCCCCTGCTCTGCCCTGGTGGCCCAGGTGTTTGATGCCCGGGATTGCAGGTCTGCGCAGGAAATGTTCACCTACATCTGCAATCACATCAAGTACGCCACCAACAAGGGCAACCTCCGGTGAGTGTCCGTTCTCGCCAAACCCCAGCGGGCCTGGAGTGACGCGGGCCCGGGACTCTGACCTCTCCTCCCACTGCAGCTCGGCCATCACGGTGTTCCCCCAGCGCTGCCCCGGCCGCGGAGACTTCCGAATCTGGAACAGCCAGCTGGTGCGCTACGCCGGGTACAGGCAGCAGGACGGCTCAGTGCGTGGGGACCCCGCCAACGTGGAGATCACCGAGGTGGGCGCCCAGGCGAGGAGGGAGAAGCTGGTGGGAGGAGGCATGGGGGTTCAGCCAAGGAGCCCCAGCAGGCAGGAAGAGGGACCCCTCCAGGAGATGAAGGGTGGGAGATGCCAAAGAAGGGGGTCCCGGGGTGGGCACGGAAACCCAACCGAGGAGGGGTCCTGAGAGGGGAGAAGGGGAGATATATATGGAGAGGGTCCCTGGGGAGGGCCTGAGGGGCTCAGTCCCACCTCTGCTACCTCCCCAGCTCTGCGTCCAGCACGGCTGGACCCCAGGAAACAGCCGCTTCGACGTGCTGCCCCTGCTGCTCCAGGCCCCCGATGAGCCCCCAGAGCTCTTCACTCTGCCCCCCGAGCTGGTCCTCGAGGTGCCCCTGGAACACCCTACGTGAGCACCAGTGGGATGAGCTGGGGCTGGGGCCTTCCTGCGCTGTGGGTGGCGGGGGGCTGGCAAAGGTTGAGCCGGCTGCACACCCCCAGGCTCGAGTGGTTTGCAGCCCTGGGCCTGCGCTGGTACGCCCTGCCGGCGGTGTCCAACATGCTGCTGGAGATCGGGGGTCTGGAGTTCCCTGCAGCCCCTTTCAGCGGCTGGTACATGAGCACAGAGATCGGCATGAGGAACCTGTGCGACCCTCACCGCTACAATATCCTGGAGGTGAGGGGCGGAGCTGCAGCCCGGGAGAGTCTGAGCTGCGTCCTCAGGCCCGAGGTCGGCTCTGGAACCAAGCCCGGGACCGAGGGGTGGAGATAGGATGTATACACACCCTGTAGCATCAGCTTCTCAAAGGGGATCTTGATTCCAAAACAAAACCATTTCAGAAGTGAGAAATTGAGCCCAGAGCTGAGAAGTGGCTGACTGAAGCCCCTCTCTGCTCCGGAGTGCCCTTGCAGGTAATACCAGACCCAGCCCACGCTGGGCAGCTGAGCCCCGCATGGCCACCTGCCCCTCACTTCTCCCACCCACGAGCTACAGGCAGAGGCGCTCTCGTCCACTCCCCATTGCCTCTGTCCCCGCCAACGCCAGGCTCTCCCCCACCCCAGGACGTGGCCGTCTGTATGGACCTGGACACGCGGACCACCTCGTCCCTCTGGAAAGACCGGGCGGCAGTGGAAATCAACGTGGCTGTGCTGCACAGTTACCAGGCGCGTGGCCCAGACGGGCCAGGGGCCAGGGGGCAGGGGGTAGAAAAAAGGCACAGCCCCACACAGCAGAGCACGCTTGTAATCTCAGCACTTGGGAGGCTGAGACAGGAGGATCGCAGGTTCACAGTCAGCCTCAGCTATTTAGTGAGGCTCTCTGCAACTCAGTGAGACCCTGTTTAAAAATAAAAATAAAATAGGGCTAGGGTTGTAGTTTGGAGGTAGAATTTCCCTGGGTTCAATCCTTAGTACAGAAAGAAAGAAAGAAAGAAAGAAAGAAAGAAAGAAAGAAAGAAAGAGAAAAGAGAAGAGAGGGAGAGAGAAAGAAAGAGGGAGGGAGGGAGGGGAAAGAGTGAGCCAGGCGTGGTGGCGCACGCTTGTAATCCCAGCATTTGGGAGGCTGAGACAGGAGGATCGCAGTATGCAGACAGCCTCAGCTACTTAGTGAGGCCCTCTGCAACTCAGTGAGACCCTGTTTCAAAATAAAGAATAAAAAATAGGGCTGGGGCTGTAGCTCAGAGGTAGGTGCCCCTGGGCTCCATCCCCAGTACCACAAAAAAAAAAAAAAAAAAAAAGGAAGAAGGAAGGGAGAGAAAGAAAAGAGAGGCTTGTAGGAAGCAGGGCAGGTCTAACTAGATGGAAGCCCCCAGCCCATGCGGCTGGAGCAGCAAACACTAGTCCAGGCGCCATAGCATGGGGGCATAGTGCATGCCAGGAACCTTGCTCAGCACTTCGACTCCTAGGGCCTACTGTGGGACCCACTGGAGTCTGGAAACTCCAACCCCAGGATGGAGGGCATGTTGGGTACTGGAGCACAGTGCACGCTGGGAGGTGTAGTTTGCAGGAACTGATGCCTGCTGAGTGCTGCTCTGAGTTCTTGGCACTAAGGATACTGTGCTTTGGAGATTAGAGCTGCAGCTGCCTGTTGAACTTGGGGCACGACTGTGCAAGAAGCAATTCGGGGTGACCCAGGGGTGTGTTAGGTTTGCGGTGACCCTGGGCACAGTGCGGGTTGGAGGGACAGGGGTGGTGGAGGTAGAAGGGGCGGGTTCTGAGCCCAGACTCGCCCCTTCCCCTCAGCTGGCCAAAGTGACCATCGTGGACCACCACGCGGCCACAGCCTCCTTCATGAAGCACTTGGAAAATGAACAGAAGGCCCGGGGGGGCTGCCCCGCCGACTGGGCCTGGATCGTGCCCCCCATTTCGGGCAGCCTGACTCCTGTCTTCCATCAAGAGATGGTCAACTACTTCCTGTCGCCAGCCTTCCGCTACCAGGTGCCCGCCTGCTCTGCCCACCTGGGCGCGCTCTAGCTGAGCAGTCAGGAGCTGTTAACCTCTCGTGTCCTTTACGCCTGCCCTCTCCGCCCTGTTACCTCCCTGCAGCCAGACCCCTGGAAAGGCGGCGGGGCCAAAGGGACCGGCATCACCCGGAAGAAGACCTTCAAGGAAGTGGCCAAGTGGGTTCCCTGGGAGCGTCCTCTCCCCACGCCCCCGGGGAGCCAGCCCAGCAGTGGTGCCCCAGACCTGGCCATGATGGGGTCTGGACCCCTGCCCAGGGAGGCGCTGCCTCTGTGCCCCCCGCGCCCTCACCCCACCCTCACCCACAGTGCAGTGAAGATCTCTGCCTCGCTCATGGGCACCGTAATGGCAAAGCGTGTGAAGGCCACCATCCTGTACGGCTCGGAGACTGGCCGCGCCCAGAGCTACGCGCAGCAGCTAGGAAGGCTCTTCCGCAAGGCCTTCGACCCGCGGGTACGGCCGAGTCCAGAGGGGCAGGGGCATCTGTCCACATCTTCAGAGGTACCCTGGAGGTCAGGATATGGTCAAAAGTTAGAACTCAGCCAGACACAGCAGCTCTGTCCATAATCCCAGTACTTGGGAAGCTAAGGCGGGAAGATTTCAGGTTTAAGCCCAGCCTCAGCAACACAGCACGATCCTCGGCAACTCAGCAAAACCCTATTTCCAAAGGGGGGGAAAAAAAAAGACCCGGTAGCCCGGTGTGGAGGGACCCACTTGTAATCCCAGTATTTAGGAGACTAAGACAGGAAGATCACAGGTTCATGGCCAGCCTCAGCTACCTAAGGAGGCCCTCCAAAACTTAGTGAGACCCTGTTTCAAAATAAAAAAAAATTAGAGCCAGGCGTGGTGGTGCACATTTGTAATCCCAGCATTCAGGAGGCTGAGACCGGAGGATTGCAGTTTGCGGACAGCCTCAGCTACTGAGTGAGGCCCTCTGCAACTCAGTGAGACCCTGTTTCAAAATAAAGAATAAAAAATAGGGCAGGGGGTGTAGCTCGAAGGTAGAATGCCCCTGGGTTCCACCCCCAGACCCGCAAAAATAAAATAAAATAAAGAATAAAAAATAGCGCTAATAACTCAGAGGTAGAATACCCCTAGGTTCAAACCCCAGTACAAAAAAAAAAAAAAAAGAGCTGCTATTCAGGAATAGTGGTGCACATTTGGTTTTTTGTTTGTTTTTTTTTTTTTTGAAGCTTTGAACAATTTTATTATTACAAAGATGGAAAGATAAGACAGAGTTAATAAAGCCCTGTAACCAGAGGTCGTATAGGAGGTTGACCTGAAAAGAAGTCACCCAAGATTTTTCTGGACCCAGGACATTTTATACCCAGTTGCCCAGTCTTCTGACCAGACTAGATCTGCCCTTTCTCCAGGTCAGGTCTTTGGTGGTGCACATTTGTAATCCCAGTGCTTGAGAGGCTGAGACAGCAGGATCACAGGTTCGAGGACAGCCTCAGCAATGTTGTGAGACTTTCAGCAACCTAGGGAGACCCTGTTTCAAAACAAAAAGTAGAGCCGGGCATAGTGGCACATGTTTGTAGTCCCAGTACTTGGGAGTCTGAGACAGGAGGATGGCAGGTTCAAAGCTAGCCTCAGCAACTTAGTGAGGCTGTCAGCAACTTAGTGAGACTGTTTCCAAATAAAAAATAAAATAGAGCAGGGCATGTGGTGGTGCACACTTGTAATCCTGGTACTTGGGAGGCCAAGACAGGAAGATCGGAGGTTCCTTGCCAGCCTTCAACTTGTGAGGCTGTCTGCAACTTAGTGAAATGCTGTTTCAATAAATAAATAAATAAATAAATAAATAAATAAATAAATAAATAAATAAATAAATGAGAGGGCTGGAAATGTAGCATGGAGGTAGAATGCCCCAGGTGTAGTCCCCAGTACCACAAAATAAAATAGGTCTAGGGGTATAGCCTGGAAGTAGTAGGCCCCTGGGTTCCATCACCAGTACCACAAAAATAATTAATAATAATAATAATAATAATAATAATAATAATAAATTAGGGTTGGAGGTGTAGCTCAGAGGTAAAATGTCCCAAGGTTCTATCTTCAGAACCAAAAAAAAAAAAAGTGCTAAGACATGAGGATCACAGGTCCCCAGCCAGCCTCAGCAACTTGAGACTGTTTCCAAATAAAAAAATAAAGTAAGGCTGAGGATGTAACTTGGAAGTAAAATGCCCCTGGGTTCAATCCCTAACACCATCACACACACACACACACACACACACACACACACACACACACACACACGGACTGCAGTATAGCTCAAAGGTAGAATACCCCTGAGATCAATCCCAAATACCGCAAAAAAGTTAGGGCTCACGAGGAGCCAGAATCCACAGAATTCGGGGGTCAGGGCAGGACATGAATCCAGTTCCTCCAAGACGAGAAGGAGCGGGCAGCGGGCAGCGGGCAGCGGGCAGCGGGCCGAGGCTGGACCATGGTGCTCTCACCCACAGGTCCTGTGCATGGACGAGTACGACGTGGTGTCCCTGGAGCACGAGGCGCTGGTGGTGGTGGTCACCAGTACGTTCGGGAACGGGGACCCCCCGGAGAACGGAGAGGTGAGGCGCCCCGGGAAAAGGGCCGCCGGGCTGCGGGAGCCAGCAAAATTGGAGCAGCTGGACAGGGGCTTACACACAGGTGTGCACACACCTGGGAGGAAAGCGGAGGTGCGCAGGGAGCCCCACGGGAGGGGCGCCTGGTAAGGGGCCTGGGTGGCACAGGCCACGCTGCTCTGCCGCCCCAGGTCCCTGCCAGCATTGGTGCAAGGTTTTAATGTGAGAAAGGCCCTTCCTGCCTGACCAGAGGCCAGGCTGGGTACTGACACGTGGGGTTCCCACGCAGCAACCCCTACTTTAGCTTTCCTTTTTCTTATTTTTAAATTTTATTTACTTATTTATTTATTGTGTGTGTGTGTGTGTGTGTGTGTGTGTGTGTGTGTGTGTGTGTGTGGTATTGGGGATTGAACCCAGGAGAATTCTACCTCTGAGCTACACCCCCAGCCCTATTTTAGTTTTTTTTTTTATTTTTATTTTTTATTTTTTGCGGGTCTGGAGATGGAACCCAGGGGCATTCGACCTCTGAACTACACCTCATGCCCTATTTTTTATTCTTTATTTTGAAACAGGGTCTCACTGAGCTGCAGAGGGCCTCACTAAGTAGCTGAGGCTGTCCGCGAAACACGATCCTCCGGTCTCAGCCTCCCGAATGCTAGGATTACAAGTGTGTGCCACCATGCCCCGCTTTAGTTTTTATTTTAGTCTTTTTTCTTTTCTTTCTTGTGGTACTGGGGGTGGAACCCAGGGGCTATACTCCCAGACCTATTTTATACTTTATTTGGAAACAGGGTCTCACTAAGTTGCTGGGAGCCTCACTAAATAGCTGAGGCTGGCTTCAAACCTATGCCATCCTCCTGTCTCAGCCTCCCAAGTGCTGGGATTACAAGCATGAGCCACCACACCCGGTTCTTAGTTTTTAATTTGAAACAAAGTCTCACTAAGTTGCTGCGGCTGGCCTTGAACCTGCAATCCTATCTCAGCCTTCTTTTCTTCACAAAAAGAAAGAATAGAGGGGACATGGCAGAACAGGCCTGTAATTCTAGTTAGTACTTGGGAGGCTGAGGCAGGAGGATCACAAGTTTGAGGCCAGCACACAGTAATTTAGGAAGACCCTGTTTCAAAATAAAAAATAAAAAAGACTGGGGGTGTAGCTCAGTAGTAAACCCCACATGCACACTGGTTTCAATCCCCAATACGAAGGAAGGAAGGAAGGAAGGAAGGAAGGAAGGAAGGAAGGAAGGAAGGAAGGGAGGGAGGGAGGACTGTTTAAATGCTAACACAGGTTAGACAACTTCACTTGCTCAACAAATCTTTCAAGGAACAAAACCTAGAGCCCCCTGGGCGCCTCCTGGTGACACGGTCCTCCCAGCTTCCGCGTCTCCACATGTGCTTCCTCGCCCTCTTCTGTGGTCCGGCTCCAGGCGCCTTGTTAGCGCTAGGTACCTGCTCTACTGCCCTGAATATCCACACGCAGGCTTGCATTCTCTCGGAAATCATTTCCCTTGTCTTCCTGTCCTCATCACCCTCTTTCTCATCTGCCTTGTAAAGAAAAATACACACGGGGTCTGGTGGCCGAGGCCTGTAATCCCAGTAACTTGAAAAGTGACACAGGAAGCTACAGGTCAGAGCTCAGCTTCAGCAACATAGCAAGACTGTCAGCTACTCACGAGAGACCGTTTCAAAAAATACAAAATGATGGCCGGGCGTGGTGGGCACGCTTGTCATCCCCGCGCTTGGGAGGCGGAGACAGGAGGATCGCGCAGGTTCGAAGCCAGCCACACTGGATTAAGAGACCCTGTTTCCACATAAAAAAAAAAAATGTTAAAAAATAGATCTGGAAGTGTAGCCCATGGGAGTGTATCCCGGAGGTAGAAGGGCTTCCAGGAACCCCAGTACCACCAAAAAATAAAATAAAATAAAAATGATGGCCAGGCCTGGTGGTGGGCGCTTGAAATCCCAGTACTCAGGAAGCTGAAACGGGAAGACTGCAGGTTTGCAGCCAGTCTCAGCTACTTAGTGAGGCCTTCTGAAACTTAGGGAGACCTGGTTTCAAAATAAAGAATAAAATAGGGCTGGGGTTGTAGCTTGGAGGTAGAATGTCCCTGGGTTCCATCCCCAGTACTGCAAAATAATTAATTCATTAATTAACTAATTTTGAAAAGAGGTCTAGGATGTAGCTGAGAATGCCCCTGGATTCACTGCCCAGTAGCCCCCCAGTCTCAGGCTTAAGGCCAACTTCAGTGACTTAGGGAGACTTCATTTCAAAATAAAAACAAAAAAAATAGTCAGGCGTGGTGACACACACTTCTAATCCCAGTACTTGGGAGGCTAAGACAGGGGGATCACAAGTTTGCGGCCAGACTGATCTTAGTGAGGCCCTCTGCAACTTAGTGAGACCCTCTTTCAAAAAATAAAAAGTAAAGCTAGGTGTGGTAGTGCACGCTTGTAATTCCAGTAATTGGGAGGCTGAGACAGAAGGATAGCAGGCTCAAAGCCAGCCCCGGCAATGTAGCAAGGCTATCAGAAACCTAGTGAGACCCTGTTTCCAAATAAAGAAATAAAAAATCAGGCTGGGGGTATAGCTTGGAAGTAGAATGCCTGTAGGTTCAATCCCCAGTGCCAAAAATAAAATAAAATAATAAAAAATGAAGAGTAGCCAGGCGTGGTGGCAGATTCTTGTAATCCCCACACTTGGGAGGCTGGACAGGAAAATCACACAAGTTCAAAGCCAGCCTCAGCTACTTAGTGAGGCTCTCAGCAACTTAGTGAGACCTTGTTTTGCAAATAAAATATAAAATAGGTCTGGGAGTATAGCCCAGAGGTAGAAAAGCCCCTGGATTCCATCCCCAGTACCGAAAGAAAGGAAGAAAGAAAGAAAGAAAGAAAGAAAGAAAGAAAGAAAGAAAGAAAGAAAGAGCGAGCAGGTTAGGGGTATAGCTCAAAGGAAGTTCAATCCCCAGTACCGCGTGCGCACACACACACACACACACACACACACACACACACTACCCTTGCTCGGCACTTGCTCAGCATCTGGGGGTCTCCTTGCTCCACCATGACATGGCGGAGGGTGCCACATGGGGAGACAGGGCAAGCCAGCCAGCAAGAGCTTGGTTTTATAACCACACTCCTCCCACTCAACCCATTGGTCTTATGAACCTGTGAGCGGGTTGATCCACCCGTGCGGCGGAGCCCTTAAAACCATCATCTCCCAGCTCCCCCTCCAAACAGCATTAACACACAGCACTGGGGACTAGGTTCCCAACACACAAATTCTGAGAACAAAGGGCCCATCACCTGTGCCATGACTTAACTCTTTTTAGCATAAAAGTAGTATACGGTCCCAGGTATCCACAGTCCTAACAAGACAGCGACTACTTGCATCAGCCTAGGAAGCCCCCAGCAAGCCTCAAGTCGGCCTCCTCTAGCTCCGTCAGGCAGCAGCCTTGGCACCTGCTCCAGAACGCCATGTAGGTGCAGCCAGCGCACAGTCCGTGGCACCTGCCGGCCTGCTTTCCAGATCCCTCGTGGTTAAGCTGTGGCATGCCTCGTTAGTTCGTTCCTTTCTCCTGCTCAAAGGCGTTCATTGTGTGAACAGCCCGCTTGTTTATCGGTCTCCTGCTGATAGACGCTTGGGCTGTTTCCAGTTTGGGGCTATTATGAATAAAGCTGCTAAGAACATTCTTGTACCAGGCTTTTGTGGGTTGATGTTTTCATTTCTTTTGGATCAACACCTAGGAGTAAGTAGAATTGCTGGGTCACAGCGTAGATGTAAGTTTACTTTTTTTTTGATAACTGCTAAATAGTCAAACAGATTGAACCGCACCCTGAAGATTTATGCATTTCAAGCCGGCATGGTGGCGCCTGCTTGTAATTCCCAGAGGGAGACTGAAACAGGAGGGTCAGAGGTTCAAGGCCAGCCTCAGCAACTTACCAAGACCCTCAGTAACTTGGCCAGGTGTGGTGGTACAGCTGAGATAGGAGGATCGCAGGTTCAAGACCAGCCTCAGTTGTTTGGCGAGGTCCACTACAACTTAGTGAGATCCTGTTTCAAAATAAAAAATGAAATAGGGCAAGGGTGTAGCTCAGAGGCAGAATGCCCCTGGGTCCAATCCCTAATACCATAAGTAAATAATAAATAAATAAATAAATAAATAAATTTTAAAAAGGCTGGCTGTTTAGCTAGAAGGCAGAATGCCGCTGGGTTCAACCCCCAGTACCAAAAAACAAAAGCAAAACTTATGCATTTAAATTTTACCCTCAATTATTATTTTTTAATATTTATTTATTTATTTATTTTGGTGGTTCTGAGGATGAAATCCAGGGGCATTCTACCTGAGCTACACCCCCAGCCCTATTTTTTATTCTTTCTTTTCTTTTCTTTTATATTTATTTATTTGGTGGTCCTGAGGATGGAACTCAGGGGCCTTCTACCTCCAGGCTACACTCCCAGACCTATTTTATATTTTATTTGGAAACAGGGTCTCTTAAGCCAGCTGAGGCTGGCTTCAAACCTGCGCGATCCTCCTGTCTCCGCCTCCCAAGCGCGGGCATTATTCGTTATTTTGAAATAGGGTCTCACTGAGTTGTAAAGGGCCTCACTAAGTATCTGAGGCTGTCCGCAAACCGCGATCCTCTTGTCTCAGCCTCCCAAATGCTAGGATTACAAGTGTGTGCCACCATAACTGGCTAAATTTTATCCTCAATTTTTAAATGGAGCAAATATAGGAATACACCCCACAGAAAATGAATATATTCACCAATAATCCAAAAAATAATATTTATAGTAGCATTATTCATAACACCCCATACTGGAAACAATTCAAATGACAAGCAACAAGAGACTTGCTAAATGGCACGTTCAAATGTGATACAGCAGTCGGTGAAACTAATTAGAGCACACTGCACTTACACGACCGTCCAAACATACGGGTGAGCTGGGCATGGTGACCCCAATGCTTGGGAGGCTGAGGTAGGAGGATCGAGGCCAGCCTCAGCAACTTAGCGACACCCTTAGCAACCTAGAGAGACCCTGTTCCAAAACAAAAAATAAAATAGGGCTGGGGGTTTAGTTTGGAGGTAGAATGCCCTTGGGTTCAATCCCCAGTACCATACATACACACAAAGGATGAAGGGAGCGAGGGAAGGAGGGACGGAAGAGGGAAGAAAGGAAGGAAGGAAGGAAGGAAGGAAGGAAGGAAGGAAAGGAGGGAGGGAGGAAATGAAATCAGGAGAGTGGCTGGTTCCCCTAGGATGGGGACACAAGGTGACTTCTGGGATACTGATAATGGTTCTTGATGGGGTGTCAATTACACAGGTATGTTCTGTGAAAATCTGTGCAGCTAAACATTTTTTTTTTTTTTTTTTTTTTTTTTGGTGGTACTGGGGTTCCTGGAAGCCCTCCGGGCTACACTCCCAGACCTATTTTTACATTTTTTTCTTATTTGGAAACAGGGTCTCCTAAACCAGCGCGCGCGGCTGGCTTCGAACCTGCGCGATCCTCCTGTCTCTGCCTCCCAAGCGCGGGGATTACAAGCGTGCGCCACCACGCCCGGCCAGCTAAACATTTTCTATAGATGCATTTGGGTTGGTTTTTTTTTCAGTACTGGAGACTGAACCCAGGGCCTCACACATGCTAGACCAACACTGTGCTACTGAGCTACATCCAGCCCTTTTTATTTTTTATTTTTTGAGACAAGTTCTCTAAGTTGCCCGGGCTGGTGTCAAACTTGCCGCCTGCCTCAGCCTCCCCGGTACCTGGTATTATATAGACTTGCACTGCCGGGCCTGCCCAAAGTGTGCTTTTCTAAAGGTTATACTTCAACATGCATTCAGAAATGGAAATACGAGCCAGGCACGGTGGCACATGCTTGTAATCCCAGCATAGGGGAGTCTGAGACAGGAGGATCACGGTTTGCGGACAGCCTCAGCTACTTAGTGAGGCCCTCTGCAACTCGGTGAGACCCGGTTCCAAAATAAAGAATAAAAAATGGGGTTGGGGGTATAGCTAAGTGGTAGAATGGGTTCCATCCCAGTACCGCAAAAAAATAAAAATGCAAAATGAAATATAGTTAGGCGTGGTAGCGCACACCTGCAATCCCAGTACTTAGGAGGCTGAGATGGGAGGATGGCAGGTTCACAGACAGCCTCAGCAAGTAGGGAAATTCTCAGCAGCCTAGTGAAATCCTGTTCAAAACAAAAATGAGAGCCAGCGTGGTGGCGCACGCTTGTAATCCAGCATTTGGGCGGCTGAGACAGGAGGATCGCGGTTCCAGTACAGCCCCAGCTACTTAGTGAGGTTCTTTGCAACTCAATGAGACCCTGTTTCAAAAACAAAGAATGAAAAATAGAGCTGAGGGGTGTAGCTCAGAGTTAGAATAGCCCTGGGTTCCATTCCCAGTACCGCAAAAAAAATGAAAATAAAAACAAAAAATGCCCCTAGGTTTAATCCTCAGAACCACAAAAGAAAAAAGAAAAAAAAAAAAAGAAATGAAATTCCAGTCAGTGATAAGCAGGTGACCCAGAGGAGCACAGCGCCCGGCTGCATCGACAGTTAGTGTTCAGATGTGACATCCTTTTGGCTTCGGGCTTGTTCATTTCACGTAGTCCCAAGCCATTTCCTTGGCACCACAAGATACGGGGCACACGGCCTTCGGGGTAGGACCACCAGAGCCCTGCATGGGTTCTGTCCACCCATGAAACTGGCTAATGCACTGGCGACTGTCACGTCCAGCGTCGATGTGGACAGGAAAGCGCCACCCTGCCCCACCCGGCTGCCACAGCAAGAGCTGAGCACCCCACCGCGTCTGCAGACAGCCTCAGCATCTTAGAAAGGCCCCCAGCAACTTAGTGAGATCCTGTTTCAAAATCAGATTAGGGCTGTGGGTGTAGCTCAGAGGTAGAATGCCTCTGGGTCAATCTTCAATACCATAAAAAATTATAAATATCCATATATATGATATAGGTACAGGTGGTCCCTAATTTAGGATAGTTCGATTTAGGACTTTTTTTTAAAATTTGAGGTGCTGGGGATAGAACTCAGTGGAATTCTATCTTTCAGATACACACCCATTCCCCCACCCCCTTTTATTTATTTATTTATTTTTATTTTATTTTTTATTTTTATTTTTTTGGTGGTACTGGGGGTGGAACCCAGAAGCATTCTACCTCCGGGCTATACTCCCAGACCTTTTTTTTTATATTTTATTTGGAAACAGGGTCTCACTAAGTTGCCGAGAGCCTCACTAAGTAGCTGAGGCTGGCTTTGAACTCATGCGATCCTCCTGTCTCGGCCTCCCAAGCGCGGGGATTACAAGCGTGCACCACCACACCCGGCCCTCACCCCCTTTTAAACAGGGTCTCACAAAGTGGCTGAGGGTGTCGCTAAATTGGCCCGGAACCTGCCATCCTCCTGCCTTGTCTCCCAAGTATTGGGATTACAGGTGTGCACTGCCACTCCTGGCTTCAATTTCTGACTTTTTATCTTATGATAGTTGATAGCAGTATGCATTCATTAGGAATTATATTTCAAACCTAGAATTCATTTATTTATTTTTGTGGTACTAGGGACTGAACCAAAAAGGCATTCTACCTCCAAGCTACATCCCCAGTCCTATTTTATTTTACTCTCTTTTTTTTGGTGTGTGTGTGTGTGTGTGTGTGTGTGTGTGTGTGTGTGTGTGTGTGTTGCAGGGAATGAAACCCAGGGGCTTTCTACCTCCGGGCTATACTCCCAGACCTATTTTATATTTCATTTGGAAACAGGGTCTCACTAAGTTGCTGAGAGCCTCACTCAGTAGCTGAGGCTGGCTTCAAACCTGCACGATCCTCCTGTCTCAGCCTCCCGAGTACTGAGATTAAAATCATGCGCCACCACACCCGGCTTTTAGTTTTCATTTTGAAATAGGGTCTTGCTAAGTTGCAGAGGGCCTCGCTAAGTTGCTGAGGCTGGCCGCAAATCTGTGAGCCTCCTGTCTCAGCCTCCTAAGGATTTCAAGTGTGCGCCACCTGGCCTGGCTCAAATCTAGAATTGATCTCTTTGCCCAGGCTAGAGATGTGTGACTGGAGCCTCTCTCAAGCCACAGTCAGCTCCAGGTCACACGGGAGTTAAACAAGGGCCACCTCACTGTGCTGTGCTGGATAAGACACGCAGCGGCCTAGGTAGGGCTTTGGGGTTTGTTTCTTTGATTTTGTTTCTTTGATTTGGTGGTTTTGTTACAGTGCTAAGGACTGAACCCAGGGATGCTCTTTTTTTTTTTCTTTTTTTTTTTTTTTTTTGGTGGTACTGGGGTTCCTGGAAGCCCTTCTACCTCTGGGCTACACTCCCAGACCTATTTTTACATTTTTTTATTTGGAAACAGGGTCTCCTAAGCCAGCGCGCGCAACTGGCTTCGAACCTGCATGATCCTCCTGTCTCTGCCTCCCAAGCGCGGGGATTACAAGCGTGCGTCACCACGCCCGGCCACAGCTAGGTAGTTTCTACCCATCAGCACGGTGCACACACCAGGGAGGTAAAGCTGGAGGATAGTCTTTCTCATATTATTTCACACCTTTCTGTAGTGTAATTTTGCAAAAAGCCAAGCCTCTTTTGACAGTTTTCAAAACAAAAATTATTAGTTACTAATAAAGAATAAGGACCAACCAGTACAGTTTTCAGTCTCTGTATCATTTGACAGTATAAAACATGACTAACCCACCGGGCATGGTGGCTCACACTTGTAATCCCAGCATTCAGGAGGCTGAGACCGGAGGATCGTGGTTCCAGGACAGCCTCAGCTACTTAGTGACGCCCTTTGCAACTCAATGAAACCCTTTTCAAAATAAAGAATAAAAAATAGGGCTGGGGGTGTCACTCGGAGGTAGAAAGCCCCTGGGTTCCATCCCCAGCACAGAAAAAAAAAAAAAAAAAAAAAACTAATCCAGGCATGGTGGCGCACGCTTGTAATCCCCGCGCTTGGGAGGCTGAGACAGGAGGATCACACAGGTTAGAAACCAGCCTCAGCTACTTAGTGAGGCTCTCAGCAACTTAGTGAGACCCTGTTTCCAAATAAAATATAAATGGGTCTGGGAGTATAGCCCAGAGGTAGAAAGCCTCTGGGTTCCACCCCCAGTACCACCAAAAAATAAAAAAATAAAAATAAAATAAAAACTAATCATGGTGTGACCCCCTTCCTTGGGCAGAGCTTCGCTGCGGCCCTGATGGAGATGTCCGGCCCCTACAACAGCTCCCCTCGGCCAGAGCAGCACAAGTGAGTGGACGTGGCAGCTGGGGGGCAGTGGAGCACCCACCCCGCCCTGAGCCCCAAGTCCTTCCCGACAAGCTGGAGCCCTGGGTGCCATCTCCTCCTTCCCCAGGGACCTGCCCACTCGGGGGTTCCAGGACTTGGAGAGGCTGGGGAGTCCTGAGGCCTCCTCCACAGGAGGGGAGGCACAGCAGAACCCCCACAGCCTCACCCAAAGGCAGGGGTCCATCCTGCCCCAGGGGCGGGAGCCCTAATGCTGTCCCCTAATGCCAGGCCTACGCGGGTCCCCAGTCCGCTGTAACACTCGGGTGTCCGTCTTCTCTCGCCAGGAGTTACAAAATCCGCTTCAACAGTGTGTCCTGCTCAGACCCGCTGGTGTCGTCCTGGCGGCGGAAGAGGAAGGAGTGCAGTAACACGGACAGCGCGGGGGCCCTGGGCACCCTCAGGTTGGGGGCCGCGCCGGGGGTGCGCAGGGGCCAGGCTGCTGGGGCCGCCCTGGGCTGGCCCGGGGCGCTCCGCTCACGGTTCCCTGCGCCCCAGGTTCTGCGTGTTCGGGCTGGGCTCCCGGGCGTACCCCCACTTCTGTGCCTTTGCGCGGGCGGTGGACACGCGGCTGGAGGAGCTGGGTGGAGAGCGGCTCCTGCAGCTGGGCCAGGGCGACGAGCTGTGCGGCCAGGAGGAGGCCTTCCGCGGCTGGGCCCAGGCCGCCTTCCAGGTGAGCCCCTGGGGCCCCAGATGTGAGTCTCCCGGCCTGCGTGGGCTGCTCCGTCCCTCGCAGGGACCACCGGGACTGCAGTATTGCAGTTTGTATCTGGAAGATAGAATGCCAGGAAGTCACCGGGCGTCAGACAGGGCCTGGCCGAGAGGGATGACCTGGCCAGGGGAGGCTCCCAGGAACTGGACTTTTCCGGAGCCCGCGCTGCCTATCTGGGAATGGTGCCTGGAGCAGAGCAGCGGCTGGTTCTCCCAGTACTGACGCTGCCCAGGGCAGGCCGCCCCGGCATCTGTGCATCTGGAGCTCAGAGCTGAAGGCAGCTGTGGGTCCAGAGCCAGGGAAGGGGCGGGGGGGGGGGGAGGGCTTGCTGGGAAGGGGAGGCAAGCTGGAGAAGCAGGCCCAGAGGGGGGAGAGGGGACGAGAACGACTTAGAGGATAAAGGTAAAGGGAGTAGGGCAAGCCCATACACTTACTGTTTTTATTTAATATTTATTTATTGGACCCAGGGGCACTCTCCCACTGTAGTACATCCCCAACTCTTTTTGTTTGGGTTTTTTTTTCTATTTTTTGTTTTTGTTTTTTGGTACTCGGTATTGAACCCAGGGTATTCTACCTCTAAGCTAAACCTCCAGTCTTTTTTTAAATAGGGTCTCCCTGTGTTGCCGAAGCTGGCCTCACACCTGCAATCCTCTTGTCTTAGCCTCCCCAGTACTAGGATTGCAGGTGCCTGCCGCCACACCCAGCTCACATCCCCAACTCTCTACTTACTTACTTGTGGTGCTAGGGCTTGAACTCGGGAGCATTCTGCCTCTGACCTATACCTCCATCCCTTTTTATGTTTTACTTTTTTCAGTACTGGGGATTGAATCCAGGGGGTTTCTACCTCTGAGCTTTACCCCCAGCCCTAATTTTTATTCTTTATTTGGAAATAGGGTCTTGCAGGTTAATGAGTCTCACTACTTGCTGAGACTGTCCCTGACTCTGCAGAATCCTCCTGTCTCCACCTCCCAAGTACAAGGACTAAGAGCATCACACCAGCTCAGCCCTTTTTATAATCTCTTTTATAAAGATCTCAGCTAGGTCACTGAGAGTCTCACTACTTGCTGAGGCTGGCCTTGAACCTGCGATCTCCCATCTCAGCCTCCCAAGTACTGGGATTACAGGCATGCACCATCACGTCCTGCTCCCTGTTCTTTTTTTTTTTTTTTTTTTTTTTTTTTTTTTTTTTGCGGGTCTGGGGGTGAAACCCAGGGGCATTTGACTTCCGAGCCACACCCCCTGCCCTATTTTTATTCCTTATTTTGAAACAGGGTCTCACTGAGCTGTGGAGGCCCAATTCTTTATTTTTATTTTTATTATTATAAGACAGGGTCTCACTTGGTTGCTGAGGCTGAGCAAGAACTTGCAACTGTCTTGTCTCGGCCTCCCGCGCAACACAACCTCGGGTTTGGGAGATCTGACTTTGGTGGGGGAACCATTGGCGTATCTGAGAGGCAGGAAGACTGGCCTCACGGGGCCAGTAGCAGTAGGGATAGGAAGGAAGGGAGGGAGCGAAGGAAGGAAGGAAGAGATATAAGACTGTACACACCACCAGGGGAACAGCAACAAAACCTGGTGATGGGCTCAGCCAATCACAGGCATGCCCCGGATCTCAAGGCTGGGGCCTGCCAAGCAGCTGGCCAGAACTGCACTTGATCAGAAACAGAGAGATAAGCCGGGCATGGTGGCGCATGCTCCGAATCCCAGTACTTGGGAGGCTGAAGTAGAACCTGCAGGTTCAAGGCCAGCCTCAGCCACCTAGTGAGGCCCTCTGCAACTTAGTGAGACTGTTTCAAAATAAAGAATAAAAAACAAGGCTGGGGGTGTAGCTCAGAGGTAGAATGCCCCTGGGTTCCATTCCCAGTACCAAAAATAAATAAAAGAAACAGAGAGTTAGAACATTCACCCTCCATCCTGCCCCTCCACAGTAAAGCAGCACTATTACCTGCACATGCTGAGCTAAGGGGTTTCCATAAAGTCTCACCTAAGCTTCACTAGAACCGTATGAGTTGCTAGATGAGGAAACTGAGGCATGTAAGATCTAAGTGCAGGAGTGAGAATTCAAACGCATCCAGGTGCCGCGGCACACACCTACGGCCCCAGTGCTTGGAACAGTGAGACTGGAGGAACCATGCAGGTTTGAGACCAGCCTCAACATCCCAGCAAGATACTGTTTCAAAACAAAATATAAACCGGGCATGGCCCACGCTTATAATCCCAGTACTTGGGAGGCTGAGACAGAGGATCGCAGGTTAGCAACCAGCCTCAGCAGCTTAATGAGGCTCAGAGCAACTTAGTGAGACCCTGTTTCCAAATAAAATATAAAATAGGGATGGAGGTGTAGCTCGGAGGTAGAAGACTACTGGGTTCCATCCCAATTACTGCAAAAAAAAAAAAAATACATAACAAGGGCTGGGAGCCGGGTGTGGTGGTGCACACTTGTAATCCCAGCATTCTTCAGCTGCTTAGTGAGACCCTAAAATAGGGCTGGGGTTGCAGCTCGGAGGTAGAATAAATGTCTCTGAGTTTGATCCCCAGTGCCCCCCTACACACACACACACACACACACACACACACACACACACACACAGATCAGATGCAGGTCTGAGACCCCGCTGTCTTCACTAAGCCACTATATGCCGAGCGCTGTGCTCCCTGGGCTACGGGACCAACATTTATTAGATACCTAATTAGCGCTGGGACAAGTCGCCATGCATAGAGGAGTCAGCAGGGTCCCCATGCAACCACCAGGACTTAGACCTGCAGGACAGGCCACCGTGAGCACGGCCCAGGCCTCAGCTGGGTGACCTCATCTTCCCTCTGCCTGGGGCACCCTGATTCCTATGCTCACCACGAAAGGCAGGAGGTTGTGGGGGACCCCACAGGAGCAGGTCCTCAGCCCTCGCCTGCCGGCCCTCAGGCCTCCTGTGAGACATTCTGCGTGGGAGAGGACGCCAAGGCCGCCGCCCGGGACATTTTCAGCCCCAAGCGCAGCTGGAAGCGCCAGCGGTACCGGCTGAGTGCCCAGGCCGAGGGCCTGCAGCTGCTGCCAGGTGCGCCCATCCCTCCCTGACCCAGCTGCGCTCTGCGGTCCCCAGGACTCCCTCCTCTCATTCTTGAGGGCCTCCCCCCACTCATCCTTGTTTCCGCCCACCCCCTCCCCAGGCCTGATGCACGTGCACAGGAGGAAGATGTTCCAGGCCAGGGTCCTCTCGGTGGAAAACCTGCAGAGCAGCAAATCCACGTGAGGGGAAGCGCCTCCCCCTCCTCCCCAGGCACTGGTCCTCCTCCTCCCACCTGGCGCTGCTCCCCCACCCTCCTCCCCAGGCACTGGTCCTCCTCCTCCCACCTGCTCCCCCAACATCGCCTTCTCGACCCCACCCCACGTCACTGCCCTTTCCACCCCCAGCCGGGCCACGATCCTGGTGCGCTTGGACACGGGCGGCCAGGAGGGGCTGCAGTACCAGCCGGGGGACCACATAGGCGTCTGCCCACCCAACCGGCCCGGCCTCGTGGAAGCGCTGCTGAGCCGCGTGGAGGACCCACCGCCACCCGGAGAGCCCGTGGCTGTGGAGCAGCTGGAGAAGGGCAGCCCCGGTGAGGGTCTGCGCCATCCCCCGCCCAGGACCCCCAGAGATCAGCCCGGCAGGGCTGCACTTCCCTTCACAGCCTGGCACTAGCTTGAAGCCAGCTGTACCACCCCTGCCAGTCTGGCCTTGCTGGATGGTCCACACAAAGCATGGGCTGCTTATCAGAACCGGCCCCGCGTGCCCCTAAAAGGTTGCCCCCTCCTTCTGGGCGCCCCAAAGCCTCCCCAGCAGTCTTGCTTGCTCTGTAGCTGGGACATCTTCTACTAAATCAATACCTAGAGAAGATGAAATGGGTGGAGCAGGGTGTGATGGTGCATGCCTGGATCCCAGTACTTGGGAAGCTGAGACAGGAGGATCACTGGTTTGAGGACAGCCTGAGCGTATAGCTCAGCAGCCCAGCAAGACCCTGATTCAAAACAAAAAGTCGTGCATAGTGGCGCACGCTTGTCATCCCAGCATTCAGGAGGCTGAGACAGGAGGATCGCGGTTCTCAGACAGCCTCAGCTACTTAGTGAGGCCCTTTCTGCAACTCAGTGAGACCCTGTTTCAAAATAAAAGATAAGAAATAGGGCTGGGGGTGTAGCTCAGAGGCAGAATGCCCCTGAGTTCCATCTCCAATACTGTAGTAATAATAATAATAATAATAATAATAATAATATAAATAAAATAAAACAGGGCTAGGGATATAGCTTGGAGGTAGAATGCCCAGCCTTGGTTCATACCCAATACTAAACACACAAAAAGATAAACTAGCCAGGCGTGGTGGCGCACGCTTGTAATCCCCGCGCTTGGGAGGCAGAGAGAGACAGGAGGATCACACAGGTTCGAAGCCAGCCGCACTGGCTTAAGAGACCCTGTTTTCAAATTTTAAAAAATATAAAAAATAGGTCTGGGAGTGTAGCCCAGAGGTAGAAGGGCTTCCAGAAACCCCAGTACCACCCAAAAATAATAATAATAAACTAGGTGGAGTGGCAGCAGAGGAGCCCAGCCCAGCCCCGTTAGTCCAGCAGCCCCCGGCCCCCAATAAACACAGAAGTGCCTGGACACACAGCTGGGCGCAGGTCTGCCAGGAAAGCACAGAGAGGCGGCGTCCGCCCCAGAAAGCAACTTCAGCTCCCACGGTGCGCTCCCGGGTGGGCCCCTTGTCACAGCTCCCGTGCACCCCCAGGTGGCCCTCCGCCCGGCTGGGTGCGGGACCCCCGGCTGCCCCCCTGCACGCTGCGCCAGGCTCTCACCTTCTTCCTGGACATCACCTCCCCGCCCAGCCCTCGCCTCCTCCGACTGCTCAGCACCCTGGCCGAAGAGTCCAGCCAACAGCAGGAGCTGGAGGCCCTCAGCCAGGTGGGGCCGCTGGGTGAGCCAGGAGCTGAACAGGAGGGGAGCTGGGCGGCGGCTGGGGGCGCCACGCGCGGTCCTCCGGGACTTTCTCCTGACGCTGTGCCTGCTCCAGGCTGAGCAGCTTGTCTCCAGCCTTAAGGAGACACTGGGCGGCCTAAATGGAGGAGAAACTAAGGGGGCTCAGCAGGGGGGCCAAAGAGGGAGGTCACCAGGCAGGACCACGGGGCTCCCAGCCCGCTGCATCCCACCCTGTAGGACCCCCGGCGCTACGAGGAGTGGAAGTGGTTCCGCTGCCCCACGCTGCTGGAGGTGCTGGAGCAGTTCCCGTCCGTGGCGCTGCCTGCACCCCTGCTCCTCACGCAGCTGCCCCTGCTTCAGCCCCGGTACTACTCTGTCAGCTCAGCACCCAGCGCCCACCCAGGGGAGATCCATCTCACCGTGGCCGTGTTGGCATACCGGACCCAGGGTGAGGCTGGGAACAGGGTGGGCCTCACCTCATCAGGCACTGGACGGCCTCGCCGGGCGGGCCCTCGCACTGGCCTCTCCTCCCTCTCCCCTAGATGGGCTCGGGCCCCTGCACTACGGAGTCTGCTCCACGTGGCTGAGCCAGCTCAAGGCGGGAGACCTTGTGCCCTGCTTCATCCGGGGGTAAAACAGGCCTGTGGGATGGGAAGGGGCTGGAGCGGAGGGTGTGGTCCAAGCAGAGGTGGAGAGAGCGTCACACAGGACAGGGGATGGAGGAGTCAGCTGGGGTGAGGACAGAGTCACCCAGGGTGTCGGAAGCACAGAGGACCCGCATAACAGGCCGGGGACAGGGCGTCATCCAGGCAGTTCAGAACTGTGGCTGAGCACCGGGCCTCACTAATTTGGACTTGGGTCCTGCCCTGAAACTAAAACTCCCAGTGACACAGCAGGCCCGGCCGGCCCTGTGGCTACATGAAGCAAGGCCTTGCGTGCCTACATCATTGGAGCAGCCTGTGTCAGAAGACATGGCACCTGGTACTGTGGCCCCCCAGACTCCAGCCTGATGAGTCTCTCTGCTCTCTGCTCAGGGCTCCCTGCTTCCGGCTGCCGCCGGACCCCAGCTTGCCCTGCATCCTGGTGGGCCCAGGCACCGGCATCGCCCCTTTCCGAGGATTCTGGCAAGAGCGGCTGCATGACATTGAGAGCAAAAGTAAGGCCAGGGCGGCGGCGGAGGGACAGAGGGTGCTACTGGGAGAGGTGGGGAGAGGGCAAGGCACTGGGGCCCAGGTGAACGGAAGCTATGGGACCACGGCAGGGTCTGAAGGCAAGGGCTGGGCCCTGCTTGGCTTCCTGGTGCCAGCACTAGTGGGTGTTGAACTGAATTAAGGTCAAAGGAAAGACTGGAAGGAACGGGTCTGGAACTCAGAAAACGACAGTAACGCCCCAGGTAGATCCTGAGCCGTGCGGACCGCTCCCGTGGGTGTGGGCAGACTGCTCAAGTTGAGGAGGGGGTGTCAGTCAAAAGGGGGCTAGATCTAACAGAGGGCTGAAGGTGCGGGGGACTCTGGGTTGGTGCAGGGGCCTGCAGTGTTAGGAGATGCCAAGGGCACTGGAGTTCCGAGTCAGAGACCAGTTCCAGCGCGGCTCTACCACCCGCCATCCAGTTTGTAAATCCGAGGTGCTGCAGGGTCTCCGCGAGAGCACCCTGTACTGCCCTAGAGGCCAAACAGCCAAGAGAACGGCTGCTTCCGACCAAAAGTCTGGGCAGTCGGCCTGGGCGAGGGAGGCCCCGGGGGCGAGGGGCTCTCCCAAGCCGCGCGTTGCTCGCAGGGCTGCAGCCGGCCCCCATGACTCTGGTGTTCGGCTGCCGATGCTCCCAACTCGACCATCTCTACCGCGACGAGGTGCGGGACGCCCAGCAGCGCGGAGTGTTTGGCCGAGTCCTCACCGCCTTTTCCCGGGAACCCGACAGCCCCAAGGTGCGGGACCCCAGGGCGCGGAGCGAAGGGCCGCCAGCGAGCTCCAGGGGCGCGCGGGTCCAGGCCCGGCCCCCCACCTCCCAGGGCTCGGCCCCTCCCACTCGGCCCCGCCCCGAGCCCTTGAGGACACGCCCATCTCCGCCCAAGCCCCGCCCCGGACCGCCCCTGGACGCGGCCCCTCCTGGCCCACGCGGGGGCTTTCAGCCGAGCCCCCTCCCTCGCCCCGCCCCTCCTCAGACCTACGTGCAAGACCTCCTGAAGACGGAGCTGGCTTCCGAGGTGCACCGCGTGCTCTGCCTCGAGCGGGGCCACATGTTTGTCTGCGGCGATGTCACCATGGCAACCAGCGTCCTGCAGACGGTGCAGCGAATCCTGGCCACCGAGGGCGACATGGAGCTGGACGAGGCGGGCGACGTCATCGGCGTGCTGCGGGTGAGCGGGGCGGGGCCTGGGGCGGGACCGGGGCGGGGCCTTGGTGGGCGGTTCTTGGGGCGGGGCGGAGCCTTGAGTTCTGGTTTCGATCCATCCCCCCCCCCCCCCCGACCCGCAGGATCAGCAACGCTACCACGAGGACATTTTCGGGCTCACACTGCGCACCCAGGAGGTGACAAGCCGCATACGCACCCAGAGCTTCTCCTTACAGGAGCGGCAGCTGCGGAGCGCAGTGCCCTGGGCCTTTGACCTGCCGGGCCCAGACCCCCTGGGCTCCTGACAGCCCTCAGGCTCTCCACTCCAAGTCCCAGAGAGGGGCTGCCGCATTTGTGTCCGCTGACCAGGGCCACCACCTCTCTCTCTCCCTCCCCTCTCCAGATGCCTTCCAGAGTCTGTTGCGAAGCTGCAGAGGTCCAGCTTCATTTCCTGGGACTGAGCAAATGTCTCTTCTCTCCAGGCCTGCTTCTCCTTGCAGGGGTCTGCCTGATCTGGAAGGCCCCTGCCAGCAGAAGTATTTGGGGCCTATGCCAGTCCCTCCGTGTGCCTTAGGTGAACTTAGATTCCCCTCTCTCCTCTCAGGAGTATCTTGCCTTTAAGCCTATCTCTAAATCATTCCAGTATTTATTGAAGAGTTACCATAAGAGACTGTGCCAGGTGTTTTGAGAGGCCTAACCCAGCCCCTGTGGGTTATAATTATAAAGAGACATGTTTTGTGTTTGAACGCGCACAGATGTGTGGGTGGCAATTCTTTGACAGCCAGCCCTACACGTTCCACGTGATCCAGCACCCTGAAAACACCCTTCCCACCAATCACAGGCAGTCCTGGGTTGTTCCCTTACACTTTATTGAGAAAACAGATGCAGGCCTCAGCTGCCAGGAGTGGGCATGCCAGAGACTGCCGTCACCGAGATGTACAACTCAGCCGCGAGCAATTTTTACTGCTTGTTTCACACAGGATGAGGAGCCGCACCCACTTCCTCAGACGGCACGGCCGCGCTTAAGTCCAAAACATCAGCGCTCGCTAGTTTTTCCACTCACAAGGCCCCCTTCTCTCCCCACAAATCCCACAGGCACCTGAAGGGGAGGCCAACAGGAGGAACCCCCTGCCTTTCAGACCCCTGACTCACTGTCTCCCTGAACTCCACCTTGGGGATACTCGTAGGACTCCTTCCCAGGCAACTGTCCCAGGACAGTCATTTGGGGCGATGTCCCTTAATCACCTCGGGGTGGGGAACATCTCTAACACTTGTCGCCATGGGCATCTCTTCCCCTATTCTTCCTCTGTTCTCTGGGGCGAGTTCCTCATGGACCCCCAGGTCCTGCCCAACTGAAGCATCCTGGGTCTGGTGTCTATGGAGGGTCTTGAAAGATGGCTCTGTGCATCCTTCTGCTACCCATCCACACGCCCTTGCATCTGGAGAATCCAGGAACCTAGGGCAAGAGAAGGCTCTTGGCAAGCAGTCCAGGGGTCTAAGGCCAGAGATGACCACCCCATCACCCCAAATTCCACCACTGTCCCCACCCCCAAGGCTTGCTCCAAACCAGCTTCCTACTCCTTCCTTCCTTCCCTTCCCAAGTTGGCAAGACTGACCTGAGATGTCCTCTTCAGGCAGTGCTAGGGGCCTGGCCAGCTTCCTTCTGGGTGTTTGTGGTCTCCTGAAACCCTCTAGGGAACAGATTCCGGACCCTTTGGGCTCCCCACTGCTGTCTTGGACTGGAGGCAGGACTGGAGCCTGGGGAGGAGAACCATCGGCTGGGTTAGGTTAGAAGCACCGGCGTCCTCAGGACCTGCCCGCCCCCACCCTCCTCACCATCACTGGACCAGGATGGCTTCTCCTCATCAGGGGAGGCTGGCTGTGAGGGGCTGGACCAGGGCCTGGACGGGGAGGAGGCCGAAGCCTCACCCCACACCTCCTGCTGCTGCTGCTGATGGAGCTAGGTAGAGGAAGAGGAATGAGGGCTCCCTGCTGACCAGGGGGCAGGGCAACCCAGGCGGGTCCAGAGGGGCCAGGGCTCCCCCTCCCCAGGCTCCATTTCATTCACCTGCCCCCACATTCCTCCTCCCAGTCCCCCTCTCTCACCTGGTGCAGGTAAATGGCATGGAGACTCATCTCCGCAGAAGCCAGCTCTGGGAGCTGGGCCGGCTTCTGGCCGCCCGTCCCTCCTGGGGATACGCAACTGAAACACAGGGTGCAGCAAGTCCAGAAACCTGCACCTCTTCCCGGAGGGAGGGCCAGGCTCCCCACGCCCCCTACCTGGGGTCCTGGGCTATGCGGGAAATAGAGGCAAGCAGGCTGGCCGTGGCGGCAGCCGGGCAGGGGGCTGTGGGGCTCAGGTCCCGTGGGGGCAGGATGGGGTTCACCAGAAGGTTGGCCAGGAAGGCTTCCGGCTGAACAAAAGAAAAAGCCGGAGTGACAAGAGAGCACGGGAAGGGATAGGGTGGGAAGGACAGAAGGGGGGACGGGGCCTGGGACTCACCAGAGGCGAGGTGCAGTCGCTGAGCACCCCCGGGGTTGGGGGGCTGCGAGCAGAGGTGGCGCCCCAAGCAGCTGCATCTTGCTGTACCCGGCCCCGAAAGTGCCCAAGGAACTTGGAGCTGTCCCCGGGAGGGCGCCATTGCGGGTGCGCCAAGGAGAAGCGCATCAAGGAGAGCTCTGTCTTGCCGTCCTCCGCACGCTGAGACAGCGAGGCCTCCGTCTGTCCCTCCGAGAGCCACTGTGGGCAACACGGGCCTTCAGGCGCTGCAGACACTGAGCCCCGGGTGGGGGGGAGTACTGCCCCAGGTCCCAGATAACGGGAGCAGAGGCTGAGGCTGAGATCCAGCCGCTGAGCAGGACCTAGGCCTACACCAGCTCCCACAGAGTGCCAGTCTCAATGTTTCCCCCGTGCAGACCCCTCCCCAGGGAAAGGAAAGGCTGTCTGTCCCCCCCAGCCCACCCCACAGCCCAGCCAGCCCCTCTGCGGTGGCCTTTGCTCCCCTTTACCGCCAGCGACTCTGTGATAGGACCCACAGGTGACATGGCATGTCACCCTCGCCAGGCTGGCCAAGCTCACCGCCTGCCCCTTGGGGACACTAAGCGCAGCGCTCCATGCCCAGGGTCCCGGGCAGCAGGGACGGAGCTGGGTGGCAGACTCCAGCGCCAGGAGTCGGCGGTCCCGGGGGCCTCTCACCTGAGGGTGCCCGTGGCGCTTCACATCCATGAGCGCGAAGGAGCAGATGTCCCCCACCCCCGCCACATCCACCGTGAAGTGGTGGAAGAAGTCGATGAAGTCCAGGGCGCGGGGGCGGAACCAGAAGAGCAGGAAGAGCGGGGTGAGCAGCGGGGACAGGAGCTCCTCCAGGAGGGAGACCTGCGGGCCGGCGCGGGCGTGAGCGCGGCCCGGCCTCCAGCCCTGCGCTCCCGGCCTCCAGCCCGGCCTCCAGCCCCGCGCTCCCGGCCTCCAGCCCGGCCTCCAGCCCTGCGCTCCGGCCTCCAGCCCTGCGCTCTCGGACTCCAGCCCGGCCTCCAGCCCGGCCTCCAGCCCGGCCGCCCCGGCCTCCAGCCCGGCCTCCAGCCCTGCGCTCCCGGCCTCCAGCCCGGCCTCCAGCCCCGCGCTCCCGGCCTCCAGCCCGGCCTCCAGCCCTGCGCTCCGGCCTCCAGCCCCGCGCTCCGGCCTCCAGCCCGGCCTCCAGCCCCGCGCTCCCGGCCTCCAGCCCTGCGCTCCGGCCTCCAGCCCTGCGCTCCCGGCCTCCAGCCCGGCCTCCAGCCCCGCGCTCCCGGCCTCCAGCCCTGCGCTCCGGCCTCCAGCCCCGCGCTCCCGGCCTCCAGCCCGGCCTCCAGCCCGGCCCCCCGGCCCTCACCGCTCACCGCTCGGTAGCGCAGCAGCTGCGCCATCTGCCAGTAGGCGCCGGCCAGGCCGCCCGCGCCCGGCTCCTCGGGGAGGTAGTGCATCTGGGCCAGGGCGGCCCGCAGCAGGAGCTGCAGGGGGCGCCCCTGGCACTGCTCTTCGGGAATGAAAGACCTGGGGGCGGGGCGGCAGCGGGGAGGGGTCGCGTTAGGGGGCCCGGGGGAGGGGCCCTGCCCGCCCCTGGCGGAGAAGCGACCCCCGCCGCCCCGGCTCGCGCCGCACCTGGCCACGGTGGCCGCCACCCCGAGCGCGGTCATGGTGGTGAGCACGTGCTCCACCGCGAGCACGTCCTCGTCGTAGACGGTGAGCACCAGCAGCGCGGCCAGGAGCGCGCCCGCGAAGAAGACGAGCTGGCGGGCCAGCAGCGCGCGCAGGGGCGCGGGGGGCGCGGCGGCGCGCAGGAAGGCGGCGGCCGGCCGGTAGGCGCGGGCCAGGCGCGCGCGCAGCTCGTGCGGCAGCTCGTTGAAGTGGCGCAGCTGCAGGCGCGCCAGGCGGGACCAGCGGCGGGCCCCGAGCGCGCCCGGCTCGCGCCGCAGCAGCTCCGCGTGGCTGTAGAAGGCGTGCAGCACCTGCCAGGCCAGCACCACCGGGCTCAGCGCCAGGTTCGCGGCCGCCAGCAGCAGCGCCGCGCGCCCCCAGCGCGCCGCCAGGGCGCCCCGCTGCTCGCTGCGCTTGTAGGCGTCGGGCAGCTCCCAGCCCCCGCGGAAGAGCGAGAAGGGCCCGCGGAAGAGAAGCAGGTCCACGTTGAACGCCAGGCCACGGCTGAGGAAGGCCACGCTGCCGCCCCAGGGCAGCGGGCAGCGGGCTGGCAGCAGGCCCTTGTTGGCCAGCGCCACCTGGTAGTTGGTGTAGCGCAGGATGCGGTGATGGACGTCCAGTTCGGTCAAAGGCCGCGGCTGCACACACAGCCCTCCGTTCCTCTGCAGCTCCAGGAGGCGGGACTGCACCTCTGCCCAGGGCACTGAGCTGAGCTCCTCCTAATGAGAGGGGCCTGGTGAGGCGAGGGACCCCGGTGCCCTCCGCAGTGATGCCCAGGTCCCTCCCCGACCCTGCAAATGGGCTGCCTTCAAAGCACCACACACTCACCAGGACCAAAGCAACACACTTCCGAGCCCCTGCTCGCCCCCTCGCTTTCCTCCCTAATGCTGCACCGGCAGGGGCGCTCCTGACTTTGTTTGTTTGTTTTCTTGGCTACTGGGGATGGAACCCAGGGGCATTCTACCTCCGAGCTACACCCCCAGCCCTATTTTTTAGTCTTTATTTTGAAACAGGGTCTCACTGAGCTGCAAAGGGCCTAAGTAGTAGCTGAGGCTGTCCTCGAACCGCCATCCTCCTGTCTCAGCCTCCCGAATGCTGGGGTTACCAGCGTGCGCCACCGCACCCGGCTCCTGACTTCGAAGCTTTTATCCTCTTCTGAACTGCCCTGCACCTCATCATCCCTGCCACTGTGGCCATTAGTCACGTACTTCCTGGTGACACCTCGTTAGTAAAGTCCAGGTGCTCTTAAGGAGCTGGGGACCTGGCTTCTCCGCTCCTGAAGATCGGGTTTTTCTGAGCCTTATGGCTGGCCCTTCACGGGGGAAACGTCTCCTTTCCGTTTCTAGTGTGCTGACCACCTCTGGAGCCCAGTCTTCACCACCTGCTGCCAGGGCCAGCTCTGAGACCCCCCGGCCCCAGCCCCACTCCTGGCCGTTCCCACTGTGGCCAGCTCAGCTTCCCACGCCCCTGGCCAAGTCCATGGCTGGGGGTGAGGCGCCGCCAACCTCATCTGGAGGCCTGCAAACCTCACTTTAGCCCAGTTTCACCCAGCTTCCCCAGGCCAGGTTAGTCAAGTCCCTCGGGGCCAGCCTCTCCAGCTCATCCCAGTGTCTCCCTTTCCCTGGAAGGAACAGGGCAGGAGGGAAAGAGGGAAGGAGGAGAAAGAGAGGGGTCAGCAGCCTCCCCCGACGCAGTGCCCAGCTCCTGCTCAGCCGACCTCCTGGCTCCTTCCTACGCCTGAGCCCTAGAACCCCTCCCCTGGCCACGTGGGAGGGTTTTGCCTGTGCCAAGAGCCCTGGATTCCAAGACGGGGCAGGGAAGTGTGTGGCAGCCAGTGCCTTCAACTTAGGTATAGAGCAAGACAGAAAGGAAAGGAAAGCGTCTAGCCAGGGACAGCGGCGAGGCCCACCCATAGCTGGCTGCCAAGGGGAAGCCACCGACGGGCCCTTGAAGGCTCAGTTCAGGCTCGCTGGCCCATCTCCTTCCTGCCTGAAGATGCCCACCGGCTTTCCTCAGACTCCTGCTCTGGGCTGGGAGTGCCCACCCCTCCGCCCGTCTTGACCTTTCCAGCCCAACTCCAATTCCTCCTGCTCTAGAAAGCCAGGTGCCAGCCTTTCCTCTAAACACCCACCGTGTGCCACAGGCATGTGACCGTAAGTCATCTTATGTGACGTGGCTAATACAGGAAGCTCCAGGAGGGTAAGGGCCGTGCTTCCTCAGTGGCGGTGCCCACCTCCCCACCCCAGGCCTGGCCTTTTCTGCCCTCTGCCTGTTGTACCTTCCCTCCGCGCTCTCCTGCCCACCCCTACAGACAGTCCAGCGCAGCTCACCGGCGGGATGTGCAGGGCCTCCCTGTAGAACACCTGGATGTCCCAGTAGCTGAAGAGGTTGCAGACTGAGCGAAGCAGCTGGAACAGCCAGAAGCCAGAAGCCAGGACCAGGAGGAAGACCAACAGGGGGCTGGCACGGATCCTGCACGGAGTGGGACAGGTCATTTTGGAGAAAGGGCGAGGAGACCATCGCTGGTCCCCTGGGTAGACCAGCAGGTCCCAAAGTGGGGCTCAGAGAGGGGCACCCAAAAAGGGCCCCACAAGTGTCTGCAAAGCCAACACTCTGTGCACATAACACTAATGTCCCCGCTCTTTACATTCTCATTCTCCCCCGAGTAGTGAAGAAATCACATCACACTGACAGCAGCGGAGTGTGCTCTTGTGTTTTCCTAGATTTTAAGGCTGCCCTGGGAGCTATGAGTGCAGCTCACTGGTAGAGCTCTTGCCTTACACAACAAGGCCTTTGGATTCCATCCCCAGCACCACAAAAATAAATAAGGTTGCCACTGGGTGTGGTGGCGCATGCGAACCGCAGGTTCACAGCTAGCCTCAGCTACTTAGCGAAACCCTGCTTCAAAATAAAGAAGAGAAAGGGGCGGTAGCACACACTTGTAATGCCGCAAAAATAAGAAAGAACGAAAGAATTAAAAATAGGGCTGGGTGCCAGGCGTGGTGGCGCACGCTTGTAATCCCAGTGCTTGGGAGGCTGAGACAGGAGGATCGCACAGGTTCGAAGCCAGCCTCAGCTACTTAGTGAGGCTCTCAGCAACTTAGTGAGACCCTGTTTCCAAATAAAGTATAAAATAGGTCTGGGAGTAAAGCCCAGAGGTAGAAAAGCCCCTGAGTTCCACCCCCAGTACCACAAAAATAAATAAATAAATAAAAATAGGGCTGAGGACATAGCTCAGAGGTAGAATGCCCCTGGGTTCAATCCCCAGGACCACAAAATAAAAATAAATAAATAATAAATAAAGTTGCTCTCAGCTTTAATTACGCTCTCTCTTCTCTCTCTCTCTCTCTCTCTTCTCTCTCTCTCTCTCTCTCTCTCTCTCTCTCTCTCTCTCTCTCTCTCTCTCTCTTTTCAGTACTGGGGATTGAACCCAGGGGCATTCTACCTGAGGTACATCCCAAGCCCTATTTTTTATTCTTTTTTTTTAAGAGTCTCACTGAGTTGCAGAGGGCCTCAGTAAGTAGCCGAGGCTGTCTGTGAACCACAATCCGAATTCCGGGATTACAAGTATGCACCACCACGCCTGGTGCCCAGCCCTATTTTTTTTTATATTTTTATTTTTATTTTTTGCAGTACTGGGGATAAAACCCAGGAGCATTCTACCTTGAAGATATACCCTTAGCCCTATTTTTTATTCTTTCTTTTGAAACAGGGTCTCACTGAGTTGCAAAGGGCCTCACTAAGTAGCTGAGGCTGTCCTCAAACCGCGATCCTCCTGTCTCAGCCTCCCAAATGCTGGGATTACAAGCGTGCGCCACCACACCCGGCTATTCTTTATTTTGAAACAAGGTCTTACTAAGTTTCAGAGGGTATCCGGTCTCAGCCTCCCAAATACTGGGATTACAAGCATGAGCCACAATGCCCAGTCCTCAGCTTTCATTTTTATACAACAAATATAGACACAAGAGATTCATAAAGTCCCTTTGGAATTCTCAATCCAGTTCAAGTGTATTTAAAAATACACAAAATGCACTTTAGATCCCAAGGCCAAAAACTTTGGGAACTGCTGACCTAGACCAAAGTGCCCCCCTCCTTCCCAGCACGGACTTAGCTGCAGGCCCCGCCGGGCTGTCACCCACCTCTCTGCACACTGGGCCGAGGGGAGGACGGCATCCGACAGTGTCACCTTGCTGTGGAGCGGCCCCTGTCTTGTGCGGTTATTCGGTTGGTTGGCAAAAAGAACGTTGTAATCCACACAGCGAAGGAGGAAGGTTGTGAAGGTGACGATGAAAATAAATTGTCTGTGAAAGGCAAGGCAGGGTGGGCAGTGATCAGGGCTGACGCCAGCGGGCTCCTGCCCTGGCCCCAGACAGCCTGGGGCTGCATGCCCGCTCAGCACAGCCATGAGCGCACAAGAAGGGGGGTGTTGGTACTAGGGATAAACTCAGGGACATTCTACGTCCAAGATACAACCCCATTTAAGTTGCAGAGGCTGGCCTCTAATCGATCTGCAATCCTTGGGCTCTTTTAGCCTCCCAAGTACTGGGGTTACCGGTGTGGGTGCCACCACGTCTGGCAGCGGGTGCTAAAAACTCATTATCTCAAAATAAACCAGGCGTGGTGGTACATGCCTGTAATCCCCAAGTCCCAGTACTTGGGAAGCTGAGACAGGTTTACAATGGGCTATTTAGTGAAGCTCTCCACAATTTAGTGAGACCCTGCTTCAAAAATAATAAATAAAGCCGGGCGTGGTGGCGCACACTTGTCATCCCCGCTCTCGGGAGGCGGAGACAGGAGGATCGCGCAGGTTCGAAGCCAGCTGCGCTTAGGAGACCCTGTTTCCAAATAAAAATGTAAAAAATAGGTCTGGGAGTGTTGCCCGGAGGTAGAAGGGCTTCCAGGAACCCCAGTACCACCAAAAAATAAAATAATAATAATAATAATAAATAAAATAGATCGGGGGTGTAGCTCCGAGGTAGAAGACTGCTGGGTTCGATCCCAAGCACAAGAGAGAGTGGGGGGGAGGAGGGAGAGGGAGAGGGAGAAGGAGAAGGAGAAAGAAGGAGGCCAGACAACAAGGACAGAGTTTGGGCAGAATCGGCATCCCACCCCAGCTGGAAGACATCCTCCAGCAGGATACAGGCAAAGCCGTTCCGCTGGTGGTAGCTGTAGATGTGGCGAGTTTGTCAAGGAATAAGCCCGAGGCACAACAGGCCTGCCCTGACGACACCTCCCTCATGCCCCCATACACCCTCCCCAACCGGCCCTCAGTGTCACCCCAAAGGCTGAGCTCAAAGGATATCTTGGTGAAGAAGCTGTCCAGGTTCTGAATGTGGTGCCAGGAGCCTGGGTACAAAGGAGGTGTCAGGACTTGGCACCGGGCCCCCAGTGATCAGCTCAGTTCACATGCCCTGGTTTCATGCCAGGGGCCCACCTGGGCTCAGCCAGGAGCTCCGAGGCCCCGTCCCCCCCCCCCACACTCACCCCGGAGTCCTTCAGGCACGTGAAGCAGGGGTTGCTGGTCCTCCCCACGCAGGGGTGAGTCTGGGGACCCCTCGGGGTCACAGTCCTCCAGCCGCTCATAATCCTGCTCGGGGATCAGAGGGCCTATCCGCAGCCCAGGAGGGTCCTGGGGGCACCGGCGTGAGGGAGGGGGAGTGACGGAGGCCAGGGCTGGGCTAGAGCGGGACCCCCAGGAGGGGGAAGCAGAGGCTGGCGCTGCCGTGGGCACCGTGGGCCGCGCCTGTGATGGGGGAGTGTCTGGGGTGGGGAGGACACTGTGGCCAGGCTGAGAAGCCCCTGTCCCCAGCAGGGCGGAGCAGGTGGGCCCCGGGGCAGGAGAGAACAGAGAGGAGGGGGAGCTTCTGGAGTGGGGGGTAGGAGACAGAGAGAAGACGGAGACCCTCCCTCCCCCGGGCCCCCGACGCGAAGGAGGAGCAGGCAGCAGCGGCGGCGGCGGCGGCGGGAGCAAGGGCACGGAGCCGGGCCCCAGGTCTCCCCACCGCCCCAGCCGCCCCCGGCTCCCCCCCCAACCCGTTCGGCTCACCATCGGCTGTGGCTTCCAGCTCTTGTCCTTCCCACAGAGGGCTGTGGAGCTGAGCAGGACAGGACGACGAGAACAACAGCACAGGTGAGTCAGGCTGGGCAGGCCCCAGGCGTCCCGCTCTGGTCACCTGTGTGATCACTCACGCGCCTCGCAGGGCAGCCTGGGGCATCCTTGGACCAGCCCCCACGCCCACCCGGGAGGGGTGCCAGCTGGGGAGGCAGGGGCAGTGACCGGAGAGACGTCTCCATCTTCACGCCTTGAGGGGATTAGAGGGAAAGAGAAGAGAGCAGCAGACAACAGAAAAAAAGAAAAAGAGGCCGGGTGTGGCGGGGCACGCCTGTTATCCCAGTGCTTGGGAGGCTGGGACAGGAGGTTCGCAGGTTCAAGGACAGCCTCAGCAAGTAGTGAGATTCTCAGCAACCTAGAGAGACCCTGTTTCCAAATAAGGGGTGGGGGGAGTGGGTTTGGGGATGTAGCTCGAAGGTAGAATGACTCTGGGTTCAACCTCCAGTACCCAAACACACACACACACACACACACACACACACACACACACACGAGGAAGTATCCCATTAAAGGGTCGTAGGATCTCGGCTGGGACCAATCCCAGGGACGCCTGTGTGCTGCTAGGTAAGCTCTCTGTCTCTGAGCTCTATCCTCAGGCCAAACCTGCCATTTCTTAAAATCTTGTCTCGTCTCTCTTCACACCCATAGATAGTGGTCAACAGGGAAATGCTGTAAGATTTTTTTTTTAAAAAAAGGGAGCGGCATCATGTTTTATTTGTTTGAGGTGCTAAGGAAGGAAAGGGGGAGACTTCACAGCCAGGTGGGTGTGGGGAATCAAGACGGGCAGGGAGTGAAAGGAAGGCGGCTCTCTTGGATTTGAGAAGTGTTTGGGGAGCTAAGATAGAAACCGGGGTTCCTTGGGGATCCCATTATGTTTATTTCCTCATCATAACTCTTGAAACCTGATGCCCTCTCACCCAAAGATTGGTCCTATTCCTGGGGCCCTCTGAAAAGCACCGGGCTAAACCGGCAGGTGAGGACAGCAGCTGAGGGTTTGGAAGACTACCGTGGGTACCCAGAGATGAGCTGCCTGAGTCGAGTTCCTGTGGTCACCTCAGCAAGGAAGGAGAGGCCCAGGCAGCTGGTCTGGTGGCTTGCCCAACGCCATTGCTGAGGCCCTGAGTCACCAGGTGTCCTACTGAAGCCCATGCCTACGATGCTGACTCAGCCGGCAGGTGGCAGGGCCTCCCGGCTCCAGCCCACAGGCTGAGGTAGGGGCCAGTGCATGAACTGAAGAGGAACACAGCGCTTCCTAGACTGTTTACTGGACCAGTGTGGAGGCAGTCAAGGAATTGCTCACAAATCGAGTCCAGGTGCACCTGGGTTTCGCTCGTGCCTCCTTCCTGGGAGAGGAATTGTCACGGTAACTCAGGAATCTCAGACCTTTATGGCCGAGCAGGAGGCAGAGCTATGAAGAGGAGATAGAGCCCTTCTATAGGTGGCAAAATGGTACCCCACATTGTAGGAGAAGCTGGAAATTCCCATCCACCTGATTTTGTGTGTGTGTGGTACTAGGGATGGAACCCAAGGGCATTCTACCTCAGAGCTACACCCCACCTCTAGCCCTGTTTTTTATTCTTTATTTTGAAACAGGGTCTCACTGAGTTGCAGAGGGCCTCACTAAGTAGCTGAGGCTGTCTGCGAACCGTGATCCTCCGGTCTCAGCCTCCCGAATGCTGGGATTACAAGCGTGCGCCACCACGCCCGGCTCCATCTGTCTGATCTTTCTGAGACATCTGTAGGATGGGTTTTGGGGAGTTTTATCAAGTCTCCCCCTCACCTGACACCAGTCCCTAGTATCACACGTCTTCCATCACATCAAGCTCCTCTACGTCCACCCAGAGCCCATCAGCCCAACCTCAACCAATCCTGGCTTCTGGTCCTACCCGGCTCCACCCTAAATTCACCCCCTGACAGCCTTCCTACCACCACTCTTAATTCAATTTGTGGGGAGGTTACTGAGGGTGGAACCCAGGGGCTTTCTACCTCCGGGCTATACTTCCAGACCTATTTTATACTTTATTTGGAAAGAGGGTCTCACTAAGTTGCTGAGAGCCTCACTAAGTAGCTGAGGCTGGCTTCGAACCCGTGCGATCCTCCTGTCTCAGCCTCCAAGTGCTGGGATTAGAAGCGTGCGCCACCATGCCTGGCTTAATTCAATTTATCACACCCTCAAGTTATTACAAAGGGCACTTTTCCCTGCCAGACATTTGGAGGGGAAGAGGGAATAGGAGGAACAGGACAGAGCCACTAACCACCAGGAAGCCACGCCCAGTGGGAGAGGCAAATACGCTTATTCCTGGGAGAAATACGTGCCAACCGAGGAGCAAGTGGTGTTTACAGCGCGGCTGGAGCCTTAGGCAAGATATTGAGACCAAGTTGAAGGGGGCTCCTGTCCAGGAGCGAACTGAGGCTGTGCCTTTATGTCAGAACCCCCATGCCAGCAGTTCTCAATGATAGAAAAGGGCGTCAGTATCAGAATCACGTATGGATGCTGTCCTTAAGAGTTAGGACGTGCTTAGGAGAGGAGGGTAGGTAGCAAGGCATATGTATATATATTTTATATATAGTATAATTTGTGTGTGCACTGGGGATGGAACCCAGGGGGATTCTGGCTCCAAGCCACAACTCCAGCCCATTTGTTTTGTTTTGAAATAGGGTCTTGCTAGGGTGCTGAGAGTCCCCCTATATTGTTGAGCGCGGTCTCAAATCTGTGATCCTCTTGTCTCAGCCTCAAGAGTATTGGGATTACAGGCGTGCGCCATCATGCACTGCTACATGTATTTATCTTTTGTCTTTTGTTGTTATTGGTGTGTGTGTGTGTGTGTGTGTGTGTGTGTGTTACTAGATGTTGAAATGTTGAAACCAGGTACATATTTGTACCTCTGAGATACATCCCCAGCCTTTATTTATTTATTTATTTATTTATTTATTTATTTATTTATTTATTTATTGGAAACAGGGTCTCAACCTCACAAGTACTGGATGAGAAGCATGTGCCACCACGTCCTGCTCAGGAAGATCACAAGTTCGCAGCCATCCTCAGCAATTTAGTGAGGCCTTCCGAAATTTAGTGAGACCCCGTTCCAAAATAAAAAATAAAATAGGGCTGAGGTACGTGTAGCTCGGAGACAGAATGTCCCTGTGGTTCAATCCTCAGCACCAGTCTGTTCGCTCCCTAGAACCAGCGCTTTACACTCTCTGGAGACCCCACGACATCTAGAGACCTTTGGGGATATCCTTAGGAAAGTGACCCGAGGTCTGCAGCTGCCGCGTTACCATGGACACCCCGGGGCTGGGAGGACTGGCTACACACACCCTGAAACGTCTCCAGAGAGGCCTAGGGCACAAGACATAAGGCTCCGCCTTCTAGGCTAGGCCCCGCCCACAGGGGAGGAGGGCGTTCACCGTTCTCTCCAATCAAAGCTTGCAGAGAGATTGATGTCTCTGTCCACCAATCATCCGCGGCGCGAGGGGCCTGCCGGGATGGGAGCCGGAATCCAACATGGAGCACTTGATGGGCTAGGGTGAGGCTGTCGTTGCCGGCTGCTCCAGTGCTCCCGCCCAGCATGTTGGTGCACTTATTTCGGGTCGGGATTCGGGGCGGCCCTGTCCCAGGCAGGGCGCTACTGCCCCTCCGCTTCCAGACGTTCTCGACCGTCAGGTAAAAAGGACAAAGCTACTCCGAGCGCGGGCCATTGACAATTGGCGGGGCGTGAGGCCCGCCGGGAGATGGAGTCCCCGGGGCTGCTGGGAGTTGTAGGCTGGCGCTGCAGGGGGTGGAATGTCACTCCCCAGGGAGCTGGCCTCAATTATTTATAGCGACGTTCGGGTGCCAGCCTGAGGCTCTGTGAGTTGGCGGAACGGAGTGAGCTCTAGGTCAGTCTGCACACCCGGGCCGCACTGTCCACCAGGGGGCGCCGGTCCCCGTCGCCTTCTTGAAATTGACCTGACGATTGGCAGACGTTTGTTAGTGTGTTTCCAAGATTCAAAGAAACCAGACCAAAAGTGGCTCCTGAAGCCAGGCATATAGGCACACGCTTGTAATCCCAGTATTCGGGAGGCTGAAACAGAAGGATCACAGGTTCGCGGCCAACCTAGCAACTTAAGTGGGGCCCTCTGCAATTTAAACCCTCTTTCATAATAAAATAGGGCTGAGTGTGTAGTTCAGAGGTAGAATGCCCCTGGGTTCAACCCCAGTAGAACACACACACACACACACCTCTGGAGCTGGAGAAGGTCTACAAGAATGAGGTCTGTCCATAACTAGTTTTTTGCAAAAACAGACCACATACATGCATTGGTCTAGATTGAGGGAAACAAGCAAGGATCTGGAAAGTACATCTGGAGTGTGGATGCTTTGTGAGAAGAGACTGATTTCTTTCTGTCCTGCAGTAGAAAATCTGAGGATGGGTCAGGAAGAAGATTGCCAAGGGCGGGTGGTCCCGGAGCCCTGGTATTTGGAAAGCCCAACTGATTGGCGGAGGGAGGGCAAGAGCAGGGGCTACCTGGACCTGGAAGTACCCGTACTGGGAAGTAATCAGTTCTTGGTGCTCGTCACGCCCGTCTTAGAGTCTTAGTTTGAAGATGAAAGGACCTGGAAAGTGGCCATGGTAAATTATTAAACGTTTTGAAAACAGTCTTTAGGAAAGAGTAAGAGTGTTGATATTATGTAAACCAGAGAGAGAGACTGACCCCCAAGGAAAGACATCAAACATTATTCAAGTATATGTGCACTCATTAGTATTTTAGTAGGTCAGGATTTAGCAGATCAGGATCATTTAAAAATGACATAAGCCGGGCGTGGTGGCGCACGCTGGTGCTTGTCATCCCCACGCTTGGGAGGCGGAGACAGGAGGATCGCGCAGGTTCGAAGCCAGCCTTAGCTGGCTTAAGAGACCCTGTTTCCAAATAAAATATAAAATAGGTCTGGGAGTGTAGCCTGGTAGAATGCCCCTGGGTTCCATCCCCAGTACCATACACACACACACACACACACACACACACAAGACTTAAGCTGGCGTGGTGGCATATGCTTGTAATCCCAGTACTTGGGAGGCTGAGTTGGGAGGATCACAGGTTTGCAGCCAGCCTCAGCTACTTAGTGAGGGCCTTGCAACTGAGTGAGACCTGTTTCAAAAAAAAGAATAAAAAATAGAGCTGGGAGCCAAGCGTGGTGGCACACACCTGTAATCCCAGCATTTGGGAGGCTGAGACAGGAGGATCCGGGTTCACGGACAGCCTCAAGTATTTAGTGATGCTCTTTGCAACTCAGTCCCTGTTTCAAAATAAAGAATAAAAAGTAGGGCTGGGGTTGCAGATTGGAGGTAGAATGCCCCTGGGTTCCATCCCACGTACCACACACAAAAAAAATAGGGCTGGGGGTATAGCTCAGAGGTAGAATGCTCTTGGGTTCAATCCCCAGTACCACAAGGAAAAAAAAAAATAGCCAGGCGTGGTGGCGCAGTCTTGTAATACCCGCGCTTGGGAGGCAGAGACAGGAGGATTGCGCAGATTCAAAGCCAGCCGCGCTGGCTTAAGAGACCCTGTTTCCAAAATTTAAAAAAGTATAAAATAGCCGGGCGTGGTGGCGCACGCTTGTAATCCCCGCGCTTGGGAGGCAGAGACAGGAGGATCGCGCAGGTTCGAAGCCAGCCGCGCGTGCGCTGGTTTAGGAGACCCTGTTTCCAAATAAAAATGTAAAAATAGGTCTGGGAGTGTAGCCCCGAGGTAGAAGGGCTTCCAGGAACCCCAGTACCACCAAAAAAAAAAAAAAAGTATAAAATAGATCTGGGAGTGTAGCCTGGAGGTAGAAGGGTTCCAGGAACCCCAGTACCACCAAAAAAAAAAAAAAAAAAAAGAAAGAAAGAAAGAAAAAAATGACTTAAGCCAGGCACAGTGGCGCACACTTGTAATCCCAGTATTTCGGAGGCTGAATCAGGAGGATCACAGTTAGCAGACAGCCTCAGCTGCTTCCTGAGGCCCTCTACAACTAACTTAGTGAGACCTAATTTCAAAATAAAGAATAAAAAATGGGGTTAGGGGCATAGCTCTGAGGTAGTATGCCCCTGGGTTACATCCCCAGTATGACCCTACCCCCAAAAAAGGAACTTAATAGAGAATAACAGAATACATGTTTAAAAAGTAGAGAAAGTGTAGCCGGGTGTAGTGGCACTCGCTTGTAACCCCAGCATTCGGGAGGCTGAGACAGGAGGATCACGGTTCGAGGACAGGCTCAGCTACTTAGCGAGGCTCTTTGCAACTCAGTGAGACCCTGCTTCAAAATAAAGAATAAAAAAATAAGGCTGGGGGTGCAGCTCAGAGGTAGACCGCCCCTGGGTTCTATCCCCAGTGCCGCAAAAAAAAACAAAAAAAAGTAGGGAAAGTGGTGCTGGGGGTGTGGCTCGTAGCATGCACAAAGCTCATTGATCCTCAGCACAAAAAGAAAAAGTTAAGGAAAGCATTATTTTGTGAAGCTTTTCGGTTTGTGTGGCATGCCCATCGGACGAGGGCCCTGCAGTGTGACATGTGGGCCACAGCAAGTCTGAACATTTGCAAAGTGCAGCCGCAGTCAGACTGTCCTGCATCTCTAACAAGGGCACTGGTTTGCTCAACAAACAAGCATCCACTCAATATCCACCCTGCATCTTGTTCTGTGGTATTGGGGATCAGACCTAGGGCCTTGCATGTGCTAGGTAAGCTGTGAGCCATATCCACCAGCCCTTTTTATTATTACTTTATTTATTTGCCTACTTCCTTATTTTGACACTGGGCATTGAACCTAGAGGCATTCTACCTCCTAATTATACCCCAGCCTGATCTTTCTTTTTTTAATTAATTATTTATTTATTTTTGCGGGTCTGGGGATGGAACCCAGGGGCATTCAACCTCCAAGCTACACCCCCAGCCCTATTTTTTATTCTTTATTTTGAAGCAGGGTCTCACTAAGTAGCTGAGGCTGTCCAAGAACCGCGATCCTCCTGTCTCCGCCTCCCAAATGCTGGGATTACAAGCGTTCGCCACCACCCCGGCTTTTGTTTTTTATTTTGAAACAGGGAATTGCTAAATTGCTAAGGTTGTCCTTGAACCTGTGATCCTCTTAATTTAGCTTCCCAAGTACTGGGATTACAGATGTGTGCCACTATGCTCAGTTTATTTTATTTTGAGACAGGTTGGGCTAAATTGCCTAAGCTGGCCTTAAACTTGTGATCCTCCTGCTTCAGCCTCCTAAGTAGCTGGGTTAATGTCAATTATGTACCAGAGTTCTGCTGAGTACTGGGATGTACAGGTATGTGTCACAGTGCCCAGCAAGAAACTATATTTTATATAGCTGAAGCAGGAGGATTGCAGGTTCGAGGCCAGCCTCATCAATTTAGTGAAACCCTGTTTCAAAATAAAAAAAGAAAAAGGGCTGGGAGTGTACGGAGTCCTCCTGGATTCAGTCCCCAGGGGGGATGGAAAAAAAAGGTTAACTTGCTGCAGGGCTCAGTGGTGCAAGCCCATGATCTCAGGTTAGAGGCCAGCTGCAGCAACTTACTATATCTTGTTTCAAAATAATAAGGGCTGAGAAGCCGAGCGTGGTGGTGCACACTTGTAATCCCAGTACTTGGGAGGCTGAGACAGGAGGATTGTGCAAGTTCGAAGCCAGCCTCAGCTACTTAGTGAGCCTCTCAGCAACTTAGTGAGACCCTGTTTCCAAATAAAATATAAAATGGGACTGGGAGTATAGCCCGAAGGTGGAAAGCCCCTGGGTTCCATTCCCAGTAATACAAAAAAAAAAAGAGAGAGAGAAAAGAAAGGACTGAGCCAGGGAGGGTGCCACACATCCATAATCCCAGTGTTTGGGAGGCTGAGACAGGAGGATCGCAGGTTCCTAGACAGCCTCAGCAAGTAATGAGACCCTCATCGACCTAGTAAGACCTTGTTTCTAAATAAGAAATAGGGTTGGGGTGTATATATTGTAGTTGGGTGCATTTGTCTCAGAAACTAGCGTTGCTTAAGAAGGGCCCTGAGAGCTGGGCACAGTAGCACGTACCTTACACACACACACACACACACACACACACACACACCAGCTCTGAGAAGGGCAACTTCAGAGGCCTAAAAGAAGAGGAGATGAGCCTTCCAGAAGACTCAGTCAGAACTCGGGGGTCGGTTAGTTGAAAGGTGGATGGCTGGGACCAGTCAAGTGGCACATGAATATAATCTTAGTACCGGGGAGGCAAGAGACAGGAGGATCATAGGTTTGAGCCCAGCCTCAGCAATTTAGTGAGACCCTGTTTCAAAATAAATAAATAAATAAAAAGGGTTAGGGGTATAGGTCAGAGGTAGAATGTCCCTGGGTTCAGTCTCTAATATAAAAACAGAAAGGCCAAGCATAGTGGCACACACTTGTAATCCCAGCATTTGGGAGGCTGAGGCAGGATGTGCTTCCTGGACAGCCTCAGCTACTTAGTGAAGTCCTTTGCAACTCAGTGAAACCCTGTTTCAAAATACAGAATAGAGGGGGCCGGGCGTGGTGGTGCACGCTTGTAATCCCAGCACTTGGGAGGCTGAGACAGGAGGATCGCAGGTTCGAAGCCAGCCTCAGCTACTCAGTGAGGCTCTCAGCAACTTAGCGAGACCCTGTTTCCAAATAAAGTATAAAAATAGGTCTGGGAGTATAGCCCGGAGGTAGAAAGCCCCTGGGTTCCATCCCCAGTACCACCAAAAAAAAAAAAAAAACAGAATAGAAAATAGGGCTGGGAGTGTAGCTTAGAGGTAGAATGCCCCTGGGTTGCCGGTCATGGTGGCTCACGCTTGTAATCCCAGCATTTGGGAGGCTAAGACAGGAGGATAGCAGGTTTGTGGACAGCCTCAGCTACTTAGTGAGGCCCTCTGCAATTTAGTGAGACCCTGTTTCAAAATACAGACTAAAAAATAGGGCTGGGAGTGTAGCTTGGAGGTAGAATGCCCTAGGTTCCATCCCCAGTACTACAAAAAAGGAAGGAAGGAAGGAAGGAAAGAAGGAAGGAAGGAAGGAGACGGCTGGGCCTCAGCCATCGGTGACCTTTCCTCCCCACAGGTCCCCAGATGGCTGCCTTGGCTCCTCCCTCCTCAGGGCCGTGGCCCAGCTGCGGTCACAGCTCCGAGCCCACCTCCCTCGAGCCCCACCAACTCCTGGCGGGAGCCCCTCTGTCTGGCGCTGGGTTGGGGGGGCCCTGCTGGCCCCCACAGTGCTCTGTAAACATCCCCGCCTCTGCCTGGTGGCACTGTGTGAGGCGGAAGGGACCCCTCCTGCCCGCTCCGCACCCCATGTTGTAGAATCCCATTTTAACTGGAAGCTCTTCTGGCAGTTTCTGCGTCCCTACCTGCTGCTCCTGGGGGCCGCCATCATGGTGAGATCTATCTCCTCCATCCTGGGGAAAGGAAGGGCCCAGGGAGGGGTCTGTAGAAGCCTGAGCTGCCCAGGACGGTGTTCCTGCCTTGTGGAAGCAGCAAAGACTGGCCTGGGTGCCCGGGGTCAGAGGGCGCCGGGAGCGCCTTTGCAGGGTCCAGGCAGGATGGGAATCTGGCCTCAGTTCTCAAAGGGCCACAGTCACCAGGCATGGGGGCACACATCTGTGAACTCTGTACTTGGGAGGCTGAGACAGGTGAATCACAGGTTTGAGGACAGTCTCAGCAACGTAGCAAGACTCTTAGCAACCTGGTGACACCCTGTTTCAAAATTTTAAAAAAGGGCTGGGGGTGTAGCTCAGAGGTAGGACACCCATGAGTTATCGCCCCAGTACCACCAAGAAAATAAAGTGTGTGTGTGGGGGGGGGGGTACTGCTGTGTCCATGTGAGCAGCCGCAGCGCAGATAGAAAACAAGGCCCAGTAGCCGGAGAGGAAGGGCCAAGGTGAGGGCTGGGGAGGAAGGGTGTGCTTCCTCTAAGTGTCTGCCTATTCCGCCCGCCCGCCCCAGATGGCACTGGGTGCGGCACTGGTAAATGTGCAGGTCCCCCTGCTCCTGGGCCAGCTGGTAGAGATCGTGGCCAAGTACACAAGGAGCCACCTGGGGAGCTTCGCATCTGAGTCCCGGAACGTGATCACATACCTGCTGGTCCTCTACGGCATCCAGGTGCGGCCAGGGGGAGGCCTGGGCGGGAGGGGCCTCTCGGGGCACCCCGAACACGCTGGCCTCTCTTGCAGGGACTGCTGACCTTCGGGTACCTGGTGCTGCTGTCCCACGTCGGCGAGCACATGGCCGTGGACATGCGGCGGGCCCTCTTCAGCTCCCTGCTCCAGTACTGTTGATGGCGGGTGTGGGCTGGGGGCCCCGGGGGCGGTCTGGGAGTCAGCCACATCCTGAACTAACGTTTCCCTCTTTCCCCCACCTGCTGTCCCCATGTTCCACCGCCAGACAAGACATTGCTTTCTTCGATGCCAAAAAGACCGGGCAGCTGGTGAGCCGATTGACAGCGGATGTGCAGGAGTTCAAGTCATCCTTCAAGCTCGTCATCTCCCAGGTCGGTGGCCTCGGCACTCACGCACGCGCTCTCCCTGCACGCACACACCCGGCCAGCCCTGGCCTTGAGGTGGGGGCTGGAGCCGGAGGGTGTGGAGAGGACACACGGATGTCTGTAGCTCCTCCGAGGTCCTGACGTCCTGCCCCGCCCCCTGAAGCCTTCCTGAGCACGTAGACCGGAGCCTTTCCAGGCAGGAGCACACTCACTTGACCTGCCCTGTCCCAAGTGCTGGTGGCCGCCAGCACCAAGATCGCTCCGCGGCTCTGACCTCCCCACCGCCCCTGCGCCGTGGCCCTGGCTGTGCCCAACCCTGGCCATGGCAGGCAGTGGTGTCCCCGTGTGGCTCCTCAGTCTTTCTAGAACAGAAAGAGAAAGAGATCTGTGCAGGGGAAAGCTGGCGTAGTCCGTGAGGTTCTCCCAGCCCCTTCACGCCTGTTGGTTGGATCCCTCTCGTCAAGAGAGGGGTCCTGGGAGCCGGGCGTGGTGGCACGCACTTGCAATCCCGTGCTTGGGGGGGCTGAGACAGGAGGATCGCACAGGTTCGAAGCCAACCTCAGCTACTGAGTGAGGCTCTCAGCAACTTAGTGAGACCCTGTTTCCAAATAAAATATAAAATAGGTCTGGGAGTATAGCCCGGAGGTAGAAAGCCTCTGGGTTCCACCCCCAGTACCACCAAAAAAAAAGGAAAGAAAGAAAGGGATCCTACCAGTGAGTAGAGATTTCCGCTCGGCTGTGCAGGCCCTGGGCTGGGCATGCACATGGAGCCGGCCCACTTTGGTAGAGCCACCAGGTCGCGGTGCTGCCAACACCGCCCTCGCCCTCCTCCCCGCCAGGGGCTGCGCAGCTGCACGCAGGTGGCCGGCTGCCTGGTGTCCCTGTCCATGCTGTCCACGCGCCTCACGCTGCTGCTCATGATCGTCACGCCTGCCCTGATGGGAGTCGGCACCCTTATGGGCTCTGGGCTCCGCAAGCTGTCTCGCCAGTGTCAGGAGCAGGTACCAGCACTCCCAGCAGCGCCCTCACTCCCAGTCTGTCCCGCCTCCCCTCTCCGACCTGGCTCCCTGTGTCCTGGGCTTCATGCAGGTTGCCAGAGCAACGGGCGTAGCGGATGAGGCGCTGGGGAACGTGAGGACCGTGAGAGCCTTCGCCATGGAGCAACAGGAAGAGGAGTGAGTCCTGGGAGGGCGGAGCGCAGAGTGGGGTCCCCAAACCCCACGCTGCACTAAGCGCCTGGCCTGGCCTCTCCCCAGACGCTACGGGGCTGAGCTGGAGGAGTGCCGCTGTAAGGCAGAGGAGCTGGGCAGGGGCATCGCCTTGTTCCAAGGGCTTTCCAACATTGCCTTCAACTGTGAGTGAATCCCTGCCTGGGGAGGCACGGTGGTGGGCTGGGGAGGAGCAGGGGAGCCAGGCAGCGCTGCACCTGCCCCCGCTCACTCAGCACCTTCGGGGGCCCTTGCTGGGCGCCCTGGCTGCGGACTTGCAGGTCATGAAAGCGGAGGCGGGCACTCCTGAGCTGTGAACAGGGCAGCAGGGATGCCCAGAGGACGTGTGGAGGGGCGCCCTGGCCTCCTGCATGTGAGAGACCGAGGCTGAGACCACTCTGCCGAGGTGCCCAGTCGGCAGCGGTTACAAAGGGCTGGAACGAGGCTGTGGGCCAGGGCGCCCTTGTCCCTCCGTGCTTTCTTCCTCACCGCCTGTCCCTTCCCACGCAGGCATGGTCCTGGGCACCCTGTTTATCGGGGGCTCCCTTGTGGCTGGACAACAGCTGACAGGAGGAGACCTCATGTCCTTCCTGGTGGCCTCCCAAACGGTGCAGAGGTGAGTGGGCCATTCCCACCCAGGGAGCCCCGCATCCTCCTGGCCGGGGAAACTGCGCCCAGCCCAGGCCCATCCAAGCTCCACTCGCCGGGAGGCAGCTGGTATTTCCAGCCTTCCAGACAACTCGCAGGTGGCCTTGACAAGCTTCTTAAAGATTTTTTAATTGTAGTGAAATATACACAGTGTGAAACTTGTCACCCTAACCTGTTTAAGGGCATGGGGCTGCGCGGCCATCGCCAGCACCTATCTATGGAAGAGTGTCGCCCTATAAAAGCACGATGGCACCCTTCAGCACTGACCCCCGCCCTCCACCTTCCCAGCCTAGTGCCCTCCTGCCTCCTGTCTTTACGCCTCGCACCACTCCAGGGACCTCGTGGTCATAGCTTTACCCTCCTGTGACTGGGCGGTTTTACCTAGCACTGTACCACGGCCCCCCATGTCCTGGTCCAGCCAGGAGCCCTTCCTTTCTGAACTGAATAGTGTTCTCTGAGTGGCTCTGCCACCCCAGCAGGCTTCTCAGCGGCTCCCCGTCCCTGCCGGCCTTTTCCTGGGTGAGAGCGGCCCACGCCCCTGCCAGTCCCTCCCTGGCATTGCCTGCTGCTCAGGGCCGCAGCCCGTGGGCAGCCCCAGTGGCCCGCGCCCCTGCCAGCTCAGCACAAGCAGTTCCCCTTGCTGCCTTCACTGCCAACCCGCGCAAGCAAGGATTAAAAAGACATAAGTATATGTTGTGATAAATAATTGAAGACCAAATATGCTATAATAAATAATTAAAGAGTAAGGGCCTGTGTTATCATCAACCAGGTCAAGAAAATAGACATCACCCTAGGCACCCTGCCCCTCCCCGCCAGGCCCTCTTCCCTTCCCAGGTGACATTACTAATGCTGGCCATGCCCTTCTGCCCGGAGTCCTGTCCTGCCACCGCTGTACGCCCATGGTCTCACAGAATTCCTCGGTGCCCGGCTGGTTGCTGCCCAGTGTGGAGTGAGGCTAACCCAGAGAAGCAGGGGACAGACCCCCACTCACCCCACATGCCCCGCCCAGCCCCAGACGCTCTGTTCTACAAAACTTCACCTGCGTCTGCAGCTGTGTGGGCACCATCCTCGGCCATCCGTGGCCCAGGAACTGCTCCCTGGCGGCTTTAGGATGCGGGTGCCCCTGAAAGCTTGGGCTCGGGTGTTCCCTCTGCCTCCCTGACTGGCAGAGTTCCAGCTCTCTGAACACGATCTCTCTAGTCCTGGACCCATAAGCCCTGCTGACTCAGCCAGGCACAGAGGCACACTCCTGCAGTCCTAGTACTTGGGAGGACGAGGCAGGAGGATTGCGGAGTTGAGGCTAGCCTGGGTAACTTGGTGAAAACCTCAGCAATGTAGTGAGACTGTTTCAAAGTAAAATAGGGCTGGAAGTGTAGCTCAGAGGTGGAGGATCCTGTGTTTAATCCCAAGAAAGAGAAGAAAGGGGAAGGGAGACAGGGAAACAGACCTGCTGGCTCCTTATGAAAACCAGCCCTGGTCCTGCTCGCAGGGCCTCCCCTCTACTGCCTGAGGACGGCCTCTTTACCTCCCTGTTGCACCTCTCAGCTGCCTAAAGGCCCTTGTGATAGCCACAGAACCCGTGGGGTCCCTGCCCGTGGGCTGGCCTAGCCGCTGGCAGGAACTGGGTACCAAGGAAGCTCCCGGGTCTCGCTGTGCTGCTAGGCGCTGCAGTGCTGGGAGCAGAGGCAGGAGGAGCAGAGTGAAGCCTGTCCTTCCCACCCCTCCCTGGGCCCTTTGTGGCAGAGGTGGGGCAGGGCCCAGACAGACCACAGTAGCGGCCAGGCCCCACCTGGGCAGGGTCGGCTTGCTGCGGCATCCCTGAGAGCAAGGTCGTGGCTCGCTGGTGAGCCTGTGCGTCTTGGATTTCAGTGCGGCTGGCAGCTCTGCCAGCCCTAATGGCTTCCAGCTCTCCCTGGAGCATTCCCCTCCGCAGCAGATAACCCTGGGCCACTCTTCCCTGCCTCCCCGCTCCCTCCCGCTCCCTTTGGCAAGCCTGATTGCCCTGCGCCTGCCAGAACCATTTCCTGGATGGCCTTGGGGCTCCTCCTACCCCACCCGTGCTGGATAAGGCCAAGAAGTGCTGGGAGTCAGCCTTTCCTTCTCTTAGAAAGGGCCCCGAGGACACAGTGGCACACGCCACCGTCACGGGTCAGTCAAGCACTTGGGGACCCATGACTAAGAGGCCGTTGACTCATCTTCCCCAGCTCACAGCAGCTGACCAGCCCTATCCCCAGCCCTGTGGGACGAAGGAGATGACCCACTGTCTAGACAGATAAACATCCACGCCCCTTCTCCTGCACACACACCTGCAGGGCAAGCCCACAATCAAAATTTTGTCAGGTGATAGAGCATGCCTGTTATCCTAGTACTTGGAAGGCTGAGACAGGAGGATCGCAGGTTTGAGACCAGCCTCAACAACTTCGACTCTCAGCAACCTAGCAAGACCCTGTTTCAAAACAAACAAAAAAAAGCCTGGGAGCCAGGCGTGGTGGTACACACTTGTAATTCCAGTACTTGGTAGGCTGAGACAGGAGGGTCTCAGGTTTATGGCCAGCCTCAGCTACTTAGGCCCTCCACAACTTAGTGAGGTGCTGTTTCAAAATAAAGAATAGAAATAGGTCTGGGGGTGTAGCTTGGAGGTAAAATGCCCCTGGGTCCCATCCTCAGTACCATAAAAAAAAAAGGCTGGGGTGTGGCTCAGAGGTAGAATACCTCTGGGTTCAGTCCCTTGTACCACACATGCAAAAACTATGTCAGGGAATTATGTTCTGGGCTCTCGCACAGCTCTGCCCCATAGCACAGCTTTGTTTTCTTCTGTACAGACGTCACTGTCTTTTTCCACCTTATTGAACGCAAGTCATTTCTTCCTCAGGAGCCTAGCCTTAGATCTGACCTCCCATCGTGAGCCTAGGGACGTCTGCGTCATCAGCAAGGTCCCGGGGTCAGCCGGCCCCCTTCCTGCTGGACTTATGTCACCCCTGTGCTATGAGCTGGCTTCACCCTGCACACTGCAGGCCCGAGCAGCCTGTCCACACCCCACTGAGGCCCCGGGCCCTCATTCCACGTCCTCCGCCTCCAGCCTCCGTACGGTGCCTGGGGTGGACTGACCGACAGTTGTCACCCCATGTAGCCAAGGAGGGAACTCGGGCTCCGTTATCCAGTGTCATAGGGCTCCAGGGTTCTTTTTATTTTTTGTACTGGGAATTGAATCCAGTGGCATTCAACCTCCTAGCTATACCCCAATCCTATTTTTAAATTTTGAAACAGGCTCACTAAATTGCTGAGGGCCTCGCTAAATTGCTGAGGCTGGCCTTGAACCTGTAATCCTCCTGTCTCAGTCTCCCATGTACTGGGATTGTCTCAGGGCCTTCTCTGCATTTGCCCCCCACCCCCTTACTTACTCCCCCACCACTTCCCTTCCCCTTTTCCCTGGCTCGCGCCTCCACCTCCTCCAACTTTTCCTCGCAGGTCCATGGCCAACCTCTCTGTCCTGTTTGGTCAGGTGAGTCCAGGTTCAAGGTGGGACACGGGCTGGGGTCCCATCCGCCACCTGTGTGCACTGCCCGCCCTGGGTGTGGGGTGGAGGAAGAGGAGGAGGTTCCCGATCATCGGGGCCACAGCCTGCTGTGGGAAAGCCCCAGAGATGCCATGCCCCCAACCTGGCACCCAGGGCCATTTCCCGACAGCCCCCTCCCGCCTCGCCATAAACCCTGGCTTCCCCTGCAGGTAGTGCGGGGGCTCAGCGCGGGCGCCCGTGTCTTTGAGTACATGGCCCTGAACCCATGCATCCCACTGTCGGGGGGCTACTGCATCCCCAGGGAGGACCTGCGTGGTTCCATCACGTTCGAGAGCGTCAGCTTCAGGTCAGCACTGGTGAGCAGGCGCAGGGATGGGCCTTCCCGGGCCGGTAGCTGGAGGGGAGCCCGTGGGGCTGCCTGGTGGAACACCCCCATAAAGGAGCCCCTTAAGGGGTGTGGGAGGCCTAGAGTGAGCAGGGCTGCAGGGCTGGGATCCCGCTGACCAGGGCGTCTCGGCTCCCCAGCTACCCCTCCCGCCCCGGCTTCGAGGTGCTCAAGGACTTCACCCTGACGCTGCCCCCCGGCAAGATCGTGGCCCTCGTGGGCCAGTCTGGGGGAGGTAAGGGAGCTCCCGCCGCCACTCAGCGGCTCCTTGGCCCTCCTTGGCATGGGGTCCTCTGCTGCCATGAGGGTCCCTCTGTCCTAGGACGGTCTCTAACAACCCTGCCACCCACGACTCCACCCCCAGGAAAATCCACAGTGGCCTCCCTGCTGGAGCGCTTCTATGACCCCACGGCCGGCGTGGTGACGCTAGATGGACATGACCTGCGCACCCTCGACCCCTCCTGGCTCCGGGGCCAAGTCGTGGGCTTCATCAGCCAGGTGCGGCGGGCGGCTAGTGTAGCCTGAGCAGCACAGGGTGGGCTCTATTCCCTGTCGCCCCATCACCCCCCGCCCCCTCTTGGGGCCTCCCACACCATTTCCTGTTGTTTCCTGGGCCCAGGCCATCTCTGCCCTGGCATCGGCAGCTCTGGCCTCGTCCCCCCAGGCAGGAACACTTCACCGCGGTTTACTGCAATCTCAGGAAGTAGGCGTTTTCGGGTCCCAGCAGTGGGGCTGGGGCTGAGGTGCCACCACCTACCAAACCCAGTGAGAGGCTACTTCCTCGAGGGAGAGCCACCTCACGGGAGACAGCCCAGTGCCACACCCTTCTCCACAGCTTGGGTGAGGGGTTCGCGCCCTCCCTCGGTGAGAGTGCCCGCCTCTGCTTCCCTGTAAGGGAAAAACATTCTTGGTGTTTTTTTGTTGTTTTGTGCTACTGGTGATTGAACCCAGAGGTGCTATACGGCTGAGCTAAATCCTTAGCCCGTGTGTGAGTGTGAGTGTGTGTGAGTGTGAGTGTGCGTGTGTGTGAGAGTGTGAGTGTGCGTGTGTGTGTGCGTGTGTGTGTGTGTGTGTTACTGGGGTTGATCCCAGGGGAATTCTACCTCTGAGCTACACCCCTAGCCCTACTTTATTTTATTTTTTGAAACAGGGCCTCACTAAGTTTCTAAAGCTGGCCTCAAACCTGCGGCCCTGTCTCAGCCAGCCACGGACTGGGATTCCAAGCATGCACCACCACACCCGGACTGCTCACCCTTTATCATTTTTTTATTTTGAGACAGGGTCTCACTAAGTTTCCCAGGCCGGCCAAACCTGCAGTCTCTTGCCTTAGCCTCCAACCCCTTGGGACTGCGGACCTGTGCCGCCAAACCCCACCTCTGTTTTTGCCTGACTGACCTGTGACTTGGAACTCCGTGTCTGTGGCCAGGGTCCCGCCGTCTCTTCCTGCCCTGCCCTCCGCTCCTCCCGGAGCCCTGCCTGTGTCTGCAGCCTGCTGGGCCTCTCCTGAGTTGTCCCCACAGGACCAGTAGTCTGTTGGTGCAGGAGGCAGCCCCACCCGCCCCAGGTCGGGCAGAGCGAGACATGGCCTGTGGGTTTCACCTCCGCCTCACCACCCCCAGGAGCCAGTCCTGTTTGGGACAACCATCATGGAAAACATCCGTTTTGGGAAGCCGGACGCATCCGATGAGGAGGTGTACGCGGCCGCACGGGCAGCCAACGCCCACGAATTCATCAGCCGCTTCCCTGAGGGCTACCACACCATCGTTGGTGAGTTGCCCGGGCGGGACTCTGTTTGGGAGACAGGATCCCGGACGGCATGGATGGTTCCGCAGGACCGAAGGAAACAGAGGGCTGGAGGGAGCCCTGTCACAGAGACCAGAAGTTGGTAGAGGGGTAGAGGGGTAGATGGCTTGTGGGAATAGGGAGTCCTGGCCCTGGAGGCTGAGACACAACAGACCAGGCAGGGCCAGCGCCCCGCACGGTCTCTTCTGACCCTAGGGGCGGACTCAGTGGCTCCAGGACATGCACCATGCAGCACCTTGCCACAGTGCATGGCTGGCAGCTGAGGTGGCCATCCAGGCTTCCTTCAGCCTCCAGGCCTGTTTACCGTGCAACAGCTTGGCTCTGTGGTAGAATGTTCCAGCATCTCTGGGCTCTTTACACCTGCCAGAGCATCAGCCTTCTGGGGCTGTGGCTGTCTCTCGCCACCTCTCGTGTGCCATTGCTAGTCCACCTGTGTTCCCAGCCCAGGGGTCACCACATCTCTCTGGGTGGCACTCTCCTTACCTCTTATCCTGGCACACTCCCTGCCCATCGGGGCTTCTCCGGGTGACCCCCTTACTGACCTGGGATCCCACCACAGCCTTGAGGTTCTGTCTGGCTCCTGGGCTGCCACCTGGAGCCCCTCTGTGGGCTTCTAGTGCCATCTTGCCTGGAGGCTCCACACACCAGAGCCCATTTTTGGGTGCCAGAAGGTCCCCACTGCAGCGGAGGCCCTGAGGCCAGGCAGATGGCTGGAGCCTCCAGCCCAGTGTGAGAGGAAGCCTGTCTGGCTCCGAGGGACCCTGCGGCTGGGAGACGGGCTTCGTGACTGCCGCACCGCGCACTGACTCCCGTTCACTTGTGTGTGCGCTCCCTGGCGCCAGGGTGTGGGCGGGGAGCCGCCTGCTGGCACCCACCTTGCAGAGCAGGACAAGCTCTGCCGTGCTGCCAGAGGCTAAGCGCATGGTGCCAGGGTGGGGGGGACGAGAGTGCTGGGTGGGAGTTCAGGGAGGACCAGTGCCCTCTGCCCGCCATCCCTCAGTGGCGCTAAGGCTGGCTTCAGGCCTCGTCTTGCCCCTTCCCTCCCAGGCGAGCGGGGCACAGCCCTGTCCGGTGGCCAGAAGCAGCGACTGGCCGTCGCCCGCGCGCTCATCAAGCAGCCCCGAGTGCTGATCCTTGACGAGGCCACGAGCGCGCTGGACGCGGAGTCCGAGCGCGTGGTACAGGAGGCCCTGGACAGGGCTAGCAGTGGCCGCACGGTGCTGGTCATTGCCCACCGGCTGAGCACCGTCTGTGCGGCTCACCGCATCGTCGTCATGGCCAACGGGCAGGTGCGGGAGGTGAGTCTGGGCCTGGGGAGTGGGGCAGTGGGGTGGCGGCCATGGAGGGTGGAGAAGGCGGAGCAGCCGAGCAGCATGGCCGGCCCGGCCTTGGGCTTGAGGCCGTGCTCTGGGAGCTGCGTCCCAGCACATCAGGAGTTCCCACCCTTAGCCAGGCGCCGGCCTCGGATGCCTCCCCTATCTCAGGGGATAATAGAGCTGCCCTGGCAGCTCCCAGAATCCAAAGGAAGCCGGGAGCGGTGGCACATGCCTGTAATCCTAGTGCTTGGGGAACGGAGACAGGATGATGGCAGGTTTGAGGACAGCTTCAGCAAGTATTGAGACTCTCATCAACCTCGTGAGACCCTGTTTCCAGATAAAAATCAAATAGGGCTGGGGTATAGCTCAGAGGTAGAATGTCTCAGTGTTCAATCCCCAGTGCCACCCACATATACACACACAGAACTCAAAGGAAAAGTGTGCTGTGCTGGAGGCGGTTGTAGGGCGCAGGGACCGTCCGGAGCAGAGCCTCAGTGAGCATGTGGCATGGCTCGGCCCCCAGCCCGGGTGCGCAGCACAGGAGCGTGACTGCTGCTCAGCTCTGCTGGGCCGGGGGGCCCCTAATTCACCTGCAGCAGTTGCTGAGGTTGGACTGTAGCTTCCTGGTGTCCTCAGAAGGGACACTGGCTTAAGTGGCCACAAGCCCGATGCTGACTGAGACCAGTCGTCCGGGACTCTGGCCTCTGTACTGTTGGCATGACCCTCCAGCCTCCTTCCTGTCCTCCAGGCCGGGACCCACGAAGAGCTCGTGAGGAAGGGCGGGCTCTATGCAGAGCTCATCCGGAGGCAGGCCCTGGACACCCCACCATCACCAGCCACATCTGGGGAGAAGCCAAAAGACCCCAGGAGCCGCCAGCCCAAGTCCTGAGGCTGGCCCTCTGAGGTCTGTGCTGCCACGCATCAGGACCGAGCCCCGGAGGGCCAGCATGCTGGAGAGGCTGCGGCTGCTCTCCCACTCACAAGAAAGCCTGGGCCTGGCAGCTGGGCTGGGGATGCTGGGGTTCCTCCCTCCCCTGCTCCAGGGCCTCCTTCCTGCCAGAGCAGTCATCAGCTGCGGGTGCCAAGGCGAGTCCATGAGGCCCTTCTGCTGGGCTCCCTCGCAGCCTGAAGACAACCAGGCCCCAGCTCGGGGGAGTTTTGAAAGCCCAGGGCCAGGAGTAGGCCTGGGAATCCAGACCAGGCTCTCCCCATCCCCTCGGGCCTCCCTCCGCAGACTGAGGACTGAGCCGCACTCCCGTGCCCCCTCGGCCACCGTCCACACAGTCTTCCTCTGTCCCTCACCCTCGCCTGTTAGCAGTCCAGATGTCTCAGTCGCACCTCCCGGCCTCCTCCAAGGGGACGGGTACTGTGCGGGCTGCCCACCTCATGGGTGGGGGAGAGGGCGGGGACATGGTCTGTTTCAAGAGAAGTGGCTTTCTACTACTGGTCCTGCTTTGTGTGCTTCAGGTCTTTGACCTAGAGAGACTGGACCAGCCTCCTCTGAAGGAGACTGCGACCAGATGCATGCCCACAATGCTTGGCGGCAAGGTCCACAGTGCCAACAGGTACAGAACCAACAGGGAGCAGTTACTGCAAAGGATGGTACAAAAATCAACTGGAGAAATAGCAGGCTTGTGGAGAAGGTGTACCAGGGGCCTCGCCTAGGACAGGCAGTCCAGAATCCCTAGTGACGAGCTCACACCCCCAAACTGAGTGAGGCAGGCAAGCCTGGGCCCCAGTTGGCACTCAAGTGTCTAAGGAAGGCACACGTAAAGGCCCCAGGCCAGAAGCGGTAAGGACCACGTGCTCCAGCCCTCACCTACTCCAGGGCTGGTGGCAGCCTTGAGGCTGAGTCTGCCCTGTCCAGCCATATCCAGGCTGTGGGGTTCCATGGATCCCTACTCTCCAGGCTGGGGGAGGGAGGTGCCTGTGCCGCACCTTCAGGACCAGCCACCATTTGGGGTTTTCCCTGGGGCACAGAGGTGGTCCATCTCTCTGGGGCAGTGGAGGTAGTGCAGATTGAGCAGGAGGCAGCAGGGCTCGAGCATGATTGCTCAAAGGTTCATGGCGAGGTTAGAAACATGCCCAGAGCCACAGCACCCCGGCTTGGTATCTTGCGTCCTGACTGATCAGAGGCCGAGCTCCCTCACAGGCAGCCAGCCAGATACCTCCTTGCTTCACACACCCCGCCACCAGATTCAGGTGCACAAGACACCGATGCCAGCTGTTAGGCCTCCTGCCTCCTGGATGGCCTCTCCTGGGCTGTCCTCCCACCCGCTGGGGAAGTCATGGACCCCCTGGCACACCTGAGCTCCCTAGCCCGTGACCTTCCCTCCACCTCCCTCTGCCAGCTGCTCAGTTCCAAGACCAGCAGCCTGGCAGTGGTTGCTCCTGAAAGCCTCCTCCATGAGTTAAACAGGCAGACTTGTGACAGCCACTTAAAAATTGGTATGGCACCCTTGGAAAGCAAGCACATCAGTGCTACCAACCCCCTTACCACATTCCTTCCAAAGTATTACACACATGCCACCAAGCCAGCGACAGCGCGCGTCCCCCGGGCCTGTAGACTCAGGACAGGCTATCGGAGGGAGCACAGTGTGACCTTTCAGTTGGAACGGTGTCCCTCCTGTTCATGGCCAGAAGCCACCGAAAGGAACCTGCTGGCCTCCAACACTTCTCAGAGGTGGGGGAGAGATAAATTGCGGCAGGTTAGTGGAGATAAGCCTGCTTTCTGTCGGGCCTACGGGGCGGTGTTGCCCAAGTCCCAGACACGGGGCCAGGTGAGTGCTTCACCAGCACTGAGTTTGACACCAATAAAGCTCAGGCCTGGCAGTCCCCAGGGCCAGCCCTTCCACTCAGCTCCTTGTCCCAGCGAGTGCAGAGGCTGGGACAGTGACTGGTTTTAAAGGTGTCTGCTCCAACCACCAGAAGTCACCTGGGCTCTACACCTTTCTGGATCATTGGAAGCATCTGGAGTCAGATCAAGTGCAGGCTTTGCCCTCTTGAGGGCCACAGCGCTGGCTCAAGGGCATAGTCCTTCAGAAAAGCTCTTGGGAACCAGCACGCATGCTCCATTCCCCGGCACTGTTGGAAACACAAAATGGCAACACTGCCGTAGGGAGAATTGGGTGACATCTATCAAATTACTGATGTGCAAAAAATTGACCTAGCGATTCTATTTCCCAGTATTTACATCTGAGTAATGGTATTGGAACACTGGTAGACTGAAAGCCAGGCAAGAGCTCTTGCCTGCAATCCCAGTACCTGGGTGGTTGAGACTGAAAGATCTCAACTTTGAAGCCAGCCTCAGCAAGCTATCAGACCCTGTTTCAAAAAAAAGAAAAAGGTTGAGCCAGGCGTGGTGGCGCACGCTTGTAATCCCAGTACTTGGGAGGCTGAGACAGGAGGATCGCACAGGTTTGAAGCCAGCCTCAGCTACCTAGTGAGGCTCTCAGCAACTTAGTGAGACCCTGTTTCCAAATAAAATGTAAAAAAGGTCTGGGAGTATAGCCCGGAGGTAGAAAGCCTCTGGGTTCCACCCCCAGTGCCACACACACAAAAGGGAAGTAAAGTACTGAGGTCAAAACAAAACTGGAAACCCCCTAATGGTCTTCAGCAGGGGGAGTGGTTGAATAAACCACAGCCCAAACCAGGCATGGTGGGAAGCCCCTCTAATCCCAGGATAGCATAGCAATGTTGTAGGGCTCTCAAAACCTTGTGAGATCCTGTTCCAAAACAACAACAAAAAAATAGTTGGGCGTGGTGGCGCACGCTTGTCATCCCAGCATTTGGAAGGCTGAGATCAGAGGATTGTGGTTCATGGCCAGCCTCAGCTACTTAGCGAGGTCCTTTGCAACTCCGTGAGACCCTGTTTCAAAATAAAGAATAAAAAATAGGGCTGGGGCATAGCTCAGAGGTAGAATGCCCCTGGGTTCCATCCCCAGTAACACACACACACACACACACACACACACACACACACACACACACACACACACAAATCTAGGCATGGTGGTACATGCTTGTAATCCCAGTATTTGAGAGGCTGAGTCAGGAGGACCATAGGTTTAAAGCTAGCCTCAGCAACTTAATGAGACCCCGATTCCTAATAAAATAGGTTTGAGGGTATAGCCTAGAGGTAGAAGACCCCTGAGTTCTAGTGCCAGCACCAAAATAAATCAATTATTTAATTAAATAAGAAGGGCTGTGGGTGTAGCTCAGAGGTAGGATGCCCCTGGGTTCCATTCCCAGTACCACACCCAAAAAAAATAACAAGGCACAGCTGGACATGGTGGCCCATGCTTGTAATGCCAGTGCTTGGGAGGCTGAGACATGAGAATCACAGGTTCTACGTCAGCCTTAGCAACTTGGGCCCTCTGCAACTTAGTGAGACTATTTTAAAATAATAAAATAGGGCTGGGGTTGTAGCTAGAGATAGAATGCCACTGGGTTCCATCCCCAGTGCCAAACAAAACAAAACACATGGTGTGCAGCCACTTCTCACTTACTTGGAGGAGAGTTACTGGGAATTCTACCTCTGGGTTCAATTTTTTATTTTGAAACAGGGTCTCAACTAAGTTGCTCAGGCTGGCTTCAAAATCTGCAAACCTCCTGTCTCAACCTCCTAAGTACTGAAATTATAGGCATGCACCACCGTGCCCAGCTATGCAGTCAGCATAGCGCGTGTGCGCGTGTGTGTGTGTGTGTGTGTGTGTGTGTGTGTGTGTGTGACTAGGAATTAACCCAGCAGCATTCTATCTCCGAGTTACACTCCCAGCTCTATCTTATTTTTTTACTTTTAAACAGAGTCTCACTAAGTTGTTAAGGGTCTTTTGTAAATTGCTGGGGCTGGTCTTGAACCTGTGATCCTCCTGTATCAGCCTCCCAAGTGGTAGGATTACAGGCATGCACCACTGTGCCTGGCTATATGCCCCCCCTTTATTTTCAGTACTGGGGATGGAACCCAGGGGCATTGTACCTCTAAGCTACATCCCAACCCTAGTTTTAATTCATTATTTGTAAACGGTTTCACTAAGTTGCGGAGGGCCTCACTAAGTAGCTGAGGCTGTCCACGAACCATAATCTTCCTGTCTCAGCCTCCCAAATGCTGGGATTACAAGCGTGCGCCATGAAGCCTAATTTATGGCCACTTTTTAAAATCAGGGGTTTATAGCCGAAGTGGTGGAGCATTCGGGAGGCTGAAACCAAGGAGTGCAGTCTGTGGACAGCCTCAGCTACTTAGGCCCTTCGCAACTCAGTGAGACCCTGCTTCAAAAATAAAAACTAAAAAATAGGGCTGGGGGTGTAGCTCAGAGGTACAATGCCCCTGGGTTCCATCCTCAGTACCACAAAAATAATTACAAAAATAAATAAATAAAAACGAGGGAGTTGAGGCTGAGACAGGAGAATCGCAGGTTCACAGCCAGCCTCAGCAACTTGTGAGGCCATCCACAACTTAGACCCTGTTTCAAAATAAAGAATTTAATTAGGAGCCGGGCATAGTGGCGCACGCTTGTAATCCCCGTATTTGGGAGGCTGAGACAGGAGGATTGCACAGGTTCGAAGCCAGCCTCAGCCCAGTGCCGAGATAAATAAATAAATAAAGAAATAAAAATGAGGGGTTTCGTCCCTGTGTGTGGGATCTAAGGAGAGCCTGGCCATCCCATGGAAGCCGGGATGCTGGGGCACAAGGAGACTCAGGCCTGCTGATGCCAGACCTCCCACCACCCTCCAGCTTGGGCAAGAGCCAGGGCTACTCTAGAAAGAACAAATGATCCCAGGTGCGGCTGGTGGGGAGGCAGAAGAGACCAAAGCCGGGAGGGCTGCACCGAGGTGTGCAGGGGCTGCAATGGGAACCCAGAGAGCCCCAAAGGCACCCCAACCCCAGCATCACCCCAGCCCCAACTAACCTCTGGGCTCCCTTCAAGCTTTTCCCAGGACCGCTGTGGTTTCCTCCTGGCGCCTCTGGTCTCTGACAGCATGCCCCCCCCCCAGGGCTGCACTAATGGCTCTGCCTGGGGCCTCAGGGACCTCCCCACCCCCAGAACTGCTCTGCGGCCCCCTTACCCCCCTTGCAGCTGAAACCCAATCCTCAGCAGCAGTAGCAGCCCAGCCCAGCCCAGCACACCCGACACACTGCTCCGCAGCCAGCCTGCACCCTGCTTGGTCTTTACTTAGGGGCCCCAGCCCAGCACCGAGCCCCGCGGAGCCACTGCCTGTTTCCCAGGGAGGCCGAGCTGGACCCCACAGGCCACCTCACCCAGGCCCGCCAGGCCAGTGCCTCCCCACCTGTCTCCGCTCCCCTCCTGCCCTCTCCCCTCCTTGCCTGGCCTCACCTGCCTGGCACCCCAAAGCCTGTTTCTATCCCCGCCAGTCCCCAACCCACCCTCTCTCTCTCCTCCAAGCCCCACAGGCCCTGGGCCCCTCCCTGGGGTCCGGCCATGAAGCCCCCCTCGGGCCTGGAGGAGGCCCCGCGGCCGGCTTCGGACATCCGTGTGTTCGCCAGCAGCTGCACGCTGCACGGGCTGGCCCACGTCTTCGGCCCCGGCGGCCTGAGCCTGCGCCGGGGGCTGTGGGCTGCAGCTGTGCTGCTGTCCCTGGCCGCCTTCCTCTACCAGGTGGCCGAGCGGGTGCGCTACTACGGGGAGTTCCACCACGAGACCACCCTGGACGAGTGTGAGAGCCACCAGCTCACCTTCCCGGCCGTCACCCTGTGTAACTTCAACGCGCTGCGCCGCTCCCGCCTCACTCCCAACGACCTGCACTGGGTTGGGCCGGCCCTGCTGGGCCTGGACCCAGCCGAGCACGCCGCCTTCCTGCGTGCCCTGGGCCGGCCCCCCGCACCGCCCGGCTTCATGCCCAGTCCCACCTTCGACATGGGCCAGCTCTACGCCCGTGCTGGCCACTCCATAGAGGACATGCTACTGGACTGTCACTACCGTGGCCAGCCCTGTGGGCCCGAGAACTTCACCGTGGTGAGTCACCGGTCCTGCTCAGCTGCTTACGCTCCCCAGCCTTGCAGCCCGGGCCCCCCAAAGTCAGCGAGCCTCCACACCCTCTGCCCACAGCTCCCTTCCTTCCTGCGGGCCATGGCTCCACGCCCTGCCCTCCATTCTGTTCAGCCCAGGAAGGGGTGCTCCTGGGGGCCTCTCCCCACCTCCTACGACTGGAGGGGGTCTCCAGGGAGGCAGCAGACCCTTGTCTCTGCCAAGAGGAGGGAGCCTGCTTTCCTCTCCCTCTTCCATGTTCTGCAGCCCGAGGAGGGTGCCTGGTCTACTTTCTTTTACCCCATCACTGAAGAAACACTAGCCCGATGGGCTGTGCACTGGGCTTTGGTGGGAGCTGGGGGTTGGAGGAGTTGGGGTGATAGGTGAGCACCTCAGGGGGCCCAACTCCACGTGTCTGCCTGTGGGGCTGGGGGCTTCAAGCCGGGTACAGTGGCGCACGCTTGTAATCCCAGAATTCAGGAGGCTGAGACAGGAGGATCCGAATTCACGAACAGCCTTGGCTACTTAGTGAGGCCCTCTGCAACTCAGTGAGACCCGGTTTCAAAATAAAGAATAGCCGGGCGTGGTGGCGCACGCTTGTCATCCCCACGCTTGGGAGGCAGAGACAGGAGGATCCCACAGGTTCGAAGCCAGCCGCGCTGGCTTAAGAGACCCCGTTTCCAAATAAAAATATAAAAATAGGTCTGGGAGTGTAGCCCGAAGGTAGAAGGGCTTCCAGGAACCCCAGTACCACCAAATAAATAAATATTTTTAAAAAATTTAAAAAATGGGGCTGGGGGTGTAGCTCAGAGGTCCTGGGTTCCATCCCCAGTGCTGGGGAAAAGCAAAGCAGAGATGTGGACGTCGGCACGCAAAGGGGGAACCTGAGCGAGCGGAGCAGGAGAGGGGAGCAGTTGGAGAGGGCTGCTGCCGTGTGCCCAGGTCTTCACCCGGATGGGGCAGTGCTACACCTTCAACTCAGGCGCCCCCGGGACGGAGCTGCTCAGTACTTCCAAGGGAGGTGCAGGCAACGGGCTGGAGATCATGCTGGACGTGCAGCAGGAGGAGTATCTGCCAGTGTGGAAGGAAACCGGTAAGGGGCGCACACACCTGTGGAGTTTGGGGAGGGAGGGACACGGGGACGGAGCAGAGGCATGAGGATGGGGCACAGGTGGGGTGCAAAAGGCCAGGGGAGCGGCATGAGATGGGGCAAGCCTGGAATCCCAGCTACTGGGGAGGCTGAAGAGGGAAGACTGCAAGTTTGAGGCCAGCCTGAGCAGCTTAAAAAAGAGTCTGGGAAGCCGGGCGCGGTGGCGCACACTTGTAATCCCAGCATTTGGGAGGCTGAAACAGGAGGATCGTGGTTCACAGCCAGCCTCAGCTACTTAGTGAGGCCCTCTGCAACTCAGTGAAACCCTGTTTCAAAATAAAGACTAAAAAATAAGGTTGGGGCTGTAGCTTAGAGGTAGAAAGTTCTCAGGTTTCAGTACTGGGAAGAAAAAAAAAAGTCTGGTTAGCTGGGCTAGGTGGCCCACGCTTCTAATCCCTGTACTTAGAAAGCGGAGACAGGAGGCTTACAGGTTCAAGGTACTTAGAAAGTGGAGACAGGAGGCTTACAGGTTCAAGGATAGCCTCAGCAAGTAGTAAGACTCTCATCAACCTAGCGATACCTTGTTTCAAAATAAAAAGTAAGCCAGTTATGGTGCCACATGCTTGTAACCCCAGGACTTGGGAGGTGGAGACAGGTAGATAGATGGCAGGTTCACAGCCTGCTTGTTACTGAGTGAGACCTTCCACAACTTTATGAGCCCTTGTTTCAAAAGTAAAGAATAAAAAATAGGGCTGGTGCCAGGTGTGGTGGTGCACGCTTATAATCCCAGCACTTGGGAGGCTGAGACTGGAGGATCACAGGTTCAAAGCCAGCTTCAGCTACTTAGGCTCTCAGCAATTTAGTGAGACCCTGTTTCCAAATAAAGTATAAAATAGGTCTGGGAGTATTAGCCCAGAGGTAGAAAAGCCCCTGGGTTCCACCCCCAGTATCACACACACACACACACACACACACACACACACACACGGGCTGGTGCTGGGCGTAGGGGCGCACATTTGTAATCCCAGCATTTGGGAGACAGACAGGAGGATGTGAATCTCAGATAGCCTCAGTTACTTACGGAGACTTCTGCAATTTAGTGAGACCTTGTTTCAAAATAAAGAATAAAAAAATAGGGCTAGGGGTGTAGCTCAGAGGTAGAATGCCCCTGGGTTCCATCCCCAGTACAGCAAAAAAGGGGGGGGGCGGGGAGGTAGAATTCCCTTGGGTTTATTCCCCAGTATTGCAAATATAAATAAATAAGTAGGGCGAGGCAAGGGGCCCTAAGTAAGCATGTCCTTGCTATGAAAGTGGCAGGGCTGGTTCTTGGCAATCCTGGGGGGAAGGGGCTGCCAAGCAAGGCACCAGGCCTCAAAGGCCCCTCCCCACAGAGGAGACCCCGTTCGAGGTGGGGATTAAAGTGCAGATCCACAGTCAGGAGGAGCCCCCCATCATCGACCAGCTGGGCTTCGGAGCAGCTCCGGGCTACCAGACTTTCGTGTCCTGCCAGCAGCAGCAAGTACCCTGGCCTGCGCTGCCACACCTCCCCCAGGCCCAGCCCCCTCCCCGCCGTCCCCTGGGCTGAACCCCAGTGACCTCTCGCGCTCTCCCAGAAGCCTCCTTAACCCTGACCTCCCATAGCTGAGCTTCCTGCCACCGCCCTGGGGCGACTGCAGCTCCACATCTCTGGACCCCGACTTTGAGCCGGAGCTCTCGGACCCCTTGTCCCCCAGCCCCGGCCCCAGCCCCAGCCCTAGCCCTCCATACAGCCTAATGGGCTGTCGCCTGGCCTGCGAGTCCCGCTACGTGGCTCGGAAGTGCGGCTGTCGGATGCTGCATACGCCGGGTAAGAGCCAGGGGTGGGTCCGTGTCCCAGGGCGGGGAGTCCAGGGGGCGCTGGGTTTCTGCAGAGCCTCCTCCACCCACCCAGGCGGAGCGCCGGTGTGCAGCCCCCAGCAATACAAGGACTGTGCCAACGCGGCGCTAGGTAAGGCGACGCCTCCCTCCCCCCGGGCCCCACCCCGTGCACCCTGGCCCAGGCCCTGACCCCAGCCTGGGTGGCCCGCAGACGCCATGCTGCGGAAGGACGCGTGCGCCTGCCCCAACCCGTGCGCCAGCACGCGCTACGCCAAGGAGCTCTCCATGGTGCGCATCCCCAGCCGTGCCGCCGCCCGCTACCTGGCCCGGAAATACAACCGCAGCGAGGCCTACATCGCGTGAGCGGGAGGGCGCCCTCCTCCAGCCAGCTGAGCCCAGGGCCCCGGGGGAGTGCCACGGGGCAGTCCTGTCACCTCGGGCTCTGGGACTCTGGACACACTGCCTAAGCTTGTGACCTGTGCCCGGGAGAGTGGCACCCTTCCCAGGATCCTGGAGGGGTGCCAGAAGCCCACACCTGTGCCCTGCCGTTGGCACCCGCAGGGTCTCCAGCCAACGCCCAGGCCTCCTTCTACCCCCAGGGAAAACGTGCTCGTGCTGGACGTCTTCTTTGAGGCCCTCAACTATGAGACGGTGGAGCAGAAGAAGGCCTATGAAGTGTCGGAGCTGCTGGGTGCGCGCCCAGTTTCGGGGCTGGGGGGTGGGCGCGTGGGGGCTGTGCGTTGATCCAGGCGCCTGTCTCCACAGGTGACATTGGGGGCCAGATGGGGCTGTTCATTGGGGCCAGCCTGCTCACCATCCTTGAGATCCTGGACTACCTATGCGAGGTGGGCGGGGCCTGGCCGGGCGAGAGGGCCAGGCGCCAGGGCGCAGGGAGGGACAGCGGCTACCTCCCCCTACCTGTCCCCAGGTCTTCCGAGACAGGGTCCTGGGGTATTTCTGGAACCGAAAGCGCACCCAAAGGCACTCCAGCACCAATCTGGTAAGAGCCTTTCTTCCCGTGCCACCTCTAGCAGGGTGCTAGGCTCCCTCCCCAACCTAGAACACTTCCCTAGAGTGAGGTGGGGGGAGGTGTGCGCAGTGACCCTGGCTGGTCCCTGGGAGGGAGAGTCGGCCCTCCCCACCTCTGACCCTCTCCTGCCTCCACAGCTTCAGGAAGGGCTGGGCAGCCATCGGACCCACGTGCCCCACCTCAGCCTGGGCCCCAGGTAACACCAAAGGCCCCCTAAGGTGGAGGGAGGAGGGCCAGGGCAGGTCCAGAAGGTGAGGTTTAGGTTTAGGGGGGCAGAAGCGGGACAGGCGAAGGCCTCCCGCACCAGCGCTGTAGCCTGTCTCCCCAGGCCCCCCGCCCCGCCCGGTGCTGTCACCAAGACTCTGTCTGCTTCCCACCGCACCTGCTACCTCGTCACTCGGCTCTAGACATGCTGTGACCTCAGGCTGTGCCTCGACATCCTGGCGTGGCCAACCCGGGCATCTCTGCTCAAAGTCTTCACCCCCAAATAAAGCTTTAACGCAACGGCCTCGGGCATTGCTCTTACAAGGTAGAGGGCAGCCCGGCCCGCCCTCCTCTGCGCAGGAAGCCCCAGCCAGCCACTGTGCGCTGGGCGCTGCTTTGGTGGGGCTGGGCCCCAGGTGGCACTCACGGGTCTCTGGGAGAGGACGGCAGGAAGAGGATATCAGTCACTTGCACCTCGGTGTGAATGAATTTATCAGATGACATCAGAAGACAGTCTTCTGCCAGGCCCAGAGTTCAGGTGTGACACACAGAAGGGTCATGGTCAGTAGGGATGAGCTGCGTACTGACCGCACTCTCAGGGTACAGCCAGACAAGGCTCTGACCCAGAGCCCAGCAACAACTGGGGTGCAGGAAAAGGGGCGACGGAAGGGCTTTTCCACTTCTAATAACACAAGCTGGTTTCCTGCCTCCGAAGGCCAGTTCTTCTTCTCACATTTGGGACCAGGCATACAACCTGTCTCCGTGGGAACACGTCTTCCATCCCCCAAATCCCCAGGGGAGCAGGCGGCCCCAGCTTGAAAGAGGGAGGCGGGGGCCCGCCCTCCCTCCTCCTTTGCCCTACCCCAACCACTGCTAAATGGCAAGTCAGGGACGGAGGAGGTGATCTTCATGGAACCACATGGTTGGGTTTCTTGTGTCGGAGCCCGCAGTCCTGGGTACCGGGCGATGCAGAGAAGGCTAGAAGCCCATCTTTGTTCTCACACACTAGCTGCCTAGGCCCTAGGGACGGTGTTAGGCTCTCCAGGGCATATGGAAGATGGGTGCATGAGTGCAGAAGGCCAGGTGCAGGGCCAGCGCTGTCCTGACCCCACAGGGGAGGACACAGCAAGGGTCATGGCCTCCAGCCCCGAGCCTCGGGCCACTTAGGACAGCAGACAAGGAGCGGACAGCCGTGTGTGCCTGAGCCGGAAGAGGATTATAGGGGGTGGGAAAGAGGAGCAGGGATCCCCCAGCCCCTTTCAGACCCGCCCCACCACATCAGCAGACTGTGGGAAAGGAGCCAATTTATGAAATTAAATAAAGTCCACGGAGGGAGTGAAGACCACGGCCAGGGCACCGCGACCCTGGCTGGGCCCAGCACATCTGGAGCTCAGCACCCCTCTCCTCCCCTCCCACGAGGGGGCTTAAATAAGCCAGGCCCCAGCCTGGCACACCGGGGGCTCGGGACTTAGGGGGGACAGAAGTCAGAGAAGTAGGGGTGCTGCAGGGCCTCCTCTGCTGAGACACGCTGGACGGGGTTACATTTCAGGAGGTTCTAGAGACAGGAGGGAGGAGAGGGGTGCCAGGCTCAGGCTGCATTGGCTGCTAGAGCCCTGGTCCCCTGGCAGGTGTCCCGGCCCCACCCTCTACCCAGCCACCTACCTGCAGCAGGTCCCTCCCTGTGGCATTAAGCTTGGGCACGACATTCACCAGGGACGTTGTGGCCGGGTACATTGGGTAGGGCTGTGGAGGGGCAGAGAGAGTTGGACCAGGGGTGTGGAGAATAGAGGCTGCTGGGAAGTAAAATGGCCTCTGATGGACCATGCTCTCCCCAGTCCCCGTCACACCTTGTAGTCTGGCAGCTTGGTCATGGCGGGCCACTGCTCCTCGGTCGGTGTCCCCAGCAGCGTGTCCACGGGGTCAAGGGTTATGGTGGGAAGGGCTGCACCTGCCCCTTTCTTCCCAGGGCCGGCTTCCCCACGTTTGCCCTCCCTCCCCTCACCCTGTCCTCATCTATCCCCAGCTCAAGATAAGCAGGCAGCGTGCGGACTCCCATACCCACCCAGTTCCATGGGTGGGCCAGGCATGTGATAAGTGTTAATTTACCCCAAACCCTGATGTCTGTGGGATTTTGTTTTTGCTTTTTTTGTGGTATTGGGGATAGAACATAGAACCCCAGGGTATTCTACCTCCAAGTGACACCCCCAGCCCTATTTTTTATTCTTTTATTTTATTTTTTTTATTGTTTTCAGTACTAGGGATGGAACCCAGGGGCATTGTACCTCCAAGCTACACCTCCAGACCTACTTTTTAGTCCATTTATTTATTTATTTATTTATTTTGCGGGTCTGGGGATGGAACCCAGGGGCATTCTACCTCCAAACTACACCCCCTGCCCTATGTTTTGTTCTTTATTTTTAATCCGGGTCTCACTGAGTTGCAGAGGGCCTCACTAAGTAGCTGAGACTGTCCGCAGACCACGATCCTCCTGTCTCAGCCTCCCGAATGCTGGGATTACAAGTGTGCGCCACCACGCCCAGCCTTTATTCTTTCTTTCTTTCTTTCCTTTCTTTTGGGGGGGTACTGGGGGTGGACACAGGGGCTTTTCTACCTCCAGGCTATATTCCCAGACCTATTTTATACTTTATTTGGAAACAGGGTCTCACTAAGTTGCTGAGAGCTTTACTAATTAACTGAGGCTAGCTTTGAACCTGTGTGATCCTCCTGTTTCACCCTCCCAAGCACTGGGATTACAAGCGTGTGCCACCACGCCCGGCCTTTATTCTTTATTTTGAAACAGGTTCTCACTGAGTTGCAAAGGGCCTCACTAAGTAACTGAGGCTGTCCGCGAACCGCGATCCTCCTGTCTCAGCCTCCTGAATGCTGGGATGACAAGCATGTGCCACCGTTTCGGCTTAGTCTGTGTTTTTAATGAATAGGTTTTTTTTCTCCTTCTCCTCCAAAGTCCCTCTGCTCCTCCTGGCTCTGTCCTAAGGATTAAACTCCCACCTGAGCGGCATCCGCTTGGCTGCGCTCCGGCACACCCTCCCTACACAGGGACCATCAGGACACCACCACCCTGGCCCGGGCCATTGTCACCTGCACCCCTGCGCTAAGCTCCCTGCCCACTCCCCTTCCAGAGGGAGGAGAGGACAGCAGGCAAGAGAACGAAGGGCGAGGGAAGCGAAAGGATATCGGAAGATCCTCTTCAGCTGGTCGTCCACGTCGTTGCCAGGGAAAAGAGGCCGCCCAGCATTGGCCAGCTCTGGGAGGGGGACGAGGGATGAGCCACGACACAGGAGGACCCCTTTCTCCAGGCACCCCTGTGCCTTCCACCCCTGGTCCCAGAGGGGTCCCTCTAGACGCTTGTCAACACAAATGGGAGAGAAAATGTGCCTCTCCAGGGCCCCAGCACGTAACCTGCAAAGATGCAGCCAGCCGACCACATGTCGATGGATGTAGAATACAGCTTTGCCCCAAAGAGGACATCCGGCGGGCGGTACCACAGCGTGACCACCTGGAAAAGACCCCGCGCACGGGGACCCCCACTTAGAGGCTGGGAGGAGGTCTGAGCAGAAGGCTCAGGTGGAGAATGGGAGTCGAGAGCCGTTCACTGGTGACGCCCGCCCGCCCGCCCGGCCACACGTCCCACCCCAGCTCACCTCCGCGGAGTAACAGCGGACTGGGATTCCAAAGGCCCGAGCCAAGCCAAAATCAGCCAATTTCAGCTCTCCATTCTAAGAGGACATGGAGAAAGCCTTTCAAAGAGTCCTGGGGTGGGCTCTAGCTCCCCTCTCCCAGTCCTGCACCTGCTGGTGCTCCCAACCCCCAGCTGTGGCCTCCCTGTTCTCCCTCCCTCCCCGGAGCCGTACCCTATTTATGAGCAGGTTCTGGGGCTTCAGGTCCCTGTGCAGCACATTACGGCTGTGACAGAATCCCAGGCCTTTCAGCAGCTGGAAGAGGAAGGACTGGGGAGGGGCAGGGAGGAGGGCACAGGTATGCTGGATTGTGAGGCTGACTGCTGCAGGAGGGTCTTGGTCCCTGCTAGGCCCCACAGCCCACCCAACCTGCATCACAAAGCTCGGTAGGACGTTGGCCTTCACCTTGAGGACCTGCTGTGCCAGGTTCCGGCAACAAGTACAACAGGGAACCAGCTGGCCCTGATGCCCACTTTTCAGGACCCTGCAACCTGGTGGGCTTTGCAGCCTTCCCCGCCCATGCTGATGGCCCCTGCTGGGCCACATCTGAGCTCACACACCAAAACCACAAACACAACACAAATACACCACTACAGTATTACTCAGGACTTGCTTCCCCTGGGTCAGGGTGCTAGGTCTGGGCCTAGAGCAGTACCTGGAGCTAAACACTCAGTTTTGACTGAATGAATGATACACATCCCTGTGAGCCTCCTTTTCTTGGCTCTCGAGTACAAATACCCTCGGAGGTTACTGTGCAGGTGAAAGTGAAAGCAGACCTCATGGAAATGCTCCCTGAGACAGGAGGGCAGAAACAGGGTTTACCCATTCTTTGAGACACCCCAGGGCCCACTTAGACTGAACGCAGACCCAGCCCAGCCTCAGCGTCCCCAGGACAACCCCCCTAACCTTCACAATCTCAGGATCGAGGTCACCATTGCAGCTGTCAAAATACTTCTTCAGGTCCTAAAAATGGACGGGGATGGGAGGACGGGACGGAATTTAGTCCCAGTCTAAGCTCCGACACCCTCCTACTTCCCGAGCCCCCCTTTCACCTGATCACAGAATTCAAAGACCAAAGTCAGCTTCTTGTCACTGTGCAGGACGTCGTGAAGCCTAAGGAGAAGGGAGGGCTCAGTCAGGCCCCAGACTGCCCTGGCACCCCAGTGGCGCCCCTGTCCCGGCCCGGCCCGAGCCCCGGCCGCCGCTGCACACACACCTCACAATGTTCTTGTGCTTTAGCTCCTTGAGTAGGCAGATCTCCCGGAGGGCAGAGCTCGGCACACCCTACACAGGGTTGGGAGCCAGGGGACCGCGGTCAGGGCCTACCCATGGGGCCCAGGCCCCGACCCTTCCCGTTCGGGGGGGCCCCCCTGCCCCCCAGGAGTCCCCAATCCTACCTCGTCGTCATCATCCAGCCTCACCCGTTTCAGAGCCACAATTTCATGGGTCTCCCGGTTCTTGGCCTTGAACACTGTTCCATAGGTGCCTGGGGAAGGAGGTCAGGGGTGAGGGAAAGGGTGACGTCATGCTTCACACCCCAGGAATCCTTCCCGGGAGGGGGCGGCCAGGGCGAGCTAGGGAAGGGTTTCAAGGTGAAGGTGGGCGTGAAATGGGTTTGTGAGTGGGGTATGGCAGGTGGGGAGGGGCAGGTCCTCCGGGTTAAAGTCTATTATGAAGCGGTGCTCCGGGAGCGTCTGGAAATAATGAGGAGGTCTGGGAGAGGGATGGGGGCCTGTAAAAATGCTGAGGTTGGAGGTCTGCAGCGAACTGAGGCTGGGGGTCGAGGTGAGGTTTGCAACTGGTGCTGAGACTAGGGGTGGGGTATGCAGGAAGTGCCGCGGTTGGGAGCGGGACACTGCGGGGAATGCTAAGGTGGGCACGATTGGTGTCTGCACGGAGTGTGGAGCTCAGCGGCCAGGGCTTCTCCCAGGGCTCAGATCGGAGCCCGTAGGTATCGCTGACGGCGGGGGAGTCAGGGCTGCAAGGAATGCCGAAGGGTCTGCGGAAGAAGACCTTGCAGGAACAGCTCGAGGTTCCATTACCTTCCCCAATCTTCTCCAGTTTCTCGTATTTCTGCATCGCGGCGGCCGCGGGGACCCCTGCGGGCCCTGGGTTCTAAGACTCCAGCCCCGGCGTTGCAGAGGAGGCGGCACCCCAGCCTCCCGCCCCGCCCCGCCTGCTAACTGCGCAAAGGCTTCTGGGGATGGTAGTCCTGCGACGGCCAGGCCCCCCAAGAAGGCCCGGGGCGGCGGGCACAAGGACTACAATGCCCAGCAGGCTGCACTCCGGCGCCCGGCCACTCTCCACTCCCGGACCCGGTTTCACGGCGGAGGCAAACTCTGGACTTCAACTCCCAGGAAGCATCGCGTGTCCGCTTTCCTGAGTCCCCGCCCTGGCGCCGTGGTTCCCAGTGTACCCCGCTCTTGTTATTCCTTGTTTGTGCTCCCAGCCCTCTTGAAAAGGGCCGCTTTGGGACTACGCGTCCCAGAATGCAGTAGGGGTGGGAGGGCCCTCCGCGTTTGGGGTGAGTGTGGCGGCCTACATCCTAGGGCCTGCCGCCCGGCTCTGACCCGGGTGGCACGCTGAGTTTCCGAGGACCTCTTGACAGCCTCTACACTGGTTTCCACCTCTCTCCAGGCCACGTAGGGACCCCCCAAAGTTGATTGGAGAATGGCTCCGTGGATGTCTTGCGGCTGATGACCTCATAGGGGCCAGCTGACCAGAGGGCTGGGTAGGGAGGCAGGTGTTTCATTGGAAGTTGGATTTGAGTGGAGAGACACGCGCTGAGACCCCTCCGTCTCCTTGTCCCGGCGTACCACCAGAGCCCACCAGCTCCAGCAGCTCCGCTCTGACTTCAGAGGTGGCTGGAGGCTGCGAGTCCCCAAATCCCAGACTCCGGGGCCCTCTGGAGTCAGCTAGGGTGTGGTCCCCGAGAGCCGGCAGGTGGGTAATCCCCTCAACAGACAAGACCACAGACAGAAGCTGCACTTGCACCAGCCTTTACCTCACCCCTGCAAGGGGCTGATTATAGACCTGCTTCCTCTGCTCTCTAGTTATCTCCTGATTGCATTCTTGAGGGCTGGGAACTGGGCGAAAACGCCCCAAACAGCACTCCTGCGCTGGAACCAGAGTCGGTGCTCGCCTTTGTTTTTTGTTTTGTTTTTTTTTTTACTTTTTTTTGTGGGTCCTGGGGATTGAACCCAGGGGTATTCTACCTCCGAGCTATATCCCCAGCCCTATTTTTTATTCTTTATTTTGAAACAGGAGCTCACTAAGTAGCTAAAGCTGGCCAGGAACCTGTGATCCTCCTGTCTCAGCCTCCCAAGCACTGGGATTACAAGCATACGCCACCACGCCTGGCTCCTAACTTTATATTGAAACAGGGTCTCACTGAGTTGCAGAGGGCCTCACTAAGTAGCTGAGGCTGTCCCTGAACCGTGATCCTCGGGTCTCAGCCTCCCAAATGCTGGGATTACAAGTGTGCACCACCACGTCCGACTTCTCTCTCTCTCTCTCTCTCTCTCTCTCTCTCTCTCTCTCTTGGCACTGGGGATTAAACCCAGGGGGATTCTATCTTGGAGCCACACCCAACCAGTTTTTACACTTTTGTTTTTGTTTGCTTTTGTGTTGGGGATTGAACCCGGGAGTATCGTCCCTGGAAATTACACTCCCTGTGCTTTATTTTTTGTTTTGAAACAGGGTCTTGCTGTGTTGCTGAGGCTGTCCTCAAACCTAACATCCTCCTGTCAAGCCTCCCAAGTACTGGGATTAGAGGTGTGTGCCACAACGCCTGGCTTACTTTTAATTTTCAATTAATTAATTAGCTACTTATTTATTTATTGTGGTACTGGGGGTTGAACTCAGGGGCATTCTATCTCTGAGCTATACCCCCCCCCCAGCCCTATTTTTAAAAGTTTGAAAGAGTGTCTCGCTGGGTTAAGAGTCTAGTTATGTTGCTGAGGCTGTCTTTGAACCTGTCTCAGCCTCAAGCTCCTGGGATCAGGGGAGTGTGCCGCCACGCCTGGCCGATTACCTCATTTACATCTGAGTACTTCTGCAAGGACAACGCTGTGATTCACCCACGCGGCAGATGCAGAAGTGAAAAGTATATTCCTTATCTGAAAGAATTTATCATTGAGCCGGGCGTGGAGGCACACACTTGTAATCTCAGCGCTTGGGAGGCTGAGACAGGAGGATCGCACGGGTTCGAAGCCAGCCTCAGCTACTGAGTGAGGCTCTCAGCAACTTAGTGAGACCCCCGTTTCCAAATAAAGTATAAAATAGGTCTGGGAGTATAGCCCGGAGGTTAAAAAAAAAAAAAGCCCCAGGGTTCCACCCTCAATACCACACACACAAAAATTATCACTTAGTTAGGAAGACAAGACAGCACACAAGTCTTTAAAGGCTAGGCGACAGCTATGAATAGATCTCCGTTCTCCTTTCAGGGTGGAGGCAGAAGAGCGGAAGTGGGAAATCCCCAGCCAGCTGCCCAGTCCTAGGTCAGCTCGGGGTAGTGGACAGCCGACCTGCAGCGCTATGACCCTCTCGCGCCTGCCACGCGTCCCTCAAGCACACACAGGGGCTTACTCGGAGGCCCTGGGATATCTGGGCCGGGCCGGGGCCATGTCAACCCCGAGCCTCTATCTTTCAAGTTCCTCCGCCCCGGATTTCCTGGCCGTCCTGGCGCACTCTGGGTCCCCGGCGCGAACGTGGCGGGCTCCATTGCACTCAGAGGTGCGGAGACCGCGAGGGACGGCGCCCCGGGCGCGCCTGCACCCGAGCCGGAGCCCGGCGCTGCCCCGCGGCGGCCGGAGCGGCCGGCCGGGCCTGGAGCGCGCCCCCGCTCGCGGCCCCGCTCGGGGCTCGGGCTCGGGGCCGCGCACGGCGTGCCGGGGGGCGCGCACGCTGGGGGCTGGCCTGCCCGCGGCGCGGGGGAAAGTTGAGTTGGGAGAAGTTGGGAGCGGCGGGGGCGCGCCCCGGGGTGGGCACGGGGCCGTCGTCTGGAGCGCGCGAGGGCGTCGGGGGACCCGGAGAGACCCCGAGACCCCCGGGGCGCGAAATCCAGAGCCAGCGGGTAAACGGAGAGGCGGCGGCGGGGAGGGCCCGGCCGCGGAGGGAGGGAGGGGGAGGGAGAGGGAGGAACTCGGGACTCGAGCGGGAGGGAGTGCAGTGGAGGAAAGGGCGGAGATGGGCGCGGAGCGAGGTCTGGGAGAGGGATGGGGAGGCGGGCGGAGCGCGGGTCGGAACGGGGGTCCCTGCGGCGGCTGCGCGCCCCCTGCCCCCGGGAGCGGGTAGTCTCGGGGAGGCGCCGCCGCGGCTCTCCCCGTCCTGGGCGGGCTCCGGACGACCCCCGCCCCTGCGACTCCCCTGCGGCGCCCCCGGCCCCGTCGCGGGCGCCCAGCCTGGGGTTGCCCGGGCCTTCGCCCGCGACGTCGGGGCTGGGAGGCGGAGTCGAGAAAGGGGGGTGCTGGGTCAGGCTGGGACGGGGGCTCAGGCCGGAGGGAGCCACTGGGTGGGGATGGGGAAGACGAGCTTGGAGTTGGACCTGACCCTTGGGGGACCGCCTTGTTTGGGTAGGAAGCTCTGTGCTGGGTGTGGGGGTAGCGCTGCCTGAAGTCCGGGTCCACTTCATCCTCCCTCCTTTCCCCGTCCTCCCTACAGCCAAGAGCTGTGGAATGTACGAATTCGCTAGGGGAATAGTTAATGCCCAAGTGGGGGTCCAGGGTGCTAATCCCTTGGGCTGGGGGAGTCGTGCTAATCCTCTGGGCCGGTTGGGGCTGGTCCCCGGAATGTGCCCCCACCCGGATTATCGACACCGGTGCTCGGGACAGAAGCAGCTTTGTGTTCTCCGACGGCGGGGGAGGGGCGGGGGGCGGAGGGAGGGGGTGGTGGAGGAGCACCGCGAGGGCCAGGAGGTGGGGATGAGCACCTGCAGGGGCCGGGGCGCTCCCAGACCGCATCCCCTCCCAGGGACGCGCTCCCCCACACTGGCGGGCCCTGGCTGAAGGCCTGCTGAGGGGGAGGCCGAGAGCGGCCAGCCAGTTGCAGTGTCTGCCAGGACTGTGTCGCCAGCATCCTCGCCCAGGGCTGGCTCCCCCAACTTTATTTTTTGACCCCGTACCGACCCGTCTCACCCCCAGGTAGCCTTGAGTTGGACAACCCGCTACTTCCTAGTAACACATGGGAGCTATATAGTGTTACCTCCCGAGAGCCTCGGGTGCTGGCCTGTGCTCCCCCTCCTGGGAATGGGTACCCCATTTCACTGGTCTTCTCTGCCCCTGCCCCCAACACACAGTGTCGCCTGGGCGCCCTACAGTCACCCTCAGGAGGGCGGCAGCGCGGCGACTCAGATTTTCCTGGCTAGGGCGGGAGTGGGAGTGGGGGAGCGAGATGGGGACTGCCCCCAGGAGTGGGATTTCAGGGTCTCTGTGCCCACCCCCTGGAGGCGGAGGTCATGTGCCCCTCCCCCAGCATAAAGTACCGCCCGACCTGTCGGAGCCCACCGCTGCCTCCTGTTGAGCCCTTCGCCCCAGCTTGCTGCTTCTGCAGGCTGCACAGGCGGGGCCTGGCTTGGGGAGGGGGCACCCGCTCCCCGCGAGAGGCCCCCTGCCTGCAGTCTTGGGCACTCTCCAGAGTCCTTTCCCTCTCCTTCCCCGCTGCCCGGCCCCCTCCTCCACACCCCTCTGCTCCGCGGGTTTCTCCCTCCACCACCACACCCCTCTCTGGTCTCAGGCCCAGCTCGGCCCGGCTAGGTTCCCGTTGCTGCCCGGCCCTCCACTCCCTCACTCCCGGTCTCTCTTCTTTATCGCTCCTTCCCTGGCCTTCATCGCTGGCTCCCCAGGCTGGGCCTTGACTCCTTCCTCCCTCGCCTTTGCAGACTCCCCTTCTGCTATCTCCTGTTCCTCCCCTGCTCAGCCTCCGGGCCCTTGGCGGCCCCTTCACCTCGGCCTCTCCTCCCTCTCTCTTTGTTCTTCTCTTGTCTTCCTATAAATAACTCTCCTTTTCCTCTGGCCGCCTCCAAGGGCCACTCTGAGGCCCTTCGTAGCCTCGGAATCTGGGCGTCGGGTCCTTCCTCCCCTGGGCTGTGCGCCCTGCCCTCCTGGCCTCTGCTCTGGGATGGTGACCGGTCCTCTCCCCCGTCCAGGTTATGCCTCCGCCTTGTGGCCCTAAAAGCAGCAGCGACAGCGAGAAGGGCTAAGATTCGGCCATGAGCAGCGTCCCCCGGCGCCCCGCGTCGGGCGCAGACTCTTATCACACGGTGAGTAGCAGCAGCGCTGGGCGGCCACCGAGGCTCCGGCCCCAGGGTCCAGCCGGCTCGGGTGGGGGCGGTGTGCGCCGAAGCTTGGCAAAGGGGCTTTTGGTGGATTGGAGAGGTGCTGCCGTCTGCACCCTGCCCTGGCCCTGCCTGTGGGTGTACTGGAATGGGTGGAGTGGGGTCAGGCGGCCCCAGTTCCTGGGAATAGAGTTGAGGCTGTTCCCTGAAGACCCACGAGGGCCTGGGCAGGAACCTGAGAACCCCGGGTCTCACCCTTGACCCCCTCTGACCCCGCCGTAACAGGCGGAGGCGGTCTGACTGCACAGAGGAGGTGCGTGGCCGCCGCGGAGAAGTTTCCCCCAGCTCCGTGCGGCCACAGGGGTTTGGAGCCTGGAGCCGCCGGCTGGCCCCGCCCCCGGCCCCACGTGCTGCCCAGGCCCGCCCCTCCCGCCCCCCCCACGTGGCCACCGCCCCACAAGGCCCCCTCCTGATTTTCCTAAGAAGTCTAATGATTAACCCCAGTGCCACATTCAGCCTGGTTATTGGTCACTTTGGCCTGCGGGCACGTGACTGGGAAGGGACGCCGGCGAGTGCCCTCCCCCTCCTTCCCAGGTTCACCCCAGCCGGCCATGGACTTCCTCCTGCGGCCTCAGGTGCGAGGGGTCCTTGACCCCCTTCCCGCCCCGCGCCCCCTCCCCGCCTGCCCGCTTCTGCCCTCCCCCCAGGCCGTCTGTGGTGGGAGTGAGGCCCAGGCTTGGGGAAGTCCTCTGCAGCTGCGGGGATGGGCTGGGCAGCCTGGGCACAGACAGAGACTCCAGCCCTCTGACCCCGGCATCTTCTCTGGTCCAGGGTCCCTGCCAGCCGTAGCTGCTCCTGTTGCCCCCCTCCGCCTGTAGCCCCAAGACCCTCCCTTCCTCCCCGGCTCCTCCCCTGGCTCTTTCTTGCCCTAGGGCTGGCACTGCCCAGGAGGGGTCTGCATACCCCGCCCTTGGAGGTCCCGATGCCCTTCAGGTCCAGAAGCTCTTGAGCAAATATTTGGCGGCAGCCGTGCCTGGCTGGCAGGGGGTGGGCAGGGGGCTGGACCAAGGCTGCCAGCCGGGAGCAGGCCTTAGCCAGGCTGAGCCTTCTAGCCAGGCTGAGCTCGGGAAGCGCCTCAGTCCCGGTCTGCTGTGCTGCCGCTGGCTGGCCGCTCTGCTCCCGCAGGATGACTCAGGTGGGGGGTGGAGGTGGGGTGAGGGGCGTGGCCAGTCACCAAGGGGCCGACCTGCTGGGTGGGGGGTGCTTGCTCCCTTGAATGGGGGCTACCCTGAGCAGGCCAGGCGCAGGGGTCCTGTCCACTCAGACTCCAGGGCAGTTAGCTGGGGTGCCTCCAAAAGTTTCTTTTGGGGCTCAGCAGCTGAAAGGAGCTTCTTTACTTTCTGCCTGGTGAACTGTCCAGTTGATGATATACCCTGACCACCTCCCCCATCCCAGCCCATAGAAGGACTGGACACAGGGTTTCTGCTCAGATTTCCAGGGTGGCCCTTCCCTCTGCCCTGAGACTAGCTGTACAGACAGAGCCCAGACAGCTGGAAGCCCCAGGCACAGGCTGCCATGGGGATGGCGTCTTTGGCATTGGAACGGACAGCGGCTGGGGGAGACTGGGTCCTTGCATTCTACGCTGTATCTGCTGGGGGTGCTACCCTGCAGTTCAGGGGACAGTTGCTGGGGGCACTGGGTCCCTGGCATTGGCGGGCACAGCTGCTGGGGGTACTAGATCTCTGCCCTGAGCAGGGTGGGGCTTTGGGGCACAGTTCCCAGTGATCGCCTTTGTGTCCTCTTCCTCGCAGCCAGAGCCAGAGACCGTGGGCCCTGGGACGCCTGGGTTCCCTGAGCAGGAAGAAGACGAGCTTCACCGCACCCTGGGCGTTGAGCGGTTTGAAGAGATTCTCCAGGAAGCCGGGTCCCGCGGAGGGGAAGAGCCGGGCCGCAGCTATGGGGAAGAGGACTTTGAGTGTGAGGAGGCAGGCCTGACTGTCCCGTGGGGACGGGGCCAGGGTCCTGGGGGTGGGGGTGGGCACAGCGGGGTCCAGGTGGCAGGGGAGGGCTGCCCTGTTAGCCGGCCTCCACGCCCCTCCTCCCTGCAGACCACCGCCAGTCCTCCCACCACATCCACCACCCGCTGTCCACTCACCTGCCTCTGGATGCCCGCCGCCGCAAGGCCCCTCAGGGCCCGGGACGGAAGGCTCGCAAGCGCCCCGCAGCCTCCCCCACCGGGGAAACCCCCACCATTGAGGAGGGGGAGGAGGACGAGGACGAGCCCTGTGAGGCCGAGGGGGCCCGGGCGCTCACGCAGCCGTCCCCTGCCTCCACGCCATCTTCGGTGCAGGTGAGCTGAGTGGGCAGGTGGTGGCAGTGGCGGGGTGGTGGTGGTGTGCAGGGTCCAGCTGGCCTCACCTGCTCCCTTGACTTCCTGGTGTAGTTCTTCCTCCAAGAGGATGAAAGCACGGAACGAAAAGCAGAGAAGACCAGTCCATCTCCCCCTGCACTGCCCCACCAGGAGGCAGCTCCCCGGGTCACCAGAGGGGCCCAGACAGGGTGAGTGTGCCCCACGCCGCAGACGCTGGGGTGGGCCCAGCGTCTTGGACTCACCAGGCTCTGAATGTCACACCTGCCTCTTCCCAGCTGTGTGGACAGGTGACTGGGGCAGTCTGCGCCCTGGTCCCTCGTCCGTAAACTGAGCATCACGGGACCTTTCTCAGCCTCCGGTGGGAGGGATTACATGGAAGTGTGACTTAAGGCCCAAGTGCGGTTGAGCAGTCCAAACTGCCCCCACCCCACACCCTGGCAGTGGCTCAGGGACTGGGCTGTGGCCTGTTGGGGCCCCAGGGTTTGGAAGCAATAAGGGACCCCTTCTTACTCCTGGGAGGGGGTGCCAGTCCGCCCATTCGGAAGCCACGCATCACGTGAAGTACCTCTGGATCTTCAGCACTGTGTCCAGCAGCCAGGCTTGGGCAGCGTCGACCCCAGCGGGTGATGGGAGCTTAGGGACAGCCAGGGAAGGCTTCCTGGAGGAAATGCCTTTGAACAAGGTGTCAAGGTCATGCCTATCATGCACCTGCTGTTTTCTGGGTGCCAGGCAGCAGGAAGGGCTGCAGGAGTGAAGGGCACGGTGCCCCTTGGGGGAGTGAGGGCACAGGCTCGCTGGGAGGCAGGCTGGCCAGTGGCACTGGCAGCAGCAGGAGCCTCGGGGAAAGCCTGGCACCGGGGAGAGGAAGGGAGAAGTGGGCACGGTGCGCAGAGCCAGGGCACCGAGCCGCAGTGGGCCGGAAAGGCTTGGCAGCAGGTGCCATGTGGGCTCGGGGCCACAGAGGCTCTTCATGTTGGGAGAGAGGAGGACCATATGGCAGGGACTTTGGCACTAGCGTCGGCAGAGTACGGAGGGGGCAGGAGCTGGTTGCTGAAGGGCCTTGCAGGGGGCCCAGCCAGGCATGGCGGCTCACACCAAGTACCCCCAGTACTTGGGAGCCTGAGATAGGAGGATCGCAGGTTCAAAGCCACCCTCAGCAACTTAGTGAAACCCTGTTTCAAAATGAAAAGTAAAATAGGGCTGGGGATGTAGCGCAGAGATAAGATGTGCCTAAGTCCCATCTTTAGCACAAAAAAAGATACAAGGAACCCTGTGGATCTCTAGTCCTGCAATTAGGGGTGTGCCTGGGAGGCCAGAGGGGAAAGAGAAGGAATGCTAACTGCCACAAAGGGACGTGCAGGAACACCTGTCACGAGCCACACCTTGCATGGGGACTTTCCCCAAATTTCACCTCCCCAGCAGCACGGGAGGCTGGCCTCGGGCCTGGTCTGCTCCGGAGCTCATGTGCACATGGGCCTCGGGGTGGTCCCAAAGAGTGGGAGCTGGAGGGGGAGGGCCCACCTGGTCCCCATCCTGCGCTCGTATGGAGAAGGGGCTGGCTTCCGAGGCTCATGGCCGTTCTCTCTGCAGAGCCCCTATGGAGGAGGTGGTGCCCGCAGCCAGCGGCACAGCTGGAGGTGACGACGGGGGCGCCGCGGGGCGCCCTCTGACCAAAGCCCAGCCTGGGCATCGCAGCTACAACCTTCAGGAGAGAAGGCGCATCGGGAGCATGACTGGGGCAGAGCAGGCGCTGCTGCCCCGGGTCCCCACCGACGAGAGCGAGGCCCAGACGCTGGCCACGGCTGACCTTGATCTCATGAAGAGTGAGTGCCGGGGCCCGGGCAACCCAGTGCTGGTAAAGAAGGGCAAAGAGCTGGCGTGGTGGTGCACGCTTGTAATTCCAGCATCTGGGAGGCTGAGACAGGAGGATCAGGGTTCATGGCCAGCCTCAGCTACTGAGTAAGGCCCATTGCAACTTAGACCCTGTTTCAAAATATAGCGTAAAAAATAGGGTTAGGGGTGTAGCTCGGCTGTAGAAGGCCATTGGGTTCAATCCTCAGCACCACAAAAAATAAAAAGAAAAAAAAGAAGAAAGCAAGCTGGACACGGTGATGCATGCCTGTAATCCCAGTGCTTGGGAGGCTGAGACAGGAGGATCGCAGGCTCAAGGACAGCCTCAGCAAGTAGTGAGACTCGCCAGGTGTGGTGGCACAAGCTTGTAATCCCAGCATTTGAGAGGCTGAGACCAGAGGATCACAGTTCACAGACAGCCTCAGCTACTTAGTGAGGTCCTTTGCAACTTAGACCCTGTTTCATTCATTCATTTATTTATTTATTTATTTATTTATTTATTTATTTATTTATTTTGCGGGTCTGGGGATGGAACCCAGGGGCATTTGACCTCTGAGCTACAGCCCCTGCTCTATTTTTTTTTTTATTTTTTATTTTGAAACTGGGTCTCACTGAGTTGCAGAGGGCCTCACCAAGTACCTGAGGCTGTCCACAAACCACGATCCTCCAGGTCTCAGCCTCCCGAATGCTGGGATTACAAGCGTGCGCCACTACGCCCGGCTCCAGTGAGACCCTGTTTCAAAATAAAGAATAAAAAAAGGGACAGGGGTGTAACTCGGAGGTCCATTGCCCCTGGGTTCCATCCCCAGACCCTCAAAAAATACATATGTAAATAAATAAAAAGACTAAAAAATAGGGCAGGGGGTGTAGCTCGGAGATAGAATGCCCCTGGGTTTCATCCCTGGTACCACAAAAAAATAAAAATAAAAAAATAAACTCATCAACCTAGCGAGACCCTGTTTCAAAATAAAAATAAAATAGGACTGGGGATGTGGCTCAGATAGAATGCCCCTGGACTCAATCCTCAGTACCAAAGAAAAATGGAGAAAGAGGAAAGGGACGCACTTGGTCCTCTGCTCACTCCTAGGTCACCGGTTTGAGGACGTTCCTGGGGTACGGCGACACTTGGTGCGGAAGAATGCCAAGGGGTCGGCGCAGAGTGCCCGGGAGGGGCGGGAGCCTGGCCCCACGCCGCGGGCCCGACCCCGGGCCCCCCACAAGCCTCACGAGGTACTGTTTTCTGTTTCGTGGTCGTCCCTCGTCCCCCAGTCGGCCATTCAACTCCCAAGGTTGCCGCCCCGGTGGTGAAGGTGGTGTCGGGCATCTTGGAGCTGGGTGGCACGGCGTTGTGTTTGGATTCATGCCCGTGATATTGTGGACCTGTGCATCCGGCTAGAATCCACAGCTGGGGCCGTGCTGCACGTGGACCCTGGCCGTGTGCTGGCAAGCGGCGAGGAAGTCGGTGGGCGCTGCCCTCCTCTGCGTCCGGCAGGGGCCCGCTGGGCTGGCGGGGCGTGGTGGAGCACTGCGCTCCCTGCAAAGCCCAGTCACCTCTGTGCTCATTTGATCCGATGACCTTTGAAGGTGACAGCGCAGGTGGTGTCGGCCATAAACCAGGGTCTGTGACTTGGCCAAGGTCACTGAGTCACTGAAGACTCTGCCCGTCTTAGATGTCAGGTCTAAATGTTTTGTTTGCTTGTATTTAGGTACTGGGGATGGAACCCAGGGACATTGTAGCTCCGAGCTACACCCGTAGTCCTGTTTTTCATTCTTTATTTTGAAACAGGGTCTCACTGAGTTGCAGAGCCTCACAAATAGCTGAGGCTGGCCGCAAACCACAATCCTCCTGTCTCAGCCTCCCGAATGCTGGGATTACAAGTGTGCGCCACCATGCCCAGCCTGTTTTTTTTTTTTTTTTAAGCTGCTTTTTTTCTGGTATGGAATGAACTTAGAGGCTTCTACCGCTGACTTATACCCCCAGCCCTATTTTATTTTTTATTTTGAAGCAGGGTTTTCCTAAGTTGTTCAGGGCCTTGCTAAATTGCTGAGGCTGGCCTTGAACCTACGATCCTCCCTTCTCAGCCTCCCAGTTACTGGATTGCAGGTGTGTGCCACCACACCCGGCCTTTTTAAGCCTTTTTATTGAGGTATAACAGCCATGCAGTAAATAGCACCGGCACTAAGTGTCCAGCTCGGGCTCATTGTACCTGTAGCTCCTGGAGAGCCACTGCCTAGCTAGAGACCGTCCCCACCCTTGGCAGGTTCCTTCCTGCCCCCGCCCCGGCAGTGTCCCACAGAGGTGCCCATCCTGTCATTGGCCGTGAGTTTCACCAGTCCTTGGTGCATACAGATGCAATCATCCGGAGCCCCGGGGTTTTCCGCTAAGCGCGCGGTCCCGCAGCACGCTGACATTTCCCAGGCTCGCTCTTTAACCCAGTCCCAAAGCTGATGTGGTTGTTGTCATTTTACAGACAAGCGGTGCCCAGTCTCACACTGGTTGCACGCCCCCGGTCCCTGGGCCTCCTTGGGACTCAGGTGCCTGAGTTCTAGCCACTGTGCCCTGGGTAACTTGCCTCCCTAGATGCTGCTTGGCCAGGGGCGGATCCCAGACTGTCTCCGGCTTGGAACCTGGCAGCACCTTCTGGTCTTTCCCCAAGGTGTTCGTGGAGTTGAACGAGTTGCTGCTGGACAAAAACCAGGAGCCTCAGTGGCGAGAGACTGCCCGCTGGATCAAATTTGAGGAGGACGTGGAGGAGGAGACCGAGCGCTGGGGGAAGCCCCACGTGGCTTCTCTGTCCTTCCGCAGCCTCCTGGAGCTCCGTAGGACCCTGGCCCACGGTACCACGCTTCCCCTCCCCCTCTGTGCTGGCCGTGGGAGACTCCCTGCTGCTAGGCCCAGTGACTGAAGCTCTTATGTTTTGGGTGCTAAAATGTCTAAAATGTCTTTCTACCTCCAAGTTAGGCCCTAGCCCCCCTTTTTTGTGGTACTAGGGATGGAATCCAGGGGCATTTTACTTCTGAGCTATACCCCCAGCCCTAGTTTTTATTTTTTATTTTTTATTTTTTGCAGTACTGGGGATGGAACCCAGGGGCATTCTACCTCCGAGCTACACCCACAGCCCTATTTTTTATTCGTTATTTTGAAACAGGGTCTCACTGAGTCACAAAGGGCCGCACTAAGTAGCTGAGGCTGTCTGCAAACCACTATCCTCCTGTCTCAGCCTATTAAATGCTGGGATTACAAGCGTGTGCCACCACGCCTGGCTCCCTAGCCCTTTTTTGATTTTTGCAGTCCTGGGGATGGAACCCAGGTACATTCTACCTCTGAGTCACACCCCCAGCCCTATTTTTTATTCTTTAGTTTGAACAGGGTCTCACTGAGTTGTGGAAGGACTCACTAAGTAGCTGAGGCTGGCCATGAACCACAATCCTCTGATCTCAGCCTCCTGATCTCAGCCTCCAGAATGCTGGAATTACAAGCATGCGCCACCACGCCCAGCTCTGTTTTAATGTTGAAACAGTCTTGCTAAATTGCTAAGGCTGATCTCAAACTTATGATTCTCCTGTCTCAGCCTCCCAAGCACTGGGATTACAGGCAGCCATTACCACATGTGGCTTGCTAAACTGTCTTGAAACCATTTTGATGGAAAGCTACCTGGAATTCCTGATGGGGCTTTTAGTGCCTCAGGGAATCTGGGGTATGAGCACCTGTAAGGCTGTGTAAAGTTCATAAGTGACCAGCAGGCAGGACTCTCGGCCCTGTGGCTTCTGGTCTCCTCCTCCTGTTTGGTAATCACTCCTGGTTGTTCTGTGGAAGGCTTGTTTCTAAGCAACTGAGGACTGAGAAACCTGCTGTTAAAATTGTTTCCAAACTGAGAGTAAATAGGCTCTGAGTGAGGCTAGTGCTTCGGGGAAGGCCGAGTGCAGAGCTTTATCACTGGCCTTTGTCTTCTGTTTTGGCTGCTTAAGGGCCGCTCAGTCTCTTTACTGCTTGGTTCCTTGCTTTAAAGGTGACCTTGCCAGTCTGATAGCCTGGTTGCTTTTGTTTTTTTTCCTTTGGTGCTAGGGATTGAACCCAGGGGCATTCTACCTTTGGGCTACCCCTCAGCCCTGTTTCATTTTGATTTTGAAACAGGATCTCGCTAGGTTGATGAACTAAGGCTATCCTCTAACTTTCCCTCCTCTTGTCTCAGCCTCCCAAGTACTGGAATTACAGGCATGTGCCACCACACCCCCACTTGCTTGGTAGCTTTTCAAAGGCCTTACCAGCTGGGCATAGCTGCGCCCACTTGTAAACCCAGTACCTGGGAGGCTGAGACCAGAGGAGCGAATGTTTGAGGACAGCCTCCGCAAGTAGCGAGAGGCCCATCAACCTAGTGAGACCCTGTTTCCAAAGAAAAATAAGTCTGGGGCCATAGCTTGGAGGTAGCATGATGCCCCGGGGCTCAAGTCCCAGTAACAAACATACACACTTCCCAGTAAAACACACACACACACACACACACACACACACACACACACACACACACACACACGGACTTGCCATATCAAAGAGTTGAAAAGGGGCCATCAGGCTGCAGAAGCAGAAGGAAGTGGAGAAGCCAGGGTGAAGGGCGGCCTTCAGATGGCTGAAAGGCAGCCTCGAGGTCAAGACCACAGACCAGCCGTGGCACGATCCAGAGTATAGAACGAGGGTCCTCGAGGAATATTAGAGGCTCACTAGGAAAAGAGAACTTTTTTCTTTCCTGAGTAAGTTTTTTTTGTGTGTGTGTGTGGTATTAGGATGGAACCCAGGGGCATTCTACCTCTGAGCTATATGCCCAGCCCTGTTTTATATTCTTTATTTTGAAACAGGTCTCACTGAGTTGCAAAGGGCCTCACTAAGTAGCTGAGCCTGTCTGCAAACTGTGATTCTCCTGTCTCAGCCTCCTGAATGCTGGTATTAAAAACCATCACGCCCAACTTCTGAGTAAATTTTTTTTGTGTGTGTGGTACTGGGGATTGAACCCAGGGGTATTCTACCTCCGAGCTATGCTCCCAGCCCTATTTTTTCTTCTTTATTTTGAAACAGGGCATCACTGAGTTGCAGAGGGCCTCACTAAGTAGCTGAGGCTGGCTGCGACCTCCTATCTCAGCCTCCTAAAAACTGGGATTACAAGCATGCGCAGTACCACTGTGCCCTTGGGATTGCAATTGTGTGACACCACACCCTGCTTCTTTTTTTTTTTTTTTTTTTGCAGGTCTAGGGATGGAACCCAGGGCCATTTTACCTCAGAGCTACACCCCCAGCCCTATTTTTTATTCTTTATTTTGAAACAGGGTCTCACTGAGTTGTGGAAGGCCTCACTAAATAGCTGAGGCTATTTGCAAATCGAGATCTTCCAGTCTCAGCCTCCCGAATGCTGGGATTACAAGCGTGGGCTACCACACCCGGCCACCCTGCTTATTTTATTTTTTTATTTTTTTTATTTTTTTGGTGGTACTAGGGGTGGAACCCAGAGGCTTTCTACCTCTGGGCTATACTCCCAGACCTATTTTATATTTTATTTGGAAACAGGGTCTCACTAAGTTGCTGAGAGCCCTCACTAAGTAGCTGAGGCTGGCTTCAAACCTACATGATCCTCCTGTCTCAGCCTCCCAAGCGCGGGGATTACAAGCGTGCGCCACCACGCCTGGCTTCACCCTGCTTATTTTAAATAGGAACTCTGTGTGTGTGTGTGTGTGTGTGTGTGTGTGTGTGTGTGTGTGTGTGTGTGTGTGTGTGTGTGTTGGGGGTGCTGGGGATTTGAACCCAATGGCATTCTACCTCCAAGTTACACCCCAGCCCTATTTTATTTTTTATTTGGAAACAGGATCTGCTGAGTTACTGAGCGCCTCGCTAAATTGCTGAGGCAGACTTTGAATCTGTGATCCTCCTGTGTCAGCCTCCCAAGTACTGGGATTACAGGCATGCCCCACTGCGTCCGGCTAGAGAAAGAATTGCAAAGAAGGCTTAGCCCAAGTGGCTGGCCTAGTGACCCCAGGGAGGCTGCCGCTCCCAGGAAGAGGCGTCCCTTAACTGAGTCAGGCGTCCATCGTAGGCCTCCTGTGGTCCTGAGGCGATGGAGTGGGAGGAGGGGTCAGAGAGGAAGAGGTACAGGCTTCAAGGGCAGAGCCGGAACTCAAGCCTGGTGGTCAGTTTGCAGGCTGGTGCCCTGACCCCTGGAGCACACGCCCTGGGACCCCTCCCACCCCTAGCTGTCCCCATGGTTCCACCTCCCACAGTTGTCTCTTGCTGGGATGAGGAACCTCCCTGCCGTCCTGATTGCAGGGGCCGTGCTCCTGGACCTGGACCAGCAGACCCTTCCTGGAGTGGCCCACCAGGTGGTAGAGCAGATGGTCATCTCTGACCAGATCAAGGCTGAGGACAGAGCCAACGTGCTACGGGCCCTTCTGCTGAAACACAGGTTGGTCCAGCCCTGCAGGACGAGGGACCCCGGGCATGCCGCTCACCGGCCCCATCTCCTCCCTCACTCAAGCCTCACCCGTCCTCACTCACCCCCGCTTCCCCCAGCCACCCGAGCGACGAGAAGGACTTCTCCTTCCCCCGCAACATCTCAGCTGGCTCCCTGGGCTCCCTGCTGGGGCATCACCACGCCCAGGGGGCCGAGAGTGACCCCCACGTCACTGAACCTCTCATCGGCGGTGTCCCTGAGACCCGGCTGGAGGTGGATCGAGAGGTGAGGAGAACAGGCCCCATATGAGTCTGGTGGAGACCTCAAGGAGGTCCAGGCGGGACGTGCAGGGGGCGGGGACTGGGCCAGGCTCCATTCTGTGACCCCGTTCCAGCGTGAGCTGCCAGCTCCGGCCCCACCAGCCGGCATCACCCGCTCCAAGTCCAAGCACGAGCTGAAGCTGTTGGAGAAGATCCCCGAGAATGCCGAGGCCACGGTGGTCCTCGTTGGTACGTGCGTGGGTCTTGGGCGGGGTCGGGGGCCCCTGCAGCTGGGCCTTGGGGCCCCTCCCGGCCAGGGCCCCCTGGGCTCCTGCTGCCTGCCCTCGCCCACGACGGCCCCTTGCTCCAGGCTGCGTGGAGTTCCTCGCCCGGCCCACCATGGCCTTCGTGCGGCTGCGGGAGGCCGTGGAGCTGGACGCAGTGCTGGAGGTGCCGGTGCCCGTGCGCTTCCTCTTCCTCCTGCTGGGCCCCAGCAGTGCCAACATGGACTACCACGAGATCGGCCGCTCCATCTCCACACTTATGTCTGACAAGGTTAGCAGCCCCTGCCCCCTGGCCCCTCCACCTAGAGCCACCCCGGCCCCAGGCCAGCTCGGCGCCAGCGTCTCCGTCCCCCACCCCAACTCCCGTCCTGCTTTGGCAGCAATTCCACGAGGCGGCCTACCTGGCGGATGAGCGGGAGGACCTGCTGACCGCCATCAACGCCTTCCTGGACTGCAGCGTGGTGCTGCCCCCCTCGGAGGTGCAGGGCGAGGAGCTGCTGCGCTCTGTGGCCCACTTCCAGCGCCAGATGCTGAAGAAGCGGGAGGAGCAGGGCCGGCTGCTGCCCCCTGGGGCCGGGCTGGAGCCCAAGTCAGCCCAGGATAAGGGTACGCCCATGTAGGCCAGAGGAGGGCTCCCTGGGGTGGGAGGGCCCTCGCAGGCGCCCTGACGGAGGCCTGGGTTGCAGCGCTCCTGCAGATGGTGGAGGCAGCTGGCGCGGCAGACGACGACCCTCTGCGGCGGACCGGCCGGCCCTTTGGTGGGCTGATTCGCGACGTGCGGCGCCGCTACCCCCACTACCTGAGCGACTTCCGAGACGCGCTGGACCCCCAGTGTCTGGCCGCTGTCATCTTCATCTACTTCGCCGCTCTATCCCCGGCCATCACCTTCGGAGGCCTTCTGGGTGAGGAGAGGCTTGGGGTGGGATGGGGTCTCCAGGGCTGCTGACATGAGCTGGCTCCTGCACCCCCAGGAGAGAAGACACAGGATCTGATAGGGGTGTCGGAGCTGATCATGTCCACGGCGATCCAGGGTGTCATCTTCTGCCTGCTGGGGGCCCAGCCACTCCTGGTGATCGGCTTCTCAGGGCCCCTGTTGGTGTTTGAGGAGGCCTTCTTCACAGTAAGGGCCCTTCCTGTCCTGTCCCAGCTGCCCCTCTTCCTGAGGCCCCGACGCCCCGGCTCGGGTCTGACGCTCCGCTCCCCGCCCAGTTCTGCAGCAGCAATGAGCTGGAGTACCTGGTGGGCCGCGTGTGGATCGGCTTCTGGCTGGTGCTTCTGGCCCTGCTCATGGTGGCCCTGGAGGGCAGCTTCCTGGTCCGATTCGTCTCCCGCTTCACCCAGGAGATCTTCGCCTTCCTCATCTCCCTCATCTTCATCTACGAGACCTTCTACAAGCTGGTCAAGGTGGGCAGTCCCGAGCTTCCTGGCTCTTGGCTCTCCCTTCTGGACCGGAGGCCAGGCTGGCCCCAGGTGTTTCCTGGGCGTGTAGTCCATGGCTGCCACAGACCCGGGCTTGTTCTTTCCCTGCTCCTTTCCCGGATTCCCACCATACGTACAGCTCTCAGGTCAGCCTTTCAGAAACATTTTGCCAGGTGTGGTAGTGCGCACCTGTAATCCCAGTACTTGGGAGGCTGAGATGGGAGGATCACAGGTTTGAGGCCAGCTTCAGCAATTTAGCGAAGGTCTCAGGAACTGAGTGAGACCCTGTTTCAAAACGAAAAATAAAATGGAGCCAGATGTAGTGGCAGATGCTTGTAATCCCAGGACTTGGGAGGTTGAGCCGGGAGGATCACAGATTCGTGGCCAGCCTCAGCTACTTAGTGAGGCCTCCACAACTTATTGAAACCCCGTTTCAGAATAAAAAATAGGACTGGGGGTGTATCTTGGAGGTAGAATGTCCCTGGGTTCCATCCCTAAAATAGGGTCAAGGGTGTAGTCTGGAAGTAGGAATCCCTGGGTTCAATCTCTGGTACTCCCCCAGAAAAGTATATAAGCACCTATTTTTTAATTACAGAGCACATGCTTTTCATTAAAAGGTTTGTTTATTACCTTTACGGGACTGGGGATTGAACATGGGGGTATTCTACCTCCACCCCCCCCCTTTTTTTTTTGGTGGTACTGGCGATGAAACCCAGGGGCATTTACCTCCGTGCTACACCCCCAGCCCTATTTTTTATTCTTTATTTTAAAACAGGGTCTGAGTTGCAAAGAGCCTCACTAAGTAGCTGAGGCTGTCCGTGACCCAAGATCCTCAGCCTCCCAAATGCTGGGATTACAAGCGTGCACCACCACGCCCAGCTTCTGTTTTATTTTTTATTTGGATTCAAGATCTTGCTAAGTTGCCGAGGCTAGTCTCAAACCTGCAATCCCCCTATTTTAGCCTCCCAAGTCCTGGGATTACAGGTATGCATCCCTGGGCCTCACTTTTCAAGATGCTGAGAGATCCAGGAGTGTAGAATAGGGAGGGCTCAGAAGGGACAGTTAGAGTCTGGCCCCAGAGCCATGTGACGGGCTTGGGAGGCGCCACCCCTGGTCCTCTTGCTCGTCCTCCTCCCGTCCCCGGGAGCCCCTCTTTGGCCTGGCAGGTACCACACGCCACAGCTGCCTTCTGCCTTAGCTAGTCCTTTGGCCCTCTTCCTCTTGTTTTTAGTACTGGGGATTGAATCCAGGGGCATTCGACCTCCGAGGTATACCCCCAGCCCTATGTTACTTTTACTTGGAAACAGGGTCTTACTAGGTTGATGAGAGTCTCACTACTTGCTAGGGCTGTTCTCACACCTGCGATCCTCCTGCCTCGGCCTCCCAAGTCCTGGGATTACAAGTAGGCGCCTCCACGCCCTGCTCTTTGGCCCCCTCAGTCCCACATAGCCCTGTGCTCATGGCTGGTCCTCTCTGTCTTTTTCTTAATCCAACAAGAGAAGTTCCCTGAAGGCAGAATGGCCTCTCCTGCCGGCTCTAGCCCCTAGCATCAGAGACCAGTTGTCGCTCCCAGTTTATTGATTTATTTATTTACTTGCTTACTTATTGCAGTACTGGGGATGGAACCCAGGGGCACTCTACCTCTGAGCGACACCCCCAGCCTTTTTTTTGGGTAGGGGGCTGCTGGGGGTGGAACCCAGGGGCTTTCTACCTCCGGGCTATACTCCCAGACCTATTTTTAGACCTTATTTGGAAACAGGGTCTCACTAAGTTGCCAAGAGCCTCACTAAGTAGCTGAGGCTGGCTTCGAACCTGTGCGATCCTCCTGTCTCAGCCTCCCAAGCGCGGGGATTACAAGCGTGCGCCACCACACCCAGCTTATTTTTTTTATTCTTTTATTTTTGAAACAGGGTCTCAGTGAGTTGCGAAGGGCCTCACCAAGTAGCTGAGGCTGTAGACGAACTGCGATCCTCCGGTCTCAGCCTCCCGAATGCTGGGATCACAAGCATGCCCACTGTGCCCGGCTTCTCCCAGTTTAACCCGTGGGATCTTTTGTGCTCCCTTCTCCCCAGATCTTCCAAGAGCATCCCCTGCATGGCTGTTCAGTCTCCAACAGCTCCGAGGCAGACCGTGGAGACAATGCCACCTGGGCCAGGGGAGCGGCCATGCTGGGGCCAGGCAACGGGAGCTTGGCCAGGAATTCCGGGCAGGGGAGGCCCCGGGGCCAGCCCAACACAGCCCTGCTGTCTCTGGTGCTCATGGCTGGCACCTTCTTCATTGCCTTCTTCCTGCGGAAATTTAAGAACAGCCGGTTCTTCCCCGGCCGGGTGCGTGGACTCACGGGCCAGAGGGAGCTGGGGATGGGAAGGGGCCACGGCCAGTGCGGGGCTGTGCAGGTAGGCAGCTCTGAGCCTGGCGCTTGCCCTTTCAGATCCGGCGAGTGATTGGGGACTTCGGGGTGCCCATCGCCATCCTCATCATGGTGCTCGTGGATTACAGTATTGAGGACACTTACACCCAGGTGAGGTGTGCACAGCAGCAAGGCGCTGCCTGGTGTGGGGCAGCTGCTGGCGCCCTGGGGTCTGGGTGTCCGCGTTGGCCCTGGTGTGCCAGGTGCACCCACTCTCCCGTGACCCCGCACTGTCTCTACCCTGCAGAAGCTGAGCGTGCCCAGTGGGTTCTCGGTGACAGCCCCAGACAAGCGGGGCTGGGTCATCAACCCCTTGGGGGAGAAGCAGCCCTTCCCGGTGTGGATGATGGCCGCCAGCCTGCTGCCTGCCATCCTGGTCTTTATCCTCATCTTCATGGAGACGCAGATCACCACGTACGTGGTCCCAGCCGAGGGGCTGTCGCGAGGCCCGAGTCCCCAGCCAGGACATGCACAGGAATCACCAGTGTGTTGGGGAAGGGAGCCCAGGCACCTTGGGGGGCCCTGAAGGCCATGCTGGCCCAAGTCTTATTTTGTAGGCAGCAGAAAATGTCACTGAGATCGGCCAGGGTCCTCAGTGGGCCAGCCTGGCAGGGCATGCGAGGCACTCTCCTGCAGGACGAGGATAGCTCCCCGAAGGGATCCTCATCCCGGAGTGGTCAGGGGCCAGCGGGGGTCATGGGAAGGCACGGGGCCTCAGCTGCGCCTCTCCCCAGGCTCATCATCTCCAAGAAGGAGCGGATGCTGCAGAAGGGCTCCGGCTTCCACCTGGATCTGCTGCTCATCGTGGCCATGGGCGGCATCTGTGCCCTCTTCGGCCTGCCCTGGCTGGCGGCCGCCACCGTCCGCTCGGTCACTCACGCCAACGCCCTCACTGTCATGAGCAAGGCCGTGGCACCTGGGGACAAGCCCAAGATTCAGGAGGTCAAGGAGCAGCGGGTGACGGGGCTGCTGGTGGCCCTGCTCGTGGGTACGCTGCCTCGTCTGTGCCCTTCCTCATGGGTCCCTGGGCCCAGGAGGAAGACCTGGGGCCGACCTTGTCTCTCCCCACAGGCCTCTCCATAGTCATTGGGGACCTGCTCCGGCAGATCCCACTGGCCGTGCTCTTTGGGATTTTCCTGTACATGGGAGTCACGTCTCTCAATGGAATCCAGTTCTACGAGCGGTTGCACCTGCTGCTCATGCCACCCAAACACCACCCGGATGTCACCTACGTCAAGAAGGTGAGTTTCCTGCCGCCGGGCGTGCAGGCACACGCTTGTAATCCCAGGACTTGGGAGGGTGAGACAGGATGATCCCAAGTTTGTGGCCAGACTCAGCTACTAGGCCTTCTGCAACTTAGTGAGACCCTGTTTTAAGATTAAAAAAAAATAATAAGTAGAGCTGGGATGTAGCTCAGAGGTAGAAGGCGCCTGGTTCAGTCCCCAGTTCCGCAACATAAAAAGGTGAGTCCCGAGCGGACACGGTGGCACACTGTTGTAATCCCAGTACTTGGGAGGCTGAGACAGGAGGATCACAGGTTTGCGGCCAGGCTCAGAAGCTTGTGAGGTCCTCTGCAGCTTAGTGAGACCCTGTTTCAAAATAATTAAATGGGCTGGGGTATAGCTTGGAGGTAGAATGCCCCTGGGTTCAATCCCCAGTACTGCAGAAGTAATAAAATAAAGAAACGTGTTGAGTCCGGAGCCTCTGCCCCTCCTGCTGTACTAGGTCAGCTGCTCTCCCCCCACACACACACACACTGTCCCCACCTCCTGTCAGTGGAGAGCAGGGCCCTGAAAGCTCGGGAGTGCTGAAAGCATGGGAGGCACTCCCGAGCCCTCTGAAGAGAGAAAGGAGTGTGGTCTGTCCTGTCCTCTGGAGAAGCGGGGCCCACCTCGTCTCCTCCCACAGGTCCGGACCCTGCGGATGCACCTGTTCACAGCCCTGCAGCTGCTCTGCCTGGCCCTGCTCTGGGCCGTCATGTCCACAGCAGCCTCCCTGGCCTTCCCCTTCATCCTCATCCTCACGGTGCCTCTGCGTATGGTGGTGCTCACCCGCATCTTCACCGACCGAGAGATGAAATGTGTAAGACCCTGATACCTGGCCCTGCACCTCCCAGCCCTCATTCCCTGGTTCTAGAAGCCCACCCTGCCCTTTCTCCCACAGCTGGATGCTAATGAGGCGGAGCCAGTGTTTGACGAGCGTGAGGGCGTGGACGAGTACAACGAAATGCCCATGCCGGTGTAGCCGCTGCCCGGAGGGACGGCTGGCCGAGCGAGCGAGTGCGCGCGGCTGATGAGGGCGCAGGGGCTGGCGGACGGGTCTCCTCCTTGCCCCTCCCGGTTTTTATTTAAGTGAATAATTTAAAAGCCCCCTTGTCCCCACCCCCTGCAGTAAAGTGCTTCGGCCCCCACCTAGCCCTAGCGTTGTCTCTTGGTGGAGGGGAACCCAGGGACAAGAGGTGGGGAGCAGCCCTGCCCCCGGCCCAGAAATGAGGCTCACCATAGGGAAGGAAAAGGGACTTTAATGAAAAACCCAAACACAGGGAGTCAAAGTGCAAATTGTCCACCCCCCCATAGGGGGGCCACCCTGAGCCCCAGAGCCCCCCTCACCCCCCTTCAGGCCCCCAGTGCAGGCCCAAGGTCTGGAGCTTCTGCCTCAGATAGCTCTTGAGCTGGGGCAGGCCTCTCTGGGACTCCAGTTCCTCGAAGGGCAGCTGCGGGGAGAGGACAGTGGGTTACTGGCAGGCGGGCAAGAGGGTGCGGGTGGGGCAGGGCGGGCCTCTCACCGGCAGGAGCTGGTAGCCCATCAGGCCCAGGTGGCGCTCCCTCAGTGCCCGGGAGCCCAGCAGCACTCTGCCATCGCGGCAGAAGTGCCAGCGTTCACGCAGCATCAGCACCACCCTGGAGGGGAGTGGGCATAGGTCAGGGGTGCTGCTGACCAGGAGCCAGGAACCACCCCCCACCCCCACTCCCTTACCTCTGGGAAGGGTCTTGTGTCGTGGGGTTAGAGGCACCGTGGCCCTGTGGGCAGGACCGTGGTGGGTAAGGTAGGAAGGGGTCTTGGGTCCTCACGGGAAGCACGGCGCCCGAGCTGCTGGCACACAGCAGGAAGTCTGCAGGGAAGGGTTAGGGCCTCAGCTCTGCTCAGCTCCACCGCTGGGCAGCTGCCCACCCACAGCTCACCTGTGCAGTAGCCCGGAGGCACAGTCAGGTCCTGGCGGTATTTCTCCTCCCCCAGCAGCTGGCGGAGCCCCTCGGCCACTATGTCCTTGTGACTGAGGAAGGACAGGCCCCAGGGTGTCACCCCAGCCTGCAGAGCACCCTCACCCCTGGCAAATGCTGCCTCTGTCACGAGGCACACAGCGGCTCAGGGCGTCCATGGTGGCCCCGGTGTCGCACTGTCTCCTCGCCCTCCCCTGCCCCAGGGTGCCCGCCCACCTGTACTTGCAGCGGGCACGGTCGGTGATGAGTGGCTGTGGAAAGATGGGCACTTGCTGCCTTCGGGGAAGGCGGGGCCCCCGGTATCCTGGGAGCTCCAGCTCCACGGCCGTGTCAAGCAGGGAGAGGTAGCGTCGCACGATCAGAGCATGAGGGGTGCCTGTGGCGAGGTGGGGACTAGGGCACATTGGGCCACCAGTCCCTGGGAGCTGCCCTGCCCTCAGCCCCCAGCCGTCCTTCTGCATACCACTGACGTGCTTGATGAAGCCAGGGGAGAAGATGAAGTGCAGGGCTCTGAAGGGCAGGCGCTGCAGCTGGCACAGCGACATCAAGATGTTGACGGTGGCCAGGGGCGCCACGCCTGCCTCCCGAGCCAGGATCCGCTCAAGGCAGGGCAAAAACTGCTGCTCCAGGGGCAGGTAGTTCAGCCGCCCAAAGGGCAGGACCAGCTTCTGTACTACCTGTCGAGGAGCACAGTGTGTCACCCCGCAGGAGGCGCGGCTCCAGCATCCTCAGGCTGTCAGGAAAAAGCAGCCCTCTACCGTGGCATACTCGCCGACTCAACGACTGAAGCAGTGTCTGGAGCCCAAGGGCTCCGTACTAGACAAGCAGGAACGTGGCTGTGGGGGCCAGCGTGAAGAGCGGGGCAGGTGCTAACGGTGCTTTGGACAACAGAGCTCTGGACTCCGTGCTGGTTATGGGAGCCACACAAGCCACAGCAAGGGTGTTAGATTTGTGGACGCCCCAGGCATAGGGCAGAGTGGCCTAGCTGGTGTGTCTCTGCAGGAGGAAGAGGCCATCACGCCAGACAGAAGGCTGGGCTTGACCGGCTGCTGAGGATGCCCTACCTGGGAGCTCTGGGGGCAAGCCCACCTTGCTGTTGAGCTGGGCTTCCTGGACCACCAGGAAGCGGGCAATGGCTTCCAGAAGCTGGGGCTCTCGCAACCGGTGCCGGGCCAGGTGCTGGGCCAATAGCACCATCACATGAGGAGTCAGTTCCTCTGGCCCCGCCTCTGTGAAGAACAGCCCATCACCCTGGGCCCTCAGGCCAGACTTCCACTGGACTAGGTTGCACGTCAGCCCAGACGGCTTGGCCCCATCTCCTCAACCCCTGCCCTCCATTTGCCTTTAACCCTCCAGCACCTGCCAGGCTGCTGATCAGATGCTGCCGAGGATACCGCAGGAAACGGGGGCAGCTGAGAGCAGCTTCCAGCCTTTGCCCGCCACGGAGGGCAGGCTGCAGAGGGGGAGGGGGCTTTGGAGGGAGCCGAACCCTTCGCTCCTGCTCCAGAGTGCGCACCAGGGGCCCATCTGATGGAAAGCCTGAGAGGGGCAAAGGCAAGCGGGGTGAGAGCTGTGGTCTTCTAATCATGGCGTGAGTCCCTGTCTCTCCATTTCCTGAGCAGCAAGGTGTGCTGGGCCCGAAGTGGAAACACTGGAGAAATGTGGACATGTGTTAGAACAGTCTGCGAGGAAAGTTTATATGAAGGTAGCACGTGGGGCAGCTTCCTGAAACACGGCGTTGAGGCTGGAATGGGTGCTGTTTGACTCAGGATGCCTGCTGCGGACATGGGAGAGGCAGTGGCGAGCGTGCCTGGGAATGTGCCACCCCTGAGCAAAGCGGTTCCCTCTCTCTTTCTCTGAACACCCGTCCCCCAGCACCCTCCTCACCAAGTAAGACTGCAAGGTGCAGACACACATGGATGGTGTGAATGTCAAAGGAGGGGCAGTTTCGGATGATGAGTTGACTCAAGTCCTGCAGTGTGGCCTGCTCCACAGGAGGGGGCCTCGGCTGAGACCTCAAGAGCTGGCCCAGGCGACGAAGTGTCACGGGGTAGTGGTGGGCGCGCACCTTGGTGGGGTTCTGGCCCAGCCAGCGCAGCAGTTCCCCAGGACTCCTCGCCTGTTCCAGAAGCCGCTGCAGGCCTTGCACAGGACCCGCATGGGGGCCTCCTCCAAGAGGCCGGTCCCCCAACTTGCTGGGCCCCCAACAGCAGGGCTGTACTGGCGGGAGCAGCAGCAGGCCAGACAGCCGAGCAGGGGAGGCCTGGGCAGAGAGCAGGACTCGAAGCATGGAGCTGGGTGGCGGAGACCCTGAGGGTGGCCCAGAAAAGGGGGTGAGGTTTCCTCCACGGGGGCAAAGGCCTGCTGTCTGCTCCTTACCTCACTCCCCATCCAAGGGCCCCGGTCTAGAGCAACCCTAGAGGCTGCTCTGTTCTCTTCCCCACCCTGCCCCTCTCCTTTTCCACTCCCTGAAACAGCAGAGCTAATCGTCAGCGCGCTCTGCGCTGCGCTTACACAAAGCAACTCCACATGCACTCTCTCCTCCGACATCGCGTACGCCGAGGCGGCGCGGGGCTGGCATTACCTCATTTCACAGGTGGGGAGACCCAGGGCCAGCGGGACGAAGAGGTTCCGCTATGCCCGAGGTCATCCACAGGTGGGTGGTCGCGCCCAGCTCGCAGCCCGGGGCCGGCGATGCGCCCTCCCGGCCGGCCACCTCCCCTCGCGCAGGCGGCGGCGGCGGCAGGAGGGCGGACGCGGGCTCCGCAGCGGGCAGGCTGGTGCCATGCTGGGCGCTCCCACTTACCAGCTGCGTGACCTTGGGCGAGCGGCTTCGCCTCTCGGCCTAAGTCTCCCCACCCGGGAAAAGAGAACTCGGCGCCCGACTCGCAGGCGCACGGGCCGGCCGCGCAGCTCTGCGAAGGTCGGCGATGTCGGGCCCCGCTCCCGCCCGGCCGGCCGCCGCTGACGCCAGCTCCCGCCGCCCTCCCGGCCCGCCCCGCAGGCGCCACCCTACATGACTCCCCGGGCCCCGCGCAGGCTGCTCCCTCAGTCGGTCTCGGGGCCCGGGAGCCGGGCTCCCCCCGCGGCCTCCTCATCGGCGGGACACCGGGTCCGCCATCTTCCCAGCAGCCCCGGGCTCACTGCCCGCACGCCAATCCCAGCGCCGCGCTCGGCCAGCTGAGACGTGGCTCCCGGCAGGCACTGCGAGCCGGGCGCCGCGGGCCCGCCCCTCGCGTCCCGGAAGTGCGCGCGGCGCGGAGGCGGGGCCATTGGGCGAGGGGCGGGGCCTCGTAGAAGCCTGAAGCCCGTGGTCCCCCAGGGGGTTGATTGAGGCGGGCCCTCCACTCCTCTTTTTGGTACTAGAGGTTGAACCCAGGGCCCTTTTACTTTGGGGCTACACCCCTAGCCCTAATTTTTAAATTTTGAAACAGGGTCTCATTAAGTTGCAGAGGGCATAAGTAGCTGAGGCTGGCAGTGAACCTGTGAGCCTCCTGTCTCAGCCTCCCAAGTACTAGGATTACAAGCCTTGGCCACCACACCTGGCTTGTTTATTTTGATACAGGGTCTAAGTTGCAAAGGCTCTAAACTGTTGAGGCTAACGACAAACCTACGATTCTCTTAAGCCTCTCAAATGTGATGTGTGCATCACCATACCTGGCTCTATTTATTTAGCAGTACTGAGGATGGAACCCAGGGGCATTCTACCTCCTAACTATACCCCCGTCCTACTTTTTTTTTTTTTTAATTATTTTGAAGCAAGGTCTCACTGAGTTCCAAAGGGCCTCGCTAAGTAACTGAGGTTGGTCACGAACCTGGATCTTCCTGTCTCAGGCTCCCAAAAGCTGGATTACAAGTGTGTGCCACCACACCTGGCTTTTATTTTTTATTTTGAAACAAAGTCTCTGTAAGCTGCTAAGGGTCTGACCAAATTTGCTGAGGCTGGCTTTGAACTTGTGATCCTCCAGTCTTAGCCTCCCAAGTACTGGGATGGCAAGCATGATCACTATCCCCGCTACTCCTTTTTTCCCAGGGGCAGGGGCTCCTTGACCCCCAGCCCCATGCAGACACACACTAAGAGTGAAAACTTCACAGTTATTTTAATCTGCACGTGTTCCAGAGAAGGCCTCTGCCCCTCCCAGCGCCCCTTGCCAGCCCCCCACAGTCTGTGGGTCCCCACATCAGCAGTGGGGAGCTCTCTGGGACTAAGGGTGGCTGGATCTTCAAGCAGAACACTTAAGACGGGCCCAGGGAGGTGGCCCGGCTCTGCCCAGGTCCAAGGCAGTGACAGCAGGTGCCTGACCCTGCGGAGCCGACTGTCAGTGAGGGCTGAGGGCCAGCAGTCCCCGGCAGTGGCCCCGCGCTGTGGAGCTCACAGGGGTGGGTCCCCACCAGCCCCCGGAGTCCTCTGCGGCGCAGGGCTGGGCTCCAGGGCAGTGGGAAGAGGCAGGCCGGAGACGCGGGCCTGGGCAGACAGCAGCTGCCGCCGCGCTGTGGGGAGCAAGGTCCAGAGGGGCCGGCAGCGCCACCCAGAGCCCGGGGAGGCACTAGGGGCGGTACATGGCAAAGGCCAGGAGGCTGAGGAGCAGGGTGAAGCCGGCCAGACCCAGCGTTGCGGTCAGGGGAAAGAAGGGCCGGTACTGGATCTGGCAGTACCAGAGCAGGAGCAGCAGCAGCAGCAGCAGGGGCAGCAACAGGCTGCCGATTTCCAGCCCGGAGGGGCCTGGCTCTGACCCCGGTGGGCAGGGGGGACGTGGGGGCCCGACCCTCGTGGACACGTGGCAGTGGAGCACGCAGTTGGGAGGGAGGTGAAGGCTGCCCAGTGTCTGGGTGTCGTCTCCTAGCAGCTGGCCTTGGTAGATGAGTCTCACCTGCTGTTCCCGGCCCGGAAACTGGGTCCTGAGGAGAGAGGGACCTGGGTGAGAGAGCAGGCCTCAGGCAATCCTAGTCCCTTGTCCAGAGCAAAGCTCCCCCCCTCGCCCTGCCCTCCAGAGATACCCAGGCCATGGCCTCGGGGGGCAGTCCGCCGCTGGGTATGGGGCGCAGTGCCTCCCGGGGCACCTGGGTTCCCTCACGCTGAGGATGAGAGGAACCTCATGCCTGCTGGTCCTTCTGCACCCCCCCCCCCCATTCTCTGTCCTGCTTACCTTTTTAAGGAGCCAATGGTGTCGTGAGGCCAGGCCCTGGCCACCTGCTCCGAGTCATTAAGGAATTTCAGCCGCAGCACTAGGGGTTCCTGTGGGGAGTCCGGCGGTGGCGGTGTGGCTGTGACTCCGGTGCCAGGCTCTGGTGACGCGGCAGGGCCTCTGTGTCTCAGGCTGGGCGCCTCGGCCCCTGGGGCCTCCCCTCTGACGCTGTCCGTGGCCGCCATGGCTTCGGCGGGCTGTGCTGGTGTCGGGGTCCCTGATGGCTGGGGTAGGGGGTCAGCGCCCTCCGCCGTGTGTGTGGAGACCCAGGCGAGGGCCAGCACCAGAAGGCAGGCAAGCACCGCGAAAAGGACGGTCACCTCATCTCCCACGCCTTCAATCAAGGCCATGGCACCCGCCTGGCCGGCGCTACCGAGCTGGAGAGGCACAGAGAGCCGGTGAGGGGCACTCAGGACTCCCAGGCCCCACCCGCCCACCACAATCCCCCACCCTAACTCCTCGGCCCCTGGCTCACCCCAGGTACAGACCCTCTGTCCCCAGTCGCCCTAAATCTGCCTCCTGTCCATCACTAATCCCAAGTCCTAAGTTTGTAACCTGGGTTCTAGGCCTGGAACCCCAACTCCACGTAAGGGTCTCGACCTTCTAAGCAACCCCTCCCCTGAATCTAACCCCCACTGAACTTCACCGCACGCTTACCTATTCTTTGGTCCACTTCATGCCAAAGTTTATCTAGTCCACCTATTTCGCCCCAAAGCTCACTTAATGCTCTGTTGCTAAGTTCTCCACGGGGCAGAAAACGGGTCTTCATGGCCCTCCCGACGCGTCCTGCCTTACTACGGATCCAAACCCCACCCGCGGCACGGGACGGCGTCCCAAATCTTCCCCCGCGTCGTCGACCGTCCACTCCGCCCTGGGGCGATCTGGAGCTCGGCGCGCGCCGCCCACCCCGCCGGCCCCTCCAGGCCCACCCCGGCCCCGCCCGCGGCGGCCCACTCGGCCTCCCGGGACCCCGCGGCCGCGGCGCCCAGCCCCGCCCCAGCCCCGGGCGCGCTCCCCACCCGCCGCCCCATCGGCCCTCCCACCTTCCCGCCTCCCGAGCCCGAGCGCCCGGCGGTGCCGGGGCGGGGCGAGCGGGGCCGGCCGCGGCCTGGGGCGGCGGGTGGGCGCGGCCACGGCGCGGGACTCACCGCCCGGCTGCGCCAGCTCCATCTCGCCCCGCGGGCACTTCCGGGCGGGCGGCGCGGGCCGCGGACACCTGGGCCCCGGCCTCCGCCGCGCCCGGGGCATTGTGGGACTTGTAGTCCGCGCGCGGCCCCGCCCGCCGTCCTCGGCCGTCCTCGCCCGGGCCGGCGGCCGCCTCCCGGCACCGACGGCGCGACGGGCCCCTCGGCTCCCCCACGTCAGAGGGGACGCAGGCGGCGCGGGCCCCGGGTGACCCCCAGCCAGCGCGCCCAGCCAGCTGTGGACACCGGTCCCCCGGGCCGCCGCCGCGCCCAGCAGGACCCCGGAGGCAGCCGCGCCCTCGGACCTGGCGCCCGCCCTGGGCCCTTGTCCCGGGCTCATCAGCCGCGCGATCTCGGGCGGATTATTAAAGCTCTTTGAACACAAGTTTCTTCATTCCTAAAACATCTAAGTCTCTTGAAAAGAAGAAATGCTTACGTTTTATTAAGTACGTGTGGAAACTATGCTAGGTATGTGCCACACTGTAGGTGTACACGGGATTAGCGCACGCCTCCACCCAACCCGATCTGGGAAATTGGCTAGTTCGGTGATTCTGTGCAGAAGATGCTGAGACTTAGCCGGCCTCGTGACAGCTAATTTCAGCTAATTTCTGGATTTTCCCTTCTTCCTCTGGACGCAAGAACCCACAGAAACCTCACATTCTGGCCTTTAAAGGCTACTCTTGAGTATTTATGTGTGTGTGTGTGTGGGGGGGTACTAGGAATTGTTCCCCGGGCCATTCTACCTCCAATCTACACCCCAGCCGTGTGTGTGTGTGTGTGTGTGTGTGTGTGTGTGTGTGTGTGTGTGTTACTGAGGATGGAACCCAGGGCCATTCTACCTCCAAGCTACACCCCCCAGCCCTATTTTTTTATTCTTTCTTTTGAAACGGTCTCACTGAATTGCAGAGAGCCTCACTAAGTAGTGAGGCTGTCCTCGAACAATGATCCTCCCATCTCGGCCTCCTGAATGCTGGGATTACAAGCATGCTGGACCCAAGCCCTATTTTTAAATTTTACTCATTTATTTATTTATTTAGTACTGGGGATTGAACTCAGGAGCATTCTACCTTGGAGATATACCCCTAGCCCTATTTTTTTCTTCAGTACTGGGGATTGAACCCAGGGGCATTCTACTTCTGATCTAACCCCCCCACCCCAGTCCTTTTTTTTTTTTTTTTTTTTTTTTTAGTACTAGGGGTAGGGCCCAGGGGCATTCTACCTCTGAGCTACACTCCCAGTCTATTTTTTTTTTTTTTTTTAATCTTGAAACTGGGTCTCACTAAGTTGTGGAAGGCCTCACTAATTAGTTAAGTCTGGCCAAGAGTCTGTGATTTTCCTGTCTTGGCCTCCCAAGTCCTGGGATTACAAGCATGTGCCATCACAGATCTGTTATGTATTTTATTTGGAAACAGAGTCTCATTAAGTTGCTGAGAGCCTCACTAAGTAGCTGAGGCTGATTTAGAACCTGTGCAATCCTCCTGTCTCAGCCTCCCAAGTACTGAGATTACATGTGCCACCATGCCTGGCCCCAGTCCTATTTTTTTTTTTTTTTTTTTTTTTTACTTTGAAATAGAGTCTAAGTTGTGGAAGGCCTCACTAAGTAGCTGAGGCTGGCTGCAAGCTTGAGATCCTTCTGTTTCAGCCTCTGAAGAACTGGGATTACTAGTGTGGGCCACCACATCCAGTTTTATTATGCGTGTGTGTGTGTGTGTGTGTGTGTGTGTGTGTTACTGGTGATTGAACCCAGAAGCATTCTACCTCTGAGCTATCCCCCCAGTCCTATTTTTTATTCTTTACTTTGAAACAAGGTCTCACTAAGTAGCTGAGGCTGGCTGCAAAACTGAGATCCTTCTGTTTCAGCCTCCCAAGGACTGGGATTACTATTGTGCACCACCACAGCTGATTTTATCCTTAATAGTGGAACAGGGTCCCTCTGGGTTGGTGAGAGACTTGCTATTTGCTGAGGCTGTTCTCAAGTCTGTAATTCTCCTATCTCAGCCTCCCAAATACTGGAATTATAAGCATGTACCACCATGCCCAGCTTCTTAAAACAAAACAAAAACCAGAGTCTCTCTTGGTTGGTTAGAGTCTCCTGTCTCAGCCTCCCAAGTACTGAGTTTACAGGCATGTGGCACCACTCCTGGCTGTGGGCCAGTCACTCTTTTTTTTTTGACGGTACTGGTGATGGAACCCAGGGGCATTTGACCTCCGAGCTACACCCCCTGCCCAATTTTTTATTCTTTATTTTGAAACAGCGCCTCACTAAGTAGCTGAGGCTGTCCGTGAACCGCGATCCTCCAGTCTCAGCCTCCCAAATGCTGGGATTAGAAGCGGCTGGCTTTTTGGCCAGTCACTCTCGATTCAAAATAATCTTCCCTGAAGCTGAGCTCTCTAGCGTACACCTGTAATCCCAGTACTTGGGAGGCTAAGAAAGAAGGATGGAAGATTTGAGGCCAGCCCCAGCAATTTAGCAAGACCCTGTCAATAAATAAGTAAATAAATAAAAGCTGGTGTGGTGGTGCATGCTTGTAATCCCAGCATTCAGGGAGGCTGAGATAGGAGGATCAAGGTTCGTGGACTACCTTAGCTACTCAGGCCTTTTGCAACTTAGTAAGACCCTGTTTCAGAATAAATAATAATAGGGCTGGGGGTGGTGCAGCTTGGAAATAGAAAAAAAAAAAAAAAAAACAAGAAAAGGATCACAGTTTGGGGACAGCCCTAGTTACTACTTAGTGAGGCCCTCTGCAACTGAGACCTTGTTTCCAAATAAAGAATAAAAAATAGGGCTGGGGGTGTAGCTCAGAGGTAGAATGACTCTGGGTCCTGGGTTCCATCCCCAGTACTTAAAAAAAAAAAAAAAAAAAAAAAAAAGGGTATGGTGGAACATGCCTGTGATCCCAGTACTCCAGAGGCTGAAACAGGAGGATTGCAGCTTGAGGACAGCCTCAGAAACTTAGCAAGATTCTCGGAAACCTAGTGAGACCCTGCCAGGTAGTGTACAAGATATTGGGAATACAATGTTTTATCAAATGGTCTCCCCACCCTCACGTGGCTCGTATACTAATGGTGGAGACAGGCATGTAGACAGCCCACCTGTGTGTGTTGAAACAGGAGTGTGCTGATGGTTGGCTGGGGTAACACGTTATTTATTTATTTATTTTGCGGTACTGAGGATGGAACCCAGGGGCATTCTACCTCCGAGCTACACCCCCAGCCCTATTTTTATTTTTTATTTTGAAACAGGGTCTCACTGAGTTGCGGAGGGCCTCACTAAGTAGCTGAGGCTGTCTGCGAACTGCGATCCTCCTGTCTCAGCCTCCCTAATGCTGGGATTACAAGCGTGCCCACCACGCCCGGCTTGAGCTAACACATTAAAGAAGCTCCTTCCCCTTGGCATTTTCCTGGGGGAAGTATACCTGCCTCGTGATGTCAATCCCAATGAAGAGTCTAAAAGAGATGATATGTTGCTTTTAGAACCCCAAAGCGGCAGAGCTAGGTTTTCTGCTCAATATATATTTGCTACTGGGGATGGAACCCAGGGGCATTCTACCTCTGAGCTATACCCCCAGACCTAATTTTTATTCTTTTTTTGTGTGTGGTAATGGGGTTCCTGGAAGCCCTTCTACCTTCAGGCTACACTCCCAGACCTATTTTATTTTTGGAAACAGGGTCTCTTAAGCCAGTGTGGCTGGTTTTGAACCTGCGTAATCCTCCTGTCTCCGCCTCCCAAGCACAGGGATTACAAGTGTGCGCCACCATGCCTGGCTTAATTTTTATTCTTTATTTTGAAACAGAGTCTGAGTTGTAAAGGGCCTCATTAAGTAGTAACTGAGACTGTCCTCGAACTGCGATCCCCTTGCACAGCCTCCCAAACGCTAGAATTACAAGTTTGTGCCACTACGGCCCGGCTCAGCTACTATTTTTTGCAAATGAAGTACAGAGGAGGTGCAGTGCATCCTTAAGGTAGTACAGAAAGTAACCCACATCCCTCAGGAGCTCAGGAAGCCCGGAGTGTAGCTTGCACTTGGGTCCCTGAAAGGTAAGAGAAGCAGGAATGGAGCCTGGTTGGTGCCAGGGCAGCTACATGGAGCGCTGAGGGGCAGGCCACTGTACGCTGGGAAGAGGTCCTGCTTGGCTGGGGACACAGACTGTGTGCAAAAAGGACCATGTGTGTCCACTACGCTCAGAAGAGGGCTGGATTTAGCCCCAGCATATTGCCTGCCTGGGACCACTCCCCCCTCATCCCCCACGGGCCTTAGGGAGGGGGTGTGTTTGTTGGGAGTGGGGGCTAGCAGAACTGCAGACAGCTTTGGCCCCGAGAATGCAGGGGATCCTGGACATTGCAGGGAGCTCCCTGGCCCCTGGAGCCCACGGGCAGGATGGTCAAGGCACAAGGGTAGGAGAGCTAGGAACATCCTAAGAGCCATGTGGGCCTTAGTGAGTCTCCTGCGTGGGATGGAGGGCTGAAGGTATAATTGATTGGGCCTTCATCTTCTTCTGTATCAAGGTAGTCTGGTAGCATTTAGTGAATGCTTTCAGTCTGGGAGGGAGGGGCTTGTGCGTGTGTGTGTGTGTGTGTGTGTGTATGTGTGTGTGTGTGTGTGAGCGCTGGAGGTTGAACCCAGGGACTTTCTACCACTGAGCTGTACCCCAGCCCTTTTATTTTTTCCAGCCCTTTTATTTGTTTGTTTGTTTATTTATTTATTTATTTATTTTGCGGTACTGAAGATGGAACCCAGGGGCATTCTACCTGAGCTGCACCCTTAGCCCTATATTTTTATTCTTTATTTTTGAAACAGGGTCTTGCTAAATTGAGGAGGGCCTCACTAAGCAGCTGAGGGTGTCCGTGAACCACGATCCTCCGGTCCTAGCCTCCTGCCTGAATGCTGGGATTACAAGCGTGTACCCCCACGCCCGGCTTAGTATTTTTTATTTTGGAACGGGGATCTCTGTAAGTGGCTGAGGCAGGCCTCGAACCTCAACCCTCTTGTCTTAGCCTCCGAAGTACTGAGACCACAGGCCTGTACCACCATGGCCGGTAGGGTCTCTTAGGAGAGCCAGCCACAGGAGCGTGGAGATACCGCCCGAGAGATCGTGTCCAGGGGGCGGGCGGGGGGCTGCGGCGGGCGGGGCGGGGCGGGCGGGGGGCTGCGGCGGGCGGGGCGCGCGGCGGCGGGCGGGGCGCGGGGCGGCGGGCGGGGCGCGGGGCGGGCGGGGGGCTGCGGCGGGCGGGGCGCGGGGCGCGCGCGGGCGGGGCGCGGGGCGGCGGGCGGGGCGGCGGGCGGGGCGGCGTGCGTGCGCGTGACGCGGGGGGAGGGCCCGCGCGCTCCCGGCCCCGTTGTTGTCGCTGCCCGAGCGGCTCCGCGGCGGCGGGATCGCGGCGCGGCCCCAGCGAGCGCGGCGGCGCCTCCGGCCGGCCCGGCCCCATGCGCTAGCCCCGCCGCCCGCTCGGCAGTCCCGGCCCTCCCGCCGCCGCCGCCGCCCCGCGCCCCGCGCCCCGGCCGGGCCCGCCCCGGCCCGGAGCCATGAACTTCCAGGCGGGCGGGGGGCAGAGCCCGCAGCAGCAGCAGGGCCTGGCGGCTGCGGGCGGCGGCGGCGGCGGCGGCGGCGCGGGGGGCGGCGGGCAGTTCGGCGGCGCGGGCCCGGGGCCCGGGGGCGGCGGCCCGGCGCAGCCGCTGGCCGGCGGGCCCCCGCCGCAGTTCGCGCTCTCCAACTCGGCGGCCATCCGCGCCGAGATCCAGCGCTTCGAGTCCGTGCATCCCAACATCTACGCCATCTACGACCTGATCGAGCGCATCGAGGACCTGGCGCTGCAGAACCAGATCCGGGAGCACGTCATCTCCATCGAGGGTGAGCGGCCGGGCGGCGGCGGGCTGCGGGCGGGCCCGGGGCCGTGTGGCCGGGGTCCGGGCCCGGGGCCGTGTGGCCGGGGCCGTGTGGCCGGGGTCCGGGCCCGGGGCCGTGTGGCCGGGGCGGCCTGGCCGTGTGGCCGGGGGCCGTGCGCTCGGGCCGGCCCGCCGCTCGTCGTGCGCCCGCGCGGTGGCGGCGCCCGGCGGGGCCGCTCGGAGCCGCACGGACTCCGGGGCCCGGGCCCGGCCGGGGCGGCCCGAGCCTTCCGTTACGGACGGCGGCCTTCCCGGGCGCACGCCCCCCGCCCGGGCAGGCGGGCAGGGCCGGGCGCGGCGCCCGCGTGGGAGGCGGTGGCGGCCCCGCGGCCCCCGCTGGGCGCCCGCTGGCGGCCGAGGCCGGCGACCCGGGGACGCGGCTCCTGGCGCCGGCCGGACCCGGCCACCGCGGTGCCCTGCGCCGGGCTGGGGCCGCCGGGGCGCGGGCAGTGGGATGGCGCTCAGCGGGCGCCCGTGGCCCCCGGGGCGGCGGGGCCGGCCGCGCCCGCAGGCACCCCGCGGCGTGGTGACCTTCCCGCGCGCTTGGGCAGATGGGCGCGCTCGGGGCCATCTGCTGCTTCCTCCGACTGTGTTTGAAAGGGGACGCCCACCCGCAGGCCGTGCGCTCGGCCTTGGTGATATGCAGAGAGAGCCCGTCCGGCTGCGGGTGACTCCGAGTCGTGGGCAGAGGCCTTCCACCGCGTGGGCCGCAGTCAGGGCCACATGTCCATCGTCCTCCCCTTGAGCGAGCGAGGCCGCGGCTCCTGCGCCTGCACCCCCCTTCTGCCTGTAGGGGCCTCCTTAGCGGGAGAGGAGTATGGGGCCCTTGGAGGAGAGGGCCCCACTTGAGCGGGCATCCTCTCTTTTTGTCCCTACATGCCTGTAGGACTTCCTTCTGTCCTTTTCCCAGCCTGCTCTCCTCTCCTTCCTCTCCAGGCTGAGTTCACTGTGAACTAATTAGGTGACAGAAAAAACTCATTATCATGGATCTGAGGAAATGGCCTGAATCACTGCTGTGGCTGGGGACTGGGAGATGGCGCTTGTAGAGCCCAGGGCCCCAAAGAGAAGAGATGACCAGTTTTCCTCCCAGATCTTAAAGGGGCAGGCGCGTTTCCCAAGCCTTGCTGTCTTTTGGAAGAAGTATGAAGTTCTGTTTTTTTTTGTTTGTTTGTTTTTTTGGCAGTACTGGGGATCGGGCCCAGGAGCATTCTATCTCTGAGCTACACTCCCAGCCCTATTTTATTTTTAATTTGAGACAGGTCTTGCTAGGTTGCTAGCAAGTAGTGAGAGTCTCACTACTTGCTGAGGCTGTCCTCGAACCTCTGATCCGCCCAAGTACTGGGATTGTGGCTGTGCACCACCATGCCTGGCTAGTGTGAAGTTCCTGGTCAACTCTAAGATGTCCTCCTTGACCCCTTGGGGAGGTTGCAGAGGCTTGGTAGACAGCTGTGGAGATGGGGGAAAGTCCCCCAGAGCAAATGAGGCCGTGCGCCCTCCCCAGCCCCGGCCGTGTCCCATTGGGCATCTTCTGGGCTGTGAAGGTCACAATCCTGGGACAGTGTACTTGGATTTTATTTTTCCCCTCTGAAATTCATTGTGACAGGCAGAATTTCCATCCCTAAAGCCCCCCCCCCCCCTTGACCAGCTTCCCCACTGTGGTTTGGAAATACCCCACCATTCCATCTGCGTAGCTGGGAGCTTCGGATCTCACCATCACGAAATCTTGGGACCGGTGTCTCACTGTCACCAGACTGGGCCAGCCGCTCCCCCCATCCGTCCTCTCCGCTCCCCATCCCCTTCCCAAGCCTTCCTCCTTCTCCCCTTCTTCACTCTGCCCCACCCCCTGTGGCTTTCTCACTTCTGTTACCTCAGCTTTCTGCTGTAGACAGGCTTCAGAAAAACCCAGACTCCTTCTCCCGTTTGGGCCGTGTATGCTTCCTGCGGTAGGACTCTCCATCTGCCAAGCCATATTGCTTCTGTCCTGCAGAAGCGTCCCCACCGGCCTTGGAGGAGGGCGGGCGAGGCTTCCAGTGCACGGCTGTGCCTGCAGCTGCCTGAACTGAGCCCCCTCGGGCTGCCCCTCTCCTTTAGAGCAGCCCTGGGTGGTTACCTAAACAGCAGAGCCACAGGAGCCTATGCTTCCTAGGGGTGAGCCTCTGTAAAAAGGACCTGCCAGCTGTGGCGGGCACAGACCTGTAATCCTGTGTTTAGGAAGCTGCGGCTGGAGCATCTCAGGTTCGAGGTCAGCCTCAGCAAAGGAGAGAGCCTCTCGGCAACCTAGTGAGAACCTGTCTCTAAACAAAAAATTTTTAGAAGGGCTGAGATTGTAGCTCAGAGGTAGAATGCCCCTGTGCTCAGTCCCTAGTACCCCCCAAAAGAGGGGTGCAACATCTCAGTCCTAGAAAGCCTCTTCTCCCTTCAGCTAATGCTTTGGTGGAGAATTTGTCTGGTCTCTGAAGGTGGAAGCTCTGTGGACATCTCACCTCCGGTCCTTTCTCTGCTTCTCTTAGCCCTAATCCTTTGTCCAGGGCAGGAGGAAACAGGAGACCGTTTGGCTTTCCTCTCTTTCAGGACAGGATTTGAGAGGAGCTAGGCTATTTTGCGAAGTTCCTTTCCCACCAAAGTCCAAGGCAAGGGAAAACCTGCGCATCCTTTGGTCCAGGAAATGAGCCAGCGTGGGGGCTGGAAGGCGCAGTGCGCAGGACCTGCGAGCCGCTCCGCCTCACGGGTAGGAAGACACCAAGCTGAAAAGCCAGGGAGAGTCTGCTGCCTGGCTCCCCCTCTGCACTCAGTCCCAGGGAAAGGACGTCCCCTGACTTGCAAGCGTCTCCTGGCTGTGTCCTAGAAAGAGATGTAGGGAACCAGGCCTGCTGTCAAGATGAGGGACTCTGGGCCAAGCCTGTCAGGAGCCAGACGCTGTTGGAAAAAGTCCCCCGCCCTCAGGCTCTGGGCAGATAGCCTGGAAAGGCCTGCTGGCCCAGGCAGGTGTGCGCCTGGGGACTGCTCCCCAGGGCAGGGCATGCAGGGTGGGCTGCGGCCCAGCTCAGCTCGCTTCCGCCGCGGGCTCAGGGCCTGGACGCCAACCGACCATCCGCGTGGGAGCCATCTGGCTGCTATTGTGCCTGCGGATCCGGCTCGCTCGAGCGACTCGCGCAGCTTCCCCCTTTGTTTTCCCTGGAGTTTGTGTTTTTTCGAGAGCGAAGTTCCTTTGAGCCTTCCAGCTGTCCTGGCCCTCACCCACTCGGCAGTCCCCAGCCTGGCCAGTGGTGGGCGTGGCCGTCTCCTAGGGCCCTGAGTGAGGCAGTGTGGGCTGCTTCCTGTTCCCCTCAACCTGGGCTAGATGGGACACCAGCTGGGGCGGGCATGTTGGGGTGTAGAGGGAGCTTACTGGAGGGCTTCCACCTCAGCGCCCACGCCCTCCCAGGCCCCCGTCCCTCCTGGGACCTTCGGTCAGCCTGCATCTCCTGTCTGTCCTGTGATTGTCCCCAGATAGCCCTGTGAAGGCCAAAGGATCGGGATGTTGGGTCCATTTATAGACTGGGCAGAAGCCGGGTGTGGTGGCGCACACTTGTGATCCCAGCATTCAGGAGGCTGAGACAGGAGGATCGCGGTTCGCGGACAGCCTCAGCTACTTAGTGAGGCCCTCTGCAACTCAGTGAGACCCTGTTTCAAAATAAAGAATAAAAAATTAAAAAGTAGGGCTAGGGTACGTGTAGCTTGGAGGTAGAATGCCCCTGGGTTCCATCCCCAGCACTGCAGGGGGCGGGAAGGAGAAAGAGAAAGACTGGGCAGCTCTCTCCTGAGCCCGCTGCCTGCATGCTGTTCGCTGCCTGCATGCTGTTCCCGGGGGAGTTCCCCACCCTGGCCTTGACTTTCTTCTGGGACTTGCTGACTTGGGCACTGCCCAGCCCAGGCTCCCGAGTGAGATGTCCTGTCCAAGAGGTCCGGGATGGGCTGGGACCTGCACCTGTCTCTCCACCTTTAGGGCTAAGTGCTTGGTGGGGGGGACATGGCTGCTTTTGTAGGACTTTGCACACGAGGGTTCTAGGAATTCTGAAAAAGAGGATGACCCCTGTGGGTGCTGGTAGGCTGGACAAACTGCATTTGTTCCAGATCCATTTATTTAGCTCCTACTGTGTGGCCCAGTTGCATTTGACACTGCAGAAAGCTGGAGAACAAAGAGAAGGGGGAGAGGAGCTAGGGAAGGGCTGGGCTGCTCTTGCCCTGGAGGGCGGCTCAGCCATGGGGGGTTCCAGAGGGCACTGGGAGAGGCAGAAATAAAGCCCGGATTTCTAGAAACCAGGGCAGAGCTTGGAAACCTGGTGAGACTCCCCGGGACCCTGGTCAGAAGAGGGCGAAAGAAAGCCCTTGTCACAGGCCAGGCTGTACCACTTCGGGATCAGCCACATGGAAGACCTCTTACATTCCGTTCAGTCTGCGGCCAGCGGCCTGTGATGCCCAGCCAGGGAAACAGTCCTTCCCCCTAAGCGACACCTGCAGTCTTGGGCATTTATGTGTTTTTTTTCTTCAAGCAATTGCTGGGTTGGGGAGGTTTACCAGGCAGAGCAGCCAGGACCGTAAAGGTTAAGGGATGGGGCTGAGGAGGGGTTCCTGAAAGCAGATAGTGATCCAAGACACAAGTTGGCCTACATGGTGGATCCTGCCTGTCTGCAGGGGACGGGCTCGAGAGGCAGGCAGGACCTCGGGGAGTTGGGAGATACTGGAGGACCCAGGGGCGTCCTACCTTGGAGTAGTTACTGAGGGTCTCAGTTGTTATTAAGTTGTGCTAAGTTGTCGAGGCTGGCTTTGAATGGTGATCTTCCTGTCTCAGCTTCCCAATACTGGGGTTACGGGTGTGGTATAGGGTTATAGGCATGTGCACCATTCATAGTCATTTTTCTACCATTTGGGGGGAGGTTACTGGAGATTCAACCCGGGGCCTTGTGCATGCTGGGCAGGAGCCCTACCACTAAACTCTTGGGAACCCTGAGGTCTGGGGGAGACAGACTCCCCCTGTTTGACCCTGCCTCGACACATCCATGTTGTTGCATGCCCTCTGTGCTACGCAGGTAACTTGAAGTTGGTTAAATCCCGTGTGCCAGCCGCTCCCCCCTGTGCCGCCAGAGGAGGCTGTTTTTAGGTTTACAAGTATTCTTCCACTTTGTGGGGAAGAAGGCCTGCTACGCAGTAGCCTCCCTGGCTCCAGAGGCCACGGTGGGGCTCAGCCTCCAGGTCAGGAACTGTTTGCTCGCACCCAAGGACTAGAGCAGGCTGTCCAGGTGGGCTCCAGGTGAGCCCGGACAGTGGATCCAGAAGACTCTTGGAAGTTTTAGAATACAATTTAGGAGCCGGGTGTGGTGGCGCACGCTTGTAATCCTAGCATTCGGAAGACAGAGAGCGGAGGATCACAGTTCGCGGACATCCTCAGCTACTTAGTGAGGCCCTCCTTCACTTAGTGAGACTATTTCAAAATAAAGAATAAAAGCTGGGTGTAGTGTCACACACTTGTAATCCCAGCATTTGGGAGGCTGAGACCGGAGGATCGCGGTTCACGGACAGCCTCAGTTAAGTGAGGCCCTCTGCAACTTAGTGAGACCCTGTTTCAAATAAAGAATAAAGAATAAAAAATAGGACAGCTGGGCGTGGTGGCGCACACTTGTAATCCCTGCGCTTGGGAGGTGGAGACAGGAGGATCGCACAGGCTCGAAGCCAGCCTTGCTGGCTTAAGAGACCCTGTTTCCAAATAAAAATATAAAAAAAACAGGTCTGGGAGTGTAGCCCGAAGGTAGAAGGGTTTCCAGGAACCCCAGTACCACAAAAAAAAGGGGGGGGTAGGGGGTATAGCTCAGAGGTTAATCCCCAGAACTGCATTTAAAAAATAAAAATGCAATTGAGGGTGAACCAGGGCTCTTCTCTGAGGACATCTTCCTCTGGATGTCCTGAATCCCAGCTGAAGGGTGGCACTACTTGGCTGGGAGTGGTGTGGATGTAGCACACTGGAGAGAAATGCTTCAACGTGAGTTGTTTGAATCTCATTTAAATAAAAATGTCTTTGGAAAGCCCATGCCTGTAAGGCTGAGACAGGAGATCGCACAGGTTCGAAGCCAGCCTCAGCAACTTAGTGAGACCCTGTTTCCAAAGAAAATATAAAAAAGGCCTGGAAGTATATCCCGGAGGTAGATAAGCCCCTGGGTTCCACCCCCAGTACCACACACAAAATAAGTAAATAAATAAATAAATTAATTAATTTTTAAAAAGGGCAGAAGGTATATAACTTGGAGGTAGATTGAACTTTGGGTTTAATCTCCGGTACCAAAAAGAAGGAAAAGAAAAGCACTAAATGGAAATATCGTTGGAAGGCCCGCGCCTGTAATCCCAGTGCTTGGAAGGCTGAGACAGGAGGATTGTAGCTTCGAGTCCTGTCTTAGCGAGACCTCAATTTAGCAAGATCTCATTTTTCTTTCTTTCTTTTTCTTTTTCTTTTCTTTTCTTTTCTTTTTTTTTTTTTTTTTTGGTCCTGGGGATGGAGCCCAGGGGCATTCTACCTCTGAGCTACACCAGCTCTATTTTTTATTCTTTATTTCGAAACAGAGTCTCACTGAGTTGCCAAGGGCCTCACTCAGTAGCTGAGGCTGGCCGCGAACTGTGATCCTCCTGTCTCCGCCTCCCGAGTGCTGGGATGACGAGCCTGCCCCAGGCCCGGCTTTCTTTTTTAACTGGGGGTTGAACCAAGGACATTCTACCTCTGAGCCCTCCCCCAGCCCTACTTTTGTTTATTTTGTTTTGAAACAGCACCTCGCTCCACTGCTGAGGGGCTCGCCGAGTTGCTGAGGCTGGCCTCAAACTTGCGATCCTCCGGTCTCAGCCTTCTAAGTACTGGAATTACAGGCACGCACCACCATGCCTGGCCAGATCCTGTTTCAAAATAAAAAATAAAAGGGACTGGAGGTGTGGCCTGGACATAGAATGTCCTGGGTTCACTCTCTGTACAACAAGAACAAAAATAAATAAGTAAATAAAAACAGTGAAGAAGGAAGTCAAGAAAGAAGGCTGCCGCCTTCCTGCCCAGGGGTTTGGCCGTCCTGACTGCTATGCTTCCTTCTTCCCTGGCCTCTTCCATCAAGGCTCTTTGATCAGTCTCGTGTTTTGTTTTGTTTTTGTGGTCCTGGGGGTTGAACCCAGGGACACGCTTACTCTGAGCTACATCGCCAGCCCTATTTTTTATTTATTTTTGTTTTGGAACAGAGTCTTGCTAGGTTGCTGAGAGCCTCACTACTTGCTGAGGCTGTCCTCGAACCTGTGATCCTCCTGTCTCCGCCTCCTAGGCCCTGGAATTACAGTCACACCCAGCCAGTCTCATGTTGACCATGGCGTTTGTGAGCTAGGGTGGGATTTTGTGGAAGGTTTCTCCGTCGTTCATTTACTTGGCGTCTCCTAGGGTCAGAGTGAGGAGCCCTGGGTCCTGGTCCCTGCTTTGCCACTGCCTGGCTGGGGTGGGGGGGTCCGGCCATTCACCCCAGAGCTCGGGGCCCCTGTCCTGGTCATGTCTGCCTGCGCAGCTGTAGGGTTGGAGTACTTAAACGGCCCTGGCCGTGACCCTGGCTGTGGAGTAAGGCGCAGCCAGGAGCCCAGAGTCTTCTGTCTGTGGTGCTGCCCTGCGCTCCAGGGAGCTCAGAATTGGGAGGGAGCTGGTGGAGAGGGGAGCCTCGGGAGCCTCACCTGCGTGGAGGGGGCGCCACGGACGGCGCGGTTCACTGATAGTCATTCCAGAAGGCGCGGCATCTTATCTACAGCGAGGGCGCACTGTTCATCACCTGCCTCTTTGTCCATTTGTCTGATCCTTTCCTCTGGACGGATTCCCAGAAGAAAATGCTAAGACGATAGAGTCTGCACTTTTGGGGGGCTTCTGCTGCCATTCCGAATCCCAGGGGTAGAGACGGCCTGTTCTCTGCTCTGCTTCCCTGGCAGGTAAGGAAAAGGAGAAAAAAAGATAAAATGGCTTTCCTTGTGTTACTTCGAGTGCTGCTTATTGATTTAGTTATTTTACTAATGAGAATCAGTAAAGGCTTTTGCTGGAGCCGGGCGTGGTGGCGCACGCTTGTCATCCCAGCACTTGGCAGGCTGAGACAGGAGGATCGCGGTTTGCAGACAGCCTCAGCTACTTAGTGAGGCCCTCTGCAACTCAGTGAGACGCTGTTTCAAAATAAAGAAGAAAAAATAGGGCAGGGGTTATAGCTCAGAGGTAGAATGCCCCTGGGTTCCATCCCCAGGACTGCAACAAACAAATAAAAAATGCTTTTGCTTGAGTCTGGGATGTGGTAGAGTACTTTTCCTAGCATATGAGAGGCCCAGGGTTGGATTCCCAGCATTAAAAGTAAATAAATAAATAGCCAGGCATTTTGGCACACCTCTGTAATCCTAGTACTTGGGAGGCTGAGACAGGAGGATCACAGGTTAGAGGACAGCCTCAGCAAGTAGTGAGACTCTCATCAACCTAGCAAGAACCTGCTTCAAAATAAAAATAAAATAGGCCTGGGAGTGTAGCTCGGAGGTAGAATGCCCCTGGATTCTATCCCCAGTGACACAAAGGGAAAAAAACAAGAAAGAGAAAGAAAGAAAAAAATGTTCTATTCCTCTGCGTTTGATTTCATTCTGTTCCTCTTTTTTATTCGTTTTCCTCTTGGTTCATCGCTCTTTTTCTGATCAAGCTGAAAGCCGTTTTGCCCAGTTTGCGGGACAGGCGGTGCACCCCCTCCTGGTCAGCAGTTTTGCCTTGCCCTTTTTTTTTTTTTCCAGTCCTGGGGATGGAACCCAGGGGCACTCTACCTCCAAGGTACATTCTCAGCCCTATTTTTTATTCTTTATTTTGAAACAGGGTCTCAATGAGTTGCGAAGGGCCTCACTAAGTAGCTGAGGCTGCCCTTGAACCGCGATCCTCCTGTCTCAGCCTCCCAAATGCTGGGATTACAAGTGACCACCACCATGCTCGGCTTAATGGCTTAATTTGAGGTTTTGATGGCTCCAAAACCCAAGCTGGCAGTGATTAGAAGGACAGAGTCGGCAGAGAGATCTAGACCCACCTAAGGGCTTCCTGTACGGCTCCTGCAGGGCCTGCGCCTGCCTGCCTGGGCTGCTCCAGGGATGGTGGACATCTGCCTGGTGAAGGGTTTTTTTTTTTTTTGTTGTTGTTGTTAAGTAGACCCTAAAGGAAGACCCTGGAGCTTTTGTTTGAGGAGAGTTAAGCCGGACGTGGTGGCACACGCTTTTAATCCTCGAGCTTGGGAGGCGGAGACAGGAGGATTGCTCAGGTTCCTTAAGAAACCCTGTTTCCAAATAAAAAAATATAAACTAGGTCTGGGAGTGTAGGCATGAGGTAGATGGGTTTCCAGGGACCCCCAGTACCATCACCCCCCCAAAAAAAAAGAGAGAGAGTTAAGATTTGGTGGCCTTCAGCTGGGCGTGGTGGCTCATACCTGTAATCCTAGTACCTGGGAAGCCGAGACAGAAGGATCCCAGTTTTGAGGACAGCGTCAGCAAGTAGTGAGACTCTCAACAACCTAGTAAGACCCTGTTTCAAAATAAAAATAAATAGGGCTGAAAGTGTACTTCAGAGATAGAGTGCACCTGGTTTCAGTCCTCAGTACCACTATAATATATATATATATATATATATATATATATATATATATATATATATATATAAATACATAAATATAAGCCGGGCGTGGTGGCGCACGCTTGTAATCCCAGCATTCGGGAGGCCGAGACCTGGAGGATCACGGTTCGCGGACAGCCTCAGCTACTTAGTGAGGCCCTCTGCAACTCAGTGAGACCTGGTTTCAAAATAAAGAATAAAAAATAGGGCAGGGGGTGTAGCTCAGAGGTCAAATGCCCCTGGGTTCCATCCCCAGACCCGCAAAAAAAAATAAAAATAAAATAAAATAAATACATAAATACACACACACACAATGATTGGGTTCAATCCCCAACACCACACACACACACACACACACACACACACACACACACACACTTGGTGTCTTTCCTCTATGCTTGGCCATTGTTCTAGATTGTTCTAGACTGTTCTACATGGGTTGGGTTATGAACCTGCTCTAGAACCAGGCCGCTTACATTGAATCCCTGATCTCTGGAGCTGTGTGCCCTCCGGTGAGCCCCTTGGCCCCTCTCGGTGGCTGGTGAAGTAAGGATGGCCCGTTCACAGCCTAGGCGTAAGGATCGCTCAGCAGATGTTCGGGAGCGTGGCGCCTAGCAGGGGCTCCCCCGTGGTAGCCGCCTGGCCTCAAGAGGCAGGGGTGTCGCCTCACCTGCGCGGGGTTGCATGCAGTGGCCCGGGTGTCCTGCCTCGCTCCCTGTCTGTCCCTGAGCCCCAGTGCAAGCACGTGGGGCAGAGTTTGGGGTGCGTTGCTGCAGCTGGCCAGGCCCAGGTGGAGCTGCTGCTTGGTTGTTTGAGGTCCCAGTGCCGGCCCGGGCCTGGGGGCTGTCGCGGGGTCGACAGGTCAACACACACCTGCTGTCTCGCCGGCTGATGGAAGTCTCTTCTCTAACGGAGCATTGTGCGGTAGATTTAGTCGAGCCCCATGTACAACTCTAAGTTTTCCAGTAGACGCATTGAAAAAGGGGGAAAAAGTAGGTGAAATTCTTTGCTTTTTCTTTTTTGTAGTGCTGGGGATTGAACCGAGAGGCACTCTACCTCTGAGCCATACCCCCTGGCCCTTTTTATTTTATTTTGAGACATGATCTTGCCCAGTTGCCCAGGCTGGCCTCAAACTTTTCTTTTTTTTTTTTGGTGGTATTAGGGATTGAACCAAGGAGTTTTCTTTTTTTCTTTTTCTTTTCTTTTCTTTTCTTTTCTTTTCTTTTCTTTTCTTTTCTTTTCTTTTTTTTTTTTTTTTTGCAGTATTGGGGATGGAACCCAGGGGCATTCTACCTCTGAGTAGCCCTGTTTTTTATTCTTTATTTTTTTATTTTTATTTTTTGGTGGTACTGGGGATGGAACCCTTCTACTCTGGATTACACTCTCAGACCTATTTTATATTTTTTATTTGGAAACAGGGTCTCTTAAGCCAGCAAGGCTGGGTTTGAACCTGCGCGATCCTCCTGTCTCCGCCTCCCAAGCACGGGGATTACAAGCGTGCGCCACCACGCCTGGCTAGAACCAAAGAGCTTTTTACCTCTGAGCTACACCCCCTGCCCTATTTTATTATTTATGTTGAAAGGGTCTAAGTTACGTAGGGCTTCACTAAATCACGGAGGCTGGCCACAAACCAGGAATCCTCCTGTTCCAGTCTCCCAGGTACTAGGACTACAGGTGTGTACTGCCACCATCGCTCCCGCTTGGCCTCAGATGCATAAGTAGCTGGGATAACAGGTGTGCGCCACTGTCCCTGACTTGTAAAGTTTATTTTAATCATATATTTTAGAGTCGGGCATGGTGACGCATGCCTGTCATCCCAGTATTTGGGAGTCTGAGACAGGAGCATCACAGATTTGAGGACGGCCTCAGCAACTACTGAGAATCATCAACCTAGTGAGACCCTGTTTCAAAATAAAAATAAAGAGCCGGGCGTGGTGGCGCACGCTTGTAATCCCAGCATTCGGGAGGCTGAGACTGGAGGATCGCGGTTCGCGGACAGCCTCAGCTACTAAGTGAGGCCCTCTGCAACTCAGTGAGACCTGGTTTCAAAATAAAGTATAAAAATAAAGTATAAAAAAATAGGGCAGGGGGTGTAGCTCGGAGGTCGAATGCCCCTGGGTTCCATCCCCAGACCCGCAAAAAAATAAATAAATAAATAAAAATAAAAATAAATAAATAAAATAAAAATAAAAATAGGGCTGGGGGTGTAGCTTGGAGGTAGAATGCCCCTGGCTTCCATCCCCAGTACCTGTAAGAAAATGTATCTTATTTAACCCACTATATCCAAATATCCTCATTTCAGTACTTATCTATAGAAATGACTAGTGAGGTATATTCCGTGTTCTCTTTTACACCGTCTTTAAGCTCTGCTGAGCTTACGCCTCCGGGACCTCTGCATTTGTACTGCTCAGTAGACACGTGGCCAGTGGCTGGTACTTATCGGAAGAGCAAGCCCAGCTTTTTCTTTTTTGGTGATACTGGGGATTGAACCAGCGACCTTCTACCTGGAGACCGTAGGAGATGCAGTGACTGCGGGCTGAACTCAGTACAGGCATCCGAGTGGGAGGGAGGTACTGGGCCTTGGATTCGGGGGTGGGGGGTGTCTGGCTCTGAGCTACATCTCCAGCTTATTTATTTATTTGTTGATTTATTTAGTAGTCCTGGGGATTGAACCCAGGGTTTCCACCTTTAAGCTACAACCTCAGCCTGAATTTTTTTTTTTTTCTTCAGATCCTGGGATGGAACCCAGGGGCATTTGACCTCTGAGCTACACCCCCTGCCCTATTATTTTTAATTATTATTATTATTATTATTATTATTTTTTTTTTGGTGATACTGGGGATGGAACCCAGAGGCTTTCTACCTCTACCTCTGGGCTACACTCCCAGGCCTATTTTATATTTTGTTTGGAAACAGGGTCTCACTAAGTTGCTGAGAGCCTCACTAAGTAGCTGAGGCTGGTTTCAAACCTGTGCGATTCTCCTGTCTCAGCCTTCTAAGCATGGGGATTACAAGCGTGCGCCACCACACCGGCTATTCTTTTTAATTTGAAACCGGTCTCACTAAGTTGCGGAGGGCCTCACTAAGTAGCTGAGGCTGTCCATGAACTACGATCCTCCGGTCTCAGCCTCCCTCCTGAATGCTGGGATTGCAAGCATGCACCACTCATTTTTATTCTTATTTTATCTTTTGCTTTTGGTACTGGGGATTGAAGCCAAAGGCATTTTACCTCCAAGTTATACTCCCCAGCCCAATTTTTAAAATTTCTCATTTGGAAACAGGGTCTCACTAAGTTGCAGAGGGCCTTACTGCCTTGCTGATGCTGGCCACAAATCTGCAGTCCCCCATTTCAGCTTCGCAAGTACTGGGTTTACACTGCACCTGGCTGCTGGATCCCTCTTGCTGACCCTTCTTTTATTTATTTTTTTGCTGATACTGGGGATGGAACCCAGGAGCATTCTACCTCCGAACTACAGCCCCAGCCCTATTTTTTATTCTTTATTTTGAAACAGAGTCTCACTGAGTTGCAGAGGACCTTACTAAGTAGCTGAGGATGTCTGCAAATTTGCAATCCTCACCGGTCGTGGTGGTGCACACTTGTAATCCCCGCGCTTTGGGAGGCTGAGACAGGAGGATCACGCAGGTTCGAAGCCAGCCTCAGCTACTTAGTGAGGCTCTCAGCTACTTAGTGAGACCCTGTTTCCAAATAAAATATAAAATGGGTCTGGGAGTATAGCCCGGAGGTAGAAAGCCTCTGGGTTCCACCCCCAGTACCGCCAAAAAAAAAAAAAAAAAAAATTGCAGTCCTCCTGTCTCAGCCTCCCAAATGCTGGGATTACAAGTGTGCGCCACCACCCCTGCTTCACTGAAGGACCCAGAGGCTGCCTGGGAACCCGCTGGCGTCCTGAGGCCTCCTCCGGCCACTGAGGACGGGCCGAAGCTGTTGCCTTGCTAGAGAGCCCTTCTCACCAGCTGTCACAGCTCTGGGCAAGGCTGTTCTGCGCCTGTGTTGATGGTCCTCCTCATCACCCCTGGGCCAGCTGTGGGCCTCGAGGGAGCCAAGCCTCCTGGCCTTGACTGCGGGAAGCGCCTGGGATCCCCGTGCCTGCGCATCTCTGTGGGGCCCTGAGACACGGAGCAGCCCACCAGGGACATGTTAGTGTCCCCTTTACATGTGGGAAGAGTGATCTCAGGGCAGCTGAGTGGTTGCCAGGCAACTTGACAAGCTGGGACTTCATCCCGGCTCTGCCCAGCGCCATCCAGTCCCAGTGCCCAGCTCGGCCTCTCACCCTCTCTCAGGACCAGCGCTGCCTGTCCCATCCTCAGGGCCCTCCAGGTACCGAGGCCTGCTCTGCTGGGTGCTGCCCCCACAAGGCCACCCTTGCCCCGGCCTGGCAGCCCCCTGCCCTGCCTGGCTCCCTACCTGCCTCGGCCCCCAGGCCTTCTCTGCCCGACCCCCTCCGTGGCCTGGAGTAGCCCCCTAGGCTGGCCGGTGTCACATGGTCACCAGTCCCCAGGCCTGTGACCTGGCTGTCCTGCTCACTCAGGTTCCAGCCCATGTGAGGACCAGTCACTCGAGTTTCTCAGAAGCCAGAGAGCTCCTGTCCCAGTGTCCCATTCTAGCCCGGTGGCTGGGCATTGAAGACCCTCGCGGGGTATGAGCAGGGACTCAGAAGGCACAGGAAACTGGTGCGCCAGTCCTTGTCAAGCCAGGCGGCCCGTGGAGTTAGGAAAGCCCCCAGGAAAGACGAGCAGCCTCCCTGCATTGGCCTGGCCCCTGAGCAGGCTGTTCAGAGTGCAGGGGGCGCAGGCGGGCTGGGAGGAAATCCATTGCCCTGGGTGATGGGTGAAGCCTCTGTCCTGTCCCTCTGCTCCTGGGTAGCCCGCTGGACTGGCTCAGTCCAGGTGGAGGAGCTGACCCCTGGGACAACATTGCCACAGCCTTTTCTTCCGAGGTGCCCTGAAACTTGTAAGATAGTAGAAATGACTCCTGTGATAAGCAGGCGTGCCAGTGACGGCCTGCCCAGGCAGCCACGCCGGGGGCAGGCCGTGTGAGTGTGCAGTCGGCCGCTCTGAGCAGGAGCCTGGGGGCCGGGAGCACGCCACGGCAAGCTGGCATCAAAGAGAAATCGTGCCTACAGAAAAGTGAGGGGTTTTGTCTTAGGAGGCCGCGTGCTGCCGAGGGAGCAGTGGTGGCTGCGGTGGCCAGGAGGGGGGCAGCTTTGCCCGGGCCTGCCTGCTGTCTCCACAGGCACTGCCGGCACGCTCTTAGGCGAGTAGAGTTTTATTATGAAAATTGCTGGCGGGGTATGTTTTTAAACTCTGCAAACGCGCCACCCCACACTCCGGCACTGGTGTCTGTGCTGGGAATGTCACAAGATTGACAGCGCGGCTGCCGGTGGCGGGGAGGGCGGCGCTGAGCTCTCCCTTGGAGCTGCTCTGCCATCCCAAGGGAACCGCATCCGGAGGACGGTGGGCTCTGATGGGCTCTGGGTGCTCTAGAGGGGCTGGGTGCTGCCGTGTGCGCCGTTCTTGTGGTCATAGATTTTAATTTTTTGTTCAACCCAAGGGCATTCTACCTCTGAGCTATGCCCCCTGCCCTATTTTATTTCTTATCTTGAAATAGGGAGCCAGGCGTGGCGGCACACGTTTGGAATCCCAGCATTCGGGAGGCTGAGACCAGAGGATTGCAGTTCACAGACAGCCTCAGCTACTTAGTGAGGCCCTTCGCAACTCAGTGAGACCCGGTTTCAAATTAAAGAATAAAAAATAGGGCAGGGGGTGTAGCTTGGAGGTCAAATGCCCCTGGGTTCCATCCCCAGACCCGCAAAAAAAAAAGAAAGAAAGAGAGAGAGAGAGAGAGAGAGAGAAAGAGAGGGGGGGGATCTCAGTTGTAGAGGGCCTCGCCAAGTTGCTGGAGCTGCCTGCGGACCTGCTGTCTTCCTGTCTCTGCCTCCCAAGTACTGAAATGCTGAGAGTCCCCCTACCTTGCTGAGGCTGTCCTTGAACCTGGGATCTTCCTTTCTCAGCCTTCCAAGTACTGGGATTACAGGCATGTGCCACCATTCCCAACAGTATCCTTTTTTTCTTTTCGTGTTGGGCCGGGCGTGGTGGCGCACGCTTGTAATCCCCATGCTTGGGAGGCGGAGACAGGAGGATTGTGCAGGTTTGAAGCCAGCTGTGCTGGCTTAGGAGACCGTTTCCAAAAATAAAATAGGTCTGGGAGTGTAGCCCGAAGGCAGAGAAGGACTTCCAGGAACCCCAGTACCACCAAAAAAAAAAAAAAAAGTGTCGCCACCTGTCTTGTGCCTGGCACGCAGGGCTCCTTGGCCCTCATGTGGCTCTGTCCACACAGCATGACGTCTGGTCCAGGTTAGCCGTGTGTGTCTGGCCTGTGCTGTCTTGTGTGTTTTTTTTTTTTTTTTTTTTTTTTCCTCTCTCTGTACTAGAGATTGAATCCAGGGGCCTTCTACCTTTGAGCTACACACCCAGCCCTATTTTTTTTTGTATGTGTGTGTGGGTCTGGGGATGGAACCCAGAGGCATTCGACCTCCGAGCTGCACCCCCTGCCCTATTTTTTTTTGTGTGTGTGTGTGGGTCCGAGGATGGAACCCAGAGTCATTCGACCTCCGAGCTACACCCCCTGCCCTATTTTTTATTTTGAAGCAGAGTCTCACTAAGTTGCGGAGGGCCTTGCTAAGAAGCTGAGGCTGTCCGCGAACTGTGATCCTCAGGTCTCAGGCTTCCAAACGCTGGGATTACAAATGTGCGCCACCATGCCTGGCTCTTTTTATTCTTTATTTTGAATCAGGATCTCACTAAATTGAGGAGGGCCTCACTAAGTTGCTGAGGCTGGCTGTGAACCTGGATCTTCCTGTCTCAGCCTCCCAGTGCTGGGGTTAAAAGCGTGCTGCCTTATTCTTGCAGCTCCATGCAGCCAGGCCCTGGCCCCAGGCTGAGGAATGGCAGCTGGGGATTTGAGGTCAGGTAGGGAGGGCCTGGGGAGGGAGGGCCCAGGCTGGATGGGAGGAAGGAAGGGAGGTGGGAACTGCCTGCACCGCAGCCTCTGAGTCCACAAAGGAAGCCGTGGCCAGGAAGACAGCTGGCCAGGCGGCCCGGGTTCCGGTCACCTGTGGCCGGTGTCCTTAGGGAAGTTCCTCTGTGCCTCTGACTGGTTGTCTGCGAGGTGGGAGGTCTCCAGCGCCTTTCTCTGATTACTGCGGGTATTGGAACCAACATGTCCAGGCCCGGAGGGACCGTCACGGTCAGTAAGTTCCGGCGTTGACCAAGCGGCCAGTCACGTCCACGTGGCTGCTGCCTCAGGAGCCTTAGGGCACCCTTGGCAGCCCGCTGTCTTTAGGGAGATCGGCCAGAGGACCCATGTCCTCTGGAGGAGGCCTGGGGTCCCTAAGACAAGGTGAGAGCGCATGAGACCGGAGGCACCGGGCTGCACGGAGACCTGTGGTTCGCCTAGGCTGGCAGGGTGGGTGGAGCAGCTTCAGACCTGCCGTTGTCCAACTCATCACGCGAGTTTGGGTGTCTCTAAACCTTTGTCCAGCACACACTCGGGCCACCAGAACCTTTTGTTAAGATAGTGTACGCGTCCGGTGTGTGAGGCTGAGGCAGGGGAAGCTCAGCTACTTAGGCCCTCCACAACTTAGTGAGACCTTGTTTCGAAATAAAGAGTAAAAAAATCCCAGCAATTGGGAGGCTGAGACAGGAGAATTGCAGTTCTCAGACAGCCTCAGTTACTACTTAGTAGTGAGGCCCTTTGCAAGTCAGTGAGACCCTGTTTCAAAAAATAAAGAATAGCCAGGCGTGGTGGCACACACTTGTAATCCATGCGCTTGGGAGGCGGAGACAGGAGGATCGCGCAGGTTCGAAGCCAGCCGCGCTGGCTTAAAAGACCCTGTTTCCAATAAAATATAAAATAGGTCTGGGAGTGTAGCCTGGAGGTAGAAGGGTTCCATCCCCAGAACCACCAAAAGAAAGAGGGAGAGGGAAAGAGGGGTTTTGGTCTGGAGGTAGAATGCCCTATGTTCAATCCCCAGTACCACCAAAAAAGAAGGAAAAAAAAGAGCTCTGGGTGTAGCTCAGAGGTAGGATGCCCCTGGGTTCACTGCCCAGTACCAACAAATAAACCCCAACAGTGTACATAGCCGCCTGTCATCATGCACCTGTGCGTCTCAGCGCCTTCCTTGACACCCTGAGTGTGCGTGTCTGTACTTGCTGGCGTGGCAGCTCCTCTACTATCCTACAAAATTAGTCCAATTACTTGAGTATTTTATTGCATTTTTTCTTTTATAAAATGGGGGTGATAGCAAATAAAAGTGCTAGAACTGCTGATAAGAAAAGAACTTATAAATTGAATGTGTTTCAGAAACCCATTTGAATAAAAACATTGAAGTTCAATTTAACTTAGAGGACTTCAGCTGGACTGTGTTTGTTTAGCTTTAAGAGGAGGGAATGCTGCCAGGCGTGGCGCATGCTTGTAATCCCACCATTTTGGCAAGTGGAGACGGAAGGATGGTGGTTTGTGGACAGCCTCAGCTACTTAGTGAGGTCCCTTGCAATTCAGTGAGACCCTGTTTCAAAAAATAAAGAATAAAAAATTAGGATTATGGGTGTCACATCCCTGGGTTCCATCCCTAGTACTGCAAATAAAAGGGTGGGGGAGAATGACATTGAACAACACAAAAAGAAGCCAAGTGTGGTGGGCATGCCTGTAATCCTAGTACTTGGGAGGCTGAGGCAGGAGGATCGCAGGTTCACAGCTGACCCCAGCAACTTGGTGAGGCCGTCTGTAATTTAGTTAGTGAGACCATAATCCTTAATGAGAATATAATAAGGCCAGGGTTTAGCTCAGAGGTAAAATGTCCCTGGGATCAATCCCCAGTACCACAGAAAATAAACAAAAACATATGCACACATACACAAAATGTACCCCTCATGATGGCACATCTGTGATTCCAGTACTTGGAAAGCTGAGACAGGAGAATTGCAGGTTTGAAACTAGCCTCAACAACGTAGACTCTCAGCAACCTAGCTAGATCCTGTTTCAAAACAAGAAATAAAAAGGGCTATGGATGTAGCTCAGAGGTAGAATGACCCTGGGTTCAATCTCCAGTACCACAAACAAACAAAACATAAGAGCTAGGCATGGTGGCACACGATTGTAATTGTAGTACTTGGGAGGCTAAAACAGGAGGATCGCAGGTTTGAAGGCAGCCTCAACAAATCAGAGAGACTCTTGGTAATCTAGTGAGACCCTGTTTCATAATAAAAACCAAGAAGAGCTATGGGTGTAGATCGGAGGTAGAATGCCCCTGGGCTCGATCCCCGCACCAAAGACAAAACAACACACAGAGTGCAGATGGTGGCTCCAGACTGTGAGGAAACCGCGGGTGTAGCTCAGGTGTGGGAAGGGGAGCACTCTAGGCCTGAGCCCCTCTGCAAAGGTGCATTGCAGTCTCTGCCCCAGTCTCTGCCCAGGCTGTGGGGTAGAGACCTGGCCGGGCAGGCCTGGATGGAGCAGAGCACAGTGCTTGTGGGCGCCATTCCCCCGCAGGGACGGCTCTGGGAAGCCCGCAGGTCCTAGGCGGGCCATTTGGTATTCCCTCCGGGTCAGGTGCCAGGCAGCAGCTGCTGCCCAGAGCATCGGGGACACTGCAGGGCCCTTAGAACATGGCCAAAGGGAAGAAGTCTGCACCGCATCCTGCCTCCAGTGACTGGCGGTGGATGGGGAGCTGTCCACATGGGCTCTACTTAGCCCACATTCAAAAATGACCCATGTGGTGGCACACACCTGTAATCCTAGTGCTTGGGAGGCTGAGACAGGAGGATCGCAGGTTCCAGGACAGCCTCAGCAAGTAGTGAGCCTTTTATCAACATAGTGAGACCCTGTTTCAGAATAAAATAAAAAAGTCTGGGCTGTAGCGTGGAGGTAGAATGCTTCTGGATTAGGTCCCTTGTATAAAACACACACACACACACACACACACACACACACACACACACACACACACACACGGGCATGGTGACGCACACCTGCAATCCTAGAACTTGGAAGGCCAAGACAGGAGGATCGTGGGTTTGAAGACAACTTAGCAGGACCCAGTTTCAAAATAGAAAATAAAAATAAAAGGCAGGGAATGGTGGTGCACACCTGTAATCTCAGTACTTGGGAAGCTGAGACAGGAGGATCGCAGGTTCAAAGCCAGCCTTGGCAATTTAGTGAAGCTCTCAGCAAGCTAGTGAGACCCTGTTTCCAAATAAGAAAAAAAAAAATAGGTCTGAGGGTATAGCATGGAGGTAGAATGCCTCTGGGTTCAATCTGTAGTACCAAAATAAATAAATAAATACATACATAAATAAAAATTTTAAAGGGCTTTGGGGTGTCATGGAGGTAGAATGCCCCCTGGGTTCAGTCCCTGGTACCACACACACAACCACTGCCCTGTGCGTACATACAAAAATACACTGTTTTTCTCCATAGTCTATAGAGTTTGTAGTTTCCTAGGCTATAGTAACAAAGTACCACTGACACAGGGTTAAAGCACCAGGAACTTGGAGCAGTCAGTTGGGCAGACACCTGAGGTCCAGGGGTCAGCAAGGATCAAGTCCCTTCTGAAGGTGCTACAACAGGCAGGGCTTCTCTTTGGCCTGTAGGTGGCGCTCTCCTTTCTGTCCCTCCCTCCCTCTCTCCTTTCTCTCTCTCTCTCTCCCCCCTCTCTCTCTTCTCTGTCTCTGTCTCTGTCTCTCTCTTGGCCAAACCTCCCCTTTTCAAAAGGGCGATAGTTCGATATGGTCAGGCAGTGGGCCCCACACCAGGGGCCTGATCTTAGCTAACTACATCCCCTTTCGCCTTGTTTTCACCTCGGGTGACATTCTGTGGTCCTGGAGTTGGGACTCGGGGATCCCCAAGGTGCCCCCCAAGCTCCACGGAGAGGTGGAGGCCGCTCAGTTCCACCACTATGAAGCTGCCTTGGCCGGCTGTGCCCAGACAGACTGGGAGCTGGCTGGCACAGGTTTGTTTGTTTGTTTGTTTGATATTGGTAATGAAACCCAGGGGTGTTCTACCTCTGAGCTACGCCCCCAGCCCTATCTTTTAGTCTTTATTTTGTGAGACAGGGTCCCACTGAGTTGAGAAGGGCCTCGCCGAGGCTGTCTGCAAACTGCGATCCTCTACCTGCTGAATGCTGGGATTGCAGGAGTGCGCCGCCACGCCCGGCTCCTGCTGGCACAAGTGCAAATCTCTCTTGTGTTCTCCGGGCCCTCCCCTGCCCGGCAGCTGCAAGGCCACCAGGCCCCAAGCCACCCTCCCTTCACTTCTCTGATCTCTGCAGCGGTTTCCACCAGGAGTACGGGGTTCCTTGTTTGACAGCCAAGGCTTCATGGAGGCAGAGGCTGTTGGGTTTGCTCTCCGCACTCCAGGCGCACTCACCAGCATGAGCCCGAGCCCGTGGGGGCCGTGCACGTCGTTTCTCCTGTGACTCAGTCATGGCAGCAGGCTGTTCCAGCCGGGAACCATCTCCTTGAAGCCTCTCCTCCTCCCCACAGAACGAAAGCCCAAGCTCAGTTCACACCATTCACTCCTTCACCCCTTCCTGAGCCTACACGGAACCCACAAGGACAGCACCCGAGAGGGCGAGGGCTGGACAGTGTTGGCAGAGAGGTCACCGACGAGAATTGCTGGTCTTTGAGAGAAGGAATTGCAGCTGGCATCCAGGGACCTCTAGGACGAGCACAAGTGTAGGCGGGGGACGGGGACAAGTCCGGCCCAAGAGAGGCTGGGGCACACAGGGCCTGGAAGGGAGTGAGTGGGGTGTCGTGGGCTGAAAGCCACTGAGGGGCTTTGCTGGAGGTGACAGGGTCATGGTTTTAAAAAGTCAAGAGCAGCTGAGCATGGTGGCGCACGCTTGTAATCCCTGCACTTGGGAGGCAGAGACAGGAGGATCACGCAGATTCGAAGCCCCTTGCTGGCTTAAGAGACCCTGTTTCCAAATAAAAATATAAAATAGGACTGGGAGTGTAGCCCGGAGGTAGAAGGGTTTCCAGGAACCCCAGTACTACCAAAATACATACATGCATACATACATACATACATACATACATACATAAAATAAAAAAGTCAAGAAAATGGACTAAGCTGGGCATGGTGGCGCATACTTATAATCCCAGTACTTGAGAGGCTCAGGTGAGAGTACTCCTTAGCATCTTGTGAGGCCCTCCACAACTTAGCAGGACCCTGCTTCAAAATAAAAAATAAAAAATTAGGGCTGGGGGTATAGCTCCAGGGTAGAATGCCCCTGGGTTCCATCCCCAGGACCGCAACAACAAAAAGCTAAAGCAAGCGGCTGGCAGGTGGTGGGCGGGCACCAGCAGGCTGGTGTGGAGGCCCGTGGGGTGGGGAAGGCAGGGGACCCCACTTAGGAGGGAGAGCCAGCAGGACTGGCTAGGGGGCTGGGAGTGGAGAGCCAGGAGCACAGGCCTGGTTTCGCCTGCTTGGGCTTGGGAGTTGTGCCAGGCGAGGGCACCTGAGTTAATTGCTGCAGCTTGTCAGGAGGACTCTGCCCTCGGGCTATCCCCACCCGCAGGCCTTTGGGGACCTCAGAGGTGCTTCAGCCCTGGGGAGCTGGGTGTGCCTGACTTCTGAGGGCAGCAGAGTCCAGCTGCCCGCCCGCCTGTCTGCCGGGAATGGAAGATGCTTTGCTGCCACCTGGTGGGCAAGAAGAGCCCGACGGGGCTCAGAGGCCGCTGCAGCTCTGGGACCACGCAGGCCACCCCAAAAAGCCCGAAGCCCTTTCCTGCTGAGCCAGCTAAATTGTGGCCTCCAGGAGAAAGCTGGTCCCCATCTTGGAAAAGAAGTGGGCATTCCTCCACCTTCCGAGGCATTGCGTGGCGCAGCCCAGGGCTTATCAAGGCAGCAGGCGATAGACAGGTGGAGCCTGGTGCCTGGCCTGTAGGACTTCCTGTGCAGAGCTGCCCCTTCCCTTCCTCAGGACCAGCGCTCCCTCTCTGGGCAGTGTCTCATACCTCACCCGGCCCAGGGATCCTTCTTATTCTGTGTAGTGACCCCCCCCCACCCCCAGACACACCTGTGTGTACCTTATTAGGGCAGGCCCAGTGCAGACGGGCACCATGGAGTCAGCCCTTCTGCCCCAGTGCCCGAGAGTCAGGAGAAAAGGCGCTCAGCTCCTGCACTCTACCCTGGGGACCTTGTGTCCCTCCTGCCTCCCAGTCCACACTGCAGGTGCCTGGGAGAAGTTTCTTTTCTTTTCCTTCCTGGGGATTGAACCCAGGGGCATTCTACCCCTAAGCTACACCCCCAGGCCTGTTTTATTTTTATTATTTTATTTTTTTGGAGCAGGCCCTCACTAAGTTGCAGAGGGCCTCACTTAATTGCTGAGGCTGGCTGAGAACCTGTGATTTTCCGTCTCAGCCTCCCAAGTATTGGGATTATAAGCGTGTACCACCAAGCCTGGCCTGGAGAAAGTGTTTCATCTTTAAGTCCCCAGAAACCTTCACAAATGCAGCCGATGCTTTTTTTTTTTTTTTTGGTGGTGGTACTGGGGGTGAGCCTGTGCAATCCTCCTGTCTCTGCTTCCCAAGCGCGGGGATTACAAGCATGCACCACCATGCCCGGCACTGCTGGTGCATTTGATGGTTAAAAGGAACAGAGTGGACCCAAGAGCTGTTTTTCTTTTTTTCTTTTTTTTTTTCTTTTTTTGAGGGGGTACTGGGGATGGAACTCAGGGGCTTCCTACCTCTGGGCTATACCCCCAGACCCATTTTATTTTTTTTATTTGGAAACAGTCTCGCTAAGTTGCTGAGGCTGGCTTTGAACCAGTGATCCTTGTGTCTCAGCCTCCCAAGTACTGGGATTATAAGCATGTGCCATCACACCTAGCTGTGAAGGCTGGTTTTATTGGGTTTTGGAAGTCCAATGCGCTATCCATTGCGCCACGGAGCCAGCTTATGGGGTTTTGGTCCTCAAGATTTTCCCAGCCTAAAAGCTGCAGGCCCAGTGGGTAGAATTTTTTTTGCTTGCATGTCTTTGGAGCAAAATCTTGTCGGAAGAGACCTCTTCCCTGACCTGGGCTGACCCACGAGGAAAAGGTGTTTGCCTCTGGCTGCTTGCCTTTGTGGGGTATTTTTTCCCCCCAATAGTGGGGATGGAACCCAGGGGCATTCTACCTCTGAACTACACCCCCAGCCCTATTTTTCATTCTTTGAGACAGGGTCTCACTGGGTTGCAAAGGGCCTTACTAAGTAGCTGAGGCTGGCCAGGAACCTCGGTCCTCCCGTGTCAGCCTCCCAAATGCTAGGATCACAAGCGTGCCCACCACACCCGGCTTCCTCCTGCTATTCAGTGAGCGCGCCAGCTAGACGCTAGAGTGCCCCAGCCTCCGGGCCCCCTGTCCTCCGTCCTCCCAGTCCCCAGACACTGGCTCCCATAGCTGCAGCCTTCTGCTTTCATTTCCTTGGCTTGGGCTTGTGAATGGTCAGCTTTCCTCCTCTTTTGGGGAGAGTGGGAGGGAATTGAGCCCGGGGCATTCTACCTCCATGTTATGCCCCCAGCCCTGTTTGATGTTTTATTTTGAAACAGGGTCTCACTAAGTTGCCCAGCCAGCCTTATTCTTTTGACGAAGTGTAAGCTCTAGGTGTGTGTGAGAGAGCAGACATGTGGACAGGTGCAGATAGGTAAGTCGAGGCAGAAAGACTACCATGTCCTTTGTGGCTCGGGAAGGCTGGCAGACTTAAACGTGAAAATGTGCGGCGCCGGGAGTGCGGGCTTGTGTTCCTGACTGCCTGAGGATCCTGGGAACAGCTCCTCTGTGGAACCGTCTATTACAGGGGAATAAGCGAAGCAGCCTTTCCCAGTACTGTTAATAACTACTCCCTTGAAGATTTGCATGCCCCAGAGATCCAGCCCAGGACTTGGGAGTTCCCAGCCTTCCTTTCCGCCCTCCTAAGAGGAGAGGCCCAGCCTACCCAGGCTTCCCCACCCCAGCCCCTCAGGAATGCTGCTTTTATCTTCTCCTGCTTCTGACAGACCATGGAATTCTAAAACTGCAAGGGACTTTGGGAGTCCAGTTGGATGGGAGGAGGAAACTTGGGAGGGTGAGCTCTTTCAAGGAAACTCAAGCCCTCATCCCTGGCCACTACCTGAAATGGCTTCTGCTGACCTGCCCCTGGCGCTCCTGGTCGTACTTGGTGGATTATGGCGAGCTGGCTGTCTGGGGGACTTGGGAAAGGAGTGCTGTTACAGTGTGGTGTGCCTCACAGTGTGGAAGTCCTGCCCCTGGTGGAGAGCCTGGGTTTTCTGGATGCACCCTACTCATGAAGCTCGGAGGGCCTCCGAGCTTGGGGTGTTCTCATTTACAGAGTGTCAGGCTCCAGCCAGTACCGGGTCCCCGTGGACACTCAGCAGGCAGCGGTGTGGAGGGAATCTCGCCCAGTACTTTGGTCTGGGCCTGAAGGTTCTTTGGATTGTTCCAGTGCCTTCAGGCAAAGGGATGCTTTACCCAGTCCAGACAGATGCCTATCTTTTGAATTTTATAACCACTCATTCACAGCAGCCAGCTGTAGCACCCCGCAGCTTCTTGCAGATTCAGAAGGCCTGGGCCAGAACCGTCAGGATCACTAGTCCAAGCTCACTCACAGGTGCGGAGACTGAGGCCCAGAGATGGAAGAGGATGGCCCCCTTGCTCCTACTTTGGCTTGTAACGATTCTGGTCTCCCGTCGTCCGTGGTCTTTCTGGCGACTCTTCCTTTGGAGCATGAAAATTGTCCTCTTTTCTCCAAATCCGTGCGAGCCGTGTGGTGTACTCGGGGACTGTTATTTATTTGGCCTGCTCTTAATGACAGCTCCTCACCTACCTGGCCAGTCCTAGGAGGAGCTCTGGCTGGAATTTCCTGTTTTCTGCGGGCTCCCCGGGGCTCCCCCGCGCCGTTCCTGGGTGTTCCAGGCCAGACTTGCCGCCTCTCTTTCCCTCCTGGCTGGGCCGGCTCCCAGCCGCTCCAGGTCTGGGCTTGCCGGCTTCGAGGTGGAGGAGTGGAGGGACTCGCTTGGCCCGCACCTGGTGCCAGGAGGCCGGAGGTCCGTGCGCCCCCGGCCGCGGCCCGGCCCGGGCCCAGCCCCGCGCCCCTCGCCATGGGCTTGGCGCTCGCCAGCCGGCCCTGAGCATGGAGCGGGGCTGGCCGCCGGGGGACGGCCGCAGCGGGGAGCGGCCCGCCGCCTGCCGCCGCGCCCTCAGCGTCTCCGACTCGCTGGACCTGCGCGCCGCCCCGGCCGGCCGCCCCGCCGCCGCCCTGCAGGCCGCCCTGCGCGCCGCCCAGGAGCAGCCGGCGCGGCCGCGCAGCGTGTGCTCGGGCGGCCCGGGGCCGGCGCCCGGCGGCGCCCGCGGCCTGCTGCTCGGCCTGCTGCGCCCGCGCCGGGGCCCCGCGCCCTCGGGCCGGCCCGGCTCGCCCGCGCCCAGCCCCGCGCCGCTGCGGCGCGCCCGCGCGCCCGGGGAGCCGCCGCGCCCGCGGCCCGCCAGCATGACGTTCCTGGAGGTGAACCGGCTGGAGCGCGCGGCCGAGGCGCCGGCGGGGCTGGGCCGCGCGGGCAGCGGCCTGCTGCGCGGCGCCGCGCTCTGGAGCAGCCAGCGCTGGGGCCCGCGGCGCGGCCTGTCCGCGCTCAGGAAGAGCTTCAGCTTCCGCCTGCGCCGCGGCGCCGAGCCCCGGCGCGCCGACCCCGGGCCCCGCGCGCGCACGCGCAGCGCCGGCGACGCGGGCTCGCTGGGCGCGCTCCCGGGCCGCCGCGACCTGCTGGGCGCCGAGGCCCCGCGCGCCGCCGAGCCCGGCCGCCCGCGCGCCGCCGCCGGCCTCTGGCGGCTGCTCACCGGCCGCCTCCGCCGCCGCGAGCCCGCGCCCGCCGCCGCCGCCGCGCCGCCCTGGAGCCGCCGCGCCGCCCCCGGGCCCCTGGGCGCGCCCCGCGGTAAGGGTGCGCGGGGAGCCGGGCGCGCCCCGCAGGGTGTCCGGAGGCCGGGCCGCTGCAGGCCGCCGCGCCGCAGGCTGTGCACGCCCTCGCCTCCCTGCCCCGGAGCCCAGGAGGGCCAGGGCGCAGGCAGAGTTGAGGCCCAGGAAGGGAAGGGGCCCCACCAGACCCCGATGGTCCCAGGCTGCGGCTGTTGACCTCTCCCTCCGGCTGCCTCTGCAGCTGGAGCCAGGGACTGCCTGCCTGGAGACCTACCTGGTGGTGATAACTACTCTGAAACTACCTGGGGGCAGTGCCGGTGCCTCTGGGAGCCGGGAGGAGGCGCAGATGCTGCCTGGCACAGGCCTGCTGGGCCGCCCGCGGCGCCCTCTAGGGGCTGCGCATGGCAGCCTGCAGGGCTGTAGGGGGCACCCAGCCGCTGGCACCCTGCCTTCTCAGGGACTCGCCTGAGGCCGAGCCAGGGTGCTGGGGTGGACTTAGACAGTGGAGCAGGAGGCGGGTCTCCTGGCTGAGGAGGAGCTGGGAAGACGTTGGGCAGGGCCAGGTCGATATGGCCTCATTGGACCTGCCCTGCAGAACAGGGCCAGGTAGGCTGCTCCCTCTTCAGCCTGGCTCAGGAATGTGGTGGGTGGCCCCACCCTGCCAAGGGTGAGCAGTTCCTACTTGCAAGAGGCTGAAGAGGCTGGCCCCCCTGCCAGGTGCCCCGCCCACCTCAGGTCTGGTCTGAGACTTGCTGGAGTGGCCTCTAACCTGGGTGTGACACCCAGGCGCTGGGCCAGGCAGGCTCAGGTGGGAACTACTGACCTGCTGGAGCTTGAAGAGGAGGAGAAACTCGGGTCTAAGGCCAGGAAGGACCGTGCCTCAGCTCCCAGTCCTGTCCTGAAGACTCTCCTCACTCTGGCTCAGAAAGAACTTTCCCACTCCCTAGGGAACAAGAGGCCAGGTTCAGGGGCCCATGGAGGGCGCTGCTGTCCTTTGGCGTTGGCTGAAGGGCATCACAGGCGATGCTGGTGGCGGCTGCTGGGGCAGGTGTGTGCCCCCAGGTGGCCCTGATGGGGTGGCTCTGTCTTTGCAGACTCCTTTGTGAATAGCCAGGAGTGGACCCTCAGCCGCTCCGTGCCGGAGCTTAAAGTGGTGAGTGGGCGGCCTTGGGGCTCTGGCTGGGTGGGCCAGGCTTCTCCCGCTTCCGCACCCTCCCAGTGCTGGCTGAGCCCCGGCTGCTTCTGGCACTCTTCCCCTTTCTGCTCACCCACGGGCTCAGCCTTCTCCCTCGTGCCTCTGACCACTGGCCTGTCGCCTCCTCTCCTGCAGGGCATAGTGGGGAACCTGTCTAGTGGGAAGTCGGCCCTGGTGCACCGCTATCTGACAGGGACCTATGTCCAGGAGGAGTCCCCCGAAGGTGAGCGGCAAGGCCAGCCCAGCCCAGCCCAGCGACCCCTTCTACCCTGGAAGTCTGTGTGGGGTCTTAAGCCCTCTTCCTGCTCCGTCTCCGCCCTGCCTGGCCCCTGTGGGCGCTTTCTCCGTGTCTCGTGCTAACCTTGCACTCTGTCCTAGGGGGTCGGTTTAAGAAGGAGATTGTGGTGGATGGCCAGAGTTACCTGTTGCTGATCCGGGACGAAGGAGGGCCCCCCGAGCTCCAGGTGAAGCCCCTGCCCGGGTCCGCGGCCTGCCCCCGGAGGTTTTCGGTTGGGCCGGCAAGGGCCTGCCAGGTGTGCTGCTCACTGCCGTGGGGAGTTTGCTGGGCCCAGGCAAGGCGTTAACTCTGCTTGGTCTCCCCTAGTTTGCGGCCTGGGTAGATGCGGTGGTGTTTGTGTTCAGCCTGGAGGATGAGATCAGCTTCCAGACGGTGTACAACTACTTCCTGCGGCTGTGCAGCTTCCGCAACGCCAGCGAGGTGCCCATGGTGCTGGTGGGCACACAGGGTGAGGCGGGGCCAGCGAGGGCCCATGGTGCTGGTGGGCACACAGGGCGAGGTGGGGCCAGCAAGGTGACCATGGTGCTGGTGGGCACACAGGGCAAGGTGGGGCCAGCAAGGTGACCATGGTGCTGGTGGGCACACAGGGTGAGGCGGGGCCTGCGGGGAGCCTGTGGGCAGGGGTGAGCGTGCCCCCGCCCCACTCCCTTGGCTCCTTGCCCGTGGCCACAGGTCACCCAGGGCCTCTTCCTTGCTCTTCTCTGGCCACAGCTTTTGAGATGAATCAGTAGAAACTCGGAGATTAAGTCGTTGGCTCCTTTTCATTCCTCGAGGTTGTAGCCAAATGAAACAAGGCCCAGACTGTGTTCTGGGTGCTGTGTGCTCCGCCCCCCATGAGTGACCCCACACTTGCCTCCCAACAGACGCCATCAGTGCCGCCAACCCCCGGGTCATCGACGACAGCAGGGCCCGCAAGCTCTCCACGGACCTGAAGCGCTGCACCTACTACGAGACATGCGCGACATATGGGCTCAACGTGGAGCGAGTCTTCCAGGACGGTAACTCGGGCCCCGCGGGGTGCAGGAAGGCTCCCTGTGTAGCAGGGCTGCATGTTTTGTGGGAGGCGTTGAGCTGGGCTGTCTACCCTTCTGCCCAGTGGGTATAATTGCTTGTGTTGTCCCCTGCAGTGGCCCAGAAAGTGGTGGCCTTGCGGAAGAAGCAACAGCTGGCCATTGGGCCCTGCAAGTCTCTGCCTAACTCACCCAGCCACTCGGCTGTGTCCACCGCCTCCATCCCAGCGGTGCACATCAACCAGGTGCGGTCGCTGCCTGCTCTCCCCAACCTGTCTGTCTGTGTCCCAAGCCTTTGCTGCCTCATGCCTGCCCGCCGCCTCCCAGCCTTGCACGTGGCTGGGGTTCTGCTTGGCCTGCGGGCGGCCCACCTCGGCCTGCACTCTGCCTGGGGTGGCTGTTGCTCCCTCCTGCCCCTCCCCGCCCTGCCATCAGCCACTTCAGCTAAGGCAGTGGACGTGTGCTCTTGTGAGCAGGGTTCAGTCATCTCACAGGCTCCTTCCCATGGAAGCCACACTCAGCTGGTACAGGAAAAAGTTCTTTGCACCAGCCCTTGGCAGGACTGGCCTGACAGCCCTCCTGGTGGGCGCGGCCCCAGCGCGGTGCTCCCCAGGGGAAGAAAGCGCCGCTGAGCTCGGGCTGCCTGCTCAGCCCTTTGGAATGTTTGTATTTTCGACAGGCAGCACTTGCCCCAAGGGGTGAATGGCTCGCAGTGGTTTGTGGAGTATGGGGGCTTCTGAGCCAGGTCCTGTCTGGACCCTCTGGGTGATACCGCTTGGACACCTATGCAAGCCCTGGCGTGCGGGCCAGTGCGGGGTCCTACAGCTGCACGCCCCACTTTGCCACGGTCTGCCAAAGCCTAGGCCGTCCCAGGCGGGCTCAGTGGAGCAGTCTTGCCAATGGCTGCTGTGCTTTCCAGTGGCAGCCCAGTTGGGTTTAGAGACCCCTCCCTTTAAGGCGAGGAGGAGGAGGAGGAGGAGGAGGAGGAGGAGGAGGAGGAGGAGGAGGAGAAGAAGGCGTAGGTCTTTCTTCGCTGTCTGAGGGGCTGCACCCTCCACCTGCACGGGACCGAGTACGGCAGCTCCGCGGTGGCTCTGCCCTGGGAAGGCTGCCGTGGGCCAGGGCCCAGCCCTATACTCCTTTGGCCTATATACTAGGGTTCGAGGGAGGCGGGGGGTCAGGCTAGGTGCTCTGGTGTAGCGGGGTGTGTGTGTGGGGGGGGATGTGGGCTCCCGCCTTCCCTGTGTCGTTCCCAAGCCCTGGAAGAGACACTCCTGCGCCATCTCCATCCCACGGGCTTCGCTGGCCTCCTCTTCCTTCTCTTCTTCATTCCTCATCTGCAGCTCTTAGCTCTTCCTGCTCTCTGCCTCGGCTGTTCCTGAACCTTAGGCTCCCAGGCCCCGAGCCCAGCCCCACCCCACAGCCCCCGCGAGCCAGCCTTCTGCCCCTGCCGTGTGTCGCTGACTTCAAGGAATCTTCCAGGGCCGCCTGCTCCCTTGCCAGGGCCCCACAGCATGGCTGTATGCAGGCGTGGTCCCAGATTTCACCTGCTGACCCAGGCATCTGGTGTAGCTCTCTGGCTGGTGCAGAAGCCCCTTGCCAGGCGTCCGAGACAAAGGAAGGCCTTGCCCTATGGAGGCAGCCCTGGTGGCCTGCAGTGGCGGCTGGATCCTTCTGGCCTCCAGGCCTGGCCGGCGCCTCCCAGCATGCCTTAGGCGCTCTTGTCAGCAGCCCTCTCTGTCCTTAGGCCACGAATGGCGGCGGCAGCGCCTTCAGCGACTACTCGTCCTCAGTCCCCTCCACCCCCAGCATCAGCCAGCGGGAGCTGCGCATCGAGACCATCGCTGCCTCCTCCACCCCTACGCCCATCCGCAAGCAGTCCAAGCGGCGCTCCAACATCTTCACGGTACGTGCCCGCCCTCCCCTGCCCAGCGGCCGTCACTGCGCGGGCAGGGCCGAGCGCCCAGCCAGGAGGGCACGGGGAGCCCCAGGTCAGCAGGACGCCCGCCTCCTGCAGCCGCTCTCTCACACGTGGACCCACGTGGCTTCTCGTGGCCCTCACCTGGGCCCTCAGAATCTTCCCGACTGCTCCCCTGGCCCGCGGGGGCTGCCCTCACAGTGCCCGCTGGCCCTCCTCCCCTGTGCACGCTCCCCTGCAGCGTCCTGCCCTCCCGGCCCCAGGTCTCTGTGTCAGCCGGAGGGATTGCTGACTCGGGGCCTAACTCCCCTGACCCCTTTGATTCAACAGCTAATGAACCGGAGGCCAGAAGGCTGTTTGCCCAAGGCGACACAGAGGGTTAGCTGGCCGAGCTAGAGTCAGAGCAGCCAGGCCTCCCCATCCGCCTTCCGGCTCTTTTCCGTTGCCCCACTGCCGAGGGCACATTCATGCTTGCCACCCACCGCTGTGATTGGTTTAACAAAGGCTTAGCCATCTTTTCCTGGGCTCCACCACGCTGCCTCGTGCCTCCCGCTCAGGTTCGTCCCGTCTCCTCGTGAGCTCCTTGCCCTCCCCAACAACCTCAGGCCCCCCGCGTGGGGCTAGCCCCTCAGCTCGCGGGTCTCCCAGCCTGCTGTCTCTCTGCCACATTTTTACCCACCGGGTCCTCCCCATCTGGCCCTCCTGCCAGGCCCTGGCTGGACCGGCACTGGCATCTTGGCCAGACCAAGGTGGGTGAGCAGCCCCGTCCCTCTGCGTCACTCCGAGCGCCTCTTTCTGAGAGCCAGGGTTTGGCTCTAGGCCTGGGCCAAGCCCAGCCGGCCGGGCGGACTCCACGGACCCTGCCAGGCAGAGCCTGTGCCCCAGGCCTCGCTCCTCCATCTCGCCTCTGCCCGCCCCACACCCTCCCTGCCCGCTGCCTGCCGCCGCCCGCGCCGCTCACTGCCCTCTCATCGATGGCTGCCTGCTGCTCGCACAGCCCACCCCTCCCAGCCCGCAGCTTCTCATCTCTGTTCCTTCCATCCATTGAGATGCGCAGAGCCTTGGCCAGTGCTCGTGCTCGCACCTCCTGCTGCTGCCACTGCTGCTCTGAGCCCCCAGGTGCCTGTCAGGCCACCGCTGCCGCACCCTGCGCCAGCACCGTGCCTCCGTCATCCGCTGCCTAAGTTCATTCTTAACCTCCATCTTCCCCATGGCTGGTTCCCCCAAGGCCCCTCTGCCTGCCGAGCGGCGCTCCGGCAGCTCCATGCCCCTGTGCGCTCTGCCTGCCGACTGTGCCCCTCCCGCCCGGCTGCCCGAGCTCATAGCACGGCCTTCCCTTGGCCCTTCCACTCCATCTTCACAGTGGTGACCTTGGCTTTTCTTTCCATCGTTTCCATGGTGATGTCACCTTGTGCTCTGGTCCCGAGGTGGCCTGGAGGCATGTCCGTCTCTGTGGGTGTATCTTGGGACCTCCCCAGTCATCGCTGTTGGGCCACCTTCTTCTCCCTCATCATCCTTCCCAGGGGAGTCACACCTGCTCCGAGGGGCGCCCTCTGTCCTGCCCCTCCGTGGCTGGCGGCCCCCATGGGCTTGGTTGTGATGTCCCCGGTCTCTGCCATGACTCCATGTGCTCATTTGTCTCCTCTCTTGCCCCCGATCCTGTCCTCCTGGGGTCCTCTGGTGGTTGGTGGCCTCTCGGCTCAGCAGGCTGGCCGGGTGGGCTGGTCCTGCTCTGCCACTGGCAGTTTTGTCTGGGGACCTGGTGGCCACAGTCCCACCCACCTTCCTCCTCCCTGGGCCCAAGGGGCAGAGGGCTGTGGCTGTCGGGGCTACGATGCCCAGAGAGGCCTGTGGCAGGGACTGCCAGTTGGGCTGCTGGGTGGCGATTTCCTCCTCGGCGGCTCTCCGCCCAGCTCCTCCTGCTCCTCTGCATGTGCTTTCTCCTACGCTGGAGTTGCAGTCCTTTGTGCCCTTGGCTCTCGGCCGCCAGGGAGACAGGAGGATGGGGCCCGGGCCACCGAGTGGTGAACCCCACCACTGCCTTCTGAGATGGACTGCTGGGCAGAGCCAGCCCAGCGGGTGCAGCCGCCGCCGCCGCCGCCTCCTCCTCCTCCTCCTCCGCCTCCGCCTCCGCCTCCACCTCCTCTTCATCCCGCTGCCGCCTCTCCCCAGGCGCCTGGGTCTCTGCCCTCACCACTGCTGACCAACTTGTGCGGGGCTTGAATATAACTTGCCAAAATCTCTATTCTTTCGATATTTGCAGATATGTGCCACTGTTTCCAACTTTTCATCAACAAAAAGGCCTTTCCAACTCCTTCCAAATTAGAAGACCAGGTGGTGATACCCAGCACCTCTGGACATTCCCCTGTGCGGGCCGGAGGCGGGCCGGGCCCTGGGACTGCTCTCAGATGAGAAGCGGCCGCGAGCTCCCCGCTCCAGAGACCCACAGGAACCTTTGTAACTAACCCCACCCCCAGGGAAGGCTAGGAACGCCGGAGCCCACGCTGGGGCTGCCGGGGACCAGGCCCGGCTGGACGCTGCGCCGGGCTCGCTGCATGGAGAAGAAGGGAGCTCGGCCCCCACCGGCCGGCCGGCCAGCGCAACGAGGCTGCTGGCCCAGCTGCTCCTGGGGGAGCTTTCCTGCCCCTCCCCTCCTCTGCTCCTTCCCGCATGGACTTCTGCCGCTCCTGCTCCGGACGCCGCCGCCGCTTGCCTTGCCCCTTTGGCCTCCCCGTTTCCTAGGATCCGCATTTGGGTGACTCTGCCCCAGGAGCTTGGCAGGGCGCAGGGCCTCTTCTGGCCTCTCTCCTCTCTCTCTCCATCCACTGTGCCCCTCGGGCCGCGCTCGGTGCCACGTGCCGTGTGGTGTCTGTGCCGCGGGCGGGCCACCTGCCCGCTCACTTCCAGCCTTTGCTGTCCCCGTTGTCGTGCCCGTGCTCCTGGCCAGCCCTCTGTCCCACCAGGCCCCTGTCCTCGCCCCCCCCCTTCTCTTGCCCCCAGCCCCAGCTGCGTGGTCCTCACAGAGCCCTCGGTATTTCATTTCGTGTCCTTGCTCTTTGGTGAGGGTGGGCCCGGCTCAGTGACCTGTTCTGCTCTGTATGGTGCCGTGTGTAATAAACCCGTTGGAATACTCGTGGTCTCCGTTCCTTCCCGTCCCGCCGCCCCGGCCGCCCCTGTGCTAGGGCTGCCCAGGAGGAGGGGGAAGGAGGGAGGGCTGGGACCCGAGGGGCAGCGCCCTGCAGACCAGGGGGTCTCTAACACGCTTTGTCTTCTCTCTTGCAGTCGCGAAAGGGCGCTGACCTGGACCGGGAGAAGAAGGCTGCCGAGTGCAAGGTGGACAGTATTGGGAGCGGCCGGGCCATTCCCATCAAGCAGGTCAGTGCTCTTCCTGCTGTGGCCCAGGGCTGCCGAGCTTGAGGGCCTCTGTGAGTGTGAGGGTGAGCGCCTCCTCCCGGGCTCACATCCTTACTGATGACAGGGGACCACACTCCTCTTAGCTGCCTGGCTGGGCTGGAGCCTTCTGCGCCTGCAGCTCTGCCTGTCCTTCCTCCTCACCACTGGAGGGCAGCAGAGAGCCACCTGTCTTCAGTCCGCAGGCCCTGGCTCTCAGACCTGCAGGTTTTGGAATCCCACCTGGAGAGGGAGTGTCTGGGTTTGCCAGAGTAACCCGAGGTTGCTGGAGTGGGTGCTGGGAGCTGCTCCATTGGGGGGCTTATTGCCTTCCCCCACCCCCAATATGTGTCCCTGTTACTTTTTTTTTCTTTTCTTGTTTATTGTGGTATTGGGGATGGAGCCCAGGGCATACTGTATGTTAGGCAAGCACACACTTCTGCCCCTTTCTTTTCTTTCCTTTTTTTCTTTTCCTTTCTTTCTCTTTTTTTTTTTTTTTTTTTTTTTCGGTACTGGGAATGAACCCAGGGGCATTCTACCTCCGAGCTACACCCCCAGCCCTATTTTTTAGTCTTTATTTTGAAACAGGGTCTCACTGACTTTGCAAAGGGCCTCACTAAGTAGTAGCTGAGGCTGTCCTCGAACCGCGATCCTCCTGTCTCAGCCTCCCAAATGCTGGGATTATAAACGTGCGCCACCACGCCCAGCTTTATTCCTTTCTTTTTTAGTGTGTGTAATACTGGGGATTGAACCCAGGGGCGTTCTACCTCCAAGTTGTGGCCCCAGCCCTATTTTTTATTCTTTTTTTTTTTTTGTGTGTGTGTGTGTGTGTGTGTGTGTGTGGTACTAGGGGTGGAACCCAGGAGCCTTTTTACCTCCAGGCTATACTCCTAGACCTATTTTATACTTTATTTGGAAATAGGGTCTCGCTAAGTAGTTGAGAGCCTAAGTATCTGAGGCTGACTTTGTGCGATCCTTCTCTCTCAGCCTCCCAAGCGTGGGGATTAAAAGCTTGCACCACCACCCTGGGCTTATTCATTATTTTTGAAACAGGGTCTTATTAAGTTGCAGAGGGCCTCACTAAGTAGCTGGGGCTGTCCATGAACCATGATCCTCCTGTCTCAGCCCCCCAAATGCTGGGATTACAGGCGTGCGCCACTGTACCCAGCTCCCTATCCTTTTTAAAAATTTTATTTTGAGACAGGGTCTCATTGAGTGCCCAGGCTGGCCTTGAACTTTCAGTCCTTCTACCTCAGCCTCCTGGTAGCTGGGTTGCACGTATGCACCACAGTGCTGCTGTTTCCTTGTGTCGTGTGATGCTGGGATTGAGCCCAGGGCACTCTACCTCTGAGCTGCACCCAGCCCTGTTTTTAAATTTTGAAACAGGATCTCATTAAGTTGCTGAGTGTCTTTAGGTTACTGAGGCTAGACTTGAACCTGCAAACCTCCCTTCTCCATCTCCCCAGTACTGGGATTACAGGCATATGCCACAACACCCAGCTTGTGTAATTCATTTTTAAAGGAAAAAAGTAATGCTCATACCATCCCACCAACCTCTCCTCCATCTCCTTTCTGAGCCACCCTGGGAGTACTAGGTTACCCCAACCCACGTCTCCCAGACTCCCGTTGGGGGTTCTTGTATTGGAAGACACATGGACCTACATGGACATCTTTGCTCAGAGGTGGTGGGTGGTGTGTGGGCTGGAGACTCTGGATCTGCTGGGGTGGACGGGGGTAAAATGGAGAGGCAGGGGCCTTGACCAGGGTGCCCGTGAGGACTGAGGGCGTGAGGACTGAGGGCTGCCGCTGCTAGTCTGATTGCCCTGCCTGGCATGGTGCTGGTTTGGTATTGATTTTCTTGGGGTCTGGTTGTTGGCGAGGTTGGTCTACAGTGGGCCGTGTTGCTAGGTTTTGACCTTGGTGGTGACCAGTGTGGCCAGAGCTTGCCTTGTGGACCCTTGTGCGTGTGAGCTACGGGGCTAGGGGGTGGTCAAGGTGACTAGGATTCATGTGCCAAGGTCGGGGGTCTCTGATGCCCGTGAAGATCCATAGAGAAAGATGAATCCCGACAGACATGTCAGGACTCCAGGGGGTGTGCGCTGATTCGCGTTCTGCGGGTCTGTCTGTCTCTCTCCCCCTCTCTCCACATGCATGGCTTCCTGTCTGGCGGGACCGCTCCAGGTGGGTGAGCCTGCAGAGGTCGCCTGAAAGTCCTCTTTCCTCCAGTCCCCGTGCACAAGTGTGCAAACAGGCATTGGTGTCTATGCCCGTGTAGGATGAGTGACAGGCTCACTGCTGATTGTTGGAGCCCATGTGGCCACAGGGATGTGATGTGCTCTGGACAAAGGCTGGAGGTGGGAGAGGGAGCGAACGCACCTCTAGCCTAGAGGTTGGTAAGGGGCCAGAGCGCCTTCTTTCCAGGGCCCATGAGCCTTCCTGCTGGGGGTCGTGGTGCGTCTTCCATAGGTGTGGGGAGACCTGGTGGATGTGGAGGAGGAAGCCCTGTGAACTTGCACCTGTGGTTCTGGTCCAGCGGAGTCACTTGAGTGTCACAGCCCAGTGTGGACTGTCCTTGGATGGTCCCTCCTGCAGTCATCCCTGAATCAGGGCTGTCTGGGCTCCGGATGTGGCCGCCACCCGTCACTGCTACCACTTTGGGAGTGTATAGCGCAATGGTCCGCTGGCCTGTAGGGTGGGGTTCTCTCCCCGCCCCAGACGCCACCCCCTGGCTGGACCTCCCCAACCCGGCGGCCCCGCCCCGAGGATCCTCGCCCCTCCCTTTTCCGCTCAGCCCTCCCCCCCATCCTCGCCCCTCCCCTTTCCGCTCAGCTCTCCCCTCCCCCCAGCTCCTGCTGGGAGTGGAGATTGCATCTCAGTTGCCATTTGCATTCCCAATCAATCCGGACTCCGCAATTAAGTCGGCTGGCGGAGCTGGGAGGGAGGCGGCGGCGGGAACGGGTCCTCTGGGGGCTGTCGCCTCCGCACCGCTCCCATTCCGTCCCAGATTGCTTCCTGCTCCGCCGTGCGCAGCCGGCCGGCCAGGGAGGGGAGCAGGAACCCCGGGGCTCCTCTCCCTCTGGTAGATGGCCATGGCTGCTGCGGGGGTGGGGGTGGGGGGGTGCAGGGCTGCACAGCCCGGCGGGTGAGGGGCAGGTGCCTAGGCCGGGCGGAGCCCACCTCTCACTGGCCCACCCGCCCAGCCTGGCCACTCCGCCCACACCCTGCTAAGGAGCCTCATTATCACTGAACCTGCTTCTCCCTGAGAGGGTCCTGGGCAAGGATGGGGTAGTGCTGGGTGAGCGAGGGCTTGCCCTCCTAGACACCCCCCCCCCCAGCATCCTGACTTGTGATTCCCTGCTCAGGGACCAGGACCAGGGTGGGTTCCAGTGGGAAAAAAAGAGCCTTGAGACCCTAAGCCCATGCATGCGCCTGTGAACTAGTACCCACCAGCTGGTGGCAGAAAGGGTCTCAGCCTGCCGGTCCCCCCAGGACTGGAATCTGGGGCTGCGCCCAGAGAGAAGGTCCCCAGGAAGGCAGGGAAGGGGGATGCTGACTTCAGACTGGCTGGCCATCCCTGGAGGAGTTCTGTGATGAGCAAGAGAGCTGGGCAAAGCCAGGTGTGGGGGCACACGCTTGTAATCCCAATACTTGGGAGGCTGAGACAGGAGGATCACGAGCTCGCAGCCAGCCTCAGCTCCTTAGTGAGGCCCTCTGCAACTTAGTGAGATCCCATTTCAAAATAAAGAATAAAGAATAGGGCTGGGGGTATAGCTCAGAGGTAGAATGCCCCTGGGTTTAATCCCCGGTATTGCCATAAATAAATAAACATATAAATAAATAGGTAGATAGTTAGAAAGCTGGGCAGGGGCTCCACCTGGGACATCTGCCCCCAGGCTCACCTAAGACTTACCCAGGGGCTCTGGCCCAGGACCTCCTCACTCACGCTTGATGGCTGTTTGTGCTTGGGGCTGGGGGCCGGAGGTCGGGAGGAGGAGCAGCTGTGCTGATCGCTTGCCTCTCAGCACCGGCCCTGGCTGTGGCAGGGACGCCACCCTAGAGGCAGGACACCAAGGCCCCAGGACTTCAGCCCCTCTTGTCCTCAGAAGCCCCTGGAGCAGTCTCCCATGCTGACGGGGACCAGGAGCGGGGTGTGACCCGAGATGAAGCATGTAGACTTCATCTGTTGACAAGCGGGAGCTGGCAGCTCAAGCTGCTGGGCCCCTGGGCTCCACCTTGCCCCTAGTGGGGAGGGGAGAGCAGTTGAAATCCTCATCGCCTGTGCCTGAGAGCGGGAGGTGCAAGTGGGTTGGTGTCTTCCCCACCTTGGACCTCAAGGGGAAGGCACAGACTTCCTGCTTTTCCTGCTCAGTCTCCCCCTCCCCACTCTCCTGGTTGGCAGAGGCAGAGCCAGAGCGGTCCATTTCTGCGGGGGAGGGGCATTCAGGGCCCCTGGGCTCTGCTTCTTCCAAGTGTGGCCCTTCCCAGCCCCGTGGGTGGAGCCCCGGGTGCCCTCTCCCCATCAGCATCTGTCCTCCCCATGAGACCTGTGGTACTAGGATGGAACCCAGGGGCTTTCTACCTCTGGGCTACACTCCCAGATCTATTTTATATTTTATAGGAACAGGGTCTCACTAAGTTGCTGAGAGCCTCACTAAGTAGCTGAGGCTGGCTTCCAGCCTGTGCGATCCTCCTGTCCCAGCCTCCTAGGTACAGGGATTATAGGTGTGCACCACCATGCCAACTCCTGTGGGACATCAGCCTCTGCAGGGCTCGCTGCTTCTTACCACCCCTCCTGAGTTGGGGGCTTGGGGGACCTGTCACTTGGTGCCTACCGTGGTGCTCCTCTCCTAGCCACTCTGCCGTCCCTCTGTGGTCTCAGGGAGCAGGCCGAGGTGTCTTCTGGGGGTCACTGCAGAGGCAGGTTTCTCCACGGCAGGAAGTCCCTAAACAAGGCTTACCACTTCAACTCCCCTGGGGTGGCCCATCATCTGACAGCCACACAGTCGAGGGGCTTTCTGTCCTCTGGTTCTTCCAGCAGACACTGAGTGCACGGCCAGGCACTGGCCCAGGTTAGAGCGTATCAGTGAACAGAGCACACAGGTCCCAGCCGTGTGACCTGTTAAAGAGCGCCATACTGGCACATGACAGCGGTTCAGACAGAGGCCAGGGCATTCTTCAGACAGTTGGGATTCCCTGCTCTCTGCTGGGGTGCCACAGGGGGCAGAAGGCCAGGCCCCTGCAGAAACCTCTGCTGCTGTCCGCCCCGTCCCATGGTGCCTGCCGTGTGGGAATGGCAGTACCAGAGGCCATCCAAGTGTCTGTTGTGATGTGGCTGTGTGCACTGGGGAGATGGACACCCACCCCTAGAGCTGTGGTCCGGGCTGCCTCCGGGTGGGTGGTCAGAGGGAGCAGAGCTTTGTGGAAGGAGATATTTAAGTGGCTCTTCCTAGTTCAGCCACAGGTCCCGGAGGCCTGCTCAGACGCAGGCTCAAGAGGAGGTGGGTGAAGAGTGCTGGTGCCGGTGGTGCTGTGTGCTTCCCGTGCTCCTGGTCTCTGGTTGGACCCTTGTTCTTAGGGCTCTGTGGCACGAGGCTGCCTCTGGCCTGGGGGTCCTGTGGCACGGGGCTGGCCTGGGGGTCCTGTGGCACGAGGCTGCCTCTGGCCTGGGGGGTCCTGTGGCACGGGGCTGCCTCTGGCCTTGGGGGGGGGGTCCTGTGGCACAGGGCTGCCTCTGGCCTTGGGGGGGGTCCTGTGGCACAGGGCTGCCTCTGGCCTGGGGGGTGTCCTGTGGCACGGGGCTGGCTCTGGCCTGGGGGTCCTGTGGCACGAAGCTGCCTCTGGCCTGGGGGGGGGTCCTGTGGCACAGGGCTGCCTCTGGCCTGGGGGGGGGTCCTGTGGCACGGGGCTGGCTCTGGCCTGGGGGGGGGGTCCTGTGGCACGGGGCTGGCTCTGGCCTGGGGGGTGTCCTGTGGCACGGGGCTGCCTCTGGCCTGGGGGTCCTGTGGCACGGGGCTGCCTCTGGCCTTGGGGGGGGGGTCCTGTGGCACAGGGCTGCCTCTGGCCTGGGGGGGGGTCCTGTGGCACGGGGCTGGCTCTGGCCTGGGGGGGGGTCCTGTGGCACGGGGCTGGCTCTGGCCTGGGGGTCCTGTGGCACGGGGCTGGCCTGGGCCTCAGTCTGTGCTTCTCTTCGTAGGGGATTCTGCTGAAGCGGAGTGGCAAGTCCTTAAACAAGGAGTGGAAGAAGAAGTACGTGACCCTGTGTGACAACGGGCTGCTCACCTACCACCCCAGCCTGCACGTGAGTCCGCAGGAGCCTGCGCTGGCACTTGGAGGCTGGGAGGGGCTCATGCAGCCCCCGCCCTTGGCAGCTGGGCTCTTGTCCCACTTTAGTGTTTGAAGAGCTGGGTCTGCCCTGAGCGTCTGCAGCCAGGGTGCCCGTGTGGTCTAGCAGTTGTCTTCAGCTGGGCCGTGCCCCGGCTCCTGGGCCTGGGATGGTAGGGGACAAGGTGGTAGTGAAACCAGGCTGTTCAGGATGCCCTGGGAGGAGAGCGGGGTCAGAGGCACGTGGCCTAGGCCCCAGCGTCGGGGGTGTTGCAAAGACTGCAGCGTGGCCCCTGTGGCAGCCCCCACCCTTCTTCTCTCCTCCGCCCTGCACTGCGTGGCTCCAGCACACAGCTGTCGCCAGAATCCATCTCTGTCACCACCCCACTGTGGGGCTAATGAGTTCTCCTGTGAAGCCCCTCGAGCTCAGCACGTGGGCCAGCCCCACCCCGCCCGGAGCCCTGGGCCTGCCTCTGAGAGCCCCCAGCCTGCCTGGGGGTCTGCACACGCCGTCACAGGGGCCCAGCCTGCAAGGTGCCAGCCTGTGTTTCCCGGCCATAACCTGGTCCAGACCGCCATGTGGAGCAGACCCACAGGAGAGGCCTGGCGCGGGGAGGGCCGGCCTTGGGAGGCGCCCAGGTTCCCCTCAGCTGGGTCCTCAGGACCCTCCCCTAGCTCAGGGGACAGTGTCAGGAGCTCAGTCCTCCTAACATCCTTTAGCCTGCAAGTGGGGCCTGTGCCAGGATGCCAGGGCAGTCATTCCTAGGGAGATAGAGAAGGCACCAGCTGTGCTGAGCACAGCAGGCTCCCCCTCGCCCTGGCCTGCCCAGAGTGCTCAGAGGCAGAGAGACAGCAAGACCTGCCAGGACAGCAGTGACAGCGAAGACAGAGGTGTCTGGGCAGCCAGTGGGCCCACAGGCTGTGCCACCTCAATGGCCCCCACTAAGGAGGGTGAGGAGGTGGAGCCACAGAGACAGTCGTGGATTCACAGTGCCTCCTACCCAAAGGGTCCGAGAGGCCTGTGCCCGTACCCAGGCGGCAGGAACCTGGCAGTGTGCTGAGGCCCAGGGCCTTGTCCCTGCGTGTGTTCACCTGGACAGGGGAGCTGGCCTCCGGACACCTTGGCCTCCCACCTGGGCGGGCGGCCTCCCCTCCCCAGCCTGTACCCCAACCTTATCCTGCCTCGTTGAATGCCCTTGGCCGGGCATGGCATCTGACCCCTGGCCCAGAGTTAAGGGAGCCAAGTAGTGAAGGCGTTGGAGTGGGCTCTGGACTCCAAACAGGAAGGAACGAGGAGGCTAGTGGGCGCGCTGTCCCTCACGCCAGAGAGCAGGAGGAGACATGTCGGTCTCCCAGCCAGCAGCTGAGCTGAGACCTTGACTGAGTCAGCACTGCCCAGGTGTTCCTGCACTTGCCAAGAGCTCCTCCCTTGGGCGGGCTGGTAGGGGCCACACAGGGAGGGCATGCTCTGGGAACGGTGTGGCCCTGGCCCACGGCCTGCTCCTGGCCCCCTTCCTCCCGGGGCAGGCGGCCCCATCTGTCAAAGAGCCCTGGGCCCCTGGTCAGCACACATGTCCCTTCCCGTGGATATTCGATTCAAACTGCCACCGGCAGAGGGCAGAGCCAGGCTCAGTCCAGTTGTCTCCTTGGGCTCCCAGGCCGGCCTCTCCCCGGGCATCTTCCCCTTTGCCTGCACTGGCCGCCTCTGCTAGCTTCCTCAGCTCTCCGGTTCGGCAGTGACCACGCAGCCTCCTTGCCTGGACTGGGGGGTTTTCCCGGAGGCGCTGGGCTGCGGTGCTGGTGTCACTCTGGGGGTCAGGCAGGGCCGGGCTGGGAGAGGTGCAGGTGACTCCCTTGCTGGAGGTCGCCGGGTGGCCGGCGGGGCGGAATGGCGGTGGGCCTCAGGCTTCGCACCGATCTCGCCTGGCCCGAGAGAGCCCGCCACAGCCTCCCCCGCTGCAGCCAGCGGAGCCATTCACACAATCACCTTCTGTTAATTCTATCTGCAACATCAATTAAATTGTTTGTAGAAACTAATTGAATGTGGCTTAATCACACATCTTAATAGCTTTCCACGCTCTGAACTCGTTGTTAATTCCAGTAATAAAACGAGATGAGAACGCTGGCTGGGTAATTAGCGAGGAGGCTGGGGAAGAAATTGCTGTTTGATGGTGGGTAATAAAGGCAGCCGTGGTGACCGCTCTCCTGAGCAGCCGCCGCCGCCGCCACCACTGCGCTCCCTGTTCTGCTGACGGAGGGAAACGCCGTTGCTCTGTGCCTGAGGTCCCTGTCCTCGCCGCTCTCCCAGGCTCCGTCGCCCGGGCTGTCCTCCAGGCCCAGCCTCCATTGCTCGGAGTGGGCCCAGCATGGGAAGCTGAGGGTGCTGGCCTGGCCTCCCGGTGCCTGCCGGTGAGGGGCAGGTGCTGAGGCTGGGCGGTCTGTCCCCTGCAGCCAGTTCCTGGCTCCTTGGCTCCGCGCAGAGTCCCTCTGTATGTATAGCTGTGGATCTTGGCATAGGGTCAGCTCCCGCCGCCCCCAGCTGGGGCGTCCCAGGGCTCGACTGGGCCTGAAAACTTGTTGCTGCTGCTGTGACCTCCTTGTGAACTGGAGCAGCGCGAGCCCTGCCCCCGGAGAGGGGCCGCAGCTGGGCCTTTGGCCCGGCCAGCTGTTGACAGTTGTCTGGAGCAGCCGATCCAAGATGTGATTATGTACAGGGACTGGCAAGGATCAGGGCTCAGTGTGGGGAGGCTGGGATGAGGACGTGCAGGGCGCAGTCTTGGGGACAGGTGGGCGCAGTCTTGGGGACAGGTGGGGAGTTGGGTGGGAGGGTGAAGTCCTCAAACTAGGACTGCAGCTGCAGTGCCTGCCTGGTGGGTGGAGCTCCCTCTGCTGGAGAGGGCCAGGTGGGCAGCAAGGGGCCCAGGCATGGTTCCCACCTGGCACCTCTACCTCTGTGCGGCCCGCATGGGCCAGGGGCGGCCAGAGGGTTCTGGTTGGGGTGGGGTTTCTCAGTCCATTTTGTGAGCTGACGGAACCTCAGAGCAGCGGCCCCATCCCTCGACGGGCTGGGGTGGCTCTGGTACTGCAGGGAAGAGCAGGGCGGGGCCGGGGCTCCTGGAACACGCCTGGCAGAGGCGGCGCCTGCTTTCCAGCGTTGGGCCCAGGCCCTAAGGGTGGCCTCTCCCCTGAAGAATGAAGGTGGCTACAGGCGCAGCCGGGTACACGCGCTGGCCCCAGGTGGGGCGGTACTGCCCGGCCCTCCCGCCGTTCCTCAGCTGACTCAGCTGCGGGCACAGCCATCCTGCCATGGCTGGCGGGTGGGGGCCAGAGTTTGGGGCCCCCTATCTTCTTGCCTCCACCTCAATTCTCTTGGGGAACAGGTGGCCCCGTTGTTATTCCCGAAGTGAGGGGCCACCCTTGAGCCCCGGTAGACCCACTGCCGACCCGGGGCTTCCCAGGAGGCAGCACTGGCTTTCACGAGGAGCACTCTGCCCCGTTTCCCGCAGCTGAAAGGTGAAAGCACTCTGAAGCCCTGAGCGATGGCAGGTGGAGGCCTGGGCCCCACTGGGAGGCTGCACCTGAGGCGGCTCCCGGGGAGCCCTTGGGTGCGTGCTGCCCCGGGTGCCCATGAAGGGGCCACAAGGAGCCCACTTCATGTCTGATCAGTGGAATGCAGTCAGAAGTCAGGTCAGACCACACTTCCAGATTCTTCCCTATCAGGGAGGTGTGCAGATCACGGAAGGAGAGCTGGGCAGCTCAGAACTACCCAGGGGCTAGGCAGGGGCGGGGAAGCAGGAGGCAACGCCAAGCTGCAGGCCGGGTCCTTATTTAGCACAGGGAGCCACTGATCCTGGTACTTGGGAGGCTGAGACAGGAGGATTGCAAGTTCGAGGCCCTCCTGGGTAACGTTGGTGAGACCCAGTTTCAAAATAAAAAGGGCTGGGGTGTAGTTCAGGTGTAGAACACCCTGGTGTTCAATCCCCAGCACCACAAAGACGGACAGGAAACAAAACGGGAGCCACAGGCACGGAGGGCCACGGCCGTTCACCTGCCCCTGTCGCTGGGGCGGGCCCCAAGCACGGAGTGACGCGCGCCCCAGGGTCCTCGGGGCGCCGACTTGCTTGCCTAGAGGCGGCCAAGTTCCCGGGCTCAGGATGGGCTGGGGAAGCCCACCCCCAACTCGGGAATCTGAAAACCTGCGCTTGACTCTTTCTCTGCCGCCTTCTAACTGTGGCATATTGGTGGATTAACTTTGCTGAGCCCAGTTTTTTCACCTCCAAAACAGGCACAGAGACACCTCTTGCAGGGTGTTGAGATTACGTGGGCTGATGTAGGAAATGCGTGTGCGTGTGCGTCTCTGAAGACGCGCTGCCGTGGTGCGTGCGAGGGGCACTCGGCTAGGCTGATGATGGCAGTCCTTCCGTGAGGGGCTCCGATGGTGAGGAGGTGGATCTGCCGCTTCACTCCTAAGGCTACCCACAAGAATCAAAGGCTTGGGAGGCCGAGATAGGAAGGTTGCAGGTTCGAGGACAGCCTCAGCAAGTAGTGAGGCTCTCCTCAACCTAGTGAGACCTGCTTCAAAATAAAAATAAAAATATAGGGCTGGTGATGTAGCTTGGAGGTAGGAGGTCCTTGGGCTCAATCTCCAGTACTGCACACACACACAAAGAACCAGAGCCTGCCCTTTGAACATCCAGTAAGCAGGGCACAATGGCACATCACCTGTAATCCCAGTACTTGGGAGGCTGAGACAGAATTGCAGGGTTGAGGCCAGCCTCAGCAACTTAGCAAGACCCTGTTTCAAAACAAAATTTTTTTGTAAAGCACAGTGACTCACGGCCTGTAATACCTGTACTTGGGAGACTGAGACAGGAGGATCTCAGGTTCAAAACCAGCCTTAGCAACTTAACAAGGCTCTCAGCAATTTAGTGAAACCCTGTTTCAAAATTAAGAGGATTGGGTATATCTCAGAGGTAGAATGCCTGAGTTCAATCCCCAGTATGAAAAAATAATGGTAATAGTGATAATAAAAATAAAAACATGAGGGGCTGGGGGTGTGGCTCGGGGGTAGAATTCCCCCGGGTTCAATCCCCAGTGCCAGGAAAAACAAAATCCAAGGAATGCTTATCACCAGGTACCCTTCTGGGGACTGCGGGCTTTAGGGGCTCCCAGGCCCAGCTGGGTAGGAGGGGTTGCTCAGTCCCCCTGAGCTCGGGTCCCCTCCTGAGAGCCACAGGTGGCTCTCTCCTTGTTCCTATCCCCATTTAGTACCTCCTAAGCCCTCTGCCCTAAGGGCCCCAAGTCTCAGGGCCTGGCCCCGGTCCTTAGGGCTCCCTCCTTGCCCCTGGCGCTCTCCTGGCCCCACTGTGGAGATCGGATCCAGACTTGGAGACCTTGAGGGGGCTCAGAGTCCTGCACTTTGAGAGGGGTCTCTCCTCCCCCCAGCCCAGGTAGCCCCGCAGAGGGACCAGGAGTGGAGGGGCTCGCGCTGGGGACAGGCTGCCCAGGAGGCCTGTCCTGACGCGTCTCCATCTCTTGCGTGCTCGGCCTTTAGGACTACATGCAGAACATCCATGGCAAGGAGATCGACCTGCTGCGGACCACGGTGAAGGTGCCAGGAAAGCGCCTGCCCCGAGCCACGCCGGCCACAGCCCCGGGCACCAGCCCGCGTGCCAATGGGCTGGCCGCGGAGCGGAGTAACACGCAGCTGGGCGGAGGTGCAGGTGAGGCTGCCGCTGTGGGCTGCAGGGAATGGCGGTGGTGGAGGGGGCCCAGGGAGGGAGATTTCGTGTTCGGGTCTGGCTGCCTCAGCCACACCGCACTGCAGGGTCTTCTCAGTCCCAGGCTGTGGCCAAGATGCAGCCCTTGAGGAGCTAGTGAGGCGGCCCGGCTGTCAGGTGGGGCCGGGGAGCCTCGGGGCTGGAGAGAGAGGCCAGCGGTCCTGGGACCAGCTTCCTTCTGCCTATTAAGGCCAGCACATTAAGGCCAGCTTGTCAGCTTGCCAAGTGGGGCAAGGGGGTGGGGCTGGGAGGGGATGGAGCTTTCTGCGGTCCCCAGGCGGTCATCCTCAGGTCTGCGGTGAGAGAGGCGGGTCTCTGCGCGGGGACTGAGTTTAGAGAGGATCTGGAGCGGTGGGGGGCACTGCCATGTGTCCAGGGGTCTGGGATGAAGAGTCGGCTGAGAGGCTGCGACTGCATGGGGCAGCCTTCCGTGCTGTGCCCTCACCCCTTGTGTGCCTGCGCGCCGGGTAGAAGGCCCTCTGTCCCCAGCGTTCACCTCCCGGCACCGCTCATTCCTCTTCCCGGAGTGTCTGCTCCAGGGCCCCGCCCCAGACCGTTGGCTCTGTGCCCAGGGCCAGAGACTGCCTGCCGCTCAGGACACTGCCTGACCTTTGGGTGTGGTCTTCGGGCTGGACGCATCTCCTTCCATGTGGGGATGCTGGGGTGTTCTGCTCGTCACCAGGAAGGAGGGTGCTTCAGCTGCTAGTGGGCAGGGGATGGAAGGCTAAGGCTCCTGGAGTGGATGGGGTAGACCCGGGGAAACAGAACGCCTGCCTGAAATGCAGACAGGACTTGAGGGTGGAGGAGCGAGGCGAGGCTCAGAGCGTCCAGTGTGCCCCTTGTTCTGGGCAGGCCGGGGGCGTGGGGAGAGCCAGGGAGGCCTCCACTCAGCAACTGTCTAGATGGCCGCCATGACTGGGCTGTGCCGGCTGTAGTGGCCGCCTACACAGGGCCACCCTGGGGCCGCGAAGTCCAGTTTTGTAAGAAGCAAAGGCCCTAAGGAACGGCCCGGTCATTGGGGCGCTGAGGTGCGCACCCGCACCTGCCTCACCTGAAAGGTTTGCTTCCTTCCTCTAAGCCACCCGGAGCTTAGATCAAGACAGCACTTGAGGTGCAGAGGGAGGGGTCTAGGCGACAGAGGGAAGGGAGTCAGCAGAAGACAGCCGGCCGCCGCGGTGGTGTGCTGAGAGTGTATGGGTGTGTAGGCACGCATGTGTGCATTGGGCTGGGCCCTGGCTGTCCAGTGGCAAAAATGGTAGGTTGCCTGTCGTCCTCAGCGCCAATGAGGTCTCCCAGAGCCGGGCACAGAGCGCCAGTGAGCCCTGGGCAAGGGGTCCCTCATACAGGCACCAAAGAGGACCCGCAAGCACGGGTCCAGAGCAGGGCCTCTCCTTGAAGGCGGGTAGGAAGAGGAGGGCTGGGCTGGCTCCCCAGAGCGGGAGGGAAGCAGGACGGCTGTCCTGGCCTCGCTCCCCTTCACCTGGGGAGCCCCGCGCAGAGAAGCCAAGCACACTCGCCCCGTAATTACAGCACCCACACACGGGAGTGCACGCTCGCGCTTCCCGAGCCCGCATCCCCGCTGCCGCACGCTGACACCGACCCTCACGCACACTCACACATGTCTCTCGCTCACCGGGCGATGTTAACATCTCATTATCTTTGTTACTGTAATTACATTATCCGCTGCTTTATGCAGAATTATCCTCGGAGGACTAATTGATGGCTCCATGTTTAATTCATTAATCATTAGCATCAAATTCGACAATTACAGTGCACACTGATTGTGGGATTGCAGGCGTAATGAGGGGAGAATTAACAAAGAAAAGGGAAGCACTTTCCCTCCCTCAGGGTTTTGGGTTGGGGGCTTGGGGGAGAAGGTGGGCCTGTGATGTCTTTGGATGGGGCTCAGGACGAAGGGGATAGGATTGGGAACCCAGGAGGGGAGGAGAGCAGGAAGGGGTGGCGAGAAGCCAGGGTCCCCTCAGATGGCCTACTGAGGGGCCGGAGGGCAACGGGAGACCTGCGGCTGGAGTCTGTTGTCTGGTTTGTGGTCGTGTTCCCCCACGTCCTGTGTATCTGGCCTTGTTTGGGGTATTTAGACAAATGCAAGAGGCCTGTGCTGCCTTCAGGCACCGTGCTCTCCCTGAGGCCTGGGGCCGCTCTCCCCTTCCAGCTGTGTCAGCTCCAGACGTCCTGAGACCCTACCCGTCTCAGGGCCAGCGGGGCCTCCCCTTGGCTTCCTTTCCCTTCAGGCTGCCTGCCCTGCTGCGAGCCCCCACCTAGCCGCTCCTCACTGCTCCTAACAACTAGGGTTTGGCTCACCTGTTCTCACACCCCTGGCGGCCATGGCTTCCTGGCTTCCGTCACCACCCTCCATCTGGGGAATACCAAAGACGTTGTGGTGGACACCAGGGTTCTCAGTATCCCCCAGGCTCTTTAAAAATCAGAGGCCTCTGAGGCCCATAGCTCTCATCAGGATCTTTCCGGAAGGGCCTGGAAAGATCCAGGAGGAGGCTGTGAGGATGCAGGCGCTCCGCTCCATGGCCAGCCTCGCCTGCCCAGCCGGGCACTCCTAGAGCCTCGGTTCCCCTTGGCTATGCCATTCTTCCCTGATGGGAAACGAAAGATTAATTTTCTTCAGCCCAACAGGATAATTACTAATACTAATTAGACATAATTACTTGAATTTGATACACTTATTTCTCGTCAGAATGGCAGCCAAGCTGAGGCAAAGCAAATGGCATATGTGGACCAGGATGTAGGGTGCGGGCCAAGCCAGGAGCGGGTGGCAGGTCCTGGCCCCGGGACCTGCAGTGGGGGGGCGCCTCGCTGTGGCCACGCCCCGTCCAGTGAGCGGACAGAGCTGTGCTGTGGCCTTCACTGGGTGGAGGATCTAGAAGGAATGGCCAGGGCTGCGCCTAGGGGTGGAGGGGCAGTACACCTGGTGCCGTCGGGGGCCCCAGACACTTCTTCTCGGTGCAGTTCTGGGGCTCTGCCCTATAGCCCTGTTTTCAGGACAGGTGTTGCCTGCAATCATCCCCGCCCCCTCGGCCTCCCCTCCCATCTGACCCTTCCCCCCAGGTGCCCCCCACTCGGCCAGCAGCGCGTCCCTGCACTCTGAGCGCCCCCTCAGCAGCTCGGCCTGGGCTGGCCCGCACCCCGAGGGGCTGCACCAGCGCTCCTGTTCCGTGTCCAGCGCCGACCAGTGGAGTGAGGCCGCTGCCCAGCCCCCCGGCACGCAGCACCCTGGTGAGTGGAGGGCGCCCTGCCCCCTTGGTGGCCGAGGAGCCCTCCAGGGCTTGTCGCGTGGGGAACCACGCTGTCCCTTCTCCAGCCCCAGTGTGTGGCTTCCCACCAGTTCTCTTGCCCCAGGTCTGGCCACTGCCGGCCTGTGCCGGAGGCCCGCCCTCCACGCTAGCTCCTCCCCTCCTCGTCCCCAGGCAGGGCTGGTGGCGCTCCAGCGTCCCATCAGCCCCCTGCGCAGCCAGCTCATCAGCCTCTCCGTGGGGGGGACAGTGAAGCAGGCGCTGAGTAGGGCTGGCCTGTGGAGGAGGGGTCCTGCGGAGCGGCCCACAGGCCTCTTCCCTAGCCGTCTCCCTCCTGCTCACCCCAACACCCCAGCTTACTCTCCTGGGTATCTCATTTTCTCTGTCCTCTCCTGTGTCATTTTCTCTCGGTCCTTCACCCCTCCAGTCCGCGCCTTCTGACTTCAGCCCTTGGCTGTTCTGAAAGCTAAAAAGGGACTGGGACAGCTCCCCGACACCTCTAGTGGCAGGCGAAGACGGGGAGGCGGCCCACACTGTCACCTGCCCCTGGCCACCTAGAGCTGCTCCCTGCCTGGGGCCGTCTGTCTGTCCCCTGGCCCGCAGGGAGGCACGTTTATGGTATCCTGAGACCCTTCCCAGACCTGCGGCCCTTGCCTCTTACAGCGGCCACAGTCCCCGCCCACTGCAGAGCCAGGGCTTCCCTGGTGGCCCTGCCCGCTGGCCTCGCCGGCCTGGGCGCACCTCTGTTGAGTCTGGAAGGAGGCAGGCAGGAGGGGGAGCGTGTCTGCCTCTAATGAAGTTTGACATTTAGTGGTGAGCGCCGGGCGGGGTGTGGGAGCCGGAGCTTGATTAGCGCGCTCTAATTGACAGTAATTAGGCAGCTCCCTGATTGTTTCTAATTCTGCTATTAATTGTGAGGAGCGGGGAGTGTGATTGAGGATAAATTTGGTGCGGAGCTGCTGGGGCTTTGGCTCCCTGTGAGCTCCAGGGCCGCTTCCACCCCTCCAGGCTGCAGAAGCCGCTGCTCCCTCCGCCTTCACCCTGCTCTGCCTAAGTTCCCCTCTCTCCCCGCGCTGCCTCCTCCTCCTCGGCCGGGAGCCTGGCAGCCCTGGCTGGCTCTCCAGACGTGGCCCACCTAGTGGGCAGGACCGGCCATGCCGTGCCCGCCTCTGCCCTGCCCGCACTGACCCGCTCTCCCCTCCCCAGCCGGTGGCCCCGCTGAGGTGCTCAGTTCCAGCCCCAAGCTGGAGCCTCCCCCATCTCCCCACTCCAACCGGAAGAAGCACCGGCGGAAAAAGAGCGCCATGACCCCCCGACCAGACGGCCCCAGCAGTGCTGCTGAAGGTTCGGGGGACCGAGGGAGAGCGGGCATAGGAGGTGGGCAGGGGCCTGGGCGCAGTTCCCCGAAGCAGCACCTCGTTCCCGGGCTGGATGGAGGAAGCACTTTTTAGGGATGACTCCTGGGCACAGACGCCACCAGCTCTTGCGGGAACCGGCCGCACTTCAGCCACGGCTGGCTCCCCTCGCCGAGCTCTTTCTCCTCAGTCGCGAGCTTGCTTCTGTTGGTCTTAAAGTCGGACAGTGACCGCTGCCGTGCTCCTCTGAGATGCGCGGGCAGGGCCCGTTTCCTCTCGGTCACCCGTGAGCTGAGTGAGTGCGTGGCCGTAGGGTGCTTCAGGCCTGTGTGGGGCCGTGGTCTCCAGCAGCCTCTGAGCATGGGCGTCCGGCTCCTCGGGCTCCTTCCTCGTCCTGTCTGTCACCGTGCTACCCCCAAAGCTCCCCAGTGTCCCCGCCCGTCTCAGTGTCTGGAGTCCCTGGCTCCCCAAAAGGTTAAGTTCTGTGGACTCGAAGTTTGTCGTTGCTGCTGTGACTGTAGGGAGGTAGCACCTAGCCATCAGGGCCCAGGTGTCCGCCAGGGCCCCGAGGACAGGAGTGCTCACGCACTTCAAAGGCTGGGGTTGGAAGCAGGGAGCCGAGGCTGGGTGAGGAGAGGGGCTTGTGTGCTTGTGGGAAGGCCCGTCTGCAAAGAGCCCAGGGGCAGAGCTGCCTGGACAGACAGCGGATTTGCCAGCAGAGGTGGCCCTGGCAGAACACGGGCTGGTCCCATGGGTCCCTGCGCTCTCTCCAGCCCCCAGCGCAGGTCACACTGCCTATTGGCAGCTGTACACGCCCGGGGCAGTGAGCACTCGCCTCCAGGGGCCTGGGGAGCAGACCGTCACTGTCACCGCAGGGGCTGGGGTCCCAGTCCGGCCCCGTGCTTGTCACTACCGACATTCTCGGATCCGTATTGGCTCCCACCCTCCGGTTCTGGAGAAAACATCTCCCCACCTCCCACCCACTTGCCCTTCCTGCCTGTCTATGCCAGGGCAGTGGGGGAGGGGCCGAGCTCCCAGGAGCCCCACGCTGACGCCGTCAGGAATATTGGGTTTAATGAGCTGCAAAATGAGGCGGCTGCAGCTGACATGTACGGATGGTGCCCACACCCGCCCCGCATCCGCCTCCGCGCGCCCGCACAGCCTGCGCTAGACGCGGCTCCTCTCCCCAGGACGCCCCCTCTAGTCCTGGCACTCCTGGTACCAGGACCTTGCGCCCATGCCCCCAGGTCCCACAGGTGGTTAGGGATGGAGGCTAGTCTTGCAAGTTTGCCGCTGCAGACCTGTGCCCTGGGACTGGTGGGCACACCCGGGGAGCGGGCAGCCATGAGGCCGGGCCGCCCGGGGAGCTGGAGCACGGCACGGGCCTGACAGCACGAATGCCCCACAGAGGCAGACGAGTCCTTCGAGTTTGTGGTGGTCTCGCTCACCGGGCAGACGTGGCACTTCGAGGCCTCGACGGCGGAGGAACGGGAGCTGTGGGTACAGAGCGTGCAGGCCCAGATCCTCGCCAGCCTGCAGGGCTGCCGCAGCGCCAAGGACAAGGTGAGCAGGGGTGCTGGCCGGCTGGAGCACCCAGCTTGGGACTCTGGCCGGGACTGACCAGCCACCCCTTGTCTCCCGAGGCAGACCCGCCTGGGGAACCAGAACGCAGCCCTGGCCGTGCAGGCTGTCCGTACTGTCCGCGGCAACAGCTTCTGTATCGACTGCGACGCCCCCAGTGAGTGTGCCGGCCGGCCAGTGCTGGGGTGGGCGGGCGCCTAGTGGCCTCCGCGTCCCCGCGCCGTCCACCCCGCTGCAGCGTTCTTCCTCTCTCCAGATCCAGACTGGGCCAGCCTCAACCTGGGTGCCCTGATGTGCATCGAGTGCTCGGGGATCCACCGGCACCTGGGGGCACACCTGTCCCGGGTCCGCTCCCTGGACCTGGACGACTGGCCGCCCGAGCTGCTGGCCGTCATGACCGCCATGGGCAACGCCCTGGCCAACAGCGTCTGGGAGGGAGCCCTGGATGGCTATGCAAAGCCAGGGCCCGAGGCCTGCAGGTGAGTGGATGGGCCTTGGCGGTGGGGAGTGGGGATGACGCCCGGTGGTCCTCACAGAGTCAGAAGGGTTAACCCGGCCATTGCTCTGCTTGGCGTCAGCCCCTTGGGGCCCCTCCCCCTCCGGCCTGTCACTCAGGAGCCTCCCAACAACAGACCCTTTTTCAGCCGTTATCAGAGGTCAGGGGGGCAGCTGGAGGCGCATGCGCAGCAAGGCCCCAGCCTGCGCTCTGAGATGGGGAGAATGGGTGAGAGATAGGGTCGCTGTGGCCCCCACCGGCTTTGTCCCAGCACTGCCAATCAGGGAGTCCAGATGACCAGATAAGCTGCCTGCAGGCTCCCTGCTGGGGGGGGGCTCCCTCCAGCATTCCTCTCCCTTTTACGCTGCCCGCGCCCCCCTGGTCTCCCGGGGCTCCTCTCTCTGCGCCATCGTGTGTCTCTGGCCCCCGGGGTCTGCGCCCCTTCCTGACCACTCCCCGGCTGCCGCCCGCTCGGCTCCCCTCCTTGCTCAGGCCTCGATGGCGCTGTGTTGCAGAGAGGAGAAGGAGCGCTGGATCCGGGCTAAATACGAGCAGAGGCTCTTCCTGGCCCCGCTGCCGAGCTCTGACGTGCCGCTGGGGCAGCAGCTGCTCCGGGCCGTGGTGGAGGACGACCTGCGGCTGCTGGTGATGCTACTGGCCCATGGCACCAAGGAGGAGGTGAACGAGACGTACGGGGATGGCGACGGGCGGACGGCCCTGCACCTGTCCAGCGCCATGGCCAACGTGGTCTTCACGCAGCTGCTCATCTGGGTGAGCTGGGCGCCGTCCCCTGCCCGGCTTCCCCTGCCCGCCGGGCTCCCCGGCACGCCAGCCCTGAACCTGTTTCTCTCCTGCAGTACGGGGTGGACGTGAGGAGCCGGGACGCGCGGGGTCTCACTCCTCTGGCCTACGCCCGCCGGGCCGGCAGCCAGGAGTGCGCAGACATCTTGATCCAGCACGGCTGCCCCGGGGAGGGCTGTGGCTTGACGCCCGCCCCCAGCAGAGAGCCCGTCAACGGCACCAACCCCTCCGCCGAGCTGCACCGCAGCCCTAGCCTGCTATGAGAACCAGGAAGAAGAGGAGCCAGAAGGACTCCTGGTCTGGGACCCTCCTCCTGCAGGCACCGGAGGCTCAGGCACTGAAGCAGGAGCCCGCAGCAGGGAGGAGGAGGAGGAGGGACGACGGGGAGACACCTGGGAGTCGAGCTGCCGCAGGGCGAGTGTGGTGTCCAGCCCTCTCCCCACGGAGCCATTGAGAAGGGACAGGACCCTTTGGAGGTGCCTGCGAGGAGAGGGGGGCAGGACCTCTCCCTCCTCCAGACCCCTGCCTCCTGGCCAGCCCCCACAAGCACAGGGCACAGGGTGGGGGCTGATGAAGGAGACAAGGGGTGACCTGCGAGTCCTATGTAAAATTTGTACATTGAAATATTTATGTTTGTGTACATACTCGGTGTACGTGTCCGACGAGCTAATAAACCAGACAGCGTGTGGCCTTGTTCCCCAGCATGCCTTCCACCGCTGCCCTTCTCGGGACGCCCCGTTAGTTTCTCTCAGTCCCCTGTCCCCACCCCGGCAAGGCAGAGTTGAGTTGCAAACCTGACAGAGAAGACCAAACCCTTTGCCTCCTATGGTGCTGCCCTCCCAGCACTGCACCCAGGCTTTCCAGGGGTCGCTGTGTGGTTCAGTGTCCTCACTATCCCTGCCTGGCGGGAACGCGCCGAAGAGGACATTAAGTGTTGCCCCAAGAGTCTGGGAGTGGCCACACACACCAAGCACGTGCAGCGGGACACCGAGTGGTCCTGGAGAACTCGGAGGAGGGTGGCCACGGGACCAGTGGCTGGGCACCGAGCAGCCTGCGTGGATGGCATGGGCCTGGCCTCTGATGGGATGCCCTCCAGCGACTTGCCAGGCCGGGGGTAGAACCCCAAGCCCCTGCTTTTCTCTGACTCTATCCCTGTTACTCTCCAAAGATGACCTGGGTAGCCAGGCGTGGTGGCGCACACCTGTAATCCCAGAACTTGGAAGGTTGAGACAGGAGGATCGCAGGTTCAAGGACAGCCTCAGCAAGTAGTGAGCCTCTAAGCAACCTAGCAAGATCCTGGTTCAAAATAAAAATAAGCCGGGTATGGTGGCACATGCTTGTAATCCTGGTATTTGGGAGGCTGAGAGGGGAGGATTGGAGGTTCATGGCCAGCCTCAGCTACTTAGTGAGGCCCTCTGTAACTTAGTGAGATCCTGTTTCAAAATAAAGAATAAAAAATAGGGCTGGGGGTGCAGCTCAGAGGTAGAATGCCCCCTGGGAACCGAAAAATAAATAAAAATTAAATAGGTTTGGGAGTGTATCAGAGGTAGAATGCCTCTGGGTTCAGGACCCAGTGCCCCCCCCACACACAACCTGGGGATGCCTCCATTGGCTCTTGGAGGACGAGAGCTTGCTGAGTTGGGGTCATTGCTCTCCTGAGCTTGTCCCCCGTTCCCGGACCCCCTCCTCCAGTGACCTGTGTTCTCTGAAACACCCTGAGTATGTGACGGGGTGCTGGCGCTCTACACGGGCAACGGCCTTTGTGTAGGGAAATAACCAAGTGACACTGTTCAGAGGAAACCAGGTTTTATTTCTCTGTTCACGTCCCTTCTGCACAGCTGTGCAGAGCCTTGCACACCGAGAAGGGCAGAACACAGACAGGCGGTGGGTGTGTGCGGGACTGGGGCCCGGCGTAGGAAGTACTGGCCGCAGTCCCTTCCACTCGCAAGACAAGCTGCCCGGGCTGGCGGGACCCTGCCTGATGCGGGTGTGCAGGGACTGATATTAGAACAGGTCAGCCTCGGTCACCCGGCCTCTCCGGCCCCTCTGTCCAGTGCTCACCTGCCCTCCCCACGGGATGAGGGCCCACAGCTGACTGCTAAAGAGACCTGTCATTATCAACTTCTGTCTGACCTATGTCCCAAAAGAGCCTAACCCCACACCTCTGCGCAGGCTGAGTGGGAAGTATCAGCAGAAATGAGCTTTGCTGTAGACCAGGCTGAGGGCGGGGCAGGTCTAGACAGAGGACTTAGCTGAATTCCCAAGCCCGGCTGAAATGGAGTCAGGGAACAGACCCAGCTGGGCCTGGGTCTGTGGGTCTGTGCCAGAGAGCTCTGTGATCCTGGCCAGGCATGGTCCCTGGCCGCCTGCTTTGGGAAACATGAGCTGCCGGGGGATGGCGAGCTGGGTCCTGGCATCAGGGCTGTCTCGAGCCCATGAGGTGTTGACTACCTGGCTAGTCTCAGGAACAGCCAGAAACCGGCCTCCACGGCAGGTGAGGAGCGGGCCGGGAATCTAAGCTGCGTCCTTCTCCCCGATTTCAACCTGTTTCCTGGCCTCATTCACAGCCTGATTTTCTCAAGGGTTCTGTCCCCACTCTAGCTCTCCTAGTCAATACAGGTCAAGTTGTTCCCTGGCAGTTCTGGGCAGCTGTGTTAACCATGATGTCAACCGTCCCCTCCGCCTGTGCTCCACGCAGGTGTCTTGAGTCCTGCACCTGCGCTCTACTTTGCCTCGTCGCCAACCCTGAAGCCTCTTGCCCAGGGCCCACCCTTCCCGAGCCACGTGTGCATTCCTGGCCCCTGCACTTGGCAGTGGCCCCTCATTCTGTAACGGGAGGCTGGGGGTACCCCATGCCTCACACAGTGGTGGGAAGAGAGACCACGGTTGATGCTGAGTAACAGGACACCAGGAACGGGTCTCCTCCCTCCCAGGCCAGGCGTCTGCGACAGCAAGGGGCAGCAGAGCTGCCTCCGAGTCCAGCGCTGCCGGCCTTGGGGAGCAGCGCGCGGGCGGCGTGAGCGAGCCCAGCCCTGCCCGCTCGCTGCCAGGACCTCTGCACCCTCTTCCAAGAGGGAGCACAAAGAAGCCTGCCGGCTTGGAGGGGGAGCAGAGTGGCCGGAGGAGCCCAAGGGGGAGAGGTGCGGGGAGGTGGCCAGGGCGCCGGGCTCCCGCGGGGCGGTGACAGTTCTGTTCCTTTGCACGTCTCGGTTCAGAGAGGTGGGACAACTGCAGAGCGGCAGGGTGGGATGAACTCAGGCTGAGGACCCGAACGCAACTTTCCCAGTGCTTCCTGGGGTGTAGACGACAGAGACACACCGCTCCGTATATACAAACTTTACACAATAAATAAGGAGCTGTGGGCTGCCTGGCTGGGAAGGCCCGGGACTCCTCTGGTCAGAAGTGGTTCCGGGGCACCAAGCATGGAAAGCTTCAGGGCCTGGGCATTGTATAACCCCAACCCACCCCGGGAGGCAGCCTCAGCCCCAACAGCACCCCGGCATCACAGCTCCCGGGCCCCGGAACCCCTGTCCCACAGGCCTCTGGATGAGGCTCGGGCCCAGCGCCCACGTCTCCAGCCCAGGGAGCACCACCGCGTGCCTCTCCCAGCGCAGAGTCCGCCGTGGGCCCAGTCATTCCGCCTCGGGGCCAGTCAGGGCCGGGCGCCCTGCTCCATCTGCTGGTGCTGGCTGCGCACCGCGAACCTGTTCACGTGCACGGGTATGGGCACGACGATCTTGGGGTTCCTGACGGGCTCCCCGGAGCGGCTGCTCACGTTGCCCGCCTTGATGCGCTTCCACTTGGCGCGGCGGTTCTGGAACCAGATCTTGACCTGCACCTCGCTGAGCTTGAGGGCGTGGGCGATCTGCGAGCGCTCTGTCAGGCTCAGGTACTTCTTGCAGTGGAACTCCTTCTCCAGTTCCAGGAGCTGCTCGCTGGTAAAGGCTGTGCGGCGCCTGCGGCTTTTCCCCCCGGGGGCGGTGACCCCGGCGGCTGCGGGCGCCCCTTCCTCGGCTGCGGCCCCCAGGCTTCCCTTCAGCTTCGGTTTAGGTCCCAGAAGAGCCCCTGGGCCCCCCGCAGAGCCGTCCAGGAAGCCGTCCTCCTCGCTGTCACCTCCGGAGCCCTCTTCCTCCTGCTCGCTGCCTCCGGGGTCTCCTGCGGGGGCCTCCAGCTTCTCCTCGTCTGAGCTGTACGCCTTCCCCTCTGCTGTGGGGAGGGCGGGGAGGACGAGACCCACAGCGGGAGCACAGCCGAGATGCAGGAGGGGAGACAGGACGAGCATCCAGGAGGAGAGCAGAAGAGGTGTAGGGAAGACAGAACAGGGAGACAGCGTTAACCACACAGACCCCACCACAGAACCGTGGGGCGGCAGCGGGCACCAGCAGGCACCCCCTCAGCGTCCCACTACCCCATCTCGTCCTCCCTGCCCCCCAGCTTTCTCCAAACCCGGGCTCAAGGGCCTGATAGACGTGCCCGCGGATGCCACACTCCAAACCCAGACCCTGCGGGTCCCAGGATGTAGCAGCACCAGTTGTGGGCACGTCCCCAGCTGCCCTGGAGGAGGCGCTGTCCACCCTGCTGCGCCCACAGGCCCGGCTGCCAGGCGCTGTCTCCTGCCTCCTCTGATCTAGGTCCGGAATCTCATTTCCAGATGGACTATGGAGGTCCTCTGCTCCTACCCCACTCCCAACACATATCTGGGTCCAAGAAATTCTACCCACCTGGGAGTTGGAGGTTTCTTCAGCGGCCTCCTCCCCAATTCTTAACCAAAGCACCCTGCCACACGGGGGCTCACAGCCGCAGGCCGCCTCCTCGTCTACGGCCAGACTGTCCTCTCAGTTACTCAGCCCAACTCCTTTTGAGTCCTTAGTCTTAATTTAAAATGACATCACTGAGTGTGAGGGCGCACACCTCCAACCCCAGAACTGAGTGTGGGAGGCAGAGACAGGAGGATCACAGGTTTGAGGCCGGCCGCCTGAACTTAGTGAGACCTTCAGGAACTGAGCAAGACCCTGCTTCAAAATAAGCCGGGCGTGGTGGGCACGCTTGTGATCCCAGTACTCGGGAGGCTGAGACAGGAGGATTGCTCAGGTTCAAAGCCAGACTCAGCTACTGAGTGAGAACCTGTTTCCAAATAAAATATAAACTAAGTCTGGGAGTGTAGCCTGGAGGTAGAGGGCCCCTGGGTTCCAGCTCCCACACACAAAAAAGTAAACAGTGTTGTGGGCTGAGGCCCAGTGGTAGAATGCCCCTAGATTCAATCCCCAGTACCAAAAATACAATAAAATGACATCTTCTGGGTAGGGGGCTTAGCTCAGTGGCAGAGGCCTGCCTGGCAAGTGCAAGGCCCTGGGTTTGATCTGCGGCACCCAAAATAAATGAATAAATAAATGAATAATAAAGTGATATCGTGGTTCTCCCCCAGCCCGCTCTGAGCAGCACTGGCAGAGGCTTCCGCTCGGGTTCCAATCCCGGGCCCAGGGGAGTGTGGAGCAGGAGGAAGACAGAAGGAAACGGTGGAGAGGAGACCCTGACTCCCTTAGTAGACGCCTGGTTATTTGTAATCACTGGCAATATAAACATTTTACTTCATAATTCTAAATTTTTTTTTTTTTTGCGGTACTGGGGATGTAACTCAGGGGCACTTGACCTCCGAGCTACACACCCAGCTCAGTTTTCTATTCTTTATTTTGAAACAGGGTCTCACTGAGTTGCAAAGGGCCTCACTAAGTAGCTGAGGCTGTCCGCGAACCGCGATCCTCCTGTCTCAGCCTCCGGAATGCTGGGATTACAAGTGTGCGCCACCACGCCCAGCTTATAATTCTAAAATTTAACTCAGCCAGGAGGATTGTAGGTTCAAGGACAGCCTGGGGAACTTAGCGATACCCCCAGCAACTTAGTGAGACTTTGCTTCAAAATAAAAAATAAGAGCCGGGCGTGGTGGCGCACACTTGTAATCCCAGCATTCGGGAGGCTGAGACAGGAGGATCGCGGTTCACGGACAGCCTCAGCTACTTAGTGAGGTCCTTTGCAACTCAGTGAGACCTGGTTTCAAAATAAAGAGTAAAAAATAGGGCTGGAGTTGTAGCTTGGAGGTAGAATGCCCCTGGGTTCCATCTCCAGCAAATAAAATAAAATAAAATAAGATAAAATTGGTCCAGGCAATGGTGTAATTTGGAGGTAGACTGCCCCTTGGTTTAGTTCCCAGTATATATATATTAAAAAAAAAGGAGTGAAGTAGAATACCTCCTGACCCCCAGTGGCTTCTCCTCAAGAGCCACGGTGACATTCTCCTTAGAGGCCAGGACTAAATATATATACATAGTTTTCTACCTCTGAGCTACACCCCAGGCCTATTTTTATTTTGAAACAGGGTCTGTCTCGCTAGGTTGATGAAAGTCTCACTACTTTCTGAGGCTGTTGTTGAATCTGCGATCCTCCCAAGTACCAGGATTACAGGCATGCACCACCACACCCAGCTTTAGATATTATATATATATATTTTATTTTTATTTTTTGTGGTACTGGGGATGGAACCCAGGGGCATTTGACCTCCGAGCCACACCCCCAGCTCTATTCTTAATTCTTTATTTTGAAACAGGGTCTCACTGAGTTGCAAAGGGCCTAAGTAGCTGAGGCTGTCCGCGAACCGGGATCCTCCTCTCAGCCTCCCGAATGCTGGATTACAAGTGTGCGCCACCACGCCCGGCTAGGATGATATTTTCAACAGTGCCAAAAAGGCAGAGACCGGATTTCAGGGCCTGAAGGATGAACTAATTTAGTACAGCACCTGGGGGGGGGGGTGCACAATAAATCTAAACCGATGATGCTGAGACGAGGCCCCCGGTTCCTGGCAGAGCCTCCCGAGGGCACCTCATCCATCGCTCTGTCTGCCAACAGGTCGGTAAGGACAAGCAGGTTGCGCTCCGCACTGCATCACAGGCGCCGGGGCTGCAGAGCTGCTCCCTGCGCCTTTGCGACCCTGGCTCGGGTGAGGGCCTGCTGGGGGGCGCCCGACCGCAGCTCAGCGCTGGGACACCTTGGGACCCGCGAGGAGGGCAGAGGGCGGGGAACTCACGCAGGACGGGAGCTGGCAGGAAAACTACATGAAGGGCGGAAGTGAAGGGGCTGAACGCTGCAGGAGGACGGAGAGAGAGGGAGAAGACCCTGGCTTTCCCCCAGCCCAAGCATCCCCAGCAAGGCCCGCCATGTGCTCTCTGCTCCGCCAGCAGGGGGAGCCGCGGCCCCCTCGGGAGGCTGACCTCAGTCCCACACCAGCTAGCTGACAAGCTAAAACTGCTAGTCGGATTTGTGGTAGGTATGGATGGCAAACAGTCAAACCGGGTGAAAGCTGCACTTGAGATATTCTTATTGACTAAGAACAGGTCAAAGTAACAGTTCTTTCGTGTGTGTGTGTTTTATTATTATTATTATTATTATTATTTTTTTTTTTTTTTTTGCGGTACTGGGGATGGAACCCAGGGGGCATTCTGCCTCTGAGCTACACCCCCAGACCTATTCTTTATTCTTTGAGATAAGGTCTCACTAAGTTGCAGAGGGCCTCCCTAAGTAGCAGAGGCTGGCCACGAACCTGTGATCCTCCTTGTCTCAGCCTCCTAAATCCTGGGATTACAAGTTTACTCGTTACCACACTGGGCTGGTAACAAACCTTATTTAAAAGCTTTCCATTTATTGGCCGGATATGGTGGCACACACCTGTAATCCCAGTACTTGGAAGGGAGTACTGAGATGGGAGGATCACAGGCTCAAGGCCAGTCTTGACAATTTAGGAAGAATGTCTCAAAAAAGCAAAAAAACAAACAGAAAGCAAGCTCAGGATGGTGAACAGAAAGGAAGCTCAGGATGGTGGCGTACACTTGTAATCTCAGTACTTGGGAGGCCGAGACAGGAGGATTGCAGGTTTGCAGATAGCCTCAGTAAGCAGTAACTCTCTTATCAACCTAGTCAAACTCTGTTTTGAGATAAAAATAAAAAACAGGCTGGGCGTGTAGCTTGGAGGTAGGATGCCCCTGGGTTCAACCCCCAGTATCGTAAAAAAGTGGGTGCTGGGAGTAATGGCACACACTTGTAATCCCAGAATTTGAGGGCCTGAGACAGGAGGATCGCAGCTCACAGACAGCCTCGGCTACTTAGTGAGGCCCTTTGCAACTCAGTGAGACCCTGTTTCAAAATAAAGAATAAAAAATAGGGCCGGGGGTGTAGCCCCTGGGTTCCATCCCCAGTACTGCAAAAAACAATAAACACTTATAATCCCAGTACTTGGGAGGCTGAGACAGGAGGATTATGGGTTCATGGCCAGCCTCAGTAGCTTAGCAAGGCCCTCAGCAACTTAGTGAGACCCTGTTTCAAAATTAAAATTAAAATAGAGATGGACGTATGTTTAGCTCAGAGATAGAATGCCCCTGGGTTCAATCCCCAGTACTGGGAAAAAATTCTATTTTCAAAATTTGATCTAGAAAGTTAAGTTTGGTAGATAAACTATCCTATAAAAGCAAATTTCCAATAGCAGATGCTATCACTGGATGAAATGAACACAAAAACTTGATAGACAGAGCTGGGTGTGGTGGCACATGCTTGTAATCCCAGGATTCGGGAGGCTGAGACAGGAGGATCACGGTTCAAGGACAGCTTCAGCTACTACTTAGTGAGGCCCTTTGCAACTCAGTGAGACCCTGTTTCAAAATAAAGAATAAAAAATAGGGCTGGGGGTGTAGCTCGGAGGTAGAATGCCCCTGGGTTCCATCCCCAGTACTGCAAAAAAAAAAAAAAAAAAAAATGATAGACAAAATACGACTTCACCAGCATTTTTACTTGGAAAACAGTGATTCTGAGGAGCACACGTTCAGCAAAACGAAAAATGTTCAATTTGGAAAGGATTTGAGTAGATGGTCACACAGGAGGGTCCCGTCATTTGTGAACGAGAAGGGTATTGCTGGTGCTGAGGACAGTATGCTGGGTTCCCTGGGTGAGCCTGGGCCGGTGGGAGAAGCTTGCTGCGGGGGCAGGCTCTTAGAGAACACGTGAGCCATGTGAGGTCTCCTGGTGGGGGCTGTTATCCTGCGATCTAGACATCACACAAGGTTTGAACCGCGATTACTCACAGAGCTTACTCCAGGAGTGCTAACCCCCCTCGGGCCCCTCAGGCTTCGGGCGCACCTGCAGGGGCTGCTTCCCCAGGAAGGGCCGTGGTCCAGGGATGCAGAAGCCGCGTATTGGGTCTGGCCAGGCTGGGAGGACATCAAGGGCCACAGATTCTATGGGCGGGGTTCCCCAGCAATAGTGTGCGCAGGACCACACTGGCGGGGCGCAGAGGGAAGCCCTGCAGTCGGAGTTGCCAAGGCCACCTTGGCTTCCTGCCCCGGGTCGGCTCCTCGCCCAGGCCCTGCAGCACAGCGGGGTCTTAGCTCTGATCCCTGTCCTTAGGAGGTTGAGATGAGAGGATCACAGGTTTGAGGCCAGCCTCAGCAACTTAGTAAGGTCCTCAGTAGCTTAGCAAGACGCTATTTCAAAGTAAAACATTAGCTGGGCATGATGGCACAGGCTTATAATCCCAGTACTTGGGAGGCTGAGACAGGAGGATCGCAGGTTCGCGGACAGCCTCAGCAAGTAGTGAGACTCTCACCCACCTAGCGAGACCTTGTTTAAAAACAAAAATAAAATAGAGCTGGGCATGTAGCTCAGAGGTAGAATCTCCCTAGGTTCCAATCCTAAAAGAAAAACTGGGAAAAAGGCTGCAGCTGTAGCTTAGGGGTAGAGCACTTTCTGGCATGCTAGAGGCCCCGAGTTCCAAGAGGAAAAGAACAAGGGGGGGAAGGAGGGAGAAGCTGGAGCACTGGTACACTTCTGTAATCCCAGTGCTTGGGAAGCTGAGGCCAGGCCAGCCTCAGCAACTTAGCAGGACCCTCAGCAACTCAGTGAGATCCTGTTTCAAAAAAAAAGTCATGGAGCCGGGTGGGTGGGTGGCACATACTTGTAATCCTAGTACTTGGAGGCTGAGACAGGAGGATCACAGGTTTGAGGACGGTCTCAGAAAGTAACAAGATTTGCATCAACAGAATGAGACCCTGTTTCCAAATAAGAAACAAAATAGGTCTGGGGTGTAATTCAGAGGTGGAATGTTTCTGGGTTCAATTCCCAGTACCTTACACACATACAAAAAAAAAAAAAAATGTGGTTGGGTGTATCTTGGAGGTAGAACACTCTGGGATCAATCCTCAGCACCAAAAAACAAGCCAAGCCGGGCGTGGTGGGCACGCTTGTAATCCCCGCGCTTGGGAGGCCGAGACAGGAGGATCGCGCTGGTTCGGAGCCAGCCGCGCTAGCTTAGGAGACCCTGTTTCCAAATAAAAATGTAAAAATAGGTCTGGGAGTGTAGCCCGGAGGTAGAAGGGCTTTCAGGAACCCCAGGACCACCAAACAAACAAACAAACAAACAAAACAAAACAAAAAACCAAACAGAAAACCACACAGTGGTGTTGGGAGAAAACGTAGGTTATCTCCCATCTCCCATCTCCCAGAAATGAGACAGAGCTGCCATCTGTCCGCTTCTGCAGCTCGTGTCTCATCTCTGGGCCCAGCGCGGAGCCAGTGCTCTGTTCCCTCTTCCAGATGGTGTGTCCTCCATCATCAGACCGGCAGCGCGCACCTTTGGGGCTCACACTCTCCGGTGAGCTCCGGGGCAGCCAGTGCCCGCGGTCCTCCGTGACTCCGGGCTCTTCTCTCTGCTCCTCCCCACGGGGCCTCCCGGCCATGGCCCGGGCTCAGAGCCCCTCCGGCCCGCACGCCGTGTGCCCGGGGAGTTTTTTCATACCTTTTCACATTTATTATATTATCTTGCCTCCAAGCAACTCGTGGACATGGGCTAGATCTCTGCTGTTATTTGTAGTAATAAGGGGATGAGTAAATGTGTCGGCAGGCAAAGAAAATAAATTTCAGGTAGAGTAAATGACTCCCCAAGCCACAGACTAGGGAGCGGCACTGCGGCCGGAATCGAGGGGCCCCAAGGCGCCGCCATCTTACCCTCCCTCCCACTTGACTTGTTCTGTGTGTGTGTGGTACTAGGACTTAAACCCAGGGGCATTCTTCCTGAGTTACCCCCACAGCCCTATTTTTATTCATTTATTTATTTATTTATTTTTGCATGTCTGGGGATGGAATCCCAGGGGCATTCGACCTCCGAGCTACACCCCCTGCCCTGCTTTTTTTTTTTTTTTTAATTCTTTATTTTGAAACAGGGTCTCACTGAGTTGCAGAGGGCCTCACTTAAGTAGCTGAGGCTATCTGCGAACCGCGATCCTCTAGTCTCAGCCTCCCAAATGCAAGCGTGAGCCACCACGCCTGGCTTCCTATTTTATTTTATTCTTTACTTTGAAACAGGGTCTAAGTTGCTAAGATCCTCATTAAGTAGCTGAGGCTGGCCACAAACCTGCGATCTTCCCGTCTCAGCCTCCCAAGTACTGGGATTACAAGCATGCGCCACCACGCCTGGTTTAGGTTTTTATTTATTTTTTAATTTTTTAATTTTTTATTTTTTTGGTGGTACTGGGATTCCTGGAAGCCCTTCTACCTCCGGGCTACACTCCCAGACCTATTTTATATTTTTGAAACAGGGTCTCTTACACCAGCACGGCTGGCTTCGAACCTGCGCGATCCTCCTGTCTCCGCCTCCCAAGCGCGCGCCACCACGCTGGGCTTAGGTTTTTATTTTGAAGCAGGGTTTTGTTTTGCAAAGCTGCTGAAGGTGGTTTCCTTTTTTTTTTTTTTTTTTTTTTTTTGGTGGTACTGGTTTCCTGGAAGCCCTTTTACCTCCGGGCTACACTCCCAGACCTATTTTTACATTTTACTTGGAAACAGGGTCTTCTAAGCCAGCGGGTGCGGCTGGCTTCGAACCTGTACGATCCTCCTGTCTCTGCCTCCCAAGCGCGGGGATTACAAGCGTGCGCCACCACGCCCGGCATTATTGTTTATTTATTATTATTTTTTTTTCTTTTTGGTGGTACTGGGATTCCTGGAAACCCTTCTACCTCCAGGCTACGCTCCCAGACCTATTATTATACTTTTTTTTTTTTTAATTTGGAAACCCGGTCTCTTAAACCAGCACAGCTGGCTTCGAACCTGCGCGATCCTCCTGTCTCCACCCCCCAAGCGCAGGATTACAAGCGCGCCACCACGCCCAGCTCTTTACTTTTTTTTTGGTACTGGGTATCAAACCCAGGGGCCTTCTGTTGCTGAGCTACACGCCTAGCCTTCTTTAAGGTTTTATTTTATTTTTGTGGCGCTGGGGATTGAACTCAGAGGCATTCTACCACCGAGCTATATTCCTAGCTCTATTTTATTTTTATTTGAAAACAGGGTCTCCCTAGGTTGACGAGAGTCTCACTACTCGTTGAGGCTGTCCTTGAACCTGTGATCCTCCTGTCTCAGCCTCCCAAGTACTGGGATTATAAGCCTGTGCCATCATGCCCAGCTAATGTTTTACTTTGAAATAGAGTCTTGCTAAGCTACTGAGGACCTTACTAAGTTGCTGAGGCTGGCCTCAAACCTGTGATCCTCTCATCTCAACCTCCTAAGGACAGGGATCAGAGCTAAGACCCCGCTGTGCTGCAGGGCGGCAGTTTCGGCTGTCATGCTCTCCCTCCTGTTCCTGCAGGTGTCCCTTCAGAGCCTCATCCGGGCCTCCTCTGTCTCTCCTGGGGCTACTTGGCGGGATGGTAGGAAAGCCTTTCAGGTCAGTATTTCTCCCAAATCCAGAAAGAAAGCTGAGGGTCCTCGTGCATCTGCTTTCGCGGCTGCCCCCCCTCCGCCCCCTTCCCCTCTGACAGCAGCTCCGTCCTTCAGGGCGCTATGGCTCCCTGCTGCCCAGGACCGGGTAGGCCTCGCAGTCACATCTCTCCTCTTTCCTGACCACGGGCCGTCTTCCCTGGGGACATCGGTCATGCTGGGGTCCCAGCCTGGAAATGTAGAGAGCCTGCGCCATGTCCCCTCAGCAGGTGAAGGAAGCCCTCTCAAGAGAGAACCAAGCGGAGGCGGGGGAGGAGCCAGGCCGGGAGCAGAGGGGCCTCGCCATGCGGTTCGCGTTTCTGATCCACCTGGGTACTTTGCAATTACGGGAATCAAGAGATCCTCGTTTTAGCCTAAATTAGGGTTGAGCTACCATCGCAGCAGCTGATAAGGTCCGAGTGAAGTGCTGCTGCCAGAAGCAGCCACGGCCGCTGCCTCCAGGGAGGGAAGCCTGCCCACGTCGCCCGCACCCCTCCATCTCAAAGAATTACTCCATGGTGTCCAGAACTGTTCATAAGAACATCCACAGCGCCGCCAGTGTGAAATTCATCTGGACTTTAAAAAGTCTCTTTAGTTAGTGAGGCCCTCTGCAACTCAGTGAGACCCGGTTTCAAAATAAAGAATAAAAAATAGGGCAAGGGGTGTAGCTTGGAGGTCAAATGCCCCTGGGTTCCATCTCCAGACCCAAAAAAAAAAAAAAAAGTCTCTTTAGCCGGGCATGGTGGCGCACACCTGTAATCCCAGTACTCGGGAGGCTGAGAAGGAGGATTGCAGGTTCAAGAACAGCCTCAGCAAATAGTGAGCTGCTCAGCAACCTAACAAGACCTTGTTTCAAAATAAGCCAGGCATGAGCCGGGCGCGGTGGCGCACCCTTGTAGTCTCAGCGCTTGGGAGGCCGAGGGCTGAGACAGGAGGACCGCACAGGTTCGAAGCCAGCCTCAGCTACTGAGTGAGGCTCTCAGCAACTCAGTGAGACCCCGTTTCCAAGTAAAGTATAAAATAGGTCTGGGAGTGTAGCCTAGAGGTAGAAAAGACCCTGGGTTCCACCTCCAGTACCACAAAAACAAACAAAAACCAAAAAAAACCTGCCATCCCCCCGTACCAGCCTCCCAAGTACTGGGATTACAAGCATGTGCGTCCTCACTCCTGCCCCTTTTTTTTTTTTTTTTTTTTGCGGGTCTGGGGATGGAACCCAGGGGCATTTGGCCTCCGAGCTACAGCCCCTGCCCTATTTTTTATTCCTTATTTTTGAAACCGGGTCTCACTGAGTTGCAGAGGCCTCACTAAGTAGCTGAGGCTGTCCGCGAACCGCGATCCTCCAGATCTCAGCCTCCCGAATGCTGGGATTACAAGCGTGCGCCACCACGCCCGGCTCCTTTTTTTTTTTTTTTTTTTTTTAAGAGAGGAAAAGAAGCCGGGCGTGGTGGCGCACGCTTGTAATCCCCGCGCTTGGGAGGCTGAGACAGGAGGATCGCATGAGTTCGAAGCCAGCCTCAGCTACTTAGTGAGGCTCTCAGCAACTTAGTGAGACCCTGTTTCCAAATAAAATATAAAATAGGTCTGGGAGTAGAGCTGGAGGTAGAAAGCCCTGGGTTCCACCCCAGTACCACCAAAAATAAAAAGAGAGAGGAAAAGAAAAGAAGCTCCAGCGGAGCTCTGGCGGCCCGGGGATCTGCAGGGAAACGAAGTGTGAGACAGGGAAACCGAAAGCAAAGAGAAGGGGCCGAGGTGCAGGTGCACGTGACGGCTGGACTCGCACCCTCCTGGCCGTCCCGTCATGGCACGGCCGCTCGCAGCCTGCGGCACCCCCCCATCAGAACATCTGTCCCCGTCAGCACCCCGTCACCTCCCGCACCACCCCCAGGAGAGACGGCTCCCACCTGGCTTCCCAGGGACGCGCCCCATCTATTTCCAGTGCAAGGACAAACGTGCAATTTTCTTGTATGCAGATCTATTTTGTTTTGTTTCTTTTGATGGATGGAGCCCAGGGGCATTCTAACTCCAAGCCATACCCTCAGCCCTATTTTATTTTTAATTTTGAAACAGGGTATCGCTAAAGCAGCTGAGGCTGGCAGCAAACAAGCAATCCTCCTGCCTCAACTTCCCACACTGGGATGACAGGCGTGCACCTGTTATAACCGGGGGTTATTACAGGGCCTCACTAAGTAGCTGAGGCTGTCTGCAAATCATGATCCTCAGGTCTCTGCCTCCCGAGTGCTGGGATTACAAGCGGGCGCCACCATGCCCGGCTCTCTCTCTAGGTTGAAGAGAAGCTCAGTACTTGCTGAGGCTGGCTTCAAACTTGAGGTCCTCCTGTGACAGGCGTGCACCAACCCGGCAGGTCTTTTCATTTTATCCAAGCTATGAAGAAGTTATCACGCACGCCCTTATTTTTGGGGGAGGACGCCGGGGCACACAGGTAGGGACCGCCCTCGTGACCGAAGCCTGTCCTCAGCCTCAGCCTCCACCCAGCTGTTCACTGAACACTGGATGTAAAGAGAATGACTCCAGCCAGGCGCGGGGGCGCGCGCTTGTCATCCCAGCCTTCGGGAGGCTGAGACAGGAGGATCGCAGTTCGAGAACAGCCTCAGCTACTTAGTGAGGCCCTCTGCAACTCAGTGAGACCCTGTTTCAAAATAAAGAATGAAAAATAGAACTGGGGGTGTAGCTTGGAGGTAGAATGCCCCTGGGTTCCATCCCCAGTACCGCAAAAATAAAAAATAAAAGATAAAAAAAGAGAGTGAATCCTACTGTCACCTTGCCACGGCAGCCGCGCAGAGAAAGGACCAAGGCCAGCAACACCCACCCCCTGCTCCAGACAACCAATCAACAGCCTTTCTTCCTCCCAGGTCCCCAATGGCTTCAGTCTTCCCACACTTCTCTCAGATCCTTTCCTGTGACAGCCACACGGAGCCTAGCTCAGTGCCACCTCCCCACCCTGATGACAAAGCTCTCCCGCCTAAGCCTCAGGCCAGGACCCTGGCCCAGGGCCCAGGGCACAGCGCCCGCCTTTCAGCACTGGGAAGTGACTCCTCCTTCCCCTGGGCTCTTCCTCCTGCAGGGGGGGGGGTGTTTTTGGAAGTGGGGTTATAACTGGGGGTTGAACCTGGGGTGTTTTGCCACTAAGCTACATCTCTAGCCTTATTTATTTATTTATTTTTGCGGTACCGGGATGGAACCCAAGAGCATTCCACCTCTGAGCTACACCCCCAGCCCTATTTTTTATGCTTTATTTTGAAACAGGGTCTCACTAAATTGCAGAAGGCCTCACTAAGCAGCTGAGGCTGGCTTTGCACCTGTGCAATTCTCCTGTCGCAGCCTCCCAAGCACGTCCAGTTCAAAGGGTACCTTTAAAAAATTAAAAATAACTTATGCCACCTGGGCGTGGTAGTGCACACTTGTAATCCCAGCATTCGGGAGGCTGAGACCTGAGGCTACTGAGTGAGGCCCTCCGCAACTTAGTGAGACTCTGTTTCAAAATAAAGAATAAAAAATAGGGCTGGGGGTGTAGCTCAGAGGTAGAACGACCCTGGGCTCCATCCTCAGACACGCAAAGCAAAAAAACAAAACAAAAACTTATGCCAGAGAGTCTTTGGAGTTGATCTCCAGTGCCACAAAGACACAAACAAAAGAAAGGAATAATTTATTAATAAAAGTCTCCTTAGGATAAAAACAGAATCGTAGAGCTGGAAATGTCCACAGAGATCACCTAGTTCAAACCTCTAGTTTTCCTGGCGGGGAGCTAAGGCAGAATCGCGGCGTTTGGCCAAGATGGCTGCGGTGCACTGGGGACACCCGAGCATAACTCTTGGGGTGGTTATCATCCATTCCTGCACAAAGCGCCGTTTTTCTTTTTGGTACTGGGGATTGGATGTTTGAGGTACTCTACCACTGAGCTACACCCTGACCCTTTTTATTTTTTATTTTTTTAATGGTACTATGGATTGAACCCTGGAGGCTTCTACTACTGAGCTACATACACCTCCAGCTTTATTTATTATTTATTTATTTATTTATTTATTTTTGTGCTGGGGATTGAATCCAGGAGCATTCTACCTCTGAGCTACCTCCCCACCCCACCCCTACCTCTATTTTATTTTTTTTTTTTGAAACAGGATCTTGCTGGGTTGCTCAGTCTCGCTGAATTGTCGAGGCTGGCCTCGAATCTGTGATTCTTCCGTCTCAGCCTCCATAGCACAGGCGTTACATGCACACACACTCTGCCTGGCACAAAGTGCTTCCTACCTCAGGATAAGTAACCTTCCTCCCTCCTTCTGGACGGTTCTGCATCGCTGCCTCCCACTGCCCTCAGTCGAGTCCCATCGTCTTCATGACTCCTGGTATAATCCAGAGAGCACCGGTCCTGCCTTCTGTGGCCCCGGGTCGGAAGCCTTTCCCGTTTCTCCCGTGCTCCTTTTTGCGTGGCGCTTTCTGCTCCTCTGGTCCCCACAGTCCCCGGTCCCTCGGTGCAAGGGCCACCGCAGGCCCGTCCTCCCAGGCGGGCCTCTCTGCGGCTCACAGCAGGCTGTCTTCCCGCTGCACCTGAATCCCACAAGCCCAGCGCCTCTCTCCCAGTCCCTCCAGCACACCCACACTGCCTCCGCTGCTCTAAACTGGCGTCCCTTCCAGGGACGTCCTCGGGCTTTCTCTGCGCTCCGAACCCAGGCCCCGGGTGGCTCTGGACACGGCTGCGCAGGGACCTGTGTCCTTCGCGCTGGTCCACTCCGCCTTGGGCTGGCCTTCCCCGGCCGGGGCGCCTCCCACTCCCTCTCAATCGAGGTCTGGCCCAGGCATGGTGCTGCATGCCTGTAATGCCAGTACTTAGGGACTGAGACAGGAGGATCACAGGTTTGAGATCGGCCTTGGCAACCTAGCGAAACCGTTTCCAGGTAAGAAATAAATTGGGCTGGGGTGTAGCTTGGAGGTAGAATGCCTCTGGGCTCAATCCGCAGTACCCCAATACATGTATGCATGCGCGCGCACACACAAGTAATCTGCAGTACCCCAATACATGTATGCATGCATGCGCGCACACACACAAGTAAACAAACAAAGCTCTCTCTGTCCTTCTCGTCGCTCCTGTTGAAGTCCGTCTTTTTGTACCTTCGCCCCAACTCGTGTCCCTTCTTTATTTCCTAATTCCAAACCCATTTCACCAAGAAGACCCTTCTCCTCCACTGCTCGCGGGCAGAGCTCACCCCCGGGTGCCCCACACGGTATTTATCTCGACGCAAAGCACTCGTGCCGTATCACCCCTCCTCCTTTCCAATTAAAACAGTCCCCCTCGCTATTCCAGTCATTGCCTCTCTGCTATTATTCCAGCGTGGACTTCATGCCCATCACTCTGAGAATCCCCCTCCTAATCAACTGTGATGCCACCTCCGGAGCTCCACGCCCCTCCCTGTGCCGGCCCCAGGTGTCACCGGAAGGCGCTACGGCGGCGCAGGGACCCAGGCTCCTGTGCAAGCCTCCTGGTCCTCCTGTGTCTCCACCAGGGGGACTTGGCTGTTTTTGTGCCCTTAACTCCCCCAAAGCCTACCAGTCCCTTCTCAGAATAGTGCTTTTAGGTAGGTAGGTAGGTATATATCATAAAACACATAGGATTATATTTGAGGTCAATTATATTATTACAGCTATCAAATATTTAAAACTGAATTTGTGACATAATAATTTTACTTTGTTCATTAAATAAGATTCCTCCCAAAGAGGATAAACTTACATGAAAATATCTGTGATTTCTCTATTATTACTGTTGTGTGTGCGTGCGAGCGTGCGTGCATGTTGGGATGGAACCCAGGGATATGGTAGCACTGAATTTTAATTTTTTAAATTTTGAGTCAGGTTGTCACTAAGTTGCCCAGGCTGGCTTCAGGCTGGCGACTCTCCTGCCTCAGTCTCCCAAGTTGCTGGGATCACAGGCATATGCCACCACCTATGCTCCGTTCAGTACCTGTGATTTTTTTTATGGTACTGGTACTGGGGATGGAAGGATGGAACCCAGGGGCATTCTACCTCCGAGCTACACCCCCTGCCCTATTCTTTATTTATTATTTTGAAACAGGGTCTCACTAAGTTGCAAAGGACCTCACTCAGTAGCTGAGGCTGTCCGAGAACCAGGATCCTGCTGTTTCAGCCTCCCGAATGCTGGGATTACCAGCGCACACCCCTACACCCAGCTTAGTACCTGTGATTTCTAGCAGTGCCAAAAACTTCCTATGTTACTGAAATCACAGTGATGTCTGGCCTACACTTATAATGAAGGAAAACGCTGAATTTTAATTACAAATTAGTAACAATAAAAAGTTCATTTTTCTCTCACCTCCAGTTAGCAGACCCCTGAGATCCAGGTCCATGGAGTCCAGGTTGAAATCCCTGCTTTAAGCACCACGGCATCAGGCTTGAAAGGGACATTAGAAACCACATGGACCAGCCAGGAGTGATGGTGCAAGCCTGTAATCCCGGTACAGGGGAGGCTGAGACTGGCGGATCATGGGTTCCAGGTGAGACTAGCAACCTAGTGAGACCTTGTTTCAAAACAAAAATAAAAAATAAAAATAAAAATGACTAAGCCAGGCATGGTGGCTCACGCTTGTAATCCCAGCATTTGGGAGGCTGAAACTGGAGGATAGCGTTTCGCGGACAGCCTTGCTACTTAGTGAGGCCCTTCGCAACTTAGTGAGACCCTGTTTCAAAATAAAGATTAAAAAATTGGGCCGGGGTGTAGCTTGGAGGTTGAATGCCCCTGGGTTCCATCCCCAGACCCGCAAAAAAAAAAAAAAAAAAAAAAAAAAGACTAGGGAGTCGGGCGTGGTGGCGCACACTTTTGTAGTCCTAGCATTCGGGAGGCTGAGACTGGAGAATGGCAGTTCACGGACAGCCTCAGCCACTTAGTGAGGCCCTCTGCAATTTAGTGAGACTCTGTTTCAAAATAAAGAATACAAAATAGGGCAGGCAGTGTAGCTTGGAGGTTGAATGCCCCTGAGTTCCATCCCCAGATCTACAAAAAAAAAAAAAAAAAAAAGACTAGGGTATAGTTTGGAGATAGAATGTCCACTGGGTTCAGTCTCTAGTAACACACACACACACACACACACACACACACACACACACACACACACGAACAAAACTTTTGCTTTAGGATTCAGATCAGAAAACTGAAGCCTACAGAAAGCTAGGTGTGGTGGCGCATGTCTGTAATCCCTGTACTTGGGAGGCTGAGACGGGGATCACAGGTTCGTGGCCAGTCTCCACATCTTAGTGAGGCCCTCTGCAATTTAGTAAGAGTCTGTTTGAAAAATAAAAAAAATAAAACAGGGCTGAGGGTATAGAATGGAGGTAGAATGACTCTGGCTTCAATCCTCAGTACCAAATTAAAAAAAAAAATTACATGACAAAATCTTTCAAAGTGTTTTGAACAGACAGGCATGATGTTGGGAGATTGAGACAGGGGGATTGCAGGTTCAAGGCCAGCCTCAGCAACTTAGTGAGGCCCTCTGCAATTTAGTGAGATCCTGTTATCAAATCAAATGGGGCTGGTGGTGTAGCTCAGAGTAGAAGGTCCTAGGGCTCAATCCCCAGTCCTCCCACCCCCCACAGTGTCTTGAACATACTAAGCCCATAAGAGGCACACGATACAATGTTCCCTGGTTGAAAATGGGTGATTTGCCAATTATACATAACTAATGCATGACAGAGCCAAGACCCGAACCCACGTGTCTTAACTCCTTATAAAATACCCTCGGGAGTCACCGCAGTGGTGCAGGCCCATAATCCTAGATCCTGGGGGGCTGAGACAGGTTCACAGCCAGCCTCAGCAACTTAGAGAGACCCTGTTTCAAAATTAAAAATAAAATAGGCCCGGGGAAGCCGGGCGTGGTGGTGCACGCTTGTAAACCCAGTGCTTGGGAGGCTGAGACAGGAGGATCGCACAGGTTCGAAGCCAGCCTCAGCTACTTAGTGAGGCTCTCAGCAACTTAGTGAGACCCTGTTTCCAAATAAAGTATAAAATAGGTCTGGGGATATAGCCTGGAGGTAGAAAAGCGCCTGGGTTCCACCCCCAGCATCACCAAAAAAAAACCCCCAAAAAATTGGGTTGGGGAGGTAGCTAGCAGTAGAATGCTCCTGGGTTCCCTTCCTCATACCCACCCCCAAAGTTTCTTGATCATATTAATACAACATCTCACTGTATTCATTCTCTCAAAAGTTCTAGGAAAGATGCAGGGCGTGGTAGCACACGCTTTTAATCCCAGCGCTTGGAAGGCTGAGACAGGAGGATCACACAGGTTCGAAGGCAGCCTCAGCTATTTAGTGAGGCTCTCAGCAACTTAGTGAGACCCTGTTTCCAAATAAAAAATAAAATAGGCCTGGGAGTATAGCCTGGAGGTAGAAAGCCCCTAGGTTCCACCTCCGGTACTTAAAAAAAAAAAAAAAAAAAAGATTCTAGGAAAGTATAGCCTGGTACCCTTAGTACTGCAAAATAAATAAATAAATAAATAAATAAATAGAAAAAATAAAAAAATAAAAAGTAAATAAATCTCCTGCCAGGCTTGGTGGTGTATGCTGAGACAGTAGGATTGCAGGTTCAAGACCAGCCTCAGCAACTTAGTGAGACCCTATTTCAAAATGAAAAATGTAAAGCCGGGCGTGGTGGCGCACGCTTGGCATCCCAGCGTTTGGAAGGCTGAGACTGGAGGATCACGGTTCACGGACAGCCTCAGCTACTTAGTGAGGCCCTTTGCAACTCAGTGAGACCCGGTTTCAAAATAAAGAAAAAAAATAGGGCAGGTTTCCGGGCATGGTGGTGCACGTTTGTAATCCTCGCGCTTGGGAGGCGGAGACAGGAGGATCGCGCTGGTTCGGAGCCAGCCTCGCTGGCTTAAGAGACTCTGTTTCCACATAAAAATGTTAAAAAAAATAGGTGTGGGAGTGTATACCGGAGGTAGAAGGGCTTTCAGGAACCCCAGTACCACCAAAAAAAAAAAAAAAAATAGGACAGGTGGTATAGCTCAGAGGTCGAATGCCCCTGGGTTCCATCCCCAGACCCGCAAAAAAAAAAAAAAAAAAAAAAAAAAAAAAGAAAAATGTAAGTTGGAGGTAGAATGCGCCTGGGTTCAATCCCTAGTACCATAAAAAAAAAACTTGGTGTGTGTGTGTGTGTGTGTGTGTGTGTGTTTTACTGGGAATTGAACGGAGTGTTCCACCACAGAGCTATACCCACAACCCCTTTTCACTTGTACCTTAAAGCAGGGTTTTACTAAGTTACCACATGCTGGCCTCGAACCCGCAATCCTACGGTCTCAGCCTCCTCCCTCTTGTTTCTAACAGCAGAAGTCTGGTTCCACATCCCATGATCATTTCCTGTTTACCTCTTCCACGTACATATAGTCTCTTGACATTCATAATGGATACCTATTCAGAAATTAACTAGTGGCCGTCTACAGAGTCCCCAGCTATAATCAGGTGCTCAGCTACGGCAGTCAACACTCAAACATCATTCTTCTCAGGAGCCCCCCGTCACCAGCACTGTGGCAAGCTCTATTCAGAAATTAGCAGATCTTTTTCTGTTTAGTTTTTTTGTGTGTGTATGTATGGTACTGGGGATGGAACCCAGGGGCATTCTACCTTCAAGCTACACCCCAGCCCTATTTTTTATTCTTTTTTGAAACAGGGTCTCACTGAGTTGCAAAGGGCCTCACTAAGTAACTGAGACTGGCGGTGAACCGTGATCCTCCTGTCTCAGCCTCCCAAGGGCTGGGATTACAAGCGTGCGCCACCACGCCCGGCTTCGCTTCTGCACCATCCCATCCCACCCCAAACGTCTGCATTTCTCCACCAGGCCCGAGGCTGGCGCCTCTGTGTCAGACTCTCCCTGTATTTTTAACTCCCCTCTAACCGGTGTATGTGGAGGAGAGACCAGCCCTGGCTTCCTAAGCTTCTGAATCCGGGCACTCCAACCTCCTTCTCCTGCATGAATCATTGCCCCGGACACTCCCAGTTCTAAGTGTGTTTCTACGTTTCCCCACACAGCTGTGTTCACGGCTCTTCTGGCCTCAGCTTCCTCTTCACGGTGTCTCTGCCTGTCACGCGTATCCACCGCTCACCAGCACACACGATGGCTCTGACTGCTCTCAGCCCGAGCTCACGTGCACCGCCAGACACACAGACAGTCTGCCCAGCTCAGCCCAGGCAAAGTCCTGTCCACCTCAACTCAAAGCTCCTCCCCCCACGCACTCCACAGGACTCAGTTCTTATCACTCTTCTTTAGTTTCTGGTACTAGGTTGAACCCTGGGGCATTCTACCTTCAAGCTATATCCCTAGTCCTTTTTATTTTGAAGCAGGGTCTTGCTAAGTTATTGAGGGTCTAAGTTGCTAAGGCTGGTCCTGAGCCTGAGCTCCTCCTGTCTCAGCCTCCCGAGTCCTGGGCTTGCCGGCGTGCAGCACCATGCCTGGCTTCTTACACCTCTCTGGGGTCACGATGAATACGGTCACCACGGGCTACACGAGGTACTGAGTGCCTGCCACGCAGCTATGCAGACCAAGACGTGCTGGAGTGTAAAACAGACGCTGGCTATTAAGGTTCCGTATAAAAGGAGGATATAAAATACCTCACTCACGCTCTCATGGATCAACACTGCAATAATATTTTGGACGCACTGGGCTAAGAAGTGTTATTAAAATTCACTTTGCTTTTTTCTTTTCTCTTTTTAAGGTAGCTAATAGAAACTGTGCCGTTATTTGAGTGGCTTGCGTTACACCTCCGGTAGCACCACACCGGCCTCTTCTGTAGATATACCCCGATTTCAGTGCTGGGGACCAAGCTCAGGGCCTTGTGTATGCGAAGGAAGCACTCCATCCTGAGCTGCACCCCGCGCTGCTGAGCCGGACCTGCCCCAATTGTCCACACCGCTCCCCAGGTGCCAAACCGAGACTTCAACCTGCCCCTCAATACCTTTCTACCCCGTTATTTCTACACATAGTGTTCGTGCATCCGCGAATACAGATGCTACCTCTGCAATCAAATCATCACGAAGCTCTTCTTTTCCTCCATCGGTTCTTGCACAGAAGTGGTATCTGTCTTAACTCCTAGCCAGTTAGAAAAAAAATAATCATCCCTGTAATTCCCTAAGAAAAAACTTCGCTCGCCTTTCTCCAGATGGACCTGTCTCCACTCTAAGTCCAGTGAAAGGGGCTGGTGATAGTGCAGCCTTCAACAAACACAACTTGCCAGCCGCGGTGGGCACGCCTGTCATCCCAGCACTCGGGAGGCTGAGACCGGAGGATCCAGGTTCGCGGCCAGCCTCAGCTACTTAGTGAGGCCCTTTGCAACTCAGTGAGACCCTGTTTCCAAATAAAGACTAAAAAAAATAGGGCTGAGGGTGTAGCACGCAGGTAGGATGTTTCTGGATTCCATCCCCAGTACCGCAAAAAAAAAGGAAAAAAAATACAACTTAATGATAATTTCAGCTCAACTGTCACCTGCCCCCGACCCACCCGGAGAGCAGTTTTTTCTTTGTCCCTTCACAGACTGAATTCCTTCCCCAGCCTCTGCTGATGTGGAGGTCTCAAGCCCATTATCCGCAGCAGAGAACTCTCTTCTCAAATACTCCAGTCTAAACCCAACACGGAGCGTTGGTTCCTCCAGCATTTCAGCACGGCCACGCGCATCGCTCCCCCGGCGGATTTTCTGCCTGGTGCTTCTGGAATTGCAAGTCCTTTCTGCAGCCACCCGAGGGGAGCCCACCACTGGGAAGGTGGGCATGGGGGCTGGCAAGGCCAGTCCGGGGAGCCGTGCTGGGCGACCGGGGCGACCAGAGGCAGCGCCACAGGCGAGGCCCCACCGCCCTTCATGCTTCCCGTGAAGTTGCCCCCCTTGCTGCTCAGCCAGCACCTGCCGCGCCCTTCTGTGTCTTCCTGGGCTGAGGAACGACCTTCATCCTGCGACTCTCAAAGCCCTTCTGGGCAAGGTCTCCCTCCCATCATGCTTAGCGACCAAGCCCCTGGCCCACACTCCAAGAAAAACACACCTCCTTCTGCTCCCAACATATTCTTAAGATGAAGATCTGTCCGTAGTCATTCCATATAGATCCCAGCTCCCCATCACTCCCAGTACTTAAAGCCCTTTTCTTTTTGGCACCGGGGATGAACCCGGGGCATTCTACCTGAGCTACAACCCCAGTTCTATTTTACTCTCTTATTTTGTTAATTATTTATTTTTGCGGTGTTGGGGATTGAACCCTCTGAGCTACACCCCAGCCCTGTTTTTTTTATTCTTTATTTTAAAACAGGGTCTCACTGAGTTGCTGAGAGCCTCACTAAGCAGCTGAGGCTGGCCTTGAACCTGCGATTCTCCTGTCTCGGCCTCCCAAGTATTAGGATTACAAGCGTGGGCCACCATGCTCGGTGCTCTTTTATGTGGAAACAGGGTCTCACTAAGTTGCTGAGGCTGACTGCAAACCTGCGATCCTCCTGTCTCAGCCTCCCAAGTACTGGGATTACAGGCCAGCGTGCCTGGTTGCTGAAAATCCTTTAAAGAAAATTACTCCTACTGCTGAAACTTTCCACCTGTCCCTCTGGTATTTTTATTTAGCTAACTCCCAATTCTCCCAGAGCTCTTCTGGGCACACACGCATGCATGTGCGTGATATCTCTCTCTCTCTCTCTCTCTCTCTCTCTCTCTCTCTCTCTCACACACACACACACACACACACACACACACACACACACACACACACACGTCTGGTGACACTGAGCTCAGCCGAGTCCCTCTTCTAACAGACAGCCCTCTCCTGCTTCATACCCTTGTGTTCCCAGGACACAGCTCCCTCCTCCCTCCGTCCCTGTTTTTCTAGTGGTGCCCCTCTGCTCTTCTTGTCCTCTGTTGCTATCTGGTTTGCTAGTCAGTTCTCAGTCTTCTTAGAAAGAGTCCCATTGTCCACGTGGATCAAAGCAGGAGCGGCCGGGGGCCTGGAGGAGACCTGCGGTTGGCCCCACTGCCGCTCCCTGGGTCTCCCTCCCGCCTGCCCCTCCAGCTCCTCCCTTCCCCAGGTGCGTCTGCTGCGCCTCCACATCCTGCTGCCATGGCCATCTCTCTGCCGGCCGGTCCTCTCTCCACTGGGCCTTGGGACCATCTTCCCCCGAAAGCCCTAGAGTGCTCCTCAGGCCCCGCTTACTGGTGTCCACACCTAGCAAGGGCTCCCCGCCGCTGCCAGGCAAGCTGTCCTCCCCAAGTCCTCCTTAGGGGATGCTGCTCTGACTTTAGTGATGGAACCCACCTGGTCCAACCAGGTGCAAAAGAAGAAAGACAGACAGACAGACAGACAGACAGACAGACAGCGGCTGAATCCCGAAGCCCAAAACCCGGAACTGAGTAGGGAAAGAGGAGGAAGACCGACTTCAGGGCAGCCCTCTGCGGCGGGAAGGATGCTGAGCCCTCTGGACGGTTAGGGAGGACCAGAGGCGCCTGGTCAGGAAGAGCCTCTGCTGGCCAAGGACTCTGGCATTCCCTTCTGGTCAGCTGGAGTGTGTGTGTGTGTGTGTGTGTGTGTGTGTGTGTGTGTGTGTGTGTGTGTGTGTGTGTGGTCACCTGCCCCTGCCAGGCTGGAGGCGCTGAATGGATGAGCGCAGGATGCTGCTCGGGAGGGCTAAGCCTCCCAGCCCACACTTGCGCGGCGCCCTGTTTTTCTTACACGGAGCCCTCCCAATCCTCTAAGCTTTGAACACCGCGGTCTCCCTGGACCGGGAAGGCGGTTCTGGTTTCCGAAGGCTGGGGACCAACACGGGGCGGGACGCTGCGAGTGAACTGATTCTAAACAGGGCTTGGCCGATCTGCTTCGCCTCCTCCAGAGGGTCCAGGGAGCCCGAGTTCTCCCCCAGCGGGGCCCGGGCTCAGATGCTGCACCGGGGCTCCTGGGCCCCGTCCCGCTCAGCCGCCCGCAGCCCCGCCGCCTGGGCAGCCCGGGCAGGGGGGGAGCCCCTGGCGGCGGGCACGCGGGCGGCGTCTGTGCGGGGAGCCGCGGGCCCTCTGGCGGGGCGGACCCTCTGGGCGGTCGGGGGCCCCGCGGACCCTCTGGCGGGGCGCAGCCCGGGCGGCGGTCGGGGGTCGCGGGCCCTCTGGCGGGGCGGTCGGGGGTCGCGGGCCCTCCGGCGGGGCGGTCGGGGGTCGCGGGCCCTCTGGCGGGGCGGGCCGGGGTCGCGGGCCCTCTGGGCGGTCGGGGGTCGCGGGCCCTCCGGCGGGGCGGACCCTCTGGGCGGTCGGGGGCCCCGCAGACCCTCCGGCGGGGCGCACTTACCCGGCGCGCTCGGGAAAGTGTCCGCGAAGTGCGGCGGCGGCGGCGGCGGCGGCGGGGGGGGGTCCTCGGGCTCGGGGCGGCCGCGCGCGGCGCCGGCGGCCAGCTCGGGGGGCGCGTAGAAGGCGTCGGGCGGCTCGGCGAAGCTGGGCAGCGCGGTGGTGAGCGCCACCATGGAGGGCACGGCCGGGCCCAGCCCCGCGCAGAAGGCGCCCGACAGGCGGCCGGCCAGCGGCGCGAGCGGCAGCGGCGGCGGCGGCAGCACGAGCGGCCGGCAGGGCAGCAGCATGGGGTAGCCGGCGTAGAGCAGCGGCCCGGGGCGCGGCGCGGGCGGCGCGATGAGCGCGTCGATGGAGAAGCCGGCCGCGCCCCCGGGCGCCGCGCCGCCGGCCCGCTGCATGGCGCCCGCGCCCGGGCCGGGGCTGGCGGGGCTGGCGGGGCCGCGGCGGGCGGCGCAGTGGGGCCGGGCGCCGCGCTCGCGGCTCATAAGGAGGGAGGGGCGCGGGCGGGCCGGGGGCGCCGCCCCCCGGGCTCATCCATCTTGCTCGGATTACGCGCTGCCTCCGCCCGCGCCGCCGCCGCCGCCGCCCGCCCCGGCCGGCCAACTATTATTAATGGAGATGGATGAGCCGGCGCCGCCGCCGCTTTGTGAAAGTTTGCGGCCCGCCCGACGGCCGGCCCGCCCGCGGCGGCAGGGGGCGCCCGCCCGCCCGCGCCCCCGCCCTCCCGCCCGCGCCCCCGCCCGCGCCCCCGCCCTCCCGACGGCCCGCGCCCCCGCCCTCCCGCCCGCGCCCCCGCCCGCGCCCCCGCCCTCCCGACGGCCTGCGCCCCCGCCCGCGCCCCCGCCCTCCCGATGGCCCGCGCCCCCCACCCGCGCCCCCGCCCCCGCCCTCCCGACGGCCCGCGCGCTCGGCTCCCGCGGCCCCGGGCCCATGCCGCCCCCCCTCCCCCGGCCCATGCCGCCCCCCGCCCGCCCGCCCTTTATTCTCCTCCTGTTGGGCCGGCCCTTTCCCGCCGCTCCTTCTCTACCGGCCGGCTCACTCTGTGTCCCCCATTCTTGGCCTGTCTCTCCTGTCCGTGCGTCTGTCCCGCGCCCTCGTTTCCCCCTCGCTTCTGCTATTAATTTCCCTGATTGGCTCCCGGCTGCAGCGCCGCTGATGAGCCCTATTCATTCCGGCCTGACACTCTCGACCTGCCCCGGCTGATTGCTGGGGGCCGGCCCCAGGAGCGCTGATGAGCCCCAAGGGTCAGCGGCACTAATTACCCACTAATTGCGGATGACTCGCTCACCTCCCCCGGCTCTCAGACACGAGGTGGCAGCGCCTTTTACTGTCCCCCACTCCTGATTCCCAGCGGTCGAGGTGTCAATCCAGACCCAAGAGGCAGAGGCACTTTGGCTTGATGGACGCCACGGGTCAGAGGGCAGAGACCTGAGACGGCGCAACAGAGGGCTGCCCGGCCGCAGCGCGGGGCTAGCCGGCTAGAGCGGCCCCCGGGCCCCCGGGAAACGGTTACTCCAGTGGGAGCCCGGAGACGCAGCCGTCGACATTAGTAACAACAGGGCCAGGCCAGTTCAGGAAGGTGCGGTTTAGGTAAGGCGGGAAGGGGTTCTGCTGGGGAAGGAGCAAGGCGAGACAGAGCCTGAGCTGCACGCCAGGGCGGAGCAGGACCGGGGGACGCTGGGCCTCAGTGACATTTGTCCCAATCAGGAGCGTTGCGTCCGCCTGGTGAATACAGCTACTGTCAGGCTGATGTGTTTAAACTCAGCGGCCTGGAAGACTGTCGCCAGGGTGGGGAGACCTGAGAAGGGAGCTTTCTCCATGTGGTATTTGATGGCCACGTCATTAGGCAAAGGGAAAGAGCGTCTCAGTTCCCTGCTGGTGTGATCTGCCTTGGACTCTGCAGAACACCCAATGACACGTCCACGAGCTGGGTCTGCTGGGAAGACGTCACCATGGCCTTAGCTCAGGCCTGGAAACCCCAACTCACCATTGACGTGCGGAGACACAGCCTTGTCTGAAGACGGTGTCAGAACCACCCTGTTAGATTAACCAGGCGCGTGGCAGCAGGGACGTGGAAGACATGGAAGCCCACACACCGAAAGTGCATCGTACTTAAAAAGTGCGGGCCACGTCCTGGCTCTGATGGCCTCACAGTGTCTGATCCATAATAGTCCTATTGGCTTGATACATTATGGTGGGAACGTTGGCCTGCAATTACTGCAATTGAAGCTGCGTGAGCCGTTCCCACCCCAGTCAAATAAGACAGGAAGAAAATCCACTTTTAAAAGTGATTGCAGCTGGGCGCGGTGGCGCACGCTTGTAATCCCAGCATTCGGGAGGCTGAAACCAGAGGATTGCGGTCCACGGACAACCCAGCTACTTTAGCGAGGCCCTCTGGACTCACTGAGACCCGGTTTCAAAATAAAGAATAAAAAATGGGGCAGGGGGTGTAGCTCGGAGTTCAAATGCCCCTGGGTTCCAACCCCAGACCTGCAAAAGAAGAAAAAAGTAATTGTATTCATTTTTTGGGGGGGGGCATAGGCAACAAAACCACAGGGCGCCCTAAACAAACTGCCTCCGCTCTCCGTCAGTACCAAGGACAGGTGCTGTCTATGGCATCTAACGGCACCGGCTCCTTTCTTTGCTGGTGAAAACTCTGGGCGGTTCTGCGGAACAGGCCTGTCCCTTAGCAGTCCCTCCTCTCGTCTAAAATGGGGTTCTAAAAAGGCTGACCTAATCGTTCACCTGCGCCGCGCTGGCCCACTGCCCCACCAGTCTGGGAAGCCCTACAGAGGAATTGTTTCCGCTCTGCCTCTCTGCCGGTGCCTGTCGACCGCATTGTCGACCGCATCATCTGGCCTCTCCTTGCTGTACTGACAATGGCTCCTAGGATATTAAGAACAAGCGCCGACTCTAAATCCAAAGCCAACAGGTTCATATTCCAACTCCCTCCTTGGCGGGAGAATCCTCCCAAGGCGGGCGGCGCTGGGTCCCGCGCGCGGGCACCCTCTGGTGGCCTCCGTGCGCCACTGCAGCCGCCGCGAGGGCGGTGCGGAGTGCTGCAGCGCCCCCTGGTGTCCGCCAGGAGATGCGCCCTGGGCAAAGGAACGGCCGAGGCGGGCGGCCCAGGCGTCTGTGCGCTCCACTGTCGGCTGGGCGTGGGGATTGCACACGAGTGTCTTAAGGTCTAGCGTGCATGCGTGTAGAAGTATGCATGTTTGTTGTGCCCAAGTTCCCGAAGCTCGTGTATCTGTCGTGTTAAATGTGTGTTGTGTGTGTGAGCCCGTGCATTCACACGCCGGTAGGTTGATGGTGGAGAGGTCCGCGCCTCTAGTGCAGGGCGGAGTCCTCATGGAGGCGTGAAATTGGTTTGGAGGAAACACATTACGGAAAGCAATTACCGGGGAGAGGTTCTGGGCCCGCGGGGCCGCAGCCGGGAGGCTGGGGAGGAAGCTCCCTGGCTTACAAGTGTCTGCATGTCCAACCCCAGAAAGGACCTCCCTAACACTGCCTGGCAGAGGGACGGCCGTGAGGTCAGACGCAGCCTCCTCAAATCGACCCTCCACGCTGCCCTTCTCCCCCTCCCTTGAAAGACACCGGCCCCAGCACCCTGCAGATAGAGGGACGCCCCTGCAGATAGAGGGACGCCCCTGCAGATAGAGGGACGCCCCTGCAGATACAGGGACGCCCCTGCAGATAGAGGGACGCCCCTGCAGATAGAGGGACGCCCCTGCAGGTACAGGGATGCCCCTGCAGATAGAGGGACGCCCCTGCAGGTACAGGGACGCCCCTGCAGATAGAGGGACGCCCCTGCAGATACAGGGATGCCCCTGCAGATAGAGGGACGCCCCTGCAGGTACAGGGACGCCCCTGCAGATAGAGGGACGCCCCTGCAGATACAGGGACGCCCCTGCAGATACAGGGACGCCCCTGCAGATAGAGGGACGCCCCTGCAGATAGAGGGACGCCCCTGCACCACTGCGGAGGGTCCCAGGCCCCAGCCCATTCCTCTCTCCCTGCCCTCAGCCCGACGCCACAGTTACCTTGCCTTCTGTTCCCTACTTGTACTCTAATTCACACACTTGTTTCTTAGACTAGATTGAAAACTCACTGAGGGCAGGGACTTGTCTCAGTCATACCTCTAGCACTTAGGGCTCAGAAAGCGGCGGTGCACGCTTCTGACCCCACTAGCTGGGAGGCTGAGACCGGAGGACCACACCCCCGTCGCTTGCTGAACTTCCCTCCGCATTCCCTAGGCTATTTATTTATTTATTTATTTATTCTTATCTCCATTTTTGTGGTGCCGAGGACTGAACGCGGCGGGGGTCGGCCTCTGAGGTCTCCCAGGCTGAGTGTTGAAAACCTAGCGAGGCCCGCTGGCTCCCTCCCTCCCTGCCCATCCGCTCGTCCACACCGCTGGCTCCCTCCCTCCCTGCCCATCCGCTCGTCCACACCGCTGGCTCCCTCCCTCCCTGCCCATCCGCTCGCCCACACGCTGGCTCCCCCTTGTCTCGCGGACCTCACGTCAGAGGCCCCCTGCCCCGGAGGGGCTCCCCGCCACCCGGTCTAAAGCAGCTCCCCGTCACGGTCGCTCGGCCTTCCCGCGTCTGCCCCGCGCGGACCTAGCGGTGCTCACTCCTGTTAGCTCCGCGTCTCCGGCCCCGCTAGACGGCAGGCCCTGCACCTGCACCTGCACCATCCCGCTGTGGAACCACCTACGGCCCCAGGACAGGACGGGGTCTCCAGGAGGCCCCGCGGGCCCTGACGGCGCGCCGCGCCCCCAGGGCCGCTGCACCCTCTACCCCCAGGAGGGTCCCCAGGCTGCGCGCGCGTCTGAGAGCCAGGCAGGCCGGGCGCGCGAGGCCCCGGGGGCCCGTTCGGAATCCCGGCCACTCCGCTTCTCGGCCCCGCCCCCGCCCCGCCCCCCGCAGCTGCTGGTGGCTCGGATACCCCCGGCGCCCAGCGTCAGGTCCAGGCCCCGCCCCCCGCCCCGCCCCCAGCCCCTGCTCACCCAGGTCCCGCCCCCCGGGGTTGGCGGGAAAGTGACGCACTCCAGCGCGCTCTTTGGAACCCTGGAAATTCTGTCCAGCGACCCTTGACGTCACGACTCACAGCGCTCGTGATTGGCTGCTCGGTGGCTCCGCAGAGGTTGCCGGCCAGCCCCGGCCGCTGCGGCCTCCTGGAAGTTCTTAGGCTGGTTCTGTGCGACCCCCAGGGACCCTCCTGTCTTTACACATGCGGAAACTTGAGTCCAGAGAGAGAAGAGGCCCACGCCCACGAAAGCCAGTGGTGGAGTTAGGAGCAGGGCCCGGAGCTAGAGCAGACCCCGCTCTGGCCAAACAGCCGAATTTAAGGAGGGGAGAGGAGAGGGGGTAGGCGCCGGGCGGTGCCTGGGGCTGGAGGGCAGGTGAGCTGGGCACCCCAGCAGCAGGTGGGCGCCACGGGAGAGGGAGGCGCTGGCACGCGGGGTAGACGGCCCGCCATGACGGAGGGAGCTGGCGGGAGGAAGGCTCCTTGGAGAACAAACCACGCAGCCTGGGGGTTTGTTTCCTTGTTTTTATTTTTGTTTTTGGCGTCAAGGATTGAACCCAGGGCCATTCTACCTCCAAGTCACACCCTCAGCCCTTTTAATGTTTTTAGCTTTACTTTTTTTTTTGCGGTACTGGGGATGGAACCCATTCTACCTCTGAGCTACACCCCCAACCCTATTTTTTCTTATTTTGAAACAGGGTCTCACTAAGTTGCAAAGGGCCTCATTAAGTAGCTGGGGCTGTGGGCAAACCGGGATCCTCCTGTCTCAGCCTCTCCCCAAATGCTGGGATTACAAGTGTGCGCCACCACGCCCGGCTTATGTTTTTATTTTGAAGCAGGGTCTTGCTAAATTGCTGAGGCTGGCCTCCAGCCTGCAATCCTCCCATCATAGCCTCCTAAAAACTGTAGTCCTGTTCCAGGTATGCGGCATCGTGCCCAGCCTGGGGATTTGTGATGTGCACACAGGGTCGGCACTGGCTGGGGGCCTCGGGAGAGCCCCAAGACGGGAGTGTCACTTGGTCTCTTGTCAGACACCCCCTGGCTGGTGATCTCTCTCTGGTTGGGATGGCAGCATCCGCACCTCCGTAGTGAGGGCCCTCCTGCTGACAGCGCCCCCTGGGGCTGGGAGTCTGCCTGCAGGCTCTCTCAAGGCAGCGCACACCTGGAAGGAGGGACTGGGCTTCAGAGGCGTCCTGTGGCCCAGGGGGCGGTGGATTCAGGCCGGGGCTCCCCATCCTTCTCGTTTCCTGCCCATCTCCCGTCCCCATGCCCTGGGACCGTCCCCCAAACCAAGACTAACTTAGTAGAGCAGGTCCTCGAAGTCCAGCTGCAGGAAGCGGAGCAGGCGGGGCGGCAGGGGCAGGCGTGGCAGGGCCTGGGGCAGGCGGCCGGCCAGGTGGGAGCGGAGCACACAGCGGCTCAGGTGCTGCAGGGACCGGGGCTGCCTCGCCAAGGCGAAGAGGGAGGAGTAGAAGCCCCGGTGCTTCTGGGGGAGAAGGGGGGGCTGAGCAAGGGGCCTGGGCCAGTGGCCCCGCCTCTCCCAGGGCAGGCTGGCGCCCTGTGGGGTATCTTCGGAAGCCCCTGAGAACCCGGCCCTTGAGCGCTCCTCTGGGGCTGGGTCTCGGGCCCGTTCTGTTGGGGACCAATGGAGCTGCCCTCCAGGGGGTGGGAGCCTCTTGGGGCCAGGTGGTTCTGAGCTCAGGTCCTGGGATCTGACCTGCAGAGTTTCAGGCGGCACCAGGCCCACGGCCTGCTCGGGCAGCTGCACCACACTGTAGGTGTTCACCAGGACCTCGATGGTCCTCGGGAATGCACACCAGCGCTCCAGAACCTGCAGGAGGGGAGACACGCCAGGTCCCTCGTCTCTGTGCAGGATGGACAGACAGTTTGCCCCTCTTCCCCCATAGATATACTGAAGTCCAAGCCGGGCCTGGTGGGCACGCTTGTGATCCCAGCATTCGGGAGGCTGAGACCAGGGAATCGCAGTTTGCGGACAGCCTCAGCTACTTAGTGAAGCCCTCCGTAACTTAGTGAGACCCTGTTTCAAAATAAAGAATAAAATATAAGGCAGGGGGTGTAGCTTGGAGGTCAAATGCCCCTGGGTTCCATCCATAGACCTGCAATAAAAAATATATATATCCCAACCCCTAGGACCTATGAATGTGACCTTATTTGGAAATAGGATCTTTCCAATGTTATCAAGTGAAAACGAAGTCATTAGGGTGGGCCTAATCCAGTATGTCAGGTGTCCTTATAAGAAGAAAACCAGACACAGGCATACGAGGAGGCCACGTAACAACAGAGATGTTGGAGAAATGTAGCCGGGCGTGGTGGCGCACACTTGTGATCCCAGCACTTGGGAGGCTGAGACAGGAGGATCCCAGGTTCATGACCAGCCTCAGCTACTGAGTGAGGCCCTCTGCAACTTAATAAGACCCTGTTTCAAAATGAAGAATAAAAAAAATAGGACTGGGGTGTAGCTTGGAGAGAGAATGCCCCTGGGTCCAATCCCCCGTTCCTAAATACTACTACTACTACTACTAATAATAATAATAATAAATAATAAGAAGAAGCCAGGCACGGTGACACACACTTCTAAGCAGTGAGACCCTGTTTCAAAATAAAGAAAAAAAAAATAGGGTTGGAGGTGTAGCTCGGAGGTAGAATGCCCCTGGGTTCCATCCTTAGCACTGCAAAAATAAATAAATAAATAAATAAATAAATAGTAAAAGAAGATATTGAAGCAAAGTGTCCGCAAGCCAAGGGACGTGGGGACGCAGGGACGCGGGCCACCACAAGAGGCTGGGAAAACTCAGGGCGTCACGGCTTTCAGGCCTCCAGAAAGGACCACCGCGGCCAACACTTCTCCTGACTTCAGCCTCCAGGACCCGGAGGGAATGGGTTTCTGTGGCTTTCAGCCGCCGCGTTGGTGGTGCGAGCGAGCGAGCCTGGGGAACAGAGGACAGCTAAGGTTGTTTCTTTGGGGTGGGGAGGGGGCTGGGACCAAGCCCAGGCTTCTGTGCGCGCTAAGTGTGCATCAGCTAACATGTCTGGTGCGCATAGCTTCTGCCACTTACTTTTCTTTGTACTGTGCATGTGTAAACTTTGTTTTCTGGTACTGAAGGTTGAACCAGAGGCATCCTTCCTCTGAGCTACACGCCCAGCCCTATTTCCTTTTTTGTTTTGTTTTTTGTATGGGTACCTCCAAGCCACACCCCGCCCTAGGTTTTAGTCTTTATTTTGAAACAGGACCTCACTAAGTAGCTGAGGCTGTCCTCAAACTATGACCCTCCTGTCTCAGCCTCCCAAATGCAAATGTTAGGGTTACAAGCGTGCGTCACCACGCCCAGCGCTGTGTGAACTCTTAATCTTCATCCCTATAAGGCATGGACTGTTACTGACCCCATTTTACAGAAAGAACAGGGGCACAGAGAGTTGGCAGCTTGCCCACGCTGGCCCAGCAGCCCAGGCCTGACTCTGCGCGCCTTGCCCATAAGCGCTGCACCACCCCTGCCCAGGATTCACCCTGCTGGGCGGGAATACGCCACCTCCACCCCAAGCCGACCTCCTCCAGGAAGCCCACCCGGCTGCTCCAGCCCTCAGCGCTCTCTCCTGTGTCTACTGGGTCCTTAGAGGGGGACGAGGCCTGACACCTTTCACACACTGTGCGCTTCAAGACAACAGTAGCTACCGAGTGTGGAGCACCAGCCACGGCCCTGTTCACAGGCTTTGTGTGTGTCAACTCTGCCTTTCTTACTAACCCTTCGCAGCAGGCAAGCGGTTAGCTCTACGTTATAGACGAGGAAACAGGCCCAGAGGGATTAAGCAACTGGGGGCCGCACAGGTGTGTGCGGGGCTCCGGGGCCTGCAATCTTAGTTGCCATGGGCTCGGACGTTGTTGAAGACCGAGGGGCCCATTGTACGTGTGTCTGGCCTTCAAACAGTGAGTAATGGGTGCTGGCCCCTCTGCGCCCCAACAAGCTCCGGCAGCTTTCCGCCTGTTTGGCAGAGGCTGCATCACAAGCGAGGAACTTGGGGTGCAAACGGTCTCCGTAGCTATCGTCACACGAGCAAGCCTCGAAGCGGGGCGCAGATCCAGGTGGTCCGAGCACTGGTGGGGCCTGCAGAAGGGCCAGGCCGGGGCTGGAGCAGGGGTGGGGTCCCAGGAAACGTGTTTGCCATGCCAAGTCCTCCTCCTGCCCCGCCTGGCAGGGAAAATCATTAGCTGTCAGAGCCAGCATCAGATTACAGGGAATTGCTCGTCTCCTAATTATCTGGTGTTAATAGGAGATTAATTAGTGTTAATTGTTGATTTTCTTGTATTTTCCCAAAGGGGAGACCAATCTGCCGAACTCTCGGGCTGTTTAATTATTTGGTCTTGCTTAGGAATCCAGACAGATGCTTGTAGGTTTGTGAGTGCAGGGGAGGCAGGGGCGGTGGGGGGTGGGCCCCCGGGGGGCTGGGCGGGGCCCGAGGGGGCACCGCAGCCTGCGGCCCTCCCAACCCACCGCCTGGGCCCCGCGAGGAGGCTGTCCCCACCCGGGCCCAGTTCCTCCGCCACGTCCTGGGCCACCCCAGGCCCCCACCACCTGGGCAAGAGTTGAACTCCCTCTGGGGAAATGGATGGCCAGATACAAGTGAGACAGCTGCAAAAGGCGTTTCCGAGGTGCGGGAGCGCCTCGCAGACAGCTGCCCAGCGCGCCTGCCTCGGCAGGTCGGCTGCTGGCTGTCCTCGGCAGCGCCTGGCGGGGGCCCTTGACGCCTCCTGCAGCCTCCGGCCTCAGGCTTGTCCCTCTTTGGATCCTTTATTTTTATTTTTAAATTTTATTTATTTTTGTGGTTCTGGGAATGGATCCCAGGGGCATTCTACCTCCAAGCTACACTCCCAGTCCTATTTTTTCTTCTTTATTTTGAAACAGGGTCTCACTGAGTTGCAGAGGGCCTCACTAAGTAGCCGAGGCTGTCCTCGAACCATGATCCTCCCGTCTCAGCCTCCCAAATGCTGGGATTACAAGCGTAGGCCACCAGGCCCGGGTTTTTCTTCTTTATTTTGAAACAGGGTCTCACTGAGTTGCAGAGGGCCTCACTAAGTAGCTGAGGCCGTCCTTGAACAGGCATCCTCCTGTCTCAGCCTCCCTATTGCTGGGATTACAAGCGTGCGCCACCACGCCTGGCTTTTTGGGATCCTTTATAATCTGGCACTGCCTTCAGTCTGGCTCCATTACACATGCATGCACAATACGACACTCATGCACACACACACCATGTATGTGGCGCACACTCGGATGTGCACACACGCGTGTGCACACCCACCTCCTGCTGTTGTGTCCGGGCCTTCCCCTCTTTTGGGATTCGGCTTCCTGTGTGCGGAGTGCTCCAGGCCACGTCGCTAGCGAGCGGGTGCGGGCCTGGGTCCCGTCCCCACCCCCAGCCCTCAGCCCCTACCTTGGGGAGGGCCCCCGGCCAGACGCGGACTGCGCCGTGGTTGAGCAGAGCCCGCACCACGCGCTCGGGGCCCTGAGCCCGGGCCGCGGCCGGGCCCTGCAGGGCGCAGTGCAGGGCCGTGTGGCCGCCGTAGTCCATGGCGTTGGCGCTGACGCCGCAGGACAGGAGCAGCTCGACGGCGGCGGCGTGGCCGTGGCGGCAGGCCAGGTGCAGGGGCCGCTGCTTGTCCTGGTCGGCGGCATCGGCGTCCGCCCCAGCCGAGAGCAGCAAGCTGCACAGCTGGAAGCAGCGGCGGCTGGTGGCCTCGGCCTCGGCCGGGCAGCGGCCGCGGGCGTCGCAGGCGGCCAGCAGCGGCGTCCAGCCCTCGGCGTTGCGGGCGTCGGGGCTCGCGCCCCGTCTGAGAAGCAGGTCGGCCAGTTCCACGTGGCCCAGCCGCGCAGCCGTGTGCAGGGGCGTCTCCTCGTCCTCCTCGGAGCGCCCGTCCACGCACGCTCCGAACCGCAGGAGCAGCTCCGCACACCTGCGGGGAGGACCCGGCCTCACCAGGTGGCGGAGGCCGGCCGCCCACCGCGACCCTCCTGGCTCGGCCTCCCACGTACTGGGGTTACAAGTGTGCCCCACGAGGCTGTGGAGGCCTTTTTTTTTTCCTGCCAGTACTGGGGATGGAACCCAGGGGCATTCTACCTCCGAGCGACACCCCCAGCTCAATTTTTTATTCTTTATTTTGAAACAGGGTCTCACTAAGTTGCAAAGGGCCTCACTAAGTAGCTGAGGCTGTCTGCGAACCGTGATCCTCCTGTCTCAGCCTCCCAAATGCTGGGATGACAAGCGTGCACCACCAGGCCTGGCTGTGGAGGCCTTTTTAACAACCCAAATACTTTCTGTGGGAGTCATTCATTAATTCCACATGGCAATAAAAGCTATAAACAGGCATCATGTGGTTGGAACAACACACCTCTGAGGGCTTCACCCGGTCCCATGGTTAGTTATGTGTGTGTGTGTGGGGTTACCAGGGATTGAACTCAGGGGCATCCTACCTCTGAGCTATGCCCTCAACACTATTTAATTAATTAATTAATTTATTTATTATTGTACCTCCGAGCAACACCTCCAGCCCTATTTTTTAATCTTTTTTATTTTTGAAACAGGGTCTCACTGAGTTGCAAAGGGCCTCCCAAATGCTGGGATGACAAGAGCGCACCACCACACCTGGCTTACTATTTAATTTTGAAACAGGGTCTCGCTGAGTTGCAGAGGGCCTCACTAAGTTGCTGGAGCTGGAAGTGAAGCTGTGATCCTCTGGTCTCAGCCTCCCAGGTACTGGGATTATAGGTGTGCACCACCATGCCTGGCCCGTGGTAGGTTCTCGTATGACTCCTATCACAGAGAGGGAAACTCAGGCCCAGAAGACCTGAGATCATACGCAAGTGTACATAGCTAGTCAGCGGTGCAGTTGGCGCGAGGGGCCAGGGGCTGGGAAGAGGGGTCCTGGAGAGTTACTGTTTAACGGGGGCAGAGCCTCAGTTTTGCAAGATGAAAAGTTCTATGGATACATAGCCTTGTGCGTGTGTTAATGCCATTGAGCTATAAAATGGTTAAAATGGTACAGATGGTTATATATATTTTATTCCAACTTAAAAAATAAGTTTAGCCGGGCGTGGTGGCGCACGCTTGTAATCCCCAGGCTTGGGAGGCGGAGACAGGAGGATCGCGCTGGTTCGGAGCCAGCCTCGCTGGCTTAAGAGACCCTGTTTCCACATAAAAAAGTTAAAAAAATAGGTCTGGGAGTGTAGCCCTTGGGAGTGTATCCCGGAGGTAGAAGGGCTTCCAGGAACCCCAGTACCACCATAAAAAAAATAATAAGTTTAGCCAGGTACAGTGGTACACACTTGCAATTCCAGTGACTCAGGAGGCTGAGGCAGGAGAATCACGAGTTCAGAGCCAGTCTGGGCAACTTAGCAATACCCTGCCTCTGTCTCTAGGCTGGTCTTGAACCTGAGATCCTCCTGTCTCAGCCTCCCAAGTACTGGGGTGACAGGTATGTGCCATCATGCCCAGCCAAAAGACCTTGCTTCAAAATGAAAAATAAAAAGGACTGGAAGTATATCTTACTGGTAGAATGTCCTGTGTTTAATCCCTAGTAGTGCAAAAAATACAAATAAATAAATGTTACCTTTAAAAATTTTTTTTTGACAGGGCTTGTAATGGTTTGGATTTAGAATGTCTCCTAGCCCTCATGGAGAAACATGGTAGTAATGTTGGAAGAGGGGCATGAATGCTAAGAGGGGTTCCCTGGAAGTGTGGGTTTGGGGATTATATAAGGTCTCTCCTTCCCCTGCTCTCTGTTGCTTGGGCCTCCACGATGGGAGAGCAGAGCCCATGTTTTCCATGCTTTTCTCTCTGCCTCCCGCTGCCATGCTCTAAGCTCTACAGACCCAGCCTGACGAGGACTAAACCTATGAAATCTCCTGACACTGTGAGCAAATAAATCTTCCTTCCTCAAAGTTGTGTGTGGTCAGTTGCTTTAGATTATATCAGTGAGAATGCTGACCAAGACAGGGCTACTAGAAAAAAAATTTTTGTGTGTGTGTGGTACTGGGGATGGAACCCAGGGGCATTCTACCTCTGAGCGACACCTCAGTCCTATTTTTTATTCTTTATTTTGAAACGGAGTCTCACTGAATTGCAAAGGGCCTCACTAAGTAGCTGAGACTGGCTTCAAACCTGCACGATCCTCCTGTCTCAGCCTCCTGAATGCTAGGATTACAAGCGTGTACCACCACGCCTGGGAAAAATTTTATTTTAAAAATATTTATTTATTGTAGCATTGGAGATTAAATTTATGGGAATTCTACCTCTAAACTATGCCCCCAGTCCTGGTTTTTTTTTTTTTTTCTTTATTTTGAAACAAGGTCTCCCTAAGTTGTGGAGGGCCTAAGTAGCTGAGGCTGGCCACGGGACCTGCAATCCTCCTGTGTCAGCCTTCGAAGTACTGGGATTACAAGCTTGTGCCACCATGCCTGGATTATTTTTATTTTTTGTTGTACTGGGGATTGAACCCAGGAACATTCTACCTCCAAGCTCCACCACCAGCCCTATTTTATTTTTCACTTCGAAACAGGGTCAAAGTGAAAGGAGGGCCTTGCTAAGTTGCTAAGGCTGGCTGTGAACTTGCAATCCTCCTGTCTCAGCTTCCCAAGTACTATATAGATGATTATATCTAGAGAGATTATAGCTGTGCACCACCATGCCCGGCTAAGATTTTAAATTGCATACGTGGCTCACTGTAGGTTTGTACTGGTCCAATGCAGGTGCAGAGCACACCTTCAATCACAACCTGCCTGAGCCTGTGCGAGCCATCAGGAGTGGATGAGGCTTACAAGAGACTGGTCCACAGAAGGGGAGCCCAAGGAGGGACCACTGGTGCATTTTAGGGGCAAGATGCAGAATCTGGTAGGTACGTGGTCAGCTGAGAGAGGGCCTCTGCTGCGTGTGATCCTTGTGGATTTGCCAAGCTTCCTGTTCCTGAATTTTATGATCACTAAAGAGTTGGAAGTGAAGCCGGGCGTGGTGGGCACGCTTGTCATCCCAGCATTCAGAAGGCTGAGATGGGAGGATCATGGTTCGCGGACAGCCTCAGCTACTTAGTGAGGCCCTTTGCAACTCAGTGAGACCCTGTTTCAAAATAAAGAAGAAAAAATAGGGCTGGGGTATAGCTTGGAGGTACAGTGCCCCTGGGTTATATCCCCAGTACTGCAAAAAAAAAAAAAAAAAAAAAAATCCAAAACCAAAACCAAAAAAAAAAAGCTGGGCGTGGTGGCGCACACTTGTAACCCCCGCGCTTGGGAGACGGAGACAGGAGGATCATGCAGGTTCGAAGCCAGCCTTGCTGGCTTGAGAGACCCTGTTTCCAAATAAAAAATATAAAATAGGTCTGGGAGTGTATCCCGGAGGTAGAAGGGTTTCCAGGAACCCCAGTACCACCACTCCCCGAAAAAAAAAAAAGTTGGAAGTGGTTGACTCAAACTCTGATTCCTTCTACACAGTCATAGCTATTTAGGTCTCTGCAAAGCAGTGTTTCCTAAGGTAAATAAACCTGGCCACATTTGGGTGTACCCATCAGTTTCTTGTGAGTTGGGCTGGTGACAGTCCCTGAGCCCACTTATCTGCGAGTGCCCTGCAGTCAGGGGCTGAAGACCTGATCAGCGGAGAACCAGACCCCACTTACAGGAACCATGGCAGGTCCTAACCATCCTTTACAGGCTGACTGGACCACTGGACAGCAAGCTCCTGGGGTCAGGACCATGACTTAGCTGCTGTTGTATTTAGCACAGAGCCTGGAACATTGAACAAGCTCAGAAAACATTGGACTTCCCAGCGACACCACCTCTCCACGATGGATCTGGACAGTTTCTCCAATACAGACCACGCAGCGGGACCCTGTCACAACCCTCTACGGGGAACCCAGAAGACTGTCCACAGGGCCAGGGCTTGGATGGCCCGGGTAACTGCATCCTGACCTTCACCAGCCCAACTCCTGTATCCCCGCCCACTGAGCCCACCAGCCACGCCCTCTGCAGCATCCTGGGGGCACCTGGGGTTGGGGTGGGGATCACTCACTCGAGGATGCCAGCCCCACGGCAGAGATGCAAGGGGCGTTTCCCATCCTGGTCAGGGATGTTGGGGTCCGCTCCTGCCACCAGCAGCACATGGACACAGGCAGGGTGACCCGCAGCGCAGGCCTCGTGCAGCGCGGTGCGGCCCCCGGGGGCGCAGTCTGGCCGGGCCCGCCGCCTTAGTAGCAGCCGCAGGACTTCTGTGTGGCCGCGGCTGGCCGCCACGTGCAGAGGGGTGGTCAGCTCCTCTTCGTACGTCAGAGACCAGAGTCCTAGGGAGAGAGGGACAGGAACTCAGATCCCAAGGGGCCGCAGAAAGCTCGAGGCGGGTGCGGGTGGAGGTGGGACGAGCCAGAGCTCCACCGCAGCCTCCCCTCTCCCGCCAGGGCCGCCCAGCCCCCGTACTCAAAGCGCGGATGTTGAAGCGGAACTCTCTCCATCGCTCTGGGTCGCTGGTATCAAAGACTGAGTCAGGAGCCAGGCCGGCACTGGAGTCCGCCAAGACGCGGGAGACTGAGCCCGTGTCCCCAGCCTGCACTGCCTGCCAGAGGAGGAGGGCGGGTCCCGAAGCTGTGCGGGTGGCGATGGGTCCCGGGCCAGACTGAGGGCGCTCCTCAGACCCTGTGCCCGGCTCCTTCACCAGCCTGGCACAGAGGGCGTGTCTGTCCCTGGGGGGCTCTCGCTGCCCCCTGCACTCTTCTGGGGACCAGCTCATGACCATGTGGGAAGGGTGGGTGGGGAGAGAGGCAGCTAGCGAGAGACCACACAGGCAGAGAGACCTCAGTCCCCAGAGGGAGCCCAACCTGGCCACGAGGTCCAGCAGAAGCTATTCTGGGCTCCGCGTGACTTCCCTCCTGGCCAAGCCGGAGCAGTTGGGCAAGGCTGGGGGTGGGGAGCAGCAGGCAGCGGCTCCTCCTTTTCTTCCAGCATGGGACCTCGGTGCCCAGCACCCCCCCCCCAGGCCTCCCTCCAGCAGCCCTCACCCCTCTGCTGGCTGCTCCAGCGAGGCTCTGCGGCCCGGCTCTCCAGCAGCAGGTTGGCTGTACTGTGTGGGGGGAACAGGTCCTGCAGCCTGGCCAGGTCCCCCGTGTAGAGAGCATTCTGCAGGGCCATGTCCCGGCACAGCAGCGGCGATGACCAAGGAGTCCCCTGGGCAGGGCAGGACTGGGGCGCCCAGGCCCGGCAGGCAGGGGCCGAGGGGAGGCACCCCGGGCGGCGTGCGCCCAAGGAGAGGGGCGGGGAGCTCTTTCCCCTCGGCATGGCAGGTTTCTGGGAGGAGTGAACAGGCAGGGCTCGGGCAATGCCACAAGTGGGCTGGGCGGCACTTCGGGAGCCTGGCCAAGCGGTGCCAGGGGAGGGGCAGGGCAGGGAAGCACACCAAGGCCCCAGAAATAGCCCCTGGCCGTCCCGGCCCAGTCCCCAGAGGAAACTCCCAGGCCCGGAGGGGCAGTTAGAGCGGAACTGGAGAATGGGCTGAGGGTGGCACCCTGAAGCCTCAAGCTTCACCCCCACAGAGAGGCCCCAGGACGCCAGGGTTGGCAGCCCATCCAGCCTCTAATTTCACAGACATGAGAAAACAGAGCCCAGAGAAGTCCAGTGTGCGCAGGAACACACAGGTAGCTTGGCATAGGGCTGGGACTGAAACGTGAAGCCCAAGACCTCTCTTCATTTTTAAATTTAATTTTATTTTTTGTGGTGCAAGAGATTGAATCCAGAGCCATTCTACCTCCGAGCTGTACCCCCTGCCCGATTATTTCTTATTTGGAAACAGGGTCTCACTAGGTTGCTGAGGCTGGCTTTAACCTCCTGTCTCAGCCTCCCAAGTACTGGGATTATAGGCGTGCGCCATCACACCCGGCCCCAAATCCCTTCTTGTCTGTCTCCTGCTCACAAGTCAACCCTGTGAAGCTTCTGCCTGGGTTCTGGCCCACACGGGTCCCAGCCAGTCCTGGCCCTCCAATGTCCAGAAGCCATAAATTCCCCCAAAGCCAAGGGAGGGGAAGTCAGTAGTGCCACGCAGCAAAAGAGATCACCCGTGTGTGTGAGGTGCCCCTCAAGGGCCCCAGAATACAGACTTCTGCCCAGGGAGAAGGGCTGAGCCCACAGACAGCAGCGGACACCCCCGGGCCCACCTCAGTGCTGACCTGGGCCCCTCTGCCTCATCCTCGTCCTCCTGTGTTCTGGCTCAGCTCCCCAGGCTCCCACCCCCTTCCCTGCTTCTAACTTGCCACACTATCTTCCTCTTCTCTCTTTCTTTTTCTTCCTTCCTTTCTTCCTCTTTCTTTCTTTCTTTCCTTTCTTTCTTTCTTTCTTTCTTCCTCTTCTTTCTTTCTTTCTTTCTTTCTTTCTTTCTTTCTTTCTTTCCTTCTCTCTTTCTCTCCCTTACTTCCTCCCTCCCTTTTTCTCTTTCTTTCTTGAACTTCTCCGAGCTACACTCTCAACCCTATTTTATTTTTATTTTGAAAAAGAATCTCACTAGGTTGATGAGGTCTCACAACCTGCCGACACTGTCCTCGAACCTGAGATCCTCCTGTCTCAGCCTCCTGAGTACTGGGATGACAGGCTGCTCGCCACGCCCGGCTCCCCTCTCCCCTTCCCCTGTTCTCCCCTCCCGTTGCTTCTCCCTTCAGTATGTGACGGGAGATGAAGCCGAGGGCGGGGTCCGTGGAGAGGTGGGGGCCTGGGTGGACAGGAGCAGGACAGCTGGACCCAGCAGAGTGGGCGGGGCAGGGAGACTGACGGATGGACAAGGACGCTCGTCCCCAGCCAGCTGGACTTTATGGCCCTGCCCCGTCCCTTCTCCCAGGGTACTTTGCAGCCCCGCCCCGGCACTGCGGGGCTCAGCCGTCATGTCTTTTTCTTCTTCTCCTTGGCCAGCCTGGCCTCCTCGGCCTCCAGTTGGTCCTTGCCGAGTTTCATACTCTTCTTGCCCAGGGGCGTCTTGAAGTACCAGTCCTGGGCCAGCAGGAGCAGGGGTGAGCTCTCTGCCTGATGCAGCTCTCCTGCCCTTGCCCTCCTCCGGGTACAGCTCCTGTTTTCTCGGTGGCTTTTCTCCCTCTACCTCCGAGCTACACCCCTAGCTCTTTTTAATTTTTTTATGTTGAAACAGGCTCGCTAGGTTGCTGAGTCTCACTACTTCCTGAGGCTGGCCTTGAACCCGTGATCCGCCTGTGTCAGGCTCCCAAGGACAGGGATTATGAGTGTGTGCCCACATGCCTGGCAGCAGAGTTTTTTTTTTTCTATACTCTGGAGCCTGGAGGTTCGTGTTAGAACGAGGGCCTACCTTGCTCCCTGCCAAATACTTACTCCATGCTTGGAAAGTCGGCCCGCCCCTCCACTGGACAGGGCTCCCTCCTGGGCTTCCGAGTCCGCCTGCCCCTTGAGGTGGGCACTGACTTAGGGGCAGGGGAAGCAGGTGGCAGCTGGAGCCAGGACCCACCCAGGGCTCCTACTGTGTGGTGGCCTCTCAGGATCCCGCCCTCCAGGAAGCCAGGTGAGGTGGCCTGCTCGAGCTACTCCCAAGCGCCTTGCCCTCCTCTGGGCTGACTCCCATGCTTATTTAATCCCCGTGATTTCTTATAATTTCGAGGAGTCCAGGCACACCAGGCCTCTCCCTGGAGCCTACCTTCAGGGACTCCTCCTCCTCCTTGTACACGGGGTCGAGCTTCGCCAGATGCCCCACGAACTCAGAGGCCACCAGGGGCCGCCTGCTCAGCTGCAGGAACCGCCGCTCGCTCAGCACGGCCTGGATGGCTTGCAGGATGTGACCCGACGTGTAGCCGTCCGACACCTTGGCCAGGGCACTGATGTCCAGGCGCGGGGTCACGTGGGCTCCCTGGAATTCGATCATCTGCTTCCAGAGCACTGCAGGCCGGGGGAGGGGACCCGTGTGAGTGGTAGGGGCAGTGGGGCGGCCAGCCAGACTCCATGGCTTCCGCCTGAATCTAGAGGCAATCCTGTGTCTCTGGGGAGCAGTTCCTCTCCCCCTGGGGGGCCTGCAGCCAGGAACCATACTGAACACCAAGGAATAGAGACCCCCAAGGATGGCAGCCACCTGCCCGGGTCCTCTTGCTGAGGTCGGGACTTGGGCACGGGCGGCTGGCTAGCAGCATTTCCGGACCCCGCCAGGAGACAGGAGGTGTGGGCTTCCGCAGGGGTGCCCGGATTCCTCCTCCGGCCGTCCCCACCTCCCCCGGCCTCACCGAAGCGAGAAGCGTAATCGGGCCGGGGTATGAGGAGGATCCGCTCGTACATCCGGCACAGCCCCCTCAGCTCGGCCAGCTGCGGCCGGTTGGTGGTCCCGATGAGCATCACGCGGTCCCCGGGGCTCAGCAGCCGCAGGGCCTTGGTGAGATCCTTCTTTATCCGCTTTGGCTCCATCTGCTCCAGGGAGGGGTTGGGGTGGGGATCCCGCCTTCTCAGAGCACGGTCCCTCACTCAGCACTTGGCGGGTGGGGCAGGCACAAGGGAAGATGGCCCGCAGTGGCGGCTGGCGAGGTTGGCAGTGACAAGCCTCCAGCGCCAGCTCCTGCTTTCCTGCCCGCACCTCCTTACCTTCCTCTCCTCTTTGGGGACCTTCTTATAGAAAGTCTTCTCGGCATGTCCGATCCATATCACAGAGGGCTGGAGGAGCCGGGCCACCTGAGCAGGCCAGAGAACAGAAATCAGACTTAAGACCTTCCTGGGCACGGGCCTCGTCCCCACCTGGCGGGACCCCAGGGTCGGGCAGCCTCGGGCAGTGACTGGCCTCGGAGCCCCAGCCTCCCACGTCCTGTCACACCCTCCTCAGCCCTCTGAGAGCCAGGGTCAACTGCCCTCCATGAAGTCCCCCACCAGGCAGATGGGGCCCCCCGAAGCAGAAAGCCCACCCAACTCCATTGTCACAAGCCTGAGAACCAGAAGCGCACAGTCTGGGGGCTGCGGACCTTGAAAACCATGTGTACCATCATCTGCGCCCCGGCCTTGCCGGGGTACTTGTCCTGCAGGTTGCCCGGCGACAGGTCAAACAGATTGGCACCGGTCTCTGTGCACACAGCCTGGACCAGCATCTTCTTCCCCATGCCTGAGGGGCCCACCAGGAGGATGGAGCGGATGAGGGGAGCCATGGAGTGTATCTCTGAGGAGCCTAGAGTGGGGACACGAAGCCGGAAGCAGGTGATGGGCTGGGAAATTGCTGCTGAGCGCAGGCCAGGGCCTAGGGCTGGGAGGGAGGGGTCGGTCAGCCTGGAAGATTTTTTTTTTTTTTTGGCAGAACCAGATATGGAACCCAGGGGCATTCTATCTCTGAGCTACAACCCCAGTCCTATTTTTATTCTTTATTTGGAAATAGGGTCTCACTAAGTTGCAGAGGGCCTCACTAAGTAGCTGAGGCTATCTGTGAACCGCGATCCTCCTGTCTCAGCCTCCCAAGTACTAAGATTACAACCGTGCGCCGCCACGCCTGGCCAGCCTGGAAGATTCTGAATGGCTCTGAGGGCTCTGCGTGGGTCAGGAACGAGCTGGCTAGTCTTTCTGGGTAGCTTTCTGTTTCTCGTGTCCTCTGAGTCCACCCCCAGCTGTGATGGGGTGGGATTAAAAGTCATGTGACACATCTTCAGGGAGACCCTGGCCTTTGACATTGAGTAGGGGGTGCTGGGCTGGTTTTCTGGAAATGGGACTGACTACGGGATGTCGCCTGGGACCAAGGAGGGGGCGGCGGTGTGGACCCTCAGCAGGGCAGGTGCTCCTGTGATCTCTGCGGTGGCCCGGGTCCCACGGGGACCTACGGCACCCAGGGAGGGGAGGAGCCGACTGGACATGCTGGCCTCGGCCGCCCTGCCCTGAACCCACCAGCACCGGATCTTCCTTCCCCAGTCTCTTACCCAGCCGAAGAATGCTGTACAAGGCTATGTTCTGCCGAATGTCAAACAGGGAAGGCATGGGTAACTTATGTGCCAACACCAGAGTGGACCCAAGATAGAGGAAGTCACCTGAGGGGAGGGGGCCTGGTGAGCGGCCGGCACCGCAGCCGTGGCGGGGGGGGGGGGCTCAGTGGGGGCGGGCGTAGGAAAGGGGGCTCACCCACGTAATCCTTCAATGCCACCGTCTCACTTTTCTTTAGAAGGCCACCAAGGACCAGCTCTTCATACAGCGATTCCACGGACCTGTCAGGCGCGGTGCAGGGACACCCCAAGGACATTAGCGAGGACGAAGGGAGCAGGGGGCTGCGGGCGTGGGGAGAGGGGACGGCGGCCTCCTGCCCAACATTCTTTGGCCAGAAATGTCAACAGTATCACTGGACAGTCAGAGGCAAGGTGCAGCCCCAGCCGTTGCCTCCGGGTGGTGGGGGGCGGCAGGTGCCCCCAGTGGGTGCCCTGTGGAGCCTCCCGGTGACACTGTCAGCACCCCCATGCCCAAAGTTGCAGCCTTTGAAATTCAACTACCTGGGGGGAGCATGGCCCTCTACCCAAACCAAGTTTAAGATGTGAATTCCCTGGGAGGGGCAGGTACTGAGAGGCTGCAGCAGTGTGCTATGACTGCTTTGCCAGTGCCAGAGACAGGTGGAGAGGACCGTAGATGGGTCCCTCGACGCCCCAGAGTGGGGAGCTCTTGGGGAGATGACTTTGGGGGCACAGAGCCAGCAAAGGCAAAGTTTGGAGTGAAGATCCCGAAAAAGTGGAGCAATGATTATGATAAAACCTGCTTATATCTTATTTTGCGTGATCATCTTCAAAGGCAGGGGACTTGGTGAATGAGGCTCAGGGATCAGAGAGCTGAAGTAAATTCCCCAAGGCTGCACAGCACAGCCAATGCAGAGCCAGAGAACTGGGCCGCACAGCACAGCCAATGAACCGGGACGGGTCCTCTCCACCACCCACGCACAGCGCAGGCAGCACGCAGGTCGGCTACCTGTCTGGGGTGAGGTCTTTTTCTTTCTTCTTCTTCCCAGTTTTCTTCCCAGTCTTTTTCTGGTTAGAAATGAGCACATGGGTAACGGTGCGGTGCTCCGTGGCGGCGCCCTGCCTCCCCGCCCCGTGTCCCGCCTCATCTGCCTTGGGAGCCTTCAGGGGTCGCCCCTCCTCCTTGTCCACAGCCAGGCGCAGGTTCCTCAGCTCCTGGCGCATCAGCTCGTCCACCTGGGGGCGGGGAGGGGAGCATGGGGGGCAGGGCGAGGCAGACACTGGGCTGGAGCAGGGGGGGCCTTGCGGAGGGACAGGTGGCAGGGACCGCCTGCAAGGCCAGCCAGGGCCTGGCTCCCTCCTGCCCTGCACCGCGCACTCAGTGCTCATTCACACCCGGCAGCCCAGGCGGAGCTCACATCTGGCTGCACCCCGGAGGCCCCGGGGGACCTGTGCACCTGTGTGAGCCACCAGGAAACAGGGCGACCTGGGGCGGGGGTTTGAGGAGGAAGGGCCCACTGCTCCGAAGCCCTGGCGGAGTGTAGAAGCGCCACGCTGGGCCTGGAGCCCCTCCTGCCGTTCACACCTGTGTGTCAGGCACACCCGAGGAAAGGGGGCCTTAAGAAGGAGCGTGGGGGGGGCAACCTGCGTCCGGATCTCCTGCTCCAGCTCCCGCCGCTTCTCCTCCCGCAGGGTCTCCGCGTCGAAGTTCGGGCTGGCGCACTGCCTCTCAGACCGGTTCTTCCACAGACCTGACCGCACAGTGTGCAGGGAGGTGCGAAGGGGAGAGTCCCGGGTGCACACACGCGTGTGTATGTAGGTGCACTTGCACACTCGGGTGTGTACATATGTAGGTGCACATGCGCACACCAGCCCCGCCTGGCCATTCAGCGTTGCTCCTACCCAGGGCTTGACCCAAGCGGGGCCTGTGGCCGTGGGGTTTGGACCCAAACCCATAACACGCTCCCTGGAGGAATCACACCTTCCCCTCTCCCCTCAGCAGTACCCCAGGCCCGCTGCCCGCCTGCCACATGGCAGATGCCCACTTCCCGGGACAAGGGTCCCGAAACCCCACAAGGCACCTTCGCTGCCTTCTTCTCTTACTTATATACTCCTCGTGTCCAGTGGTGATCATGGGTAAAACTTTAGACGGCAGCACCTTCAGCATTGCATCTGCTTCCTAGAGGACCACCGGGCCTTGACCTTGACCCTGCACCTCCCCCTCTCACAGAGCCTACTCTCCTACCAGGGGCCAGCCTTCAGATCCTGCCTTCAGATCCCGCCTTCAGATCCTGGGCTCCCTACGCCTGGCACTTCCCTGTCCACCTGCTCTGCCTGCCAGGAGCTATCTCATCTCCTTTTTTTTCTTTCTTTTTTTTTTTCTTTTGGTGGTACTGGGGTTCCTGGAGGCCTTTTTACCTCTGGGTTACACTCCCAGACTTATTTTTATATTTTTATTTGGAAACAGGGTCTCTTAAGCCAGAGCAGCTGGCTTCGAACCTGGGCGATCCTCCTGTCTCCGCCTCCCAAGCACAGGGATTACAAGTGTGCCCACCACGCCCGGCTTCTCACCTCCTTCTTGGACTTTTCTTCTTTCCCTTTCTTACTCTTCTCTTTTATGTCCTTGTCTTTTTCTTTAGCTTTCTCTTGCTCCTTCTTCTTGTTCTCCTGAGACTGAAGCTCTAGTTCGAGTCTCACCTGTGACCACCAGTAAGTGCCATTTCAGAGACCAAGTGTGTGTGTGTGTGTGTGTGTGTGTGTGTGTGTGTGTGTGTGTGTGTGTTGCTGAGGATTGAACTCAGGGGCATTCTACCTCTGAGCCACACCCCCAGCCCTAATTTATTATTTAATCTGAAACAGGGTCTCCCTAAGCTGCTGAGGCTAGCCTCAAACCTGTGATCCTCCTGTCTCAGTCTCCCAAGTACTAGAATTATAGGATTGTACCACCATGCCTGGCTGGCCAGGGGAATTTTATAGAAGTGAGAACATCCAGGGCCTGAGTTCGGGGTGCACCCAGGGTCCCCAAGGCCTACTGAAGCTGCTGAGGTCCAAATGGCCAAGCACAGACAGAACGCACTGGGGTCCAGGAGGAGGAGGACTCCGAGGAAGGGGCATTCCCCAGGAATGCCACTCAATCTTGGGCTGTGGGGGTGTGGAGCCAGAGGAGATAGCCAGACTGTTTCCTCTCCAGGGCCATGCGGTCTTCGTAGCTACCCCTCTTTTCTCTCATCCACTGAGGCTGACCCTTCCTCACCTACTGCCACCCGCAGGTTACACTGACTATTCTCTGAGGCCTTAAGTTCTGCCTAGCACAGAACCTCTGGTCCCACCTCCAGGTTACCTGCTCCGGAGTCTTGTCTGCAAAAATCAGGTAGGATCCACCTACAGACTCATCTGGGTAGTCAGGAAACCGACCAGTGAGGTCACTAAGTGGACATAAGACAGATGGAGAGATGGACAGTGGTTGGAGATGATGGACCGGTGCTTGGATAGGGTGGGTGCGTGGATGATTGGATGGTTGAGTGGATAGGTGATGAAGTGGGTGTGGATGTATAGATCAATGGGTGGTTGAATAGATGGAAGGATGGATGGATGGACAATTGGATGGATGGATGGAAGGATGGATGGATGATTGGGTGGGTGGGTGGATGGATAGATGGATAGATGAATGGATGGATGGACGATTGGATGGATGGATGGATGGATGGATGGATGGATGGATGGATGGATAGATGGATGATTGGGTGGGTGGGAGGATGGATAGATGAATGGATAGATGGACGATTGGATGGATGGATGGATGGATGGATGGATGATTGGGTAGGTAGGTAGATGGATAGATGGATAGATGAATGGACGATTGGATGGATGGATGGACGGATGGATGGATGGATGGATGGATAGATGGATGATTGGGTGGGTGGGTGGATGGATAGATGAATGGATGGATGAACGATTGGATGGATGGATGAATGGATGGATGGATGGATGGATGGATGGATGATTGGGTGGGTGGGTAGATGGATAGATGGATAGATGAATGGACGATTGGATGGATGGATGGATGGATGGATGGATGGATGGATGGATGAATGATTGGGTGGGTGGGCGGATATATAGATGTATAGATGAATGGATGGATGGATGGATGGTTGGATGGAAGGGTGACTATGCAGATGGAGAGATAGGCAGAGAGAAGGGTGGAGAAGCATAAAGGACAAGAGAGATGGGAGAAATGAGGGAAGGAAGGGGAGTTCCATAATGGGAAGGGAGGATGGTTCTACGGGGGTTCATGGACGATTTCCCCATCCTGTTCTGTCGCCTCCTCTTCGTTCAGGGAAATGGAGTCAGGTGTGGATTTGCGCCTGTACACTGGGGACTCAGGATTTAAGCTAAGACGGTTAGCGGGGTGGGTGTAGACAGAGGAAGGACCAGTTTGGACTAGAGGAGGGAGCAGTGGGGGTAGGGCAGGGCTTCAGGGCAGGCAGGAAGAGCGCGGGCTGCGGCGGTGGCACTGACTGGCACTCGATAAACCACTGGCGAATTTGCTCCCTCATCTTCTCCTTTATGTCGGGCCCTTCGACCTCCTCGAGGAAGTCGTGGGTCTTCACCATGGCTGCCTGGAACTCCTCCTCCTTTTCCATCTGGCGAAGTCTCCGCATCTCCTCCCCGATTACTGCCTGGGACATGATGCCCAAGTGCTCCATCTGGCTGGGCGAGGGGAGCTGGGGAAGAGGCACAGGAGGCCGAGGGCTCGGGAGCAGGCCTGGCAGCCCAGCCTCTGGTGTGGACGCAGACCCCATCCTCCTGCACATGCACCTGCCCCCTCGGGCTCCCCCCACACGCACGCCAGCCTGGAACGGCAGGCACGCCTGCATCAGGAGGAATTGTTTGGAGCCGAAATTCGCCTGTGTAAATTACTCTGATAATGAGTTTGCTAGATGCATCCTTCCCCCTGCCCACTCCCCCAGCTACCCTCCCTGTGAGCCTCCGGCCCAGCCCCCACGCACCCCGCCTGGCGGCCGAGTTGGCAGCCGCTCTCACAGCCACTTTCCCGCCTCATTGGCTCCCAAATGTATTTTAAATATCACTCTGCGCAGAGACAATTACTGAAAACGCTGAGCTCACACTGTTGATGGGCCCGGGCGGCCGGGCCCATTCCTCACCCACTGCCATGTCTCCCCACCCGCTCCCCCACAGGGGAGACCCCAGCCTCCTTCCTCCCCCTCTCCCACCTGGGGGTCCTGCTCTCCTGCCTCCCAGCAAGTCTCTGACCTCCATTTTTCCAGGGCGGCCATCCCAGCCTCTTAGAGGCCCGGCCTCCAGCTAAGGAGCCCTTTCTTCCCACCCCTCTGCCCCCCCAGTCCAGAGGATCCCCCAGGTCAAAGCCCCTCGCTCCAGATGTGGCCCCTGCCCCATCAGGGCCTGCCTGAACCCGCAGACACCAGATGGATGAGGGCCAGCCAGAGAGCAGAGTGCGGGAACGGGGAGCCGGGCAGCTGCTCTGCCCGGCACAGGTGGGAGCACAGGGCTCGCTGTCCCTCCCAGGCTCCTGTGACGAGGCCCCACATGATACAGTCCCTCCTTGGCCCCCAGAGCAGGAGAAGCGAGTCTGGACCCCGAGAGCAAGGGGGGAGCTTGGGGCAGCCCTGGGAGCTCCCCGGGCCGCCGGGGGGCACAGTGCTGTGAGTCTGCTGGCCACGCACCTCTCCCCTCCGCTGCGCCCACCCTGTGCAGTCTGTCCTCTGGGCCAGGCAGGCAGGTGGGGTCCCCAATGCTCTGTGCAAGGACCCCCATTGAGAACCTTACGGGGGCTCTAGAAAAGGGCCCTTGGCTTGCTTGCTTCCTTCCTTCCTTCCTTCCTTCCTTCCTTCCTTCCTTCCTTCGGGACCCGGGCCTGGCAGGGCGGCTCACCATGCCAATGAACTCCATCTCCTGGCGCCGCTCCTTTCGGGTGCGTCTCCTCTGTAGGTAACCTTTATACACCTGGGGTGGGGACACTGGCACTCAGACGCTCTCCACCTTCTCCATCTCGCGCTTGCAGGGCTGGGCTCAGGTCTGCGGCAGCCCAGAGCAGCAACAGCCACTCTGCAGGGGCTGGGCTGGGGCTGGGAGGTGCTGGGAAGACATCTGACCAGCAGGTGCAGGAGCAGGATGCTGTGGGGCTGGGAGGGTTCCCCAGGTTTTGTCTCATGCCACTCTTATCTGAAGCTCTTTGGAGGCATGGGTCAGAGTTCAAGCACCACATCCTCGGGGCAAGTTCCCCACTCTCCCTCTCAGCATTGCCATAGAATTTTTTTTTTTTTTTTTTTTTTTTTTTTTTGGTACTGGGGATAGAACTCAGGGGCATTCTATCTCCAAGCTACACCGCCCCCTCAGCGTGATTTTTTTTTTTTTTTTTTTTTTGGTGGTACTGGGGGTGGAACCCAGGGGCTTTTCTACCTCTGGGCTATACTCCCAGACCTATTTTATATATATTTTTGGAAACAGGGTCTCACTAAGTTGCTGAGAGCCTCACTAAGTAGCTGAGGCTGGCTTCGAACCTGTGATTTCCTCCTGTCTCAGCCTCCCAAGTGCGGGGATTACAAGCATGCGCCACCACGCCCGGCCTCGGCATGATTTTTTATTCTTTATTTTGAAACAGGGTCTCATTAAGTTGCGGAGGGCCTCACTAAGTGTCTGAGGCTCTCTGCTAACCTCCATCTCCCTGTCTCAGCTTCCCAAATACTGGGATTACAAGTGTGCACCACCATGCCTGGCTACCAGCCCAATTTTTTATTCTTTATTTTGTAAAAGAATCTCACTGCATTGAAAAAGGACCTCACGAAGTAGCTGAGGCTGTCCGCGAACTGTGATCCTCCAGTCTCAACCTCCCAAATGCTGGGATTACAAGCGTGCACCACCACGCCTGGCTCCAATTTTTATTTCTTATTTGGAAACAGGGTCTCACTAGGTTGCTGAGAGCTAAGTTATGGAGGCTGGCTTTGAACCTGCGATCCTCTTGTCTCAGCCTCACAAGTACTGGGATCACAAGTATGCGCCACCATACTGGGCTAGATTTGTTTTGTTTTGAAACAGGGTCGTGCCAGGTTGCTGAGGCTGGTCTGGAGCCTGCACCCCTCCTGTTTCAGCTTCCCATGTACTGGGGTAACAGGTGTGTGCCAACACGCCCAGATGCGTGTGTCCCGAGTGATTAAGCACCCTGGTTTAAAATCCGTGGGGCAACAGAATCCAGCCAGCCGCATCCCCGTAATCAGCTGCTGAGCTGGGCGGGCTTTCCGGAGGAGGTGACGATACCCTGACCCTCCTCAGCGCCCAGGCTTACCTTCTGTATGAGAACAGCTCCCTGGTCTAGATTGTACTTCTGCCACTCGCCCTCCCGGATCTTCTGATCCCGCTCCTCCTCTCTCCGAATTTCTCGCATGAAGGTGGCTCGGAGTCGGCCTTGCCTGGCCCGCTCTGCACTTTGCACTAGAATTATGGCCTCGGTCCGGTGCATTCCCTGGACGGTCTGACCAGAGAGGGACAAAAGAGCAGGAGGATGTGATCCAGAGAGCACTTTCATCCAGAGTGGACAGTGGAGACTGGCACCGAAGGACGTGCCCAGGGCCTGGTCCTCCCGGGGCATCGGGGCTCCCACGTCCTGTCTTGGCACTGGGGGGTTAGGGGTGCGCTAGAGCAGCTTCAAAGGAAGCCCAGGGTTGCCCAAAGAGTGCTCTGGAAGCCAGGGCAGTGTTGAGGGCCGTCATGGAACATACGCTCAGACCGCCACCTTGGACCAGCTCCCTGTGAATACATGGTATGTGGCTGGGTGGGATTTTCCCACAAATGGACATATTCCCAGGGACTTGGTGTCATCACTGAGGTGTGGTGTGTGTGTGTGTGTGTGTGTGTGTGTGTGTGTGTGTGTGTATGTGTGTGTGTGGTACAGGGGGTGGAACCCAGGGGCTTCCTACCTCCAGGCTATCCTCCCAGACCCATTTTATACTTTATTTGGAAACAGGGTCTCACTAAGTTGCTGAGAGCCTCACTAAGTAGCTGAGGCTGGCTTTGAACCTGCGCGATCCTCCTGTCTCAGCCTCCCAAGCGCGGGATTGCAAGCGTGCGCCACCACGCCCGGCTGAGGTGTGGTCTCTGATGTCGCCTCCACTCAGTAATGTTTGGCCCCTCCTTTTCCGAGCCTGTCGCGCGCCTGCCTCACTCGCCTTCTTTCTTTGAGACCCGTGACAATCGCTAGCGTCTGTGTCTGACTAACCTTTATGATGCCTTGTCTACAGTTTCTGTAGAAGAGAGGTGCTGGCTGCAGATGGGCGGGAGAATTGTCATCTATCTCCGCCCTGACCCCTCAGTTATTAAATTCTCTTCAAATTACATATCAGGCCTTGTGTCGTTGTCGTGGGAGAAAGACGAGCGTCAGCTGCACGAAGCAGCAACCCTCCGCGGCGGGCTACACGAGCAGCGTCCCCTAGCACCACCCGCAGGCAGGGCCCTGTTCCCGGGGAGGCGGTGGGCAGCGGCTGGCGGCTACCCTACCTCCTGCATGGATGCTGGCTCCATTCTGGACAGGATCTCGGCCAGCATCGCCTGCCGCCCCTTCAGAGCGCTGGACTGCTCCAGCTGGAAGTACTTGGGAATTGGGACCTCCAGGTCTACCTTTGGGGCACATGGGGAGGGGTCAGGAATCACAGCATCCTCAGTCCCCCTCCTGGGGCCCTGGGCTGGGGAACTGCCATGTTCTGGGTGACGGGGCAGATTCCCCCAAGGACCATCCTTTTTTTTTTTTTTTTTTTTCAGTACTGGGGATGGAACCCAGGGGCATTCTACCTCCGAGCTCCACCCCCTGCCCTATTTTTTATACTTTATTTTGAAACAGGGTCTCACTGAGTTGCAGAGGGCCTCGCTAAGTAGCTGAGGCTGTTTGCGAACCGCGATCCTCCTGTCTCAGCCTCCTGAATGCTGGGATGACAAGCGTGCGCCACCACGCCTAGCTGGGCCATCCCTTTTTGCTGTGCCCCCATCTAGCCAGAGGGTCACATTGGGTGGCAGTGATCAAACTGGGAAGCTTCTAATTATGCAGATTCCTAGGCCCCCAACCGCACACAGCAGAGCAGGGCCTGGGAGTCTGCATTTCCCACCCACAGCTGCAGCCGCGCACGGAGACCCTGAGACCGCCACGGCTCAGCCTCGGAGGCCCTACAGAAACTCTGTGCTCTAGAGCCGCCTTCCAGAACTTGCTCCAGCATAGAGATCACCTGTCTTGTGGAAAGGCAGGTGCAGATTTAGTGGGAATGGGTACAGCTGGAGACACTGCATTCCTAGTAAATATCCTGGCGAAGCCGCGCTGCCGATCCCTGGACCACGCCCTGCAGTGGGAGCCCTCAGAGAACTCTGCCCAGCCATCCCCTGCGTGGGGCTCCCAGCTGTGGTGGTGGGAGGGGACCGCTGCTCCATGCACCCCCAGGGAGCCCTGGGGCGCCGTAACCCCGTGGCTCCGCACCGGCGTCAGCTTGAGGTCCTGCAGCACGCGGTCCAGGCAGTGGGTCTCACACTGGTCCACGCGCACCAGCTCGTCCTTGAGCTCCAGCACGCGACACGCCACGCCGTCCAGCAGGCGCCGCAGCAGCCTGCGCTTCTGCGGCTGCACGATCTGGTCATAGGTGGTGTCGAATTGGCGCAGTAGCCCCAAGTAGCTGAGGTAGAGTGCCGCGAGCCCATACTGGAGGGACTGCCGCTCCTGGGGGGACACGGGCTCCAGCAGCGGCCACTCCTGGTCGAGCAGCTCCTGCAAGGTCCTGTGGGAGGCCTCCCAGAGGCGCTGGTAAGCCCTGGAGGAAAACCCCACGCGCTGTGCTCTGAGCCCCAAAGCCCAGCGGGGACCGTGGGTGTGGGGCCTATGCTGCTCCTTTAGGAGAGCTGTGAACCTGGGGTTCAAATGAGTGACGTTCCTCGGGCTGGGGTGCTGGAAGCAAGGTGCCCGCAGGGGTGTGGGCGGGCACTGCCTGGTTTAGAGGCATGAGACCAGGGGTCTCGGGCCCTGGGAATTAGCTAGGAGGATGAAGGGCTCCTGTAAGGAGGCGCCTTATGGAATCCAGGGGTGGTGGGCAGCCCTAATGGTCTGGGATGGTGTTGGACAGTGGGCCTGAAGGCCCCTTCCCCAGAGCGGGTGTTGAACAGACCGTCCAAGGAAGATGAATGCTGGCCACAGCGGGGCGGGCCAGGGCGCTGTGCAGATACCCAGGCCCCAGGCCACCCGGCCTCTCTGGCCCGCGGGTGCTCTGATCCCCGTGTTCTCAGCCTGGGGCGCCCCCCTCGGCCCCACTCACCCCTCGGACATGGCGCCCACTTCTCACACTGCCCTTTATGAGCCGTTTGTGGACCCCACAGAATGTCTGCGGTTCTCCCAGACCCGGAGCAGAATGGCTTGGGTTTCAGAGTTCTGACCCATTGTGCCACTGTTCAAGGTGGGGGCCTGGGAGCGCAGGGCTGGGACAGGCAGCGGGAAGGGCGCCTCTGAGGCGCAGGGGGCGCGGAGGAGAGGGCAGGGTGTGGGCAGCGGTGCGCATCTCCTGGGACAATTGCATCAGAGGACGCCACAGCTCTGGCTAGTGTCTGCCCTCTAAAGGCGTTCCTCCGGCCCTGGCTCCCCTCCCAGGGGAGCGTGTCCCCTCAACGCGGCCTCTGCTTCCATGTTTTTTAAATCTTCATTTACTTTGGGTGGAGATGGAATTTTCTATGTTGCCCAGGTCTCCCAAGGAGCATGTCCCTCTCTGGCTCCTAGTGTCTGTCTGTCTGTCTGTCTGTCTGTCTGTCTGTCTCTCTCTCTCTCTCTCTCTCTCTCTTCTTTCTCTCTTCCTTCCTTCCTTCCTTTTTTTTGCTGGTCTGCAGATGAAACCCAGAGACATTTGACCTCCGAGCTACAGCCCCTGCCCAATTTTTTGTTCTTTCTTTTTATTATTTATTTATTTATTATTATTATTATTATTTTATTTATTTATTTTTTTTTTGGTAGTACTGGGGTTACTGGAAGCCCTTCTGCCTCTGGGCTATACTCCCAGACCTATTTTTATACTTTTTTATTTGGAAACAGGGCCTCTTAAGCCAGCGCGGCTGGCTTCGAACCACGCGATCCTCCTGTCTCCGCCTCCCAAGCGCGGGGATTACAAGCGTGCACCACCACGCCCGGCTTTGTTCTTTATTTTGAAACAGGGTCTCACTGAGTTGCGAGGACCTCACTAAGTAGCTAACACTGTCCGCGAACCTCGATCCTCTGGTGTCAGTTTCCCAAATACTGGGATTACAAGCGTGCACCACCACACCCGGCTTCTTTCTTTCTTTTTTTCCCTCTGTACTGAGGATTGGGCCCAGGGGCATTCTATCTCTGGACTAAATCCCCAGTCCTTGTTTTATTATTTTTTATTTGAAACAGGGTCTCACTAAGCTGCACAGGGCCTAAGTTGCCCAGGGTGGCCTCAACCCTGCAATCCTTTGCTCTCAGCCTCCCAAGTATGTGAATAGAGGTGTATCCAACCGCACCTGGCTTCATATTTTATTTTAAAAAGGGGTCTCATTAAATTGCGGAGGATGGCCTCAAGCCTGCGGTCCTCCTGTTCTGCCTCCCAAGTACTAAAATTACAGAGGTGCTCCAGGCTGCCCGGCTTCAGCCTCTCCCGGGGTCCTGCTTTTATTCTTGTATATGACTGTGCTGGGAGCTCTCTGAAGGGTGAGACAAGAGGACTGGATTCACAGTCCAAAGGCCCTCAAGTCCCAGCCCCCCTGTGAGTTCAGCCACTTCTCAACCGTGTTAGAGGATGCCGCCCACTGGTGTCTGGGGTTCGTTTGCCGCCATCTGTGGGGATTCTCTGTCGCTACAGGCCCAGGGGACCATTCTTTGGGAAATATAGAATATTCTACCAGCAGCAGCCGCAGGCCGGTCAGCTGGAGATGACAGTTTTGGCTCAGTGTCAAATAGGGGCTTATGAATAAACAAACAGGGTCTAGACAAGGGAGATGGGAAGCCTTAGCAAAGAGGAGAAAAGGAGAAGGGAATTGTCTCTCCCGCTGGCGGCTTGTTAAAATGTACATTCCACTGGGCCTGTTGGCGCACGCTTGTAATCGCAGTACTTGGGAGGCTGAGACAGGAGGATCGCGGGTTCACGGCCAGCCTCAGCTACTTGGTGAGGCTGTCTGCCACTTAGTGAGACCTGTTTCTTTTTTCTTTCTTTTTTTTTTTTTTTTGGTGGTACTGGGGTTCCTGGAAGCCCTTCTACCTCTGGGCTACACTCCCAGACCTATTTTTACAGTTTCATTTTTGGAAACAGGGTCTCCTAAGCCAGCGCGCGCGGCTGGCTTCGAACCTGCGCGATCCTCCTGTCTCTGCCTCCCAAGCGCGGGGATGACAAGCGTGCGCCACCACGCCCGGCATGAGACCTGTTTCTAAGTAAAGGAATAAAATAGGGCCGGGGCTGTAGAATGCCCCTGAGTTCCACCCCCAGGACCACACATACACACAAACTGCAGAACCGGGGTGGGGCCCACCAGCCTCATTCCCGAGGAGCGCCCAGCTGGCGAGGATGCTCCTGGCTTCTGAACCCCACCTTTAGGGGCAAAGCGTGAGACGAGGTGGCAGGGTGCGGAAGAGCGGGCTCAAGGGACAGATCCCCTGGGCCTGCCCCTCCCCAGCACAGGCCCCGGGTGAGGCCTGGGGTATGGCCACTCGGCTTTACAAGGGGTACCTTCAGCGGTGACGGTCCGGCTCTGGGAGTGTCTACCTCAGAACACGAAGGGTTTTAGAGTTGTCTAAATCTCAGCGCTTTGCTGCAGCCTCTCTAAGCTTCCAGGAAGCGTGTGCGTCTTGGTCCGAATGGGAGGAAGCGTATGCACTCACGCGGGAAGTGGGGAGTCCCTGAGAGGAAGGGGTGAGCGGCCGTAGTGCACTTTCTTGCAATTTTTTGTGGCTTTCATTGTGTGTGTGGGGGGGACTGGGGGTTGAACTCGGGGGCGTTGTATTTCCGAGCTACACCCCCAGCCCAGTGTTAGTCTTTGGTGGTACTAGGAGTTGAGCCCAGGGGTATTCTACCTCTGAGCTACACCCTGGCCATTTTTTTTTTTTTTTGAGCAGTCTTATTAAATTATCACATGCTGGCCTCAAACCTGTGATCCTCCTGCCTCACTCTACCAAGTACTGGGAATTTATTTTATTTATCTATTTTTGCGGTGCTGGGGATTGAACTCAGCACTCTGCCTTCAAGTTATAGTTTCAACTCTATCTTATTTTTATTTTGAAACAGTCTCACTAGGTTGATGAGAGCCTCACTACTTGCTGAGGCTGTCCTTGAACCTGTAATTCTCCTTTCTCCTGTCTCAGCCTCCCAATTACTGGGATTATAGGTGTGTGCCACCATGCCCTTATTTATTTATTTATTTATTTATTTATTTATTTATTTATTTATTTATTGCAGTACTACAGATTAAACCCAAGGGCCTTTTACCTCCAAGTGACACCCTTCCCAGCTGGACTTTTTATTTTTTATTTTGAAACAGGATCTCAGCAAGTTGTAGAGAGTCTCACTAAGTAGTTGACGCTGGCTGTGAACCTGCGGTCCTTCTGTCTCAGCCTCCCAAGTTCTGGGATTATGAGCAAGCATGGACCACCATGCCTGGCTAATCTTATTTATGGTGGTACTGGGGATTGAACCCAGGGGCAATCTACCTCTGAGCCACACTCCATCTCTATTTTTTTTAATTTTTAATTTATTTTTTGGTGGTACTGGGGATGGAACCTAGGGGCCTTCTACTTCCAGGATATATATATATATATATATATATATATATATAGTTTTTTTTTTTTTGCGGGTCTGGGGATGGAACCCAGGGGCATTTGACCTCTGAGCTACACCCCCTGCCCTATTTTTTATTCTTTATTTTGAAACCGGGTCTCACTGAGTTGCAGAGGGCCTCACTAAGTAGCTGAGGCTGTCCGCGAACCATGATCCTCCAGGTCTCAGCCTCCCGAATGCTGGGATTACAAGCATGCGCCACCACGCCCGGCTTATATATAATTTTATTTGGAAACAAGGCCTCTTAAGCCAGCTTAGGCTGGCTTTGAACCTGTGCGATCCTCCTGTCTCAGCCTCCCAAGAGCGGGGATTACAAGCATGTGCCACCACGCCGGGCTCCATCTCTATTTTATTTTTTGTCTTGAAACAGGGTTTCACTAAGTTGCTGAGAGTCATTAGATTGTGAAGGATGTCCTCAAACCTGCAATTCTCCCACCTCTGCCTCCCAAGTACTAGGATGACAGGCGTGCACCACCATGCCCGGCTCAGTTTATATATCTTCTCCCAGCAAGGTGCCTGTCACGCACAGGATGTAGTGAGAGTTGGTGAGAGAGGAAGTCATAAAACCATAGCCTGAAAGCACCACACCCAAGGATTGCAGGCCCCGAGATGAAAAGCTGGCCTGAACCCAGGGCTCCGGGCCGGTGCCCAGCCCTGCCTCTGCTTGTCATGTCCAGAACAGCTGCTCCGTCTACAAAGCACGATCACCTGCTGCTCATGGGCTACATCCAAAAGCAGCTTTTAGAAATACCATGTGGAGCCGGGCGTGGAGGCCATGCATGTCATCCCAGCATTCGGGAGGCGGAGACAGGAGGATCGAGGTTTGTGGCCAGCCTCAGCTACTTAGTGAGGCCCTCTGCAACTCAGTGAGGCCCTGTTTCTAAATAAAGAATGACAATTAGAGCAGGCGGTGTAGCTTGGAGTTAGAACACCCCTGGGTTCCATCCCCAGACCCGCACACACACAAAACTAGCTGTGCAATGATTCCACCTGCGGGCACCTCAAAGTATGAGCCCACCCTTGGCCCGGACTGTAGCCTGGCTCCACGCCGACTTTTTCAAACTACTATGCACAGACACAGGTCATTATTTATTTATTTATTTATTTATTTATTTATTTATTGCGGGTCTGGAGATAGAACCCAGGAGAATTCAACCTCTGAGTTACGCCCCCTGTCCAATTTTTTATTTGGAAACAGGGTCTCACTGAGTTGCAGAGGGCCTCACTATGTAGCTGAGGCTGTCCGCGAACCGCGATCCTCCTGTCTCAGCCTCCCGAATGCTGGGATCACAAGCGTGCCCACCACACCCGGCTTGGGTCAGCCTTTATTAATGGCAGGCCGCGGGGCCACTTGTTGCTGGTGTACATGGTGATGGCCTCCATGCTCCTGGACCCTGCGTGCTTCACCAGCTCCAGGCGGCGGCAGATACTCAGTGGTCTGGACTTCCAGGACAGTCAGTGCGGTTCAGCCCCAAGGGGCCCTCTCTGGCCAGCTGCTCAGAAATACCAGTTACAAATGAGTTCATGTCCCCGTGTGGCTGGAGAAGCAGCGGGGTCTCTTGTGTTATCAGGGGCTCCATCTGCACCGTAGCCCCAGCTCCGCCGGAGTCTGGAGGTGGCTGTTTGTGTGTGTGTGTGTGCGTGTGCGCACACTGGGGGCAAAGCAGGCCTCCTTGCTGATCTCTTCCCAGAGGCCACAGACAGGGATATAGGAATTCTTTTTGGGAGGTAATAGGGATTGAATCCTCGGGCATTGTACCTCTGAGCTACACCCCAGAACTATTTAACTATTTTTTTTTTTTTTTAGTGGTACTGGGGTTCCTGGAAGCCCTTCTTCCTCCGGGCTACACTCCCAGACCTATTTTATATTTTTGAAACAGGGTCTCTTACGCCAGTGCGGCTGGCTTCGAACCTGCGCGATCCTCCTGTCTCCGCCTCCCAAGCGCGGGGATTACAAGCGTGCGCCACCACGCCCGGCTCTATTTAACCATTTTTAAATTAATTAATTAATTATTTTTGTGGTACTGGGGATGGAACCCAGCCCTAATTTTTAGTCATTTAGTTTAGTTTTTTTTTTTTTTTTTTTTTTGCGGTAATGGGGGTGGAACCTAGGGGCATTCGGCCTCCAAGCTACACCCCCTGCCCTGTTTTTTATTCTTTATTTTGAAACAGGGTCTCTAAGTTGCGGAGGGCTTCACTAAGTAGCTGAGGCTGTCTGTGAACCTCCTGTCTCTGCCTCCCAAATGCTGCGATTACAAGCATGCGCCACCATGCTCGGCTTATGTTTTTATTTTGAAACAAGGCGTTGGGTATTTGGTACTGGGTGTTGTACCCAAGGGGCATTCAACCTCTGAACTTCCCTTGAGATTTTTTATTTGATTTGAAACAGAGTCCTTACTAAGTTGCTGAGGCTGGCCTCAAACCCAGGATCCTCTTGTCTCAGCCTCCTAAGTACTGGGATTACAGATTTGTGTCGCCATACCTGGTTCCCCCACAGTGCCTGACAGTCACAGTCATCTAGCCTGAGCCCGTGCGCTATAAGCTGGCATAGGGACAGAGTTGGTTAATGTTACACCGTCTCAGAACATGTTGCTGTTATTAAATGACACATGGTTGTAAGGCCAAGCTTACATCCCCTGCAGAGGAGCACTGTTACGCCCTTCTGGAAGCACAGGCGAGCCTCTACACAGTATCTGGCTTTCTTCACCTGATGCATTTGCCTGGCGAGCCAAGGCGCGGATGGCCACAGCCCACGGCCCTGGCCCTCCTGTGGACGTGCCAGGACTTGCTGTTTGTATTACTGTGTGGTAGTAAAGACGAATCTTTTTTTTTTTTTTAAATCAGTACTAGGGATGGAACCCCAGGGCATTCTACCTCCAAGCTCCACCCTCAGCCCCATTTTTTATTTTTATTTTTTGAAACAGAGTCTCACTGAGTACAGAGGGCCTCAGTAGTAGCTGAGGCTGTCTGTGAACTGGGATCCTCCTGTCTCAGCCTCCCAAATGCTGGGATGACAAGTGTGCACCACCACACCCCGCTTAAAGATGAGTCTAACAGGTCATTCCCAGAGGGGAATAGGAGTCCTGGTAGACAGGTACTGCACGACTCTCCAGCAAGCACATTCGTGTGACAGTCATGATGGCGTCACACCAGGAAGCAGGAGAGACCAGTGATCAGGGCTGATGAGGAGCCACATGGCCTTGGATAAGGCTCTTCCCTCTGGGCCTCTGTTCCCTCTTCTGTCACACCAGTCTTTGAACGAGGCGACCTCTAGTAAAGCAGATGGTAGGGTCCTGCTCACAACCTAAAATGTGAGTCGGTGGACCTGCCGGTCCTAGGGCCTGCATCAAGCCGTGGGGAGCCCTCACTCTTCCCGCAGGAAGTCTGAGCTGTTCAGGGCTGGGTTGGCCCAAATCCCACCATCACATCCCAGCCTTAGGGTTGGCAGGTGCGAATCTGAGCTCCAGCTCAGGAAGCAGTAACCCGAAGTGGATGCTCGGGCACCCTGTGCGCCAGGGCCAGGCCTGGCCCAGTCCTGCCTTCTCACCTGGTCCCTTCTGGCCAGTCCACAGCAGTGCCCGCCCCACCCGTGAGAGCGCCCCAGTTACCCAGGTGTCAGTCACTAAAACTGCTGATGGCTCCGTCTCTGGGGTCTGATCTACCGGAGGGGTGAGCACTTTATGCGGGCTGGAGAGCCCCAGCTTTGGACCCTCCAGGCACTGGTCTGTAGGTATTCACCGGGGCCCTAAAGTGTCTGTCAAGGTGGCTCAGAGTCCAGGAGTCCTGCCTTTCATGCATGAACAAAGAGCGCGTGCAATCGGCGTTACAGGAGGGACCCAGCGAGGAGGATCAGAGGGCGTGGCCAAAGCGGCCTGCGCTGCCACCGGTCATGTGACTGAGTTACCCCACAGACTCTGGGCCTCAGGGGCTTCATCTGTAAGGCAAGCAGACCCTAAGTCCCTCAAAGGGCCAGTGCCACCCCCAGGTCACACCAATTGCTTCTGGTCACAAGGTCACAAGTCCCAGGGTGGTAATTATCACCCTCAGCTGATGACCCACCCGGAGTTTTGCATAATCATCTCTTCTGTCCAAAGTCCTGCCGTCCGGGGCAGGGGTAGAAGCATACTCCAAATGTCTGCCTATTCCAGGCAGTCTCACTGACCGCCACTTCCCCACCCCCAAGCTCCAGCCCGGGCTCATCCACCTGCTCCTCCGGTCCCTACCAGCCTTTTGTGAGGCCGAGCACCTGGGATGGAGGGGCCCGGGCAGGTCTTGGCTCAACCCCACCCAGAAAACCCTCTCTGCTAATTGTGGCACTAATCCTCCGAGGCATCTCCTGCTTCGGATGCCCCAACACCTGCCATCCCCCGGCGGATTAATACACTTGTTGAAGTTCACACACTGCCAGGCCACTGAGCACGCAGACACTGGGGCGGCTGGGGCTTCAAGAACGCGGGCTCTCCCTGAATACAGCCCACGGAGGGCTGGAGACAGCTGGTTTGCATTCAGTCATTAGGCAGGAGGCTAGAGCATCCAGGAGCCGCTTCCTGGGATGGGGATTCCAAGCTGGTCTCGCTGCATAGGTTAGGATTTCAGTGGCAAGCATGGTGGGAGAGGAGCTCCAGGTGGGATCCATGTGTGAACAGAGGCTTGGACTGAGGATTCGAGTGGGGGACCCCACGAGCCTCGACTGGATGCGCAGGGCAGAGTGCTCTGGGCTGGAGGGAGCGAGGCGCTGAGAAAGGAGCGCTCTCCTCGAAAGCAAATGCCATAGGGTCTGTGGGAGCTAGCGGCAAAGCAAAAGGCCGCTGTGAAATGGAAAGTTAATTGCCTCACTTAACACCTACATGTGAAGGAATGCTTCAGGTTGTTTTTAATGCTGCGATTAAAGAAACTTTGAGCAGCATAAAAATACACGCTTTGGGGAAAGTGGGCGTTCCAAATCAAGAAGAGGCGGGAGAGGACCAAATCCAAGCGCCGCGGCATCGCACCGAGGTGTGCGTCCAGAGGGCGGTTCTGAACCCAGAGGCACTGCTAACTTTAGAAATACACAACGTGGACTTTCTAATCGTGCTTAGGACTATCGAGATTGGTGCTTTGTTTTAAACCAAAGCGAGCTGAGCTCCGTCCTCCTGGTTCTTGAGTCCTTCCACCCCTGAAGCACCTCGATCCAAGGCCCTGGGTACCGAGGATGGAGTACCAGAGTTCTGGCTCGGGCCGCTTGCTCCCTGCCCTGGCGGTGAAGGCACAGGCGCCAGGCAGCCAGACGGCTCGCCTGTGCCTCGGCGGCTCTGAAGCCCACTCTCCCGTGTGGCACCACGCCTGCCTTTGGGGGCAGCTGCTCAGAAGACCCTTTCTCTTTCCAGCACTTCCGAGACTTCTATCTAAATCACAACTTAGCAGCAGACTCAGTTCCTTTCCAGATCTTGCTGGCTTCCCCGCTGATTAGAGCTCCTGGGGGTTTAGACACCAACGGGAGTTCTTCCCGTCTTACATGTACGGGGACGTGCCCAACACTGTGGCTCTGTGTTTCCCCACAGGACGGCTGCTGACGTCTTAGAGGCAGACAAGAAACACACACGGGGAAGGCTGGGCAGGCAGGCGTGCTAATGCACAGGATCAATGTTCAAAAGAACCAGACAAGCTGGGCGTGGTGGCGCTCCCTGGTAACCCCAGTACTTGGGAGGCTCGCAGGTTCTCGGCTAGCCTCAGCTACTTAGACCCTGTTTCAAAATAAAGGATAAAAAATAGAGCTGACAGTGTAGCCTGGAGGTAAAATGCCCCTGGGTTCCATCCCTAGCACGCGCACACATACACCAAGAACTAGACAGCTGGGCATGGTGGTACATGCCTGTAATCCCAGTACTTGGGAGGCTTAGACAGGAGGATCACAGGTTCAAGGACAGCCTCAGCTATTTAGATGCTCAGAAACTTAGTAAAACCCTGTTCCAAAATAAAGTCAGGTGTGATGGCACTCGCCTGTAATCCCAGAACTTGGTGAGGCCCTCTGCAACTTAATGAGTCCCTGTTTCAAAATAAAGAATAAAATAGGGTTGGGTGTGTAGCTTGGAGGTAGAATGCCCCAAGGTTCAGTCCTCAGCATCACAATAAATAAATAAATAAATAAATAAATAAATAGGGCTAGGGTATAGCTTGGAGGTAGAATGCCTCTGGGTTTAACCTCCAGTGTCCCCCCCACCTGGAAAACACACACACACACACACACTCACACACACAAGAAACAGGCTGCCCAGAGCATGAGCAGAGCTGATGCAGGTGTGTGGACAGGTGAGACTTCCTGCACAGCACCGCTGTTGGAGCGGCAGACCCCAGGCATTTCTGCATCTCTCCCACTGCACCAAGCCGACAGGCCTAGCGCTCAGGAAGCTGCATTTTAAGCAAATTTCCCAGGCGCTGTGGTGCTGGTAGCAGCAGGAGTCTCAGGTCACACTCCGACAAACGTGCTTCAGGACAGTGCTTCTCAGCGAGGCTCCAGGGCCTGCAGCTTCAGCACCCACGAGGTGCTGGGAGCATGTCTGAAGTGCTAACTCCTGGCCTCACCCAGACCTACTGAGCCAGAAACCCAGCGGCCCGCAACGAAGCGGGCCTGCCAGGTGACTCGCTCAGGAACCGTGGGCCTGGGGAGGGCACGATTCCAGCAGCAGAGGGGAGAGGTTCTCCTGGCCCCTCTGGCCCCCTCTTCAGGTGTGCACCCTTGCTGAGGGGGTCGCAAATGCCGGCCCTGAGGGAGGAGGGAAGGAGGCGCCAGACACCTGGGAAGGAATGGAGGGGCCACGGCTGCTTCTTTCTTTATTGGATGCTTTGTAGATGGCACGCAGGTCTAAAAGTTACATTGTTAAATAATTATTTAAAAACTGACCAGGACTAAGGCCCTGGTCCAGAGCTCCAAACCAGAAGCAAAAAGGAACAGAGGTGGTGGGCTGGGCGGTAATCCTCCAACATCACCGAAACCCAGAAAACGAGGCTCTTAAACTCCTTCCCAGGCCAGATCAGGTACGGGCCCTGCGGCTAGCCCTCAGCTACCCCTGGCTGCCTTTGTCTCAGGCAACAGAGCCAGCAAGGGGCCGGAGGGAACCACCAGCCAGGTCCAGACACGGAAGATGTAACTGGAAGGAGGACGGGAGCGGACAGGTACTGTCCAGCTGTAGATGCGATAGCAGAGGCAGCGAGGCAGCCGAGGCGGGGAGGGGCTGGGTGGTACTGCAGCCATGAGGAGTGCAGCCCCAGGGTCCTGTCCTGAGCGCGGTCAGGCGGCGCTCCTGACCACGCCGGCTGGGCTCACACATTGTGGGTCCTCTTGGTGAGCTGGGGCTCCTCGTCTACCAGCTTGGACTTGAGGTGCTCCTTGTAGGCCAGGATGTCCCCAGGCCACTTGGTGATTGTCTGCTTCTCACAGACCCAGATTTCCTGTGCGACCTGGAAAGCAGGTCCCGGACTGAATCTGACCGCCCTGGTCCCCACCCCTACCAGGAGAAAATGCCACAACACCCCAAGCCAGCGCTGTCTCACTCCTGTGTCCCTCAGGACACGGACCGGCCACCAAGCAGCCTGCTCTGAAGCCTCCCAGGTGAGCAGGGCTGCGGCCCCTCTTGTCACACCCTGGCGGGGGCTGCACACCTCACTCCTTCCTCCCCCACCTTTTCCTAAGCTTCAGAAAAACCAGCAGCCTTTTCTCCAATGACTGGCGGCGGCCCCTCTACCTAAGCCAACCCTTTTTTTGTAGAATACTATTTTGGGATTGAATAATCTTGGGACAATATTAAAGCTCAACTCCCTCTTCTATTTGGACCAACAATACCAGGACAGCCAGTCTGCCCAAAGGGCCATGAGGTCTGGTCCTCGCCCCCTAGGCCTCATGCCCCAACCGTGGACCCAGCCTTCCAGACCTTCCCGGCGGTGCCTCACCTGCTGAATGAGTCTGAAGTCATGGCTGACGAGCATCATTCCACCCTCGAACTCGTTGATGGCGTCTGCCAGCGCATCGATGGTCTCGATGTCCAGGTGGTTGGTGGGCTCGTCCAGGAAAAGCATGTGGGGGTTCTGCCAGGCCAGCCACGCCAGACACACGCGGCACTTCTGCCCGTCCGACAGGTTCCGGATCGGGCTCACCTAGAAGGAAGCACAACACACACGACTCCTCGCCCCCTGCTCTTCTTGGCTCCTCCCCGACTATTATGCCACTGTACATAAGGCTCGCAAAGACTCAGCCGGGCGTGGTGGCGCACGCTGGTAATCCCAGCTGAGACTGGGCTTCGCAGACAGACTCTGCTACTTAGGCCCTCCGCAACTCAGTGAGACCCTGTTTCAAAATTAAGAATAAAAAACAGGGCAGGGGATATAGCTCGAAGGTCAAATGCCCCTGGGTTCCATCCCCAGACCTGCAATAAATAAATAATTGAAAATAAAGAATAAAAAACTAGGGCTGGGGCTGTAGCTTAGAGTGTAGAATGCCCCAGGGTTCATCCCCAATACTGGGGTAAAAAAAAAAAAAAAAAAAAAAGACTCAAGATCATCACATGGCAGGAGAGTGGGCTGGCCTGAGTGTTTGGAGCCTAAGGAAGACTTCTGGGAACCTGAGGCCCTCACCACTGCGCAGTCCACACCTCTGTTCGCTCTGTGTTTAAGTCTTATTTATTTTGGGGGTCTGGGGTCTGGGGATGGAACCCAGGGGCATTCGACCTCCGAGCTACAACCCCTGCCATTTTTTATTCTTTATTTTGAAACAGGGTCTTACTAAGTAGCTTAGGCTGTCCGTGAAATGCGATCCTCCAGTCTCAGCCTCCCGAATGCTGGGATTACAAGTGTGCACCACCATGCCCGGCTCCCTAAGTCTTATTTATTTATTGTGCTGGGGATGGAACTCAGGGGCATTCCTCTGAGCTATTTGAAACAGGGTCTCACTAAGTTGCTGAGTCTGTTTTTGAACTCATGATCCCTCCCAAGTGCTGGGATGACAGGTGTGCACCAGTGTCTGGCGACGTCCCCGTCTTAATGAACTGGAGCACTTCCATGGCTCCTCAGTTTCAGGTCTGGATCCAGGAACTTTCTAGATGAAGTCCCTAGTGCTCGAGCACTCTGGCACAAGGCAAGCGGAGAGCAGCCCTCCAGCCGCCACCCACCCACAGCGGGCCCCAGCACTCTGCCATAAGCCACCTCGAGGGAGGACAGTGGCGTCCAGGGCTGGGCTCAGGAGACAGGCCACTCTGAGCAGGCTTTCCAGGGCAGCGCTCCCCATCACCCTGCCATGGCCTCCCACTAGCAGGCCGCCCCGGCCTCGCCCTACTCACCTGCTGCTTCCCCGTGAGGCCGTAGCGACCGATGATCTTCCTCATCTCCTCCTTCTCCTTGATCTCTGGGTAGCACTTCATCATGTACTCCAAAGGCGACAGGTCCAAGTCTAGCTGCTCTTGCAAATGCTATAGAAAAACCAGGACCCACCCAGTGTGGCCGGTGCCTGCGGCTACCTGCTGGGTAGCCCCCTACCTCTGCCCCGGCACCAGCTCGGTTCAAGGAGCAGGCAGGAGCTGACTAGCCGCAGATTTGGGGGAGGGGCTGGGGCAGATGCAGCCCCTTTGTCACTCCAGGCAGCACCCCAGACCCCGGCTGTGACCCCAGGCCTGTACCTGATGGTAACGCCCTATCTTGACGTGAGAGTGCTTCCGGATCATCCCATCTGTGGGCAGCAACTGGGGAGAAAAGGCTTGTAAATGGCAGGGGAAACACGTAAGAGGAAGGGAGCAGGAGCAGGTGGCGCAGGGTGGGAACTTCACACTGAGCAGGGCTCATCCAGCGTCCCAGAGTCTGCCTCACCAGGTCAGACTCTTCTGACCACTCCGAAACACCTAGGACGAGGCAGTGAAACAGACATCCGAGAGGCGGAGACACAAATGCAACTATGTGGTTACGACTGGAGAAAGCGCGGCCGGGTAGTGACGGCCTTGGACGTAGGCGCAACACACGCTCTCTCAACAGACGCGTCTCTGGATGCACAGCTGCCCCCATGCCCCGAATGCTGCCTGAACACACCGAGGTGCAAGCAGGTGCTCACACGCACGGTCTGTGGACAGACACCCCCCCCCATAGCCAGGACTCTCCCTCCCTCACACCAGGCCCCAGCCCTGCAGGTGGCACACGCACCCCAGGGCACTCAGGCCTCTAAGAGGAGGGCCCCTAGGTGACTTGTTTCTTAGGCAACACAGACGCTCACACGTAGAAGCAGCCACACAGTCCATCTGAGCACCCTACCTCTCCGGTTAGCAGCTTCAGAAGAGTTGACTTCCCTGCTCCATTGGGCCCTACCAGAGCCACTCTTGTGTCAAGGTCAATACCAAATTCCAGATTATTGTAGATGCAAGGCTGAGGAGGGACAGAGAGGGACACGGGCTAGGGACAGCTCTCTTCTGCCTGGAAACCAACCCACCAAAGGGGCAGGTGGGGGGAGCAGAGGAAGGAGCGCCCCCGCGCGGGACAGCAGCACACCAGGAAGATCGGGAGAGGCTCCCGTCGCTGACAGCACCCAACTCACCCCATCCTTCGTGTACTTGAAGCTCACGTTTTGCACCATAATGACAGGTGGAGGGATCTTGCCACATGGTGGGAAGTAAAATGACAGTGTCTGGAGAGAGGGGGCATCTGTCAGGCCGCCACTGACGCCTTTCTTACACCCATCTTCGGCTCCGAGCCCCGCCCCGTCACCCCACCTTGTCGCTCACGACCCTCTCTGTCAGTCCCGACGCCATCATTTTCTGGAGCGTCTTCTCCTTGCTCTGGGCCTGCCGGGCTAACTTGGCGCTGCCATGACCAAACCTGGCAATGTAGTTCTGAGAACAGAAAGGAAAGCTGGAGTGTGCACAGGTGCCAAACTATCCCCTTAAATCCAGGGTAAACGACGACAACCACGACCTCCCCCTCACTCACCTCCTCTGGCACCAACCTCCCCACTGCCCGCCCCCCAGCCCTCCTGCGCGGCTCAGATGGGAGCGCGTGGGCTGACTCTCCAGTCTCCTCACCTTCATGTGTGCGATCTGATCCTGCTCCCAGTGAAACCTCTTCATCTGATTCTCCTCCAGCTCCAGCCGCGTCTTCACATACTGATCGTAGTTACCCTGCAGGGAAACGCACAGTGCATTCAAAGTGGGCAGCTTGAGCCCGGGTCAGACCTGGCCCTAGCTACAAGGCTGTGCACGTAGAAGAGAGAAAGTGTATTAAAAGAAGCACACCCAGCCGGGCATGTTCGAAGCCAGCCTCAGCTCTTAGTGAGGCTCTCAGCAACTTAGTGAGACCCTGTTTCAAAATAAAATATAAAAATAGGTCTGGGAGTATAGCCTGGAGGGAGAAAGCCTCTGGGTTCCACCCCCAGTACAACCAAAAAAAAAAAAAAAAAAAAAAAAGCACACCCTTCTGCGCCTCCTGTTCAGCCTAGAAAGGCGAGGCTTCAGAGCAAATCCTTAGGTCAGCCAGAAGGATGCCCACAGCGCTGGGAGCAGCCCTCACACCATCATCATACTGAGACCACGGGCTCGAGTCTTCCAAAACCACCGTCTACTCCCAGCCCTGGAGGCCACGGCCCCACAGAGTGTAGAAGCTGTCCCCACGAGGGCAAACGAAGAGTCAAATTTAGGACCTGGCCAACTCTGCACGATTGGACTGCCATGCTTGCTTGTTTTTTTACGGGTCTGGAGATGGAACCCGGAGGCATTTAACCTCCGAGCTATACCCCCTGCCCTATTTTTTATTCTTTATTTTGAAACAGGGTCTCACTAAGTTGCTGAGGGCCTCACTAAGTAGCTGAGGCTGTCCGTGAACCGTGATCCTCTGGTCTCAGCCTCCCGAATGCTGGGATTACAAGCGTGCGCCACCACGCCCGGCTTAGACTGCCATGCTTTTTATTTGCAAAAAAAATCCTGGACTCAAGCTAAAAATCCACTAAAAAGGGCCTAACAGAGCCTGGGGTGGTGGCGCACGCTTGTAATCCCAGTACTGGGGAGGCTGAGACAGGAGGATTGCAGGATCCCAGCCAGCCTCAGCTACTTAGTGAGGCCCTGTTTCAAAATAAAGGATAAAAAATAGGGCTAGGGGTATAGCTCAGAGGTAGAACGCCCCTGGGTTAAATACCCAGCACGGGGGGGGGGGGGGAATAGGGCTGGGGGTGTAGCTCAGAGGTAGAGTCCCCTGGGTTCAATCCCCAGTGCCAAAAATAAAAGAGCGAACAAACAAGTCCTAGGATGGCTACACAATGATACTCATTTGGAAAGCAGTTCCAAAATGTACTAAATTTTAAAAAGCCACCTACAAAACAAGATTACAAGCCGAGTGTGGTGGCGCACACCTGTAACCCCAGGACTTGGAGGCTGCGTGAGGCAGGAGCATCAAGACCTGCCTCAGCAACTCAGCGAGACCGTTTCAAAATAAAGAATAAAACAGGGCTGGGAGCAGAACTCAGGTAGAGTGCCTCTGGGCGCAAACGCCAGTGCCAAAATAAACAACACACAGCTATGTGAAAAGAGCACATCGTAGACCTGCAGAAGAAAGTTTCTCAAATGCTTTTACATATGTAGGAGGCTTCTGGAAGACTCTATGAAAAACCATTACGCTCATGGTGAGTACGGCTATGAATGAGGAGGACTTTTATTTATTTTTCTTTTTTGTACTAGAGATTAAACCCAGGGGTATTCTAATGCCTCTGAGCCCTTTATATTATTTATTTTTTAAATTTTTGTGAAAAGCCGGGCATGGTGGCACACGCTTCTAATCCCAGCATTTAAGAGGCCGAGACGGGAGGATTCAGGTTCACAGCCAGCCTCGGCTACTTATGCCCTCTGCAACGCAGTGAGACCCTGTTTCAAAATAAAGAATAAAAAAGTAAGGCTGGGGAGTGTAGCTTGGAGGAAGAATGCCCCTGGGTTCCATCCCCAGTACTGCAATAAATAAACAAATAAATAAATAAAATAAAATAAAATTGTGGTACTTGGGATTGAACCCAGGGGCAGGCAATCTACCTCTAAGCTACTATACCCTCAGCCGTATTTTATTTTTATTTTTAAACAGGGTCTTGCTAGGTTGATTAAAGTCTTACTACTTGCTGAGGCTGTCTTTGAACCTGCGATCCTCCTGTCTCAGCCTCCTAAGTACTGGGATTACAGGTATGTGCCACTGTGCCTGTCTTATTGTTCGCTTTTTATACTTTGGGGAATATTAAAAATGCCACAATAGGCGGGCCTCTGAGACTCTCACCCCCAGCTTCCTGTGCTCAGAAAGGACGGGCCGGCGCAGACTCACACGACAGAGTGAAGGTGGCACGTGAGAAGACAGACCTACACACGAATCTGCTGCCAACCCGTGGCTCAGGCCTGAAAGCAATGGCTTTGGGACTAAAATAAAACAGGCGCAGCACTCCTTGGCCACATCTTTTTATAGCAATAGGGAGAAAGAGTGTTAGTTTTTTTCCCTTTAATAGAACTTCAGAGAACTGGTGCGCACTGAGATGACCAAAGTGGGGAGCTGGGTCCACTCACCGTGTAATACTTCAGTTTCTTGTTGTGCATGTGGATGATATTGGTGCAGACACCGTTCAAGAAATCCTGGGAATGGGACACGAGGACCAGGATGCGCTTAAAACTGCAAAGCCAAAGAACCGATCAGGGAGGCGGGACACGCAGAAGTAAAGACAGCTGCAAACACGTGAGCTAGAATCAGGCCCAGAACACCTTCATCCTCTCTCATACGGACACGAAGGCACCTTGAGAGGTGCTGGCACTTCCTGCTGTCAACAAGCACTGAGGCCGCGCAGCACAACCTGCGGGGACTCCGGGGCCTTTCAAAGTGCAGCGGGAAGCCGGGCGTGGTGGGCACGCTTGTCATCCCCGCGCTTGGGAGGCTGAGACAGGAGGATCGCACGGGTTCAAAGCCAGCCTCAGCTACTTAGTGAGGCTCTCAGCAACTTAGTGAGACCCTGTTTCCAAATAAAATATAAAAAAGGTCTGTGAGTATAGGCCGGAGGTAGAAAGCCTCTGGGTTCCACCCCCAGTACCACCAAAAAAAAGCAAACCAAAAAACAAAAAACAAAGTGCAGCGGGAGCCTGAGCGCCCCGTCTTCTGTCACTGCAACGAAGGCACAGCGATGGTAAAACATACATACAGACGCCCTACGCGTATCAGAACTGCAGTGGGGAGGACTGGACAGTGAAAAGCACAAGGCTTTTCCTTTTAAGGCTGGGACAACATTCCCCGTTTTTCGGTTCTTTGGCCATAAAGTTCTTTACCACACCCGCTACTTTTTCCTGTCACTGCATCATGATCTTAGATTGGGAGCTTTCCTTTACATGATCTGTACACCACACAACTAAGAAAAAATGTTGTCTTTAGTAGAGATGCTACATTTTAAAATCAAGGAAAAAACAGAGGTTTTTTTTTTTTTTTTTTGGTGGTACTGGGGGTGGAACCCAGAGGCTTTCTACCTCCTGGCTATACTCCCAGACCCATTTTTATATTTTATTTGGAAACAGGGTCTCACTAAGTTGCTGAGAGCCTCACTAAGTAGCTGAGGGTGGCTTGGAACCTGCGCGATCCTCCTGTCTCAGCCTCCCAAGTGCGGGGACAGAGTTTTTTTTTAGTTAAAAAAAAAAAGGTCCACACACTTCACACTAAAAACAAGCAATAGAAAGAAAAAAAAGGCCTCGCCTACGGGACTTGGAACTTGTTCCGTCCAGCCCAACTTGCAGTCCATTCTCTCACTGCTCTACTAGCCGCGCAGTTTTTTGGCCTCTGTTTTTTTTAAACAACACAAATCCACTCTTATGTGTTTTCCATTAAACCCTCGAGGGTGCAGCTTCACACAGCTCCTGTGCCAGCGGCCTTCCAGGAAGGGCACTTTGGATCGGCCTGGACCTGCCCTGCTTCCGTGGCCGGTTCTGTGTAGTCTGTTACCAGGGTCACTGTGCTGTTTTCTGCTCTGTACATGTAAGCACATCTCCTGCCCATGGAGAATTCAGTTTCATCTCAGGCATAAGCACTCAGTCTGAAGAAGGGCTGTGCGCTGCCATGGGTTCTGGAGACCACCCTTCCAGCCAGCAAACGTGGCCTCGCACCGCCACCTTCCAGACACGCCTGCCTTTTAGAAGTCCTGTTCCTAGCAGCCTGCAATTAGCCCCCAAAGCTCAGCAGCAGGGGTGTCTTCTCCATCTTCTTGAGACTCTGCTAGACTCCCATTTGGGACTGCCCACGCCCATCCCCACCCCCCCCCTTACGTCTTTAGTTCTTCTTCCAACCACACACAAGCATCTAGGTCCAGGTGGTTGGTGGGCTCATCCAGGAGCAGCATGAAGGGCCGGATAAAGAGGGCTCTGCAGGGAAGAAGGAGAGAGGCATCTCAGTGCCGCAGGCGCTGCAGAGGAGCGGACCGCCTCCTTCATGTAGTCCCCAGTCAATCTGGGTTCTGGACCTCACAGGAAAGCAGAGAAGTAGGAGAGAAAGCAGAGGCGAAGAGCTGAGCCCAAGTGCAGAAAGAGGGCCAAGAGGCACAGGAATGCAGCCTGGAGACAAGGCTCAGCAGTCTTGTGTGCTGCAGCTGGTGACCACAAGGAAGACAAAGGGACAGAGCGAATAAGCTGCTAAAGTACTGAGGTCACACCACTGCCAAGCTCTGGCAAGGAGGCCAGAGAATGTTCTTTCCTAAACTGGAGAAGCGGGGGCACGCTAAGGCTCTGCCTCCCACACCTGGGAAGCTCGTCAGAGCAAGACTTCGGGCACCAAACTCTAGCACCCTGTCTGCACCGATCTGAAGGAGAGGTGGGAATTTCTCAAAGGTCGTAGTGGCCAGGCCCAAGCAACTTAGGGTTAGTCTCAACTTAGTGAGACGGTCTCAAAATAAAGAATAAAAAGAATATGGAAGCCAGGCATGGCGTGTCTGCCTAAAATCCCAGTACTTGGGAGGCTGAGACAGAATGATCACAGGTTCAAGGCCAACATCAGCAATTTAGTGAGGCCCTGAACAACTTAGCAAGACCTTATTTCCAAAAACTAAATAAAGGGCTGGGGTGTACCTCAGAAGTAAAATACCCCTGAGTTCTATTCCTAGCACACACACACACACACACACAAAATGCACCCCCCCCTGCAAAAAAAAAAAAAAAAAAAAGCTCCTGGGTGAACTGGAGGCAGCAGCTAAGCGATGCTAGCACACGGACCCATATTCTAAGCCCACATGGGCGAGCTTCCAGAGCATGTGGTCGTCTCCTCAGCCACTTCACAGAATGGCAGGGCAAGAACTACCTGCGCCTTAGCTACGCGCTGTCCTCTCCAAAACATGCTGGACTTGAATCCGCATGCGTGGCATTAGGAGAAGAGAACCGCAATCCCGCTACGGTGTCGGTGTTTAGAGGTGGGGCCTTTGCGAGGGGCTTAGGGTTAGACAGGGTCACTGGGTAGAGCCCATGGGTTATGAAAGGTGGCTTTATATGAGGGAGAGACTGGTAGACACACACACGAACGCCACAGGACACCCGCACGGCCTCCAGGCTCCGCCAGCGAGAAGGCCGTCACTAGATGTGGTCTCACAGCCCTCACCTTCCAGAACCATGAGCCCATAAACCTTTGTTCTTCACACAGTATGCAGCCTTGGGTCTGACACAACTAGGGATTCTGGGAATGCTGGTCTAAAGAATCTCACTTTGGCCCAGGTACCACAGGGCAAGAAGTATAGAGATCATAATAGCTATTTAATATTTAATCTTTGGGGGGATACTGGGGGTTGGGCCTAGGGGTGCTCTACCACAGAGCTATATTCTTCAGCCCATTTAACTTTTTTTTATTTTTAATAGAGTCTAAGTTGCTGAGGCTCTTGGTAAATTGGCGAGATTGGCCTTGAACCTGTGTCTCAGCCTCCCAAGTACTGGGATTACAGGCAAGCACCACCACACCTGACTAACATTTTATCCTTATAGCAAGAAGTAGCAGTCAGGAAAGAAGTCAGGAAGAAAGAAACAAACTAACTTAACTCCACCATTTTACCTAAGACTGCTCTGAGAATCCCTAAGCCCTCCCTGCACTGGGTATCCAACACTGAATATTGAGTCATTATTTATTTTTTATTTCCGGTACTGGAGGTGAACCCAGAGGCATTCTACCTCACAGTTACATCTCCAGCCCTATTTTTTGTTTTGAAACAATGTCTCACTAAGTTGCTGAATTCTTGCTAAATTGCTGAGGCTAGCCCCTAACCTGCAATCCTGTCTCAGCCAAGTACAGGGATTATGGCGTAAGCTACTGTGTCCAGATGTACTGAGTCCTTCTTGAGCACGCCTGCCAGGAAGCTTTGACACTTACTGACCATTGACCCGTTCCAAGCAGTCCCACTGAAATGAGAGATGGGGAACGTCACAGGATGGGGAAGGAGAGAGGGACTCACCTGGCAAGCGCAACCCTCATTCTCCAGCCCCCACTGAAGTCTTTTAGCTTCTTGCGCTGCATGGCAGGTGTAAAACCCAATCCATGCAAGATCCGTGAAGCCCTCATCTCTGCCTTGTCGGCATCCAGCTCCTCCAGGCGCTCGTAGAGTTCCATGAGTTTCTCACATTCCGCTGTGGGCAGCACACGGCCATTAGGCTCTCCCCAAAGTGAGCCCGCCCCTCCCGCCGGGTGTGGCGCCCTACCGTCCTCGTGAGCCAGCCGCTCGGCCTCCCTCTCCAGCATGGCCCGCTCCGTGTCCACTTCCATCACACACTGCAGGGGCGTCTTGTCACTAGGGGGCATCTCTCGAGTCAGATGGTAGATGTCGATATGCTCGGGGATGGGCACTTCCCGTTTCCCGATAGCGGAGAGCAGCATGGACTTTCCTGAGGGTGAGAAGAGGGTGCTGGCAATCTCCCCGTCACTCCAATGCCTCACAGCCAAACCAGGCCCTTGTCGTCCTTTGAGCACCTGCTTTGCCTTCATTTGGCCACATTCTGCTATCCTCTAGTCTTGGGATACCTGTCCAACCTCCCTGCCAGTCTTGTTACACCTTCCCTGTGAAGTTGTTTTCATTTACGACAGCTTCCCTTACCACTGCCCAGGCCCCACAGACTACACTATTCCCGTACTCACCGCATAGCTGTGCCCTGCACTAAGCTCCTTTTCTCTGGGGATATCTGGTCTCCTATCCACTTCTCACTTCGTACATAGCTGGTGCTAAAACCTTGCTGAGTGATGACGAGCCTGGGAGAGACCTCCCCCCTTGCCTTCTACGGGCCTCACCAATTCCATTTAAGCCAATGAGGCCATAGCGACGGCCCGAGTTTAGCTCCAGTTTGGTGTCACTGAGCAGCTCTTGACCATGAAAGGTGAGCGAGAGGTTGATAATGTGGACATCAGTACTGTTGGGGTGAGAGGCCAGAACGCCAGTGACAGCTCGAGCAGCGGCTTTCTTCATCTCAAAGTCCTCTAGCTCTTTGGTCAGCAAGTCCACTTCTGGGAACAAACATGCAGTTAGGGAAGGCCGTTATAAGACAGACTCAGCGCTCACAAGAAGACAGGTCCTCAAGGGCCCGGCTCAGGCCATGCTGAGCAGGCCGGGAGGATTCACAAGCTTCAGACAGAGCGCACACTGATACTTATCTGTCAACAGCCGGCTCTGGACGCCTCTTACCTTGCAGCTTATTCGGTTGATTCTAACCTCTTGCCCTTGTTTTGTTCTCTTGTGATCTTGTTTACTCCCATAATCCTTAACTTTCTACCCTCCGCTACTCTGGACAGAAATAAAACTTCCCAGTGGACTTCTTTTTCCCCGGTACTAGGGATGGAACCCAGAGGCATTCTATCTCCAAGCTACACCCCCAGCCTGATTTTTTATTCTTTATTTTGAAACAGGGTCTCACTGAGTTGCAAAGGGCCTAAGTAGCTGAGGCTGGCTGCGAAGTGCGATCCTCCTGTCTCAGCCTCCCAAATGCTGGGATTACAAGCGTGCACCACCATGCCCAGCTTGACTATTACACAGCTTTCTCCTGAAATTCTTACCTTGCAGACAATTCCTACCACTCAACTCACTTCATTAATCATGTGTATGGCACTGGGGACTGAATCCAAGGGTGCTCTACCACTGAACTACATACCCAGGCCTTTTTATTTTAAAATAGGATATCCTAAATTGCTGAGTCTGGCCTTCAATTTGTGATCCACCTGCCTCAGTCTCCTAGGCAGCTGGGACTACAGGCATGTGTCACTCTTTTTTTTTTTTTTGGTGGTACTGGGGGTGGAACCCAGAAGTGCTTTCTACCTCTGGGGTATACTCCCAGACCTATTTTATACTTTATTTGGAAACAGGGTCTCACTAAGTTGCTAAGAGCCTCACTCAGTAGCTGAGGCTGGCTTCGAACCTGTATGATTCTCCTGTCTCAGCCTCTCAAGTGCTGGGATGACAAGCGTGCGCCACACGCCCGGCATGTGCCACTCATTTTTAAACTTTCCTTTTTATGTATACCTGTTATTATTTTGTATTACTAATTCTCTATTTCTCTTCAAACATTTACTTACGTCTGTGATTTAAGTCATACAATAAGTATTATGTAGGCTGAGCATGGTGGCGCACGCTTGTAATCCCAGCATTTGGGAGTCTGAGACAGGAGGATCGTGGTTCTCGGACAGCCTCAGCTACTGAGTGAGGCTCTTTGCAATTCAGTGAGACCCTCTTTCAAAATAAGGAATAAAAAAATAGAGCTGGGGGTGTAGCTCAGAGGTAGAATGCCCCCTGAGTTCCATCCCCAGTACTGAAAAAAAAAAAAAAAAAAAAAAAGCATTATGTAAAACATGGTCCCTGAGCTGGGCGTGGTGGCACACACTTGTAATCCCAGAATTTGAGAGGCTGAGACAGGAGGATCAGTTTGCAGACAGCCTCAGCTACTTCATGAAGTTCTTTGTAACTCAGTGAGACCCTGTTTTAAAATAATGCATAAAATATAGGGCTGGGGGTGTAGCTCGGAGGTAGAATGCCCCTGGATTCCATTCCCAGTATCACAGAAAATAAAAATAAAAAAAAAGACATGGTCCCTGAACTCCAAAAGCAACAATTTAAGCAAAAAAAAAAGAAAAAGAAAAAAACAAAACAAAGACAGAAAATACACTATATGGTAAGTAACACTGTAAGATAACACAGTAACTATTACTGAGGTCAGGTTGACTGGAAAAGGTTTTGCTATCTTGAGCTGTGCTAGCTACATTTGACATTTCCCATTTTAATTCTTGTCCCACCCCCTTATCTGTGTGGAGTCAGAGAAATGTCAAATATAGCTAACACAAAATTGGGGTATTAACACTTAGCATGTACAAGGCCAGACACATGCTAACTATGTAAGGGACAAGCCAGGCGTGGTGGCATATGCTTGGAGTCCTAGTACTTGGAAGGCTGCGACAGGAGGATCGCAGTTTCGGGGCCAGCCTCAGCAACTTAGTGAGGTCTTTCGCAACTTAGTGAGACTCCGTTTCAAAATAAAAGAATAAAATAGGGCTGGGGATATGGCTCAGGGGTACAATGCCCCTGGGTTTCATCCCAAGTACCACACACACACAAAAGGGGGGCAATGAACAATAAACAGCCTGCATGAAGGATTGTGTAGGGAGTTTTCAGGAGGCAGGGAAAAGGCAAGGATTAAACTGCAAAGGGTCTACAATACTCTTTATCACAGGCTGCTACGTTTCCCCATTAGACTGTGTTATGACAGAGCAGACTGTTTATAGTACCTTAGTGTGTAACATTACATCTAGCACCTGAAGTACTCAGGAAATACTTCCCAAAATATAAAAGAAATGCAGCTGTTCACCAGGAGAGCTCTATGAAGACAATTCAAAAAAGTTACTATCTTGTTCACAGTCACTGCCCCTGTGACAAGATCGTGTGGCAAGAGCCCGGCACACTGGCCACCGTGTGTAGAAATGAAAACTGAGAAAGGGGCAGAGAACTGACCTCTTCCTCAGAGTCCAATGGATCAGTGAAGGAGCTTGACAACTCCCACCTTCGCTTGCCATTTCTGCTCAGTTCCCTTGATCAAACAGAGTAGCATAAACTCCAACTCTATGGGTTTGGTTTATCATGAAAAGTTCCAGGGTAGGAAATATATTCCTCATCGCTCCAGCATCCAGATTCTGACTCTGGCTGAGGCATCCTGTAAGTCTGAGAAACCAACCCAGGAACTCGCCGCTCCCTCAATTCACCTGTGGCCTCTCTGCCATTGGCCTCCTCATTTCTCTCCTCTGCCACCTGTGGTTCTGTGACGGCATCTCCGTTTTCTTCATGGCCCTTCTTGGGCCGCTGTCGAGCTTTGGCTGCCTCCTTCTTTTTGGCGGCTTTCTTCTTGGCCAGGTCGGAGGGCATAGTGATGAACCACAGGGGTAGGTTACTGTTCTTTCAGGGAGTCTGAAAGAAAGTAAACGGATACTCCGAAGTCTAAACTTACTCGTAAGAACGCCTGGGCCCTGCTCTATCCGTCTCCGGAATTTTCCTCCGGAGCCTCCGATGCCCGCTCTGCCCGTGTCCAGGTCCAGCCTCTCCCAACTTCGTCGGGGTCTCCGCGGGCCGCTCCTCGGCCGCTCCGCCGGTCCTACACCTTCCTCTCCCGCCGCGTCCGCCCATCGCCGCGGCCGGCTCGCTCCGCGGCCGCTCCTCCTCCCGCGGCCACCGGTCGGGGCCACTTCTGCCCTCGGCAGGGGCCCTGGCGATTTCCCCACAACTTGGCGCTCCGCACTCGCGGCCGCCTCGCTGCCCCGGCCGCCGCTTCCCGTCCGTCCCGGCCTCCGCTCGGGCGCCCCGCTCCACGCGAGCCCGCTGCCGGGCCGGCTCCTCCCGGGACGCCCCGGTCCTCCGCGGCCAGTGTCCTCAGAGCCCCACAGCCGCCCCCGAGCCTCCCCAGCCCCGCGCGGCGGCTTCTCTCCCGGGCCCCTTCTTCTCCCGCGCGGGCCCCTCCATCCCGACCCCATCCCTCCTTCCTCTTCTCTTCCCGCCTCTCCCTCGCCGCCCGGCACCCTCCCCGCCGCCGGCGCCCCTTCCCCCAACTCACCGGGCCTCGCCACTCGGCCTCTGTCGCCACAGAGCTGCTCCAGGAGGCCCTCCGCGTGCGGCCGGCTCGCCAGCCAATCACGGCCTCGGATGGCGTGCGGCGCGCCGCCGCGAGGGCTCCTGGGAAATGTGTCCTGGACTCGCGGCGGCCAAGGGCGGGCCGCGCCGGGGAAACTACCACCTATCCCAGGGGCTCGCGGGCGCGTGACGTCATCAGGACGCGCGAGGCTCGGAGCCGTCGGGGAGGAGTCCGAGTCCGAGAGCCCCTGCCCACAGGCCGGCTCTGGGCGCGGGGAACTGCAAATCCCAGCTCGCTCCTCGGAGGGGCGGGCTGGGCTTCCCGGGCTTTGCCACACCCCTCCTGGGGCTGTGGAGACGGCGAGTTTAGAGCGGCCGGACGGGTTTAGCCCGCGGGGAGTGCGACTACACTTCCCAGCGTGCACCACGCGCGCAGGGGTCTAGACAATGGGGGCCAGAGATGGAGCAGGGAGGCAGAGGGAAAGTGAGGCGGCTGCCTCGACGCCGGAAAGCTGCGCGAGGCCGCGCCGGTGCTGCCGACAGGGGTTCCTCCGTGGAAGAAAGGCGTCCACGTCTCCTGGAACCGAAGTTTTAGAGCCTGGTCTGTCGTTAACCAAACTTTTAGAAGGTGCCAAACGTTCCCGAGTCTTGGCGGCTTAGCTTGCCCGCTCCAGAACTGTCAGGTTTCCGTCAATGCCTTGTAAGTTTGGTGGGAAGAGCCTGAAGTCAAAAGAGCCCTTGGCGGAGTTATCTTTATTGGCGTTTAGCAGTGACCTTGCCTGTCTAGCCTCCCACAACCTTCGCGTTGACCTACATTGTTGTAACCTCCAGATTTGTAGCCTCAAAGACAGAAGACTCTGATCTTTCAGGCTCCTGGCCGCCGGTGCCTCGACATCAGTGACCCTAGAGGGGAACGAAAGAAACTGTTACTCCCTCTGAGCGCGTTCTCCAAAAGTAGCGTTTTCCACGGAGTTAAAAAAAAAATTATGTATATATATCCCCTCTCCTCGCATAACAGAAGTAGTTTTTCTCCTTAAACTTGATACTCCAGAGGCTTCCTATTTTGAGCGCAGAGACAAGCCTTCACACTTGCTTGCCTTGAATATTCCTTTTTCTAGAATACCTGCCACCAACTAAGTACCATATGTCAGGCTCAGAGATGGAGCCGCAGCGGTGATAAATCACTCTCTGACCTCAGGGAGCTCATAAAAAGGAACGTTTGAAAAGTAAACAGCCTGTGACATTCAAGTGTGTGAAGTGCCTTAATAGAAGTGACTTCTGTGTGCTGTTGGAGTTCTGAGGGAGAGAGCAGGCTCACGACGACATCACTGAGCATGCGCGTAGGCACACCGCCGGCGTGCAGAGTTCTACCATTCACAGTGTTTGACCTTGGGCAAAGTACAGACTTCCCTCTATAAAGGGAGAATCTATAAAAGTGTAGACCCAACCTCTGGTGTTTCTAAGAATGCTTAAAGAGCTTAATTCCTGTTGATTGTCTAATTAACCAGTTAAATTCTGCTAAGGCTTTCTTCTGGCCTTTTCTGCTAAGGATAATCTACATTAAATATGTATTTACTTTGTTCACAAATATTAAGTATATACCATGGGCAAAAACATTATTTTAGACAAAAAAAGAATATAGACTACAGTTGAGTAACTGTAAAGCTTTTCTGTGTGCAGCAAAGAGTTATGTAAGGTTGTGGTTCACATAAAAATCACTTGCACCTGAGTCTCCCCGCGCTTTGTCTACTGTGCTAGCCCTCTCCTGGCCTCATTGAACCCGTGTGGTCACAGGCAGGTTACTGGTTACAAAGAATAACATGCTTTTCCTTTCATCCCCATCATTTAATCCCCCGAGTAAACTCTAGGTGGGTTTTGTATTGTAACAATCTTACAGACTAGGAAACTAGGGCATGGAGCTGGAAGGAGATCAACCCTGTCGGGCCAGGGTTTGAAGCTGGAACCTTTTGATTCCAGAAGTCCAGATCAGTAAAATGGCTCAGAATGGCAAAGGGAAAAAGTCACTTCTCTGAAAGTTTCTGCATAGCCGCCAATCACATACATGATTTCTCAGGACACCTGTCTCACAGCACAGGGATTTGGAAAACATTTTGCCACTTAGAAGTTCTGCCGTTCCCACTCAGGGCTTAGATCTCTTGCAGGGAAAAGAACAGGTTGAGGGGAAAATAAATGTGCAAAGAGAAATGGGGAAATGGAAGGAAAGAAAGGTAGGTGGAGGGCTGGGAGGAGAAAGGACTGGCTAAAGGGAAGGAATCACAGAAGGTCCATGCTAATAAATATCTAATGCATATCATCCTTAGTTCAAACAAGAACATTTGGTTTAGCCTCTTTGTTTAAAACATGAAGAAACGCCGGGCGTGGTGGCGCACGCTTGTCATCCCCGCGCTTGGGAGGCGGAGACAGGAGGATCCAGGTTCGAAGCCAGCCACACTGGCTTAAGAGACCCTATTTCCAAATAAAAGTATAAAAAATAGGTCTGGGAGGGTAGCCCGGAGTTAGAAGGGTTTCCAGGAACCCTAGAACCACCAATGTGTGTGTGTGTGTGTGTGTGTGTGTGTGTGTGTGTGTGTATGAAGAAACTGAGGCCCAGGAAGGAAATGTCTCCTCCAGTGTTAACTAGGAACTTAATAACTCTGAAGGGTCTGGAACTGTAGTGTTCAATATGATAGCCTCAGTTGGGCATGGTGGTGCACACTTGTCATCCCAGTACTTGAGAGGCCGACAGGAGGATTGCAGGTGGGAGGACAGCCTCACCAAATAGTAAGATTTTCATTAACTTAGCGAGACCCTGTTTCAAAATAAAAATAAAGCCAGCATGGTGGCACACACTTGTAATCCCAGTACTTGGGAGGGTGAGACAGGAGGGTTGGAGTTTGTGGCCAGCCTCAGCTACTTAGTGAGGCCCTCTACAACTTAGTGAGACCCTGTTTCAAAATAAGGAGTAAAAAAATAGGGCTGGGGGTTTATTGCAGAGGTAAAATGCCCCTGGATTTAATCCCCCTGACTACATAAATAAATAAATAAATAAATAAATAAATAAAATACAAATAAAAGAAGACTGGAGGTGTAGCCTGGAGGTAGAATGCCACTGCGTTCAATCCCCAGTGCCACACAAAGAAAAATACATAGTAGCCTCTGGATATATGTAGCTACAGAGGACTTGAGGTATGCTATGTAGGTAAAATATGCATTGGATTTCAAAAGTTTCATATGAAATTGAAATATATCGCCGGGCGTGGTGGCGCACGCTTGTAATCCCCGCGCTTGGGAGGCGGAGACAGGAGGATCGTGCTGGTTCGGAGCCAGCCTCACTGGCTTAAGAGACCTTGTTTCCAAATAAAAAAGTTAAAAAATAGGTCTGGGAGTGTAGCCCGTGGGAGTGTATCCCGCAGGTAGAAGGGCTTCCAGGAACCCCAGTACCACCAAAAAAAAAAAAATATATATATATATCAATAGTTTCTATATTGATTACATGTTGAAATATTTCAGATATAGCCAACAATCTAATAAAATATTAATTCCACCCATTTTTTTAAAATGTGACAACACTGGGCGTGGTGGCACTTGCTTGTAATTCCAGAATTTGGGAGGCTGAGACAGGAGGATCGCAGGTTCAAAGCCAGCCTTGGCAACTTAGTGAGGCCTCTACAACTTAGTGAGATCCTATTTCCAAATAAGAAATAAAAAATTGGGCTGGAGGTATAACCTGGAGGTAGAATGCCTCTGGGTCCAACACCTACTACTACTATCACTAATTATGATTGGTAGACAATTTTAAGTTATGTGGTTGGCTGTGAATTGCATTATATTTTCTTTGGATGACACTGGTCTAGAAATCTGATCCCTAGCTGAGTACCTCCATTCTGTTTCTCAAAGTCCCTTCTTTTTTTTTTTTTTTTGTGGGTCTGGGGATGGAACCCAGGGGCATTTGACCTCCAAGCTACACCCCATGCCCTATTTTTTATTCTTTATTTTGAAACAGGGTTGCACTAAGTTGCGGAGGGCCTCGCTAGTAGCTGAGGCTGGCTGCGAACCGTAATTCTCCTCTCCGCCTCCCAGATGCTGGGATTACAAGTGTGCGCCACCATGCCTGGCTCAAAGTCTAACAGTCACTAATTTACCATCTATTATGTGCCAGTTGCTGAGGGGAGATCCAGTTGCAGTCTAACTGAGGATCAGACCAGAACACAGTAATGGACAACAGTACTCATGGGTAGCATGTATTTCTAGTATGGTGTTTTATTTTTTGCCAGCCCCACTGTTACCTTTTAATAACTTTTTTTTTCTTCTTGCAGTACTGGGGATGGAACCCAGGGACATTCTACCTCCAAGTTACACCCTCAGGCCTATTTTTTATTCTTTATTTTGAAACAGGGTCTCACTGAGTTGCAGAGGGCCTCACTAAGTAGCTGAGGCTGACTGTGAACTGCGATCCACCTGTCTCAGCCTCCCAAATGCTGGAATTACAAGCGTGCGCCATCATGCCCGGCTACCTTTTAATAACTTTTTATAACACTTTCTTTACTATTTTGATATGAAATGCATATGTGATATAACCTTACAGCCATCATTTAAAAAAGTTATAGTGTCTAACCATAATAAAGAAAAATAAAAGGAAATCCTTTATAATAAAATGGCAACGTTACTTCAGTATGCTCACAAGCATAGATACTCGTACTTAAGCGTGAGGTCACGTTTGAATGTGATGGTACAAATGTATTCTGCACACTGTGGCATTGCTGCCAAGGATAAAGTGCCAAGATGGTGAACGACTCTTAGCAGATCCCCAAACACCACAAAGTGCAATCTCTCCTTCCATTTATGTGGTAGTTACATTCCTTACCCTGAAAAGTCACTTCGTTTTTAATATATAAAACTCAGCTGCAAGCCGGGCATGGTGGCACATGCTTGTAATCCCAGTACTTGGGAGTCTGAGACAGGAAGATGGCAGTTCGCAAGCCAGCCACAGCTACTTAGTGAGGCCCTCCGCAACTCAGTGAGACCCTTTTTCAAGATAAAGAATAAAATATAGGGCTGGGGGTGTAGATTGGAGGTAGAATGCCCCTGGGTTCAATCCCCAGTACCGCCAAAACAAAACAAAACCAAACCACAGCCTCAAGGGTCAGGTTGTTGTAACCAGTTTTCATCTGCATGGATGTGAGAAGAGCATTTGAAAGTGTGTGGGGTCAGGAGACTTTTGTGATATTAGCTTGCAATGTGCAAGATACCAAAATCTTTGCCTGATCCCCATCATTTAGCAACAAAAACTGCCCCTGTACATTTCCAAAGTGCTCCCCCCAAGGAAGGTGTCATCCTCAAGGAAGGTTTGTCACTGGGGTGGGGGATCCCATGGCGGTCGTTTGAAGACCTTGCCTGGCTTCCAGCTGACCTGGGTTGTTCTCTGCTCAGCAGGCTCTTGCTGGCCTGGCCTTCCAACTTTTCTTCTCTCAGGGCTTCTGGTATTGTTGTTTTAAGCAGTAGTATTAAAGATTGAGTCCAAGCCGGGCATGGTGACGCACGCTTGTAATCCAGCATTTGGGAGGCTGAGACAGGAGTTTGCAGCCAGCCTCAGCTACTTAGTGAGGCCCTCCACAACTTAGACCCCGTTTCAAAATAAAGAATAAAAAATAGGGCAGACGGTGTAGCTTGGAGGTTGAATGCCGCTGGGTTTCAGACCCGCAAAAACAAACAAACAAACAAACAAAAAATAAAAAAATGAATATAAATAAAGATTGCGTCCAGGGTTGTTTTTACCGCTGAACTACATCCCTGGCCTTTTTATTTTTTGTTTATTTTTTTTTTTGTGGTACTGGAGGTTGAACCCTGATACATCCTACCTCTGAGCTACACCCCCAGCCCTATTTCTTACTTATCTTGAAACAGGATCTCACTAAGTTGAGGAGGGCCTCACTAAGTAGCTGAAGCTGCCCCTGAACTTCTTGCAATCTTCCAGTCTCAGCCTCCCAAGTACTGGGATTAGAAGCATGGGCCGCCATTCTGGGGTGTGTGTGTGTGTGTGTGTGTGTGTGTGTGTGTGTGTGTGTGTGTGTGTACATTCTCTGCCCTTTTCACTTTTTGTTTGAAATACTCGGCCAGGTTGCTGAGAGCCTCGCTACCTTGCTGAGGCTGTCCTAGAACCTTCTTCTGTCTCAGCCTCCCAAATTCTGGATAACAGGCGTGCCCCACGAGTCCTCGCTGGTTTGTTTTTGTTTTTGTTTTTGTTTTTGAACGGTCTAAGTTACTGCGTGCTGGCCTGGAGCCTGCGGTCCTCGGCCTCCGTCCTGGGATTACAGGCGAGCGGCACCGCCTCCGCCTGGCCTGCGGTGCTCCTTTCTTTGCCTGGGTAACTCCTGGATCTCAGCATCCCCAGGTCCCCAGTCCAATCGAATTCTTCCTGCTCCGGCCCACTGGCCTCTACACTGCAGCGGTCCTCAACGCAGCAGTAATTTTACCAACGTCTTGATTCTGGTGTGTCCGTGCACATGCACCGCCCATCTGCCCCAGCACCCGGCCGCGGGGTCACCCTGCCCCTCTCTCGACCTCCGCCCGCTCACTCAGTACAGTTCTGGAGTCGCCTGGAGCTCAGTAGGGCCGACAGCACACCTTTCCTAGGCAGCTGGGTGGCCCGAGGCTCCAGCCCACCGCGCCAGGCGCGCTCCTGGGGGCTGGGGCTGGGCTGGGCGCCCGAGCCGGCCCCCTGGTCCAGCCCCGCCGCCAGCGGCAGCGACCATAGAGAGCGCGCGGGCGGAGCGAGCGGCCGGATGCGGTCACCATAGAGACCGGAGACTGACAGGCGGCGGAAGAGGAAGCCGCGGCCGGGCTGTGAGGTGGCAGCGGCTGCAGCGGCGGACCCGCGGCTCGGCGGGCGCTGGGGTCTGTTCCCCCTTCCCGGGCCCTGCCCCCCGAGACGCGCGTGCGGGGCGCCCGTCCTCTGCGCGGCCCCGCGCGGTTGCGGGGTCCCCGCCCGTGGGCTCGGCGCCCCTCGTCGTGCCGGGCTCGGGACCCGCGCGGTCCCCCTCTCCCGGCCGTCTGGGTCCCCCCGCGGGCCCGCAGACCCGGCCAGCCGGCCCCGCCCCTGCCCTGCGACCCCTGGCCGCGGGCCTTTTATTTCTGTTTTGCGACGAACGGCTGAGACGCACTTTGGGCCTGCTTCCTGGGGGCTGGAATTGGGCGGTGGTTGCCGAGAGGTAGAGCTGGGGTGCCGGCCGGGCAGGGGTCCCCTCGGAGGCAGCCGAGCGTCTGCTGGGCTTCTCAGACCCTGGGGATTTGCGTAGGCGCCGCTCAGCCCACGGTTGGCTTTGGGTTTGTTTGCCGGGCCCCGGGGCCCCGGGACAGCGGGCAGCGAGTGGTCTGCACACGGCAGTTTGCCTGCTGTCTGCCTTCGGGGAGGTGGGCAGCACAGCCTGCTGGGCCTCCAGCAAAATGGCTCCATCAGCCATCGCGCCGCTCTGAGAGGCCTCAGTGCTGAGTCACTGTGGCTGCCCACCTCATCTGGGGGCTGACTCGGTGCGTGATGTGCGTGGGGCTGGCCGCTCCTGAGGGGAGGGGGGTGACCTTCGCAGCTGTGGTGTCTCCGACACTCGGGGGCAGGGCAGAAACCCAGGCTCCTTCCCTGGTGCCAGCCTGTAGATTCTGCCAGCAGCCCCTTTGGCAGCTTGAGTGGGGATGGAGCTGGGCCCAAGAGTTGTCAGGACAAAGGGCCGCCGAGGCAGGCTGTTGGACCCTTGATTTGATGGACCACGCGCTTTCCCCCTACCTCCACATCAGTTTCTGCTGACTTGTGACTTAGGCCCATTCTACAGGTGTGTGTAGCCCTTTTGGGGGTCCACTTGGCGGTACTGAGTATTGTTTTTTTTCTGCCTCCCTCTTCTACTGGAAGACAGACTGTAGTTCCAATAGTGAGTGAAATAATTTACATATATGTCTTACTCTTGGGTCGGAGGGGTCGCCGAGCCCCATGGCAGTTGAAGACCAGGCAGAAGAGTTGTGAAGAAGCAGTCCATCTTCCTGGGGAGGCTGGGCCTGGGCGCCCACACGCCTTGCGCAGGTGTTGACCTCGTTGGTCCCAGGTTCCTTGGTTAGAACTGCAGGCCCCTGCTACTGGCCTGGTGCCCATCAACCGGTTGACCCCTGAGGCTGTGCCCCTCGGGGCACCTGCATGTCAGGGTCCACCACCATGCGCCTGAGCTCCCTGCTGGCTCTGCTACGGCCAGCGCTGCCCCTCATCCTAGGGCTGTCTCTTGGATGTAGTCTCAGCCTCCTGCGGGTTTCCTGGATTCAGGGTGAGGGAGAAGATCCCTGTGTAGAGGCTCTGGGGGAGCCAGGAGGGCCGCAGAATCCAGACTCAAGAGTCCGGCTGGACCAAAGCGATGAAGACTTCAAACCCCGGATTATCCCCTACTACAGGGACCCTAACAAGCCCTACAAGAAGGTGTTCAGGTGAGGGTTACTTGTGTGTGTAATCCCCCAGTAGCGCCCTAGGCTTAGGGCCCTAAGTAAGCCCTGCCTCTGCCTCGGTGTCAGGGTCCTCAGAGCAGTCTTCGACTCATTTTCCATCTTGATCTGTTCCAAATTTTTCCCTTCACCGGGTGTGTTTGGGAGGCTGAGATAGGAGGATTGCGGTTTGCAGCCAGCCTCAGCTACTTAGTGAGCCCCTTTGCAACTCACTGACACCTTGCTTCAAAATAAAGAATAAAAAATAGGGATGGGGGTATAGCTTGGAGGTAGAGTGCCCCTGGGTTCCAGCCCCAGTACCACAAAAAACAAAAACCAAAAATCCAAATGTTTCCCTCCTCGGGCCTTTCTTAGGAAGTCTCACCATTGGTGCCAGATTAGCGTGCCCTGTTCCCGAACAGGACAGAAGCTACACCAGCCCATCAGCTCCATCCTGAGTCAGCCCTCCGCCCCAGGCAGTTCCTGTGGCAGCCACTCGACACCTGCTCGCTCTAGTAACTCACTAATACAGCTCATCCCCTTGGCCAGGCAGGGCCCCCTCCTCTCAGTCCTAGTGGTACGTGCGTGCAGGGTAAGCTGGCACATACTCCCTAAACACAAGGGAGTCGAGCCCCTGCCTGCTGGTCTCTCCACAGGACTCGCTACGTCCAGACAGAGCTGGGCTCTCGTGAGCGGCTGCTGGTGGCTGTCCTGACTTCCCGAGCCACGCTGTCCACCCTGGCCGTGGCCGTCAACCGCACAGTGGCGCACCACTTGCCCCGGTTACTGTACTTCACTGGGCAGCGTGGGGCCCGGGCCCCTGCGGGGATGCAGGTGGTGCCTCACGGGGACGAGCGGCCTGCCTGGCTCATGTCGGAGACCCTGCGCCACCTTCACGCTCACTTCGCGGCTGACTACGACTGGTTCTTCATCATGCAGGATGACACATACGTGCAGGCCTCCCGCCTGGCCGCCCTTACCGGCCACCTCAGCATCAACCAAGACCTGTACCTGGGCCGGCCAGAGGAGTTCATTGGTGCCGGCGAGCAGGCCCGCTACTGCCACGGGGGCTTTGGCTACCTGCTGTCGCGGAGCCTCCTGCTCCGCTTGCGGCCACACCTGGACGGCTGCCGAGGAGACATTCTGAGTGCCCGACCTGACGAGTGGCTTGGCCGTTGCCTCATCGACTCCCTGGGTGTCGGCTGTGTCTCGCAGCACCAGGTGACAGCTCTTTCAAGTCAGTCCCAGGCCCCTCGGCGGGCGGCGACCGAGTGACTGCTCTCCGAGGCTGGCTGCCAGAGGCCGTCGTTCTGTCCTTCCGGCCAGCAGCCTGCCCCTTCGGCACTCCGTCGCCTGCCTTTGGTGTTCTTACAGCCCAGAGCCATCACAAGGGTGTCTTGACAGGGACCCCTCCCCACAGCGAGATGGCCAGCCTCCTCCCCATCTGCATTTCCCACCCCGTCTCAACACCTATCACGAGGATATGTGGGAACGTCCCAAAGATGGCCATGCCCTAGAGAGGGGAGACAGTCCCTTTCCCAGCCCCCAGGTCAGCCCTGTTGTACTGGAGAGGCAGAAGACCCCAGAGGAAGGTCATTTTCCAAACCAGACTTCTGGGAGGACTTTCTGGCTCCTGGCTTCCATCTCGTTGAGGCACAGTTGGCTTCTTTGTGGGAAGAGGGGATCCCTAGTTGCGCATTTGCTTTCTCGCTTCCAAAGTGCGGGCAGGGAAAGTAAGGCCCAAGGCGAGGGGGACCCCTGGGAAGAGTGCTGGAGCGGTCTCCTTGGTGGCAGGCGTGGGCGCAAGGGTGTGGGAGTACTTCGCTACAGGCAGCCTTTGTGTGTGGCACTGACGGGTCGGTTGGTCCCTCCAGGGGCAGCAGTATCGTGCCTTTGAACTGGCCAAGAATAGGGACCCCGAGAAGGAGGGGAGCTCGGCTTTCCTGAGTGCGTTTGCTGTGCACCCTGTCTCCGAGGGCACCCTCATGTACCGGCTGCACAAGCGCTTCAGTGCTCTGGAGCTGGAGCAGGCTTACAAGGAAATAGAGCAACTTCAGGTGAGCTGAGCGCGAGCAGGTGGGCCTAGGGGCCAGGGGAGCCAGCGGCGGCCGGGCTGGCAGGGAGCGGGCGGGTGGGAGCTGGGCTGGGCTCCTGTGGGGTAGAAAGGCTGACCGCCCCTCTGTGAGACAACCGTTGGGACGGGGTCCTCGGGTGTCTGTGGCATTGTCTGGTAAGCTTGGGAGCGGCCTGAATGTGGTTTACAGGGGTTGACAGGTGAGCGCCGAGGATTAGGAGCGCGATAGTGTTCCAGCAGAGTCATTTGGCTCCTCTCTACCAGACAGGCAGAAGCACAGAAGTTCCTGAACTTCTAGAAGTACCCTAAGAAAGTCCAAGGGTATAGGGAGAGGAGTCTAGTCGGCGTCGGGGTCATCAGAGGGGGAGTACGGGTTAGAAAAGGTCTAGTCTTGAGGAGGACGTGAGTCCCCGCACGAAGAGAAAGGCTGCCTTTCTCCTGCGCTTCAAGATACCTTTGCCCACGCAAAGCGCGCGTGCCACGTCCTCCTCAGCAGTAGGGTGAGGTGGGTATCACCCGATTCCTGCGTTCCTCAGCTGGGGAGTGTAACACCAGGGGTCGGGTGGTTAGCCACAGCTCCAAGCTGGGGCGAGGTCTAGAACTGGCAGTAACATTCTGCGCATTCCCTCCGACCCAGGCTCAGATCCGGAACCTGACGGTGCTGACCCCCGAGGGGGAGGCAGGCCTGAGCTGGCCCGTTGGGCTCCCCGCCCCGTTCACCCCCCACTCTCGCTTTGAGGTGCTGGGCTGGGACTACTTCACAGAGCAGCACACCTTCTCCTGTGCAGACGGCGCTCCCAAGTGCCCGCTGCAGGGGGCCAGCAGGGCGGACGTGGGCGACGCCGTGGACACTGCCCTGGAGCAGCTCAACCTCCGCTATCAGCCCCGCCTGCGCTTCCAGAAGCAGCGGCTGCTCAACGGCTACCGGCGCTTTGACCCCGCACGGGGCATGGAGTACACCCTGGACCTGCTGCTGGAGGCTGTGACTCAGCGGGGGCACCGGCGGGCACTGGCCCGCAGGGTCAGCCTGCTGCGGCCGCTGAGCCGGGTGGAGATCTTGCCCATGCCCTACGTCACCGAGGCTGCCCGAGTGCAGCTGGTGCTGCCGCTACTGGTGCCTGAAGCCGCCGCGGCCCCCGCGTTCCTCGAAGCCTTTGCAGCCAGCGTCCTGGAGCCGCGAGAGCGGGCGCTGCTCACCCTGCTGCTGGTCTACGGGCCCGGGGAAGGTGCGCGCGGGGCCCCGGACCCGTTTCTTGGGGTGAAGGCCGCGGTGGCCGAGTTAGAGCGACGCTACCCTGGGGCGAGGCTGGCTTGGCTCGCGGTGCGAGCAGAGGCCCCTTCCCAGGTGCGACTCATGGATGTGGTCTCTAAGAAGCACCCCGTGGACACGCTCTTCTTCCTCACCACCGTGTGGACGAGACCCGGGCCCGAAGTCCTCAATCGCTGTCGCATGAACGCGATCTCCGGCTGGCAGGCCTTCTTTCCAGTCCATTTCCAGGAGTTCAACCCCGCCTTGTCACCACAGAGATCACCCCCAGGGCCCCCGGGGGCCGGCCCTGACCCCCCATCCCCTCCTGGTGCAGACCCCTCTCGGGGGGCAGCCACTGCGGGCAGGTTTGACCGGCAGGCATCGGCAGAGGGCTGCTTCTACAACGCAGACTACCTGGCCGCCCGAGCCCGGCTGGCTGGCGAACTGGCAGGCCAGGAAGAGGAGGAAGCCCTGGAGGGGCTGGAGGTGATGGATGTGTTCCTCCGGTTCTCAGGGCTCCACCTCTTTCGAGCCGTAGAGCCAGGGCTGGTGCAGAAGTTCTCCCTGCGGGACTGCAGCCCGCGGCTCAGCGAGGAACTCTACCACCGCTGCCGCCTCAGCAACTTGGAGGGGCTGGGGGGCCGCGCCCAGCTGGCCATGGCTCTGTTTGAGCAGGAGCAGGCCAACAGCACTTAGCGCCCTGCCTCCCACGCCCCCGCCTGCCTCAGCCCAGGAAGCCAAGGCAAGGTGACGATGGATGGAGGGCTTGTCGCTGTATTTTTTTTAATAAGAAAATGTTATTAAAAGTATCTTCTGCCAAATTGTTTTTAGATTGAGGGAGAAGGGGGTAAGGAGAAGGACTGGAGGGCGGGCTGGGGGGAGTTGATCCAGAGGGATCTGTTGCCTCCCCCTCCACTTTACAATGACCACACAGCTGCTGTTGTGAATGACCTTTAATCCACCTCCCTGCCCCCAAGGCGGCAGAGGAGTCTGCCGGGGCCCAGGCTGCGTGCACGTCCGCGGTGGTGCCAGCGTGCGGGCTCCTAGGTGTTGCGCACCACCAGCGACTGCTCCAGCTCCTGCCTGCGCTGCTGGATCTTTAGAGGAAGTGCAAGCGGGAGCAGGGTCAGGGTTCCTGGTGAGTGGGGAGGACCCTCCACCCACACCCTGCCCTGGAGGAGGTCTGGGAGCATGGCGAGGGGGCATGGGGGAGGGATAGGCCCGGGAGTGGAGGAGGGGGAAGCCTTGCCTTGCAGTAGAAGTAGCGGCTGACTGCTTCCTGGGACCAGGGCTGGTGGTAGAACTCAGCCCGGCGCTCCTCCTCAGGGTTCCCGGCCACGTCTGTCATCACCTGGGAGGGAGCATGGGGTCGGCCCTGAGCCCTCACCTGCCCCTGGTACCCAACATTTACATCTCTCCCATGTGCTTGTCTCCCTCTTCAGTGCTCCCTGGGTCTCCCTCTTCACCTTGAGGTCCCGGCTCTGGGAGCGGAGCAAGTCTTGGACGTAGCCTTTGGGGTCTCTGGAGAAGCTTAGCATGAAGTCCCTCTGGATCTTGAGCTGGTTTATGGACTCAATCGTCTCGTGGATCTACAGGTAGAAAGACAGATGACTGCCACCCGGCCACCGTGGCGCAGCGAGGGGGAAGAGGATGGGGAGGGCAGGGCCTGTCCCTCCAGCCCCCGCTTCCTCTAGGTCCCTGTGGGGTGGGGGTCAGGAACAGAGCTAAATTTGGACTGAGGCTGACCTCCAAGCACCAGGGAAGGGCACATACATGTCCCTTCTCTCCTCAGAGCCCGCATGCGGGTCTGCTCTGAGCGCCCTGCCCTCGCTGGGTGACTGTCCACTCCAGCCTCGGGCCTGGGCCCCACCTTACTGTCCAGAGCACTGATCTCCTGCTGGTTGGCTGTGGACAGGAGGAAACTGCTCATCTGGCCCTTCAGCGGCTCCTCCACTTCCACGTCAATGTCATAGCACGCCGTCTTCTTCTGGTCCGATGGGTCCACGCTGCCAGGGAAGTCCAGCCCTTGCTGTCTGTGATGTCCCCACAGAGGCCCAGGGCCCCGGGGTCGGGCAGGTGCCACAGGGAGGGGGGCGGAGGTGGGCAGGGAAGGCAGGGGGGAGCTGTTCCCTGGTCGGAGGAGCAGCCTCTCCATCTCACCTGATGACGTGGTTGATGACGATCGGGTCTGGAGGCAGCAGCAGGGCTGTGAGGCGCTGGGGAATCTCAGAAAACTTGAGCCGGGGACAGTCAAAAATCTGAATGGGACAGTTGGGAGGAGAGATCACTGTGTGCTTGAAGAGATGGTGACTCTAGTTCTAAACCCTTCCATTCTGAAAAGGCCACAAGAAACAGAAAGTCAGATTCCTGGGTGCTCAGGGGGGTGGAGTCAGGCAGGCGATGAGGGTTTGTGCAGGGTGCTGAGCCTGCCGGCGTGGGTGTTAGTCCTGCAGGAGACTTACCACCTCACCTCGGTGCCCTCATTTCTAGAACGGGGCTATCAGTCCACAGGGTAGTCATGAGAATTTAGTGAATCGATACACGTAAAGTACTTGGACCAAGGCCTGGCGCGTGGTGAGTGCTCAGTAAAGACCAACTGCTGCTTCTACTTGGGTTTGTCTGCTGTGTTTATTTACAAATGTGCGCTCATTACAGTACTCTACTCTGGTAGAATTTTGCCAAATCACTTTCGCAGCAATTTGATTTTTCTAACTGCCAGTGGACATAATAGGGACAGTTTTCATTACCCCACTTCAAAGATGAGGGACGGGACGCAGATCAGCAGAGTAACATAGCCAAAGTCTAAGACCAGGGGAAGAACCAGGGATCCTCACTCCAAGTGCCAGAAATATTACATTCCAGAAAGCTGCTGTTTCCTTGTAGGGCTCCAGACTTGAGGAAGTTAGACGGACTGGCCAGAGCGCAGAGCTAACTCCTAAGAGCCCGGACGGCACCCTGGGCTCTTGGCTTCAAGGCCATAGCTGAGACCCTCTCCCACCCTGGGAACCCTAGCAGGGAGGGGCGGTCATCACCTGTGGGAGGCGCCTCCCCTGCTGGAGCTCTCTGTCTGCGGCCCAGTCTGGGGTCAGGGGAGAGGTTACCTGCTGGAAGTACTTGTCCCCGTTGATGTACTCCTTGTCGTGGGAGTCCTGCAGCCTGTTGGTCTTCACGTATTGCCACAGGGCCTGCACGATGGCTGAGCGGCTCTGTGTGTGCAGCCCTAGCAGCCGGGCCAGGCGGGGGTCCAGCTTGAACTGGGGAGGCTGGGAAACAGAGGCCAGGATCATTAGATCCAAGAGAAGGGGGGGAGAGCTCTAGGCCAGGCAGCCTGGGATGGGCTCCCTGAGTTAGGCTCCTCGGGAAGATGCTTCTGGAAAAGGAGAGGTAGGAGCAGATCCGGGTCGTTCGTGTGTGTGTGTGTGTGTGTGTGTGTGTGTGTGTGTAGCAGGGATTGAACTCAGGGGTGTTCTACCTATGAGCTACACCCCAAGTCCTATTCTTTTTTTTAATTTTTTTTAAATTTATTTTTGGTGGTACTGGGGTTCCTGGAAGCCCTTCTTCCTCCGGGCTACACTCCCAGTCCTATTTTATATTTTTGAAACAGGGTCTCTTACGCCAGCACGGCTGGCTTCGAACCTGCGCGATCCTCCTGTCTCCGCCTCCCAAGCGCGGGGATTACAAGCGTGCGCCACCACGCCCAGCTTTCTTTTTTTTAATTTTGAAACAGGGTCTCACTAGGTTGATGAGAGTCTCACTGCTTGCTGAGGCTGTCCTTGACCCTCCGATCCTCCTGTTCAGCCTCCCAAGTACTGGGACTACAAGCCTGTGCTACCCAGGCCCTGCCTGAGGGAGGCCTTGTGCGGCGGGGGGGCGGACCTGGTAGTCGAGCATGAGGAGTAGGGTGCACCGCACACTTAGGTCTCCGGGCCTCTTCACCTGGAACCCGTCCGTCTCCTGCGTCGTGGGCGTCCGGTGCCACTGTCCAAGGAGAGGAGCTAGGTCACGAGCAGGCCCATCTGGATTGGTGGGGACCAGAGCTTCAAGGAGGCCCCAGCCCAAATCTGGTGCAGGAGCTTCAGGGCCTTGGGCCCATGGAGGTGGTGATCCAAGGGCCAAAGGGATCTGCCTTACCTCAACCAGGTGGTTATCGGGGCCGTAAAGGTCTTTGTCCAGCTCAATGACCAAACTCTTGAAGAAGGAAGAGAACTTCCGCTTCTGCTTGCTGGGCTGCAGGAGAGGAACAGGGACTGTGGGGGCAGAACAGGGGCCACGGGGGCAGAACGGGCTGTGTTGGCAGTGCAGGTGGCACACGCAGGCAGTCTTTGCACCCACTCCCCAGGCCACCCGCCCTGGCCAGGGCTGGCTCGCTGAGCTTGGTGCAGACACCTAGCTGTGGTCTGGACTCAGCCATACCCACCCCAGGACACCTGGAGAGACCTGGGCCAGGACGTACATCATCCAGAAGCTTCCCCTCCACCCGCAGCTCCCAGGAAGCAATGCTGCCGTCGGAGTCCTCCGCATCGGGCTTCGCAGGGTTAAAAGTATTGGAGATATAAAGACGCAGCTTCCGCTTTTGCTGTGGAGATAGAGAGTGTAGACCGGAGGGAAGGCTGCGTGCCCTCACCCCAGAGCCGCCGGCTTCCCTGGCACCCTCTTCCTCCCCCACGCTAGGGCACCTTCATGGGCCTCTTCAGGGCCTCCTGGATGTCCACCCGCTTCCGCATGATGGTTTGATCCAGTTTCCTCTCAAACGCTAGGAGGTCCATGTAAGCCTGGGACTCGGGAACCAGTTCCCGAATCTAGAGAAGACAGGAGCCGGGCTCAGGCAATGTCGTGCCTGTCCTGCAATCCCAGGGCCCGAAGAAGGAGCAGGAGAGCCCGCCATCCAGCCGGTCCAGGCATGGAATTTTGAGGGTGCGGACAGGACCTCTCCGGAGGAGTCCATCACCCAGCCTTGATGGAGGGGCTTCCATGTGTTAGGACAGAAACCGCTTCCCCTCCAGGGAACCCCCCACACCTCAGCACCGGGGAGGAGGGGCGGCTGTGCAGCCCTGCAGACACCAGCGCCTAACCTCCCTACAGCCTGGCGCGTCTCTTGTTGTGTGGCCACCTCTGGGTCCCTGCAGTGTGCTGAGGGCTCTAGGGTGCCCGAGACAGTGGGGAGAATCTGCCGCCTACCTCTGCCCTGGCAGCTCACCAGCTGCACAGCTGGGATCCCAACTGCTGCCCCATCCCCAGCTGGGCCTGGGTGCCATTATGACTGCCCAGGACTCCTGGCCACCTCCTGTCCCCTTTGCCGCCTCTGGCAGCGTCTTGGTCCTCTTTGTCCCAGGGCTTAATGCCTTCCATCACGCAGTCAACCCTGAACCTCAGGCTCCTGTTCTGTGCCTTGGCTCCCTCCTTCCCCCACCTCTCCCTCCACCCAGCCCTCTGGCCTGGGGAGCCTCACTTCTTAATGAGCTTTTGAAACAAAAAGTGAAAGTGGCACAGGGGGGGCGCTCCCGAGGGGGCGGGGAGGGCGGAGCGGAGGGTGGGGGTGGGCTGGGGGCTGCTGTGAGAGGCACTCACCCTTTGAGGGAGGATTTTGTCAGCCATCTTCCTCCTCTTGGCACTGTACATTTTTTAAAGAAAAAACCAGGTTACCATGGCGACAGATCTGGGAGTAAGGAGGCCACCTGCTAAATTACCCCGACATCTCTGCCTGCTGGCTGGGGTTCCCACAGCCCGCTCGGCTGCCCGCCTCAGGGGCTGTGACGGTGCGGGGTGGATTGGCGCTGTCTTCTCTCAGGGAACGGGGTGACCCTTCTGTTCTCTGCCCTGGGACCCCCTTCTGCACCACCACAGGCTCAGGACCAGGGAAATTCAGACTTAGGATGGAATGAGGTGGGGGAGGTGCTGCAGGAGTGTTTGAGGACAGCTGGAAAGGAGAAGGTGGAGGGACAGGACAGGTTCTGAGAGTCTGCTTCTGCCAAGCAGGAGGTGCCCGCCCAAGGTGCCCGGGGAGAGAGGACCTCTGTCTCATCCTTGGAGAGGAGTGGTGTGATGGTGTGAGGCTGCTGGGACGTGCACTCCTGCCACCCTGGGCTTGGAAGGGGTCAGGACTGCTGAGGGTGCCCATGCCCTTGGACCACCTGCCAACAGGGCAAGGGATCCACCATGCCCATAGGGACCCAGAAAGAGTGCGTGGACGCCTGTCTGTGCGGTTTGACATGGGGCAGAGGCAAGTCCGGGTAGGATCAGGGCAGGCGGGCAGCAGGAATTTGGGTTCTTAACTGGCTACTGCTTCTGACTCCCCAAAGCACCCCAGAAAACCCTGGATGGGTTGAGGTCGACAGAGGCTAGAGGATAGCTCTACACTGCCCCCGTGTGGTGGTCTCGCCCACTGCCCCTTTCCTATCAGACATCCATTGGAAGGCTGGGCAAGCAACTCTCATTAAAGGTCTGATTTGTTTGAAACAGAGTATCCGTGTGACACTCCCCATTCATACAGGCTAAATCAGGGAGTTATTATTTGCCATACAAAACGATAATTCCCCTGGGGAAAGAATTCATCATGGGATTCCTATAAACGGTGAAATTTCCTTGATGTGTAAAAAATATTTAATAATGAGGTAAAATTGATATTACACCTTTTATAGGAATCCATCTGTTGTGCCAAAGAAGCCATGTGTGTTTGGCTAAATACTGACGCCCAGAGGGGCATCGCTCTTGCCAGGAGCCAGCGGGGGGCTTCTGAGATGCCATCCATTGCTCAGACAAGGAAATGGGCTGGCCCTGGTGGCCTGGGGTCAGACTCTGGCCAGGAGGACAGATATGGCAGCTCTCCCCCCTTCGCGTGCCCGAGAATCACCTGCGCACGGCTGGGCAGGGACCCCCCGCGGCACACACGGCGAATCCCCAGGCTCCACCCACACGGCCAGAGATCGGGATGAGCAGCTCCGGAGCGGGCTCCGAAACGCAGCCCGGGGACCGGCGGGAAGGCGCGGCGGACAGCCCGCCTGCCAACAGCGCCGCTCTGCCCTCCGGCCTCCCGCGCCCCCACCAAAGGCTGGGGCATCACCCTCAACCCGGGGTGAAGGGCGGGAGAGGCATTCCGTGGGCGATGAAAGGGACGTGCCGCAGCCCGTCCTGCGGTGGCCACACAAAAGAACCAGACCGGTGCCCCTCGGCCCACGTCCCCGGGGGCCCGGCCCGGGGAGACCCGCTCCCGCCGGCCGCGCTGCCTCGCCCCTGCCACCCGGCTCCTCGCCCCCTGGTCCCTGCGGGCCCGGCCCGCCCGCCGCCCGCCCCTGCGCGCGGGGCCCCCACTCACCTGCGGCTCCGCGCGGGGGCGGTGGGCACCGGCTGGCCCTGGCCCTGTGCCTGGCTCTGCCCGGGCGGGGGCGCTGCTCGCTTGCGGGCGGGCTCCATGCCCGCGGGGGCCAGGCCGGGTCGCACGGCGGGGCTGCCCATGTACGGGGAGCCCGGGGGGCCCATGGGCGCCCCCTGGTGGGGCATCCGGGCTCCAGACGGCATCCCGGGGCGCTGGGGGTGGGGCGGGGTGAAGCAGAAACCGGCACCCGTGGGTCAGACCCCGGCCCGGGCCCCGGCGCCGGCGCCCCGCCTTCGCCGAGACCCGGGGCTCGGGACCCTGAGCGCGGAGCGGTGGGTGGGCGCGGTGGTGGGAGGGGCGGGGGCGCCGCGCGTCGGCGGAGGGGGCTCGGCGTCTCGCGGCGGGAAGCCAACTGAAGCCAGGCAATTGCCCCGGGCAGAGCCGAGCCTCCGGGCTGCGGAGGGACCGCAGGAGTGAACATTAATGGCGCCTTTCAACCTTTCAGAGGATGTTCACATCCGCACGCTCCTCTGCCCGGCGGGCTGAGCAGGTCCCTTCATCCCCACTTGACGGATGAGGCTACTGGGGCTCAAGGAGAAAAGCGACCTCGCCAAGGTCACGCCGCCCATCCCGCCGGCCAGGGCAGCACCAGCCTGTTTGCCTGGGCAGGGCGGCTGCAGGGGACCTCGGCCCCCCCCATTCCTCCCTCCCAGCCTCTGCTTTGCCTTAACTCACCCCCTCTTCTTTCTGTGGCCCCTTTGGCCTCAAGCTCTCAAACCTTCCTCCCTTCGCGGGCTCCAAACCTCCACACCCAGGGGCACCTCTGCTTAGCCAGCCCCTTAGTTTCTCCCATGGCGAAGGCCAGAAGCCGGGCAAGGGGACCGAGCCTTCTCAGTTCAGAGCCTGCCGGGTTCTCTGAGGGGAAGCTGGGCTGCCAGGGAGGGGCTGGCTGGCTGGGTCAAAGGCTGCATTTCTTTGTGTTCCCAGCTCTCCCTTGCCAGCCTAGAGCAGAGAGGTGGCCCACCCCATAGCCCCCTTTCCGCCCCAGTGTCGGCAGAAGCGGAGGATCAAGGGGGCCATGGAGAGAGAGATGAGGCAGGTGATATTCCCTTGCCACTAGCCCTGGGTAGCCAGGTGGGGCCTAATGAGGGATAAATGCCCCTGGGTGAAGGGATCAAGACCCCACTTGTCCCTATCACAGAAGGGAGATGAAGAGGCTCCGGGGAGGCTCGGGGGCTATGGAGCAGAGGGGAGGTGGGGTTGAGAGGGTAGGGGGATGAGGGAGAGAGGGATGTGGCTGGTTACCATGTTAGACCCCATCTCACCCCAGGCTTAGAGGAGCCCTGCCCCTGAACCCGGGCTTGAGGCTCCCTTCCAGCCCGCGCCTAACCCTAACACCCTCCACCCCCAGCCCTCAGGGCAGCTGTCTCTGCCCGTCTCTTGCACAGTGGCACAGGCCTGTCTCTGTGTCCGCCTCCCCCACCCCACCTGAGCCTGTCACTCTGCCTCGGGTGTCCGCCCAGAAAGGAGTCCAGCCCGGGTCGCTCCCCAGCAGCATAGCCAGGCCCTGAGGGGGAGGCCCATAGTCAACTCCATGGGTTGCCCTGTCCCCACGGGATGAGCCTCTTTAAAAGACTTCCCCCAGCAGCACTGTTAGGATCGGTAACCCCACAGGCCCACAGGGCACCCTGGGAAGTAGTGCCTCAGGGTCCCTGGGCTAGAGGACAGGACAGGCTGCCTGAGGGGAGCCTCGTCCCTATCAGCTGCCTTCCCATCCATCAAGGCCAGTGACACTGGCAGGCTTAGGGAGAGGCCCCCAGAGGAGGCTCCTGAGCCCCCAGGGGCTGAGCCCTGGCAGCACCATCCCTTGAACAAGCTGCGGTTCTGGGGACCCCAGCCCTCCCTGAGAAGGTGCGCCTTCCCGGGGTCACCACCAAACGCGACCACAGTACGCCCTTCCCCAGCCCTGGAGCCCTGCCTCCTTCTGCTGGGGCGGCATCCCTTGGGTCCCAGGCCCCACAGTCCCTGTGGCTGAAGCTGCTGTGCTGTCCCTTGGCTCCAGGCCTCGTGTCCGGGCCTCCAGTCTTCCTTCACACCTCTGAGGTGTTAAGGCCGCCAACTTCCGGTGGCTGAGCCCTCCAAGGGGACCCTGAGACCCCTTAACTTGGGGTCTGCCCTGGCCGGGCCAGGACCCAGCCCAGAGCCCCCTGGCGGGAGGCAGGGGTCGCTCAGACCCAGAGCTCCCCGCTCGCCTCCAGGGTCACCTGCCTCTTCCCAGAGACACACACAATCGGAGTGGTGCTGTCCGGCCCGGAGCCGGACCACAGGCAGCCGGGTGCCGGCCGCCGGCCCCCACCCCACCCCCACCCAGGGCCGTAGCACCTGGGCCGCCAGGGCGGGGGGCAGAGGGACCCACGTGGGGCGGCCCCCAGCCCCCCCCCCCCCGCGAGCCCGCCGCCGCCTCGGTCCCGCCGCCGCCCGGGACGTGTAGGGATGCCGGCGCCCCGAGGGCTGGGGAGCGGCCGCCGCGGGCCCTCGCCGCCCCGCTCCATTCAGCCCCGGCCAGCTCGCCGCCTCCCCGCCAACTTTCCCCCACTCACCACCCCATGGACCAGAAACTCAAAAAGTTTGCTTTTCGTGGCTTTGCGCGCCCCTCCGGCAACTTCGTCCGCGGCCATCGGGGTGGGCGCCGCGGCTCCTCTCCCTCTCCCTCTCCCTCTCCCTCTTCCTCTTTCTTTCCCTTTTCTGCCTTTTTTCCTCCAACTCTCCGCTCTGAGTCCTGCTGGGCTCTCACACTTCTACTCGAGCGGAGTGGGGAGGGGGCCCCTTCAGGGCTGCCCTGACGGCCCACGGCCCACGCCGCCGCCGCCCGCCCGCCGCCGCGGCCGCCGCATTCCTGCACTGATAAGACAGAAATAGTCGGCGCCGGGGTCTGCCGGGCGCGGCCGGAGCCGCCGGCCGGCCGCGGTCCACACGGCAGGGCGGCGCGGGCCGGGCAGCGCGCTGGGCCAGGCCGGCGGCGAGGGGCGGCGGGGGCTCGCCGGCCACCGCTCTGGCCGCAAACAGTTTCCCGGTTAGGGGATGGGCCGGCGGGGCCGGGCGGGGGACTGGCAGCTCCAACTTCCTTCCCCCCGCGGCTCCCGCGGCATGTCTGAGCCCTTTCCCCAGAGACCGGCCGGCCCAGGCGGGCAGCTCTGGCTGCGGGAGGGCCGGCGCGGGTGTGCGCGGGTGTGCGCGGGTGTGCGCGGGTGTGCGCGGGTGTGCGCGGGTGTGCGCGGTGCCGGCCCTTTGTGGCGCGCGGCGGTGGGTGCGGGTGTGCGTGTGCGTGCACGGACCAGCGCCCGGGCGCGGGCCTCCCTCCACGCGAGCCCGGGCCTGCGCCTTTCCGCCCTGTGGGAGTCTATTTCTGGGTTTGTGAGTCTTTGTCTCCGTGTGAGAAAGTGCGGGCCATAGGGGAAGCACTTCCGAAAAGGGGGCACGGCCAGGCTCCGGAGAACAGGAAGGTGATGGAAGGCAGGGACCAGAGTGCCTGGGTGGGTGGGGGACGGAAGGGGCCCCGGGGCTCCGTGGCCTGGGGTGGGGGTGGGGACCCTGAGGAGCTGGGGCGTCTGGCCGCGGTGGGGCCAGCCTCGAGACCCCGAGGAGAGCAGGGGTGGGTGGGGAGATTAGGGAGCCCCAGAAGGGGCGGCGTGTGGGGAGCGGGCACTGCTCTCGGGAGTGGAGGAAGGACAGATAGGAGGAGGGGCAAATTCGGCGATCCCCCGGCGGGGCGTGCCGGCCCCGCCCACGACCGGAGCCCCGCCCCGCCCCTCCTCCCAGGGGAGGAGCCCTTGAGCCTCGGGACAGCCGCGGGTCAAGTTTATAGACCTGCTGGGGTTGCACGGTCAGAATCCAGGGGGGCGAGGGGCGATGCCTGGCGGAGTTTGTTGAGACACTTGAGGTTGGGCCCTAAAAGCCCAGCATTGCCCTGGGGGTGGGAGGGTTCTGACCCTTGACCCCAGAGTGCCTTCAGAGGTCAGGACCAAGAAGAGAGGGCATGCTCTGCCAGGGGGCCTTTCTGCCCGCAGCCTGGTTCTCCGTGGGCGCTAAGCTCCTGGATGTCACTACCCAGTCAGGTGTCCACTGTCAACCCACAGAAGGCATCTGGTCCAGGATGCCGTACCTGGGGATGGACAGGGCCCTGGCGAGGTGGCTGGGTGGGAAGGCTGCCCCCATCAGCCACAGGCCATGGCAGTAGCCTGGGGAGGTGACCTGTCTCTCCTCCAGTGCCCCACCCTTTCCCTTTTCTGAGACCCTGATCCTGCCATTTCTTCGTCTGCTGCCCCCCTCCTGCACTCTGCCTGTCCCATCACACCAACCTGTAAAGCCCCACTCAGACCCCACCTCCTTCAGGAAGCTTCCGGGCCCCACTCCCATGCAGAGCTTTCTCTAATTCACAGACTCCTTGCCATCTACCCTCGCCAGGAATCCGCACTGGACTAACAATGGCTGACATGCTCTGTGCTTCATACTGGTTAGACTTGACTTCCTAAAGCGGCGTGCCCCTGGGGTCAGAGCTGGTCCTGGTCCCACTTTCTCCCACGAATGCCTGAGGGTGTCTCCCCAGCTGGACAGGGCCATGGATGGAGCAGGTGCTCTGCCACTGACCTGAGGCCGTGCGTCCTTCTAGCAGGGTCCTAGAGACCAGAGCTTGGAGGTTTGGGGGCAGGGTTGGACACCATAGGTTTTGTGTAAAGTTAGTGTTCTCAACGTGTGTGTGTGTGTGTGTGTGTGTGTGTGTGTGTGTGTGTGTGTGTTTGTGGTACTGGGGTTCCTGGAAACCCTTCTACCTCCGGGCTACACTCCCAGACCTATTTTATATTTTATTTGGAAACAGGGTCTCTTAAGCCAGCAAGGCTGGCTTCCAACCTGCGCGATCCTCCGGTCTCCGCCTCCCAAGCTTGGGGATTACAAGCGTGCGCCACCACGCCCGGGTGTTGGGGATTACAAGCCTGCGCCACCACGCCCGGGTGTGTGCTCAACTTTTGGTGAAACTTTATGGGGGGGGGGGAGCAGAAGCAGGCTAGCACCCCAGCTTGGGAAGGAGGCAGTGGGGGCGTCCCTAGCATTGGTCATTTTGACAGTGGAGGAGGATCCTGGAGGTGAAGATGCCGAGGGCTGGGTGAACACCAATCCCAGGGAACTGGTGGGCAGCACTCAAGTCAGTACATACTTCCCTCCTACCGACCCCTGGGAGGCGTCCTGGAGCTGCACAGGCAACAGATACACCAAAGGTACCCCCCAACATAGCCCGCCAGACCCGCGCACCGCACAGAGGCGCGAGCAGCCAGACGGATTTGCAGGGCCACCCCACGCACGAGGCCCATCCACAAGGCACGGCCAGCAGACAGGTCCATGCTCCTTCCAGGCCCTGAGCGTGGGTCCTTCCCGCCAGAATGCAGGCGTGGCGGTCCCCGCTCCCTCGACAGAAGCCGGGACCCCGTCGGCTTAGCCCTGCCGCGCACTCGGGTGGCCAGGGGTCCCGGGGAGAGTCCCGCCTCCCGGGAGGCGCAGGGCGCAGGCCGCACCGGGCAGGCCGCGCGGCGCCCGGAGCCGGAGTCCCCCCTGCCGTCCCCCCATCTCTCCTTCCTCGCAGAAGCAAGACCAGCACCAAATGGCAAAGCGCCGCTCCCGCTCGCTCGGGAGAGATGCGCCGCGGCCTGCGGGGCCGCTCGGCCGCCTCGCCCCCCACCGCGCCGGAGCCCGCGCTGGCCGGGCGCTGGGGGCCCGGGGCCGCGGCCCGCGCCGCCCTCCCTCGCCCGCCGGCCCAGGCCCGGGCATGCGCGCTGCGGCCTCCCTCCCGGTGAAGGTCAGCCCAGGGCCCAGCTGCAGGACTCCACCGCGGCGGCGGGAGGCGGAGGAGGGAGGAGGGATGCAGGGAAGAGGTTTAACTCCTTCCCCGCGGGAAGATGGCCACCGAGGCCGGCCGAGCCCCGAGTCCCGCCCTCCCGCCTCGGGTGGAGGTCCCGCTAGGGGACTCAACTGGGGGGAGAGGAGGGAGGGGGACGGAACAGGAGAAGGGAGGCTGGGAGAGAAGGGAGGCTGGCAGGGGAGAGCGAGGAAGGAGGGGAGGAACAAAGGAACCAGACTGGAGGGAGAAAGCACGGCCTAGGAGGGACCCTGTCCCTTTGCTCTTCACCCCAGCAATGAGCTCCCAGTAGAGGAATAAAGTTGCCTTTGCAGATGAGGGCGTGTGCGTGTGCGTGCGTGTGCGTGTGTGTGCGCGCGCGTGCACGCCCACAGATCACTTGGAGGGCTCAGGTCCAGGATCCCTGATTTCTGTGATCCGGCCCGTCCCTGAGCCACCCCACCTTCTCCTCTGGTCACTACGCCCCTGCGCAGGCCACGACAGCGACCCAGAGTTGGCTCTGACCTTGCCAACCCGCCTGGCCTAAGTCCAGGCACCCAGGAAACTCTAGCTAGACTTGGGGCCAGCCTCAGCCCCCAGAGATAGGAGGGGCACCCCAACTTGCAGCAGCAGACAGGAGGTTTGGACTCAGACTGGGGGTGTGGGAGGCTGCCTCCCTGCCTCCCTGCTGTCGGCCTCCAGCGGGCGTCAGGATGTTTGAGTACCTGGGCCGCTGTCTGCCGCTGCCGGGGGCTGTCTCTTTCTGTGACTTTGTATTCCTGTGTCAGTTTTGCACACACGTGTGTGCGCGTGCACACACAGATGAGGAATATAATAGAAGCAAAAAAAGAAAGAAAAGGAGCACAAGAGAACAGCGGAGTGACCTTGGGCCCTGGCTGTTATCTATCTCCCGCCCTGGTCTCCTGAGAGGCCTGGCCACGGGATTCCCAGGGTGCTTCCTACCCGAGATCCAAGGATTCCCGGAGACAGAGAAGAATCCAGGGAGCCAAGGAAGAGGACAGAGGGAGGAAAAGGGGGGCAGAGAGACTCGGAGACCCAGACCCAGGGCAAGCGGGTGCTGTTGCCAAGTGAAACCTGGGCTGGCTCCCAGCCCCTCCTCTGTGAACCCCGTGGGGACCCCGTCCCCAGGCACTCCCTGCTCCTGGCCACACAGCTGGGCTGAGCCCTCACTGTGGATTCCGGGCAGCAGGGCCAGACCTTACCGTGGGATCCCCGGGGTCCTGCTCGGTGGCCAGGTGCATGGGAAAGGTTAGCTGAAGGAACAGTCCTCCTTCCTCTGCCTGCGTGGGCTTGCTCAGTCTGATGGGACGCTCCCTGACACCCCTCCCACCCCGCACACCGCACACACAATGAACTGCAAACACCACGCTGTCACTGCTGGGCGCAGGAGTCAGAGCGGGCCTCTGGGCTCTGAGCACCCCGCTGGCCGGGAGGCACGTTTTGGATTCACAGCTGGTTTCCCTTCAGTCTCCTCACGGCTACCGTTAATTAGGTGGTCTTCTCATAGCGAGACACGCCCAATGGCTTTTGGACACACACACACACACACACACACACACACACACACACACACCCGTTTCCCTGAGAATATGAGGTGGAGCGTCTGTGGGATCCTGAGGGTACAGTCACCCTCCCATGTCCACCCCCGAGTTGTCCTGCCCCGCGGATGCCAGGCCCACATCCATGATGGAGGCACCCACTACCCTGGCCTACTGGCTGCCTGGCCCATGGAGGAAGAGACGTGTCACACAGAATTACCTCGCTCCTGCCCACCTCCCTCTGGACTAACACCTTGCAGGTCTGGCCACAGGTAGGGGCTTAGATGAGGCTGAAACCCAGAAACCCAGGGCCCAGGCAAGGGAAGGCAGGGGCTTAGATGTGCAGGGTAGTTGAGACGCCACGCAGCAGGGAGCTGTCCCTGTCCCCCCGCACTGGAGCTTGGGCACTGCTGCTCCCCCTCCCCCCAACACACACAGAATGCGGGAAGGTGCAGGCCTGGCGCCCGCGCCCACGCCTGGCCACCTCCCGGCCCCTCGGTGCACATCTTTCCAGGAGTTCTCTCCTGTGCCCCGCGGGACCCCAGGCTGGTCCTCTCCTGGGCTGCTTGGGGCCCCTACCCCAGCACGAGGCTAGTATCAGGGTGGGCTTCCTGGTGGCCTGATGTCCTGACGCCCTCCTCAGAAGCTTCCAGGACCCACGAGGCAGGCTTGGGCTTGCCAGCCACTGAACTCTTCACCCAAGTGAAGGAAACTGAATAGAGAGAAAAAGTTCATCTGCTTCTCCTTAAGTATTTTGGGAAGCCGGGCGTGATGGTGCAGGCACACTTGTAATCCTAGGACTTGGGAGGCTGAGACAGGAGGATCGCAGGTTCATGGCCAGCCTCAGCTACTTAGGGAGGCCCTCCTCAACTTAGTGAGACCCTATATCAAAATAAAGAATAAAAAGTAGGGCTGAGGGTGTAGCTTGGAGGTAGTCCCTGAGATCCATTCCCAGGACCACAAAAAAACTATTTTGGGGAGATTACACCCAATGACAGTAGACAGCAGATGTATAACTGAAAGAGCTGGGGGCATGACTGGAGCCCCTCCCAGAGGTCTTCAGCCCCAGCAGGAGCGGGAGGGTGCTCAGGCCTGAGCCTGCAGCCCCAGGCTTCACCTGCCTGGGCTCTGCCTCCAAGTCCTTCATCCCCAGATGCCCTGCAGCTCCCGGGACCCCAGCTCCATAGCGCTCTCAGGACCCCTCTTCTGCTCCCAGCTCCCGACCCCTGAAGCCCTCCTACCTTCTGGACTGTCATAAGCTAATTTCCAAGATGCCCCGCCTCTTTGTCAGCAGCCCTCTGTCTTCTTGCAACAGAAGGAGGCTCCCTGCTGATGTCAGCGTCCACACTACCTGCCCGCCATCCCTCTTCCTTGGTCACTCAGCCTCCAGTGGTCCTCCACCCTCCCTCAGCCACTGCCCCCTAGGTCCATCTCTCCTTTTTGGTTCTGGGGATTGAATCTGGGGGCATCCTACATCCTAGCTACACCCCAAGCCCTATTTTATTTTTTATTTTGAAACAGGTCTCATTAAGTTGTTACAGGTTTCCCTGAGTTGCTGAGCCTTGGCCTTGAACCTGTGATCCTCCTGTGTCAGCCTCCCAAGTACTGGGATCACAGGCTTGAGCCACCATACCCAGCGTAACATTTTAGAGTTAAGTCCAGCCTCACCTGTTCCTTTCCACACCTGTGCACCTGCTTGTGGCCTGGGGGAAAAGATGCGCAGCCTCCTGGCAGCCCCCCTGTGGACGCCAAGCAGCAGCCTCCCGGCGTGGTGCTGCCCAGTCGCCCACTCTACCTCAGCACACGCATGCGCTTTCTACTCCTGCAGGAGCATCCCGCGGCTCCTCCTGTAGCCCCCAGCTCCCTCGCCCACTCCCCCAGTAGAAGATTCAGAGAAACTGAATGGAAGCCCATTCCCCTGCCCACCAGCAACCTTCCCCCTGCTCTTGCAGATGGGCTCTCTGCACTCCAGCCTAAACGGACCGGTCCCTCAAGTGCCAGCTCCCATCCCTCTCACCCCCGAGAGCACCCCCATCACCTGGCCCGCAGCTTCCCGTTCCTACAGGTCCCTCTGGCCAACGTCCACAGCACCGGCCCTTCTCGTTCACAGGTGTGCCCAGTCGTAACAAGAGCTGCCTGCGCCTGCTCCCTTCCCCCTGCCCCATAGGGAATGCCCACACCCCATAGGTCAGGCCATCGGTGCGCCCGGGACGCACAGGGCCAGGCGCGCTCCCAGGCCGCATGGCTCAGCCAGCCGCCGCGTTCCAATAGCGGCTCACTCTCTCCTCGAGAAATATGTCCCCCCTTTCCGGTCTCTCCTCCTGCCCTGCCCCGCCGCTCCTCAGTGGTCCGGTGTTTAGCCTTCTTTTTCAGCGTGGGGGACTTTGAGGGGCTCGGTTTCTAGAGACCTCATCATTAACCCTTCTCTTAATTTACATTCTCCTTCCTTCCTTCCTTCTTTCTTTTTTTTGGGGGGGGGGATACTAGGGATGGAACTAAGGGCATTCTACCTCCAAGCTACACCCCCAGCCCTATTTTTTATTCTTTATTTTGAAACAAGATCTCACTGAGTTAGTTGCAAAGGCCCTCATTAAGTAGCTGAGGCTGTCCACGAACTGCCATCCTCCTGTCTCAGCCTCCCAAATGCTGGATTACAAGCGTGCGCCACCACGCCCGGCTCCTTCCTTCTTTCTTAGGATTGAACCCAGGGGAATTCTATCTCCAAGCTACACCCTACCCCTTTCATTTTGTTTTCTTTCTTTTTTTTTTTTTTTGAGGTACTGGTGGTGGAACCCAGAGGCTTTCTACCTCCGGGCTATACTCCCAGACATATATATATATATATATATATATATATATATATATATATATATATATATATATATATTGTTTGGAAACAGGGTCTCACTAAGTTGCTGACAGCCTCACTAAGTAGCTGAGGCTGGCTTCGAACCCGTGTGATCCTCCTGTCTCAGCCTCCCAAGTGCGGGGATTACAAGCGTGTTCTACCACGCCCGGCTCATTTTAAAAATGTTTAAATAAGGTTTCCACCAAGTTGTTGAGGTTGGCCTTGAACCTGTGATCCTCCTGTCTTGGCCTCTCGAGTACTGGGATTACAGGCATGTGCCACGGTGCCAGCCTCTCTTCCTTTAAGGACCATGTACATGAGGCAACTGTGAGCTTTCCTTCTAGCCCAGGCCTCTCCCAGTCCTTAGCTCGTGTGTCCAGCTGTCCACCTGGCATCTTCTCCCAGATCTTTAATAGGCGGCTCAAGTTTAATCCTGCTGTTCCTTTCAGCTGTGGCTTATTTCTTTGCTTGGACGCATTGTGAGATCCTGTCTGTCTTTTACATCCATATCCAATCCGGTTTTCTTTTTTTTTTTTTTCATGTGTGTGTGTGTGTGTGTGTTACTAAGGATTGAACCCAGGGGCATTCTACTTCTGAACTCCACCCCCAGCTCTATTTTATTTTTATTTTGAAACAGGGTCTCACTAGGTTGCTGGAGCCTTACTACTTGTTGAGGCTGTCCTCGAACCTGCAATCCTCTTCTGTCAGCCTCCCAAGTCCTAGGATTACTGGCGTGGCACCACCACACCTGGCAGCAGCTGCTGCTATACCCCTAGCCATTTTTTATTTTTTATTTTTATTTTTGTGGTGCTGGGGATTGAACCCAGTGACATTCTAACTCCAAGCTCCACCCCTAGCCTAATTTTTTATTTTTTATTTGGAACCAGGGCCTCACTAAGTAGCTGAGGCTGGCTGCAAACCCGGAATCTCCTGTCTCAGCCCCCCAAGTACTGGGATTACAAGCGCGCACCACCACACCTGGCCTTTTTTTTTTTTTTTTTTGGTGGTACTGGGGTTCCTGGAAGCCCTTCTACCTCTGGGCTACACTCCCAGACCTATTTTTTTATATTTTTATTTAGAAACAGGGTCTCCTAAGCCAGCGCGCGCGGCTTTTTTTTTTTTTTTTTAAATAGGGTCTGCGCAGAGTTTTAGAATGCTGAGGAGTTCCAAGTTGTTGCTCAATAATAAAAAAAAAAATCTGGTAGTGGTGGTGCACACCTGTAGACCCAGCTACTGGGGAGCCTGAGGCAGGAAACCCCTTGAGCCCAGGAGCTGGAGATCAGCCTGGGCAACACAGCAAGACTGTCTCAAAACGAAACACAAATAAAACAGGAAAAATCATGTCACTTTTGTTCTTGGACTCTCCCAGGGCTCCCAATCAGATTCCAAGTAAGGGCCAAGGTCCTGCAAGTCCCACAGGCTCTCTCGCTGCCTCCGGCCCTCCCTCCCACCTCAGCCTGGCTCTTGGCAATCCCAGGTCTTGCTGGCCCTGCTCTCCAGCCTACTGCTCCCTCTACCCAGGACACTCTCCCTCTACTACCTGCATGGCTTTCACCTCCGTGTGTGTGTGTGTGTGTGTGTGTGTGTGTGTGTGTGTGTGTGTTACTGGGGATTGAACTCAGGGGTGTTCTGCCACTGAGCTATACCACAGTTCTCTTTTTTTTTTCTTTTTGGTACTGGGGATTGAACCCAGGGGCATTCTATCTATGGGCTAGACCCACAGCCCTTTTTTGTGTGTGTGGTATTGGGGATGGCATCCAGGGGCTTTCTACTTCTGGGCTATACTCCCAGGCCTATTTTATATTTTATTTGGAAACAAGGTCTCACTAAGTAGCTGAGGCTGGCTTCGAACCTGTGTGATCCTCCTGTCTCAGCCTCCCAAGTGCTGGGGTTACAAGTGTGCACCACCACACCCAGCTCCTATTTTATTTTTAATTTTGAAACAGAATCTTACTAAGTTGCAGAGGGCCTCACTAAATTGATTAGGCTGGCCTCAAACCTGCAATCTTCCTGTCTAATCTTCCCAAGTACTGGGATTACAGGCATGCCCCACCGTGCCTTGGCTAGAAGTTTTTCTCCCAATATCTCCTTTTCAAAAGAGGCACAATCTGTCCCCTGTCAAAAGGTGCAGCCTCCCACAACTGCCCACACCCCTTAACTCTTTTAATCTGCCCCGTTTCCCCACACACTGTACACCTTCCGCCAGTCTATATAATCTACTGCTTACTATGTTAATGTTTAACTTCTCTGCCATTAGAACGGGAGCTCTAAACAGGTGGGGATTTGTTTTTTGTCTCGTGTGCTGATAACTCTTAAGTATCTGCCCCTGGTAGAGACTCCAGTGTAAGAAAGGTGTTGGGTGAAGAGGCCCAGTCACCTCAGGTTCCGGCATGCTACCAAACCACGTTACCATCCCAGTCTGGGTTGTCATGGGAACAACATGACCTGTGATTTGGAGAGGACTTTGCTGGTGGCCGAGCACGTGGACACATTGACCTGTCTAATCTTAATAGATGCCCTCTCAGGCGCATGGTAGGATTCCCATTCTAAAGATAAGAAAGATGATGCTCTGAGAAGCCGTGTGAGTCGCCGCTCAGGTGTCAGTGAGGCTGGGATCGCAAATCTGTCTCCTGACCTTTGAGGTCCCTGAGTTTTCTCCTTCACCCACGGCGGCCTGCTCAGGATCCTTCTGGAAGGCCGGTCTGGTGGAAAGGGCACTAAAGCCACACATGCTGGCTTCCTCCACCTTACCCAAACACCTGCTTTTTGCTTTATTTTGGTAGTGGGGATTAAGCCAGGCGCATCCTACTACTGAGCTACATTCCCATTTAATAATTTTATTTTGTAAGGAGGTCTCACTGAGTTCTTAAGGTTGGCCTCGAACTTGGATCCTCCTGCTTCAGCCTCCCAAGTAGCTGGACCCAGAAACACCTGCTTTTTTTTTTTTTTTTTTTTTTTTTTTTTTTTTTTAATGGTACTGGGGATGGAACCCAGGGGCATTCTACCTCTGAGATACACCTCTGGCCCTATTTTTTTCTATTCTTTTTTAAAATTTTGAAACAGGTTATCACTAGATTGTGGAGAGCCTTACTAAGCAGCTGAGGTTGTGTACCACGATCCCCTTGTCTCAGCTTCCCAAGTACTGGGATTACAAGCATGTGCCATCACACCTGGCTACCAACTGCCTTTTAAAGAAGGAAGTGAAAATCTCTTAGAAGCCTTTACTTTTTTTTTTTTTTTAGATTTTTTTTTTTTGTGTGTGGGGGGGTCTGGGGATGGACCCAAGGCATTCGACCTCCGAGCTATACCCCCTGCCGTATTTTTTATTCTGTAATTTTTTTTTTTTGGTGGTACTGGGGTTCCTGGAAGCCCTTCTACCTCCGGGCTACACTCCCAAACCTATTTTTACATTTTTTTAAAATTTGGAAACAGGGTCTCCTAAGCCAGCACACGCAGCTGGCTTTGAATCTGCGCGATCCTCCTGTCTCTGCCTCCCAAGCGCGGGGATTACAAGCGTGTGCCACCACGCCCGGCTTTTTATTCTATAATTTGAAACAGGGTCTCACTAAGTTGCAGAGGGCCTCACTAAGTAGCTGAGGCTGTGATCCTCCGGTCTCAGCCTCCTGAATGCTGGGATCACAAGCTGCGCCACCACGCCCGGCTCAGACGCCTTTACTTTTAAACTGAATCCTCCTCCAGTTTCCCTTTCCCTCTCTCCCTCTCCCCCCTTTTGTGTTTATGTGTGTGGTGCTGGGGATTGAACCCAGGGCATTCTCCCTCTGAGCTACATCCCCAGCCCTAATTTTTCTTTCCTTTTTTTTTTTTTTTTTTTTAATTTGGAAACAAGGTCTTACTAAGTTGCCGAGCCTGTAATCCTCCTGTCTCAGCCTTCCAGGGACTAGGATTATAGGCATGCCATCACACCCGGCTTCAATTTTCTCTTAGAACACATCCTTCAGGGGCCGGAGATGTAGCTCAGTGGTAGAGCTTCCCTAGCATGCAAAGAAATAGACACCCCAAATCTCAAGCAGACTGTTTCAAACACGGGGAATACAAATTCTAGAAAATTTAGCATCAGGTGTGTGAGATAAATTCCAGTGTGAGATAAATTAGGTGTGTGAGATAAATTCCAGTGCGTTTGAGGTATAAAAATTGGCCTGTGTAAACTTCCTTTTTAGCCAAAATATGAATTATAATTTTGATTAAACTCAGAACAAACCCGTTCTCACAGGCTCCTCCTGGTCTTAAGGACGGATGTCCACATGTGTAAGTTCTGTGACACACGCACACACGGCTCGCCATGGCGCACACCTCCCCGCCCCACCCGCCACTCTACCCTGCTGCCTTCAGGAGTTTGTGGCCCCCAGGATACTGCTGCTTTCCCAGAGCCACTTGGTGGCCATGGGTTTGGGGATCTCAGAGTAACCATCTTGGCTCTACAGAAAGGTAGGAGAAAAAAAAATGTGAATAGCAGCGGGCTAGGTCTGTACAGATCGCTGTAGAGTTCTTGGGAGGACCTGGCAAAGGTATGAGGGGTTGGGAAGGGACAGGGCCTACGAGGCTGGTCCATGACCAAGGATTTCACAGTCCAGGCCGGGCTCAGCATCTCCCCTGTCCCCACGTGGCACAGCCTGTGCCAACAGATGGTGCCTTCCGCTTCTGGGCTCGGCAGCCAACACGCCCCTGAAGATCACAGTGAGCAGTGGGAGGAGATGGGCGGGGTGATCTCAGGGTTTACACCTGCTTGGGGGCCCCCTGGATCCCACAAATCCTGTACTCCTCTCCCCTCACCCTTATAACCTATGGGCAAGGGGTGGCAGGTGATGAGGCCCCACACCCCAGAACTGGGCCTTGGCCATCGTAACCTAGCAACCCAGTAGGTCTCGGCAGGTTTTGACAGATGGGTCTCAGTGTCCCGCCATTGCTCCAGTCCTTCTGGGGTTCTGTCCTCTCTGGGCTCTACCCCTGTTGCACTGAGTGGGGCCTTTAGAAGGCTCCATGGTATGATGGCTCTTAGCCTGGGTTAAGGACAGGGCTTTTCAATTTGGGGGCTGTTGGCATCTGGGGCAGGATGCTAAGCATGTGCTATACCCATGAGGTACTCCCAGCCCCAGGGTGATCTGTTCTCATGGCCATCTTGTGTGCAATGTCAAGAGCACCTTGGATGTGAACCTAAGAACAATCTGCAGGGCCACGTGGGCCTGGGGGAGCTGAGGGTTGGGGACTGCAGACAGGTCACCCCTTCACTGCCCCCAGCAAGCACCTCCTCCTGACAGCTACTCCTGGGACCTGGTGGCTGTTGGGAAGATAAGATGGATGGAGGGCTGTGTGCCAGAGGTGTATGCAGGGCTTCCTCAAGGGAGCAGGGAGCAAGGAGCAAGGGTCCCTGATGGGTGGGGAGGGGCACCTGAGCAGAACCCTGAGCCAATTAGAAGGAAAGGTACTGCTGGGTGGGGTGCTCAAGGGTGGCACAGGGCACCACGGGTCTAGGGGCTTTTGCCCCATTGGCTACCTCTCTGAGGACCAGGTGAGAGTTACCCCGAGACCCATGATTTTTCTCGGTGTGAATCTCATGAATCGCAAGAAGGGTGGGACAGGTGCCCAGCACAGCCTTGTGGGTAACAAGGACAGCTGACACACACAGCACTTGCTGCTGAGCACCATTTGTTCAAATCCCCTGACATATGTAAGCTCAGTTAATGCTTACATACCTCACCAGGTGTTACGGTTTAGATACGGAATGTCTCCCAAACCTCATGTGTTAGGCGACAGTTCAGAGGTGAAACAACTGACTCCGAGGGCTCTAACTCCATCAGTTTTGAAGCCATTGATGGATGAATCACGTGAGTAGATTTTGCTGGGTGGTAACTGTAGGCAGGCAGGGCATGGCGAGAGGTCACTGGGGTGTGACCTTGAAAACTATTATCTGTTCCTGGTCCTTTTCTCTCTGTCTCTCTGTCTCTGTTTTCTGGATGCCATGAGCTAAACAGCTTTCCTCAGCCATGCCCTTCTGCCATGCTCTTTCTGCCTTGGAGCCAGCCCGCCCTGGACTGAACCTCTGACACCATTAGCCAAATGAACTTTTCCTCTAAGTTCTTCTAAGTTCTTGTTAGGTCCTTTGGTCACAGTGATGAAAAGTTGCCTAATACACCATGTAAAGACACTCATTAACCCATTTTGATGAGGCTCAGAGAGTTAATATGGCTGTCCCACTGCTGCACAGGAGGGATGGAACCGCTCTCCAGTCTACATTCCAGCCCTGGCTTGTAGGCAGATTTGGTGGGAGTAACTGAGACAGTCCCAGATACTCCCAATAGATTTATTTTTAAAAAAGAAAGAAAGAAAGAAAATTGGGTGTGGGGCACAGTGCTTGGGAGGCTGAGAAAGGCGGATCGCACAGGTTCGAAGCCAGCCTCAGCTACTTAGTGAGGCTCTTAGCAACTTAGTGAGACCCTGTTTCCGAATAAAATAGAAAATAGGTCTGGGAGTTTAGCCCGGAGGTAGAAAGCCCCTGGGTTCCATCCCCAGCACCACACACACACACACACACACACACACACACACACACAAATAATAATAATCTCAGGAGGTTCTGAGGTTTCAAATCCAGGATGAGGATGTAACTACAACTTTGGACCTGAGAGGGGACCAAGGGGCCAAGAGAGGCAGGGTGTCCCTGCATCCATGCAGGCCCTGCCTTTGCTGCAGTGAGCTCTGCTTCAGTGCCCAAACACACAAGATAGGTCCCTGAGGCCCTCCATGTGTCCCCCGGGTTCCACCTGCAGGCGTGCCCTCACTCCTTGCCACTCCGCCTTCTCCCCATGGCTTGCTAGGCAGTGGTCCCTCCAGCCCAGACAGGCTCCTGCACGGTCCACACTGCCTGTCAGTGTGGTGAGCGCCTCCGCTCCCTTGGCACTCACACCACTCCATAGGCAAGGCTTGCATCCTCCACCTCCAAACGACATCTCATGCCTTCTCCATGTCTGCATCTCTCCGCCAGCATCCCAGGCCAGGCGGCCACCATCTCTCTTCAGGATGCACCTCTTCACGTGGCCTCTCTCTAATCTGTTCGCCATGGCCAGAGGGAACATTTTAAGATGGATGGGGGCCACAGTACATCCTTGCTTAAGACCTGGTGATGGTTCCCTCAGCACTGGTAGACTATGGATTCCTCACCAGGACCCATCCGGCTGGACCCACCCTGTGGATGCCCTCGACCCACTGGTCCCTGTCAAGTCCTCAGACTCATCGAATCCTTGCCTCCATGGGGCCTCTGCATATGCCATTCCTGTGACCCGGCATGCTGAGCCCTTTGGGGCTCATCGTCAGGTTCCTGAAGACAGGATTTGGTCCCTGAACAGGGAGGCGCAGATGTTGGCTCCTACCTTGGGGAGGTGCCCAGGATGGCAGTGGCTTTTGATGCAGGGAGGGAGAGTAGCACACCTGTGCAGCCCTGGGAAGGGCCCTGGTGATGGAGCAAGGGCATAGAGAGGCAGCCGACCCCACGTGGACCTCAGTGGGCCACCTCCTTCCCCCAGACAGAAGGCAACACCAGTGAAGGGTGGTGTCTGGAGGGCCTGGGAGCCCCAGGGAGCTGTGCCCACACCTCTCTGGAGGCAGCGTCGGTAGCCAGGGCTGAGCAGTGGTGAGCTGGCCACAAGGGCCGGGCTGGGGCTGACTGGGTAGAGGGGCACTGAATGCCCAGGGCACCCACAGGCATAGGAGGGCTGAGGTCTTCTCTGGCTCTGCATACACTCAAGTGAGGAACCCAGGAGCCAGGTAAGGAGCCAGTGTTCCAGTGTACGATGGATTTAAGATGTCCCCTAGCTGGGTATAGTGGTGCACACTTGTAATCCCAGTACTTGGGAGGCTGAGACAGGAGGATCACAGTTCATGGATGGCCTCAGCTACTTAGTGAGGCCCTTTAAAACTCAGTGAGACCCTGTTTTAAAATAAAGAATAAAAAATAGGGCTGGGGGTGTAGCTCAGAGGTAGAATGCCCCTGGGTTCCATCTCTAGTAATGCAAAAAAAAAAAAAAAAAAACAGTCCCTAAGCCAGGTATGTGACCCATGCCTGTTATGGCATTGAGAGGTTGAGATAGGAGAATCTCAGGTTTGAGGTCAGCAGCCTCCAAAACTTAGTGAGACTCAGCAACCTAGCAAGACCCTGCTTCAAAAAAAAAAAAAAAAAGAGTGGGGGTATAATTTGGAGGTAGAATACCCTGGGTTCATTTCCTGTCCCTCCCCCCCAAAAAAGTTGCCCAAAGGTCCTGTGTTAGGCTCTGCAGCCAGGTTGAGAGCCGTGATGTGGCTAGAGGTGGTCGGTGGGCAGGCCCTGGAGACCGTGTCTGTTACTGCCATGGCCTCCCTGCTCTCCCGCTGCTTTCTGGCTGCCATGAGGTCAGGCAGCTTTGCCTCTCCTGCCATGACTGGCAGCGCCGTCAATGCCGTTCTCGCCTCGCCCCTTGGAGCCGGCCAACCATGGACTGATCTCTGAAACCCTGAGTCTCAAATAAACCTTTCTCCCTCTCAGTTGTGCTGGAAAGTTAGTCACAGCCATGAAAACCCTGACTCAAACACCCAGCATCCAGCGGCCAAGGGCCAAGGGGCTTGACAGTGGAAGAGTCATCGTGTCCTCTGCGGCGGCCATGGCCGAGACCGGAGCCCAGTCGCCTCCCCGAGGCTCCGGCCACCTAGAGCTTGTCTTGTCTCTCTTTCACGAGACACATTTCAGCATGCCCCATATGGGCTGAATCCCATCCCCCCAAAATGATATGTTGACATTTTAACCCTCAGTACCTCCAGACATGGCCTTATTTGGTGAGAAGGTCCTTACAGAGGTAATTGGGTTAAGATGAGGCCACTCCAGGGCCCCTGATCCAATGCAGATGGCATACTTAGAGACTCGTGGCCACAGAGACAGACATGCGGGCGCAAGTGACCGAAGAGGCACAGGGAGGGGATGGCCTCCTACAACCCAAAGAAAGGCCTGGGCAAGCGGGGCGTGGGACGCACGCCTGTCATCCCAGTACTTGGGAGGCTGAGACAGGAGGATCACAGGTTTGAGGACAGCCTCAGAAAGTGGTGAGACTCTTCATCAACCTAGTGCAACCCTGTTTCCAAACAAAAAGTAAAAAAACAAAACAAAAAAAAAAAAAAAAACAGGGCTGGGATGTAGTCCAGAGGTAGAATGCCTTTGGGTTCCATCCATCCCCTGTAACTAACTAACTCTCTCTGTCTGTCTGTCTCTCTGTCTGCCTGTCTCTCTGTCTGTCTGTCTGTCTCTGTCTCTCACACACACACACACACACACACACACACACACACACACACACACAGCCGGGTTTAATCTCTGCGGCGTAAGCCACCCAGTCGACGGAACTCTGCTGCAGCAGCCTGGCTGCGGTTCACCCGTCACTGGGATGGCAGACTGCAGCCAGCAGCCTTTGCTCTTCCTGGGTGGTTTGCATGTGACCTTCGGGCCAGCCGTGGCCACCCTGGCCTCTCCCCTCGGAATGGCCTCTGTCCTCCTGCAGCCGTGGAAATCGAGGTCTCAGAGCCACGCACTCTATCAGCACAGTGTGGACAGAACCTGGGGCGGGAGGCGGAACCCATCCCACCACCTAATATAGGAGGGAAAACCCTCTGCGCCTTTGCCATGGGTCCAGCGTCACCTACCTCTCTCACTGGGTTAATATGACAGCAAGGTGGTCATGAGACGCATCTGTGAACAACTGCTTTAGGTCACAGCGTCCAGAAGCCACTGTTGCATGGACGTGTCACGCCCGGCGGCCACCTGCCCAGCTCCAAAGTCGCTGTCACCGAAGCCCCCTCGTTCTTCCTGATGTGTCCCTCCCCACACTCGTGAGGCTGCTGGACTCAGCACTGATGTTGATGAAGGTGTGGCCCAGCTTCTGGCTGCTTGCGGGCCCTGACCCTCAGGGCCAGCCGCACGGCATGCCGAAGCCCAGGGACGTGGCCGGCCACCGGTCCTCGCTCCAGGAGGTGCGAAAAAGGACAGGCAGCGGGACAGAGCCTCCCGCCCCATGTACGCCGTGGGCTGCGTCTTCCCTTCACAGCAAATGTATTCAATTACCCTAACACTCGGCCAGGGACTTGCCAGAGCGTCCCGGCAGTAGCTTAGGGTCAGCCCCGGTGGCAGCTTTTATGCGGCCGCTGCAATCAGCAGACGATACAGATCAGAGCTCTGCTGCCCCCGCCTGCCCTGCCAAGAGCCAGCTGTTGAGCAGTTATTTAGCAGCACCCGCCTCTGCAGCCACATTCGTGTGCAAACCCCGGAGATGCGGAGAGACGCTTTGTCAAACACCGCGGGATGAGCACAGGTATCTGGGTGGAGCTTAGCCAATAAGACAGTCCAATTATGCACGGTTTGGGGGGATGGCTGGGGATGGAACTCAGGGGCGTTCTCCTTCCAAGCTATGATACCCCCAGGCCTTTTTCATCTTTTACTTAGGGTTTCCCTAAGGTGCTGGGGCCAGTCTTGAGTGCTGACCCTCCCGTCTCAGGCCTTCAAGTACTGGGATTACACGAATGAACCACTGTGTTGGGCAAAGTATGTGCTATTTAATGCGATTCTCCTAAAACCCCAGGATGCTGAAGGTATGGCTGTTACCATACTTGTTTTAAACACAGGAACAAAAGGCTTAGAGAGCCAGGCGTGGTGGCACTCCCTTGAAATCCCAGCATTTGGGAGGCGGAGACTAGAGGATCACGGTTCGAGGACAGCCTTAGCTACTTAGTGAGGCCCTTTGCAACTCATGAGACCCTGCTTCAAAATAAAAAATAAAAAATAGGGCTTGGGGTGTAGCTCGGAGGTACAATGCCTTGGGTTCCATCCCCAGTATTGCAAAATAATAATAATAATAATAATAATAATAATAATAAATTATTAACAATATAAATAATAAAAACAAATAATAATGACTATTTAAAAAAATAGGTCTGGGGGTGTCGCTTGGAGGTAGAATGCCTCTGGGTTCCATTTCTAGTAATACACACACACACACACACACACACACACACACACACACAGGCTTAGCGAGTTCTCTAATGATTGACCCAAAACCGAACAGCAAATGGGGCTCAAACTCCCTTTTTCTGGTCAGTTGGTCAATGTTGTTTTCCGGTCCCGGTCCGACTGCTGGTCTCCGGAGGGCATTCTACATTAGCCTCTGGGCTCTTCTGGATAGAAGTACATTGCTGAGGGCCAGTGAGCCATCTCCTCGAGATGGAGCCCTACTGGGGCGAGGCAGTGCACGCCTGTCATTCCAGTAAGTACCGAGGAGGCTAAGGCAGGAGGATCGCAGGTTCGCGGCCAGCCTCAGCAACTTAGCAAGACCCTGTTTCTAAATACAAACTAAAATAGAGCTGGGAGTGTAGCTCAGAGGTCGAAGGCCCCTGGGTTCAATCCCCAAGTACTGGAAAAAGAAAAGAAAAGGTAGGATCCCTGATCTGTTCTTGAGGGGAGGGTCCTCAAGTTTTGCATTTTGTTTATAATTTTATTGTTGACAAGAGACTGCAACTGTTAATGCAAAGCTTCTCCAGCTAGGCCCACTGAGGCCTGGAGGTCCTCAGGTCTTTGCAAGGTGAGTGGCTTGGGTTCTGGGTTGGCGGACAGAAGTGGGGCAGGTGACAGGCTTGGGTAAGGGGCGCTGGAGGTGGCTGACCTACGCTGGGCAGTGCGGGCAGATTTTACTGTGTCCACATGGTCTCTTAAACACTTTAATTAGGCATCAGTCTTAAAATGTGGGTGAGTTCATGTTAAAAAAAAAAAAAAACAGATTTCCAGAATATCTTAAAAGATCAGAAATCTGAGCTGGGGTGTGGTGGTTCTTGCCTGTAATCACAATACTTGGGAGGCCAAGACAGGAGGGTAGCAGGTTCGAGGACAGCCTCAGCAGAGGGTAAGACTCTCATCAACCTAGCAAGACCCTGTTTTTTAAAAAATAAATAAAATACAGCTGGGGGTATAGCTTGGAGGTAAACTGCCTCTGGGTTCAATCTCCAGTAACACACACACACACACACACCTGGCAACAGAAGCCTACCAATATCTGGAAACCACTGGATGGAGCCGAGGAAGGGCCGTCCTTTTGGAGAAGCTGTACTTTGCAGGGGATACACTCTCAAGCCACTGGATTCACTCCTTAATCCCTATTTTAGAAGTCGCAGACCCCAGTGCCCCGGCAATTACTGTCAGAGTGGCCTGGACTTTGTGCAAGATGATAAATAGCCTTTGATCTTGGGCCTCCAGCTGGGGGAAACAGAGGCAGGACTGGGGTTGAGATCTGCACAAAGGCTGGCTGTTTTGTTCTGTTTAGGGCCAGCAGGGTTTGGGCATGGTATGTTTTTGAGGGTCAGAGTGGTGGAGACACCCGGATGGGACGCTTGCCCTAACTGGGAGAGCTGCTTAATCTCCCTGTCTAAGTCTCCTCATCTTAAAACTGATGCTGAGCTGGGCGTGGTGGCGCACGCTTGTAATCCCCGCGCTTGGGAGGCGCAGACAGGAGGACCGGAGAAGCCAGACTTGGCAATTTAGCAGGACCCTTAGCAACTTAGCAAGACCCTGTTTCCAAATAAAAAATGAGCTGGATGTGGTGGCACATGCTTATAATCTCCGTACTTGAGAGGCGGAGACAGGAGGATTGCAGGTTTGCAGCCAGCCTCACTACTTAGTGAGGCCCTGTTTCAAAATAAAGAATAAAACACAGGGCTAGGGGTATAGCTCGGAGGTAGAATGCCCTTGAGTTTCATCCCAAGTACAGCAAAAAAAAAAAAAAAAAAAAAAAAAAAAAAGGAAAAAAGAAAGAGAAAAGAAAAAAGAAAAAGAAAAAGAAAAAGAAAAGGAAAAGGGTTGGGGTGTATCTCTCAGTGGTAGATGCCATGGGTCCTGGTCCTCAGCATTAGCAAAACAATACAAACCCTCACAGCGATCCCTCATTGCAGGAGCTCCTACTACTCTGCCCTGCCAGTGGCTCTTTTACTTGGTAAGGTGTATGCTCTAGAATCGGGGGTGCTGCTAAGAAGAGAGGTGGAGACGGGAGGATCCTGACGGGGTACCACTGCCTACCGAATGGCACGCTTTTAAAAGTGTCCTGTAAGATGCGGCGATCACACCCGGAATCCCAGCAACTTGGGAGGCTGAGGCAGGAGGATCCCAAGTTTGAGACTAGGCTGAGAACATAGTGAGACTCTGTCTCAAATACAAATAAAGAAGGCTGCAGGTGTAGTTCAGAGGTCGAGGGTCCCTGGGTTTGATCCCCAGTACTGCACTCACAAAAGGCATCTCAGCGTTTTCTTCTGCACTAAGAGCCCTGGGTGAAATGGGAGAGTGGAGGGGTTAGACGGGAACAGATAGGAGAAGGCTCGTCACAGCGCTGCCTCTGGTGGGGTGGGTGTGGGATGGGGCCCTGGCCACTGAGCACCACGGTGAGCCCTGGTGGTGCCCTGGGACGACCTGCCCTCGCCGCACCGCAGCTCCTGCACAGAGCTTGGCACGCGGGTCACATTGGGTCCTTCCAGGAAGGCCCTGAACCCTATTTTGCAGGGGAGACACTTGAGCTCAGAGAACTGAGCACCTCTCCAGGCTGGCCTGGCTGGACACGAGCCCACGGGTAGTGAGCCACCAGCCCAGCCCTCAGGAAAGGGGAGCCTGGAGGAGACAGGGCCTGTGGGAGAACCGCCTTCAAGTGCCATTGGGCAGCCAGGTGGCAGAAAGGTGCTCCAAATGCCCAGATCAGGGTCAGAGGGAGGAAGATTCCCCATCACCTAAGCAACACCTGAGGAGGCTGTGGACACCGGGAGGGCTGGCCGGAGGAGCGCGAGAACAAAGAAACCTCAGAAAAGGTGCCAAAGCAGAGACACGCCCCTAACCATTCCCCTGCCCCCAGCCCCAGAAATTTACCAACTGTGGCCTGGTGTAAAGCCCACCAGTCAGGGAAATACACGACTGGTTTTGCTCTCCCTCCTGTCCTAAGCCCTCATAAAAACCCCCAGGTCTGTCAGGAAGCGGGCTTCTCACTCAGGGCGCGTTTTCCCCAGTCGGTGACTCCCTCCCAGGTTTTATCCCTGAGGGGCCTGTTCCTTTAGCCGGGCATGGTGGCGCACACTTGTAATCCCAGCATTCGGGAGGCTGAACCGCGGTTCGCGGACAGCCTCAGCTACTTAGTGAGACCCTCTGCAACTCAGTGAGACCCGGTTTCAAAACAAAGAATAAAAAAAATAGGGCTGGGGGTGTAGCTCAGAGGTCGAATGCCCCTGGGTTCCATCCCCAGAAACTGCAAAGAATAAATAAATAAAGCCTGTTCCTTGCTGTGGAGCCCGTCCCTTTTATCCTGTAATTCCTAACAGGAGGGCTTGCTTGAGGTGCGCCCTCCTTCCAGGGCAGCTGTAGAAGGGAAACCCTCAGGTGGGCGTGTGGTCAGGGGCGCCTGCCTGGGGCGGCGCGGGTGTCAGCAGGCGAGAGAGGCGGGGAGGGGAGGCCGGCGCACCTCACGTGTGAGCCACTATGAGCTACCTCTTCAGCCCTACAGTTTTCTTCTGAAGTGAGGGACCTGGGTAAGATGGGGTGGTGGGACTGGATAGGCCAGAGGGGAAACTGAGGCAAAACGGCAAAAGCAAACCAGACCCGCTGGCTCAGACCTTAACCCCGGCACTTGGAGGCTGAGACAGGAGGATTAGAAGTCCAAGTCAAGCCGGCGTGGTGGCGCACGCTTCAAGTCCCGGGACTTGGGAGGCTGACACAGGAACATCACAGGTTCGCGGCCAGCCTCAGCTACTTAGTGAGGCCCTCCGCACCTTAGTGAGACCCTGTTTCAAAATAAAGAATAAAGGGCTATAGCTCAGTGGCAAAGAGCCTGCCTTGCAGGTGTGGCGCTCTGGGTTCGATCCCCAGTTCCAAAAAGACAAAAAAAAAAAAAAGGAGAGAATAAAAAGAAAAAGAAAAATGTACCAGTTTTGGGAATGGCCTAGGAAGATTTGAGAAAGTTCTGATTATTAATACATATATTTCAAAAATTGGGTGAGGGGCAGATCTGTGAAAGGACTTAGTTTCTGCCAAGAAGCAGGCAACTATTCCAATGTAAATTAACCTAGCTAAAGGTAATTAGCAAGTCCATAGGAGAGGGGAACCAGGACTTCCTCATCCTCATTCTAAAGGGGTTCTTTTTTTTTTTTTTTGTCTTTTTTGGAACAGGATTGAACCCAGTACTGCAAAATAAATAAATAAATAAATTAATTAATTAAATAAAAAGGGCAGGGTGCAGCTCAGAGGTAGAATATCCCTGGGTTCAATCTCCAGTATCAAAAAAAAAAAAAAAAGAAAGAAAAAAAAAAGGGAGGAAGGGGCAAAGTATCGCTGACACCTCTGAGGAGCGTGAACATTAGTGTGTAAGGTTTGGTGATGTGGGACTTCACTCCTAGTCAGGGAGAGGGGACGTCTGGAAGAAGTGACACTTAAACTGCGCGCAGCCGCCTGGCGGGGCTGGGAGGGGCGCTGGGGCAGAGGGCCCTGGGGCCGGCAGGTGGCCAGCTGGGTGGTCTGGGCTGAAGACAACACTGGCTCCTGGGGTTTAGATGGTAAGGAGCAGAGGGAATGGGGGCGCGTGTGGGCAATATAACCCAATAAAAGCATATGGCGACTGTCCTGAGGAGGAGACCAGGAGGGGACAGTGTCCAAGGTCGCTCTCGGCTGGACTCAGCACAGTGTCACTGTCCTGTAGCTTGGCTCCCCCAGCCTCCTGCTGAAGGGATCCTGCCCTCGTGTGTGTGTGTGTGTGTGTGTGTGTGTGTGTGTGTGTGTGTGTAGGGATTGAACCCATGGCCTCCTACCTCTGAGCTAAAGCCCTCAACCCTTTTTAAATTTTTTTGTTTTGAAACAGGACCTCCCTCAGTTGCAGAAGGCCTCGCTAAGTTGCTGAGGCTGCCTTTGAACCTATAACCTTCCTGTCTCAGCCTCCCAAGTATGAGATCACAGGTGTGTGCCACTATGCTCAGCAAGAAAGTCACAGTGATTTGACAAGTATTTTTTTTCCTCTCGATACTGGGGATTGAACCCTGGGACATTCTACCTCCAAGCTACACTCCCAGCCCTATTTTACTCCTTTTATTTTTATTTATTTATTTTGCAGTACTGGGGATAGGACCCAGGGGCATTCTACCTCTGAGCTACACCCCAGCCCTGTTTTTTATTCCTTATTTTGAAACAGGGTCTCACTGAGTCGCGAAGGGCCTAAGTAGCTGAGGCTGTCCTCGAACCGCAATCTCCTGTCTCAGCCTCCCGAATGCTGGGATTACAAGTGTGCGCCACCACGCCCGGCTTTAATCCTTTTATTTTGCAGCAAGGTCTCACTAAGTTGCTGAGGGCCTCACTAAGTTATTGAGGCTGGCTACAGACCTGCGATCCTCCAGTCTCAGCCTCCCAAGTATTGGGATCACAGGCGGGCGCCACCACGCCCAGCAAGTGACTTGGTTTGTATCCTCGGGACAGAGTGAGTCTTCATTAGCAGTCGACCCAGGACTGCGGGTTTGTGGGTGTGCTCGGACCTCCCCGCCCCTCCAGTGTGAATACCTCAAACCCTCTGGAAAGGCACTGGGTCTGGATCATCTCCCCACTCCCCTCCCTCCCTCTTGCCCACTCCGGGACCCAGAATGTTCTTCAGCCTGGAAATGTGGCTTCTATGGGAGATGATCCAAGCCTGTCAATTCCAGGAAAGGCCTGTGTGGAGAACGTGCTCCTGAGGCACATTCTTGAATTTCCTGGAAAGAAGTTTAGGTCACACAGAAACTGGTCGCACAGTTGGGAAGTGCCTGGGAGAGGGGTCCCGCTGTCACAAATGGTGGCCCTCGGGCGCGAGCCTCAGCCCTCTCCTATGGTCTCTGATGAGTTACCGAGGGTCTCTCAACCAAGAGACCTGGGGACGACGGCCATGGTCCCCTTAGGTGTCCCCCAGCCAAGTGCCCATCAGAGGCAGTCGGTGGCCTCAGGCTTGGCTTCTGTGCTACAGCAATTCCAGAAGCTTCCAAATCCAGCCAAAGTCTGAGCTGCTCACTCCTCCCGGTAACACCTTCAGCTCTGCACCGCTGCCAGGCACTAACAGGCGCGCTCACTCGCAATCACACCCCAGCACCCGGGCAAGGGCTCCCTCTGCTACACCAGGGCTTGTGCGCATCGGACCCGGCCGCGGCATCGGGAGCCTGCGCCTGTGCGCTGCAGTGAGGCAGATTCATGCTGATGTGACTCCAAAATCAAAGGCCCCTCGCCACCTATCACCCAGAGGGCTGGGGCCCTGGGGTCCCAGGAACCACCCTCCAGCCAGTGCTAGTATATCTGGCTAGTATATATACACCCCCAACTCCAGTCTTCCGCGCACCTCCCATCCCCTAAGTGAGACGTCTCCTCTGACAAGGTCCTGACAGCCCAGGACACCTGCCTACTGGGCTGGACGCCCTGGAGGGCTCGGCTCGGCTCACCCCTTCAGCCGGACTCACCTCGTGGGACGCCTCCCCTGCGTACCTTCCAAGGACCCCAGCAGCCTCCCCACTGGAGCCCCACTCTACGTGGCCTCTACCAACAGACACCCCGCAGGGTGTGGGTCCTCTGGGCCAGGAGGAACGCGCCAGATACACTAGTCCCTCCTTTCCTTAGGAAATGATATTAAGGACCAGGCACCACAGATTAAGATGCTGGTAAGCTTGTGTGAACAGGGAGCCCTGCTTTGGAGACCCTGGCTTTCCCGTGGGGCTTCGGGTGGGGACAGGGCACATCCAGATTGTGCTTGATGCCGTGGTGACCAGCACCCGGGGACTGGCGCTCACTGCCATCCTGTGTGGCTCTGATGCCCGCCGGGCTGGCTTCCCAGCAGCCAGAGGCTAGCACCATTTTCCCCTGTGCCCGGGACCCAGATGGAGGTTGGGGGTGCCGGCCAGAGTGACAGGTGGGCTGTGCGGCCAGACCCCAGCTTCAGAGCCAGCCCTGGTCCTTTCCCAGGGCTGGGGGGCTCTGGGCAAGTGGCCTTTCAATCCTGAGGCCCAGCGCATCCTCCTGGCCCGGGGTAGGTGCAGGACCAGCCTGCCGCCCTGGGCTGCACTCTTTGGAGAGGGGGCTCCAACTCGGCTGGCAGCCTGAGGATGTCTGAGCTTGAGACCCGGCTCCTTCACCTCCCACAGCCCCCGCCTGGACCCTGTGGGCTCGGACAGGCCTGGGGTCGACTTGGGCCAGGCATCTGCAGAGCCCTTCCAGCTAGCAGAGAGCACGCGCGTGCGTTTGTGCACGTGTGCATGCTGTGTGCATGCGTGCATGAGCTTGCCTGTGCCCAGGAGAGGGGAGAGATGGTGTCTCTGGGTCTCTGTGGGTAGGAAGAACCCGGAGAAGCCTGAGTCCCGGCCATTTTCACAGGAACCAACCACCTGGCTTCAGTGTAGCTCGTTCCTGGCTCGGCGCGGCTTTGAGGGACAGGACCCAGAGGTTCCGGAGGTGAGGAGAGCAAGGGTGAGGGCATAAGGGACTGATGTCTAGGGTGCCGGCCAAGGGAAGGGGGAGGGGAGGGGCTGCACGGGCATCGGGGCCTGGGGCAGACCAGGCCGGTGCCAGAGCTGGCTGCTTCCGGGCTGGCAGGGCAGTAAGAGCCTACCTGTACCGCGGTGGGCGGGTGCTGAAGGCCTGGACTCATAGATGGCAGGTCCTGCAACTGAGGAGTCACCCGGCGCTCCCTCGGCGCCTCGGCCCACAGCCCGCTGCGCCTGCAGCGCCAAGGGCCATCCTGAGGGGGACCTAAGAGCAGAGCGCATGGCAGGGGCGGGGTGCACCCTGAGCCCCGGGCGGAGTCACGGGGCCCCCGGGGGCTGGTGAGGAGGCCGAGGCCCCTGGAAAGGAGGGCTGAGGGCTGAGATGTGTGGGGGACCAGGGCTGGAGGGGAAGCAAGGGCCAGCCTGAGGTTGGGCGGCCCCAGGAAGGGCACAGGTTGGGCACAGTGTGTCCAGATGCAGATAGAGATGGGCCAAGGTCCTGCAGGACCAAGCTGGTAAGACAGGCCCCTGCCCATGGGAAGGTGGGCTTTGCGGTGTGGAAGTAGGCAGGCAGGGCCAGCCCGGCACTGAGGCCAGGGTCTAAGCAGGGTGATGACTGGTCCCAGGTCACCCCAGGGTGGCAGGCACATGTGCACCTACAGCCCAGCTGGACAGCAGAAAGGGCTTGGGCTGAGGTCAGACCCACTTCTGAGCTGAATCGCTGGTGCTGTAGGGACGGGCGGGGTGGGAGGGTGCTGGAGAGTGGCGGGGTCATGTGTAGGATGTGGGCAGAGATGGCGCTGGCCCGGGCCCTGTGCCGAGAAAGCAAGGAGGGTGGGGAACTGGAGGTGTGGAGGTTAGCGAGTGGGCACGGGGAGGGGAAGGGGCGCCCTGCGTGAAGGAGGAGGAGTGGGAGGGGGTTCAGGGAGAAGGATGCCAAGTGGATCCTGGGAAGGTGCCAGGGAGGAGGAAGGTGCTAGGTAGGGGAGGAGGGACAGGATGCCAGACAGAGCAGTGGGAGAGAAGGATGCCAGGAGGAGCCGGCTGGGAAGGTGCCAGGCAGGGGGGAGGGAGGTGCCAGGTGGGGAGGAGGGAGCTGCCAGGAGGGGAGGAGGGAGGTGTCAGGAGGGAAGGAGGGAGGTGCCAGGTGGGGAGGAGGGAGGTGCCAGGTGGGAAGAAGGGAGGTGCCAGGTGGGGAGGAGGGAGGTGTCAGGTGGGGAAGAGGAAGGTGTCAGGAGGGGAGGAGGGAGGTGCCAGGAGGGGAGGAGGGAGGTGCCAGGAGGGGAGGAGGGAGGTGCCAGGTGGGGAGGAGGGAGGTGTCAGGCATGGGGAGAAGGAAGGTGTCAGGCAGGAGGAGGAGGGAGGTGCCAGGTGAGGAGGAGGGAAGTGTCAGGTGGGGAGGACAGAAGTGTCAGGTGGGGAGGAGGAAGGTGCCAGGTGAGGAGGAGGGAGGTGCCAGGTGGGGAGGAGGGAGGTGCCAGGTGGGGAGGAGGGAGGTGCCAGGTAGGGAGGAGGGAGGTGCCAGGCACAGAGAGGAGGGAGGTGCCAGGCATGGGGAGGAGGGAGGTGCCAGGTGGGGAGGAGGGAGGTGCCAGGCATGGGGAGGAGGGAGGTGCCATGTGGGAGGAGGGAGGTGCCAGGCAGGAGGGAGGGAAGCACAGGTCGAGGGAGGCAGGAGGGCATCAGGTGTGGGATGGAGAGGAGGGCGCTGGTGGGGACCAGGAGGAGGTGTTGGAGGGGCCTGGGTGGGGGGTGGCAGTCAGGGCAGAGGTGCAGAAGAGGGTGGGAGGTATCAGGCCGGGGAACAAGAAAGTCAGGAGTAGGGGGACACAAGGAAAGGAGGAGGGGGAGAAGCCAGAAGGGGAGTGGGTGTAAGGTAGGGCGGAGGGGAAGGTGCCAGGCAAGGTGTAAGGAGGGAGATGCCAGGCAGGGGAGGAGGGAGATGCCAGGCAGGGGAGGAGGGAGAGATGCCAGGCAGGGGGAAGAGGATGCCAGGCAGGGGAGGAGCGGGATGCCAGGCAGGGGAGGAGGGATGCCAGGCAGGGGGAGGAGGGATGCCAGGCAGGGGAGGAGGGTGATGCCAGGCAGGGGAGGAGGGATGCCAGACAGGAGGGAGAAGGGAGAGATGCCAGGCAGGGGGCGGAGGGATGCCAGACAGGGGGAGAGGAAAGCCAGGCAGGGGAGGAAGGTGATGCCAGCAGAGGGAGGAGGGGGATCCGGGCAGGGGAGGATGCCAGCAGAGGCGAGGCGGGCCCTGCCAGCAGGGAGGGCGGGCGCCGGCGCGGCGGCGGGGCGGCCCGGCGGGCCTCGCGGTCGCTCACCTGCTCCTGGCCCGGCCGAGCGGCCCCCGCTCCCCTAGCTCGGCTCGCCCGGCGCCTGCGCCGCCGCAGCCCGGAGCGGGGGAGGCGCAGGGAGCGTCTGCAAAGAGCGAGGAGCTCGCGACGGAGTTAGGGATCGGAGCGGGAGTCGCCGGGTCCCCGGCTCCGGCCGTCAGCCCCGGCTCCGGCCAGACCGCGGCGTCCTCGGCCCGCGCGCACCTGCCCGCCTGCGAGCGCCACGCGGCCGCGAGCATCCCCCGCTCCCCGGGCCCACGCGCGTGCACACGCGCCAGCATGCACACACGTGCGCGCACACACAGGTGCACACGGATTCACAGAGCATCCTGGGCGCGGAGGACCCCACGCAGACGCGCCCACCCGCACGAGCACGCGGCGTGGGCCCCAGCCCGGCCCGGCCCCGTTAACGACGCCCCTCCTGCTCTCGGCCTGGCCCCCGCTGGACCACCAGACCCCGGCTAGCACGGCGCCTGGCACACAGGGGACCCCACTCCCACACCCCGAACACAGGTCCCCAGAGCCCAGCCAGGGCCGAGCAGGTGGGGGCTCGGGGGAGACCTGGCTCCCGGCAGGAGGTGGAGGACAGGCCGGCCCCCTCGACCCAGAGCCCTGCCGCGCCCGCACTCGGGGGCTTTGGATTCTGGGCTCTGGGTGGGACCTGGGCCACCTGTCGCTGTGATGGACACCGGGCGCAGGCACCCACGGAGCCCCCCCCACCCCCGCACTCCTATTTTATTTTGGGTTAATTTTTGTTGTCTTGAATTTTTAATGACAATAAAACACACGTAACACTTAGCATCCTAAACAGTTCCAAGGCTGCAGGTCAGTGTTTTGTTTTTTGTTTTTTTTTTCCCCTGGTGGTACTGGGGTTCCTGGAAACCCTTCTACCTCCGGGTTACACTCCCAGACTTATTTTTATATTTTTTAAATTTGGAAACAGGGTCTCTTAAACCAGCGCGGCTGGCTTCGAACCAGCGCGATCCTCCTGTCTGCCTCCCAAGCGCGGGGATGACAAGCGTGCGCACCGCCCCCGGCCTGCAGGTCAGCGTTTAAAGTGTTTTGCAGCTGATCTCCAGAGCCACTTCTAGCTTCCCAAACGGACTCTGCAAGGGTCAAACAATAGCTCCGGTGGCCTTCCCTGGTGCCCCTTCCCCGGCCCCTGGCAGCGCTGTGTTCTGTGAGCTCCACCCTCGGGAGCCTCTCCAGGTGAAACCAGACAGTACTTATCCTCTCCTGAACGGCTTCTTCCACTCCTTCCACTCGGCATCCTGCCCTTAGGGTTCATCCTTGTGGCTGTGACAAGTCTTTTCCCTTTTTAAGGCTGAATAAGATTCCACGGTGTATGTGACACATCTATCTCCTTCATCCATCCATCCAGGGACACTGGCTGCGTCTCCCTCTCCGGCTCTTGTGAAGTGGACTGCCGACTTCAACAGTGGATAGAACTCCTGGGGTCTCTGCCCTGGGAAGCCGCCCCTCCGCCAGCTGCTGTGCTCCTCCTTTCAGGCCCTCCCCCAGGGCCCCCCTAACCTGAGGACCTGTGTGGATGTCCTCCTGTTGCTTACTTTTGGTCCTTAATCAGAACTGACTCTAGGGCCCACCCTTTCTCCTTCCTTCCTTCTTTCCTTTCTTTCTTCCTTTTTTGCGGTACTGGGGATGGAACCCAGGGCCATTGTACCTCCGAGCTACACCCCAGCCCTATTTTCAGTCTTTTTATTTTTTGAAACAGGGTCTCACTGAGTTGCGAAGGGCCTCGCTAAGTAGCTGAGGCTGTCTGCGAACCTGGGATTACAAGCGTGCGCCACCACGCCTGGCTGCAGCCTCAGCAATTTAAACAGGCCCTTAGCAACTTAGCAAGACTCTGTTTCAAAAAAAAAAAAAAAAAAAAAGAAAGGCTGAGGGTGTAGCTCAGAGGTAGAATGGCCCTGGGTTCAATTACCCTAGTATAAAAATAGATAGATACATACATAAAGAGGCCCTCAGCCCTTTCCTAGGACCTCCCAGGTAGGCGAGGAGGGTCCGGGGCTGGAGCCGCAGGCGTCTCAGCTTGGACATGCCATTTCTAAATAGCTCTTCCCTGGTCAGTCTGGCTCCACTGGGGCCTCACATGTAAGGGGCAGGCAGGCCTCGGTCGGGGGTCAGCCCGAGGCAGGAGCTGGAGACCGGACGGACGGGGCTGGTGTGGGCCAGCCTTGGGGTGAAGTTCGCGTTTGTGAGCGTCTGAGGATGCTCCCTGTAGCGCTGCTCATATCGTAAAAACTTGGAAATGACCTAAATGTTCCTGGACAGGTGACCAGTGCCATGGATTTCGTGATGGGTGTGAACAGGTGACAGGAAGACGTGTCATTTAAGGACTCCTTCCAGGCAAGGAGGAAGCTCTCTCTATACTATGAATTTCAATGATGTTTCCAGGAAAAAAAAAAAAAAAGATGAACAGAAGAGTGTGCAAAACATAGTAACGTGTGTGCGTTGTGTGTGTGTGAGTGTGTGTGTGTGTGTGTGTGTGTGTGTGTGCACATACACTCTTCAAAAAGGATAGGAAAAACCTGGCCACAGCTCCCCTGTCTGGGTTCTAGTCTACAGTTTCTTTGTGTGGTACTGGCAATTGAACTCAGGGGAATTCTATCTCCAAGTTACACCTCTAGCCCTTTTTTATTTTTTATTCTGAAACAGGGTCTCATTAAGTTGCTGAGGCTGGCTTCAAGCCTGCCATCCTCCTGTCTCAGCCTCCCAAGTACTGGGATTGCAGGCCTGTGCCACCATGCCCGGCCATTCCACGGGGGTTTTAAGAAATGTGTAATGACATATACCACCATCCTGGTATCCTACAGAATAAATTCACTGTCCCAAGAGTCCCTGTGCGCCACCTAGCCCGCCCTCCCCCACTCCCTCCAGCGGAGCCCTGGCAGCCACTGGTCTTTTACTGTCTCTGTCGTTTTATCTTTCCCAGAATGTCATGTAGTTGGAATCTTACGGTACATAGACCTTTTTTGATTGGCTTCTTTCACCTAACAATATATGTTTAGGTTTTCTCCGTGTGTTTTTGTGGCTTGATCGCTCATTGCTTTTTAGCTCTGAATGAGATTCCACTGTATGGATGTGCCTCGGTAACAGTTATCTTTTTCTTTTTTCTTTTTTTCTTTTTTTGGTGGTACTGGAGTTCCTGGAAGCCCTCCTACCTCCGGGCTACCCTCCCAGACCTATTTTTACATTTTTATTTGGAAACAGGGTCTCCTAAGCCAGCGCGCGCGGCTGGCTTCGAACCTGTGCGATCCTCCTGTCTCCGCCTCCCAAGCGCGGGGATTACAAGCGTGCGCCACCACGCCCGGCTACAGTTATCTTTTTTAAAAGTTCATCTGCAGCTGGGTGTGGTGGCGCACGCTTGTAATCCCCGCGCTTGGGAGGCGGAGACAGGAGGATTGCACAGGTTCAAAGCCAGCCTCGGCTACTTAGGGGGGCTCTTAGCAACTTAGTGAGACCCTGTTTCCATAAATTGTAAAACAGGGCTGAGGGTGTAGCCCAGAGGTAGAAAAGCCCCTGGGTTCCCTCCCCAGTACCGCACACACACACAGTTCATCTGCTTACTTTTCTATGTTATCATGAACGAGTCAATTCCAGCCTCCTGGCCGACTGTCTCAATCTCCTCTGGGGACGTTCAGATGCAACAGGCTTCCCTGGGGCCTTCCGACCTGTCCCTGTCTGAAATGGCTGCCACAACGGTCATCCTGGAATCTCCCCTTCACCGTGATCTTGGGAATTCTCTCTTCCGTTCATTTATTCATTCAACAAGCAGGCACCGAGTTCTTATCACATGCTCAGTACTATTCCAGTGTGGAATACAGAAGAGGGCAAAATGAACTAGAAAGTGTCGCCCTCCTGGGACTGATCATCAAACGGGAGACAGGCAATGGGCAAGAAAAATGCATGGGTTGCTCATTATAGTTATGCAAGGCTGGTTCAATACCCAAAACTCAATCGAGGCTGGGCCTTGTGGTGCAGTGCTTGAGAGGCTGAGACAGGAGGATCATAGGTTGAAGGCCAGCCTCGGGAATTTAGTGAGACTCTCAACAACCTAGTGGGATCCTGGTTCAAAAATTTTAAAATATAGCAAGTAACATAAGGTTTGGGGCATCTAGGTTGGGGGTAGAATGCTCCTGGGTTTAATTCCCAGTACAAAATAATAAATAAATAAGTAAATAAATAAATAAATAAATGGGCCATAGACTTAAGTCTAAAAAATAAGACTATAAAACTTTTAGACAAAATATAAGACAGTATTTTTGGGTCTAAGGCCTGGTGAGAAATTATGCCAAAAACACAATCCATAAGAGGAAAAATTGAAACCGGGTGGTGCGCTGTGGTACACACCTACAATCCCAGCTACCTGGGAGGATGAGGCAGGAGAATGTTCTAAAGTAGCCTGGGGAATGCAGTAAAACCTTGTTTCAAAATAAAACAAAGAACTTGGGATATATCTTGGTGGTAGAATATCCTGGCTTCAGCCCCAGTACCCCCCCCACAAAAGGTGGCAAATTGGATACATTGGACATTAATCGCCAAGATAAAAAGCTTCTGGCTGGGCATGGTGGCACGCGCCTGTGATCCCAGAACTTGGGAGGCTAAGTTGGGAGAATCACACTTTCAGAGCCAGTCTCAGCAATTTAGTGAGGCTGCTGGCAATTTAGCAAGACCCTATTTCCAGATAAAAATTTTAAAAATAGGGCTGGAGGTGTAGCTTGGAGGTAGAATGCCCCTGGATCCAATTCCCAGAAAACACACACACACACACACACACACACACACACACACACACACACACACACGAAGAGCTTCTCTGAAAGAGCTTTCTTCTTCATGAAAGAGGATGAAAATAAAAGTTATAGCATAAGAGAAAATATGGCCAGGCGTGGTGGCGCACACTTGTAATCCCAGCATTCGGGAGGCTGAGACGGGAGGATCGTGGTTCGCGGACAGCCTCGGCTACTTAGTGAGGCCCTTTGCAGCTCAGTGAGACCCTGTTTCAAAATAAAGAATAAAAAATAGGGCTGGGGGTGTAGCTCAGAGGTAGAATGCCCCTGGGTTCCATCCCCCAAACTGTAAAAAAAAAAAAAAGAGAAAATATGCATAAACCACAGATCAGACAAACGAGTACTATTTAGAACATATGAAAAACTCTGAAAACCCAAAGGGCAAAACCAAATAATCCAATTAGGAAATGAGCAAAAGACAGAGACAGACATCACCGGCAAGGGCCTTGGATGGCGGAGAGGCCCCCAGGGGCCCAGCACCAGCAGCCACCGCCTGCGTGCCTAGCAGAGCCGCGGAGCTCCAAGCCGGCGCAGCACGGAACCCTGGCGAGGCTGCGGAGGGGCTGAGCCGCCCCTCCAGACGTCGTCGTCGCTGGAGGGGATGCAAATTGGGACAGCACTTTGGAGAGAAGACGTTGGCAGTTTCTTATAAAACGAAACATTCACTTAACCCAGCAATTGCAATCTTGGGCATTTATCCCAGAGAAATGAAATCTTATGTGTTCTTAAAAACCCTGCTATGAGTCTTCATAGATGCTTTATTCATAATAGCCCCAGACTGGAAACAACCCACGTGTCCTCTACGGGTTCAGGGTTAAAGAAACTAATGTACACCCCTACCGTGGAATACTACTTAGCAATTAAAAGGAACAAGCTATCGATACACATAGCTACACGAGGGACTCCTAAAATAATTAAAAGATTATTTCAATCTTTTGAGTTAATCAAAAGTGTGAAAAAAGGCAACTGAGCAAAAAAAGCCAATCTCAAAATGTTACATGCACGATTCCATTTATATAACATTCTTGAGATGGTAAAATTATAGGGATAGAGAACAGATTAGTGGTTGCCAGGAGTTAAGGAAGGGGTAGGATGGGAGGGAAGTGGGTGTGGCTAGGGAGGGGCAGTAGGAGGAATCTTTCAGGGGATGGAAATGTCTAGAATCTACACTATAGTGGGGCTGATAATGGTTCCCAAAGATAGGTCCACACCCTAATGCCCAGAACCTGTAAGTGGTACCCATCCTGGGGAAAAATTATTTGCAGATGCAAGTTAACGATCTGGAGAGGAAATGATCTTGGAGTCCCTGGGTGGGCTCTAAATAAGGGTGGGGCGGGGGTAATGTCACACACACAGAGAGCAGATGTGAAGACAGCAGAGACAGACAGCACACCAGTCAGCTTTCTCGTCCCTACGGCCAAATGCCTGACAGGACCAACTTAGACAAGGAAAGTTTATTTGGCTCATGGTTGCAGGGGTTCAGTCCACAGTCAGCCAGCTCCAAGGCAGAGGCATCATGGCAGCGGGGCATGGCAGACAGCAGCCCAGCTCACAGCAGGGATGGGGGGGGAGAGAGAGACAGATATATATATATATATATATATATATATATATATATATATATATAGAGAGAGAGAGAGAGAGAGAGAGAGAGAGAGACAGAGAGACAGAGAAAGAGAGAGAGGAGAGAGAGATACAGAGAGAGACAGAGAGAGACAGAGAAAGAGAGAGAGGGGAGAGAGAGCGAGAGAGAGAGACAGAGAGAGAGAGAGAGGGAGGAAGCAGCTAGGGACAGATACAGTCCTCAAGGACCCTGCCTCTTTCCATCACACCCTCAAAAATTTAATGAGCCTCTGTCTCAAAATGAAAAATAAAATAGGGCTGAAGGTGTAGCTCAGAGGGTGTGGTGGTGCATGCTTGTAATTCCAGCATTTGGGAGGCTGAGACAAGACGATCGCAGTTAGAGGACAGCCTCAGCTACTTAGTGAGACCCTTTGCAACTCAGTGAGACCCTGTTTAAAAAAAAATAGGGTGGAAGATGGCAACCAAGAAAAGCGGGGCTTAAGAGCCCCGCTAACAACCAATCTCCATTACGACAAAACCAGCGCCTTTCATAGCCAGAAAACACCATCACCAGAGAAACAAAAAAATCACCAGGCTCCAGAGAGAAAGCGGACTGAGAACAGAGCTCAGAGCCACAGAGGAGATACACCGGCCTCATGCCCGAGGACACGGCAGCAGCGCCATACTGCCGGCGGCAGCGGTGAATTCACCGGACGGCTACAGCAACCCAAGGTGAGCCGCTGCGGAACAGCCAGGCGGGATCTTTCGGTGCAGGGAGCATCTAAAGCTCCCAGTGGCTGAGCTCAGTACACGCTGCAGGGACTCAGAGTGGAACTCAAAACCAGAGAAGAAAAAATACACCAGCCTCACGGCCGAGAGCGTGGCAGCGGCGCCATATTGCCACCGGTGGCAGCAGCAGCGAATTCAATGAGTCCAGTACACCTACATTTGCGAACTCAAGAACAGTGGGTCAGATTGCGGGCCACAGAGGAGAAACCCCAGTACTGTACTCCCTGGGACTTGACCCAGTGGGGGAGTGGTGGTGGCAGAGATATCACACCATAGGAGAACGTGCAACCTGGCACCCCCCACAGTCTAAAGCAGCCTCTATCGACTCCCTGGGTCGGAGACTCTGTGATACAACCCAGTAAAGGAGTAGTGGGGTCTGAGATACTACAGACTCGAGATCCAGAGCACCTTAAGCAAAGTCATAGTGACCCAAGGGAAGAACCCAGAGAAGGCACAAACTTCCGAAATCATGGGAAAGAGGAATAACACTGGAGCAATGAATGCCCACAACCCCACAACATCAGAACCTGATAAAACAGAAAATCAGAGATTTCTAGAAGATCAAATCGGGAAAATAACTGTAGAAATAATAGAGGTGCTTCAAAAAGAATTCAGAGAGAGCCAAAAAGAGATAAAGGATGCAATTAATGAAGTAAAGGCCTCAATTCAAAGCACAAACAACCGATTAGATCACATGGAGAACAGAATCTCGCTCTTAGAAGATGATCATTCCAAAAATGAACGCATAGTTTCTAATCTAGAAAAAAATATCCGACAGCAGGAATCTGACATTGAAGAAATATGGGCCCATTTTAAGAGAGCTAACCTAAGAATAATTGGAATAGAGGAGGGAAAAGAAAGTGAAACCAAAGGGATCAACAATCTCTTCAAGGAAGTAATAGCAGAAAATGTTCCAAACATAGAGCAAGAGGTTGATACACAGGTCCAGGAAACTTATAGAACTCCCTTTAGACAGGATCGGAGAAGAGGATCCCCACGCCACATAATTGTCAAAATGACCAATGTGGAAGCCAAGCAGAGAATCTTAAAGGCAACAAAAACAAAGGGCCAAGTGACATTCAGAGGCAAACCAATTAGAATCACTCCAGACTTCCCAATCCAAGTCATGAGAGCCAGAAGGGCTTGGAGTCACATATTCCAAACTCTGAAAGAAAACAACTTCCAGCCAAAAATTTCCTACCCAGCAAAACTTTCTATCAAATTAGATGAGGAAATAAGAAGCTTCCACGACAAACAGAAACTGAAGGAATTTATGTCTTCAAAACCAGCGCTAGAGAAAATACTCAAAGAGATTAACTACAAAGAAGAAATAGGTAACACACACCAGAACCAGAGAAACAAGAGTTTCCATCCAACAGACAACTAAGATTGGTTATCTGTGGAGATTCATTATTTATGTTAGTCTTTTACCTATCTCTAAATTGTATTGTTTGCCTTTATTGTTGTTAATTTTTAGGATGTCTAGTTGGAATATTAATATACCTTCAGATATAGCATTTGGAAATATTTTATCCCATTCTATTAGTAACTTTTAACTCTGTTTACATTGTCTTTGGATATACAATATTTTTTTATTTTTTAGGGAGTTTGTATACTCTTCTGTTGCCTGTGCCATTGAAATCATATCCAAGAAATCACTGCCAATTTCAATGTTGTGAGGTTTTATGACCCAGATTTTCTCCTAAAAGTTTATAGTCTTAAGATTTATATTTAGGTCTTTTATCTATTTTGAGTTAATACTTGTATATGGGATTAGGTAAGGGTCCAATTTTATTCTTTTCCATGTAATTATTATTTTTCAACAATATTTAGTTAAAAGATTATTATTTCCACCACCAAATGTTCGTGGAAACCTTGTCAAAAATAACTTGACAATATAGGGAAGAATTTAGCTCTAGGCTTTTATTTAACTCCAATGGTTTATATATCTGCCTTTAGAACAGTACTACACTGTTTCAATTATTGTAACTTTATATGGTTTGAAATCAGAAAATATATATCTTCTAGCTTTGTTCTTTTTCAAGATCGTTTTGGGTATCTAGAGTCCATATTCCATATTAGGATAGATTTTTTTTCTGAAAAATAAATATATAAATATATGATAGTTTCACCTAAAAAAATTGAAAAAAATATTCTCTGGTAAGAAAGAAAGCAAAAAGAAATATTGAAATGTTATCTTTAAGTCATCAAAAGCTTGGTATCAGACAAATGAAACTGTTATGTGAAATTATCATTTTTAATTTTGGATAAATTGCTATAATACTAGATGTCAACCACTAAGCCAAGCATGGGAGGGAGGGATGGGGAGAGAATGGGGTGGGGATCGGGTGGGGGCTGACTGGGCGATGTGTGCATGTATGTCTACAAAAGTTTGTATCCCACTATGATGTATGAATACGGTGCACCAATTAAAAAAAAATAGGGCTGGGGGTGCAGCTCGGAGGCAGGACGCCCCTGGGCTCTTCTCCCCAGGTTCCCGTTCTTGGCCTGCGCATCTCTGCACCTGGTCTATCTCATCCTTTATAATAAGCTGGCGGGCATGAGTAAGTACTTCCCTGAGTCCCATGGGCCATCCTAGCAAATTACTGAACCCAAAGAGGTAGGTTTGGATCCTGCTTTACAGCCAGCCTGCTAGAAGCAGCCGGGGCAGCCTGGGACGCTGGCTTAGCGGCCGGAGCAAGGGCTGTCTTGCAGGACTGTACTCTTAGCCCGGGGATTTGGCCCCGTGTCTAGGTGGATGGTGTCAGAACCGATTGAATTAGAGGCCCCAGCCGCTGTTCGGAGTTGGAGACCCGCTTGGTGTGGGGAAGCCTCGCGTTGTGTCGTGGGGATGGAGGGATGCAGCCCAGGTGTCCTTGGGCAGGAGCATGGATAAGAAGTTGGCGCATCTGGACCACCGTGGGGCGCCATTCTCCAGTCAAAGGGAACAAACACTCACGTCTGCACCCAACAGCAGGCTGTGATCTCTGGAAAAGCGCTTTGTGTGCAAGGACCTGCAGTCCCACCAGCCCAAGGTTCTGGGGACGGAAAACATGGATCCATAAGAGGGTTAAATTTATCTGGCCACCTGCAACCTGGTCCTTCTCTTCCGTGCACCCAAACTACCAGCTCCCAGCCTTCTTCCTCTTCACATCTCCAACATCTCCACCCCAGGCTACAGTGTGGGGACAATTAAGTTAGTGACCTAGGGATTCTGGCTGAGGAGGGAACCGCACGGAGCTCTGGCCATGGGGGAGACACCTGCCCGCCCCAGGACAGCCCCAGCCCTGCAGGCGTCTCCCTCCAATGGGCGCCATCACTGAGCTTGCTGTGGGTGTCCCCCAGGCCCCGCTTCAGCCTGAGTTCAGTGCCAGGTGCCTTTTGCCATGGTGAGGTCCACGGCATGTTGTGTGGGTCACCATGACAACGGACTGGGCGCATAAACTCTCCAGCGGGCACCTCTGGCAGAAGTAGCACGGGTGTGCATGTTTCGGGGATAAGTCTGCATCCGGACAGGAATCTATTCTTTTTTGGGGGGAGGGTTACTGGGGATGGAACCCAGGGGCATTCTACCTCTGAGCTACACCACCAGCGCTATTTTACGTTTTATTCTTATTTATTTGCGGTACCAGGAATGGAACCTAGGGGCATTCTATCTCTGGGCTATACCCCAGCCCAATTTTATGTTTTCTCTCTTTCTTTCATTCTTCCTTTTTCTTTTTAATTTTTTTTTCTTTTGCTGATCTGGGGATGAAACCCAGAGGTATTCTACATCCAAGCTACACTCCCTGCCATTTATTTATTTATTTATTTATTTATTTATTTATTTATTTATTTATTGTGGTACTGGGTTCCTGGAAGCCCTTCTACCTCCGGGCTACACTCCCAGACCTATTTTTACTTTTTTTAAAATTTGGAAACAGGGTCTCCTAAGCCAGTGTGCACGGCTGGCTTCGAACCTGCGCGATCCCCCTGTCTCTGCCTCCCAAGCGCAGGGATTACCACGCCCGGCTTTATCTTTATTTTGAAACAGGGTCTCACTGAGTTGCGAGGAGCCTCCCAAGCAGCTAAGGCTGGTCCTGAATCGCAATCCTCCTGTCTCAGCCTCCCGAACGCAAGGATTACAAGTGTGCACCACCACACCCCACTTTATGTTTTATTTCAAAACAGGGTCTCACTAGGTTGCTGAGTCTCGCTAAGCTGCTGAGGCTGGCCTTGAACCCGTCATCCTCCTGACTCAGCCTCCAAGACCTGGGACGACAGCTGCCGGCCTCGGTTGTTTCCCTTTGTGACACCAACAGCAACTGATGCTGAGCAACGGAGTTGCCATCACCCTCTGCTCATCCTGTGCTCCTTCTGGGCATCAAAGGCAGCCTTGCTCTGGCTCTGCGTTTAGGGATGTGGGAGAAGGGCGGGACGGGGTCCTCACGGTCCTCTCCCCAGGTTCCACCATGGCCTCCCACACCTGCGCCCCGCGTGCCTATGGGGATCGGTCCTGGCCTGCGCACTCCTGTCCCATCCCTGAGGGCTCACTTCTGGTCAGACCCGGCCCACCTGGTGTGGAAGGGGCCCAGGGTGTTGATGGGACAGTCCGTCACCCTGCGGTTGTCCTGTCAGGGAGCAGGTGTTTTCAGGATGTCCTATGACAGCAAGGTTTTCAGCACCCTCAACTCCAGAGACCTGACCACTTGTAGACAGGGGCTGAGGCTGGGCAAACTGTCTTGCTAGTGGCCCCTGAACGGGGATTTGTGGGCCACAGGGATGAGGATGAAGAACATGGGCTTCTCCATGTGGCAGGCCATGGTGCAAACATCAGCTTTACCATTTAGTCATCCGTGTGCTAAACAAGTTACTCCTCTCCCCGGGCCCCCAAATATCTCCCTAGTTGCCTGGACCTGCGGATATCACCTTATTTGCAAAAGGGTCTTTGCAGGTGTGATTAAGTTAAGGGTCTCAGCATGGGGTGACTGTCCTAGATTACCTGGGTGGGCCATAAATGTAATAAAAAATGTACTTATAGCTGGGCGTGGTGGCACACACCTGTAATTCCAGTACTTGGGAGGCTGATTGCAGAATTGCAGCCAGCCTCAGCAACTTAGCAAGGCTCTCAGAAACTTAGACCAAGTTTAAAAAAAAAAAAAAAAAAGCTGGGCGTGGTGGTGCACGTTTGTAATTCCAGCATTTGGGAGGAACATGGTTCGTGGACAGCCTCAGCTACTTAGAGAGGCCCTCTGCAACTTAGTGAGACTCTGTTTCAAAATAAAGAATAAAAAATAGAGCAGCGCTGGGCAATATGGTGCACCCAGCGCTTGGGAGGCTGAGACAGGAGGATTGCACAGGTTCGAAACCAGCCTCAGTTACTGAATGAGGCTCTCAGCAACTTAGTGAGACCCTGTTTCCAAATTTAAAAAAAAAAATAGGTCTGGGAGTATATCCTGGGGGTAGAAAAGCCCCTGGGTTCAAAAAAAAAAAAAATAGGGCAGGGGGTGTAGCTCAGAGAGGTAGAATGCCCCTGGATTCCATTCCCAGACCTAAAAAAAAAAAAAAAAAAAAAAAAAAAAGGCCAGGTGTGGTGGTGTCCCTTGCAATCCCAGCATTTGGGAGGCTGAGACAGGAGGATCACAGTTTGTGGACAGCCTGAGCTACTTAACGAGGCCCTTTGCAACTCAGTGAGCCCCTGTTTCAAAATAAAGAATTTTAAAAAATGGGGCTCGGGATATAGCTCAGAGGTAGATGCCCCTGGGTTCCATCTCCAGTAATGCAAATAAATAAATAAATAAATAAATAAATAAATAAATAAATAAATAGCTAGCAAGCCAGGCATGGTGGCATATACTTATAATCCCAGTACTTGGGAGGCTGAGACAGGAGGATCATAGGTTTGCAGCCAGCCTCAGCTACTTAGTGAAGCTCTTCATAACTTAGTGAGACCCTGTTTCAAAATAAAGAATAAAAAGTAGGGCTGGAGATGTAACTTGGAGATAGAATGCCCCTGGGTTCAATCCCCAGTACCACAAAAAAGAAAAGAAAAAAGAAAAAAAATTAAAATAAAAAATATAAAGCCGGGTGTGGTGGCGCACGCTTGTAATCCCCGTGCTTGGGAGGCAGAGACAGGAGGATCGAGCAGGTTTGAAGCCAGCCGCGCTGGTTTAAGAGACCCTGTTTCAAAAATATAAAAATGGGTCTGGGAGTGTAGCCCGGAGGTAGAAGGGCTTCCAGGAACCCCAGTACCACCAAAAATAAATAAATAAACAAACAAACAAATAAATAAATAAAATAAAAAATATAGGGCTGGGGGTATAGTTTGGGGGCAGAATGTCCCTGAGTTCAATCCCTAGTATAAATAAGTAAATAAATAAGTAAATAAATAAATGTCCTTATTAGAGAGGCAGAGGAGATTTGACACTGCACAGAGGAGAAGGTGGTGTGGAGCTGACCGGAGAGATCTGGAGGCCAGAGCGACGGGCAGCAGGCCCGGGAGTGCTGGCCGCCTCAGGGCCGGGCGAGGCCGGCTTCCCTGCCCAGCCCCCTGCACTGCCACCTGGGTTTCAGACTCGCGGCCTCCAGGGCTGGGCGAGCGCACATTGCTGTGGCCTGAGCCCTGGGCGTAACGTGGTACCTCAGCCACAGACGCGGCCACAGTCCCTCTGCGGGTTCCTCTTCTGGAAAATGTCCCCTGGCCCCCAGCGGCGGGGAGCAGGAGCACCCGGCGGGCTGGGGTGGCGGCTCAGAGGCAGTGCCCCCCACCCGCCTCCATCATCACAGCTGTGGCTGGTCCTGGAAGCCTTTGGTACCTCATGGCCCAACGTCCCCCGCCACGGTGGATGGTCCATCTGGGTGGCAGGCCAGAGTCTGTCCTTTCTTTCCCTCTTTCTTTCTTTCTTTCTTTCTTTCTTTCTTTCTTTCTTTCTTTCTTTCTTTCTTTCTTTCTTTCTACACAGGGGTATTCTATCTCTGAGCTACACTCCCAGCCCCACTTTTTATTCTTCATTTGGACACAGGATCTCCCTAAGTTATGGGGGGCCGCCCTAAGTAGCTGTCTCAGCCTCCCAAGTGCTGGGATCATAGGCGTGCGCCACCACGCCCGGCTCAGGCCATGGTTTTTTCTGATCGACTCAGTGCCCGCATCAAGCCTCCTTGGTACCCGAGGGCACCTCATTCTGCACCCTCCCGACCAGAGCACTGGGAAAGCCAGCAAGGAGAGCGCGTGAGCACGGGGAGAAGCTGAGAATAAAGGGGTGGCGGGCAGCCTCCACGCCCTCACAGATTCACACGCAGCCTTAGCAACTTATCGAGGTCCTTGGCAATTTAGCGAGACGCTGTTTTAAAATAAAAAAATAAAATAGGGCTGAGAGTGTAGCTCAGTGGTAGAAAGCCCCTGGGATCCTAGAATTTGGGGGACTGAGACAGATGGATCGTGGTTCTAGGACAGCCTCAGCTACTTAGTGAGGCCATTTGCAACCGAGTGAGACCGTTTCAAAATAAAGAAGTAAAACATAGGGTTGGAGTTGTAGCTCAGAAGTAGAATGCCCTGGGTTCCATCCCCAGTACTGCAAAAAAAAAAAAAAAAAAAAAAAAAGAAAGAAAGAAAAAAAAGAATGCCCCTGGGATTAAACCCCTAGTACCCCCCCCAAAAAAAAACCCCAAACAAACGAAAACTGCCTTGGCTTCAGGGCTGGTCACAGAAGAGCCCAAGGAGGGACCAGGTCCCCAGCACGTTCACTCATCGCCCAGCTGCATGAGAAATGCCCAGGGGCGGAGAGCAACCCCAGTGGTGCGGGTATGGGCAGGCTCTACCCCTCCGGATCCCCCGGCCCCACTCTGCCCAAGCCCAGCGTGCGGCGAGGGCCTCCCTGTGCCCCCACATTGGCCCTCCCATGCCGGTGGGAGGCAGCCCAGGGAGGGGGCCCAGGGGAAGCCTCTCTCCTTCCTCTGCCACCTCCCTTCCCAGAGAAGCCTCCCCACTAAAATCTAACAAATCCAGGGTCCAGGCCCCGACCCACACCTCCATTTCTGATCCAGAAATTTGTATTTGTTAAATATTCAGAATCATAGCCGGGCATGGTGTCACACACATGTGATCCCAGCACTCTGGAGGCTGAGACAGGAGGATCGTGGTTCACAGACGGCCTCAGCAACTTAGTGAGGCCCTTTGCAACGCAGTGAGACCCTGTTTCAAAATAAAGAATAAAAAATAGGGCTGGGGGTGTAGCTCAGACGTAGAATGCCCTTGGGTTCCATCCCCAGTACCGCAAATACAAAACAAAACAAAACAAAACCCCCAAATATTGGTAATCATGACCTTGCGGCTCTAAATACAGTTTAAATTTTTTTGGGGGTACTGGGAATGGAACCCCGGGACATTCTACCTCCCAGCCACACTCCCAGCCCTTGTGTATTTTTTTTTTTTTTTTGAAACAGGGTCTTGCTCTGTTAAGTTGTGGAGGCTGTCCTCCAACCTGCGGCCCTCCTTTCTCAGCCTCCCAAGTACTGGGATCACAGGTGTGCTCCACCACACCCGGCTTCAACACACATTTCTTAAGAGTCCTTCTTGCGTACAGTCAGGAGCTGAGCTTTTTACAGATGAAATGAGCCGTCTGAGCCCTTAGTGTAAGAGATAAGCAGGGTGGGGGGCCCGGGCGGGGTCTGGGGAAGCGGGGCCGGCCCATTCTGTTATAATAGGTTTACCTTTGAATATATTTAAATTTTTCCATTGAAAACACCCTCCCTCTGCCGCCGCCGCCACCGTCCGGAGGGCGGGTGGGGACCACCGGGGCGGGCCGGGCTTTGACTGTGTCGGAGGCTGCGGGCTGGCGCGGGCTCTGGCGCCACCTGGCGGCAGGCGCAGGACCGACGCCCCGTGGAGCGCGGGGCACAGGCCTAGCAGAAGCCGGGCATCATCCGCAGGGGTCCCCACGCCGCCCGGGCTCGGCCGCCCTGACCCCGGAAGCCCCTGCGGCACCCGATCGAGGGCATCCTCCCCGGCCCCACCCCTGATTCCAGGCCACGTGGCCCTGGCCGGCCCCTGGTGTCCGGGCCAGGTCACCACGTGGTAATTGTGGGGTTCCTCCTTCCCGACCGCTGGGGGACCTCGCGAGGGAGCCCGGGCGCACCACGCAACTCTTTGGGGACCTTGCTTTTTTTTTTGTCATTTTAATAAATGGCAACAATTTAGAGTCCAGTCGTTTGTAGTTCAATAGGAAACACGGAAAAGCAATTCCCTCCTCGCGGCTGCCTGCCCAAATCGCTGATGGCCTCCCTAAGTTGCTGAGGCTGGCCTGGAACCTGGGATCCTCCTGTCTCAGCCTCCCGATACTGGGATTACAGGGGTGCAGCCTGGCTCAAGATCCTGTTTCAAAATAAAAACGAATAAAATAAATAAGTTGGGTGTGTAGCTCAGAGGTAGAATGCCCCTGGGTTCCATCCCACTACCACACAGACACAAACACATAAATAAAAATAACTTTCTAAGGCCCCTGCTCTGCTCCTGTGAAGGCGGTGGATGTCCGCGGCTGGTGCCCAGCCGGCCCTGGAGATGACCTGTGCCTTGCCCAGAAGCAGACCCTCATTCCTGGGTCAGGCCTTGATCGAAACGCCCTATTTCCCCATTGTGATTGACTACACCCTTCAGCAGCTTCCTAAGAAAAGCTGCTTGAGAAGCAAACTTCCGAGCCGTGGCGTCTCTGAACGCGACTTTGTCTTATGGTAACATTTCCTTGCTAAAACAGCTGGGTATGTAATTCTCACTTGGGAATCATTTTCTCTCAGAGTTTTGAAGGCATTGCCACCTTCTAGAGTTGTTGTTAAGGACAAATCTGAGGCCATTCTGATCATGAATCCTTCCTATTAAAGCAATTTTTGTTTTCTCTTGTAGCTTGTAGAATCTTTTTATCCTTAATATGTTGAAAATTCATGAAGATGTGTTTTGAAGTAGGTCTAATTTTCCATTACAGAGCATTTGGTGGTGCCCTTTTTATTGTAGTACTAGGGGTTGATCCCAGAGGCATTCTGCCTTCAATACACCCCCAGCCTATTTTATTCTGTTTTTGAAACAGGGTCTCAGGAGGTTGATGGACATCTCACTACTTGCTGAGGCTGTCCTGTGGCCCTTCTGTCTCACCTCTCAGGTGCAGTGCGCTACCATGCCCGGTGGGTACCCTTTCCGTACACATTTCATACCGTCAACTCTGGGGAATCAGGAGAGAAAGTAAAAGCAGAAGATAAACTCATGGTGGCCAGATAGAAATTTTGCAAATAAGGAACAAAGAATATAATAAAAAGGGAGTTATTTGTAAAAAAAAAAAAAAAATCTATTTGCCGGGCGTGGTGGCGCACGCTTGTAATCCCCGCACTTAGGAGGCGGAGACAGGAGGATCGCGCAGGTTCGAGAGACCCTGTTTCAAAAAAAAAAAAAAAAAAAGGTCTGGGAGTGTAGCTCAGAGGTAGAAGGGTTCCATCCCCAGTACAACATACACACACACACACACACACACACACACACACACAAAAGTACTATGAAAATTTCCCAGAACTAAGTATCTTTAGTCTGCAGATTGAAAATTCCAAGAGAGACCCACAACATTACACACGGTGGTAGCATTTCTTGGTTTGTTTGAAGCTGTGTTTAAGTGTCACATATAAGCTGGACATGGTGGCGCACACTTGTAATCCCAGCATTCGGGAGGCTGAGAATGGAGGGTCGCGCGCGGTTCATGGACAGCCTCAGCTACTAAGTGGGGCCATTTGCAACTGAGTGAGACCCTGTTTTGAAATTAGAAAGAATAGAAAAAATAGGGCTGGGGTGTCACTCGGAGGTAGAATGCTTCTGGGTTCCATCCCCGGTATTGCAAAAAAAAAAAAAAGTCACGTACAGTCTCATTTGGACTTACATGTAGTTCATCCAGTGCGTGCTGTGGCTGAGACGGGGAGAAGGAGACATGGTTTGGCTGCAGCAGGATGTGTCAAGAAGGCGTCACAGAGGAGGCAGACCGGCTGGCTTCGAGGGTGGGTGGGCAGACGCAGGAGCTGGCTGTCTCTCCGTACCAGGGACACACGGAGCTTGTGCTGAGTCCTCAGTGCTGCGACTCCACGGCCAGCACACCACTGCGCCCTGCGTCAGGTTGTACAGGTCGTGCTGAGCTGGGGCTGGGGCGGGCTCTGCTGTAAGGAGCCCCACTCTTTATCTGAGACTCCTGTCAACAATACAATGGCCTTCTGTGTTCACCCTGAGCCCAGTCACACCAAAGGTGCCCTGGGGACTGAGGCGCCAGGCACAGCGTTCTTGGCAGGTGATCGCACCCTGCTCTTTACGTTCCTGAGAGCCGAAGGCAGCGGGTCCTGCTGAAGGCATTTCTCCAGGGATTCTCCGAGACCCTCTCTGCTGTCCCCAGCAGAGCTGACGTCTTGTTGGGGGGAGGAATCTTGGGGCCACCAGCCACCAAGCAGAGCCAGTGAGGGCTGGGAGTGGCCCAGGGCCTGATGCTAAGGGTGACAGCTGGACACAGAACCAGGTGAGTGAGTGTGTGTGTGTGTGTGTGTGTGTGTGTGTGTGTGTGTCCCTCCCTCCCTTTGATCACAGGACAGGCGGCTTTTGAGAGGGAACCTGTGGGACACCTTCATCTCAAGGTCGCCTGCCCCTAGCTGCTTGGCTCTGGCCATCACAGGGTGTCCGGTCGTGGGAGGAGTGAGCAGTGAGCCGGGGTATAGCTTGGAGGTACGATGCCTCTGCATTCAATCCCTAGTGCTCCTCCCCCCCAAAAAGCAGTCATTAGGGTGGGCCCTAATCCAAGTCACTAGTTTCCTCATAAAGAAAGGAAGAGGAGCCGGGCGTGGTGGTGCACACTTGTAATCCCAGCGTCTGGGAGGCTGAGACAGGAGGATCATGGCTCATAGGCAGCCTCAGCTACTTAGTGAGGCCCTCTGCAACTCAGTGAGACCTTGTTTCAAAATAAAGAATAAAAAATAGGACTGAGAGTGTAGCTTGGAGGTAGAATGTCCATGGGTTTTATCCCTAGTACCACTAAATAAATAAATAAATAAATAAACAAACAGGGGAAGAGCCAGGCGTGGTGGCACGCGCTTGTAATCTCAGTACTTGGGAGGCTGAGACAGGAGAATCTGGGTTTACAGCCAGCCTCAGCTACTTAGTGAGGCCCTGCGCAACTCAGTGAGGCCCTGTTTCAAAATAAAGAATAAAAAAAATCAGGCTGAGGGTGTAGCTTGAGGTAGAATGACCCTGGGTTCAATACCCAGTATCACCCCAAAAAAAAAATAATAATAATCATAATAATAAAATAAAATAAAGGAGAAGATAGTTGGGCGTGATGGTGCACATCTGTAATCCCAATACTTTAGAAGCTGAGACAGGAGGACCACAGGCTCAGGACCAGCCTCAGGAACTCAGTAAGGCTGTGTTTCAAAATAAAAAGGGCTGGGAATATAGCTTGGAGGTAGAATGTCCCTGGGTTCATAAAAAATCCCCAGTATCACAAAAATAAAAGAGGGCATCTTGGACGCAGAGACCAACAGGCTTCAAGGAGCGCGCCAAGTGCAGACTGGAGCCTTCTGCCACCTGCCGGGGAGCCGCAGGAGCTGGAGAAAGGCCTGGGACAATCTACGGCCACGCTGCCCTGGACACTCCCTGTCTCCCTGATCATGGAAGCTAAGCAGGGTCCGGCCTGGCTAGTACTTGGATTGAATAGACGCCCTCCCTGGCGCCTTCAGGGGGAGCCTTGGTGCCTGCATCTGGCACATCTGGGTTCCAGAGCCGGGAGATCGCACACTGTGGCGCTGCGAGCCCGTTGGTTTGAGGCGCGTGTTTCGAAACTTCTGGGATGCGAATGTACGGCTCCAGCATGTCACCCGCTTGCTGCCACAGACCTGCCGTCTGGCCTGCCTGCCATGCTGTTCCTGGCCCAGCTGTCAGGGGTGGCACTGGGGCCATGGAGCCCCGTCCTACAGGCTACGTGTGGGGAGGCAGCTCTCAGGGGCATCCCTGCCAGGTGCCTCCCCTGGGCCTGGGGCCTGCCGCCCTTGGCCTCAGCCACAGGCCCCCGGGCGTGCCGACGCAGCCCCGGTGATTTTGGTTGTCCCAGAGCCAGGAGCTTCTAGCACTGCACGGGAGGGGGCAGGGGGCTGCGCTGAGGGGGACACGCGCCGCCCTCCCTCCCGGGCCCTGCGACTCCTCTCTGACCGCTTTCCTCCCTGAGAAGGAAGGAGCCATTCCAGCTCCCAAGTCCTCGCCAATTTAATATCATCTGCATCAGCAGCATTTTAGGTTATTTAACTTGTAAATTTCCCTCAATAATTCCAGCCCCATTCTTCCCAGAGTCCTGATTACGGTATTTAAACTTTTTAGTATTCTGTGCCTCGCACTCCGCGATGTGTGGGCGCCACAGCCGTCATCAAGGCGGCCGGGAGGTGGGAGGAGAGGCACCTGCCCTGTGTGCAGCCCGCTTGTGGCACCCCAGGCGGTGGGCTGTGCCCGGGCCCCTGACCTTGGCGCTGTGTGGCGAGGCTCCTATGCAGGGAGGGTGCTCTGAGGGCCTGGGGGAGACCAATTCCTACCCGCCTCGTCCCCAGCTGGCCTGTTTGGATCCTGGGACCCAGTGTTCACAGTCTAGTTTTGAGCTCTTATTTGAATCTCGACTCTAATTGGTCCTTTTAGAGGCCCTGGTGACTGACCCCTCTTCACGCCCCTCCTGACTTTTTGCGGTTTCTGGTCTTCTAATCTCCTGGTCCGCCAGCCCCTCCCTGTGGTGTGCCCCCCCCCCCCATTATCCTTGGAATCCACTTCAATGGTTGCTCTGGGAATTCAGCCCAGGGTGGGGCCGAAGATCCTTGCAACTAGCTGTGGGAGGCCCTTGGACGCCTGGCCTGGACCGCCCCTGCCTGGTCAGTGTTAACCCTGTCTCACATGGCCGTTCTATTTGGCCCTGGGCAGAGCAAAGGGGACCCAGTAAGCTCTGCTCGGCTGTGCCTGGGCCAGCTGGGAAGGCTCACAGGCAGCGGTGTGCATGTGTGCGTGTGTGCGTGTGCGTGTGCGTGCGTGACTCAGGGCTGCGAGCCTCGCGGGCTTCACCTCTCACATGAGGTGTGGCAGCTGGGACCAAGTGCCACCAGAAGCCTGCATATGGCCTCTTCCCGGGCTCCCTCTGCGCACACACTTGGACTCGGGCTTCCTTGCAGCACAGTGGCCAGTGTCCCAGAAAGCGTGCTGGAGACCGGCAGCAGCACGGGGAAAGTCACGATTTGACGCCGTAGCCTGGGCATCATTACTGTCGCCTGGGCCTCCATCTCCCTCGAGGCGGGCAGGACTGCTACTCAACCACCTGACTCGGAACCGCAGGGCGGGGCTCCCTCCAGCCTTGGCCTTAGGCTGCAGGCTGGGGCCCTACAGCACGGGGGTGGGGGTGGGGGGCAGCAGGGCATCTGGCATTATCTGATTCTGGAGGGGAGGAGAGTATTTTTGTTTTTTTGTGGTACTGGGGATGGAACCCAGGGGCATTCTACCTCCAAGCGACACCCCCAGCCCTACTTTTTATTCTTTATTTTGAAACGAGGTCTCACTGATTTGCAAAGTGCCTCCCTAAGTAGTAGCTGAGGCTGTCTGCAAACTGCAGATCCTCCTGTCTCAGCCTCCCAAATGCTGGGATGACAAGCGTGCGCCACCACGCCCGGGTGGGAGGGGAGTTTTGACCAGAGAAGGGTTTTCCTACATCTGCGAGGTTGGGTCCATGAAAGGCTGGGGTGTAGACTCAGTGGCAGAGTGTTAGTCTAGCATGCAAAGAACAAAAAATAATTTTAAAAAATCCCAAATGAGCCCGGCGTGGTGGCGCACGCTTGTAATCCCCGCGCTTGGGAGGCAGAGACAGGAGGATCGTGCAGGTTCGAAGCCAGCCCCGCGCGCTGGCTTAGGAGACCCTGTTTCCAAATAAAAATGTTAAAATAGGTCTGGGAGTGTATCCCGGAGGTAGAAGGGCTTCCAGGAACCCCAGTACCACCAAAAAAAAAAAAAAAAAAAAAAAAAAAAAATCCAAAATGATGGAGGAAGAACAGCAGGTGCAGGGTTAGCACTTGGTCCAAAGAAAAGTTCAGTCAGAGCCAGGCGTGGTGGCGCACGCTTGTAATCCCCGCGCTGGGAGGCGGAGACAGGAGGCTCACACAGGTTCAAAGCTTAATAGACCCCGTTTAAAAAAAAAAAAAAAAAAAGGTCTGGGAGTGTAGCCTGGAGGTAGAAGGGCTTCCAGGAACCTCAGTACCACCAAAAAAGAAAAGAAAAGAATAGTTCAGTCAGCAGCCAGAGAAAACCGCTCTCTGACCATCTGGGCCAGTGATGTTGGGGTAGGAATGCAATTAAAAGCAGTGCACATTTTTTCTTCAGTTCCTCCTCCTCCTCCTTCTCCTCTTCCTCATTCTCCTTTTTTATTTTTTGGTGTGTGTGTGTGCTCTTGGGGATTGAACTCAGGGGCTTTCTACCTCTGAGCCACATCCTCAGCCCTTTTTATTTAGAAACAGGCTCTTGCTAGAATTCTGAGTCTTGTTACTTGCCGAGATTGTTCTAGAACCTGCACTGCTCCTGTCTCAGCCTCCCAAGTACTGGATTTTTACAGGCCTGAGCCACACATCCCGCCTTATTTTATTTTGAAACAGTGTCTCATTAAGTTGCTGAGGGTCTTACTAAATTGCTGAAGTGGCCTCGGACTGGGGTCTGCCTGTGCCAGCCTCCCAAGTATCGGTATTACAGGTATGCACAGCCACATCTGGCTATCTGGCTCACTCTCTCCTTCCTTTTCTTCTCTTCTCTTCTCTTCTCCTCCTCCTCCTCCTCCTCCTCCTCCTCCTCCTCCTCTTCTTCTTCTTCTTCTTCTTCTTCTTCTTCTTCTTCTTCTTCTTCTCTTCTTCTTCTTCTTCTTCTTCTTCTTCTTCTTCTTCTTCTCCTCCTCCTCCTCCTCCTCCTCCTCCTCCTCCTCCTCCTCCTCTTCCTCTTCCTCTTCCTCTTCTTCTTCTTCTTCTCCTCCTCCTCCTCCTCCTCCTCTTCCTCTTCTTCTTCTTCTCCTCCTCCTCCTCCTCCTCCTCCTCCTCCTCCTCCTCCTCCTCCTCCTCCTCCTCTTCTTCTTCTTCTTCTTCTTCTTCTTCTTCTCTCTCTCTCTCTCTCTCTCTCTCTCTCTCTCTCTCTCTCTCTCTCTCTTTCTCTCTTTCATACTGGGGCAAGTCCAGGAACATTCTACCTCTGAGCCAAGTCGGAGCCTGTTTATTTTTGTTTCGAAACAGGGTCTTGCTCAGGTGCAGCTGGGCTCAGAGCCGGGGTCCTCCTGTCTCAGCCTCCCGAGTGCTGGGATTCCCGGCATGTGCCACCACGCCTGGCTCCTTTGTTGCCTTTAAATTCAAATTAATATAATCGGAAAGAAAAGCAACACAGATAAGAGATTAAATCAATATAAATTGTTCTGACACGAAGAAGCAAATTGTAACCAAAAGCGTTCAGTTCACACAGAGAGCAGCAGTTGATTCAGGGGAATGTTACACTTTGAACAGAAGAGTGAATAGGCTTTCGGACTGTTTGATCATTCAATTAGTGAATCCTATGAACACACTGAAAAAGGGTGTAACTTATTTGCTAATCTGACATGAAGCATTGACATTAATAAGATACAATAACACTTTAGAGCCTGACTTCAGGGGATAAACTGCTAGTAAGTGTCATCAATTCAAAAGATTTTAAAGATGAATCACTAAACAAAAACAAAAGGTGAAATGCTGCATGGTGTGTGGCACCCGCCTGTAATCCCTGTACTTGAAGGATCGCAGGTTCGAGGACAGCCTCAGCAGGTAGTGAGACTCTCATCAACCTAGTGAGACCCTGGTTCCAAATAAAAGTAAAATAAGTCTGGGGATATAGCTCGGAAAATGCTCCTGGGTTCAGTCCTCAGTACCACAAAACCAAACCAAAAACAACATAAAAGTGAAATACCTAGAAACATTACAACTCATATTTGGAACTCAATAGATATTTCTCCAAATTTGAAGAATATATATATATATATATTATATATTATATTATATATTTATTATATTTATATTTATATTTAATATTTATAATATTTATAATATTTATATTTATATATTATATATTATATATATTATATATATTATATATTATATATATAAAGTATATATATATTATATATATATACTTTTTTTTTTTGGCAGGTCTGGGGATGGAACCCAGAGACATTTGACCTCCGAGCTATACCCCCTGCCCAATTTTTTATCCTTTATTTTGAAACAGGGTCTCACTGAGTTGCAGAGGGCCTCACTAAGTAGCTGAGGCTGTCTGAGAACCACAATCCTCAGGTCTCAGCCTCCCAAATGCTGGGATTACGAGCGTGTGCCACCACGGCTGGTTTAAATTTGTAGATAATATTTAAAACACACAATAATTGTTGCCAATCACAGGTTGTAAAGCTGTATTAGTTGAAGTCTAATCAGGAGAAAGAACACACACACTGATTTGAACAAGGAAAGTTTAACATAGAAGATTAATTTAATAGGGGCCAGGCATGCCTGTAATCTCTCAGTGCTTGAGAGGCTGAGACAGAAGGAGCACAGGTTTGAGGACAGCCTCAGAAATGTAGAGAGATTCAACAACCTAGCAAGACCCTGTTTCAAAGCAGAAAATAAAAGGGGCTAGGGGTGTCGTTTGGAGGTAGAAAGACCCTGGGTTCAATCCCCATACCACAGGGGTGGGGGGATTGACTTAACAGAGGACTGAAGTCCTAAGAAATACGATACAAAGAACTAAAAAGATCGCTTTAAAATGCAGGAAGGAGAGCCCAGAATGGTGGCACGTGCTTGTAATCCCAGTACTTGGAAGGCTGAGACAGGATTATCCAGGTTCGCAGCCAGCCTCAGCGACTTAGTGAAACTCTCTGCAACTTAGTGAGACCCTCCCTGTTTCAAAATAAAGACTAAAAAATTGGGCTGGGGGTGTAGCTCGGAGGTAGGATGCCCTTGGGTTAATTCCCAGCACCACAAAAAATTAAAAAATTAAAAATAATGCAGGAAAGACAGGTATGGGGGCAGCCAGCACCTTAGGACAGAGATCAGGCACCCAGGGAAGAGGACCCTCAGCTGGGGCTGAGAGCCTGACCTTATTGGAGAAATCAGGGCAGGAGTCAATTGAGGTGCCGGACAGGCAGAACTTGCTGGAAATCTGCTGCAGTTGAAGAGAAAATGCTGAAGGAGGCTGTTTGGAGACAGTGCCTTCCCACCCAACCCGGCAAAGCTGCTGGGAACTGGGAGAGCTGGGGCTACCAAAGCCACGCAGCTGCTGGAGAATCCTCTGAGCCACAGGAGCCTGCCAAGAGCGTGCGCAGGAGCCCCTCTCTCCTCCAGTACCCCCTCCAGCGCGCCCTACTGACAACACACAGCAGTCAGCCAAGAAGAAATCATTACAAGGTCCAGCTCAGTTACAGGCTAGCCCACAGTGAAGTGGGTACTAGGGGCTGAGATGTTCTAAGTTGGCAGTTAGTACAGAAGCTGAAAAAAGGTTCCTAAATTAATAAATCAGTCCTTTTTTGGTACTGGGGATTGAACCCAGGGGCATTCTACCTCCAAGCTAAACTCCCAGGCTTATTTTATTCTTTTATTAGGAAATAGGGCCTCACTAAGTAGCTGAGGCTACCTGTGAACCTGTGATCCTCCTGTCTCAACCTCCCAAGTACTGGGATTGCAAGCGTGTGCCACCACACCCAGCTTAAATTTATATTTATTTATTTATTTATTTATTTATTTATTTATTGGTGGTACTAGGTTTGGAACCAAGAGGCTTTCTACCTCCGGGCTATACTCCCAGACCTTTTTAATATTTTATTTGGAAACAGGGTCTCACTAAGTTGCTGAAAGCCTCACTAAGTAGCTGAGGCTGGCTTCGAACCTGCGCGATCCTCCTGTCTCAGCCTCCTAAACGCAGGGATTACAAGCGTGCGCCACCACGCCCAGCTTATTTATTTATTTATTTATTTATTTATTTATTTACTTATTTTTGTGGGGATGGAACCCAGGGGCATTGTGCCTCTGAGCTACAACCTAGCCTTGTTTTTTAGTATTTTTTATTTTTTATTTTTTTTTGCAAGTCTGGGGACAGAACCTAGGGTCATTTTACCTCCAAGCTGCACCCCCTGCCCTATTTTTTATTCTTTATCTATTTATTTTTATGTATTTATTTTTTTGGTGGTACTGGGGTTCCTGGAAGCCCTTCTACCTCCGGGCTACACTCCCAGACCTATTTTATATTTGTATTTGGAAACAGGGTCTCCTAAGCCAGTGCGCGCAGCTGGCTTTGAACCTGCGCGATCCTCCTGTCTCAGCCTCCCAAGTGCGGGGATTACAAGCGTGCGCCACCACGCCCGGTTTATTCTTCATTTTGAAATAGGGTCTAAGTCACAGAGAGCCTCATTAAGTAGCTGAGGCTTTCCATGAACCACAATCCTCTGGTCTCAGCCTTTTTTTTTTTTTTTTTTTTTTTTTGTGGTACTGGGGGTGGAACCTAGGAGCTTTTCTACCTCTGGGCTATATTCCAGACCTATTTTATACTTTATTTGGAAACAGGGTCTCACTAAGTTGCTGAGAGCCTCACTAAGTAGCTGAGGCTGGCTTCAAACCTGCACGATCCTCCTGTCTCAGCCTCCCAAGTGCAGGGATTACAAGCGTGCGCCACCACGCCCGGCTTTCATCTCAGCCTTCTGAATGCTGGGATTACAAGTGTGCACCACCACGCCCAGTTTAGTCTTTTTATTTTTGAAACAAGGTCTCACTGAGTTGAGAAGGGCCTAAGTAGGGCAGTTGTCCATGAACCTCGATCCTCCTGTCTCAGCCTCCCAAGTACTGGGATTACAAGCACATGCCAACACATTCAGCTTAAATCACTCCTTCTTTATCCACCTTGCCAGAGAAAAGACTTTCTAACTTCTGATAAGATTGCCGTCATTCAGCCGGGTGTGGTGGCTCGCATTTGTAATCCAGCATTTATTTGGGAGGCTGAGACCGGAGGATCGCAGTTCACGGACAGCCTCAGCTACTCAGTGAGGCCCTCTGCAACTCAGTGAGACTCTGTTTCAAAATAAAGAATAAAAAATAGGGCAGGGGGTGTAGCTTGGAGGTCAAATGCCACTGGGTTCAATCCCAGATCTGAAAAAAAAAAAAAAAAAAAAGATTGCCATCATTCAAAGAGTGAGCCAAAGAGCCAATAACTATCAAAAGGTATTATGTATGATATGTCTAACTCTATATAAAACTCGAATGTCCCACCAGGTGTGGTGGTGCACGCTTGTAATCCCAGCATTCGGGAGGCTGAGACAGGAGGATCGTGGTTGATGAACAGCCTCAGCTACTTGGTGAGGCCCTTTGCAATTCAGTGAGACTCTGTTTCAAAATAAAGAATTAAAAAAATAGGGTAGGGGGTGTACTTCAGAGGTCAAATGCCCCTGAGTTCTATCCCCAGATTGGCAAAAAAAAAAAAAAAAAGGGAAAGAAAAAGAAATGAATAAAAAATAGGGCTAGGGACGTAGCTTGAAGGTAGAATGCTTCCTGAGTTCCATCCCTAGTACCGCAAAACAAAAAACAAAAACCAGAAAAACTTGAATGTCTAGCAGCATTCAATAAATGTGTGTTGCCTGTATTGAAATATTTCTCCCGCCTCTTCTACTAGGTTACAAGCTCCTAGGATGGAGCCTGGTTAAGGCTGAGGGGCAGAGAGGCATCACTGAGCCCAGTGCCCTCGTGTACAGGTGGAGACGTGAGGCTCAGAGTGGGGAGGCTCCTGAGACCCGGGGAGGCAAGACCACCTGGGGCCCAGGGTTGGACGGGGGATGGAGAGCAAAGTGGGAGCCTGGCCCTGCACACTCCTCCACCCGCTGGCCCAGGCGGCTCGGACCCAGCATCCACTCCGTCCTGTTCCTGGCATAGGAGGGAGCAGAGCCCAGGAGGTTTACTAAAATACAGGAGCCGTCGGGGTCTTGGCACCAGAGGTGGGAACGAGGATCTCAGGTTCAGACTTCACCCCAGCCTGGCCCATCACACAAAAGTCCTATCTTAATAGCAGGACTAGACCAGGATCCTGACGGTAGATTGTTGTTGTTGGTGTGTGTGTGTGTGTGTGTGTGTGTGTGTGTGTGTGTGTGTGTGTAAGTGCCAGGGGCATTCTAACTCTGAGCCACACTTTCACTTCTAGTCCTATTGTACTTTTATTTTTAAACAAGGTCTTGCTAGGTTGATGAGAGTCTTACTACTTGCTGGGGCCGTCCTCAAACCTGCGATCCTCCTGTCTTAGTCTCCCAAATACTGGGATTATAAGCGTGTACCACCACACCTGGCTCTGGCAATAGATTTTTTTTTCAGTATTAGGGATTGAAATGAGGGACATCCTACCTCCAAGTTACATCCCCAGCCCTATTTTTTCTTTATTTTGAAACAGGGTCCCGCTCAGTTGCTCAGGGCCTCACTACGTAGCAGAGGCTGGCCGCGAACCTGTGATCCACCTGTCTCAGCCTCTCAAATACAAGTGTGCGCCACCACGCCTGGCTGGCAATAGATTCTCAAAAGGAACATTCAAATCATAAACCCTGAATTGTTTAAAAATATTTCTCAAGCTGAGCATTGTGGTGCGTGCCTGTAATCCCAGTGCTTGGGAGGGCCAATATGGGATGCTCATGGTCTAAGGCCAGCCTTAGAATTTGGCGAGACATCTAATATTAAAAAGTGAGTTTATGGCATCCATTTATACCCGCACCAGCACAGTACGAAGATGCACATATCTCAGTTTCTCCGGGCCTCGTCAACCCTGGATATTACCACTATTAAAACCTATGCCCAGCCGGGCGTGGTGGCGCACGCTTGTAATCCCCGCGCTTGGGAAGCGGAGACAGGAGGATCGCGCAGGTTCAAACCCAGCCTTGCTGGCTTAAGAGACCCTGTTTCCAAATAAAAAATATAAAATAGGTCTGGGAGTGTAGCCCGGAGGTAGAAGGGCTTCCAGGAACCCCAGTACCACCAAAAATAAAAAAAATAAATTAAAAATAAAGCCTATGCCTGTTTAACAGCAGGCAGATGACTTATCGCTAACTTGTGTTTCTTTACTTACTAGACGGGATGAGCATCCTTTTACATTTGTGTGGGTCACTTTGGCTTTTGTGTGAATGCCTGTGGTCATTAGTTGTTGTTGGTCCCTCTTTTATTAAAGAACTTCTTGTTGTTGTTGTCTTCTGTTTTGTTTTGTGGCACTAGATATTGAACCCAGGGGGCATTCTACCCCTGAGCCACACCACCTGCCCTGCTCTAGTTTGTGTTTTGAAACAGTCTTATTGGTTGCTGAGAGTTTGTCACTTTGCGAAGGTTGGCCTCGAACCTGTGGTCCTCTTGTCTCAGCTCCAAGTACTGCAATCCAGGCGTGGGCCACAACGCCTGGCAAGATTTCTACCAAGCTTTTGACTGATTGGTCGGCAGCTGATCAGTAGATGGCAGAGACTCGTGTTTGGGACGTAGTAGGTCCTCAGTAAATCCATGTCAGGCTAATGAATGGCCAGCAAGGCTCTGGCGCAGTGGGGTGCAGCGCGCCTGTCTGTTCTGTTCTCTTTTCCTTTCTGATCCTGGGCTTGTGGAGGTCAAGGTGGTGGAGGGATGTGATGGTTCACTGTGAACACCTTTACCGAATCCTATTCAGCTCAAAGTGTGTAGTAAAGACCCCAAGAAATACATGGGGAGGGTGTGGATGCTTCTCCTGGGCTGTGATCCAACACAGATCTGAATCTCGCCACCAGAGGGAGGCTGAGCTCAGGATGATTCCGCAGTGGCAGAAATACAACTCTCACAACCTGACGGTCTTCCTCACAGATCCTCCTGGCCACAGAGGCTGCAAATGAAAGCTTATTGGAAATACTGATATTTAAAAATAAGTGTGGCGTGGTGATGCACGCTTGTAATCCCAGTACTTGGGAGGCTGAGACAGGAGGATCATAGGTTCATGAACAGACCCGGCTACTTAGTGAGGTCCTCTGCATCTTAGTGAGACCCTGTTTCAAAATAAAGACTAAAGACCTGGGCGTGGTGACGCACACTTGTAATCCCAGCATTCGGGAGGCTGAGACAGGAGGATCACCGTTCGAGGACAGCCTCAGCTACTTAGTGAGGCCCTTTGCAACTCAGTGAGACCCTGTTTCAAAATAAAAAATAAAAAAAATTGGGCAGGGGGTGTAGCTCAAGGTAGAATGCCCCTGGGTTCTATCCCCAGTATAGAAAGAAAGAAAGAAAGAAAAGAAAAGAAAGAAAGAAAGAAAGAAAGAAAATAGAGCTTGGGGTTAGCTTGGAGGTAGGAGGCTCCTGGGTTCCATCTCCAGTACTGCAAATAAATAAATAAATAATAAGAAAATTACCATTTATTTATTTGTGGTACTGAGGGTGGAGGCTTTCTGCCTCTGGGCTACACTCCCAGACCTATTTTTGTATTTTGTTTGGAAACAGGGTCTCACTGAGTTGCTGAGAGCCTCACTAAGTAGCTGAGGCTGGCTTCGAACCTGTGCAATCCTCCTGTCTCAGCCTCCCAAGTTCAGGGATTACAAGTGTGCACCACCACGCCTGGCTGAGAAAAATGCCATTTAAAATTAGATAAATAAGTCACATGCGGCGGCACATGCCTGAAATCCCAGTAGCCGAGGGGCTGAAACAGGATGATTGCAGATCTGAGGCCTCAGCATCTTAGTGAGACTCAGTTTCAAAATAGAAAATAAAAATGAATGAGTGTAGCTCAGTTATAATGCCGGTGGATTCAATTCCCACCGCACGCGCACGCGTGTGCGCGCGCACACACACACACACACACACACACACGGTTGCTTTATACTAATATCTATTTTTGTGAGGGTGTAGAGAAAACACTGTATCAGTAAGTATGAAGAGCCCCCAAAATTTGTGCCCTTCTGGGGCTATCACTGCATAAAGCAAAACAAAACCGAACAGCTAACAGCCACCAGGGAAACACCTGAAGCATAGAAAAAGCTCCGCGTCAAAGAGGATCTTCTCAGCCTTGCAGGTATCAATTAGAAACAGGCTTGCACCGGGCGTGGCTTGTAATCCCAGCATCGGGAGGCTGAGACAGGAGGATCACGGTTCGTGGCCAGCCTCAGCTCCTACTCAGTAAGGCCCTTTGCAACTTAGTGAGACCCTGTTTCAAATAAAGAATTTAAAATAGGGCTGGGATCCCCAGTACCGCAAAAAAAAAAAAAAAAAAAAAAAAGAAAGAAAGAAAAAGAAAGAGGTTTGCAACTGCAGCCTCCAGTCAGCAGCCTCCCTCCCTCAGTCGCTGTGCTTCTGCGACGGCCTGACTGCCCTGTCAGGAGCATTCCCGCCTCCGTGCAGCTGGGTGAGCACGTGCAGGCAAGGGAGGTTGAAATCAGAGACAACAGAGGAGACTCTGGCTTCTCCACTGCGTGCGCAGGGAAACACCGAGGCTCTTCTCCAAGGGCAGAGCTTGCAGACCGTAGGCAGGAGCGTCCTGCCGTCCTGCCGTTGCTTGCCTACGGTGGTTACGGGCTGTGACAGGCGCCCGGCTGGCGGCAGGGCTCGCTTGTGATGGCGGGCGCGGGGGCTGCTGTGACAGGACGCGGCTCCTGAGCCCTGCACTAGACCCAAGGGGCCAAATGGAGTCACTCACCCAACTGGAACTAGGTTATCTAGCCCTGCGAGAAATCAGGAGACGAATAATAGCCAGTCTGCAAGTAGGCCAGTTTGGCCAGTATGATTAGGAAGTCCCCAGTTTTAGTCCTACAGGGAAGGCCACTTTATTTTATTTATTTGTGGTACCAGGGATTGAACCCAGGGGTATTCTAACTCTGAGCTATACCCCCAGCTCTGTTTGCTTTTTCTTTTTTTCTTTTTTCTTTTTTTTTTTACTGGAAATGGAACCCAGGGGCATTCTACCTCTGGGCTACACCCCCAGCCCTATTTTTTTTATTCTTTATTTTTGAAACAGAGTCTCACTGAGTTGCAAAGGCCTCACTAAGTAGTTGAGGCTGTCTTTGAACCGTGATCCGCCCATCTCAGCTTCCCAAATGCTGGGATTACAAGCGTGCGCCACCACACCCAGCCTGAGAAGGGGATTTGAAATCAGTGCAGCAAGGTCAATGGAGGGCAGGGAATCTGTTCTGGTAATGTTCTGGTAATCTGTTCTGGTAATCAGTCTGGTAATCTGTTCTGGTAATCTGTTCTGGTAATCAGTCTGGTAATCTGTTCTGGTAATCAGTCTGGTAATCTGTTCCGTAATCATTTTTTCTCAGGGCTTTCTCCGAGGTGAGCGGCAAAGAGAATTATTTTCACTCTTCCCCTTTGGCTTGAGCAGTCCATCAACAGACGGAACGCTCTAGTTGGGTGCGGTGGACAGATGGCGGCAGGCCAGGTCCGTGTGCTGGGAGGCGGTGGAGCACAGGGCAGAGGGCTTCACGGCCAGCGTGGGGGCCTGAGACACTGAGCGGGTGTCTGCAGCTGCTCCCGCCACGGGGCTCTCAGCAACTCACGGCAAAGACGCTGAGGTCCGGATTCCCAGCCACAGAGCCCGCTCTAGGGACTGGGAACCAGCGGGGCGTTTGGGCAGAGACCAAGGGGGAATTCCAAGGATGTTTGCTGAATTCTGGGCTTGCATGGGTCAAGCGATGGAAACGTGGGCGGAAAGCCTCAGAAAAGCAGAAGGGAGTTTTGGTCGACAGCAGGACAGAGACGACCAGCTGGGGTGATGGGGACAGGAGAGCCACACAGCACACAGCGGGCTCCCAGGTAATGCAGGAAGAAAACAGCTACACTGACCCTTCACCCTGATGTAGGAAAGAAGAAATAAGTAGGTAGAAAGGAGACAGACAGGAAGGAAAAGTCAAACAGAACTTTAACATAAGAAGCTGGAGCCGAAGGGCTTCAGCCTCTACTCCACAAAACAGTTCTCTTTCCCAGGCCTGACTCTCCAAATTCCTGGGAAACCCACAGATACTAGAGTTAACCAAAAGAAACTAGAATTGCCCTGTTCACTGATAACAAGACAGATATATTTTGAGAAACCTATAACTTAGAATACTCCAGCTTACCTGGCAATCAGCTAATGAAGACCCAATCAGCCTGAGACCCTAAAGTTGACCAGAACTCCAGACCTCCAGGAAGCAGGTCGGGACTACCAGACCGAGAGCATCCTCACACCCCCCACAGCCGGCCCTTGTGAAAGTCCCCTGTGAGAAGAGCCCTGAACACCCCCTAAGTGCCTTCCTCCTTCTGCGGTGGCCCGCGTGCTCTCTTGAATGTGTATTTCCTCCCCTTTCCCCCAAATAAACCCGTGTCCATGTCTCTGACTGACGCGTACTGAAATTCTTTTCCATCACGTTAGCCAAGGACCCTGCAGATCCAGAGTTCCTGAGCTGAGGACTCAGCCTGACAAACCCAGCCCTTTTTTTTTTTTTTTTTTAGTGGTAGGGATTGAACCCAGAGGTGTTCTACTGAGGAGGTAGAAGGGAAATAGGCAGATAGGGAAAAGGCCTTGGTAGAAAAAAAGTTAATTTCCTGAGTTTCCTGAGGGGAGACAAATGCCTGAAACTCCAAAGGCTTAGAGATAAGAAGATCAAAGCTTCACAAAGTCATCCTGAGTTTCCTAATCAACAAACCCACCCAGCAAGTCTGGCATTCCTGAAAGGAGACCCTTCAAAGAACTTGCAAATGTCCTATGCAAATTCTCCTTGGAGTCACCACAACCACAAACGGACTTGCTAGCCGTCAGGCATCAGCCAGTCAGATGGCAAAAGTGGGTCACTTTCCCACTCGGGACCCCCTCCCCTTCTGGGGAGCTGTTCTCTCTCTCTCACGGGTCGTGTTGGCCCTGAGAGAAGGCAGAGTGCATCTGAGGGCACGTGGCTCGGGCGACTCTCGAGTAGTGACCTGAAGGCCTCTGCTGGACATCATGGCTGACCAGGCCCCTAGGGGTGACCTGTACCTCTTTTCTGGCAGATCGCGTGGACTCTGGGAGAAGGTAGTTTGTAATTGACGGCACTTGGCTCGGGCGACACTCGAGTAGTGACCTGAAGGCAGCTACTGGACAACAGAGACCCGACAGCCCTTAGGGGTGTTCGGCCACTTTTCTCTATTCCCTTCTGGCAGACCACGCAGACTCTGGAAGAAAGCAGCCTGCACCTGAAGGCAATTGGCTTGGGCTACTCTCAAGTATTGTCCTGAAGGCAGCTGCTGGACCCCGAGTTCCAGCCCCTTTGGGGGTGTTCAGCCACCCTTGCCCCATTCCCTGCTGCTTCCAATAAACCTTTTACTCCCCTTCCTGAGGTCTGCGGGTGTCATTCTTCGCTCTCCGTAGACAAGAACTCGCAGGGGTTTCACTACCTCTGAGCTACAACCCCATCCCTATTTTATTTTTAATTTTGAAACAGGGTCTTGCTAAGTTGCAAAGGGCCTCACAAGTTGCTGAGGCTGGCCTTGAATTTGTGACCCTCTGGTCTCAGCCTCCTAAATTCTGGGATTACAAGCTTGCACCACTATGCCTGACTCAACCCAGCCTTGAATCACACAGTTCTATGTACCAGTAGAAGCGATCTGTCCAGCCTTGAATCACACAGTTCTATGTACCAGTAGAAGCGATCTGTCCAGCCAAAGGCAACTCCAGCCGACAGTGGCCCCAAAGCCACTGAATCTTGAAGGTTAGTAACTCTCCCCCAAACGGGACCAGATCCTGATGGATGACTGGATTGCCGGCACCAACAGGCACTCTGGAACTGTGGAGACCCCCCTGCCATGGCCTAGCTATGGCAGAATCTTCAGGGGACCGGGAACATTCCCCATTAAATAGCATAGGCATGATAGGCCCAATGAGTACCCATCCATTCTGCCCACATTACAGATGGGACACTTTTTCTTTTCTTTTTTTTGGTGGTACTGGGGTTCCTGGAAGCCCTTCTACCTCTGGGCTACACTCCCAGACCTATTTTATATTTTTGAAACAGGGTCTCTTACGCCAGCGCGGCTGGCTTCAAACCTGCGCGATCCTCCTGTCTCCGCCTCCCAAGCGCGGGGATTACAAGCAAGGGCATCTCTGGAGTCATGCTCTCAACCAGGAGGCCAAAAAGGCCGAGGCCTGGCTCAGGGTGCAAAGGGGGACCATTAAACAGCTGAGCGCCCCCAGACCTAGGTTCCCAGTGAGTCCTCCCAACTCCCACCAGGTGAGTTAGGGCTAAAAGATCCTTAGGTGATCACAGTGAGATCTCGGAGGCCAGATCTAAGGCGTTGCCCTTCTTTCCTAGCCGGGGTGGGGTGGGGGGCTTATCAGGCCAGCCCTAAACCATCTCTTTACTCAAGATTCAGCCTGATGTGTCCAGGGTGACCTTCCATTCTCCCATTCCCATACCAGAGATGTCAGCTCCTCTGCTAACAAGGAGATATAATGTCAGGAAACCAAAAGTTTTTTTCTTCCTTTTGCTGACTGCACTAAAGTTATTGCTCAAAGATATATATATATATATATATATATATATATATATGTATTTTTTTTTATCTCAATCAGTCTTAGCTAAACTGGCAACTTCAGAAAAATTGTCTTGATTTCCACCCTTAAACAGACTTGAGCCTAGGCTTCTGTGCTCGGCCAGAGTCCTTTTATGGCATTTGTCCGTCTGTCTTTCCCTTTTCAAGTCCCTGTTAAACCGAATTGGCAGCCTGCAGTAGTAGACTTTGTCTGAGGATGGCCTCCCATTCTACCAGGTAAAGATTTAAGAATGCCAACACCTATTGTTTGAGTTGGTGATATAGCCTTACACTCAGCCCTTAATATTACAGTGCTGGGCGAATCGCAGTCCTCCCATAGGACTGGTAATATAGGTAAAAGAATCAAAAACAATAATTTCTCATACAACTCAACAGTTGAGATTTAAAAATTTAACCTATCAGTCAAAGCCTTTTAATACCAATTTCTTTTGTTATTCGGCCTCAAGCCACTAAAATCTTTAGTCAAATTACCTCAAAGCCTATTCCAGGTCTCCACAGTACTAATTTCTGGATTCACGTGGTGCAAAATAAACTAAATACATCCCGCTTTTGTGTGTTTCAGCCTAAGTCAGCAAAACAGGTTTTAATTTCTCATTTAAGTGCCATGTTTGGTTTTCACGGTTAACCTGCATTGTGTTGTCTCATAGGGCTGAAGCTCTCAGACGTCGGATGGTGGTCTGAGCACACAAGAGGAACAGCTATTAAAGCCCTTTGGACGGTCACAGACGCACATAGCACGGACCCACCTGATTCCCCCATGCCGACTACATGCATGAGTGTTACCCTAAAGCTGGGGCCCCCAACTTCGCCCCTGTTCAGCTTGAAGCAGTTTATGACCAACTCGACGTCCTTATTCCTTGGCTAAGGGTACATTCATGTGATAGAAATGGGGGAAATTAATGGAAATTGAGCTCATGTTAAATGTTTGTAAAATTGTAAAAATGTATTTTCTGTATCTACCTTTGGCCTGACAGGTGTCAGGAAGTTACTAGACAGAGGGGGGAATGTACCAGTATTGGGAATGGCTTAAGAGGATTTGAGAAAGCTCTGATTATTAATAGATACATTTCAGAAATAATTGTGTCAAAATGGCAGACCTGGAGAGAGAATGGCTTGACTATGGTCAGGAAGCAAACAGCTATTGAAACTTAGATTGACTTGGCTAAAAGTAATTAGCAAGTCCATAGGAGAGGGGAGCTAGGGCTTCCTCTGTCTAAAGACAGATCTACATGATTAGATAAGCCAGCTGGGATGGGAGGAGGGTCGGCCTTCGTGAAAGGAGACACCTTGCCACACCTTGCTCGGAGAGGTACCTTATGGGGACATTTACTAAGTCAGAATTACGTAAACAAGATGGAGGTCATGGGTATAAAAAGTCTGGTCCACGTGCTATATCTTTGGGGTAGTGAATTGGCTCGGACCCCCCCACCCCATGCCACTCTGGCGTGGGGCTGTAACTATCTTCTGTGTTTCTATCTTTTTAATAAACTTCTTTAAATCTTTAGCAAGTGTCCGAGCTATGTATACTCATCCTTAGCTCAGGACAAGAACCCGCGGTTTTCCTGTTTTTCTTTCTTTGGGGAGTTTTCGGGAAATTATTCCCAGGGGTCTAACAAAGATCCCTGGGGACAGTTTCCCAAACTGTAACATTCTAGACTGTGTAAAGAGCACTGGAAAGGGTAACCGCTCCCTGCAGGACCATAATATTTGAAGCTTTAACAATGTTTTCGAAGCTATATTTGGCATTTGAAAAAATATTACTAGATACATAAAAATAAAGCAAAACAAAAAGGCAATGGAAAAAAAACCACAGATGAGGCAGATATTGGAGTTACCTCACTTTAAAATAACTCTGATTAAGCCGGCATAGTTATGCACACTTGTAATCCCCATACTTTTGGGAGGCTGAGACAGGAGGATCACAGGTTTGAGACCAGCTTCAGCAACTTAGCCAGAACCTCAGTAACTTAGCTATATCTTATTTATAAATTAAAAATAAAAAAGGCTGAGGGTGTAGCTCAGAAGTGGTATGCCCCTGGGCTCAATCACCAGTATCAAAAGCAGAAAAAGTTCCATCCCTTTCCCTGGAAATGACAACTTCAAAGCCCATAACAAGGTGTGGTGGCTCACACTTGTAATCCCAGTATTTGGGAGGCTGAGACAGGGGAATCGCAGTTCTTAGCCAGCCTCAGCTGCTTAGTGAGGCCCTTTACAACTCAGAGAGACCCTGTTTCAAAATAAAGAATAAAAAATTGGGCTGAGGGTGGAGCTCGGAGGTGGAATGCCCCTGGGTTCCATCCCCAGGACTGCAAAAAAAAAAAAAAAAAAAAAACCCAGAAAACAAACAAAAAAATGGATTAACACTCTAGAAAGCAGAGAAAATATGGAAAATTTTACTTGAGTATTAAAACCTATAAAAATATCTCAACTGGAAACTGTAGAACTGAAATGTATGATAAATGAAGTCATAAATTCTGCCTAATAGGAACAACTCAGAACAGGATCAGTGAACTGCAGACAAGTGCCCAGCGAACATTCACTGTCAAGTACAGAAAAGATGGGAAGCCCAGAAGCCAGCATCAGAGATGGGCACCATGGAAACAGCCTCCACACGCGTGTAAGTTTTTCCTAGTAAAGGAGAATGGGATGAAACAATTTTTGAGGCTCTAATAGCCAAGAGCCCTGGTTTCCCCAAACAAGTGAAAGACTTTGTCCCAGAGTCGGTGGGTTCTGTGGCTCCTGAGTACAGTCGGCCACTCGGGCCACTAGAGCAGGACCACTGAAAACCAAGAACGAGGCAACATTGTAAAAGAACCCGAACTGGGCTCAAGAGAGGAGACAGTGGGATCAACATCTTGAACGCGCTGGAAGAAGGTACGCATATTTGATTCTTCAAAGTTATGGGCTTTGAAATTATGTCATTTGCAGGGAAATGGATGGAACTGGAGAACATTATGCTACGTGAGATTAGTCAGTCACAGAAAGTAAAAATTGGATGCTCTCCCTAATATGTGGAAGCTAGGGAGGAAAAGGTTTCATGGGAGGAACTCTAGATGAGGAAGGAGAAACCAGAGAAGAGCAAATAGGAGGCCTGACGGGGATGGGAGAGGAAGAGGGAAATTCCCTAGTGTACCTGATGTATATTCACAAACAGATCAAAGTCAGCTGGGTGTGGTGGCACGGGCTTGTAATCCCAGTACTTGGGAGGCTGAAACAGAAGGATCGAGGTTCGAGGCCAGCCTCAGCTACTTAGTGATGCCTGCTGCAAATTAGTGAGACCCTTTTTCAAAATAAAGAATAAAGGAGCCGGGCGTGGTGGTACATTCTTGTAATCCCTGTGCTTAGGAGGCAGAGACAGGAGGATCGTGCAGGTTCGAAGCCAGCCTCGCTGGCCTAAGAGACCCTGTTTCCAAGTAAAATATAAAATAGGTCTGGGAGTGTAGCCAGGAGGTAGAAGGGTTCCATCCCTAGTGCCACCTAAATAAATAAATAAATAAAAATAAAATATAAAAATAAAAAATCAGACTGGGGTATAGCTTAGAGGTAGGTTCAATCCTCAGCATAAAAAAAAAAAAAAAAAAAAGCCGGGCATGGTGGCGCATGCTTGTAATCCCAGAACTTGGGAGGTGGAGACAGGAGGATCATGCATGTTCGAAGCCAGCCATGCTGGCTTAAGAGACCCTGTTTAAAAAAAAAAAAAAAAATATATATATATATATATGTATGTATAAAATATAGGTCTGGGAGTGTAGCCCGGAGGTAGAAGGGCTTCCAGGAACCCCAGTACCACCACAGAAAGAAAGAAAGGAAGAAAGAAAGGACTCAGGGTCCCACTAAAGCTTTTGCCAAGGATTAATAGTAAAACTGAAACTGTACTAGGTTGAAATGTGAGTCATCATTCAAATTCCCCCAGAATTCCAGTTTATAACCATGCCCTGGAAATGACCGTTTATAAATAGGAAATGTTACGGTAGAATGTGTTGCGGTGTAGGATGATATGGTTTTGGGGAAACTGTTCCCGGGGACCCCTGTTAGGGTCCCGGACATAATTTCCCTCCAAACACAACAAAGCCCAAAACAACCAAACACAGAAAACCAGAAAAACCGCGGGTTCTTGTCCTGAGCTAAGGATGAGTATACATAGCTCGGACACTTGCTGAAGATTTAAAGAAGTTTATTAAAAAGATAGAAATACAGAAGATAGTTACAGCCCCACGCCAGAGTGGCATGGGGGGCTCCGAGCCAATTCACCAGCCCAAAGATATAGCACGTGGCCCAGACTTTTTATACCCATGACCTCCATCTTTTTTTTTTTTTTTTTTGGTGGTACTGGGGTTCCTGGAAGCCCTTCTACCTCCGGGCTACACTCCCAGACCTATTTTTACATTTTTTTATTTGGAAACAGGGTCTCCTAAGCCAGCGCGGGCAGCTGGCTTCGAACCTGCGCGATCCTCCTGTTTCTGCCTCCCAAGCGCGGGGATTACAAGCGTGCGCCACCACGCTGGGCTGACCTCCATCTTTTTTACGTAATTCTGACTAGTAAATGTTCCCATAAGGTCCCTCCTCCAGCAAGGTGTGGCAAGGTGTCTCCTTTCACAGGTCGACCCCTCCTCCCACCCTAGCTGGCTTATCTAATCAAGTAGATCTGTCTTTAGACAGAGAAAGGCCTAGCTCCCCTCTCCTACAGACTTGCTAATTACTTTTGGCTAGGTTAATTTACATTGGAATAGTTGCCTGCTTTAAGGCAAAAACCAAGTCCTTGCACAGATTTGCCCCTCCCCAATTTTCGGAATATATTAATAATCAGAGCTTTCTCAAATCTTCCTAGGCCACTCCCAATACTGGTACAGGAAAGGCAGGAATGAACTTGTTTTCTTTTTCAATTCCCTTTCTTGCCTATAAGAAATCAGTTGACTTCACAACCTAACCCACTGCAGGCGCAGCTTTCTGACCAAATCAACTGTAAATGAAGATTTGGTCCAAAGCCCAAGCTCCCTGTTCCTTTTCATTTTCCCAGCAAGACTTGATAACATTTAGCACTAAATTTCACAGTCATGCGGAGGGTGTCCAAGGAGGTTCGGGGGGTTAGACCGGTAGAAGTGCAGAAATTTCCTCATTCTTTATTGCCACAAAACCCATAGCAACGAAAACACAAATGCAAGTCAGGAAGATTCCTTCATCTCAAGAAACCGCAGTTGGGGCCACTAAACGTCAACGTCAGGAAGGCAGGCTGAGCCAGGCGCAGAGGTGCGCTCGCCTGTAATCCCAGCACTTGGGAGGCTGAGGCAGGAGGACTGCAGGTTCAAGGTCAGCCTCAGCAATTTAGTAAGGCCCTCTAGTGAGACCCTGCTTCAAAAGTAAAAATAAATACATAAATAAATAAATAGGCTGGGGGTGCAGCTCAGCGGTAGAGTGTCCCTTGTCAGAGGCAGATTTTAGGAAAGCCACAATGAAAACGCATGAAAATAAAAGTGACTTAGCCCGGCACTCCACGTCTGCAGAAGTGAACTTACAAGAGGAGTGGGCAGTGAGCACGCGGAGCCGCCAGGCCGTTTAGGTTTTTATTCCTGATATGATCCTGCCCCTTGTCCTGAATGGTGAGGGCTTGGGCCCCTCCCAAAATAAAATAAATAACATAAACATTAAAACCCCCAAATAAACAGATCTAGGGGGTGTAGCTCAGAGGTAAAATGTTTCTGGTTTCAAACCTTGGTACTAAAAAAACAAAAGAAAGGAAAGAGGGCATGTAACTAGAACATAAAACACAGGTGGAAGGTTCGTGACGGTTTGGGGAGATTAAGAAGGAGGCCAACAGCCAGCGAGGTACCAGAATCTACTTTTTTTTTTTTTTTTTTTTGGTGGTACTGAGGTTCCTGGAAGCCCTTCTACCTCCGGGCTACACTCCCAGACCTATTTTTTACGTTTTTTTAAATTTTGGAAACAGGGTCTCCCAAGCCAGCACGCTGCTGGCTTCGAACCTGCGCCATCCTCCTGTCTCTGCCTCCCCAGCGCGGGGATGACAAGCGTGCCCACCACGCCCGGCTAGAATCTACTTTTAATCAGAAGAATCACCTCAGCACCTTCGGGGTTTGGGGTGAGGTCAGTGGGTTGGGGAAGGGACCTACGAGCATCGCATGTCGTCCCAGTCGCCCGGCTGAGTCACCCACATGGCGGGGCAGAAATGACCCTGCTTTTAAGGCAGTATGTTGTGGGGTGGGACTAAGTGTGGGAACGATTCCCTCGCGACATCTGTAGTCCTGCGATCTTAAGTATGTCTCAGGGCACCCGGACTCTTGCGATCTCTCTACCAGGGTTCCGCCTCCTGTGTCTGCCGTGGTCACTTCCGGAGGACCCGACCACTCAATAGGCAGAAAAATAAAAGCTGGATTTTCGGGCCAAAGAGTATGCGTATTGAGATTTTGCCACATTGCCTTCCTAGGAGTCATACGGATCCACAAGCAAGCAGGGGGCGCCTGTCCCCACACGGCCTTGCAACCAAGCAAGCCTGTCCACACGCAAGTACAATATTAAAAGTAGATGAGTTGAGCCGGGCGTGGTGGGCACGCTTGTCATCCCCGCGCTCGGGAGGCAGAGACAGGAGGATCGCGCAGGTTCGAAGCCAGCCGCGCTGGCTTAGGAGACCCTGTTTCCAAATAAAAATATGAAAATAGGTCTGGGAGTGTAGCCCAGAGGTAGAAGGGCTTCCAGGAACTCCAGTACCATAAAAATATGAAAATAGGTCTGGGAGTGTAGCCCAGAGGTAGAAGGGCTTCCAGGAACCCCAGTACCATAAAAAATAAAAAAAGTAGATTAGTTGAGCTGGGCGTGGTGGTGCATGCTTCTAACCCCAGTACTTGGGAGGCTGAGACCGGAGGACTGTGGTTTGCTGCCAGTCTCAGCTATAAAGTGAGGCCTCCGAAACTTAGTGTAACCCTGTTTCAAAATAAAAAATAAAAGCTGTGCGTGGTGGTGCACATTTGTAATCCCAGCATTTGGGAGGCTGAGACCAGAGGATCACAGTTCGCTGCCAGCTACTTAGTGAGGCCTTCTGCAACTTAGTAAGACCCCTGTTTCAAAATAAAGAATAAAAAAATAGGGCAGGAGTGTAGCTCGAAGGTTGAATGTCCCTGGGTCCCATCCCCAGTACCACACAAAATAAAAATAAAAATAAAAATAAAGAGCCGGGTGTGGTGGCGTACGCTTGTAATCCCCGAGCTTGGGAGGCAGAGACAGGAGGATCGCGCTGGTTCGGAGCCAGCCTCGCTGGCTTAAGAGACCCTGTTTCCACATAAAGTTTAAAAATAGGTCTGGGAGTGTAGCCCGGAGGTAGAAGGGCTTCCAGGAACCCCAGTGCCATCGAAATAAATAGATAAATAAATAAATAAATATAAAAATAAATAAAATAAATAAAAATAAAGAATAAAAAAAAATCAGGCTGGGGATGTAGCTCAAAGGTAGAATGCCCCTGGGTTCAGTCCCCAGTTCTGGGGGGAAAAAAAACAGTAGACAAGTTGGATTTCATCAAAACTAAAAACTTCCGTGCTTCTAGACACCAGCAAAAAAATAAGTTAATATGCTCCATAGGTAAAATATTTGCAAGCCATATAATTTATAAGGGACGGGATCTACAATATATAAAGAAGTCTTAAGATCATAATAGGAAAAGCAGAGCCAGGCGTGGTGGGCACGCTTGTCATCCCCATGCTCGGGAGGCGGAGACAGGAGGATCACGCTGGTTCGGAGCCAGCCGCGCTGGCTTAAGAGACCCTGTTTCCAAATTTAAAAAATATAAAATAGGTCTTGGAGTACAGCCCGGTGGTAGAAGGGTTTCCAGGAACCCCAGTACCACAAAAATAAATAAATAAATAAATAATGGGAAAAACAAAGAGATTTTGTTTTGTTTTTTCCTAACGGGCAAAGGATCTGAATAGACATTCCAGAAAAGGCACCAGGCAATCACCACAGGAGCAGATGCTCACCATCTCTAGTCAGTGAGGAAATGCGAACTCAGACACACAGAGAGGAGCCACTTTGCACTCACGGGGATGGCTAGAGTAAAAAGAAAGGTGGTGGTGGAAGTGCGGAGAAATTGGAAGCTTACACCCTGCGGGCACACACACAAAATGGTCCGGCTACTGTGGAAAACAGTTTGGCAATTCTTGGAAAGATTAAACGAGAGTGAAGCCGGGCGCGGTGGGCACGCTTGTAATCCCAGCACTCGGGAGGCTGAGACCAGAGGATCGCGCAGGTTCAAAGCCAGCTCAGCTACTTAGCGAGGCTCTCAGCAATGTAGCGAGACCTTGTTTCCAAATAAAATATAAAATAGGTCTGGAAGTATTGCCTGGACATAGAAGGCTTTGGGATTTCACCCCCAGCACCACAGAAACAAAATAACAAACTTGCACACTAATGTCCACAGGAGCATTACTCATAACAATATCCAGAAGGTGGAAATTATCTGATGTCCATGAACTGGTGCATGGTAAACAAGACACAGCGTATCTGTATAATGGAATGTTACTGGCAAGAGAGGGACAGAGTACTAACACACGCAGCATGTGGGTTAGCCTTGAAAACATACGTTCAGTCAAAGAAGCCAGGTTTTAAAGATTGCATGCATGTGCGCACGCGCGCGTGTGTGTGTGTGTGTGTGTGCGCACGTGTGTGTTTTACTGGAGAGTGACCTACATTCTACCACTGAGCTACAACCCCCCATTGCCTGTCTTTCTGTCTGTCTTTCTTTTCGGTAGTGGGGATGGAACCCAGGGGCATTCTATCTCCGAGCTACCCACCCTGCCCTGTTTTTTATTCTTTATTTTGAAACAGGGTCTCACTAAGTTGCAGAGGGCCTCACTAAGTAGCTGAGGCTGGCCACAAACCGCGATTCTCTGGTCTCAGCCTCCTGAGTGCTGGGATTACAAATGTGCACCACCACGCCCAGCTCACTCTTTTCTTTCTTTCTTTCTTTCTTTCTTTCTTTCTTTCTTTCTTTCTTTCTTTCCTTCCTTCCTTCCTTCCTTCCTTCCTTTCTTCCTTCCTTCTTTCTCAATTTTGAAACTGGGTCTGGCTAAGTTGCTGAGGCTGGCCTCAAACTTGCCATCTTCCTGCCTCAACCTCTCAAGTAGCTGAGATTAAAGCCGGGTGTGGTTGCGCACGCTTGTAATCCCCCGCACTTGGGAGGCTGAGACAGGAGGGTCGCACAGGTTCGAAGCCAGCCTCAGCTACTTAGTGAGGCTCTAAGCAATTTAGTGAGACCCTGTTCCCAAATAAAGTAAAAAATAGGTCTGGGAGTGTAGCGCGGAGGTAGAAAAGCCTCTGGGTTCCACCCCCAACTCCCCCCCACACAAAAAAAGTAGCTGAGATGATAGGTATGAGCCGCTGCACTTGGCTTGTAGGATCCCATTCCTAGGAAATGACCCACGAGGCAAGTCCATGGAGACAGAGGAGAACGGTGGCTGCCAGGGCGGGGGAGAGAAGGCGGGTGGGGATGGCAGTGTGCCTAGGCTGAGAGTTTTGGGGGAAATTTGACTGCAAATGGGTACAGGGTTCTTTTAGGGGTGATAAAAGTGTTATTAAAACTTTGGGGCTGGGCATGGTGGTGCACACTTGTCATCCCCGCTCTTGGTAGGCAGAGACAGGAGGATTGCGCAGGTTCGAAGCCAGCCCCGCTCGCTGGCTTAAGAGACCCTGTTTCCAAATAAAAATGTAAACATAGGTCTGAGAGTGTAGCCCGGAGGTAGAAGGGCTTCCAGGAACCCCAGTACCACAAAAAAAAAAAAAAAAAAAACTTTGGGGGCGATAGATGCACAACTCTTCAAATATACTAAAACTGAATTGTACAACTCAAACTGGTGAATTATAAAGGATATGAGTTACATCTCAGAAAAAAATGTCTAAAAAGTGAAAATACAGGCTACTGTAACCAGAGGAAACCTTAAAATCTTATAGGAAGAAGATTAGACCTATAGAAAGGTGTAGAATTGCTTAGCTTCTCCAGGGAAGAATAAACTTTTACTTCTCAAAGTTAGTTACAAAGAAACAAGTTGATCTGGACATTGGTTTTTTTTTTTTAAATTTTTATTTTTTGTGGTACTGGAGATGGAATCCAGGGGCATTCTACCTCTGAGCTACACCACTAGCCCTATTTTTTATTCTTTATTTTGAAACAGGGTCTCACTGAGTTGCAAAAGGCCTCACTAGTAGCTGAGGCTGGCGACGAACCGCGATCCTCCTGTCTCAGCCTCCCCAATGCTGGGATTACAAGCGTGCGACACCACAATCAGCTTTGGTTTATTTTTTTAAAACTGGTAAAAATATTTACAGATGCTGTTTCTTGGGATAACTGTTTCAGTCCAATAAATACAGCCTGACTGTAGCTTACTTTTCCTTGATAGTGAATGCTGTTACCAGCTTTTGCTACACAGCAAACAATTCCCAAACTCAATGGTTTAAAATAGCAACCATGTTAATTACCTCCTGATTCCCAGAATGCGGGCAGTTCTGGTCTGGGTTGGTCCAGGTGGCCTCTGCAGGGCTCTCCCATGTGTCCAGGGCCAGGGTAGCTGCACCATCTGGCTTAGCCTTTCCGGCATGTCTGGCCGTTGACAGCTCTCAGCAGGGCGTAGCAGGGTTTGGGATTCCTTGGTTGGCACCATGTGGCCTCCCTCTCCAGCTCAGGCTCTCACAGGGTGGTCTGCAGCAGGCGAGGGCCAGCCCCAAGGCCCCAATCTTTGCTTCTTTCACACTGACTAATTTCCTCTCTTGGCCAGTGCAAATCAGGATGCCAAGTGATTCAAGGGGTAGACAAAGAGACCCCACTTCTCCATAGGATCTGCCACAGTAAGGCGAGCACTGGAACATCTCTGCGTAGCGAGTAATGTTTTGCAATCCTCTTGGATTTGCACAACATATTTCAGATATGGTATTGAGTCGGCTTGGAGACTCACCTGGTCCTTCCTTCCGCAAAGCCTCCCTCCTCTCATCAGCGAACAGGCTTAGCAATTCACACTTAATAAATCCAAACGCCATGCACCGACTCTTGCTAACGGGGCATTCAGAAGCTGCAGGCAGCGCTAGTACTAGTACTAGTAGAAACTAGTGTTAGTAGAAACTAGTGTTAGTAGAAACTAGTATTTGTAGAAACTAGCAGTAGTACTAGTAGGAGCTAGTACTAGTTTCTCTAGTACCTCAGGGTTACCATTATCATTACCCGCCTAGTAGCATGAAACCAACTCTCCTGTTCAGCCTCTGCCGGCTCAGTCCCGAGGATCCTGCCCTGTGGCAGAGTCCCCATGGTCCCCGTTCCCTTCTCTCCCTCTAGGGACAGGTCCAGGTCCGCACCCGCCCAGGTGAGCGCTGTTGCCCAGGTGAGCGCTGTCGCCCAGGTGAGCGCTGTCGCTGCTCTGACTCCCGCAGCGGTCTGCACTCCGCGGGGCATCTCACCCGCTGACTTTTGGAAGTGGCCCTCACTGAGTCAATATCCAGGAATCCCAAGCACCTGCTTCCAAATGTCACAAAAATAGTAATTATCATAAGTGAAGCTTATCCTAGTAGAATGCAGTACTTATCGTGTACTCTGCAGGCATAATCCCACTGAATGCCCACAACATCGCATCAAAGTAGGGTTAATTTTATTCGCGTTGAGACAGAGCCACAAGTGACTTGCTCGCCTCGGCCCATTGAAGGGACCAGGCGCTCAAACTCCAGTGCTACAGTGGGTCAGAGGAAGGGCATCGGGCGCTGGGAAGGCCTCATCCCAGCAAAGGTCCTGGGGGCGGAACCTATCTTGGGCTTCCCATAGGCCTCCCCAAAGCCTATGATACCAGACATCTCTCACCTCTGCCTAGAACCTGGGCTCCACCGCATCCACCTGGGCGTTGCCCTTGTTGTCGGTGCATTTCACAAACTCGCCTTACTCTTTGTGGCTACTTGTCTTATTTCCTCACCTAGACATAAGGGCAGGCCGGTTCATAGGTTTATCTGCATTTACCCCATTTTGGAGGTAGGCAGATGTCCAAAGGTTTCGGGGAACTAACGAGAGAGAGAGAGAGAGAGAGAGAGAGAGAGAGAGAGAGAGAGAAAAGGGAGAGACAGCGACAGAGAGGAGAAAGAGGAGAAAACAGAGAGGAGAGAGGGGGATAGGGGAGATGAGGGAGAGAGAGAGAGAGAGAGAGAGAGAGAGAGAGAGAGAGAGAGAGAGAAAAGGGAGAGACAGCGACAGAGGAGAAAGAGGAGAAAACAGAGAGGAGAGAGGGGGATAGGGGAGATGAGGGAGAGAGAGAGAGAGAGAGAGAGAGAGAGAAGAGAGAGAGAGAGAGAGAGAGAGAGAGAGAGAGAGAGAGAGAGAGAGAGAGAGAGAGGCCCTTGGTGAGATGGATCTTGGAGGGCTGAGGAGATCAGGCACCGATGGGGATCCAGCCTGGTTCCACGGGTGGGGTGCAGGACGGCCCAGACTCTTTCGCCACGAACACAGCTCGGGCCTCTTCCAAAGCTTTTGGAGAGACAGGGCCAGGCTCAATTTTCTGTCATCCAGCACGTTGGACTGGGTGGGAGATCCGGGTCCGCCTCACGCCCACCACGCCCCCTGTCATCAAACCTCCCTAGTCCCTTTAGCCACGCCCACAGCCGACCAGCCCGGCATTAGCCCCGCCCACCCACAGTTAGCCCACACTAGCCCCGCCCAGCTCGCATTGGCCCCACCCCACTAGGGTCCCGCCCACGACCCGCCCACCCGCCGGGCCGTTGTGGCCCCGCCCACCGCCCTCCCCACCCTCACTTCCAGCAGTTTCGGCCGGGTCCCGCCCACGACTTAGCCTCCTGCCCCACGTTAGCCCCGCCCGGATGGCCCCGCCCCCGGCGCGGTGGCCCCGCCCCCGGCCCGCCTCCCGGGCTGCGCGGGGGCGGGGCCAGCCTCACCCGGAATGAAAACAAACGGCGGCCGCGGCCGCATCCGGGCACTCGGCGGGGCGCTGCGGCGCGGCGGGGCGCAGGTGAGGCGGCGGCGGCGGCCTGCGCGGGCGCGGGGGGCGGCGGGCGGGACCCCGCGGGCTGGCGGGCCCGCTCCCGGCGCCCACTCAGCGTCATCTGCAATCCGCGCCAGGTTGCGATTTGCTCGGAAACACTTGGTTTTCTCGAAACTTGGCGGCCTGTCTGCGTTTCTCATCGCCTTCGCGGAGTCGTTTTTGAATACAAGAATCTTACTCCTTATTTTTCTAAGAGAAAATGTAATTGTGTGTGTGTGTGTGTGTGTACGTCTGTATCTGTCAGAGTTCTGGCCAAATGTGGCCTGATTGGATTCATTACAAAAGTGAAATTGAAATTTTTGAAGGCGGCCTACGTCCCCTCAGTGGGAAGCAGTGGTATTCGTGGGTTTCTTCTTGGTTGGAATGCGGAGCATTATATTGGTATCCATGAAAGTTCAGTTCTCCGGTTTAAAATTCGAAAACTGGTTTCTTAAGCTTTTTTCTTTTTAATTTAATTTAGCATATGTATTTTCGCTTGTTTTGTTGTCAGTAACTGAAGTTCGTTTTAAAAGACAGTGGTTTACTCTTTTTTTGCGGCACTGGGGATTGAAGCCAGGGTCATTCTACCTCAAGCTATACCCCTAACCGTATTTTTATTATTTAGTTTGAAACAGGGTTTCATTAAGTTGCAGAGCGCCTCACTAAGTAGCTGAACCGAGGGGCCTTCTACCTCTGGGTTATATCCTCAGCCCTATTTTTTTTTTTTAATGGTACTGGAACATCTAAGCTACACCCCCAGCCCTATTTTATTTTTATTCTTTATTTTGAAACAGGGTCTCACTGAATTGCAAAGGGCCTCTCTAAGAGTCTGAGGCTGTCCGCTCACCATGATCCTGTGGTCTCAGCCTGCCAAGTACTCTGGTTACAGGAGTGCACCACCGCACCCAGAATATTTTCCTATTTCTTGATTACCACACTGGGCCAATAATGGTTTACTTAAAAAAAAAGCCAGGTGTGGTGGCACATGCTTGTAATCCCAGCGCTTGGGAGACTGAGACAGGATTCCACAGGTTCGAAGCCAGCCCCAGCTACTTAGACTCTCAGCAACTTAGTGAGACCCTGTATCAAAATAAAATATATAAAAAAATAGGTTGGGGTGTAGCCCAGAGGTAGAGCCCCCAGGGGTTCCATCCCCAGGACCACAAAAAAAAAAAAAAAAAAAATCAGCCAGGTGGTGTGGTAAATACTTGTAATCTCAGTACTTGGGAGGCTGGGACAGGAAGATTGTAGGTTTGCAGTCAGCCTCAGCAACTTAGGCCCTTTGCAACTTAGACCATGTTTCACACCTATAATCCTAGTACTTGGGAGGCTGAGGCAGTCGGATCACTGGTTTATGGCCAGCCCGAGCAACTTAGTGAGGTTCTGTTTCAAGATAAATAAATAAGGAGGCCGAGACTGGAGGATCATGGTTCAAGGACAGCCTTAGCTACTTAGTGAGGCCCTTTGCAACTCAGTGAGACCCTGTTTCAAAAAATAAAGAATTAAAAGTTGGGCTGGGGGTGTACTTGTGGGGGAGAGAAACTGTATACCTGGGAAAGACAGCAGCAAGGGACTGTGTGAAAAATGCAGAGTCCAGTGTTGGAGGGGAAGGCCCAGTGCTAGTTAAGATGCTCTCCAGCTGGGTGTGGTGGCACACGCCTATAATCCTAGTACTTGGGAGGCTGAGGCCTATAATCCTAGTACTTGGGAGGCTGAGGCCGTAGATCACAGGTTCATGGCCAGTCTGAGCAGCTTAGTGAGGTCCTCTTTCAAGATAAAGAAATAAGGAGCCGGGGTGGTGGCTCACTCTTGTAATCCCAGCATGTAATCCCAGCATTTGGGAGGCTGAGACTGGAGGCAAGATAAAGAAATAAGGAGCCGGGGTGGTGGCTCACTCTTGTAATCCCAGCATGTAATCCCAGCATTTGGGAGGCTGAGACTGGAGGATGTGGTTCAGTAAGACCCTGTTTCAAAGTAAAGAATAAAAAATAGGGCTGGGTGTGTCAACTCAGAGGTAGAATGCCTCTGAGTTCCATCCCCAGTACTGGGGAAAAAAAAAAAAAGAAAAAGAAAAGAAAAAATGAGGTCAAGACAGGAGGGTCATGGTTTAAGGACAGCCTCAGCTACTTAGTGAGGCCCTTTGGAACTCAGTGAAACTCTGTTTCAAAAAATAAAGAATAAAAAATTGGGCTGGGGGTGTACTTTGGAGGTAGAATGACCCTGGGTTTCATCCCCAGTAAAACACACACACACACACACACACACACACACACACACACACAATAGGACTGGAAGTGTAGCACAGAGGTAGTATGCCTCTGGGTTCAATCTCCAGTAATACACACACACACACACACACAAACACACACACACACACACACGCACTGCTGCTTAATTTTGTGACCTTTGCCAAGTTGTTGTACAAACATCCTGGGGTTTGGGTTTTCTCAGCTGTAAAATGATCCAATCAGTGTTGGATTTGAAAAGTCCATGTAGATAGGCTATTGTGCTCAGAGTATCACGGAAACTTCGCTTGTATTGAAAACTGTTTAATTTTAGGCAAGTGCTCTACCACTGAGCCCATCTCTGGACCTGAAAGCTTTTTAATTTAAAAAATCAGTTATAAAAGAACACTTATTCATTTGAGTTTATAGAATTCAGACTAGCTTCTCTTCCTCCTTTTTTTTCTTCAGTACTGGAGATTGAACCCAGGACATTCTACCTCTGAGCTATACCTCCAGCCCTACTTCTTATTCTTTATTTTGAAAACAGGGTCTCACTAAGCTGCTGAAGGCCTCAGTAAGTAGCTGAGGCTGGCTGCGAACCTATGATCCTCCTAAGCCTCTCAAGTACTAGGATTACAAGCGTGTACCACCATGCCTGGCTGTGTGTGTGTGTGTGTGTGTGTGTGTGTGTGTGTGTGTGTGTGAGTGAGAGAGAGAGAGAGAGAGAGAGAGAGAGAGAGCGCGCGCTAGTGAGCACTAAACCCAGGGTCAGTCTGCCTCTGAGCAACATATCCAGCTCTATTTTACTTTAATTTGAAACAGTTCTCAGAGTTGTGGAGGTCCCAGTTAAGTTGCTAATGCTGGCCTTGAACCTGTGATCCTCCTGTCTCAGCCTCCCAAGTACTGGGATTACAAGTGTTTTTCTTTATGTTCAACTACCAAGGTGGTTGGTCTTTTGTGTTAAACTGGCTATTCTAGTACAATAAAACTTGTAGTACAAGAGAATTCACAAGCTCTGCATTGAGTTGCTTAAAGAGGTTCTTTAGGCATCTATCTTTTCTGTTAGGTTACTAAATAATATGGTAAGAAATAGGAAAATATTCTGGGTGCGGTGGTGCACTCCTGTAACCCTAGTACTTGGGAGGCTGAGACAGGATCACGGTTCGCGGACAGCCTCAGCTACTTAGTGAGGCCCTTTGCAACTCAGTGAGACCCTGTTTCAAAATAAATAAAACAAAATAAATATAAAAATAAAAATAAATATAAATATAAAAATAAAATAGGTCTGGGGGGGTGCACAGTGGTAGAATTCCCCAAGGTTCCATCCCCACTACTGTTAAAAAAAAAGTAGAAGGCCCCTTTGTTCCACCGTGTGTGTGTGTGTGTGTGTGTGTGTGTGTGTGTGTGTGTATGTCTCTTTCTTTCTCTCTCTCTCTCTCTCTCACACACACACACACACACAAGAAACTATAATAAACCCTGCTACATAATGGCAATTTTAAAATAGGTTATTTTATACTGTATGTAATATACATTAAATAACAACATGTATATATTTATGTGCATATTTAGAAAAGTCTAGAGCTAGTTAAAACCTTAATGATTTAGATGAAACTGGAGAGGAATGGGTGGAGGGAGCTCTGCTTGCTCTACAAAGTACCTCAGCATATTAGATAAGTTTTAAAACATTGAAAAATATGATGTGGGTTTTTATTGATATGCAGTTTTGTTTTCAAGGATGGCGCAGAAAAAATATCTTCAAGCAAAACTGACCCAGTTTTTAAGGGAAGACAGGATTCAACTTTGGAAACCTCCATATACAGATGAAAATAAAGAAGTTGGTTTGGCATTAAAGGTATTTTCCTTTTAAGACATAAATGGTTAATGTTTTAAATCTCCTTGGTAAATAAGATTCTGAAGCCACCAGAAGTTGCCAGATACAACTATATAAACTGGGCATCACCAAAATAATACGGTTGGGCAGGTACTCGCTTTTTGCTAGGAATTGACAAGCACATTTTTGTTTACTGAGATATGTGAGAGAGACGTGCTGGGAATCTAACCTCAGCCTCATGCGCGCTAGGCAAGTGCTCTGCCCCTGAGCTGCGTGCCCAGCCCTTTCGCAGATATCTTATTAATGCAAGGATGCTATTTGATTTCTCAGGCGTGTGTTAGTCAGCTTTCTGTCGTTACAGTGAAGTTCTAAGGCAGTTAGTTTATAAAGAGAGAAGGGTTGCTGTGGCTCATAGTTCTGGAGCTCCCGTCCAGGGGGATTGGCCCCTGGCTCTGGGCCTCTGGCGAGGGAGACGCACCATGACAGAGTAGACCGCTCGCCCCTTGAGTCAGGAAGCAGCAGAGGGAGGACCAGGCTGGCGGGCCCCACAGAGACCTGGGCCCCCTGAGGCCGTACCTGAAGTTTCCATCACTGACGTGGGGATCGAGCCTTGGCATGTCCTTTGGGGCCACGGCCATGGTCGGACCACAGTCAGCAGGCACTGTCTCTAATAACTTCAGAGCGTGGGCCTCGTTCCGCCCAGCTCGTGCCGCGCCGCCCGCGTGGTGAGGGTGGCCCCGGTGCTTCTCGGCCTCACAGTTGCTCCCTCCCTGGGGCTTGTTGCCCGTGGCCATCACTTTTCATTTCCAGAATACATTTTCCTAACCATTGTGCCTCAGTTTTCTGTGGCATCATCAGATATTATGTTATTTTACATATTTCAAGAAACTGACTGGCTTGCCTTTCTAAGCAGAGACACTGGACTCATTTTTGAAAGAACTCTTCCATATTGGAACCTCTCTGCTTTCTGAGTCTGGGTATCCTGAACATGAGGGGACATTTATCAAGGGCTACAGGTTGTCATGAGGGCATTACATGGTCCTCTGAGTGACGTGGTGCCATCAGGAGGTGACATCCGTATCCTCCTGCTGTGTCCTCCTGTCTCTTTTAGGCCTCACCTTTTCTTTTTTGTAACTCATGCTCTGAATTTGCTTATTATGACTTCTTGGCTCAGAAACAGGTGTGACATGACAAGAAAGGTAGCCGACATTAGTCCCCAGTTCCTGGCAGAGCTGATTCCTTTGCAGGAGCGTTAAGCACAGTGGTCAGTGACTCCGTCAGCCCTGCGCATGTAATCCTGCCTCCAGAAAAACCTAAATGATAGGATCGGGGTTAAATTGACAGACGCGTCCATGTGTCGGTAGGGTGGTGTGTCCCATCTCTGGGGTAGAGGCTTCCTCATGCAGGACCCTTTCAGATCTCACCTTAAATACTTATTCGAATGCTTTATAAGGAACTGAAATAGTAAGTATATGCATTTTCCTGAGTCTTATAAGTCATTCTAGCAAATAACTGAACCTGGAAGAAGAATGGGAGCGCTTGACTTTGTAGCCATATCAGACAGAAGGGTGGGTAGCCTGGGGTACTTGGTACCAGCTGCCTGGAGAGGGTGTTTTGTGGGATAGCCCCCAAGCCCGTGGAGCCCAGTGCTGACTCTGGATAGCTGGTTTAGAACTGAATGAAGACACTCAGTTGGTATCAGAATTTGTTCTCACTCGGTAATTAGGTTCTATAGAAAATTACAGAAAGTTATAAAAATTTACATACTTTATTTAAAAGATTTACATGCTTTTGGTGATAAAAATAATATATGCTTTTGGGTTAGAAATGTATGTATGGAGCTGGGCGTGGTGGAGCATGCTTGTAATCCCAGTACTTATTTGGGAGGCTGACATAGGAGGATCACAGTTTCTCAGCCAGACTCAGCTACTTTTGAGGCAACTTAGTGAGGCCTTATTTCAAATAGAAGAATAAGCCGGGCATGGTGGCGCACGCTTGTAATCCCCGCACTTGGGAGGCGGAGATAGGAGGATCGTACTGGTTTGAAGCTATCCATGCCGGCTTAAGAGACCGTTTCCAAATAAAAATATAAAATAGGTCTGGGAGTGTAGCCTGGAGGTAGAAGGGCTTCCAGGAACTCCAGTACCACCACCAAAAAAAAAAAAAAAAAAGTAAAAATTGGGGCTGGGAGTGTAACTTAGAGGTAGAATGCCCCCCAGTTCAGTCCCCAGTACTACACACACAATATATGTATATATAGGGGTTGAGTCTTTCTGTCTAAAACTCTTGGTTTCAGATTTTGGAACGTTGTACAGACTTTACTGGTTGATTATCCCTAATCTAAAAAGTTGAAATCCAAGATCCCAAATCTGTAACTTCTTAAGGATCATGCTGGTGCCAAAAGGCTTTGGATTTCCAGGTGTGGGTTAAGGGACACTCAGTGTGTATAATACGATACAGTCACGGCTTCTTTAACCACATCTGATCCTGAAATGTGCGCTGCTGGTTTACCTGGTGGTGAGCTTGTGCTGCCTGAGGCGGCATGCTGTATAAGTGGGAGGTGTACACCCTAGAATAACAAGCACACCTGCAACCCCAGGCAAGAGGATCCCAAGTTCAAGGCCAATTGGGTGGTAACTAACTGAGATTTTTTTGTGTGTGTGTGGTACTGGGGCTGGAACCCAGGGGCATACTACCTCCAAGCTGCACCCTCAGCCCTATTTTTTATTCTTTATATTGAAATGGTCTCACTTAGTTGCAAAGGGCCTAAGTAGCTGAGGCTGTCCTTGAACCATGATCCTTCTCTCAGCTTCCCAAATGCTGCGCTGCTGCCACTAGCCGCCACTACACCCCGCCCTCTTTCTTTCTTTCTTTCTTTCTTTCTTTCTTTCTTTCTTTCTTTCAGACACCGTGGATGACTCCAAGCTATACCATCCAGCCCTATTTTTCATTTTTATTATGCAACAGGCTCACTCTCTTGGTGAAAGTCTCACTGTTTGCTGAGGCTGTCCTTGAACCCTAGATCCTCCTATCTCCACTCCCAACAGCTGATACTCCATTTCAAAAATAAAAAATAAGGCTGGAGTGTTAGTTCAGAGATAAAATACCCCTGGGTTAAATCTCCACTACCACAGGTGGGGGGAGAACAGATTAAAAAGCATAGCATAGTTAAGTACATAACTAGTAACACCATCATTTATTGTCCTCAAGCAGAACTGTACGTCATCTACTGCTGCAGTTTTACACAGCTGGCAGTGCAGTGGTGCTTCTATCCAGTAGGTGTGGGCCCATAGACACGTGAGTGCACTGTTACCTCACACCGAGGTGGCTACACCTGTGGAAGTGTCCATCTCCGGAGCTCACGGAACCACTGCTATGTTCAGTCCATTGACCCACATGTTGCTATGTGGCACATGAGTGTAATACAGATAGCAGTAATGTATTTTTAAATATACCTTAAACATCAGTATTGGCCTTTGGGAGAAGTCTCTTTCCTAAGACTGTTAAAATGTATAATGGCTGGGCGTTTTGGTGTTCTTCTATAATCCCAGAATTTAGGAGGCCGAAACTGGTTTTAGGCCAGCCTTAGCAAGACCCTGCTTCAAAATCAAAATAAAAAATAAATAAGGGCTGTGGTATAGCTTAATACTAAAAAAAAAAAAGTATTATATTTAAAAATAAAGTATTCTGATTTTCATTTTATAACTTTATATCATGAACATCTCCTTATCATAAATGTATACTTACACTTTCATCTTAAAGTGCTGCATAGTATTGCATTAAAGTTTGATGAGACTGTGGACTTGAGGGTATTCGGTGTTTGTTTATGGGATGTCTAGTGGGAACACTGAGATGTCTGGGAGGACATGTAGTGATTTCACTCTTAAGTAGTAACTGGTTCACACCCTTTTTTTGAGGCCCCTTAAACCTAAGTTTTCATTGTGAATTCTAAAGCTCTCCTTGACAGATAATTTTATAATTGCTACCAGTGATTCAGAATTTTCCATTAAGAAAGTTATCTCCGTCTAACTTCTCTTGTTCTTATAATTTTTTTTTTTTTTTGGTGGTACTGGGGGTGGAACCCAGAGGCTTTTTACCTCCAGGCTATACTCCTAGATCTCTTTTTTATATTTTATTTGGAAACAGGGTCTCACTAAGTTGCTGAGAGCCTCACTAAGTAGCTGAGGCTGGCTTTGAACCTGTGTGATCCTCCTGTCTAAGCCTCCCAAGTGCTGAGGTTACAAGCGTGCGCCACCATGCCCGGCTGTTCTTATAATTTTGAAGAGTAGATTTTTAAAAATCATTTTGCTCTTCCTCCCTCCATTGGAATTGAACAGTTCACTATTTCTTAAAATAATTTCTTAAAATATTGAGGTCACACAAGTCATAACCTTCCCTCTGCTCCCCCTAGAATAGTCCCAGTTATTTTTACTTTTTCTCTTGAGCCTGCTTTAGTACTTGGAGATGTTTTAACTTTCCCCTGGATCCTCTTCAAGAGCTGTGGTTGGGTTTCAGGGCAAAGGGACCTGCACTCATCACAGCTGAGACTCAGGGCCTTCATGCCCTCTGGGCTTCTGCCCCTTTTGCACGGATGCTCTCTTGAGCTGTGCTTTCTAATTTTTCTTCCCAGGACCTTGCCAAGAAGTACTCTGACAAGCTAGAATGTTGTGAAAATGAAGTAGAAAAAGTAATAGAAGAAATACGGCGGAAAGCCATCGCACGGGGAGCGGGAAATGAGAACTACAGAGCCACGGGCGTGGCCACCGTGGAGCTGTTCCTGCCCCCCAGGCTGGGGAAGGTGAGTGGCCTCGCCCAGAGCCAAGATCCTTCTGCAAGGCTGCGGTTCCCACTGGGCTGGGGGCCTTGGCTGCAGAATGGCACAGAGCCGTCCTCTGTGCGTGCTCTTGCCCTTGGTCGTTTAATGGCTAGAAGCACGGGAAGCTCGGTGGACATCAGGCCGGGCGTCAGATCCCTGTACTTGAGAGGTCGAGGCAGGAGGATTGCACGTTCGAAGCCAGCCTCAGCAACTTAGTGAGATGCTGTTTCCAAATAAAAAATAAAATAGGTTGGGGCCGGAGTTTGGACATCTAATGCCCGAGTGTAATCTCCAGCATGCAGTACTGAGAGCTCTGTGACGTGGGTGGACTTCAGCACGTGCTGAGTGAAAGACCATGCAGTTATGATCCTATTTGTATGAAATGTCCAGAATGGGCACATCTGTAGAGATAGAAAATAAACGTTTTCAGGGGCTGGGGAGAGGAGGGAGGAATAGGGAAGTGGACATTTGTTTGTTTGCTGGCTGATGTATGAAAATGTTCTGAAACATGATTGTAACTGGCTGGTGGTGTGAGCCAGGCCCTGGCCCGTCCTGGTGGGGCTGCTCTGCTGCCCCCTTGAGGACGTCCAGGTCACTGCCTTCTCCAGTTTTTCTGTCCTTACCCACTCACATAGGTTCCCATCCTCTGATACAGCCTTTTGAGACAGGGTGATAGTTCTAAACCTTGGTCAGTTCAAGTGCATTTTATCTCGTGTGTTCCATTTTTAAATAGGATAGGAAGAATTTGCTGGAGACGCGATTGCACATCACTGGCAAAGAGCTGAGGTCCAAGTGAGTACCTGTGGGCTCTGGGTCCCAGGGGCGCTGGGGAGGCAGGTCCTGTCTTCATGGGAGTGAGTACCTGTGGGCTCTGGGTCCCAGGGGCGCTGGGGAGGCAGGTCCTATCTTCATGGGAGTGAATATCTGTGGGCTCTGGGTCCCAGAGACGCTGCCCTCTTTACACCAGCTCTTGCTACCTGGGACCATCTGTAAGCTGGGGAGGGCAGGTCCTGTCCTCATGGTAGTGGAAGGACTCCTCTGGACTCACACTGGTGGCTAGTGGCAGCGTGGGACACCAGACTTTGCTCTCTGGTGGAGCTCTGGGTGGGTGGGAACTGGCCCCACCATGTAAGAAGGTGTACCTGAATGGATGAATGAGGGATAAAAATAGGAGACAGCCTGGTATCACCAGGCTGCTAATTTTGAATTCTGTTCCTTAGTGCACAGATAGCTTGCTGTGACCTTCAGCAAGTATGTTAGCCCGTTTCAGGATGTCATCCCATTTGTTAAAATATCTATAATCCTAGTACTTGGGAGGCTGAGACAGGAGGATTGCAGGTTCGAGGCCAGGCTTAGCAACTTATTGAGACCCTCAGCAACTTAACAAAAAGACACACAGACACCCTTGCCTGGCACACACTTGTCGATTATGGAACCTACTTTGTGTTCTTAAGTGGCGAGTGTTTGGAGCTCCTCCACGGCTGTCCAGTCCGTGTTCCTTCAGCAGACTTGTCTCGTTTCCTCCGGTCCAGATCGGGCTGTTAGGGATGGACTCCAGGACCAGGCGGTCACACGGGCAGCCCGTCGTGGGTGGACAGGAGTGCTCTCCTGCCACGCAGTGAGGGCCTCGTGCTCAGGCCCACAGGCTGCCAGGCAGCCCCCACGTCAGAAGAGACCAGTAGTAAACAGTTTTCAAAAGGGCTGTGTCTGCTACACAGTTCCAATTAGCCAGGTAGTAAGCAGCTTTGGGAAGTGATATCCGTGAGTCAGTAAGTTGAAACCCTGGGTATTTCTTTCTTTCTTCCTTTTTTTTTTTTTTTTTTTTTTTTTTGGTGGTACTGGGGTGGAACTCAGGGGCTTTTCTACCTCTGGGCTACACTCCCAGACCTATTTTATACTTTATTTGGAAACAGGGTCTCACCAAGTTGCTGAGAGCCTCACTGAGTAGCTGAGGCTGGCTTCGAACCTGTGCGATCCTCCTGTCTCAGCCTCCCAAGTGCGGGGATTACAAGCGTGCGCCACCACGCCTGGCTTCCACATTGTTAATTCTGCAAACATAATTGTTATTTTAGAGTTAACATAGTGGTATATCTGTTGTACAGTGTCAATTTTTATAGGTGTTCTACATCTGGAACTAGGGGACAGAATAGGTTAAAGAATAACAAATAGCCCGGCGTGGTGGCGCACGCTTGTAATCCCCGCACTTGGGAGGCTGAGACAGGAGGATCGCACAGGTTCGAAGCCAGCCTCAGCTACTTAGTGAGGCTCTCAGCAACTTGGTGAGACCCTGTTTCTAAGTAAAGTATAAAATAGTTCTGGAAGTATAGCCCAGAGTTAGAAAGCCCCTGGGTTCCACCCCCAATACCACCCAAAAAAAAAAAAAAAAGAATAACAAATTTGCTTTCTATTGCTGAGTGTGGTGGTGCACGCTTGTAATTCCAGTACTTGGGAGGTAGAGACAGGAGGATCGCAGGTTTGAGGACAGCCTAGCAAAATAGTGAGACTTTCATTAACCTTGCAAGACCCTGTTTCCAAATAAAAATAAAATAGGACAGGGTGTGTAGCACTGGGAGTGGAGGTAGAATGCCCCAATTCAATCCCCAGTGCCACACACACAAAATAAATTGATTTCTTTCACTTTTCACTGGTTTTGTTTTGCAGGATAGCTGAAACCTATGGCTTTCAGGAAAATTACATCAAGATTGTTATAAATAAGAAGCAGCTTCAACTAGGTATGTTATTGCAAAGAATTCAGCATTTCCCCATCAAGCTAACTTTCCACTTATTTATTTATATACTTTTATTTTGCTTTTTTTCTATTTAAAATTTTCTGAGCTGGGTATTGTGGCATACACCTGTAATCCCAGTTCTTGAAAGGCTGAGACAGGAAGATTTGAGGCTAGCCTCAGCAACTTAGCAAGACCCTGTCACAAAAGTAAATAAAAAGGCTGGGGGCTTAGAGGTAAAGTGCCCCTGGATTCAATCCCCAGTACCAACGCGGGGGTCGGGGGCGGTGGGGGAGGAATCTGGCTTTCTTACATTTATAATCCCAAACCAGTTATTTTAGAAGTTTACTAAAACACAAAGCAGAAAAGAACTTTCCAATACAGACTTACTGCCTGCTCTATCGGAGAGAAGCCCACCCATGTAATAACATGTTCCAGGATGAAATCTACGTGCACGGGCATGAGGGCTCCTGGGAACTCGCCCTGGGGGGAGGCTGGGAGGTCCCAGGCGGGAGGCCGGGCCTGACCCTGGCACCACAGGTGCATGTTGGTGGAGCTGAGCCAGAGGGAGCTCCTGAGGACGGAGGCCAGAGCTGCCCAGCTTAGCAGGATAGCAGTGGTTCTCAACTGGAGCAGTTCTGCCATCCAAGGGGCATTTGGCGGTAGGAATAATTTGCCTATAGTTAACTTTTCCTTTCATGGCTAAAACCTTAAGTGAGTCAGGTGTCGTAAGCAGAGGAGCAAAGAGCTCTTCTCTATGTAGCTTCTGGAAAGTTCTCCCGTCGTCATATTGGGCAGTTTCCAGTCATGCACATCAATCTTCACATTATTACACAACGGCAGTCCCCATCCCAAGCAATGTTCACATTTCATTAATATTATTATTATAACTAAATTCAAGAGGGACAATGGCTTCAGTTTCGCCAGTCTTCTAGCCCTGCGGAATTCGCTTCCCAGCTGCGACCCTGTCGTGCAGCAGGAATGGCGCCGCCTCCGCCAGTTTGCAAGTGTTAGTGCAAAGTTAAGAAGCCATTTCGCTCGGGAGAGGTCTGTTACCCAGCGAGCATCTGCAGTGCTTGCTCCTGACATTCACAGGGAAGAGCCTGGAGGAGCAAGGAGTGACCCACAACGTGAAGGCCATGGTGCTCGAGCTGGAGCAGTCTGAGGAGGACGTGAGGAAGAACTTCCAGGTGGAGGAGGAGGAGCAGAGCGAGGCTGTACAAAAAGAGAAACGAATCCAGAGGACCAAGAGAGGCCTGGAGATACTGGCCGAGAGAGGTAGGCGGAGCTTGGGCCGTCGCCCCCCTCAGATGTGAAGGCCGCAGCGAGCCGCGTGCACAGCGGGCCGGGGCCGGGGCCGGGCTGCTCCTGGAGCCTCTCCGCAGCCTTTGCCTGAGCTGTCGCTGTCACTGCTGTTTAGCTGAGCTAACGGAGCTCTTTGGTTTTGCTGCAGCCGAAATGGTGGATCCAGAGTCTATGCCGTATTTGGACATAGCGAACCAGACAGGAAGATCAATCAAAATTCCCCCATCAGAAAGAAAGGTAGGTGCTGGAGATAGAGTGCTAGGCTTGGATTTATCAGAACAGACCAGAGTAACCATCTCTCAGCCAGGGTAAGAGCTTCTTAGGCTGGACATGACTAGGAGTCAAGTTCAGTTTAGTTTTTCTGTCTTTAAAAGGCTATTTGGAGTGGACCTCACTATTTGAATTAAATTTAAAGTTTTGGGGGGGGTCTGTGTGTTTGAGGGGGCCTCGTTATGTTGCCTGGTCTTTGTGTGTGTGCGTGCGTGTGTGTGGTACCAGGGACTGAACCCAGGAGCATTGACCCTCTGAGCTAAACCTTCAGCCCTATATCATGTTTTGTTTATTTGATACAGGGTCTTAGGTTGCTCAGAGTCTTGCTAAGATGCTCAGGCTGGTCTTGAACCTGCCATGCTCCTGTCTCAGTCTCCCAAGTACTGGGATTACAGCATGTACCACCATGCCTGGCTCCGGGCTGGTCTTAACACTGGTGGGCTTAAGTGATTCTCCTATCCCAGCCTCTCGAGTAACTGGAACTATAGCCATGCACCACCATGGCTGGCCTAACGTTTAGTTTTAATAACAAAATATTGTGGATTGATGTTTGTGCTGTCGGTGGATTGAGGACTTTTGTTTAATGTTGGCAGCTATTCACCTACTGCCTTCTTACACTACGTGGTAGCATGTTGGTTTTTTGGAAGATCTTTATAAGATTAAACTATGTAAAATTTCAAATGTAATAAATAATGAACCTCAAAATTTTGGGGTCACTTTTGTTAGCTCCCTGATACTCTAACAAGATATTCAAGACAATTAATGGCTGAGAAAAGGTTTATTTTGGTAATGGTTTCAGAGGCTCCAGCCCACGGTGGAAAGCCCCATGGCTTTGGGCCGGTGTTGAGGCAGCACTTCAGAGGGAGCGTGTGGCAAAGCCAGCCCCCACCTTGTCAGCCAGGGAGCAGAGGGGAGCAAAGGAGGGCTGGGCCCCACAGTGCCCACTGAGGGTCTGCCCCTGCGATCTAAGGACCTCCCGGGGTCCTGTCAACAGAGGCTCCACCGTCCCCGTAGCAGCGCCCTGGGGGCCAGACCTTTAACACATGAGCCTTTCGTGGACACTTACCCAAACCACGACCAGCCAGCCACCTTTTAAAACTGTTCTGGAAATCCTGGAGTTGACACTCCCTCGGAAGACGAAGGTTAGGAATGGAAGGCGCTAGCCAAGCACGGCATTGCGCCTCAGTCCCTGCTCCTGGGGAGGCAGAGGAGGGTCGCTGAGCCTAGGAGCTTGAGAACCGCCTGTGCAACGCAGGAGGACTGACCTCAGAGAAAGCAAGCAAAGTGGGTGTTTTTAAAAAAAGGTACAGGAATTACTATTGGCTGTTTTTTATATGTCAAATCTTACAGAATACTAGAATCATTCGGGCGTGGTGGCGCACTCTTGTAATCCCCGCGCTTGGGAGGCGGAGACAGGAGGATCGTGCAGGTTCGGAGCCAGCCTCGCTGGCTCAGGAGACTGTTTCCAAATAAAAATATATATATTAAAAAAAAAAAGGTCTGGAAGTGTAACCCGGAGGTAGAAGGGTTTCCAGAAACCCCAGTACCACCAGAATACTAGAATCAGCAGGTATTAGAGGGACCTAATGAAAACAGAGACGGGTGCTATTATGACCATGTTGCAAGTGTTTAAATGAGAAAGCTTTAATTGTATTTCTCTTAATTTTGTCTTATAGATGGGGCTGTGATGTTTTTGTCTGTTTACCTCATGTTTTTCCTTGGATTTAATATGCTTTCGATACAGTGTGTTTTATTATAGTGTAAAGTGATGATTTTAACTCCACCTTCCTTCTAGGCCCTCATGTTAGCTATGGGGTATCATGAGAAGGGCAGAGCGTTTCTGAAAAGAAGAGAGTATGGAATAGCCTTGCCATGCCTTCTGGACGCGGACAGATATTTCTGGTAGGCACTTTGTGATGTGTGGGTACCAGTCTGAGGACGATGTCCAGATTATGCACTGCACTCTCCCTCCCCGCAACTCCAGACCCAGCGGCACCCAAGGCAGTGGTGACTAAAAGGACGATAATGGCGCAGGCCAGTTTCTGAAGTACTTCTTCCCATTGTATTTTTAATTGACCTCTCTTCTCTGTACAGAAAAGAGTTTTATGAGCACATGTACTTAATTATTTTTAAAACAGGTAGGATAAGCTGGGCGTGGTGGCGCACGCTTGTAATCCCAGTACTTGGGAGGCTGGGACAGGAGAACCGCACAGGTTTGAAACCAGCCTCAGATACTTAGTGAGGCTCTTGGCAACTTACTGAGACCCTATTTCCAAATAAAATATAAAATAGGGAGTATAGCCCAGAGGTAGAAGGCCCCTGGGTTCCAGCCCATGTACCAATCAATCAATCAGGTAGGATATCCTCCCTCCCTCCCTCCCTCCCTCCCTCCCTCCCTCCCTCCCTCCTTCTCTTCCTCCTCCCTCTCCCGCTCTGTGATGTGTTTCCAGCCTGAACCACCTGCTGTAAGATCTCCAGCAGCTTTTCACCTCATGGTCTTAGTGGAGGTGTTGACGATCAGTGCCCAAATGCACTGTTTCATAAGGGGCTGCTAAGTGGTAGTACTCTATTATTCCTTCTGCATAGAAAGAAATAGTTATCCTCATCAATTATTTGGTTATTCTGAGGTATGGTTTATACAGGAAAGAAAAAAAGTACTTGGTTCAGTTCTCCTTATTTTGAGAGTAAACGAGTTGGTGTCTCGAGCTGACTCATGGGTTTTCCCCCCTTTTTTTTTTTGCAGTACTGAGGATGGAACCCAGGAGCATTCTACCTCCAAGCTACACCCACAGCCCTGATTTTTAATCTTTATTTTGAAACAGGGTCTCACTGAGTTGCAAAGGGCCTCACTAAGAAGCTGAGGCTGTCCACGAACTACAATCCTCCTGTCTCAGCCTCCCAAATACTGGGATTACAAGTGTGTGCCACCACGCCCAGCTTCTTTATTCTTTATTCTTTTTTAAAAGCGTCACCAGGCATGGTGGTGCAAGTTTGTGCTCCTAGTACTTGAGAGGCTGAGACAGGATTGCTGGTTCTAAGCCTCAGCAGATATGAGAACTTGTTCCAAAATAAAAATAAAATAGGGCTGGGGGTATAGCTCAGAGGTAGAATGCCCCTGAGTTCAATCCCTAGAACCACACATTCACAAAAAAAGTATCAATAATAAAGCTGGGTGTGGTGCACATGCCTGTAATCCCAGTTCTTGTGAAGTCGAGATAGGAGGATCACAGGTTTGAGGACAGTCTCCAGAAGTAGTAAGACTTGCATCAACCTATAAAGACCCTGTTTCAAAATAAATGTTAAGAAAATAGGGCTGGGGGTGTCGCTCAGAGGTAGAATGACCCTGGGTTCAATCTCTAGTACCACCAAAAAAGTGTCAGTATTAACTAATGGTTCTTAACACATTTGATATTATTTTTTATTTTATTTGTGGTGCTGGGGATTGAACCCAGCATTCTATCTCCGAGCTACACCCTCAGCCCAATTTTTTATTCTTTATTTTGAATGCGGTCTCACTGAGTTGCCGAGGGTCTCAGTAAGTATCTGAGGCTGACCTTGAACCACGATCCATCTTTCTCAGCCTCCCAGATGCTGGGATTACATGTGTGCGCCACCACGCCTGGCTCTACATTTGATGTTTAAACTCTGGGGCATAAGTTCTCCATCTTTGGCTTGCAGGTGGCCCCTATGTCCTTTTGATATGATTCTGGAAGTTTCTATAGACTCATCCCTAGAGCCCAAAGATTTCAGACATTTCCTCAGACCAGGGATCGGCAGTTTCCTAAGGATTCTGCCCCCCCCCCCCCCTTCTTATCCTGGGGAATGAACTCAGGGCTTTGTACGTGCTAGGCAGGTACTCTGTCACCGAGCTACATCCCTGGCCCTTTTTAAAATTTTATGTTGAGACCGGGTCTTGCTAAGCTGCTGAGGCTGGCCTCAAACTTGGAATCCTTCTACCTCAGCCTCTTGAGTAGCTGGAATTACAGATGTGTGCCATTGTACCTGACTTCTGGTTCTTCTTCTTCTTCTTCTTTCTTTTTTTGGTGGTTGGGGTTCCTGGAAGCCCTTCTACCTCCGGGCTACACTCCCAGACCTATTTTATATTTTTATTTGGAAACAGGGTCTCTTAAGCCAGCGCGGCTGGCTTCAAACCTGCGCGGTCCTCCTGTCTCTGCCTCCCAAGCGCAGGGATGACAAGCGTGCCCACCACGCCTGGCTGGTTCTTCTTAATAGGAAATGGTGCTTAGAGGCTGTAATCCAAGCATATTAACTATCTGAAAGTAGACTTGAGCCAGATGTGGTGGCACACACTTGTAATCTCAGTAATCGGGAGGCAGAGACAGGAGGACTTCAGGTTCTACTTAGTGAGGCCCTCTGCAACTTAGCAAGACCCTGTTTCCAAATAAAAAATAGGGCTGGAGATGTAGCTTGGAGTTAGAATGCGGCTGGCTTCAATCCCCAGGACCACACACACACAAAGTAGACTTGATTTTGAATAACAATCAACAGTTAATAACTTTCGATGTGAACTTCTTTTGGTTGTGATGAATGCTCATGGCAGTCCTTTGTACTTCAACAAGATACAAATGCAGGTGTTTATGGTTTGCTGCACTGGTCAGCACTGTTGGGTCATAGACAAATCAATTCCAACCGAAGGGATTTATTGTCCCACATGTTTAGGAGGTGAGCAGGGCGGGGAATGGCAAGAATGGCGGGCTTGCTGGGGTCCCCGCCTCTGCCGCTAATGCTTTGGGGCGTCGGCATCATCCCTCTGCGCTGCACGAGTCCTTCACAGCAAAGGAAGACTTCTCATTTCCTTCCATAGTTGTTCCTTGTTCTCAAAAACTTCACACACATATATATGCATACGTGTGTGTGTGTGTGTGTGTGTGTGTGTGTGTGTGTGTGTATGGAGAGAGAATTAGTATCAAACTCCCATGTACTCTTCATCCAGCTCTAGCAGTTACCAGGGAATGGTGGGCTTTTTTTTTTTTTTTGGCTGTACTAGGGATGGCCCCAGGGGCTACACTCCCAGCCTGATTTTATTAAGTAGCTGAATTAGCTCTTTGCTATTGTAAACACACTTGAGGTCATCGACTTAGAGGGAAGGTTTATTTTAGTCTGTAGTTTTGCAGGTTTCAGCCCATGACTGATGAGCCCTGTTGCCCGGGCCTGTGGAGCACAGTACCTGAGCATGGGTGCACCCTTCGACCTCCAGGTGGCTGAGAGATGAGGAAGAGCCAGATACCAGTGTCCAGTCCCCTGTGAGGTTAACCCTCTAGTGACCTAAAGCTTCCTGCTAGGAGTCCTCCGCTTCTTCAAAGTTTCCACCACCAGAGGGACAAGCCTTTGGGGGACATTTTCTGATCCACACTACAGCCGTAGAGAGAGGTGCACTCCCTGGGGGCCTGCTCCCTTATTTATTATTTATTTATTTATTTGTGGTACCGGGGATGGAACCTAGGGGCATTCTACCTCTGAGCTACAACCCCAGCCCTATTTTTTTAGTCTTTTTTATTTTTTGAAACAGGGTCTCACTGAATTGTGAAGAGTCTCACTAAGTAGCTGAGGCTGTCGGTGAACCTCTGGTCTCTGCCTCCCAAGGCTGGGATTACAAGTGTGAGCCACCACTCCCGGCCCTGGGGCCTGTTCACTCTGGTGTGTTCTGGGCTTTGAGTGTCATCCCCTCTGGAGACCAGCAGGAGCAGCTCACAGATGCAGGAACCTCCGGCTGCACAGTTTTCTCCCTTGATTTGTATTTGTTCTTCAAGTAAGCTACAAGTTCGGTCACAAGTTTCTAATTTGCAGCTTTTTTGGGGGGGGTGCTAAGGATTGAATCTCGGGCTGCTCTATCTCCAAACTATACCTCCGCTCTTTATTTTGAAACAAGATTTGGTACATTGCTGAGGGTCTCAGTAAGTTGCTTAGGCTGGCCTCAAACCTGTGATCCTCCTGTCACAGCCTCCCAAGTACTGGGATCACAGGCATACACCTCTATGCCCAGCTTCCCTCTATACCTTGGGTGTATAGCGTGACCAGGAATTGTTTGTTTATCTTTTGCAGTGCTGGGGATCAAACCCAGCACTTCTAGCATGCTAGGCAAGTGCTCTACCACTGATCTAGGCTCCAGACCTCTTTCCCTATTTAAAACTAAATGCATGAGTTCTTTCAGCCAAGATGGAGTAGTAGGGACTAGATTTATCTTCTCATCTGAAGCAACTAAAACTTGGCAAAACAGATGAAACAGCAGCCCCTGGCGGGCAGTGGTGGGAGGGCAAACCCAGGGGAGCTCACCTCCCACTGAGGTGAGGAGGCGGCTAGAGAGAGGCTTTGCTGGGTGGCGCTGGTGTGCGGGGGCGGGGGCTGGGCGGAGAGGGACCTGGGAAGAGCAGAGAGGCCAGCCCTGGGTGTTCCCACCAGCCAGGGGAGGACTGGGTAATCCCAGGTATTATCTACAGTGCTCGGGACAGACGTATCCCAGAGGCTACTCTGCTCCCACCTAGCAGAGCCTAAAAGCCAGCCTTGAATGTGAGCTAGAGTTACTGTTTTCAAATAATTTTAGTGTCCTCTTAACAAAGCTCATTAATTTAGCAACACAAAAATACCCAGCGTCCGGACAATTAAAACCTAGTGGGCATACAAGAAACAAGAAACTCTAACCCATAACAAGGAGAAAATGAGTCAACAGAAGCAAGAAGCGACCAGAAGCTAGAGTTCGTCAAAACAGGAGCCATATCCTCTGTGTTCAAGAAGGTAGGGAAAGGCTTGAGCCTGTCAGATAAAGACATGGGAGACAGAAGGCCTCTGTTGGAAGTTAAGAGATAAAAAGCACAGTGTCCAGTGGTTGGGTGCAGTGGTGGTGCCTACAATCCCAGTACTTGTTGGGGAAACTGAGATAAGAGGATCACTTGCAAGTTCAAGGCTAGCCTCAGCGACTTAGCTAGACCCTGCTTCAAAATAGAGACTAAAACGGGCTGAGGGTGTAGCCCAGAGGTAGGATGCCCCTAGGTTCAATCCCTGGTAAAGCACACACACCACACACTCTCCATCGGGTGGGGTTAGCTGTAGAGTAGACCTCACGGAAGAGGAAGCGTGAAGACGGAGGACGAGGAACAGCCCAACACGACACAGAAGACGAAGATGCCGGAGCATCCGCGCCGGCTCAGCCCAGGCCGCCAGCCCCGCACAGCCGAGCCCCTGCGGAGGGGCGGGAGGAAGCGAGGCTAATGTTTTCCAAACCGCCAGATAGAAGAACCTGAGCACTCCAAGTATAAGAAATATGAAGAACGGACGGAAACTCAAGAGGCAGACACGGTTATCATAAGTGCGCTTGGCATCCCAGTACTTAGGCTGAGGGCGAGATGGTGTGTCACGGGTCTGTGGCCAGCCTCAGCAGTGTGAGCCCGCACTTAATGAGACCCTGCTCCAGACTGAAGAGAGCAGAAAAGAGCTCAGGTAGAAAGAGGCCTGGTTCAACCCCAGTACCACAAAACAATGCACCAACATAAGCTGAAATGGCATGTAGACTTTCTAAAGGAAGACTCAGATTTTATTTCAAGAAGTGTTGCATATTTATTATAATCTTTAATCATGAGAATTTATTAACAGTGTTAAAGCTACTATCAGCCAAAGCAGTATTCATACAAATAGTCTAAAACACAATTTTATTTTATTTATTTATTTATTTTTTTAACAGTTTCATTTGTCTGATACCAAGCTTTTGATGACTTAAAGATAACATTTCAATATTTCTTTTTGCTTTTTTACCAGAGAATATTTTTTTTCTATTTTTTTTAGGTGAAACTATCATATATTTATATATTTATTTTTCAGAAAAAAATCTATCCTAGTATGGAATATGGATTCTAGATACCCAAAATGATCTTGAAAAAGAACAAAGCTAGAAGATACATATTTTCTGATTTCAAACCATATAAAGCTATAATAATTGAAACAGTGTAGTACTGTTCTAAAGGCAGATATATAAACCATTGGAGTTAAATAAAAGCCTAGAGCTAAATTCTTCCCTATATTGTCAAGTTATTTTTGACAAGGTTTCCACGAACATTTGGTGGTGGAAATAATAATCTTTTAACTAAATATTGTTGAAAAATAATAATTACATGGAAAAGAATAAAATTGGACCCTTACCTAATCCCATATACAAGTATTAACTCAAAATAGATAAAAGACCTAAATATAAATCTTAAGACTATAAACTTTTAGGAGAAAATCTGGGTCATAAAACCTCACAACATTGAAATTGGCAGTGATTTCTTGGATATGATTTCAATGGCACAGGCAACAGAAGAGTATACAAACTCCCTAAAAAATAAAAAAATATTGTATATCCAAAGACAATGTAAACAGAGTTAAAAGTTACTAATAGAATTGGATAAAATATTTCCAAATGCTATATCTGAAGGTATATTAATATTCCAACTAGAAATCCTAAAAATTAACAACAATAAAGGCAAACAATACAATTTAGAGATAGGTAAAAGACTAACATAAATAATGAATCTCCACAGATAAATAATCTTAGTTGTCTGTTGGATGGAAAATCTTGTTTCTCTGGTTCTGGAGTGTGTTACCTATTTCTTCTTTGTAGTTAATCTCTTTGAGTATTTTCTCTAGCGCTGGTTTTGAAGACATAAATTCCTTCAGTTTTTGTTTGTCATGGAAGCTTCTTATTTCTCCATCTAATTTGATAGAAAGTTTTGCTGGGTAGGAAATTCTTGGCTGGAAGTTGTTTTCTTTCAGAGTTTGGAATATGTTACTCCAAGCCCTTCTGGCTCTCATGACTTGGTTTGGGAAGTCTGGAGTGATTCTAATTGGTTTGCCTCTGAATGTCACTTGGCCCTTTGTTTTTGTTGCCTTTAAGATTCTCTGCTTGGCTTCCACATTGGTCATTTTGACAATTATGTGGCGTGGGGATCCTCTTCTCCGATCCTGTCTAAAGGGAGTTCTATAAGTTTCCTGGACCTGTGTATCAACCTCTTGCTCTATGTTTGGAACATTTTCTGCTATTCCTTGAAGAGATTGTTGATCCCTTTGGTATCACTTTCTTTTCCCTCCTCTATTCCAATTATTCTTAGGTTAGCTTTCTTAAAATGGGCCCATATTTCTTCAATGTCAGATTCCTGCTGTTGGATATTTTTTTCTAGATTAGAAACTATGCGTTCATTTTTGGAATGATCATCTTCTAAGATGAGATTCTGTTCTCCATGTGGTCTAATCGGTTGTTTGTGCTTTGAATTGAGGCCTTTACTTCATTAATTGCATCCTTTATCTCTTTTTGGCTCTCTCTGAATTCTTTTCGAAGCACCTCTATTATTTCTACAGTTATTTTCCTGATTTGATCTTCTATAAATCTCTGATTTTCTGTTTTATCGGGTTCTGATGTTGTGGGGTTGTGGGCATTCATTGCTCCATTGTTATTCCTCTTTCCCATGATTTCGGAAGTTTGTGCCTTCTCTGGGTTCTTCCCTTGGGTCACTATGACTTCGCTTAAGGTGCTCTGGATCTCGAGTCTGTAGTATCTCTGACCCCACTACTCCTTTACTGGGTTGTATCACAGAGTCTCCGACCCAGGGAGTCGATAGAGGCTGCTTTAGACTGTGGGGGGTGCCAGGTTGCACGTTCTCCTATGGTGTGATATCTCTGCCACCGCCACTCCCTCACTGGGTCAAGTCCCAGGGAGTACAGTACTGGGATTTCTCCTCTGTGGTCCGCAATTTGACTCACTGTTCTTGAGTTCGCAGATGTAGCTGTACTGGACTAGTTGAATTCGCTGCTGCTGCTGCCGCCGGTGGCAATATGGTGCCGCTGCTACGCCCTCGGCCGTGAGGCTGGCTTTTTTCTTCATGGTTTTGAATTCCACTCTGAGTCCTCGCAGCATGTGCTGAGCTCAGCCACTGGGAGCTTTAGATGTTCCCAGCGCTGAAAAATCCCGCCTGGCTGTTCCGCAGCGGCTCACCTCGGCTTGCTGTAGCCGTCTGGTGAATTCACCGCTGCCGCCGGCAGTATGGCGCTGCTGCCGCGTCCTCGGGCGTGAGGCCGGTGTATCTCCTCTGTGTCTCTGAGCTCTGTTCTCAGTCCGCTTTCTCTCTGGAGCCTGGTGATTTTTTTGTTTCTCTGGTGATGGTGTTTTCTGGCTATGAAAGGCGCTGATTTTGTGGTAATGAAGATTGGTTGTTAGCGGGGCTCTTAAGCCCCGCTTTTCTCGGTCGCCATCTTCCCCTGAAAATTCTTCACATTTGTCTAAAACACAATTTTATACCAGGCTTTTAAGAGACATTTTTTCCAGCTGACATGACCAGATTCACATATAGACCTTAGAGTTTCAAAATTATAAAGTGCAGAAGTTGATTTCTAAAAACCAATAGAATAAATCACTTCTCTAAATAGGAGATCTGTGCTTTGACGCAGTTTTTTTTTTTTTTTTTTTTTTTTTGCTGCACATACACAGTTCTGGGTCACATTTGAGATGAGCACACATCTTTCTTTAACTGACATGAGGATCTTCCCTTGCGTATAAGATTGGACCACTGTCCACAAACTCCTTGAAGTCAAGCTGTCAGGCAGAGCCACAGAATTGGGAGAGTGTCTCCCCTGCGCCTACACCTGTGTAGGATAGAAATGTTCACAGGGAACTGGTAAACAGCAAAGCACTGCTTTATTTTTGGGGGTTTTTTTTTTGTGTGTGTGTGGGGGGTACTGGGGATGGAACCCAGGGGCTTTCTAACTCTGGGCTATACTCCCAGACCTAATTTATACTTTATTTGGAAACAGGGTCTCACTAAGTTGCTGAGAGCCTCACTAAGTAGCTGAGGCTGGCTTCGAACCCGTGCAATCCTCCTGTCTTAGCCTCCCAAGCATGGGGATTACAAGGGTGGGCCACCATGCGTGGTTTACCAGACTCAAATGCATTGATGTGTGATGTGAGGTCGAGATGTTGTCTTTCTTGTTGAAGACTCGAGATCTTGATTTGCATTATGGGTTTGAGCATAATTGCAACTTGAAATCCAAGTAAATAGCTTTGGTGGTTCTCTTTGCATTCTTGCTGGAGTATACTGACTTCTGTTTATTAGATTGTCTTTTCTCCTTTCTCTGTACTTTGGCTCAGCCCGTTGCCCCAGCTGCAGAGTAGCCTTTGGCCTGCACATGGACCCCAGAAATGAGCTTAGCGTTTAGAGCCTGGCGTGTCTAGGTTGTGTTTCTTCCCGTGGAGCACGAACGCTCTAGCAGCACTCGTTGAGACACATCACTAAGTAGTGATGAGTGGGGGAGGTGCATTTATTTATTTATTTATTTATTTAGGTGGTATCGGGGTTCCTGGAAACCCTTCTATCTCCGGGCTACACTACCAGACACCTATTTTATACTTTTTATTTGGAAACGGTCTCTTAAGCCAGCGTGGCTGGCTTCGAACCTGCGCGGTCCTCCTGTCTCCGCCTCCCAAGCGCAGGGGTTACAAGCGTGCGGCGTGGGAGAGGTGTCTTTAAAGCAGTGGTCCCGCATGCTTTAAATCAGCCAGGAAGATTTGGGGCATAGCTCCCAGGCCTCATCCCCAAGAAACTTCTGTAATTATTTGCACCAGCAGTTGGAAACCACTGCATTAGAGTTTGGGTGCCCTGGGCTTGCAGGGGTGGTGGCTGGGATTCTGCTCCCTGTGAGGCCTCTTTCCCAGCTTAGCAAGGGCCTGTGTGTGTGTCAGTCTTCTCTGTCCCAGGGACGGTGGTGGTAAGAATGCTATTGCTGATTTCTCTTTTCCATTGGAAAGAATCAGATCATGAATATAGCTCCCTTCATATACTTTGGGATCTCTGTTTTTGAGCATTCAATCTTTGAAAACACACCTAGAAGCAGGAAAGAACTAAAAAGGCACCTAGCGCGGCCGTCTGTGATATGGCCCTTCTCCCTCCAGCGAGTGCTGCAGAGAGCTGCTGGACACCGTGGACAACTATGCCGTGCTCCAGCTGGACATCGTGTGGTGTTACTTCCGCTTGGAACAACTGGAATGCCTTGACGATGCAGAAAAAAAGCTAAACTTGGCCCAGAGATGCTTTAAGAATTGTTACGGAGAGAACCACCAGAGGCTGGTCCACATAAAAGTATGTTACTCTAACTTGTTCAGCCCTTTCTAGGATTTGTTATTCCTGTTATTTAGACTGCTGCCAAAGGTGATTTTATGTTAATAGTAGCAAGCAGTATGCTCCTTTTGAAGCTGTGTTTTAGAAAGTATTCAGTGATTTGCATGTCTGTTTTTTGGTGTGTCTGTAGCCTAGAGAAAGCCCCCCACTCACGGGCCCGCGACAGGAGGGTCTGAGATACTTAGGTTCGGTAGCGTGTAGATGGAGAGCGTGGGTGCAGGGTGTGAGGACACAGAGCAGACGCCTGAATGACTAGCAGTACGCTCCAGTGAGTCGGCCGGGCGCTGGGACCGAGTGAGCGAGTGAGGGTGCTTGCGGAGTGGCCACCGGCCAGCCGCCCCGCCGAGCCTGGTGTGGAGCCGCTCCTCTCTCCCGCCCGGCAGGACTGGGTCCTGGGTGGCTGGAGGGGTGTCCGTCCCCACTCGCCTCCTGTGGGCGGGAGTGTCACGGTGCTGGAGGGGCTTCACTTCCTGCCTCCAGCAGTGGTGATGCTGTGGACATCTTAGTGCTACCGCCTGCCCTTTGGGAATAGAGGCGATCAATCGAGCGTTGCGACCCTTGATAGAAATAAGACCGTGCTACCCTTTCTACCCTTTTGTCCCCATAACTTTAGGGAAATTGTGGGAAAGAGAAGATACTGTTTTTGAGACTCTACTTGCTGCAGGGAATCCGAAACTATCACAGTGGAAACGGAGAAGAGGCTTGTGAGTATCTCAACAAGGTAAGAGAAGCGGCCATTCCCACCTGCTTTTGCCTAATCCCCAGAAATGTAGTATTTTATAAACTCAGTAGTTTGTTAGAAACATGCTACTCTTTCCCGTTCCTCTCCCTCATGCACCATAAGCAATTTGGATTTGTGAAGATACAAGCAAGATGCTGTAATAAAGCCGGGCATGGTGGTGCACACCTGCAATCCCAGTACTTGGGAGGCTGAGACAGGAGGAGCGCAGGTTTGAGGCTAGCTTCAGCAATGGAGTGAGACTCTCCGCACGCTAGCAAGATCCTGTTTCAAAAATGAAAAGTAAAAAGGGTTTGAGGAATAGCTCAGAAGTAGAATGCCCATGGGTCAGTTCTCAGTAACACACACGCACGCACGCACGCACGCTGTGATAAAGACCCTGAGAAGTCAGTGACTGGCTGGGATTCCCGTTCCCTCATGGTAGGCTGGAGGAGCAGCTCTGCCCAGGTGTCCCCGGTCACCTCTGTCCTCAGCAGGCCTCCAGGGAGGCCAGAAGCTGCACCAGCCTCAGACAGGCCCCTGATGTGAACCTAACCACCTGGCCACACGTGGCTGCAAAGGAGAGAGAGGAGTGCCAGGTGTGCTCAAGGTCAGGGGGGTTTGTTCCCGCCTGAGAAGGGGACGGTGGATGCCGTCGCTTCCATAGCACGCAGCTTCTTCACTCGTGTCGTGTGGTGGGAAGGTCCCGGAGCTGGAGATAGTGTAGTCTGCACCCGTTCATATGGCTGCTAATGGGTAAAGTTTAATGTCTAAAATCCAACATAATAATTCAGATTGAGTATGGGCTACTTTCTCTCGGGCTCCAGCTTTGTGTTCGGCGCTGACTCTTGTGTGTCTCCCTGTCTGTAGGCGCGTCAGCTCTTTAAAGAGCTCTACATCGACCCATCCAAAGTGCACAACTTGCTGCAGTTGGGGTTCACTGCCCAGGAAGCCCGGCTCGGCCTGCGCGCCTGTGAAGGGAACGTGGACCACGCGGCCACGCACATTTCCAACCGCAGAGAGGTACCCTCCCTTCGTGTCTTCACGGAGGTTATAGACGTGAGGCTAAGTGAGCCTATTTCTGAAATACTATAGCACCCTTGGGTATGAAAGACCCAGAAAGGACAGTCCCACAAGAAATGTTAATAATAGGAATCCTCTACCACTCCGGATCAGAAAGGAAGGAGCAACTTGTCTTTTTAAAAACGACTTCAATTTTCAGGCAGTGCAGCGTCTGCCATGGTGGCCGGTTGCACAGCCATCGTCCCTCTCTGTCTCTCTCTCTTTAAACACCACCATGTATTTCTGAAGCCGTTCAACGGGGCCGTGGTGGTGGTTTCGGATTGCATTCTTGCCTAGAGACTCGAGTCGACCCATACAGCCAAGTAGTATTGTATCATGAAAGCACAGGTAAAGTGCAGTCACTTAGAACAAGTGCATTAAAGGAAACTTTGGGAGCTGGGCGCGGCGGTGCACGCCTCCAGGACCTGGGAGGCTGAGGCAGGAGGACCTTGGGTTTGAGGGCAGCCACGGCAGCATAGCAAGTCTCAGCACTCTAGTGAGACCCTGCTTCAAAACAAAAACATCAGCAGAGCCGGGCATTTTACTCATACTCAGAGGTAGATGCCCCTGGGTTCAACCCCCAGCACCACACAGGAAAACCCAAGCCGGCGGCTGTGGGGTTGTGGGGTGGAGAGGCGCCTGTTCTCCACCTGCAGCTTGTAGCAAGGGCCGAGGCCCGGGGAGAGTGTGGGGCTCGGTGGCAGCAGAGCCACCTCTCCAGCCTGAGTCACAGGACCTCGTTCTCCTGTCCCCCTTTTTGCTGAACACCAGGGCAGTCCTAAAGAGGAAAGGCCTGAGGCCGTGAGGAGAGGCGGGAGCCCAGCACTCATCAGCTGGCCCGGTGGGAGTGCACCCACGGCTCCGCGCGTGGTGGCCGGGCAGAGGCCTGGCCTGGGCACCTGCTGTGCTCCCTCCTTGCCTCCCCTCTGCCCGGCCTGTCCTAGTCATGGCCCACTGGGTCTTGCTGTAGAAGTTGGTGCCATTAAAGCAAAAACCTTGAAGCTAGGTTCTGTGTGGGCATCGAACACAGTCTGATTCAGGACTCCAGAAAAGCTAGCATTGCCAACGCGTATAGTGCGTACGTCTGTGTTGTCACTTGATTATCAGTAGGATTTCATAGCATTTGGAAAAACAGTGTTTAAAATGAGGTCACCTGAGCCGGGCGTGGTGGCGCACGCTTGTAATCCCCGCGCTTGGGAGGCAGAGACAGGAGGATTGTGCAGGTTCGAAGCCAGCCACGTGTGCTGGCTTAGGAGACCCTGTTTCCAAATAAAAATGTAAAAATAGGTCTGGGAGTGTAGCCCGGAGGTGGAAGGGCTTCCAGGAACCCCAGTACCACCAAAAAAAAAAAAAAAAAAAAAAATGAGGTCACCTGAAAAATGTCTTTTGTTTATAATATAGTTCCCAAAACATTCTTGCACTACGACGCCATTCATTTCTGTCTGTGACGCCCTGTGGGGCCACGAGGATGGTCATTCTTGTTTTACATTGGGAAAAACCATGGCTCAGATATTGGTGTTTTTATTTTTGTTTGTTTGTTTTTTTTGGTGGTACTGGGTTCCTGGAAGCCCTTCTACCTCTGGGCTACACTTCCAGACCTGTTTTTACATTTTTATTTGGAAACAGGGTCTCCTAAGCCAGCGCGTGTGGCTGGCTTCGAACCTGCGCGATCCTCCTGTCTCTGCCTCCCGAGCGCGGGGATTACAAGCGTGCGCCACCATGCCTGGCGATATTGGCTTGTGTGTGTGGGGGGGGTCTGGGGATGGAACCCAGGGGCATTCGACCTTTGAGCTACACCCCCTGCCCTACTTTTTATTCTTTATTTAGAAACAGGGTCTCACTAAGTTGCAAAGGGCCTCACTAAGAAGCTGAGGCTGTCTGCAAACCGTGATCTTCCGGTTTCAGCCTCCCAAATGCTGGGATTACAAGTGTGCACCACCATGCCCAGTGATAGATTCCCTCCCCCCCCCCCCGCCGTGGGGGTGGAACCCAGAGGTTTTCTATCTCTGGGCTATACTCCCAGACCTATTTTATATTTTATTTGGAAACAGAGTCGCACTAAGTTGCTGAGAGCCTCACTAAGTAGCTGAGGCTGGCTTCGAACCTGTGCGATCCTCCTGTACCAGCCTCCCAAGCGCAGGGATTACAAGTGTGCACCACCACGCCCGGCTAGATACTGGCTTTTAAGGTGCAGTGGAAGCCGGGCATGGTGGTGCACACCTGTAATCCTGGCACTTAGGAGGCTGAGACAGAAGGACCACAGGTTCAAAGCCAGCTTCAGCAACAAAACTGTCCTGGAGTGTAGCTCAAAGGTAGAATGTCTCTGGATTTAATTCCCAGCGCGCGCGCGCACACACACACATACACACCATGTCCTGTATACATTCACAAGTTACAACCAAGTTTTTCATTGGAGAAAATTTAGATAAGAAAGTGCAATGTGTGGTGGGTTGACCTGCTCACTCACTCAGTAAATATGTGTGGTTAGGACACTTTTTGTTCTCTTTTTGGCAGCACTGAGGATAGTATCTCTGAGCTACACCTCCAGCCCTATTTTATTTTTTATTGTGAAACAGGGTCTCACTAAGTTGCGGAGGCCCCAAATATTTGAATTTTCTCACGCGTGGCTACATTGGTTAAAAGAGACATCGATATTTGTAATTGTGGAGTTGTTTGAGGCCCTCGCTGGTGTAAGGTCTGCTCAGGTATCCTGGATCCGCTGGCTGCCGGGAGCCTTTTCCTCTGTGGGATGTTGTGCTTCGCTCTTTGTCTCCCTGTATAAGTGGAAGGAGGAGGGGCCGGCAAAGGCATCCCTCACAGCACGGGTGGGCGCGTGCAGAAGTGGGGACTCCTGATGCGGAATGACCTTGCCGCCCTGCGTGGGCCACACAGTTGAAGTGGTCAGCCTGGAGCCCAGCTGGGGAGGGGCCTGGAGACAGTGCAGGCAGCTGATGGCGCTCACGGGCCAGGCTGGGGCAGCGCATCACAGCCGCAGCGAGGGGGTTCTCCTTGGCAGGAACGGCCTGAGGATGCTTCACCCTGCAAGTGTTGGGGCACCCCTTCCTCCTGCTGCCCTCCAGGGCCCATGGTGCTTCCTTTTCCCAAGAGATCAAGTCACTCCTGCTGTAGGGAGAATGGGGGCACTTGGAGCTGGGCTCAGCTGGCAGCAGGAGCAGGTCTCCGGAGGGACGCGGGCAGCACTGGCCAGTGCCCACTGTTGCCAGGATGCTGCCGCCATGACACTGTCTTCTTTCTGGAAAGATTTGTCTCCTCTTTGACCAAATGATGAGGTGGGATTAAATTAGTGGTTTTCAGACTTTCATTTGTTTTAACTTTA